>NW_026126407.1:0-1260000 GCF_943737965.1 Phodopus roborovskii | reverse complement strand
AGCTGCTGCTGGGGACTCTGAAATGCCACCAATGAGGGAGGCAGTGCTGGGGACAAGGGTTCTGAATCTTGCTTCATCAGTAGTCTTGGAGAAATTCTAAAAGTACCACTGTCCCCTTAATGGAGGCAGTACTAATACCCACAAAACCCACAATGATACAGACACCCAGATAGCCCTTAATTGTGATTTAATAGTATTCACTGTAATTTAGCTTCAGGGTAATGTACTTTCAATTAACCAATGTAAACACAATGTCTACTTACCCTACAAATGCTCTCTTAAATGTGCCAATTAAGTCCTAGATTCAATGTCTCTCATATTCCACCCTCCTTTGCTGTCCCCCAAATGCCATCTGAATAGTGGTCTAGTGATGGGTTGCAATTTTGCCCCATGCATCACAATTTGCCTTCCAAGGGATTCAACCTACTTAGGCTTCTAATGATTCGCTGGTTGAAGTAGCTAATTTCTATCTTCTGATCGGGGTATGTATACTCCTCTAGAATATGGCCTCTCACCTGCCCATGGTGTTTTATCTTGTATATCTCACCAATTCCACCCATGTTCTTGTCTACCCAGGCTTGTGTGTATACAGATCTGTCCTTCTCAATGTCTCTACCCACCATCAGTTCATATAAATAGTCAACCTTTTTCAAGCCTCTATCAGAAGCATTAGGTAGGCCATTTGCTTGACTGTGGCATGCTTTGCTTTAAGCCCCAGAAGAACCTGCCTGTTTGTGTCTACTGGAATTTGCTTGAGTAAAGAATTTGAGGGCATACACCTATAATCATTCCAGCCATGGGAGGCTAAAATAGGAGGATTATGAGTTAAAGATAGCCTGGGCTACATAGAAATACCATATGTATCCACACAGGCTAAGGGAATAATTTGGTGACAAAACACTTGTTTACTATGTACAGGTCCTGAGATTCTTTTCAGCACGCACATGCACGCGTGCACAGACACAGACACAGACACTCACAAACACACACACACACACACACACACACACACACACACACACACACACACACACACACGGTACCCTGAATCCAACTAATTTTGTATTTATTTTATCTGCACTAGAGTAGAATCTTGTTCAGGAGAGGGACAGCTCTCTGTAGCTTCGTGGGAATTTTTGCACACATACATTAAATGAATGCTGAATGTAAATGGAATTAAATGAAAATGATTGGAAGTAGAGAGGATCATCCTGACTGTGGAAGTCTTTAAGAAAGCAAAGGGAAGGAAAAAAGAAAGAAAGCAAAGCAAAAGCAACAACAGAAAAACCAAACCAACCAAACAACCAACCAAATAAACAAACCAAATCCTCAAGCCTTTATCATTCTGGAACATGGGTCCTGTTTGAATGAACACTCAGCTGAATTTCTGCACCGATCCATGTTGCTCATCCTGGCTCCATTCCCCTGCCTATTCAAGATAATTGTTAAGATGTAGTCAAACATTCTGTGACAGGACTTCAGAGCATCTGTATAAGTAACTACCAGTGTCACTAATGACACAGTGGTAGCGAAGTGATAGGATTTGAATTAGGGGGCCAGCAATCTTGGGTACAGTCTCAGAAATATTAAATCACTGTAGAGCCTGGCTCCCAAGCCTGAGTTATTTCCTCTGTGTCTTTCTGTAAACAGATATAGTGAGATAATTGGAGAGCTAACAGCATGTCATTCTATGATCTCATACAGGCTCTGGATCAGTGGTCTGCCATTCTGCATCCCTATTAAACCTGCCCTGGGAACTTTAAAAATCACCAGTGTCTTTTCTGAACCGATCAGGCGATAGAGTCTCCAAGGTCTCCAAGCGTCATAGTGTCTTCCCTGCTTTTCCAAGTCACTCCTTAAAGCAGGCAGAGCTGAAAACTTGTGCTCCAGATGAAGGTTTCTCAGACTTGATTGTGCATACAGAAATATTGGGGATCTTGGTGGTCTACTTGCACTGATCTGGAGTGAGTGGCTTGGAGTCCACATTTCTAAAAAGTTCCCAGGTGATGTCAAGGCTCCTCCACAAGCCACACTTTAAACACCTAGGCTTGTTTGATTGTGTATGTATTTAAAAGGATTGCTTTTTAGGAAAATCACTTAACAGCATGCTGCTAATAGGAAACTCTGGGATCAGGGTTCTGCTCATAATTCAGATTCTGTGGTATGCCAAAAGATGTCAAGAAAAACATCAGTAGAATACATTCTCTAAAGGCAATCAAGAAAATGGATATGAATAGAGCTACCAATGGAAAGAGGTGCTTAAGAGAGAGTGGTGTGCTAACTGTGCCTCTAGGGACACTGGGCATAGTGGTTTGAATGAAAATGGCCCCCATAGGCTCATAGAAGGTGGCACTATTAGGAGGTGTTGCCTTGTTGGAGTAGATGTGGCCTTGTTGGAGGAAGTGTGTCACTGAGGGTGAGCTTTGAGGTTTTAGAAGCTCAATCCAGGCCCAGGGTCACTCTCTTTCCTGCTGCCTGCTGATCCAGAAGTAGAATACTCAGTTCCTTCTCTAAGTACCATGTCTGCCTATGTGCCACCATGTTTCCTGCCATGATGTTAATGGACTAAACCTCTGAGCTGTAAGCCAGCCCCAGTTAAATGTTTTCCTTTATAAGAGTGACTGTGGTTAGAGTGTCTTTTCATAGCAATCAAAATTCTAACTAAGGGACTGGATAAAAGCTAACTCAGGACTCTTAAGTGGCTAAGTGGCATCTAAGTCGTCACACTCCAACACTTTAAGTTCCAGAGTTCCTAGCATCTCAAGCCATCCAAGGCCATGTATGAGTTAATCCAGGCTACACCACTGGAAGAACCATTGTAGGAGTCACTAAATGTCACTCAATTCAAACCCCCAGGTTTTACAAAACTCCTTTGTCTTGGAGAGGTCACAACAATTTAGTTACTTTAGCTTGCCGGCAGGTAGGTTCTGAAAATAGGTAACAAAAAGAGACTATTAGATGCAAGTGTAATGTTATATAGGCCTGTGAATCTTCTCTCACACTGACACCCTAGATGGTGACATGTACCATATATTATGACTAGTTTATATCAATTTGATACAAGCTAGAGTTGTTTTGGAAGAGGGAATGCCAATTGAGAAAATGCATCACAAGATTGACCTGTGGGCAAGCCTGTAGGGCATTTTCTTGATTGATGATTGATGTAGGAGAGCCCAGGTCACTGTGGGTGGTTTCACCATGTCCTAGAGGTTCTGGGTGCCATAAGAAAGCAGGCTGAGCAATATATGAGGCCACATAAGCCATGGCCTCTGAATCAGTTCCTGCCTAGTGGGTGCTGGACAGACTACATATGAAGTATCTGGGCAGCTTGCAGATGTGTATAGGATTCCCAGAGCAGGAATTACTTTGAATAGCACTCCCCTCAAGAAGCTTTTCATTATTCCCTGCTCTGATCTCCATGCACACGTGTGAAATACATGCCCATACTTACACATCATGTACACACAGTAATAGCTCTTCAGAAAATTACAAGAGCTTGCTTTGAAACCATTTGAAGAAAGTATCTCTTTGCATAGTTTGGGAAGGCATTGAGACCATGCTGACATCTATGTGGATCCATTGAAGGACACTGACCATACTACAAAGACCAACTTGAGGGGAAGAACCTCAGACAAATATTTTTTGAGTGGTCATTGCAAGTGTTTTCACTGTCATCCCAAGAAATGACTGTGAAGATCTCACATGTCCTGACCTGTGGCTTAAATAGAAAACCACAAAAATCCATGATCAGAGATGTGTGGCATGTATGTGTACAATTCTCAGGCAATTCATGGGACTGAAGCCATAAAAAAGACTAGTATTATGGACCTTACAAGTTAACTTGCTTGAAACCTAACAGTAGACAAGTAAAGCCTGAAGCAGGAAGAGGTAGATATTTTTTCTGCCCTCATCTCACACTGTATGACTTCCAATCTGGCCATTACCCTTTGGAAAAGCTGTTGGTAGCACGGAGCCATGAGTGCTTGTGTTCTGACAGGTGATGGGTTGCCTGTGGAAGATAAATCAGACTTGGAGGAAAAGATCTCAGGGGAACATCAGTGTGAATGAGAAGATTTCGCAGCGACAGACTTGGGTTTGATGTAAAAAAGATTTTTGAAACAGAGATGAGCTGCCCACCTATGAAGTTGCCTGGAAAGCAGAGCATCCCACAGGTGCTCAATAGTGAAAAAACAAAGAGGTCCTCAACCTGTAGATCCTTTGCCAAGGACACAGAAATGTAGTTCTTTCCTACCCGATGACTATCTGTAATGATTTCATCTTTCAACCCACTGTCATGTCTTCCCAGTGGGATATAAATCTCAGGAAAACAAGGACTTTGTCTGGTTTACTTGCTTTGGTGTCCCAAGAATCTGAAACAGTGGTATGTGCATATAAACGGCCAGTGGATGTCATAAGAAAGAATAAATTAGAAGGCCAAAGAAGAGACTTGATTTTGTTTGAAAGGCTGGTCTTAAAACTGGCTTTCAAAGCTTTAACTCAAATTTATGCCTTCCTTGAATAACACCCCATATGGGATCCCAATACATAAAATGGATGAATGTGATGTTTTAATAGTGTACATTTAATCATAGGTCTCAATGTAAAACATTTATTTCTGTTTGTAATAAAAAGACTCGCTGAGAACTATGAGATTGTTTTGATAAACATGATAAAACTTCTGAAATCAAGGCTGCTAGGAGACCCAGACTATAATTTATTCTTCCATTTCCTTTCACTTGCAGAGCACTGGGAAAGCTCAGATTCATGCAGAAAAGTAGTTGCAAATGATACCAGCCTCATAGCTCATCTGGCAATCTCAGGATAATTCTTCAATTAAACTGATGCAGAAGTCTGCAAAGGGAGTAGTTGGAAAATTGAGCTTGAAAGTTGAACCTCTTACTGTCTGTAACCATGGGTTGTGCCTTTTCCTGCACATTCAAAACTCAGACAAGAAGAGGCGAGGCTCACCATAAGTACCAGCACTGTTTTGATGTGTGACATTATCCCAGCTCTGATGAGTTATACATCTGGTGATAATTGCACAAGCAGTCATTAGGCCACAATGGAGTCAAGCATCCTCTCCTTGCCTGACTCTTAATTGAACATAAGACTGTTTCCATGCTGGGGAACTGCATAATTTTATAGACACAGAGCTTCTCAGTCACAATTTGTTTTAAAATCACTGCAAAGACAAAACCTTCATAGCCAATGACTCGTTTCCAGTATGTTCTACACAGAGTTCTGGGAATTGCCTAAAGTGTCCTGGCAATGCCATTTGATGTATTGGTGGCTAAAGTTTGGTACTGGTGCACTTTATGTTAAATGGTGTTCTTTCAAATGACCATAACTAATGGAATACATTATCATACATTTTTCCAGCCCCTGCTTAACAAGAAATCTTTATTTATTTATTGATTGATTGATTGATTGATTGATGGTGACGGAGCTAGGAAGATGACGGCTCAGTGCTGGATATTTTCATAACAGAATTTCATAAATTGTTTTTACCTTTCAGAGTCATTTCAAAATTCCCATCTTTTAGTAATTTCATTTCCCAGGTGGGGAAACTGAGGCACATGAATGTATTAAATAGCTGGCCTAAAGCCATGTGGTTAACATGCAGTAAAGCTATGAATTAGACATACACTGAGCTCCAAAGTCTAAATTTTAATAACTCTGGAACACAAATAAAGTGTAAAAGAACCTACAATTAGGAGATGAAGGGGTTTAATCATAGGATACCCTGTCTCCAAAAGCCAAGTAGGTGCTATATCATTGGTACTCAATTGTCTTATCTGAATGGCACCCAGTTCTACTTAATGATGTTCAGCAAGCTTGCATCTCTTAGCCTACAGTGAGATCATTTTCCTTTTCTTGGAAATGCCTCGCCAAGTTTATCATTGATGCTAGGAAGGAAGCAGACAACTCCCCACCATTTTTGCTTCACAACTAACACTACCAGAATGGGTTTGCTTGGTTGACTGACACATACAGCTGTAATGTGGCATTGAGCTTCAAGATATGCAGTGGGTGGGGGAAAATGAGCCCTGAATCAGTGAGGTAAAATAGTCTGTGGGAAGAACAGACCTCAGGCAGCACGCAGTAGCTCTGACAGGCAAGTGTTGTGTGACCCAGACTGTTCAGTCTCAGTTTCCACAACTGAGAAATGTTAGCAGTGTTCCTCATAGGCTTTCTGGGATAAAGAGATGATCAGAGTACTACCCTTCATTTTTGTCATGCGATCTATACATATGGGTCAAATGATCTCACATAGAAAAATAAAACTAGTTAATTTTTTTTCCTCAAATGTTATGACAAGGAGTTGGAAATTCTGACAAATTATCTGTGGTTATCTGGTGATATCTGAGTGTTATCTCCTCAGCTCAGTGCCTCAAGTTCTGCCCAGCTCTTTGCAGTTCTTAGCTGTTAGCTGGAATGAATTTCTTCCTTGTAGACTTCCTTTCATGCCTTTTGAATTGGAAGAACTTTAGAGAAGTCACACACAGATCAACTATCCATGTTATTTTCTGCATGATAGATGTGTTGTCTAAGATCTCCAAAGGCAGGCACATCTTAAAGGAGAGAATCCTGGAGAGAGACAAAATAACTACATTTGAAGTTGAGCAAGCATTACAATGCATCCACCTCTGGTCTCAGGGAGCATGAATTTTCAAGAAAACTTCTGACTCTGGGACTCCTCTAACAGGCCAGACAGGTTATAGATTCTGGAAACCTGCTATTCATGGATGGGGTCTATAAGAGAAGGCTAAGAAGGTGACTGTCAATAGCAACCATAGGCCCAGTGCAGGAGTTTAGTCACACAAACCTGGATCCACTAGTGGTGAGTGTCCACTAGCTCCACCTCTTGGTTCTACTGGGGATAAACATAGAGCTATTTGCCCTTCCCAGGTATGGGTGTCTTGGAGGCCTCACTAGTAGCTCTGATTGCCAAGCTCTTGGTGTTTCTTTTTTAGTTCTATTTAGTCTCACTCATGTACAAAGAGTAGGATGGGAAAGGATGAATGAGCTTGTTCTAAATTCAGCAGGTAAATTAAAGATGTGTATGATGGCATTCCACCATAATGAATATTTTTCTGTCAGCGTAACTGACATTTCCAATTTGACTGCTTTAAACGTGGGATGTTTGCTATTAAACACACATGCACATCACCCACATACAATAACACTGTGGATTCTTTGCACATCCTGCACCTGTGAGAAGACAGATTGCCAATGGCAACCTTTTGTATCCCCAGCTACTTTCTTAGGACCTAATTCTCTAAAACAGAGGTCAGAGAACAAGGCAGTACAATTGCCCAAACCTAACAGTGTTATCTCTCCCACTGTACTATTTCATTTCTATAGGGTCAGCCCACACATCTTTCTCTGCATCTTAGCAAAGTCTTCTGTCTCCCAGGAGAGCCTTCCCAGAGGCTGCAGGGGAGAGTCCCCAGATTCCACCCAGACACATCTAAACCAGATATCTGAAGATCTGAAACATCTTCAGTGCTTTCTCTGCATCTTCTTGCAGAGATAGAGACCCCTAGGAGTCATCTGAGGCAGATGGAGGAGCCTCAAATGAAAAAGTATCTATTAGCTTCAGGTTCTTCCAATGACCTGCATTCTGGGAAAATACTCATGCTGTCCCTGAGGCTCAGTCTTTCAATTTACAAAATGGGGAGAGTAATTGTGCCTCCTCTGCCCAGCCCAGTTCTGCAGCCAGCTCCCTGCCTCAAGTCTACCATTCTACAAAAAGGAATTCCTAGACTATGTACACTATAGACATTCTTACTACTTCTCCTTATCCAGCCTGACTAGACTCCATTCCCTGCTCTGATCCAACATCGTCAGTTTCCTTTCTGATCATTGATCAGAACATATTAATACTAGACATGAGACTGGCTTATTTCCTGGGAACAACCATCCCTCTATTTGTGGCAATATCTAGTACACTATATGCTCCAGGTTTGCAATGGTAAGTTGGAGCTTGTTTACATACTCATTACTCAAGATCCCTTGAGCATCTCAGTGTACAGGAGCAGAGAGGAGACTGGGTGTCACTGGCATCCAGGATAGCCCAGGGGGTGGGTCAAAAGAGCAGATGACAAGGCTCTGGTAGGTGTTCTCACTCAGGGAAGCTGGGGAACAGAGCCAAGTGCCTTGGAGTCTGGGGAGGCTCCACAGAGGAAGGGGGAGGCACCAGTGGAAAGGGGGAGTGGTGGTGGTGGTGGTGAGTGCAGAAAGCTCTTCAAACAGAAGAGCTTCAAATACAAACACGGGAGAAAGTGGGAGCTTGGTTTGTTCCAGGTACCATGTAAGGTACATGTACTGAAAGCATTTGAAAAAAAGGGGTCATGGACTTGGAGAGGCAGAGAGATGTGCTTGTGGCCTTCTAGTCACCAGACAACAGTGGGCAGGTTGGTGCCTATATGGGCTGACTTCTTCTCACTCACACACCATCATTTCCAGAGGGGGTATCCAATAACACTCCAGGAGAAGTTGCTGCACTGAAGCAGATGTCCAGAAAATCAATTGCCCTGGAAAAGAGATTCACTTAGGGTGTAGGGGATATTTCTAAAGGAGATCAGGTCCCAGGAAGCACTGAGGTTTGTCATCTGTCACCAAGTCACTAACAATGATTCTGCCTACAAGGTGAGCACACTGAGGGCCATGTGTGATGATGCGCCTCCTCATTCCTTCTCACAA
Source organism: Phodopus roborovskii (assembly GCF_943737965.1). Classification (NCBI taxonomy): domain Eukaryota; kingdom Metazoa; phylum Chordata; class Mammalia; order Rodentia; family Cricetidae; genus Phodopus; species Phodopus roborovskii. Next base: position 1,251,294 of record NW_026126407.1, on the reverse strand, counting down.
GCTAAGCTGCTGAGATCTCCCCTCCCTCCTCCTTCCTCATTTCTTCTCCCTCCTCCTCCCTCACCTGTCCTCCCTTTACCCCTCCCTCCTCCTCCCCCTGCCCTTCCTTCTCCCACTTCTCTGCTCTCTTAGTGCTAAGCATTACTTAGGAGAGGCGGAGCTATCAGCTGATGTGAGGAAGGATGTATAACCTAGAAGCTAGAGTGGAGGGATGCTGAGGCACTGTTCTCTCTCTGCTGTAAGTGGGTCTAGCTTTAGGAGCTCTGGCACCCTTGGGACCTATCTCTGATCCTTTTATCTGGATATTTACAGAACATTCTGGGAGCTGATTTGCCTCATGATATTATAAAAGAGCAGAATTAACACTGTCAGCACTTCAGGTACCCAGTAATTCCTAACTGTCGGCTCCCCAAGGCATTCCAGGCAGCAGCTGGCAGGTGAGAGTGAGAAAGTAGAGGGAGACAGAGAGGCTCCAGCCCAGAGCACACACATCAGCAGGCCAGACCCCCACAGTTCTCAGGGGCTCCACTGGGCAAAGCCAGGAAACACAGGAAGGAGAAGTGAGAGAGAGAAGCAATGTTGACCAACATCTTTTGTGCACATTATCTTTTCCATCCTGTGACAAGTGGACATGGCCTGATTCTGTAGCTAAGGAAACTGAGGCTGGAGGGATGCTACTTTATTTTATTTTTTTGCTAGAGTAACACATGAAAGAGGGAAATCCTGCACTAATATTTCAGAAAAGTCAGCCTAATTTTCACAACTAATTGTTACTTTGAGGTACAACCTGGGTCCTGCATTCTTCTCTAATGAATATCTGTATGTGTGATAAATTCTTCACAAGCAGGTGTTCAGATATTATTCTTAGCCAGACCCTGAGCTTGCCTCTGCTTACTGGGAGACCCACAAGAATGACAGACCCAGAGAGCAGATAGGACAGTGGGACATGGAGTGGGAGTGGATAACCATTGGTGACACTTCCTGAGCTTGGATGTACACTACTATGATTCTCACAAGACTCCAGTGGGGTGCGCAGATCATTGTGCCCATCTGTGGGAGGGGCACTGAGGGATGGATCTGAGTGGCTACCTACCTGCTCAAGGTCAGATGCTTGGTACGTAACCCAGGACCCAAGCCCAAGTCTACCCGACAAATCTTTTCTCTTAAAACCATATGTACTGCTTCCCAATTCAGAGTTGGTTGGGGGGTCAATGAACTCTTTCAAGGGAGGAGATCTTGGCACTATGGAGACATTGATAAAGAATCAACCAAGCAAAGTGGGACTGCAAACATTCTGCAAGATGACTTCCTAGACTGGCCAAGAGGAATAGCAATTTCTAAGTTTAGAGGAGCAAGCAGAACCCAAGCATGCAAACCTTTTCTATCTACAAAAAAGAGTTAAGATCATGTGCTGATAACAGTAAGGTTTCTGGAAGGACTTCATTTAAAGGAGAGAGCTGGTCCAATTTGCATAATGCTGCAGCATGGCAGCAAAGCTGAAGGCTGAGAAATCAGTGGCTGCTGTTACAGACATGAACCATTAATTACAAAAGCAGAAGCGACAGGGACAAGGGGTGTTTTTCTGAGCTCTGACATGTTGAAGGTTTGCTGTTTCTTGTGAGGAACACGTCCTGAGATATGTGAATGTGATTGTTGCCTTATTGAAGCGTACTTCCTAACTGTGCTCATCACTTTGCCATTGTGATTCTCTTTGGGAGCTCCACAAAAGCAGGGTTTGGGGCACATGGGGTCTGGGAATATGTTTGAGGCTGGACAGTCTTGTCAGGGGCATCACAACCGTGCATTCAGGCAGATGGGCTGTGCGGTAGTCATTTCTCCTCATTAAACCATATAGTCACAAAAGTTCCTGTACATCAGTCAAAAACAGAATCAAGATTGAGATGCCATGTCCTGGACCAAAGGATGGCGACACTACATCCTCCATTTGCTGCTGTCTCCCTAACCTGCAGAAAAGCTCGTAAATGGATCCCATTTTTCTCCATGTTTAGTTCTTCTGAATAAATTTCCTTAAGCCTCTGGCGGCAATTACCACTTGTCTGCTGGCAAGTACCAGCCGATGACAAAGGGAGAGAACAATAGCAAATAGATATTAAGAGGAGGACTTGAAAACAGTTGATCTGCTTAGTTTGACAGGCTGTTGTTGGGTTTCGTTTAGGGAGTGGTGTTTTGGGGGCATGTTTCCTCTGGGCTGTGATGGGAGGATGCATACATAATAGAGTCATATTTTCTGCAGGTGCAATTGTTGGCTCCTTGGACAGAATGAAATCTATCAGCAGTACCAGGTTTGCATTGAGCCCTAGGCATCTAGCACTGCCCTGGCCATGAAGACTCATAATTTCCTGTTCAGGTCATTGGGTCAGTATTTCTCTGTTTTTGTGGCATGCAGCCAGTGTTGGTCATTACTGGAGAAATGTGGGCAAAGGAGACCTAGGAAAGATCCTTAGAGCAGGAATTATGAGATAGGGTTATAATTCTGCCATTTATCAAGTGACCTTGGACCTCATGTTTCTCATCTCTGAAAGGCAGAGAGCTCCAAAGGGGTGGAAGTAGGGAGAAAACAATTTCAAAGCCTTCTTCTAGCCTGGTCCCATGGGAAGGGGCCAGAAACCAACAGGTTCCCCAAAGAGAAGGTCTCTTAAGGGAAGCTCTGGCAGAAGGGGAGGGACCCTCTGAGGAAGAGGGTTTTCTCCTGCCAAGAGGACTGGGTTCTGTGTCAGAGATGGTGCTGAAACAGTTCTGGGCAGAGAAGCAGGGGAGAGGGAGCTTTGCTGACTGGCAGGGCTGGAGCAGGGCTCCTGGGGCAACAGGGAAGAACTCCTTTGTCCAATTTAATTCCTGATTTCAAAACAAATGAGTAGCTATAGCCAAAAGTGAAGAAGTCTTTTCCATCCATCTTTGCTTCTGACTATTTTAGAAGCAAAAGGCCAAGGATCTGTCTGGGGGGCTTAATCCAAATTCCATACATGGACTTTTGATGATGGAAAGGAGCTCTGGCCCTTGCAGGGAGCTCACCCATTCCTGTGTTCTACTCACTAGATACCACACCTTGTTGTGATAACCAAAACTGTTTCCAGACATTGCTATGTCCATGGGCACCCAACTCACCCACAGTTGAGAAACGCTACTGCCACCAGGCCATCAGACTTTCAGTAAAGCCAGTTTTGTTTCTTCCCCAAGTGGAATCATCTCTTGATTTTTTTTTTCTTGCTGCAGAGACTTGGAAAGAGAAGCCTTGGTACTGTTTTCATGCTCAGATTAGGAGTGTCTGCCACTCTCAGTGCTCAGGAGGAAGGCCAAACAAGGAGCTGGATGAAAAAGACCACTCCGGAGCCAGCTCAGTCTCTGTGCTGGTATGCATGCTTCATGTGGAGCAGTATCATTAGCCTGCACTCATTGCCTCAGAACTGGACCAAATCAACCCCACCTTCTACTGAGCACTGGGGAAAAAGAGAAGGCTGTTTCTTCAGGAGGTTGCACAGAGAGGGATTCAGCATCTATCATCAAGTAAGGGTGTTGTCTAGTAATGAAAGCAGTAAGAACTCAGCTTGCTTCCAGAAGAGCAATGCAGCCCTTTGTCAAGGCACATTGCTCTTCTTTTAGCTATGTAAAGGCTATGGAAATGAATGGCAAAAGAAATTTTCTTTCCCTGTTAGCTTTCAGGTAGTTAACCTATGCCCCCTTTTGGTGGAGATTAGAAGGGGTCAATGGTTGACAATTTCACTCAGGTCTTTTCTACAAGTTGGACTTTCTATGCCCCTCACAGAGACATAGCCCCAAGGATGGGTCTTATTCCATAGCCTAAGTTCTGCTCTGAAATGTAAGCAAATCCATGCTCCATGGTTACTTGGTAACTAAGGTGCCATTGTGGGAAGTGAGGTGTTTTAAACTGGGGTCACAGACTTCCCTGAAATTGCGCACCATTCAGAATGTAGGTGAGAATGAATATTTCTGTGAAGAAAGGCTCCTGGCTTTTATTAACTTAAAAAACTGTCTATGATGAGAGAGATAAAAGGGCTTGAGGTTTAACCCCCTCCATCAAGGGCAGCAATAGGATGGGGTCTACCCATAGTGTTCAGGTTGATTGGTCCCTAGGGCAGGACTTATCCATGCATGTATCCTGAGGGTCTAGCCCCAAATTTGATCCAGTATTGATATGCACAAGTGCTTGCTTACTGGAACAAGTTAGTGAACTCACCAATAAAGTAACTAACTATATTGGAGCCAAGAGCGAAGGTTCTGATCCTCTCTTTGCTGCCGAGAGAGTGTAAGACCTGACATTGGAGATTCTCTGGCCCTCAGCTCCTCACCGCTAACATACCTTTGCCGGTGTCCTAACTATGATTACATGAATCCATCACTAAGAAAATTGTGGTATTTGACATTAGTATAGAAACTTAAAGTTCCAGATTTGACTGAATAAGCTGAGCAGAGGTCTATCCTGGCAAAACACATCTTCTAATTTGTGAACTGTTTGCCCTGGCAAATTTCTCCTGCTTGGAAAACATGATGAGATCAAGGTGTGTTTCTTGGTTAGTTAATAGTCTATTCTCAGCTCCAGATGAGTGTTGGAGGGGTGAGCTGATCTGCTCCTGCATATACTTAGTAATCAACATGTCTACAAATGCACATATGTGTTGAGAGAACATAGTAGACATGTGTGGAGATTGTAGCATTTATGGAGTGTGTCTGTGTACTCTTTGCCTGCCCATGCATATGTACCTGTGTGCACATGCATTCCATGGTTTGTTTGAATAGTGACTAAAGTATATTTGGTGTTTGTGTGCACCCATGATAAATGTGTTTAGGTGGGGAATTTGTATGATTTCATATGTCTTCTGGTGAAGATAAGGGTCTATGCATCGTACTAGAGGATTCCCTTAAAGCAAAGAACTGTAGTCTGAGATGAAGCTACAGAGAAGCAGAACAACAGCCTTTGCTGCCCCACAAATGTGACAACCCACAGAACCTGGAGTGTGTCTCCTGTGAATTGTCCTAATGATGTGTGAGCACAGTGAATCACCTGGGGCTGAGATCTGGAGGACTCTGTCACGCTCATGGCCAATTCACATTTGTACAATTCACTTGTACGGTGAGCTTTCTGATTAGGGTCGTCCCTCCTTGTGGGTAGTGTGTGTCAGCTTGTGGTTGTTACTCTCAGGAAGAGATGTGCTGTCTCCATGGCTGGGTGGGTGCAATTCCCTCTGTCACTGAGTATGGGCAGAAATGGGAGGAAACTCTGAGTCAGGTTCCTGCAGGGAAGACAGTTGAGTTAATGAACTCCAACAGGCAACCTGGAATTTTCTTCTGAGTTAGTTGGGGAGGATGGAGGAGATGCAGACAGCAGAGAGTCTGGACACTCATGGTATGCCTATTAGAAAAGCTGAGCTGCTTGGGAAAAGTGAGTGGAATGACATGAGGGAGGAGGGGAGAAGTGTGTGTAAATGAGCTTCAGTTGCCCATCCTGAAGAAAGAAAAACACCCCAAAAAACCAGAAACCAAAACCAAAAACAAAACAAACAAAAAACTGGAACTGAACATCCTAGTCTGTCCTCGGCCATCTGTATGATCAGTAGCCATAGTTCTTCCCCTTAAGGTGCTACTCAGGAATCTTCCAAGGATGTTGAAGATAACCTCACAGTTTGAGCTTTGAGTTAGTTACTTTAAATAGAGTTAAAAGTATAAGTACTGGGTCCCATAAGGTTAGTTCCCAATTAGACATATAGATTAGATATATATATATAATTGTAGAAGAGGGAATTTGCTTTCTAGAGACACATGCAAATTAATAGTTAATAATTCCAGAAGCCTACCTGGTTGTTTTTATGATTAAATTAAACCATTGTGCAAAATGGCTGAAAATTTGAAGCTATGATGATGGCGTTTTGCTTCAGAAACACCTCCATGCATTACTGTAGATGTAGATTGTAAAATTCCATGTGATGATGATTATGGCAGTTGTGACGACAGTGGTGGTGATAGTGATGGTGGTAGTGATGGTGTAGATGAATTGGGGAATAGCTGTGGTAGTACTGCGTGTTTCTTGATGCATCTTCAGAACCATATATCCCTTTTTCTGTTGCCTCACCCAAAGCAGAAGATGGAAGGTAACGATGAAGTCTTAAACTTCAAATCTCTTGTAGATGGCCTTGGAATGGCTGACTCTACCAACTCCTCATGATATGGGTAGTATCCAGATAGGTCTCTCACTACAGTTGATTAATTTAGTGCAATCTACTCCAACTGTTGCTTGTGATGTATAATAGTTACACCAAATCCTGGTCACTCAGATGTAGCAACATGATTAGGCTCTTGTTCCTGAGAAACTGTTAGTTTAAAATAAGGTGTAACAGTGAAGAGGAAGAATAAAAGGAGGAAGAGGAGGATAAAGAAGAAGGCTCATGGACCTGTAGCAGGTGAGCAAGGTCCTGAAAGGTACTCAGGTAACTTCCTTAATGAGTTGTCCTGGGAGAACTCTGAGCTCTAGTCCTCCATGGAATTCCTAGAGTAGGCAGGGTACACAGTCCTTTATTGTCCTTAGAACCATCCTTCTTCCTACTACCATTCTGTTGTTTGCTTGGGTCATCTATTTAGAGGTATCTGGGCCACAGGCTTCCCATATGTATATCATTGCAATGAACGTATGTAGGGGTAAAGCAAACATCACTCTATGAACACAGGAATCACAGCTGGGAAACAAACATCTCAAAGGATGCCACCTCCTGCAAGAGATACCAAAGCCAGCTTGCTCTTTGCCCCTCTGCATGGTTGCCCTGCAGGATTTACATTGCTGGTTAGAGAGATATGGTTAATGAGGGGCTCTGTGCTGCAGGCCCAGGAGTAATTCCCTCTGTGCTCCCAAATACAGATAGGAATTTTGCTTATTTCAAAGACCTCATTAATGCAGAGGTTAGTGGGAGTAGCTTCCCAGCTGATTCATCTCCAGGAATCAAAGACAGCCCAAGTGCCCCATGAGCAGTCAGGAGCCACTTGCACTGATGGTTTCTCATCTGTTCTCACCTCCCACCTGTGCCTGTGATGGCCTTCAGCCAGGGTGAAGGAGCCTTGGAGACCTTTCCAAAGAACTTGAATTATGCAAGAGCAGAGTCAACACCTGAGACCCTCTGGCACTTTCTGGGAGCCTTTGTGAATAGCACACATCTAAATTGGTCTCATTTAAGTCTGTTATGGTGTGAACAGGAAATATTCCCCACTGGAAAATGATTGGTGTTGAGGATGCCAAATGGATCAATGAATTCATTGGATGATAGTGTTACTGAGAGTCAGAGAAAAGTAGGAGGTGGGACTTAGCCAGAGGAAATAGGACACTCAGGCCATATACCTGGAAGTACATCTCATCCTAGTTCTTTTCTGTGTTTCACTGTTTGCTTCTGGCATGTCAAGAAACATGGATCAGCCTCTTCCATATAACCTTGAAACCACAAGTTTTGTCTAAGTGCAAGGAGCCACAATTATAGGCTGAGCCCTCTGAAACTGTAAGACAAAGTGAGTCTTGCTTCTGTTGAGTATTTGGTCACAATAGTAATTTTAAAAAATCTGAACAGGGACTCGTTCTTCAAACAAATAGATAGGTCAGTGGTAGTGGTGGTACCCACTGAACCCAACCAAGTACAGAAGTGAAGGTATGTGGTGGCTATAGGGATACCTGGTTCTTCCACCAACTTGGTGAGTGACAACTTTGAGCCCCTATGTGGCCACATGAGTGGATCATTGCAGAAATTTCTCAAGGTCCGCTCTAGCTCTAACAAAAATGTGATGCAGACCCTAGAAATGGAGATTGTCATTAGGAAGACAGGCCATATTCGCTTATGTAATTCTGAGCCACTGAACAACACTCAGTCCCTGCCACTCATTGTGCCGAATGCTGGGGCTACAAGGCTGGCTGTGTCCAGATGTGTACACATCCCTGATCACTTTAAGTAGCATGAAACAGGAAAGGAAATGTAAAATAATACAGTTGTGGTCAGATAATTTTGTCTAAATATAAGAAGGAGACATTCCACAAACATGTGTTGAAAGAAAGAGGGAGAGGTAGGAAGCTATGAGGCAGAAGAGACAGAAAATGGAAGGTGACCCAGAAAAAAAAAAGAGGCAGCATTGCTGTCTACTTGCTACAAATAAGAAACTAAACCTGGAGCTGAGGTTGAATGACTCAGCCAGATCCCACTGACAATAACTGATAGACTACAGGCATAGAGAGGTCACTGTTAGCCAGGGCCACAAGGAGAAGCATCAATAAGACAGAGTGACTTGACAACATATTGATTAGAATTCAACAAATCTAAAGAGCTAGAGAGGCTGTGGCAGAGGGCACAGCAACTTCTGGTGTGCAGTTAGAGATGGGTACCATGTAGCGTTACTCGGGTCTAGGAAATGAAGGTTGGAGTTGTGACATCTGGATCCCAGTTCTGATACCTGCTGTCTGTGGGACACTGAATAAGGTCAAACTTTGCTGTGCTCATTTTTCCATGCAGATCATAGTACCTACCTCTTAGATGTTTAAAGAAAAAAATAGGGTGTACATGTTGCCATGCATAGTTCCTGATCAATAAGTGAGAGACCACCTTCCTTCAAGGTAGACAGGACGAGAACAAAATGTCAGGCTGCTAAGACCTCTGGAGCTGGCATCAAACACAAGAATATAAGAATGATAAGAATGCCCTTCAGGTTGGACATTGCCCTCCGTCCTGGGGTTGACTCCTTCTCTGAAAATATAACCAGTGATACAGGCAGAGTCAAGGAATATAGACTCCTTTCTTCCTGGTGGTTGTAGAACCTGTTTAGGTGGAGGTGACATTTTGGAATGATGAAAATCTGAGCTGAGGTGGACTCATGGATTTAATAACCTCTTTCAATGGTGAACTTTTACCTGCTTCATAGAACATGAAGCTGCTTCTGTCTGATCTGGAGCTTATATGATAATCTTGGTTGTCACGTGACTGGGTCTAGGAATCAACTAAAAGACATACTTCTGAGCATTTCTGTAAAGGTATTTCCTAGAAGAATTAATTAAGGAGCAAAGACCTTTCCCCAGAATAGGTTAGCCTAAGGAGGTCTGAGGGAAAAGCTGCTTAATTGCACACCTACCTTTGTGTCTTGCAAGTAAGTATATCTGTAGCAATGCTGTTGCTGCTGCCACCACTATCCTCTGCGGCACTTATAAACTACCCTTTTTCAGCCTTCCAACATGGACTGGAGGTAATGACTCTCCAGGAACCCTCCAGGGTTTCAGCATCAGATTGGAAATGTTGAGGCATCCACCACCCTAGACTGAGTGACTACCATGCCTGCTCTCATCCTCTCCAGCATGCAGACAGACATCCATTGCTGGACCACTCAACCCAACATGTAAGCAAATCTAAATAGATGGAAACACACACACACACACACACACACACACACACACACACACACACACGGGCGCATGCGCCCACACGCACAAGCACACCCACATGCACATGCACACCCACACACACAAGCACACCCACATGCACATGCACACCCACACGCACATGCTCTCTTTCTCTAGAGAATCTTGAGGAATACAGCATGAGTTGAGTAATTCCAGTATGAGGCATTGGCAATAGGTTACAGAGTCTAACGACACACTGCCTGAGTCTCCCTGGACTTTCTGATGTGCTTAGGTTTCTTATTTGAATTTCCACATTGTGAATTCACCTTTTCACAGATTGCCACCATGGCAATGTGGCCCTCCCTGTGTATGGAAATATCCCTGGTGAGGAAGATGAATTAATCATCCCTTCAGCAGGGGTGATTCTTGTGCTCCTATTCACTACAGATGGGGTACCACCAGACCAAAGAAAACATGGCAGGAGAAAGAAGACAAAATTAGTGCAGGAAAAGGCTGGAGGAAAGAGAGCAGGGTACACACAATAAGAAATGTGTGTGATATGTAAATGACCAAAGAGGATCACGATTCTCTGGGCTCAGAGCCACTGAGCTTAAGGGATAGGAAATGGGAAGGCAACAGAACACATGAGATACGATGCAGGAAGTGGGGGTAACTGGGAAGAAAAGATATAGGGGGACATACAGAGAATGGGAAGTAGTGAAGGCAGGTTATATGGGTACCATATGTACATGTTTTTCTTTTTACTGTTTTCTAAATACTGGATTTATATTGTACTATGTATTATAATTTAAAAATTATATATAAGAAAGGTCATAATGTTGTGGGCTCTGGATCACCGAGTTTCTGACTTTCATTCCTAGCTTTGGTTCATTTCCTTCCTTGACTCTCTTCCTTAATGAATTGACTCTGCTTCCAGTCTTGTGTCCCAGTGCACACAAGAACCTAGAGATTCTGATCCCACCAGAACCTAACCCACCCACAGTGAAAGGATTCTGTCCCAGTCCAGCTTGGTAGCCCAATAACTTTACTGCTATTACTTATAGGAGCATAGGTGACTCCAAAGCAGATGTGTCACCAAAATGTCCCACCCCAGCACTGGTGATGATGCATGAAGCCTGCAGTGCCCCCTGTTCAATCTAGCATTCCCAAGACAAAGGCCACTGGGGCATGAAAGACCCTCTTATCTGAGGGTCTGGTGATCTCTCCCCTCCACCACAAGGGAATACTAAAGTTATCATTACAATTGTCATAGACCTAGCCATCGCCATGCTACTCTGCTAACTTCTTTTCCATGTCTGTGGACAAGGTCTTCTGTAAGTCACCTGAGCTGGCCCATACCCATGTCACACCTGGGGAAAGTAGATCCACTACAATCATGTGCCAGCAACACTCCCCACCCTGTGTAGGAATCTGGGCTCCTATCCTTGAGAATTTACAACCCCAGTCAATGAAGATCTGGCACCCAGACTCAATCGTGTCCCTGGGAGTGAAAAATAGTACAGTCCTTTGGAAAGGATCCAGCACATGCCGGTCAATAGGCATTCAAAAGAGATCTGTCCCTTTGTGCTGCAATAATTCTGTGCCAAGAAAATCATCTAAGATATTAAAAGACAGAGAACCCCTGTAAGCCCAAAGGTGGGTCTTTTTTACATTAGTATAAGAGGAGAAAATTGAATATAATGTCAAGTTTAAGCTGTAAGGGAGCATTTATGGAATGTGTGGTACGCTTTCAATAGGACTGAAATTAGTAATTTAAAAACCAGGATAAGGATAGAGAGGTGGCTCAATGGGTAAAGTGTTTGTCCTGCAAGCATGAGGACCAGATGTCTAGCACCCATATCTGTTAGTCTAGTTAAGCAGGTGAGCTTCAGATTCAGTTAGAGACCCTGTTTCAAGTAAACAAGCCAACAAACAAATAGGGTGGAGCAGGATGGAGAGAGACTATCAGGTAATGTTGACCTCCAACTTCTATGTGTGAATTTATGGATGAGCACACCTGCAAATCACACACACACACACACACACACACACACACACACACACACACACACACTCACAGTGTCAGTAAAAAAAAGAATCAATAATTCAGAAAATGTTTAGAGTTCATTATTAAATGAAAATCTCAGGTTCAAAATGTTTTAGATGTCTATGGAATCATACTTTTTCATCTTAACAGTCCTTTTCATCTTTCAAATCAGTTCTGTACAAATTCCTTATTTGACAAAGACCCTTTAATATAAGCAGGTACCGATTACCTACCACATTCTGTGATATTTTTTATTCATTTTTAATTTTGCCTGCATGCATGTCTGTGCACTACTCGCAGACCTGATGCTTGTAGAGGCCAGAAGAAAGTGTTTAAATCCCCAGAACTGGAGTACAGATGCTTGTGAACTGCCATGTGATGCTGGGAACCAAATCCAGGTCTCAGGGAAGAGCAGCCAGTGCTCTTAACTACTGAGACATCTTTGCAGCCTCTATCCATGCCATTTTAAACATAAGGAGACTGAAGTTTGCTGAGGGCTCCCTACCTAATAGAGAACTTAGTTGGCTTGCCCCATAAGCTTGCAGAGAGTGACATAATCATCTCTGTGGCCTCGGAGAATGTGTTTATTTTCTTTATGTTTGATGCTGGCTAATGAACTTCAGCACAATTCTTCTTTTTCTGCCCAAGAAGAGGGTGAAAGGGTTACCACTGATTGAATTAAAGCAATAATTTCCCACAATTGCCTTGGTTTGCTCTCCACTGCCGCTTAACTATGTGGCAAGTTTCCGAGTGATCTTTTGCTATTGATTCTGTAGCCAGAATTGCTTCTTGCTAAAATCTCAAGAAATATCCTCTCTTGGGACTCTCAAAGACCACCCCCTCTTATTTTCAGGCACAAGCAATGTCAAGGTGACCTGGGCATATGGAAGACAGTGGAGTGGAAGCAGCAAGGTAGTATTAGCTTCCTACACAAACCAGTCCCTTCATGATTCTGTGGTCTCTGCTGCACGAGCTGCCTAGTAAAACCTTATATTGAAGTGATATTTGAGCTGAGGCCACTCTGCCCCTGCTTTCCCAGACATGTCTCTCACAACCTGATTCTTTACCACTGTTCAAGACTTCTCTTTATTCATAACCTTGCTCTCACAGTTTCTGCTCTCAAGAGACCTCAACCTTTCAAAGCCTAGAGAAAACATAGCCTCCTGCATGACAGAGTCAGCTGCCACATCATGCATCCTACAACCACCCTGTAATACCCCATCTTACTGTTTGTATGTAGAACACTATATTCTGGTGTCGCTTTATATGTGAATCTTTTCTGAAAGACTGGGAACCCCCAGGACCAGAGAACAGACAATTCCATTTAACCCTCCCAAGGTTGTAAATGGAATTTCAGTTTGTAAATGGAATTCAGTTGTAAATCTCCCAAAATCTGTCTTATAGACCTAAAATCAGGTGTGAATGAGCACTTAGGATAACATAGGTGTCAGCAGCCATATTTGAACTCATGTCTGATTTTGTGTCCTCAGTTTTCCCCATAATGCCCAACCCTACCTTCCACAGAGGATGCAAGAAGGAACTGGCAAGCAAACCCAGGAGATTCCTAAGTGTTCCCCTGCATGTTTCCCTGGCAGCAACCCACAGAATTATGGCCTCCCAGTTTGTAGTCACCAGTGAATGTGAACTCCCAGGAAGAGAGGGCCAGATGGTCAGTTACTCCCACAAAGACTGCCCAGCTCCAATAATGGGAGAGAGAGGCACATAAGATGAGTCACATGGTGCACCTGTCAAACATGCCAGCTCTTCTCTTTCCAGCCTATCTTTCTTGCAAGAGTGCCAACATTTCCTTTGTGCAGAACAAGTCCCTGAACTGAAGGAGTTTGAGAATACCAGGGCCAATCAGATTGTCTGTCCAGAGTACTCGTGCCTATAGGAACTGAGCAGTTGAAGTGGAGAGAAAAGCAATAAACCTTTAGTAATGTCTGGCTTGGCCATGCTGAACCACAAGGCAGGGAGGCATGGCAGAAGAATGGGTGGATGAAGACACATGTAGAGTGAGAACCTTGGGATGCTTCTCACCTCTGAATTACAGATGATTCATTTAGCCTTACAGCATCTTTTAATGCATGTCTTAGGCTTATGTTCCTTGGAAGGAAGAAAGCTTGACTTAAAACACTCACCTAGAAGGCCTGGGCACTCTAAGGGACCTCAGACAGTGGAACCAGGATGTATCCCTGGGGCACAAAAGGACTTTGGGAGCACATCCCCCATGGAGGGATACTCCCTTAGCCTAGAGACAGGAAAGAAGGCCTAGCCCCTACTCCAAATGACTTGACAGATTTAGATGACCCCTCCTGGAAGGCATCATCCTACATGTGGAGTGGATGGGGGATGGGAGGGAGGGTGGTCTGGGGACATGAGAGGGTGGGAGAGAGGGAAAAGGGGAGGGAGGGAGAGGACTGGGATCAATATGTAAAATAAAAATAAGAAATAAAAAAAGGAAAAAAAACCACTGGAAACCTCAGACAGAAAACTGAGGCTGAGAACCACATGGCTCTAAGATCCAGACACTGTTTGCAGACTCTGGAGAGGTCCATCAAGACTTACCACCCAGCCATGGACATGGAGCTCTGGGTCCGCTCCTAGCCTGTGGTGATCTACTTCCTCATGATTACTGGAAGCCAAAGGACCACCAAGAGGATCTTTATCGAAGTGCTTCTTGAAGTTATTTCTTGCTTACCTGATAATCGGGTTATTTTAAGTCACCATTCCATTTTAATTATCCTCCAATGGTGTCTTAGTTACTTGTCTCATTGCTACAACAAAATACCTGGAAACAGCTTAAGGAAGGAGGGATTATTGTGTCTCACAGCTGGAAGATATGGAGCATCATGGCAGGAAAGACCTGCTTCTGTTCAAGCTACTGGTCAAACTCCATGCACAGTCAGGCAGCACAAAACGATGAAGCTTGTCCCCAGCTCACTTTCTCCTCTTTATTCATTCTAGAACTCCAGTCCAGGAATGGTGACACCTGCAGCTAATGTGGTGGAGCTAATTCTCAGGGATTAACTTAATCCATGCCTGGAGGGTTATCTCTTAGGTGAATCTAAATTCTGTCAAGTTGAGGATCAGCATTAACCGTCACAACTATGAACTTTCTTCTCTGTTCTTTCAACACATATGGAATTGGCTAAGGGGACAATTCAAAGTGGCACTCATATTGTTCATCTCTGGCAAGTATCTACTCCTTTTGGCTAATTTTCCTTCTAAACCAAGAGAAGAAAGCATGGAGGCTTGGCATAAGACAATGCCTAAGTGCCTATTGATGATTTTGCTTTGTTTTATAATTATGCTCACTTTTAAAGTCATCCAGTTATGGTGAATGATGGTACTTTACCATTTATGTAGTGATATAAAGTCCCCATTATAAACACACACATTTCTGAAGGAAGAAAAGGAGAGTTAATTTGAATAAGAATGTTAAAGTTAATAGTAGAGGAAACATGTGGGCAGAGAACAAATTACAGAAGCCTGGAAATAACCTAACATTTGGACAAAAGCTAATTATATCCAACTCCTCATTTGGCAAGTAAGAAGGAAAGAGCAGGGAGTTTTCTGGAGACCACTCAGGCGAAAACTGGCTCTCCTAATCGGCTCTCCTCAGCCATGTCCCCACTGTGTGTGTGTGTGTGTGTGGGGGGGGGGGGTTTCTACCATGTAGCCCAGACTAATTTCAAACTTGCATAATCCATTCAAGTCCTTAGACCACAGGCATGCCTGCTTATGAATACCATTTTAAGAATACCCTCAACATTCATCTTATATCTATTAAAAAAATGACACACTGGGAATATAGCTCTGTAGAGTACATGCCTAGCATGTGAAAGCCATGGATTTCTAGCAACACACACACACACAGAGAGAGAGAGAGAGAGAGAGAGAGAGAGAGAGAGAGAGACAGAGACAGAGACAGAGACAGAGAGGAGGAGAGAGAAAGAGAGAGATAGATTAATGTTGGTGGTAAGGGAACCCAGTAAGTGCAATGCATAAACAGGTATTTTGGATTTCCCAGCAGTGAACGGGTACTCTTGGGCATGAGTGGGGTCAGCATAGTGGCAGGTATGTTCATCATGTATCTGGTCACTTTCTGGCTGAGAAGGCATGCTGAGATGAACAGCCCATTAAGAGCTCAGAATACAGAAGAATGGCCATAGCCTTGGAAATAGAGCATTAGCAAAGACTACAAAGAATGCCTAAAAGAGGAAAATGAACTTCTCTGTCTCTGTAAATAAATCCATGGCTTGCAAACAACACCATACCAGATAAACCAACTACAAATACACTCCTAAAAAGGAGACCAGATGTCCCTGGAATCATTTTAATTAAATTGTGAGTCAATTGCAAGCCAGAAAGGGGGGGGGGGTGGCGGTGCTGAAGAGAGTAGAGTTTTGCTTTCTAAGACTGCCAGATGCAAAGTCCGATTTCCAGGCTAATGTATCCACGGTGGGAAAGGCTTCCCCAAATTTAATTACATATTGCCTAGCAACTGAGGAGATGAGTGGGTATGGAGTCAGCAGACCTAGAGTGGTACATGCAGGATATTGATGCCCCAGGTTGGAGAAGGCACATCGACATCAGGCTGTGGTCAGTGTGAGGATGTACTTTCTCTCCAGGAGCTACAGAGACAGTTACAGACCCATAAATTGTAAGCCTCATTCTGCCCCATTTCCCTTGCACAGGCTAACCCGGCAACCTGGCAGAATGAGGAAACTGCTTCCTCTGTTTTTCATAAAAGAAGCCTTTTTTTAAAACCCTCATATAAAGTAATAGATGTTGTTAAAAATTCAACAGCACAGAAATGTAAAAAGCTGAAAGCAAAAACTCTCCTACCAAGTTGAGCCACAGTGAACAACTCCCATGCACAGAGTTTCTGGAATTCTCCAACCATCATTAACCTCTCTCTAATCTGAATGAAAAGACACTTTACATATCAGTCCCAAATCTAATGTCTTTATTCTATGGTTGCTCAGTGATCTTTTAGGAATAATGCTTAAGAACTGAGATGTAACAAATAGAAAAATCCTCAAAAAGCCAACAAACAGACCAGCTAACGGCCATATCCTCATGCCAAGGCCTCATTCTCCCAATAACACTTCCTGATAATGACACCCACCTTCCTCTTCAAAGGTACACAAACATGCATCAATTTCACTTGATTTTGAGCTTCATAGATAATGATGCAAACATAGAATATTTGTTTGCTTCTGGTTTATTTGTTCAACATTTGGTGAGATACACTCACAGGGTTTTGTGTGGCCCTAGTTCATTTTTAGTTTTATAATTTTCCACTCCATAGTCACACAGTAACTGGTCTATCCATTCTGATGTTGATGAACTTTTAGGCTGCTTCCAGCTTGGGGACATTACAAATAGACATTAAAAAGAAACTGTGTACTTTGCCTGTGGCACATCTGGAAAGACACTCCTCTGTGATGTATTCCTAAAGCATACAATTATTATGTTCCTAAAATATTATTTGCATCACTTTAAACTTCCTACCTCAGTTTACAGAAGTTTCCCAATGTATCCTTTCTACTGTCTGCAGGAGGTTTGATTGTGTGGATGTAGTCATGGTTTTCTAATGTTGAAATTTTGGTTGCTTCCAATTCTGCATGTATTGAAAACACCAGTGCCTCCACGGTTGCTGATGTATATTTATGTATTTGGATGCATATGTGGTTACTCCTTATGCATCTCTTGGAGTCAGGTTGTGGGGGGTGGGGAGTCAAAGAGTTCAGCTGTTTTAAATTTTCACATTTTCAGGCATCCCAGCTTTCTTTACTAATAGTATATCCTGGAACTGTATAGTACTATAGTTATTTTACCCATTCTTTTTTTTTTAATATTCTATTCTATTTTATTTTATGTGTGTTGGTGTTTTGCCTGTAGAAGCCAGAGAGGGTGTCAGATCCCCCAGAACAGGGACTACGGATGGTTGTGAACAGCCATGTGGGTGCTAGGAAAAGGAACCCCAACCTCTTCAGGGCTGAGATACTTCCCCTGTGTCTTTTCCACGGTTAATGAATTTTATTTTCTTACTGGTAGTTTTCCCTTGAACATACTTCAATTGTATTGTTAAATTCAGTCTATAGGGTTGATCTTTTTTACTTTGGAACTGGGTTCTTACTTTCCTCTTCTGACATTTATTTATATGCCCATTTGTTTTACATATGCACTGTGGTTACACTCTGTGTTCTTGGAGCTCAGAGGAAAACCAGCTAGAGTTGGTTGTCTCCTTCCACCATGGGTTCTGGGAATCAAACTCAGATCATGAGGCTTGGCAACAGGTACCTTCATCCATTGAGCCATCTTTCTGACCCTTGTACCTGGTTCCTGAATGGAGTAGATGAAGGAATGGGCTCCATAAATGCATAGCTCAAGACATGGAAGTCACAGTTTGCAAAACTGAGTTCAGGACCTAAAACAACAAGTTTCATGAATTTCATCTGAAACTATTATTATTGTTATTATTATTATTATTACTAGGGATGCTAGATGTAAGTTTCTGGGGATGTGGTCCACAGTGCACATCATGGAACATACAATGTGGATGTCTACATTCAGCTATTTATCATGAATCATGTATCTCTGCTTCTCCTGAGAATTTTCCTATGGTACACAGACCTAGGAAAGAAGTATTATAGTAAAGAGAGGCTCAATATTTTGTGAGACTCATTCACATATTTTATAGAGCTATATTTCTTTCTTTTCAAACTTTTATTATTTCTATGTGTATGCACAGTGGTATGTGTTTGCTGTGTATGTATATGTATAATACCTGTGTGTCACAAGGAATACATGCCACAGAGCTAATGCAGAGGTCAGAGTACTATTCAGGAGTCTATTCTCAATTTTCACCTTTTTTGAGGCAAGGTTTCAAAGGCATTCATCCTCCAGAGTAGTTGGCCTGGGAGCTTCTAGTTAGCTCACATCTCCTGTCTCTGCTTTGCATCTTTTCATGGAAACCCTAGGATTGAAAAGGCCTGCTACTGTATATGTATTTTTCATGTGGGTTCTGAGGACCTAAACACACTGAGACGTTTTTGCAACTCAAGAGTCTCATTCTTTATCCCAGACTGACCACAAATTCACTATGTAGCCCAGGCTGATCTAAAATTCATGCCAACCTGCCTGCCACAATCTCCCAAGTGCTGAGATCACTGGAGTCAGCAAACACACCCAGATCTCTTTTCTATGTTTTAAATGTACATGCTTGTGTGGGGTGTGTATGTGCTCGTGTGTGTGTGTGTGGTGCATACATGCATTCGTGTGCGTACACATGCGTGCACGTGTGTGTGTGTGTGTGTGTGTGTGTGTGTGTGTAGGATGGAAGACAATGTTAGATCTCATCTCAAAGACACAACTAATAAAGAGAACTACAGACCAATATCCCTCATGAACGTTGATGCAAAAATACTCAATAAAATACTGGCAAATCAAATCCAAAAACACATCAGAGAAATCATCCACCATGACCAAGTAGGCTTCATCCCTGGGTTGCAGGGATGGTTCAACATATGAAAATCTGTCAATGTGATCCACTATATAAACAAACTGAAAAAGAAAAACCACATGATCATCTCACTAGATGCTGAAAAAGCCTTTGACAAAATTCAACATCCTTTCATGATAAAGGTCTTGGAGAGATCAGGGATAATAGGAGCATACCTAAACATAATAAGAACAATATACAGTAAACCAACAGCCAACATCAAACTGAATGGAGAGAAGCTTAAGGTGATTCCTCTAAAATCAGGAACAAGACAAGGCTGTTCTCTCTCTCCATATCTCTTCAATATTGTACTTGAAGTTCTAGCTAAAGCAGTAAGACAACAAAAGGTAATACAATTTGGAAAGCAAGAAGTCAAACTGTCACTATTTGCAGATGATATGATAGTTTACATAAGTGATCCAAAAATTCTACTAGGGAACTCCTACAGCTAATAAACACCTTCAGCAAACTAGCAGATACAAGAAAAACTCAAAAAAAAAAAAAATCGGTAGCCCTACTATATGTAGAAGGCAAAGGGACTGAGAAAGAAATCAGAGAAACATCACCCTTTACAATAGCCACAAACAACATAAAGAATCTTGGGGTAATGCTTACCAAACAAGTGAAAGACCTATATAGCAAGAACTTTGGGTCTTTAAAGAAAGAAATTAAAGAAGATACCAGAAAATGGAAAGACCTCCCATACTCTTGGATAGCTAGGATAAACATAGTAAAAATGGCTATCTTACCAAAAGCAATTTACAGATTCAGTGCAATCCCCATAATAATCCCAGCACAATTCTTCACTGACTTTGAAATGACAATAGTCAACTTTATATGGAAAAAACAAAAGACCCAGGATAGCCAAAACAACCCTGTACAATAAAGGAACTTCAGGAGGCATCACCATCCCTGACTTCAAGCTCTACTATAGAGCTCTAGTCCTGAAAACAGCCCAGTATTGGCACAAAAATAGACAGGTAGACCAATGGAATTGAATAAAAAAATCTTGATATTAACCCACATACCTACGAACACCTGATTTTTAACAAAACAGCTAAAAGTATACAATGGGAGGAGGAAGCATCTTCAACAAATGGTGCTGGCACAATTGTGTACAAGACTGCAGATAGACCCATGTTTACCGCCATGCACAAAACTCAAGTCCAGATGGATCAAGAACCTCAACATAAATCCAGCCACACTGAATCTCTTAGAAGAGAAAGTAGGAGGTACCCTTGAATAAATTGGTACTTGAGACTGCTTCCTGAACATAACCCCAGTAGCACAGACACTGAGGTAGACAATTAATAAATGGTACCTCCTCAAACTGAGAAGCGTCTGTAAGGCAAAGGACACAGTTGACAAGACCAAACAGCAGCCTACAGACTGGGAAAAGAACTTGACCTATATCTGACAGAGGGCTGATCTCCAAAATATACAAAGAACTCAAGAAACTAGTCAAGAAAACTCCAAATAACCCTACTTAAAAACAGGGTACAGAACTGAAGAGAAAGTTCTCAACAGAGGAAACCAAAAAGGCTGAAAGACACTAACTCCTAGTCCCTACTTCAAATGACTTGACCTGGATGGCATTGCCCTACATGTGGAATTGGGGTGGGGGGATGGGAAAGGAGGGTGGTTAGGGTGCATGTGAGGGAGCAGAGAGGGTAAGAGGGAGGGAGGGAGAGGCAACTGGGATTGACATGTAAAAGAAAAAAGAAAAAGAAAGAAAGAAAGAAAGAGAAAAGAAAGGAAGAAAGTGCTCAACATCTTTAGCTATCAGGGAAATGCAAATCAAAACAACTCTGAGATAACATCTTACTTCTGCCAGGATGGCTAAAATTAGGAACACCAAAGACAAATTATGCTGGAGAGGATGCAGAGAAAGGGGAACACTCCTCCACTGCTGGTGGGAGTGCAAACTTGTACAGCCATTTTGGAGATCAGTAGGGTGATTCCTCAGGAAAATGGGAATCAGTCTACCACAGAACCCAGCAATCCCCCTCTTAGGCATACACCCAGATGATCAACATCCGTGCAACAAAAACATGTGCTCAACTATGTTCATAACAGCATTATTTGTAATAGCAAGAACCTGGAAGCAACCTAGATGCCCCTCAACTGAAGAATGGATAAAGATGTGGCACATTTACACAATGTAATACTACTCTGCAGGAAAAAAAAATGGAATCTTGAAATTCCCAGGCAAGTGGATGGAATTTGAAGAAACCATGCTGAATGAGGTAACCCAGTCACAAAAAGAGGAACATGGTATGTACTCACTCATATATGGATTTTAGACTAGAGCAAAGGATCACCAGCCTATAATTCACATCACTAGAGAAACTAGGAAACAAGAAAGATTCTAAGAGATTCATGTAAGGTCCCTCACAGAAGGGAAAAGGGACAAGATCTCCTGAGCATATGGGGAGTGGGGGGAGCAGTGAGTGGAGACAGAACTAGGAGAAAGAGAAGGGGAGGAGAGGAAAGCACGTGGGACTAAGAAGATTGAGTCAGGGGAGGAATAGATGAGAGGAGAGAGAGAGAGCATAAAAGAGGGAGCCATTATAAGTTTGAAGAGAAAACTGAACCTAGAGAAATGTCCAGAGACCTACCAGACTGACCCCAACTAACAATTTGAGCAACAGTGGAAAGGCTACCATAAATGCTCTTCCCTGATAATGAGATCCATGACTAACTTATCCACCACCATAGAGCCCTCATCTAGTAGCTGATGGAAACAGAAGCAAACACCCACAACTAAACACTGAGGTGAACTTGAATCCAGATGCAGAGAGGGAGGACAAGACCAGGCTACAGAAACACATAGAGACAGCTGACCTGAACAAGGAGGAGCTAACGGGCTCCCAGACTGATAGCTGGGAATCCAGTATGCAACTGACTCAGACCCCCTGAACATGGGTCTCAGCTGGAAGACCTGGGCAGTCTAAGGGACCTCTGAAAGTGGAACCAGGATGCATTCCTGGTGCACAAAAGGCTTTTGGGAGCATGTTCCCCATGGAGGGATA
Source organism: Phodopus roborovskii (assembly GCF_943737965.1). NCBI lineage: Eukaryota > Metazoa > Chordata > Mammalia > Rodentia > Cricetidae > Phodopus > Phodopus roborovskii. The sequence continues at coordinate 1,229,311 of NW_026126407.1, read as the reverse complement.
CTCCCTTAACCTAGAAGCAGGAGCGAGGGCCTAGTCCCTACTCCAAATGACTTGACAGATTTAGATGACCCCTCCAGGAAGGCATCACCCTACATGTGGAGTGTATGGGATGGGATGGGAGAGTGGTCAGGGGCTGGGAGTGTGGAAGTGAAGGAAGGAGGGAGGGGGGTAAGGACAGGGATCTGGGATCCATATGTAAAATAAGAAAAATAAATAAATTTAAAAAACAAAAAGATCACATCTTAGAAATGCTATCCACTTCCTTTGATGTGAATCTCTTATTACCTGGAGTTCACCTGTTAGGCCAGACTGGCTGGCTGGTGAGCCCCAGAGATCCTTCTGTCTCAACTTGGCTAGTTCTAGTTTATATGCATGTATCACCAAGGCAGTCACTTTGACATGGGCATTGAGGACTAAACTCAGGTCTTCCTATAGGCAATCCAAGCACTCTACCAACTAAGGCATCCTTCCAGACCACCATTTTTATTTTTAAAAGTAGAAAACCTGCCTTTAAAAACACCAGAAGAAGCTTTCAAGAAAAAAAAAATTCATCTGTTTCTTGATTCAGGTACATCAGCTAGTTAAATATTATCTAGTTTTAAGATGGCATGTATATATTGTCAGCATTATTCTTTCCTCAATCCTCACTCCACAATGCACTGGGACCTTCATAGTGATACTGTATTTTGGTTATCTCCTTAGATTTTCACAGCAACCTTATATAGTCTCTCCACTTCTCAGATGACAAGCTTAAATTCTCAGAAAGAATAAAATTAATTTGCCGAGGCAGCAAAGTCAGCCAAGGAGATGTGAACTTGCAAACCATCTCTATCTAATTCCCAAGGCTAGGCTCTGTTTCCATCCACCAGACCTTTTAATGAACAACACAGCAAAATTCCAACTAGGGGTGTTTTGGGAATTAGCATGTATACAAGACATGGGACATGAGAGTGGAACCAGGGAGAACTCCCTGTTTGGAATATCTTAGAAGTGTCTTGGTTCTGACAGCTTTCTGAAGGAAGACACCACCCTGGTCCCTTCCTGTGCTCATCATTGTGTCCTCCCAGTCACAGTGGAGAAGGAAATGCAGGGAGATAGGAATGTCCTGGTCTCACCAGAGGTCCAACTACTGTCCCCTGAAGGCTGAGCAGTGCATGGGGGTATGCCACCAATGCCTGTTCTCAAGGTAACTTATATAAGAGCTAGGGCTGATACATGAACTAACATCTAGACCATGCTTTCATTGGGAAGGGTGTACTCCATTTTGGTCAATGACATAGTATACATACAATGGTACAGACCATATGCCTTAATTATACAGAGGGATATATCATACAGGATTGTAGAAACACATTCTATAGTATCTGCACAATAACATAATCATCTGAAAAATCCCTCTTGTTAAGCAATGCATAACTGTAGTATTGATATCCATGCATTTATATACTGGCTGAAAATTTAAATTGCATTTTTTTTTATTTAACAGTCATTTATAGTGAGCCAAAAAACTTCTAGGATATAACATATATTTCAGGTTTACAAGTCATGCCACCTGTAGTTCACACGCAACTCTGTCACTGCAGTATCAAAGTGAGCAAAGATAACATGTAAAAGGATGGGTGTGTCCATGCTCAAATTATACTATATTCACAGAAACAAATAGAAGCATAAATTTGGACCCATACATTATATCTTACACTTAATGGAGCTTAAAATGGATCACAGAGCTAAATGTACAAATACAAAAACTATAAAATTCTCAGAAGATCATATAACATAACTCTCTGAGACATTTGGTTTAGTCAATGTCTACATATAATATGGAAGTACAGGTATGGGTATAAAAGTATAAATGAAAATCATGACAGGTTAGACTTTACCAACATTAAACTGCTATGTTGCAAATCATACACCCTCTCCTCAGACTTCTGAGAACACGCTGCAAGTCAGTACTAGCCAACAGAGCTTAAAAAGAGACAGGGGATCTGAGTAAATGTTTCTCCAAACTACATCACAATAGCAGAAGGCAATAGCAAATATTGGTGAAGATGCAGAGGAACTAGAGTCTATGCGTAGTTTTGATGGTGATGTAAAGTGGCACAGCTATTTAGGAAAATGATTGGGTAATTCTCCAAAGGTGAACATAGAGCTAACAAATGACTCAGCAGTCCCACCTCCAGGCATGAACAAAAGAGAACAACAACATATTTCTACATAAAACTTGCCCGTGAATATTCAGAGTAGAATCATTCCTCAGTCCCAAAGCAGAATATCCCAAATTAATAGCAACCAAAAGATGAATACATAAAATGTGAAGTATCTGTACAGTGGGGAAGTGTCCAGTCATAAGAAGTATGTGCAGGCACTCAGAAGCACACAGTGTATTTTGAGAGCATTCTGAAAAGTTGGAAAGGCAGTTGCAACCCACCCCACCGCATATTGTATGACTCTGTGTACACATCTGAAATATAAAATGTTAGTGTTAGGAAGTCTATAGAGACAGAATCCACATCAATGGTTGCTGGGAAGTGGGGGTTAGAGGGAAATGGAATGTGACTGCTAATGTGTTTGAGCATGTATGAAAAATGCCCTAAAATTGATTGTGACAAAAGTTGCACAACCCTGTAATTGCACCAAAGTACCTCTCACCAAGCACTTGACCAGGTGAACTCTGTCACATGAGCTCTACAGTTATTAAATTGTTCTACTGAAACACAAAGCAGGTAACAGACTGTTCTTGACCAGAGGGCTATCGTTCACCAGCTCATAAGGCACTAGGCACACTGCTAGCCACAGAACATGAAGTACACATACCCTGGTCTCTTGGAGCCCAGTTCACTGCCCCAAAATTAAAGACTATAATAGGTGCTTTAAAGGGAACATGCCGGCGAAGTGGGGAATAGGATCAAACAGAGCTTGGTGGATTGTGATGTTCTCGTATTTTTTTTTTCTTAAGTGCTTTATCAAAGCCTTTCTCTGGCTTTTGTTTGGAGAAGGGGTTTGAGAGAGCAGATAGATCTGCTAGATAGATGAGCAAGAAGAACAGGCTAAGCAATCCTGAGAAAATGGGGGAGGGCAATAGGTATGATAATAGATGCATTTGGAGGGGCTGGGGATGGGGAAAGCAAAAGGATGTGCTAATTCCCTGGCTGAAAACTCAGAACTAAATGGAAGTAAGGATATCTTTCTAAATGGATTTTTTTTGGGGGGGCTAAGTATTACAAGCTGGAAACACACACACACACACACACACACACACACACACACACGTACCCACTTGTCAATGCTCATACATTTGAGACTCACTTTGATGGACTGATTTTCCTCTTCTGTACAGTTGCAATAATGATATTTACTTGCTCAGTACTCTGAGGGATAAATGAGTCCATTCTCTTAGAATAATGCTGGACACATGACAGTTTAATGTAACTGTTGATAAAATAGATTCTGGTAGCTGGGGGCTGTATGGAGGCTGTCAGAGTGGGAATCAGAAACTAGGAGAGGAGAGTCTTTCCTTGTAAACTTCCCTGAATGTTGTATGCTCATACCCATGCCTGCCTGGTGAGATGCTAGGGTATGGGGAACTTGGTCAGTGAAATGTGGGGTGCCATGGCTATGGCTGAAGCCCTAAATGTGGATGCACTGATTTGAGCTCACTCCTGTTTGTTACCACCTATGTGATTTTGAGTCAGTGACTTCCAGCTTCAGTTGGGGCCCTGTTTCCTTCCCTATGCTATGAGGAATTCTGCCCTCTCATAAAAGAGTCAATGTAATGTGGATTGAGTGAGTTATGACAGTGCTTTTAGACAACAGGTTGCCATGGAAGTGTCTGTCACTCTCGCTTTGAGGTTCAGGACTGGCCCTCATGAAAGGCAGGAGGCAGCACTTTTTGTAGTGGACTGGGAGGTGGTCTGGGGAAGTGGCTGCACCTGCTGGAGCAGGTTTTCCTCTTTGGGGAGATGTGAAGCGCAAGGCTGGGGTTGACAGTCTCTTCTGACTGGGCCAGCGGGCTTCCTAAGGTCAATCTCTCCACCAGTTCAGCAGCAGGGTTAGGCTGCAGCAAGTTGACACCTTGAGCTAATTAAAAGCACTTTGCAAATGGAAACTATTTTGGGATGCACTTGAAGAAAACAACCATCATTGCTTCTCAAAGCTAATTGACTCCAGCAGGGTTGAAGGGGGTTTGACACCCCACTTCTACCTTTTCTTGCTATCAGGCCCAGCCCCAGCCCCAGCCCCAGCCTCTTCCCAGGATCATCTTGATGGCCATCTTTCTCAGTACTCATAATGGGAGATGGGAGCCCCAAAGGGCAGGGATCAGCAGAAGGACAGGGCATGTGCAATGCTTTTTCTCCATTTCCTACCTTGTCTTGTGTCTTATCCTATCTGAAGCACCTGTCCCACAGTCCTGGGAGGACTGTGCTAACAGAATTAGGGGAGAAAAGGAAGGAGGGTGGCTATAGGAAAGCTGATGAATATGCATGGCTGGAGGGTCTAGCAGACAATCCCTGGTGGCTCTGATGAGCTGGCACTGACTGGTGGCAACTAGGAGCTAGGCGCTGAGTCACCCTGGAGGGGATGATTAGTCTGTCAGCCCAGCTGCCAGCACTTCTGGGTGGGGTGAGGTCTGGAGCTGAGTCACACTCCTATGAGGGTGAGGGAGGATAAAGGACCCCTGAGTTATGCTGCTCCCTAATCCACCTACCCCACATAAGCTGGTCAGCCCTCCTCCCCTCAGTACACCCTTGGGGTCATTACTGCAGTAGGTGATTCTCCCAAGTCTGCTGGATCTCAGAGGGAGGATGCCTTCACCATTTCCCCACAGTAATACCTATGAGACAGTAATAGTCTTCAGTTATCTCCTGTGTTTAAGTTCTTCTCCTGTGCTACCTTTACCCAGCCTGAAATCTGAGAACTCAGCTAATGCCAGGAGCAGAAGTGATGGACATGCATTCAGAATCTGAAGCCATGCAGACCCAAAATGAAGCTAAGATATGACAGCCGTAATCAAGGGTCAGCATGGAGAACAAGGCAGAGAAATACACAGTTCTAAGATCACTACTGAGACATGGAGATGGATGGATTGATTGGTACATTCATTCATTCATTCATTCAATTGACTCTTATTTGCCATGTAGTCCAAAAGATGCCAGTCATAGAGGGATCAATACAGTAAGATTCATGCTCTCATGAAGCGGTGTGGTCAGAGATAGGTAAAATGTGATCCTGTTAATTCACACATTGATCTCAGATAGTAATTACATGCTTCAAAGGAGTCATACAGCAATGGTGTTACAGGTGGAGGAGTATTTACTTAGGTCACGATGGTCTGAAGGCACACACTAGCCAGGACAGTTATCAGACTAAATGAGATACAGAAATAGAATATTCAAGGGCCTCAGGCAAGAAGAGCCCAGGCATGGATTTTGAACAAGTAGAGTGGGCCTGGAGAGAAGATAGAGGAAGTAGGAAAGACTATGGAGAGTCAGAGGAGCCAGAGGGCTCTGGTGTGGGAGTTGGGAATAGTAGAGCACTAGATGGCCAAGGATAAAAGATGTACCTGGGAAGCATGGTTGCAACTTGGGCATTCACATATATTATGTCTTATATGCTTGTTGATAATTTTCACCACAGATGACAAAAACTATCCACAGAGGCAGTGGGACAAAATGTTTGACCTCAAGCCTGTGGTCTTAGCCACTGTGTGCACACAGGAAAATCAGAGAGCAATCTGAAGAGCTTGAGAATCACTCTCTGCAGTTGGCATGTGGGGATATGGCACAGAGGGGGCTCAGTTGGGATAACGTGGCTAGTTCAGGTCTATGGAGCCAGGACAACTGAAATGCACTAACAGCTCTACTTGGAGTTCACTGGGTAAGACTGAGCACTCTGGGTCAGGGATCCAGTCCTGTGGCTTTGTCTAAGAGTCAAGAAGGAGTCATGAATGGACTCTAATTCAACTTATGGATGTCTCCCATCCGAGCAGTGTGGTGTAGTGGAATATCCAGAAGAATGGGGTTTAGAAATGTTTCTAAACTTATTACTTAATACTGTGAGACCTTAGATTCTGTCTTTCTGGTCTCAAGACCCTTACTTGTCAAAGGAGGCATACCCACAGATTTTAGATTTATAAAGCATTGTTGAAAAATTTTTATAGGGGTGATATTATACAACAAATCACCCCATACATTGTTTTGAGGGCTTGATCAGAGCCAGGGTTCTTTGTACTGTGTAGTGTGTGTCTGTAATAGTTCCTGGAGGCAGATGCCGTCCACTCGCCTCCTTTCAAGATGGAAGCTTTTGTATGGCTCTTGATCCCTGGCTTCCTCTGTGTGTGTGTGTGTGTGTGTGTGTGTGTGTGTGTGTGTGTGTGTGTGTGTGTGTGTACATGTGCACTAATATAGGCAGGTAGATGTACATGGGGAACATAGGACAACTTTAGGTATTATTTCTCAGGCATTGTTCCTTAGACACTTTTTCTCTTTTTGGAGATGGGGTCTCCCACTCTTCTGGAACTTACTTATTAGGCTTGGTTGACTTATCAGTGAGCCCATGTCTTCCTCCATAGCACTGGGATCACAAGTATACATTGCCATATATGGCTTTTTAAAGTGAACTTTAGGGATTAAACACTGCTCCTCAGGATTCCAGGGCAAGCACTTTCCCAGCTGAGCTATCCCCTACAGCCTGCTCCCTGGTGTTCGAAAGGGAGTCTGAGAATTTGGGTTTTGGAGGGGTTCCCTGGTTCTTTTTCCAGTCTTTCTCACCACGTAAGACTTTAGATACTGGTCCAGTATCAGAGATTTTAGCTCACACTTCAGGTTTGGAGTGAAAGCCTGCTGGTTCTGAGAGGCAGAGAAAGCACTCAGCAAACCTTCCTCCTCCACCACCATCCCAGAAGCCACTCCTCTCTACTATCTTAAAAAAAAAAAGTCTCCTCCAACTCAATGTCTCTCCCTTCTACTTCCTATGTGTGTTTCCACCCTCCTGAGTCCCACTTACACTCTGTTTTTCGGTTTTGTTTTTTCTTAAAAGTCTGTGTTCCCTTCAAGTCAACTGGTTGCTTGCTCCATCTCTTGACCTATGGTTGACTTCATTTAATCCTGTTTACAATATTCAAGCAGGAAGCTCTTGGATTAAAGGTGTGTGCTAAGGCTGAGCCACACTACAACTAGAAAGATGTTCCAGTAAATAAGGAAATCTTGGGGTTCTCCTTGTGATTAAATATCTTATAACAGTTTGGCCCTTCCTAGGTTCAAACTTGACTTTTTTCCTTCTTACTGAGACTTTACAGATGAGAGGGTGAAATAATGTCCCAGCAGGAGGTAAGGATGCTGCCTCTGCCAGAGCTGGGCTGCCCTTCCCTGGCTCCAGAACCCTTCACAATGTGGGCAGTTCATTTGGAAGGATTTTGTGTCTCTATTTCAAGCGGTGCTTTCAGAGAGGAGTCAGAATATCAGTTAAATTAGAACTTTAGGTAAACAAGATATCTTAGTATGATTATATCCCAAATCTTAAATAAGACAGACTGAAATGTATATGTTGTTCACCAGAATTCAAATGATATTGTATATGTTTATTCACTAAATCAAAAGTCTAAGAATCATTGATGCTTCTCACCATATTCACTTGAGCTGGAACCTCAGCTTTGATGATGGTTCCCAGACTGGACCTTGTACCCAAATGGGACAAGTCCATCTCTCTCTGTTCTCCTATAATTAAGCTGCTCCCACATCCTCCCTCCTTTCCTTCTCCCCTCCCCCCATTTCTCCCCCTCTCTGTGTCTGTCTGTCTGTCTCTCTATCCCAGTAGCCCTTCTGGCCTCTTTCTGGCCTCCCTCCTGCTGATGTCTGCTTACCAGCTCTCCAGAGCATTACCAGCTCTGTGGCTCTCCAGGTCCTTTCTGTACCTCAGATCCATCCATTGTGAATGGACCCGTTGTGGATCCTCATATATTCTTTATGAATCTTATTCTTCATCCAAGGCTAGACTTTCTCCAGAGAATGTATAATGTTATTTCTTCTCAGGAATACCCCACCCTATTAAAGTTAATGGCCAGCCACCCCTTGTCCAGTGCCAACTTCCCTCTGAGCCCCCAGAGGGAAGGTATTATGTGTTTGACTGGATCATTCATCACACAACAGTTAATGTTTGTTGAATTAATGAAAATAGAATAGAAAATCGAGACTCTGAGAAAATTGGACTCATTATTATTATTATTATTATTATCAAAAATAGAAATTCCCTGTTGGACTAGCAGTGTTCTAGAATATTGCCAGTTTTCTCTGGATCATAGCCCATAGCCCTATCATCACACATGCTTTTTATAGCCACATATAAAATATTTAGTTTCTTTAGAAATAGTGGCTGGAAGTGGTAGGATTCAGGTGGCTGCCCTTCCCAGCAGAGTTCTAGCCTCCTGGGTGGATTTTGTCTCATATTCCAGCAGGTGCTCATTTGTGAAAGCACCATTCTCTGGCCTGCAGAGAGTTGGGTGTTCCCTGGAAGCAGAGGGCGGGGCTTATCCCTTTCTGACTTTTCCCAAAAGCTCTTGTGGTGCTGTCCCCTTCCTTGCATCTGGAGGCTAAGAGGGAGTTTCAGCAATGCCACAGGATCAAAGCTCCAGGTTTCCTCATTGCATTCAAACTATAACCTCACTAGTCCTGAGAAGAGTTGCGCAGAAGGGAGCAGGTCTCTGTGTCATGCATATAGAAACTTCCATCTTGGGAGGCTCTCAGAGCCTCATTAGTGCAGGTACACCCAGTCACTTGACACATGACATGGCTAGGAATTGGGCCCTAGACAATTCTTTCAAACCACATAATATATGACTAAGCAAACCTTTTAAAAATAATTTAGCAAACAGTCATTAATGGCCTATATGCTGGAACTTTCCATTTACAAAGCATCTGCCCAGGGCCCAGCACTTTCTCACAGTGTCTCCATTTAATGATTCAGCAATGTTACAAGGGATGTAATTGGTGCCCATTTTATAGATGAGGGGAATGAAATCACAGGAAGGGTAGGTAAACAACAAATCCCCTTTTCTAATAAAAGATTGCTTTCTGTTAAATATCCTCTACTGGGTTCTCTGTTTCTTCTTTTGTCCAAATATTTTTGAGCATCTACTATATGTCCTTTGTTGCCCTAGGCCCTGGGAAGATCCAGGATGGGGCACCCATGAAATACACAGACCATGCCACACAAAGACAAACTTGGAAGCAAGAAGCAGAGCGAGGCCAGGCTAGTCCTGCGCATGACCGTGGCCTTCTATAGAACTGATTCCTTGTGCCCAACCAAGACCAGCAGTTTTCTATGGGATAGTTCCATGCTCAGAAGCCCAAGTGTCAGTACTGAGGCTTGAACTCCCTGTCAATTGATCAAAGGTTTGCTTTCCTGAACTTGGGGCCAGGGCTCTCTCTGCATTATGCCGGACTCACAAAAGTCTAGGATTGTGGACTTTACCACAGAAAACACCACAGTGTTTTCTACTATAGACTTGGTGCCAGTTTGTCAAGGAAGCCAAGGCCACCTTCTGAATATTTACTTGCCTTTCTTTTTTCTTTGAGTTTGGGATCCTGTATCTGCACAATAAAGAAGGGTCTGGAGAGTGAATGAATGAATAAGAGCATGAAACAATGCCAAGCCATGCATTTGGCTCCAAACAGATAGATACTTTGTCTGTGTCTCCACTCAGCCAGGGAACAAGTAACTGAACTTATTCCCAGGAAGAGCCAGGGTGGGGATTACAGAGCCATTTCATAGCAATTAGCGGATTAGGTGTGAGCAAGTGGGTCAGTCAGAACAGAAGTAGCCCAGTCTTTCCTCTTTCCAATGCCAGCCTCTGGACAGTTCCAGCAATGAAACTTCCCCCTACACAGATAAACTTCAAACCTCTTTCACTCAGCCCAGACACGCACACTAGTCTTCTGTCCCATTTGTCTGGTAGCCATCTTTCCCTGAACAGCCCACAAGTACCTCAGACTCCTTAATAGCAAGGCTCTAGACCAGTGCTTCTCAACCTTCCTAGTGCTGGGACCCTCAAATATAGTTCCTCATGCTGTGGTGTCCCCCACCCCCGCCAACCATAAAATCTTTTTGTTGCTTTTTTATGACTGTAATTTTTCTACTGTGATAAATTATAATGTGAAATCTGATATGCAGGATATCTGATATGCGACCCCTGTGAAAGTTATTTGATCCCCAAAGGGGTCATGACCCACAGGTTGAGAACCACTGCTCTAGATGGATAATCTCATTACCTTCTTCAAACCCCACCAAGAATATCTCTTCTTGCATTACTGTATTAGTGGATGGATCACTATTTCCATGGAGCCAAGAATGCAAGCCTAATGAAGTTGAGGTGCAGCTAACGCACTGGCCATGTGATTTCTGCACTGCAGATGTTCTTGTTACAGTGGAAGTTGTCCTTTTACTGGTGAGAGAGGTGAAGGTCAAATGGAAGAAGTGACTTGTCCTCAGTCCGGAGACTTGGAAGTGAGCAAATCTCTCCCTAGATTCAAATCCAGGGAACCTGACTCCAGCTGATGGCTGGGGCTGTGGGAATTCTGTTTGCACTTTTACCAGACATGGTCATCTCCTTATCTTGCTCTGTCCTGCTCTGGTCTGACTTCTATGTGCCATGCCATGTGGCTTTCTTGTCTTGTTACTACTGGCTGAGTGTGGCAATGAAGAAAGTTGAGGAAAGGATAGGTTATCTATTCTGCTACCTATAGTTTTCTGTCTCACTCGGGGTGTACACACTTCTGACATTAAATGTGATCTTGTGGTCTACAGATGTTTTAGGTCATGTCCATAGCTATCCTTGGATGTATGTGTTCCATGGGCCTCAGGTTTGACATACCTGGTACTAGCAGGAGCTGAATTAAGGGTGATGACTCTTCCATGACCCTGGTGATGACATTTACCCCCTGATGTCTGTCTCTAGGAACTTCTCTCAAGTTACTGGTTCTCTGTCCCCAGCCTATACTCCCCTTTCCTTCTACCTGTTGGCTTTCTGGCCATTGGCTAAGAGCCTGAAGGTCAGTGGTGACCTTTCTCTCCCTCCATGCTCACATCCCAGCACTATGACCTGTGCCCTTGGAACATCTATGAAATATTGCCCTTTCCTCTGTCCTCTGATCTTGGGCTATTCCATTATCTTCCAACTTGACCTCCACATGTGCAGGCTATCTTATTACAGTCCATCTGATAACAACACTCTAAGCCTTCATCTTAAAGGCACATTCACTCTTCCAATTGGCTCTTCAAAATCTCCCAGTGGTTTCTTAAGCCCAAAGAGTAAATTCAAACTCCTTAGTGTAGAGTAAGACATAATTCATTTTTGTATCTCTCCAAGGGTAGTGTCTGAGTTCAACATATGTTGTGTTGAGTAAAGAAAGCACTATGATCCTTTTGGGACATTTCAACAAGACATGGAGAACATAGAGACGTGTGACTACAGTGAGAGTATCATCCTAAATTTTGTAATCTAAGCATCATTATCCTCAAACAATAGCTTAAATCACCCTCCACTTCGCTTAGTTTGTTCTTGTCCCTCTCCCTGTCCCTGTCTCTGTCCCTGCCCCCTATCTCCATTTCTGGTGCATGCATCAGAGTTTCAAATTTATCTCCTTCCAAACAAAGAAGAAAGGCTGGCAATGGCTAGCCTGGACTTCAGTCAGAATGCCTGGGCCTAGCTCTTATTCTCCATGTGTGTTTGAGTAAGTTTCTGGGCCTCTCAAAATGCTGTTTTCTTCTCTGAAAGACAGAGTAGCAATAGCTCCTATTATGGAGGTGTTTTAAGGAGTTTAAGTGACAATTGTGTATTAACTCATAGCATACCAAGCACACACTCTCAGGAACAAAGCTATTCCTCAAACACATGGGTAGGGGTTGTGATTTGCACCATGGTGGAACAGCCTGATCACTTACTGTTCTTCTGTTGACTGTATAAGCCACAAGTACTCATGAGGGCTTGTACACAGACTGTAATCCAACTTCCTCCCAAGACACAGATGTTCTATTAGCTCTCTTTGTAGAAGAAAATGACAAGCAGGGAGACATTTGTCTAGCTTGAGGTCACTCTGTCAAATGTGCCAGAGGAAAGACTGGAATGCAGGATATCTAATTCAAAATCCATGCTCCCTGTTCTCTGTGCTATTGCGTCCAATTAACTATCAACTCTTTTTCAAGGCCTAGCTCAAACACTTGCTCCCCCATGGAGTCTTCCCTAATTCCTTGAGAAGGATTCATCAGCCTGTTTTCTGCATTCTGGAAGCCTCCCAATTACAGACCTATTCATATGAACTGTACTGAGTAGTGTATTATCCCTGGGAATTTATGTTCCTGGCACCTACACTCAACTTGACTTCTTCAAGGACATAACTGCCATCACACTTATATGCGCAGTCTTCATGGCCATCTTAGGACTTTATACCAAGCAGACAATAAGGCAATAAATGCCAGGATTTATCAGAAAGGATCAACTGATTGAATAGCACTAATAAACCATCCCAGAATCTCAGTGCCTTTCCAAAAAGTTGAATTATCATTTATTCTTTAGCCTTCATGTAAATTCACTGGAGTTCTCCTTCACCTTGGGAAGCCTGGCTGGAGGAGCAAGCCCAGTCTATATATTGATATCTCCTTGCCAAAGGATTAAAGAAAGATGGTAGATGACATGTTGGTCCTTGGAACTTCTGTGTGGAGGTAAAACACACACACTTCTATCTATATCTCTCTGGATGAGGAGACATGTTCCCATCATAGTGTCACAGGGAATGGACTATAGTTCTCTTCCAGAGAGGTACTCTGAGGTAATTAGAACAGAACTGTGACCTATCTGAGAGAGAAAACAGGGAGTTGGTCTAGTACCAACTTTATTTAAAGCAATACTCAGCTATATGCATACAAACACACACACACACACACACACACACACACACACACACACCGAGGCACAGGCTATTGTCTCAGTTTTACAAAGACACAAAGTCTTTGAGAAGCCAGTAGCCAAGAAAAGCTCACATAGAATGAAAAGAAGCCAGACCCACAGTCTAAGCTGCTCCACAGCCTTCTAATAATCAGGTCATCTTTGGGGTTTGAGACTTCTAATTAAAACACATCACTCCTTCTATAAGAAATGGGGTACACTACTACTGTCCAAATTGTCATCTACAAGTAGCATGCTCCCAGGCTCCACCCAGACCTGTTTGGATCAGAGCCCAAATACTCCATGTGACCTGAAAATGCAAGTTAGAGAACCACAGAAGTATCAGAGGAATAGGAAACCCATTTTCCATCTCTGCTAAAATAGGAAAGCAGAGGAGAACTGGCTGCGGGACTCCCCACTCACCAAGCTAATTTTGTTGAAATAAGAGAAAAACGACAGGAACCCTGTACCTTCACATTCAATGTTGGAACATCCTTGGCTGTAGTTACCTCTTCTAACAATACTCCCATTTCACAGTTCTCACCATTTACTCTCACCATTGCTAATAGAGAAAATATGGTGGTACATGCCAGAAACCAGGTCCCTTTTGAGTATGATGAGGGGCCTTAGCAACGGGAGGCTTACAGCTTAGTCATGGGAGACCCTGCAAATACTAATTGTGAAGTGTAACTGGAGTTCATTAAAGGGCAAGCCATATGCTTTGAAGTCCTAGGAGAGGGCACCTCTGGCTGTCTCAGGGTGGCAAGGAAGGCTTCATGGAGAATAATCATGGAGGCAGGAGCTTTTTGGTCTGAACAACTCACTGTTCAGAGCCAGGAAGAGCGAAAGCTCTGTAGTACTACCTAGCAGGTAAGAGGCCACTAAAGCACAACACAGTCCAAGTGTTAGGGGTTGGAGGGAAGCCCTACAAGATCTCTAGCTGTATTCAAGAGTCAGCACCCAGAAGTGCTGGAGCCTGATGGGACTTGAGGTAGGAGGATAAAGGAGAAGAGTGTCTCCTCAGAAGAAAGAATTAAGTCGGCTCCTTCTGGCCCCTTGGCATTCACACACTCTAGAATGAAGGCAAAGCTAAGGATGGGACAGGTGAGATACAATGAGCTGATCTGGAGCAGGATAATTTGCACTTAAGAGATCTGTAAGTGATAAACAAGCAGATTATTGTAATTGTGGTGTGCATACAATACACGCACATATACATTTGTACAAGTGTACACACACATGCACATAGGAATAGATGGGGTAGAATGTAGTTGGCATTTTCTTTGGTCCACCGACCAGCTTCCCAAATAAAGACATGGAGAGTTATTATTAATTATGAATGCTCGGCCTTGCCTTAGGCTTATTCCATTAACTCTTTTAACTTAATTTAACCTATTCTTGTTCATTTATGTTTTGCCTTAAATTTTTTACCTTTCTTTCATTCTGTATGTCCTACTTTCCCTGTGTCTGTCTGGCTGACCCTGGCTTCTCTTTTTCTTTCTTCCCTCAGCCTGAGTTCCTTCTCCTACTTACTTTCCCTGCCCACAAGTCCTGCCTATAACTCCTTCCTCATTATTGGCCATTAATCTTTTAATTCAATCAAGCAGATGTCTTAGGCAGGCAAGGTAAAACAGCAACACATCTTTACATAGTTAAACAAATGGAACACATCTTTACTTAGTTAAATAAGTATTCTACAACAGTAGTATGTGAGCAAAAAGAGATTACTAATCACCCAGACATTGAGAATTCAGCAAAGAATCTCAAGATAACTGCATTTTGAAGGAGTAAAGATTGACTAAATAAAGAGAAAGAGCATCATGGAAACAATTTGTGTGAGAGTCAGGAAGGGAGCAGAACAATAACGGCAATAGCTCCACATAGGGAGAGAGAGAGAGAGAAAGTCTGTGTATCTGTGTGTCTGTGTGTAAGGTTTGGGGCAGGGGTTTGCAAGCTTACATGTCTAAGAAGTTAGAAGCAAGTGAGGATCCTTAACAGCCCAAGATCACAGGATTTTCTCAGCTTACACAATGACATTGGTCCTTTACCAACCCCTAAATCTTGTAGTGTGGGCTCCAGGCCCAAGGGACATTAGCAGCAAGGAGAAAGATGGTTCTCAGGCCACAGAAGTTTCCAGAAAGGTGTTTATCAGAACATCAGAAAGGGAGAGAGTTATAAAACAGGGTTCCTGGGAGCATAGTAGCATCCAAGAGCCAAAGGCATTGGTTGTGTGTCCTGGAGCCTCTTGTCACCAGTCTTAATCTAAGCATTTCTGGATGAGGAGTCAATCAAGGGACAATTAACTTCTGCAACCTGCAACTCTGAGTACACATCCGAGGGAGGAGAGGAAAAGGGAGTGAAGGAGGAAGAGAGAGACAGACAGAGATCATTAAATATGGAGTAGATGATAGAAGGACTTTGGGGCAAGAACAGTGGCAGATGAAATTTTCTGAGAAGCCCACAGCTCACGTTTGGTCCTATGCCAATCAGTACCCAGTACAATGAGGTTTAAGTTCACTGCATCAGGGAAGCTGAGAGATGCAGAAGATTCCCACTCCTAAACCGTCGCTCTCCAGGCCTGGCCTTACATCATAGATACTCTAACTTCAGTCATGTTGCCTATATGAATGCTTCCTGAGGTGGAGGGGATGGGAGAAGAGGGGGAAAGAGGGGAAGTGACAAGAAGGGAGGGGTAAACTTGACAGCCACCCCCCCACCCCTCACCCCCCACTCCCACCCCCCACCCCCACCCCCGCCACTGCAAAATCCATTCAGCTTATTAAATTAGCAGGTTTTCCTCTTCTGGCAAGAGCACTGGAGAAGAAAATGCCAAACAGATTTGTTTCGCAGAATTCGAGACTGATAAATTTGCAGAGCTGGGAGGCTCCTTGGAGAACATCTGGTTCAGCCCCGTTCATTTTTCAGACGAGGAACCTGTAGCCTAGAGATAGGAGATGACTTCCCTAATGTCACAGCTGGTACTTGGAGCTCTAAACTAACACACCCCATGATGGAGGGAGAATTCTCCCATGTAATTTATCACTCCTGTATATCCAGTGTTCTTTATATTGGATTTACATTTGATAAGGTCTACTTGCAACCTCAGAGGTAATTTACTGTGAAAGATAATTCTTAACGTTTTCCCATCATTATTAACATTGACTTGAATGATGTTGCATTTTATAACAACATGGGTTAATTTAACCCACAACCAGAAAAAAAAAGTCTCTCTGTTAGAAAAATATAATAACAGTCTCCTCCTTTCCATAATGAGAAGGCAACCCGGCTTCTAGAAGAGATAGAGCTAATGAAAGCAATGACTCCTTGTCTAAGTCTGCCTTCTCAATCAGGTGTCTATACCTGTCTTTAGAATATTCATTAGTGCCCATTGTTAGGCTGGGCACCCCAGGGCAGATCATTATTCCTCAGTGCAGTAGGGAAGAGACAAGACAGACACTGGAGAGAGTTGAGTTTCTAAGAAGCATCAGCCACATTGAACCTGAGTTACCAAACACCAAGTTCTGGGCACTGACTGAGGCCCTCAAAATGCCTATGTCAGAAATAAGGCATTGGCCTTTCCCCTGTGGAACTCAGGTCTCAGAACTGGATGGTTGAGTAATATTCAGAAAAGTCAAATGGAGATGGGAACCATCTTTCAATGAACACATCATCCTTCCAGTGTTTGCACTGGCCTGGACTCAGTCAAGCTGTTGGAGCCCGTCTCTCTAAGGACATGCTGCCCAGTAGCCAGTAGCCACTCATAGCTGTTGCAATTTAAATAAGGTGAATTAGTGAGTTTCACAGTAGCTAATTTCCAGTGAGCAATGGCCATCTACCTGTGGCTAGTGGCCACTGTATGAACCAGCTAAGATTTGAGTCATTGCCTTCCCTGTGGAAAAGTCTAGGCAGTGCTGACTTTCCTTGAGTGTGGTTACCCTCTCCAGTGAACATCCATCCTTTCAAAAGAGGTGTGAGGAAGTGGGCAAGAGGTCACAAACTCTGGATATTTAGGGATCTTCTGCTTAGAAAGGGTTATGACCAGGCAGTTAGGAAGAGGGAACTCCGAGGGTTGTTCCCAAGTTCTGTCATGGATCACCACTCTGATGGCTCCTATTTGACCTCTTCTTCCTATTGAGGTTAGAGTAAGCACTCTGTGTAGGTCATCTCCATGTCCTTAGAAGCCCATGAGAGTCTAGGATAGTGACTACCAACATTGATCCAATGCTTATGTTATACATCTCAATGCTAAGTACTTTTCATGCAATACCCCTACACCCCAGTGTGCAGAGCATAGATATATAAAGAGAAGCAGTATGAATGTACCTGTTTCCCCCACCAAAGACTGAGGTGCCAGAAATGGAACTCAGGCCGTTGCTCTAGATCCTGATATTAGCGGAAGTCATGCTACTGAATATGTCCAGCAAGATATAGGAAACAACATTTATCAGTATTTCAAGTCTAGCCTTTCCCTCCAGTGGGAGAACCCACTTCACTCTTTCTAAATGAGAGTGTGATGGGATTTAATGGGGTAAAATGCTTTGTGGGCATTAAAACCCTGCAGAAATGTCAAGGATCTTAATGAAAACACAAGAACTTTAAATCTGTACTTCAGGTTGGCACCAGGTAAAATGGGCTGCAGAAGTGCCTGGAGAATTTGTCTATCATGAAGACACTATGACCCACCCAGGGTGGTTCAGATTAAGTCAATAGCCAGGAACAGTGATATATGACAAGTACCATAGTCTAATGCAGGCATGCTTAGTATTGCTCTTATGTACATCTTAGCACTATGGCTGGCTGTTCTGTTAGCTATAGGTGGGCTGAACCAACAGAAACTTATTGCTAGGTACAGCCCCTGACTGCCTGGCAGAGCAGGAAACATTTGGTTCTCTTTGCAAATTCCTCCAGTCTCTGCAATTTTCAGATACAGATAGTCCTCCTATGGCTTGCACAGCCCAGCAAAGGAAATCCCCTCAATGGGCAGCGTAATTCCTCACCTGGCCTCTGGGAGGAATGGGCAGCCTGCTTGCTTTACCATCTGGATCTGACTGTACACTCACTGAGGAAAACAAACCACTTTGTTGAGCACTCCCCACACCTTGATTGACCTTTTTGGTAGCAGAGAGGCACGTTTCCATCACATGGATCCAGCAGCTTTATAGAAACACTCATAGTAAATTATACTTCACCACTGGGACATCAGCCTGCCACAGGGAAAGACTAAGGAATGCTGCTGAGGACACTCCATCATATCACCTGTCCCTTGGGTCTCAAGTTCAGGAAAACCCAAGCTTCTCTTGAATAGCAGAGTCTTGGGTTGTGCTTGATGACATTTGTTTTGGCTGTTGTGAAGCTCAGAGCCAACTTTATTTATTTATTTGTTTGTTTGTTAGTTTTATTTGTTTTTATTTAGTGCTCTTTGGAGGTTTATCTAAGAACTTCAAGGAAGAGGGAGGAAAGGGGGTCTGTCAGTCCACACCTCAAGCAAACAAACTGCAAGCCTTTATTGGGCATTTATCTTCACTCACAACCCTCCCTGGAGTGGTTTTATTTCTCTGCCCTTCTTTTTCTTTTGCTCTGCCATCTCCATCTACCATTTTCCCTTCTGACATTACATATGAGTTTGTAATCCACTTTGAAACAAGTTTCTTTTAATGAGCCATGGAATTTCATGACTCTTTGTCTCTACTAGTTATTAATTGTCCACTGGGTGCTTGGAATTGTTCAGGGTGGCAGGACTACAATGGTGAATAAACCAAGCAAGGCTCTTGTTGCAACACACTTTATGTTTGTATGGGACATTTGGGAAACAGATGGAGAACGAGGATTCAATAAATAAAAAACGTAATTTCAGAGTGGAGAGATGTAAAAGAAATGGGGACAGCAGCTTTATAAGAGAGGACCAGGGAGGAAAGACCAACCTAAAGATGGCTCACAGACCTCTCTAGGAGGTGATGTGCGAACAGAGGTCTGCTTGAGGAGGAAAAGATTTGACAATGGATATTCTAGCCTGACAAAGAGCAAGGGCAAAACCCTGCATGGTGGCAGAATGCTAAGCTGAACACACATTTATGCTCACCTAGAAAACTCAAGGATTTTCGCCCTCTTAACTACTTTCTCCTTGCAGAGCCCATTGTTGTGTACCACTCAGGTACAGGTCAGTTATCTCATGCCTGTACTCCTTGTACACCTGTACAATTCCTGCTGAGTTGTATGTGGTAGCTTGCAAGTGGACATTGTCAACATGACTGAATTTAGAGTCACCCAGGAGACAAAGCTCTGGACATGTTCATGAAGGCATTTTCCAAACAGGTATCACTGAGGCAAGGAGACCCATCCTGAATGAAGGCAGTACTGTCTTACTGGATGGAGCCCTAAACAGAGTTATAAAAGGAGCATGTGTGTGGAGTACCATTCATCATCTCTAGCTCTCTGCTTCCTGACCATGCTCACAATGTGACCAGACGCTGCACATTCCCTGCCACACTTTCAGCACCATTGTGGACCCTTGAGCACTTGCAAACTTTGAGCCAAAATAAAAAAAAATTTTTTTTTCCTTCCTTAAATTACTTTGGTCAGGTATGTTTTTCCCCTCAGGGCCTAGAAAGGCAAAAAACACAGTCTTGCTCCCTCCTCAGAATGAGGATG
Source organism: Phodopus roborovskii (assembly GCF_943737965.1). Lineage (NCBI taxonomy): Eukaryota > Metazoa > Chordata > Mammalia > Rodentia > Cricetidae > Phodopus > Phodopus roborovskii. Next base: position 1,209,729 of record NW_026126407.1, on the reverse strand, counting down.
CTTGTGGGTGTGGGGTCAGAATAGCATGCTCTCACCTTCTCTGTAGTGCAGTTGCAGGCACAAGGCAAGTACATAGATTTCTCTCCCCAGATAAGCCTTTTCTCAGCTGGCCATGCAGGTCACGCTCACCGGAGCAACATCTACAGGTGTGAGGCTCAGTGACACTTTTTCCATTTGCAGAGCCCAAGCTGTGTGTACTCTACCTGTGACCTGAATAGATTAGCAGTGGAGAATGAGCTACAAGAGAGCATGGCCACCTCTGTGGGGAGGTGGAGGGGCCACCACTGCCTTCCCCTGAAGAGCTCCTTCTGGGAAAGGAATGACTCTTATAGCAGTATTGAATTTCCCTGCAAGATTTATGACCCAATTTAAAGTTATGGGGCTTTTATTAATTATAATAAACACCAATTTCATTACACTTCAACTTCCAAAGAAATTACATACTATGGTAGGGAAATAAAATGTTAGTTTAGTGCTAATGCCAGGCACATATTAGCTGGCTGGGCACCAAGGCGCGGCTGCCTGCATGTTGGCGCTTGGCTGGTGCAGAGAAAGTCACTGGGGGAAGAGCTGGAGGAGCTGTTTCCAGGATTTAAATCCGTATGTGTGAAAGTGATGGCAAAGGGTAGCATTTCTACAAAGGGTTCCAGGTTTGCAGAGTGCTTCCTTTACAAGGAACTGATACCATGCCAGTTACTCCCTGCCTCTCAGAACCCTTATTTTTACTTTTTTTTTCCCCTTCATTTTAAAACCCAGGGGAGCTGGAGAGATGGCTCAGTCAGTAAACTGCTTGTTATGCAAAGACAAGGACCTGAGTTTGCTCTTCCACACACGCATAAGAGAAACAAACAAACAAACAAAACCATTATCATCAACAACAAACAGGCAAAAGGGGCTTGCATCTGCAAACCTAGCACTGGCAAAGTGGAAATAGGAAGACCTCTGACGTTTACTGTCAGTGAGAGGCCCCATCTCAAAAAATGTAAGGTGGGAGTGATTGGGGAAGACACTGGCATGTAAGCATGGATGCATGCACCTCACCTCCCCCAGTTTTTAAGAAGTGGGAGCATGCATGATCAATGGAGTACCAGCCAAGAAGCCGGTAGGCTGTGACTTGATTATTCCCTACTCCAGGTAACCTGGGGGCTTGCTCTGGATTTCTGTGGATTAATGTGGTACTGGCAATTAGTAACAGAGCCCAGAACTAAATCACCTGATCCTGGATTCAGATTCTAGGACACTTACATTTAAGACATATCACCATGTCATGGCATGTGTAGTGTAACACAGTCCACAGCTATTACTCCCGTCTTTCTGTGTTTACATCTGGCCCCAGTTGGAGCACATTGACTGTGGCTCTCCAGTGGGTTGAGTGTTGAGGTCTGTCTTCCTAAATCAAATGTTGGTTGATGTCAGGTACATAGGGCTTCCCATCTGCCTCCCTTGGGCTCTTCAGATTCCCAAAGGGGTATTCTGTGATTAAAGCTGATTGGTTGGAGGTTTTATTGTTGAGGACTTTCAAACTTTATGTCAGTTTTATTTTTGCTGGGGAATGGAAAACATTTTGGCATTTCTATGATGATCCCCCTAAGGGGTGGAGAAAAGGATCCAGAAACTCTGCACTATTATTCCCTGCCAGATGTGAACTAAGCCTCTAGGAGTAAACTTGGAGGATACTTGGGCAAGGAGGGGGAGGAACTTGGGGAGAGCAAAGAGAAAGGGAGAAGAGTCTGCAGGAGGCTGTATAATCAAGCACACACATTGGCACATATCTGTGCATGTGTGTCGGGACCCATGATATGAGCAGATACCCCTAGAGTGAGCTGTTCATTCCTGGACTGCCCTCCCCTTGGCAAGATTTTATTAGGAGGCTAGTGCCTCCAAGATGAGCATCACACCAAAGTCACTGAATGGCTAAGAGCTCACCATTTACAGTTACACAAATCTGACTTTGACTCCAGCTTCAACATTCAATTGCTTTGTGAACTTGAGCAAGTCCTTCACTGTGCTGGCCATAGCTTTCCGAACTATGGGTAAGTATCACAATGGGTAAGTCATGAAAATGGACAATGGTCAGCAGGTCCACTGCAGGTAAACGCTGCACACAAGAGCTCTAAGAAGTGACTTATTTTCATCTTAATCATAAGTCATTACATGACAAAGAACAACACTGACACTTGCTTGGCCTTTGTCTCCCCATAAGTCCTCAAGGGAGATAATGGATCTCCCAGGGCCTCTAGGCTTTGATAGCAGATGTAAATAATGAACCCTGCTGAAACCCCTGTAGTGAACACAAATATGCCTGGAATTCGGAATGCAGGGAGATGAGGGTTTGAATAAGTGCTTACCAAGGCCCTTTGCCATCAGGACAGCTCATACTCTTAAGCTGGGCTGCTGTATTTAGTATCCAAGCTTTGCATTTATTAAATGAGTGGCTGAGAGCAAGTCAGTGGAGCTCCCCTCTCCTCTGTTTCCATATCTGAGTGAATGGCAGTCCATGGTAGCAAATGCTGACTCTTTTATTCTATGGCATGTGTTTAACCCATTGCCTGGCTGAGGTGAGTATCGGGGACACTGTGACCTGCCATTCTGGGTGTGTAGCTTAGGATAGAGGTCACCCTCCACCATGCCATGGATCCTTGTCTATCATACTAGTCTGAGTGACCAAGATTCTTCTTAAAGATTTTAGTTTTAATCATGTGTTTATTTGTGTGCCTCTTGTGGGTATGTGTATGTTAGTACAGTGCCTGCAGAGACCAGGAGACATGAGTCAGATCTTTTGGAGCTGGAACCGTTGTGAGCCACCAGACTTGGGTGCTTGGAACTAAAGTTGGGTCCTCCATAAGCGCAGTAAGTGCTCTTAAATGATCATCCCATCTTCCAAGATTTCTTTTTAATCAACCATAAGAGGCAAAACAATTACAGACTCCATACTACTACAATGGCAACCCTGAGACCACATCTAATGAGGTGAAAGACTCTTCACCTGTCCAAGTTAGCTCCCTCATGTGAAAATGGAGACAATAGCAGCTGTCTGGCAGGGTGATTGCAAGGATTAAACAGTATAAACAACAAGAACCAAGCAAGCAATTAGCATAGAGTAGGGGCACAATAAGGACCACTTGTCAAATATGAACTGTTGTTCCATGTTGTTTTTCAGCCAGCCTTTAATTGCCTCCAGGCAAAGATGTAGCCTTCTTGGATTCTTCTTCATTCTGTCTTCTAGCTGACAGAGGGCAAATGGCTGAGTGAGCAGGAGATCCCCTTAGCCTGTCTTCAGGCCAAAGCTGTGTGTTTTCTTCTGAGCCTGAACATCCCTCCTCCCAGGATGACATCTTGCAAGCCGGTGCAAAAATGGAATTCACGTCTGTAATGTTCCTCCCCTTCCCATCACCAGATCCATTTCCCCACTGGTTCAACCCAGCACATCAGATGTTTACTTTGGCTCCTCTTCCCTCCCTGACAGCCCAAGCAACTCCTGATTTTGCATATTCAGAGAGTTGAGTGACTCTGAAACAGCCAGGGAATGAATATTCATCCTCACTCCTCAGCTGTGCAGTGGACAAGAAATGCTGACAGAGGAGGACAGGCAGGTCTGCACACTTGGCCTGTAGGACTCCAGTTTCTTCAGGGTGTATTAGTCCAATAGCCTGACTGCTGTCAAGAGATCCCTGGAGCTTTGTGAATTCTGGCTTTAGAAATTGTTCCAGCCTCTCTGTGGCTGAGTCACACTCACCCTGGATATCTCACTGAACCCTACTTTCTAGGTTTTCCATGTAGTATTGATGGGCTGATTACAGGTGACTCATGATTACTGCCCTGACTGTTTCTCGAGACTCAGGCCCAGCTGGCTTAATCTCAGAATGTATACTGTGTGCTCAGTGCCCTGTGGTTGTATAGTACGACTCACCATCGTTCCCTCTATCCTGCTGTCTGTAGGACTTTGGAACAATGCACACTCTCATCAATGGCAATTGGAGGACATCTTTGTCAGCACAAAGACGCTGAGCAGATCCTATGATCACATGGACTTAGAACCCTTGGTTGGATGGACTTTAGCATTGGGGAGTTGCACTGAGACTCTCTCCAGAAGAAGCCAATGGATAAGCACATTGGCTAAAGCATGATAAAGAAGCACATTACCAACTGGGTGTTCTGATGTTAACAGAAAGGCATTGAAAAGGAGGGCCTCCATAGAAAAATGCAACCTGCTGCTCCTAGTCTCCTGTGTCAAGGTGAGAGACCATTCCTCCAAGCTTCACTGCTATGCCACTGAGCACCAAGCAGCAGCCCAGTTTTTGGTATAGAAGATAAAGATGGTTTTGCCCTTCTCTCTTTCCTTCCCCATTTCACATTAACTTCATATTTTAACATCTCATCCACCTTGCTCTATGCCAGTCAAGGACAAAGGCTATTTCCTAGTCCCTCTGTGTTACCATGGCATAGCCGAGTTTCTGCCCCATTGTGGGCTTTATCAAATGCTTTGGAATGGAAGAAAAGGTGTTTTTACTCAGCTCTGATTTGTTCATATTGACCAGAGCTGAACTAAAGTTTGAAGCTGCTCACAGCATACTCAAAGATCATGAATTAAAATACCCAAAACTATATTTTCTATACCTGCAGCCACTCACATCAACAATGGTGATGTTGCATGTCTACACAGTCCATCTCCTTGGAAGTGTACACAAGATTTCCAACAACATTGCTCTTGTTCAGGTGTGTCCAAAAGGCTAGCTCTACAACTACTGTCTTAGCTGACTACCAAAGCCCTCCAGAGCAATAGCATTGGTGGTTGGGGCTAGCCTGGGAGGTAGAGTCATGAAGGGCTTCTCTGTGCAAAGGATAACTATGGTCTGGCAAAAGAATCAGAGAATGTGAACATGTGGTTGGAAATAGTTTATGCCAGGGATGGAGAACTGAAGATGGATAATGACTCCAGGTTGTTGGGACAGTTGTCATCATGGGGACCAGTTTTTCTCCAACTGGAGGGGACAGAATCCCCTGGGTCAATGAGATGGAGATGGGTTTCCTTTGTCACCATACAGGACTCTGAAAGACAGAGATATTCCGAATAAGATGAATCTCATCTCATTTCACTCCAATGTGAGGAGCTCTGCTAATATTTCTTCCTCCCTTAAAAAATAATTTTAGGTTTACAAAAAAACTACAAACTTTGGGATTATCACAGTTGTTTTTTACCCCCTTTTGCCTAATGTGAGCAATCTGTGTAGCAACAGTATATTAAAATTGGGATGTTTAACATGGCTATATTATTAACTAAATGTTAGCCATCATTCAAATGTTTTGGTAATTTCAGTTTTAAGAATGGAGCTTGTTATGTAGCCCACACTGGTTTAGAACTCATGATTCACCTGCCTCAGTCTCCTAAGCACTGAGTTTCCCTGTGTGAGCCATCTCATCAGAACTCTATCAGCTTCTCTATTCTCCTTTTGTGCATCAGTATTCAGTCTAGAATCCTACTTTGCATACAGCCATCCTGTCTCTTTAGGATCTTCCCATCTGTGAGCTCTCACCATGGACTCTATGACCTTGATAACCTTGATGTTGAACTTATTGATAATATCTTGATAGTTATCAGTTATTTTGTACAACAGTTCTGGGTTTTGGTTCAGTTCTAGATGGAGGATACACACCATCAACGATGGGTTTCAGCGCACCCAAGCATCCTTGCTCCCTAGTTCTACAGTTACATCTTATGTTGATTGAGTTTGAGTTACATCCTTCCTTCAATGGCTTTTGTCGCTATGTCAAGTTCATGTCCATCTCCCCACAGTGATGATGCTCAAGTTTGAATAAACAGCAGATGCTGAGCTAAGGGTCTTCAGAGTATCCCTAAAGAGTTAGTGCAGAAAAGTTTTCAGCAGAGGCAGTACTATCGCAGCCCATGTTTAACCTCTCTTTGTCCTTGCTCCGACACATAATGGGGCGAGACCACTGCCAGCTGTCTTTCCTGCAGCAGGAGTAATGAGGCTGAAACTCAGGGTGGACTCCCAGAGTGAGCCTCAGGAAGATAGAAGAATTGTGCCCTTGCCACCAGAACCAGAGCATGGCCAGAGTTTGATGGGATAAAGAAAATTAGAGACTTTACATCTGATCAGCTACTGGTGAGAGTAAGAGCCTGCAGGATGAAGCTATGGGAGGAAACAGGAGAAAGGCTAGAGACTGAGGAATAGTTGTGCACTGTATGAACTACCTTTGGTGGCCAAGGCTGTGTGGTAAGCTCATGATTTTGGAGGTTCTAGTGTGCGGTCAGTTAGCTCCATCATGCCTGCCTGTACTGTGGTGAGGCAGAACATCATGGTAGAAACATTTAGAATATAGTTAATAACATCTTGGCAACCAGGAAGCACACACACACACACAGAGAGAGAGAGAGAGAGAGAGAGAAAGAGAGAGAGAGAGAGAGAGCCCATATACATCCTTCAAATCCACACCTCCAGTGATCCCTTTCCTTGTGAGGTCCCCATCTTCTCTAGTTCCACCACTTTCCAAAAGTCTCTGCACATGTTGAGTCCATCAGTAACTCAATTCATTGAATAGGTCAAACCTCTCATCATCTAACTGTCTCTAGAAACACCTTCATAGGACCAGAGGAATGTTTTGCATCCCTGAATGTCTCTCAACCAGATCAAGTTTGCCATTAGGATTAACCATGACCAAGTCCTTCTCTATAAGAAAACCTTGAATACATAAAGGAATTAATTGCATTTCAAACCTGAAAGGTGTACTCAAATTTTGTAATGATTAATCTTGATTTTGACCTTCAAAATATTTGGAATAACCTATCACACATGCCTCTGGTGTGTTTGTGAGGGTATTTCTAGTGAATAAAGAGGAAAGGCCACTATGCATATTGGTGGGATGGATTTTCAGAGTCAATGAAGATAAAGTGGCTGGTCACTAGTATTCATCTCTGTCTGATTCCTGACCACAGATGCAGCCTGAACTGCCACCTTGTACCCTTGCTACCCTGCCAGCTTTGCCTTGATGGACTGCACCCTCCATCAATGAACAAAAGTAAACTCTTCTTCCCTTACATCATTTTGTGGCAAGTATTTTGTCACAGCAATGAGTGAAAGTAACTAACACAAACTTCAGTCTCAATAATGTTCCATAACTTGCTGTGCATATGGCTTCATGCTATACTTGTAAAGTTGTTTTCCCTACTTCCTACCATTTAGCTTACTTCACACAACTGAGCAGTTTATAAACCTGAAAAAAGAATAAGCTTCCACATGAATAGCATTATTTGTAATTGTTCCACACACAACTTCCACAACAGTACAAAATAATATCACATAATACAATAATACTTTGGGGAGAGTTATTGTGACTTCCATCTTGATTGAGATCCTACTTAACCCATTGGAAACATAATTCCAACTCCCCAGTTCTCCTAAGGTTATCACATGTTTTCTAAACTCACCCCAGGTACCACAAAGTTAACATACAATCCACACTAAATTAGATTAGTTTCTGCCTGTCTCTGCCATCTCCATCACTCTTTAATAACTGCATTCTGCAAGCATGGAGAGGGACAAGAGGCTGGTATGTGTTCACAGTGGGTCAAACCTGAAAAGGGGGGAACATCCTGTCCTTACCACCTCTCAGATGAATTCTGCTGAGCTGACCCAGCCCAGAAATGTCATTCTTTGTTCTGCTTTCCTCTTGGGAACATTATCTCATGGGGATCCCCCCAAAACACACAGCCTCTGTGGAGCATGCAACCATAAGAAGATATATCTATTCAACATCTCACCCACATGCCCTCTGACACATACCATATACCCTCATTAAAATATATGACTTACTTTGTCTTATTTGTTACTACTGGGGTGGTAGTAACCATCTAAATACTATTATTTTGACATGTGACTCATGGCAAGTTAAATAAAAAAGCACTCCACTGGTAGGTTATTAATCAGCCTAGTGAAACATACTTACCCTCATAACAGCAATGCTCCATCTATTTTCTCCCAATATTCTTACCAAAATACAATAAAGATTCAGCAATTGATAGCTTTATGCATGCCCAGTGAGGTAAATAGACCATAAGACATAAAGTGGGGCAGGCACTTAGTAGAGGGTGGGCTACTTGCTTAATCATTTAACTGTCCCTTGCCCTGTGCCATTAGGCATCACTAACTCCTGAGAAGGAGGCTGAAGGCTCTATTTGGATACATGGTGCCCAACATGTACCCTTTTTCTGGCCTTGGTAGAAAACAGTAAGGTATGGTATGGAGTGAGCAGGAGCAAAGGGAATGTTGGATCCAGCACCCAGTGCCTTGCCTTGGCTATGACCCTTTGGATGTAGGTGGCACAAACATTTGTAGGTAAAAACATACCCAGAAGGTAATGGGCTGTAAGCATGTCCCTTTGTGGCTGTGCCACTAGGACCCAGTCCTCCTTTTTTGTTGCCACTCTGATCTCCTCCACCTATCCTTTATAAATCCTTTCAGTTCAGTCTGTACATCTCTTAGATGCATCTCTATTTTTCCATGGACTCCAGATTCTGGGTCTCTTGGGCCTCTGGTCTAGTCTGATTTTCTGACTTTTGACATTGTAGCTTTGATGACAGAGATAGTACTTTCTGGAAGATGGTTTCTCCCTCCAGCCGCTACTCATGAATTATCAGGTCCTCACATGGCCTCCTGATGGTAAAGGGAAAGGGCTTACTTAGAGCATTGAGAGTTGCTTCTGCCAAGGCCATGAGTGAGGCTCTATTAGTTGACTTTTCTCGCATGTCCTGACTTTCTTCCTCCATTTCCACTCTTCATACTTCCTATCATATTACCAGAATCAACCTTGCCATGGAAGGAGGGCATAGTGATAAATAAACCCCAGTTCTATAAGGCCATGCTTTAGCCAGGAAGATGGGTTTTAAGTGTGGACACAACACACAAGAAACTCAGTGGGACCACTCCTACTCCACAAGTCTCTTTTAGGGCCTCAATTTCAATAGTGTTAAAGTCTGGCTGTGTAACAAATGTCCTCCTATTGGTCAACAGAGGTGTAGAATACTGACCTGGCTTCCATGACTTTGCAAAACTATATTACAATTAGTAGTAATACATTCATTTCATGGTGCTAGGTCTCACCAGTTATGTGAAAACAACAGGATTGTGGCTGTGGATGTGGCAGAGTTGCCCATTGGCAACTGTTCATACTTCCAGAACAGGTCAGAGAACACTAAAAATTTCATTCTCAAACATACTTAGGTACAAGGCTCTGCCTCACACTCTCCTCTCTCCAACAGATGTGCACCCATAAGATCTGCTTTAGAATTGACTAGTTGGTGGGGTAGAAAGAACAGGCTAGGGAGACCCTGAAAAGTCATGGATGCCCCCTATACATACAGCAGCAGGAGGTGAGACTTTAAAGACTAGGAATGGCTATCAACAACTTAGCCTGCTTTTTCAGCCTTATAAATTACCAAGCAACCTAAGATACAGCGATATATCCCTTTCCCTCAGTACTTGGCATTGTTTGGAAGCAGATAAGCCGTAACCAAAAGAGCACTGAGAAGCACAGATTCACCCAGAACTTAAAATGCTACATTCCCCCTCCCAAGTTTATCAATCTCCAGGAAATTAACAGCAAATCATTTTGATGAAACAAATATCAAGGCAAGCATCTTGCTATCTTTTTGCCTGGGATGATCTGCGTTGCTGGAATCCCCCCATGAGCCCAAGAATCCTTTATATTTAAAAAAAAATAATAGTTATGAAGAGAAAAACGTATCTCTAGCAGAACAGCATCCATTCTGTTGGCCCATCTCCTGAGACCTTTGACTTAGCAAGAATATTTCTGCTCCAAACTTTCTCCCCAGTGCTATAAACACAGGGGCAGCCATTTCTTCAGTTCCAACAGCCATAAAAATCAATCATTCCCCCTATTTCTTAAAACCATGGCAAATTACCACCTTTGACTATCTTTTTAAGGCCCTGTCTTCCTCACTCATGGTTACCGACACATGAGCAGTTTATGTGCAGGCTGTTCCTTCCTTGCATGTAGATAAAAAATGTCAGCCAGTGGTCTCTCTTCCAATCTGTCTCTACACTTGTCTCAATTCTGTAGAAGTAAATCTAAGGCAGCATTTCCCTAAAGGGCTTTTAAGCTCACCAGGTTTATGAAATGTAACTAGGTGTCTCACCAATAAAGTGTTTTGTAGCCAAGTAAGTTGGGAAAACCCTGCCTGCTTTAGATTTCAGAGTACATATTTTTGCAGGAAAACATCATAAATCCTGCAATAAAGAAAACTATTCAAATTTCAAGTTTGCTTTGCCTAGAACTTTCCAATTGATTTAAACATGGAGGGGTGCCTGTCTGCTTCTTAACTATTGAAACCATGTGCATAGTGTTCTATGGCTACTAGTTGGAGCAGATGATGCCATCAGGGAATAGCAGGTTGAATTATGTAACCAAGCTTTGCATATGACATGAGAATTGAATTTCCAAGACACCTTCTGCTAATGGGTGAGATTCACTGGAGGGAATGTTTCAGTCCAGATGGAAATCCAAATGCCACAAACCCAAATGTGGTTTGCCTGGGGTTCCAGTACTCAGGATGCTGAGGCAGGAAGAGATGGAATTGGAGGACAGCTAGGGATGTATAATGAGCTCCACGCCAGCCTGTGCTATATATACAATCTTGTGTCAAAATAAGGTGATAGGGGAGAGAGGAGATATGGTTCAGTAGTTAGGATCATTTTCTTCATATCACAAGGATTAGAGTTGACACCCATGTGCCTGTGTAACATTTCTGATGTTTCTGCAAACATGGTAACCATAGTTCTGAGAAGGCTAGAGATAGGAGTACCACTGGAGTTTGATGGCATCCATCTAAGCTGGTGGTTTAAGAGGGAGCTCTAGGTTTAAGAGGGAGAAATCCTGCCTCAGAGGAATGGGCACAGAGTAATAGACAAGGTTATCACAGCTGTCTTCTGGCTTCTGTGTGCACATACCATGGTACTCCAGGTCTCTTGGACTTGAGAATCATCTGAGGAACTTGACATACTTATATAAATGGCATCTGTCTGTGGAGAATCTGATTTAATTGTCTTGAGACAGCTATAATATCTCTGTTGCAGAGAATTCCATTAGCATGAGATCCAGTCTTGTAGCAATGGATGAATGGATAAATATAGAGAGGCATGGAGGTGATGAGGCCAGACTTAGGAGTCTCAGGAGGCAGAATGAGAACTCTGCCCTACACTCAGCTTCTTCACACTCTCACCTCACAGGGACCCTGAGTGCTGCCTTTGAAACACTATTGTGATTTCTTGGGGGAGTGAGGTCTACCTATGGAAAGCCCCGTTTGGGGGAGGTTGATTCAGGACAGACATTGGCACATGCATCACTACCCATCTAGGTTGTGTTGCTATGACATTCTCACTAAAACCATTTAGGACCTGTACCACTGCTATTCCTCCAGGTCTCAGCATCACTAGGATCCCTGCCTTAACAACAGATTGTCTTCCATTGTGGCTACTTTAAGCCATTGGCTGGAGAGTATTGGGCTGGGCAGGGAATCTGAGTGACAGGAGTCACCTCAAGTGTGCTCAGGCTCAGTGTCCTATCACTGGTTACAGATACTCCTTAAGGGTAAAAATAGTTAAATACATTGAGTGGTTCTGTGTGGGAAGCCATTAGTCCAACCTCTCTAGTTGATGAGCTCTGTTTTCACCAGTGCCCCTCCCTCCAGGGAAGAGATCCAAGCCTCTAGAAGCTAAATATTTTCCTGACTATTAAGTGGTAGATTCAGAATGAGAATCCATTCCAAGAACTGCTAAGAGCCCAGTCTGTCACAATACTGCTGCCCATAGCACTGATTGGGGAGGTACTTCCCCACATACAAATGTACACACATATATTCACATGTGCACACACAGAAGCATGCATTCAAGCACACATGCACACACATATGTATTTACACACAAGCACTCAGAAACATGCACACACACACACTTTAGGTCCAGGGCAGACTGATCTGCTTCCCCATCTTCCTAGAAATTTTGATATTGGACAACTAGGAAATTCTCATTCATTAGAGGCCACAGCTGTCTATCAGCCCATGTAATGTTTTCCCTGCAGCATGGCCCAGCCTCCAACTCCTGGCTTCAGAGACGTGCTGACATAGATAAGGAGCGCTGTGTGCCTGTTCTCTAAATGAGTGATATATGAAGACAGATAGTATGTAAAGCAGGGATGCTGGGGAGAGGAAGATGCTAATAGAGGATTTGAACTTGTAGATACAAGAGTCAGTCAACTACCTGTCATGTTATCCTATACAGAAGAAAGGTGCTTGTCATTGGCATGTTGTGAAGCTATTCCTTACCCTGCTATGGCTAGAAGAAGCTAGTCTGCTATCAAACACATGGGACCACACCCAGGAACATTCTATAGGGGAGGGGCAAAGGCTGGTACTAAAGGGATCTGACTATTGGCTGACTTTCACTCCTTCCTCTCATCAGAAGAGCAGTGGCTGACCTGGAAAGTCCACCCAATAAAGCTCACACCTGTCCTCATTGGTGATTGAATATTCTTCCCCATAACATTCCGGTGTGGAAAGGCACACAACAGTTTTGGGACTCAGATGTGACCTTTCTATTTATCTAAAATAGTAGACAAGTATTTTAATTGAAACATTAAAGGTAGAAGCACAAGAACTCTTCCTCAGCTGTGTGTTCTCTAAACTCTGGATAATATATTCAGACTGTGCCATCAACCAGTTTCTCTTGAGACCATGATTTCATTCATTCTCTCTAGTGAGGCTGCTAGAATGTAAGGAACTTATAATACACTTGCTACAACTCTATCTGGAATGTTCCTGAGTAAGGCTTATGTATCAGAAGCTTGGTCCCTGGCCCATGGTGCCACTGGGAAGAGGTAGGAGCATTAAGAGGTGGGATCTATTACTAGGTTTTTTGGGTCACTGAGTTCAAGACCTAGAACAGGACTGTGGGACCCTAGCTCTTCTTCCTATCTTCTTTCACTTTCTGGCCACAAGGTAAAGAGTTTTGCTGCATACTTTGGAGCTCACCACAGACCCCAAAGCAATAAGGACCAACCAGTCATAGACCAAAACCCCCCAGAACTGTGGGTCAAAATAAGCCTTTCCACTGCATAAGTTGATTCATCTCAGATATTTGTTATGGCCACGAAAATCTGACTAACACAGCCCTCTTTGTCTCTCTGGGGCTCTGCACTATTTAGATGGAAAGGATTTTGACATCAGCTTTGCAGCTTTGGCTTCAAGACCTGCTGGGATCTTAACAAGGAGGCTGAGCTGTTGGCACTGTGGAAGACCACAGATAGATTAGTGGCCCAGGCTGCCAAGCCTTGAATTCTAAATGATAGAACCCACAGGGAATGGCTAAGTAGGGGCTTCTCTTTTACTGATGTTCAGAGGTGTCTGTCTCTTTTCAGTCAGGAAAAACACATAATGTTTTGGATTTATATTCCATCTAGAATGCAATTATCCCTTATTGAGGATGGAGCACAGTAAACAAAGATGGGTCCTTGGAAGATGAAGCTAGCAGGCTAAAACAGGAAGGAGAGAGATCTTAACCCAGTAGTCAAGGAGTCAAAGCAGTGGGAATGGAGGTGAAATTAGAATCCCTGGAAGCACAGACCCCATAAAGTCAGATAAAATGAGATCACAGATTTGTGGGCACTAGAGTACTGAGATGCACTGCTGTTTTCTTTCCCTGGTAGGTAACTCCAGGGAAACTCCAGCTTCCTTCAGTGTGGGTTCCTGGAAAGATAGGACTCCACAGTGAAGAAGGGCACAGAAGCCTGTCTTGGTAATTGCCTTCAGGGGCAATCTTGCTCCTTGGTCACTCCAGTTTCTAACCTCTGCTTGCTTCTTCCTGGTCTTTGCAAACCATTATTCTCTTGCCCATAACAGTCCATGCAAACATGGAAGTAGCATCTATTCAGTGCAAGTAAGTTTTCTCCTTCATGTTGAATTTTAGCTCCTTTCACAGTATGTTGTGCTAGCATATACTGAACCTTGAGCTCACAGATAACACCAAGAAATTTCCCATCATTTATACTGCCTAGGCGCTAGGTATCTGCCTCCTCTATCATTCTGTGCAGTAACAACACCCTTTTTATAGGCTTCCCAAGCTCTGTTCTCAGAGCTGTTGGTCCATATCCACATTTGCTGGGAAGTTGATACCATGCTCTGGTCAACACATGCACCCACTCCCCTGACCATAGCTGGGCTAATCAGGTTCTCTTTCTTGATGTTTATAGTTTGGACTAAAGTACTTTAGTGACTGTGGGCTTTGTAGAGATACAGATGCAGAGATCAAGGGTACCATTTTGAAGTACCCATTTTCTATCGATGATTGGGAGGGAGAGATGTTAAATACATATATAAACTTCAGTAGGAGAGAAGAGGAAAGAGAAGAGAAGAGCAGAGGAAGGGCAGAGAAAAGATGGCAAGGCAGGGAATAGAAGGGAAAGGAGAACACAAAGCTAGTTCCAGCCATGACAAAACTTCAGTTCCTGATTCCAGTAAACTATTGAGAACCAGTAGTATTTCTTGGCCCAGAAACACATCCTATTGTCTGTCCAGTTGCTTTGGCTTTGGATATAACCCCTGTTAAGTGGGTTAAATCACTAGCAACCACACACACTTGGCTAAATCACACTATAAAAGGTATGATCTTTCAGGAGGCCCCATTTATTGTCAATCGCAGTGTCTATGCTATTGGTGTTAGGTCCAGAAAGCAGTCTCCTGTACTAATCAAGTCAAGGGTACTTTTCTCTTCTAAGAGGTTCAGTGTGCCTGGTTTTTGTTGAGGTCTTTGATCTGTTTGGACTTTAGTTTTGTTCATAGTGATAGATATGGATCTATCTTCAGTCTTCTTCATGCCAGCATCAAGTATGTAAGCACCATTTGTTGAAGATGCTCTTTTTTCCATTGTATAATTTTAGCTTCTTTGTCAAAAGTCAGTTGTTTGTAGGAGTGTGGGTTAATATCAGGGTTTTCAATTCGATTCCATTGGTCTACCTGTCTATTTTTGTGCCAATACCAAGATGTTTTCAGGACTATAGCTCTATAATAGAGCTGAAACCAAACAGCTTCTGTAAGGCCTGTAAGGCAAAAGATAAGTCAACATGACAAAATGGTGGCCCATGGAATGGGAAAAGATATTCATCAACCTCACATCTGACAGAGGGCTGATTTCCAAAACATACAAAGAACTCAAGAAGCTAGTCACCAAAACACCAAATTATCCAATTAAAAAGTGGGGTATAGAACTAAATAAAGAATTCTTAATAGAGGAATTTAAAATGGCTGAAAGGCACTTAAGAAAGTACTTAACATCCTTAGCCATCAGGGAAATTCATTTCAAAACAACTCTGAGATACCATCTTGCTCATGTCAGAATGGCTAAAATAAAAAACACCAAGGACAGTTTATGCTGGAGAGGATGCGGAGAAAGGGGAGCACTCCTCCACCGCTGGTGGGACTGCAAACTCATATAGCCGCTTTGGAAATCAGTATGGCGGCTCCTCAAGAAAGTGGGAATCAGTCTACCTCAAGATCCAGCAATTCCATTTAGGCATATACTCAAAGGATGCATATTCATACAACAAGGACATCTGTTCAGTTATGTTCATAGCAGCATTATTTGTAATAGCAAGAACCTGTAAGCAACCTAGATGCCCCTCAATGGAAGAATAGATAAAGATAATGTACATTTACACAATGGAGCACTACTCAGCGGACAAAAACAATGGAATCTTGAAAATTGAAGACAAATGGATGGAACTAGTAGAAACTATCCTGAGTGAGGTAACCCAGTCACAAAAAAAGACAAACAGGGTATGTACTCACTCATATGTGGATATTAGACATAGAGCAAAAAATTACCATCCTACAATCCATACCACCAGAGAAGCTAGGAAACAAGGAGGATCCTAAGAGAGATATGTATGGTCCCCCAGAGAAGGGGAAAAGGACAATATGACAAGATCTCCTGAGCAAGTTGGGAGCATGGGGGAAGGGGGAAGGAACTAAGAGAAAGAGAAGGGGAGAAGAGGAGAGGAGAGGAGGATATGAGGGAGCAGGAAGACTGAGACAGGAGAAGTATACAGGAGAGCAAGAAAAGAGATACCATAATAGTGAGAGCCATTATAGGTCTAGAGAAATCTGGTACCAGGGAATTGTCCACAGATATACTGGGATGACCCCAACTAAGCAATAGGGGAGAGACTACCTTAAACATCCTTCCCAAATAATGAGATTGATGACTGACTACCTTATATGCCATCCCAGAGCCTTCATCCAGCAGTTGATGGGCTCAGAAGCAGACACCCACAGCCTAACTCCTGGAATCCAGTTGCAGATAGGGAAGAGTGATGAGAAAAGGGGTCAAGACCAAGCTGGAGAAACCCACAGAAACAGCTGACCTAAACAAGGAGGAGCTCATGGACCCCAGACTGATAGCTGGGAAACCAGAACAGGACCAACCCAGACCCTTTGATCCTGAGTCAGTTGGGAGAACTGGATAGTCTATGGAGCCTCTCTTAGCCTAGACACAGGGGGGAGGGCTTAGGCCCTGCTCCAAATGATGTGACAGATTTTGAAGATACCCCATGAAAGGCCTCACTCTCCCTGGGGAGCAGAGAGGGGATGGAATAAGATGTCAGAGTGGGGAGCAGGGGAGGAGGGGAGGGAGAGGGAATTGGGATTGACATGTAAAACAAGATTGTTTCTAATTTAAATGTTAAAAAAAAAAGGTATGATCTTAGCATTACAAAGATTAAAGAGCTAAGTGTCACCCAGGATCCCATTATCAGTGATTAGAACTGCACTTGAAACCAGGCCTTTGGCTCCCAATGTACTGCCCTGTGCTCATAAAGGAATGTATGTTGACACCTCATAGGACCCTAATTAATACTCATTAACTCATTGGGTTACACCTTACTGAGGTGTGATCTTAGTTGTTCAACTCTCCAGTCCCTTTCCTTCTTCTCCTCTCTTGTACATGATGCCTCCTGACTATTCCTGTAGTTATTCCTTAGTTCAGGACCATAGTTTAGTCAAAAATAAACACCCCCATTGGCTGTTAGTGGAGCACCCTGGAGACCATGTTACCATTCAGGGTTGCTATGGTCTTGTCTCCTCAACAGTCTCCCAAGATGCCCTCCTTCCGTAATTGGATAATTGGGATGGGCAGCTCAAGGCAGCTGTATCCCCACAGCTCCAAAAACATTCATCAAGAGAACAGCAGTGGCTCCTGCTCTCTTGGCAGTTTATTACACTTGCTATAGCAAGAAAAGCTGTGGGGATGTGAGGCAGTGTCCTCTCCCGTCGTTTCTAACAAAATATCCCAGAACAGCAGGTCCACAAGGACAAGGGGAGGCCATTCTCCATTCCAAATAACACAGACTATATTTTTGAAAATAAAAGAAGCAATTTAAGCATTTGGGTTTCCCAGGGTGAGTTGGCAGGCATACTTCTCATCTCACAGATGCCTTCGGGTGAAGGTGCTTTCATAAGAGAGAAAGTGTGTGGGGGAGACAACAGAGCTAGCCAGAAGTAGGGAGGAACCATGTAGTGTGAGATACAGGGGACTGGCTAATAGAGGTAGAGAAGGGAGATAGGAAGGGAACAGGAGAATGAACAAACATGTCCTGAACCCAAAGTCCCCAAGAACCTCTTCAATGACAACTCAGAGGTAAATAACTTTGTTCTCTTTACTTCGTGTTTTCATTTATCCACACTTAGCAAGATGATGTTTACATGTCCATGGCAGCATTGGGGCAATTGTCTTTTAGAGCCTATACTCAAATTAAGGACATGACCAAAGTAGAATGTATTCTTAGACTTGATGCACATGTCTCCAAGAACTTCTGCAGAAGAAAAAAAAAATGTTCTGGAATAGCCCTGGAGCCATTTGCTTGGAATGGGTCTCAGGTTTCTCTTCTGGTTGATCATATGACCCTGACGAAGTGATAAGAACTCCCTAGGCCTCAGTTTAATTACCATTCCAGTAGGAGTGATGGGAGATAGGAGCACCAGTGCCAGGGATTGTTCTGGGCTGTTGGCACCCATGAAGTGCTGATAATAGCTCTTGACACATAGCAAGAGCCCTTATAAATATTGGACATTATTATTCAAACTACAGCATGGGGTTTGGGGGCTGAGGAAGTGGCTTAGCGTCCTTCCAGGGGACCAGGGCCTCATTCCAAGCACCTACATAGCCACTCATAGCTATCTTTAACACCAATTCCAGGGGATCACATCCTCTTCTGGCCTCCTGAGGTATCATGCACACACATGGTATACAGACAGACATGCAGGCAGAACACCCATACACATAAAAAATAAATTTAAAAATATGTCCTACTGCACTAGGTGGTGTCAACTATGTAGTCTGTGAGTGGAATGCAAAGTTTAATTAGACACGCATTCCCCCAGAGCAACCATATTCTGGTAGAATTGCAGACATGTAAAATCAACAACAGATCACATTAACTGAACTCCCACTGTGTGCCAAGCACTGTGCACTGAGCTTAAAAAGACAGATGCTATTATCAGAATTAGGGAGGCTGAGCCACTGGCTTCATGTCAACTGATGCAAACCCAGCCTGTCTGACATCACCACCAGACTTCTGAATGACCCATTTCTACTGTGGAAGCTGTCTCTTCATTCAGAATGTTTCCTTCCATTGACTGATGCAATTGCCCTATCCCCATGTTGGTTTCTCTTTCTCAGAGCATCCTGTTCTGTTCATCTTCAAATACTTCACTATGATTTTAATTGTTTTTTATTGATGTTTTCTTTACACAGACCATAAGCTTCATGAGGGTGGGAGATGGGTCTGTTTATCGCTCCCTATTTAATGATTAGCAAGTGGTCATGCCTATCTGAGGCACTCAAGAAATATTGGGAAGAGAGGCAATCAGCTGGGGTGAACATCTCTCTGAACATTAAGTTAAAAAGTCCAATACCTCCTGGAGTTCCACATGAACAAAATAACATGAAGGAAACAAACAAAGAGGAAAATAAGCCAGTATGTCATGTGGAGACATGGAGTGAACCTGCTTTACCTACAGGCAAAAGAATGCCTCTGAAGAAGGCCATGGAGAGCTAAGAACTCAGAGAGAGGCTGGCCAAGAAAAGAACAGCAGTCAGGAACATGGTAGCATACTTGGTTACAGGGCTAGCCAAGCCAACTCAGATTCTGTGCCAGATCTACAGTGAATGCCAGTAGCCAAGGTTTTAATTTATTCCCATGCGGGACTGGGCTTTTGTGCAACTTTAAGAAAGTTCCCCAAGGATCCTCTGGAAGGAAAGTGAAGAAGCAGGCATTTTTCTCTACCATTCCAAAGAAGAGAAGATAGCACTTTGATTAAGAGCTGCTGTTTCCTCGTGTCTAAATTCAGGTGGGTAAGTGAAACTCATCCGTGCAATCAAGAGGACCAGCAGCTTCCAACTTTCACCATATTCAGTGTCCTATTCTTGTCTTTGTGATCTGATTGTCACCCAGTATTCCCAGAAGTAAGATGAAGAGTCACAGGGAGAGGATGAGTCTTCTAGAGCACTCTGGATTATGCATCCCATTGAATTGACCCATATCTGTCAAGGAAAGAATATCCAAACATGTTTTTTGTCCATAGATCATGTGTCCAGCCACTACTCAAGTTTGTAGGCACTAAGATAGGTTTGAAGGTAGGCAGCCAGGAGTCTCTACCAGTCCTGGTTTGATTTTCTGTTGCTGTAGCACAAATAATTTAAATCAAGAGACTGATAATGGGGTCCAAGCTGAAGATCAGAGAAACAAAGCAGCCAAGTCACCAGAAAGTTCTCACCTCTACCAGGGCTGAGGCAATCCTGTCGTCAATGTGGCTGAAAACGAATTGTCTATGACTGAATACTGAATGAAGTATGAGGGACAATCCACCAAACCTCAGATTGCATTTCCAGCCTGCACTGCTCCTTACCAAACCTCTGACTGCTGCCTGAGACTGCCCTGAGCAACTTATATTCTCTGTAGTGTTGTTATTAAAGGTGTAAACTCCGTTTGTCTTTTAGACTGATTTATTTCATGTAGCCCTGGGTGGCAGTCACTGCTTAGTTTTAAGGCCACAGAGCCCTACAGTCTAATAAAACTTCATGAAATTCTGTTGTAGGCAATGCTTGAACATACTTCTCTCTAGTAAAATCAAGGGCAAGAGATCTGGGGAACTCTCCTGCCTCCACTGCTTTCCCCTTGGAGGGCCCCGCTGCATCCTGGTAGCGCTCTGCCTAAAAGCAGAAGTCAAGCAGTCCTGCTAGAGCAGGAAGAGGCTGTGGGTAGCACCTCCTACACCATGTTTTAATTGACCAAACTTTCCAAGGGCATTTCTGGCTTACCGCTTTTACTAATCAAAAGTTTCTCCCCTAGATTTCTGCCAGTCCTCACAATTTCTGAGCTCCTTGATTTGTATGTGTGGGGAGCCAAGACTGCTTGGCAGTTCAAGCATTTTCAAAGGATGAACTGAGAAGTGAATGAAGAGCTCAGCCCAGTGCCTGGCACGTAATAAACTTTCAATAAACGTTAGCTGTCATTATTTTCTCTAAATGTTTTCTGCTTACATAATAAGGCAATTTTACCACATTTTTAAAACATGACTGAATGGTGAAATGGCTGGGCCTGCCTGGCAATTCCTACTTTGAGGTTAATAAAATACAATTTGTTTCTAGATTCAGCCCTTATCCACCAAAGGACTTGCCTCTGTTCCTACCTCCTACAATTCTGTTTACTAAAGAATCAAAAAGGGAGATGCCTCCCCTTTAATTTGTGCTGTCTCCTGAGTCTCTGCCTGTCCAGAACTTCCCTTCCAGCAGCCTGATGTACCAAACTACAGCTATAAAACAAAGCCCAAATGTCATTTCATCTCTTCTTTTAGTCCATCTATATGTGTGTTTCTACGTGTGTGTGTGTGTGTGTGTGTGTCCATCCACATATGTGAGCATGCCTATGGCAGCAAGAGGAAAACCTCAGCTGTAGTTCTTCAGAAATATCATCCATTTTCATTTTGAGGCAGGGTCTCACTGGCCTGGAGCTTGCCCATTAGGCTAAGCTGCCTGGCCCACAAGCTCTAGGATACTACACATCATCTCTAACACTGGGATTACAATTGTGCTTCTTCTGTGAGTTTTGATGCTGAAACTCAGTTCTTCATGATTGCAAGGCAAACACATTGTTGATGGACCCCTTTCCACAAGCCTCTTCCTTCCTTCTTAGTGATTAATGCAGTTCCTAATTAAGCTGCACAGAAATTCTGCTTCATATTGGCCACAGAGTGTATGCTCAGGCTCAGTCTTATTCCCAGCCCTTAAGATGCTCTTTCTGCTAATAACAATATCAATAAAACCCTGGCACATATCAGACACCCAATAACAATATCAATAAAACCCTGGCACATATCAGACACCTAATAAGAAGTAACTATTATCTTGTGCTGTGATTGTTGATATTAATGCTTTTTCATATTTATGGAGCTTCTGTTATTCACCTCTCTAGATTATAGGTTGAAGACAAGGTCTCATTTAATTTCCCAATAGTCCTGTGAGAGAGCTCCCATTAGGTCAATTCTGTAAATACGGAAACCAAAGCACAGAGATGAGGTCTGAGTTCTCCTGAGAGAAGCCTGGGGCAAAACTTGCTTGCTGACACTTTATTAGATAGTGAGGGCTTGATCCCAAAGAAACACAAATAAAGGAAAAGAGAAGAACACAGTGAGGAGGAAATAGCATCTGGTACATTCTGGAACATCTATGCTTATAACCAGTTGACCAGCCCGAGACCTATGAGTAGAGTACCAAGTGAATCTTTTCCAAGGTGATAGGTGATTAAGCTTGTCACAACTTGGAAGGAAAATTCAGTGTCCTAGCTGCCACACAGGACACTGCTGAAGAAGCCACATGAGATATCTGCATCTCAAACAGTCCAGTGGGGGCTGGGCACACAAGCAACTCAATGGCTTCTTCTACTCTTCGGTGGCTTATGGGCCAAGTTGACACTTAAACACGGATGCATTTCACTGTTTTCTGTCTTCTATCAAGGTCAAAGTCAGCCTCATAGGGCATTATATTAGTTTCTTTTATGTCACAGAAACAAAATAAGAGGGAATTTACCTTGGCCTGGGTTTCAGAGAGTTAAAACTGTGGTTTCTTGCCCCCATGTATTTGGACAGACCATCATGGCTTCAAAGCACATATGGTAGAATAGGCTCTTCACTTCTTGGTAGGCAGAAAGCAGAGAGTGCAACAGAATGTGGCAGATGCCATGTAGATCACAAAGCAGTAACAGGTCTTGGCATTGTCCAGTAAGCCAAGACCATGTGGAAATACATAGATTAATAAAAATGAGTTAATAATTAAGACAGAGCTAGCCAGTTAGAAGCCCTAGCCATCAGCCTTGTTTTATAATTAATATAAGTCTCTGTGTGTGTATTTGGGGTCAAGGCAGCTGTGAGACCAGGCAGGAAAGAAATCTTCAGCAACAAGTGGCTCAGGGATGATTAACCCCCTAAGACCTGTCCTTAATGACCTACTTCCTCCACTACATTCTGCAGGCTAAAGTTTGCACAACCTCCCAAAATAACACCACCAGATGAGGACCATGCATTCAACATGTGAGATTATTTTGGGATATCTCACATTCAAACAATAGTAGGTGTTAACTCTTTCCATACTTCCCAGCTAAATAATGCAACCTCTTTGAAAGATAATGAGAAAGACCAAGCCAATGGTGAGCTCAGTGGAGGCATACATGGATGCTGGAATTCTGTGGGTCCCTCCATGGCATGTGCAATGGGGACTCTGAAAAAGCAAATCTCTGACCTGGTCAGAATATGATGTGTGGGATCAGAGGATGGTGGTGACAAGGGTTTTCTCCGATGTAAAAATAAGATGTGATGAGAAGCATTCCCCTCATGGGGAAAGCAAACAAAAATACCCAGAATAAGGGGCATATAAAACCATTTGGATCTGCTTGGGAACAAAAAGGACTTGAGGCCACCTAGACAGTTGAAGAGATTTGAATATGTATTCAAATCCAGACCAATTTGAGTCCAGAGTTCAAGCAAGCTGGGAAAGGGAAGGGCCATGGTTTCCTTAGCTCTTTGACTCTTGGGCCAAGAGAAGATAAATGCTTATGAAGTAGTCATGGGTGATCAATCAGGAAAGAAGATCACCCAAAGGCCTTTGCTCTTTCCTTATCTGCTAAGAATAGCATTTTGGGAGGGCATACTCCATCACAGTTAGAGCTCTGCCTGCATTCTGCTGGGGCTGCCGTAACTCAGCCAGAAGGATGAATGCTAAAGACAGCAAGCAGATGCAGGCAATACAGGAGGAACAGTGTTCTGCTCTCCCCTCTGCCTGCCAGATGTCAAGGGCACTGGCGATGAAATTAAGTGGGTCCATTTCCTCAAATGGTTGTGAAGAAAGGCCACATATTTCACAGGAAATGGCTTGTACATGCACAGTGACTAGACCAATAATCCAAGAAGTCAGTCTCAGCAGTGGTGCATGGTGAAGACCCCATCCTAAGAAGCCATGATTCTTCACAGGTGTGTCTTGCTTTAAGAAAGAACATCTTTCACCATGAGCTTTTGGACTGCTCTGTGTTTGTTTTTCCCCTGTAATAGAAGTGGGAATGGGTCCCACTCCTCTCCCGGGCCACGCTAGCTTTCCATTACACCATTGCCTGTTACAGAGGCATCAACTATGTTGGGCACTGTCTTCCTCACATCATCTTTCCCTAGTTCTATCACAACAAAAGAATTTCCTCACCCACTTCCTTTCTTGGCTTCACTATCTATGTGATTCAAAGGAGAAATTTTTGACCTTGGGTGATGGGTTCAGGGCTAGGTACATGGGAATTTTTCTGGGATTGCTAAAGAGATGTTTTTTCTTTGATCTTGTATTTGAACTTGAGAGAATAAAGCCCTGGTGCTACTGGGAGGTACACTAAGATAAGGGGCAGGGCGGGGAGGGCAAGCCTATCTGCAATGGAAGCCATTGGGGTGGTGGGGCAGAGGGACAGAAGACAAGAATGTCTCTCCCAATGACAACAGTGGCCTGCCAGGGTCAAGCCACAGACATGTCTGTCTTTTTCCTCTTTTGTTCAGCTGAGTGTTTTTGCTTGGACCAAATAGGGTTTGTGTTATGTGAAGTAGAAAAAAAAGTGCAATGTCTACATAAGTCTGATGTCTGGAATACTTAAATCCACAGCCTGTTCTTCGTTGGCCTCCTGAAATATCTGCTGGGTAGGCAAGACCAACAAGTTTCTACACAAACTTTCAGAGCCTGTGTTGTCCCTGAGCCGTGGTTTCCTCATCTGTAAGTAGGCTATTCTGAATGTGGTGTGTATGTGTGTGCACGCATGTGCGTACATGCATACACACATGTGCACATGTTGCGTTCTGAAGAGATGGAGAAGAGGCTCTCTAGGTGCTACTGTCAGATGGTGCTTGCAGTGGCATTGTAGATGGGGATAAGAATGTCACCTCTGATCAACACTGAGCAGTGCCCATTGGGACCAGCACGCATCCTTACCTTTGCCTCACCCAACTCCTTGTGCTTCAGCCTGTTGGAGTTTGTCCTGCCTTTCTGGTGACACTTTTACTGGCTCTTCTTTTCTATCCCCATTTTTTCCCTCAAAGATCTAGCCTTGACTGTCTTCTATTCTATTTTGATGCTCTATTCTTGGGGGGTTTCAGCTTTGATCCCTTTAGGACATGCTGAGGCATTGGCGTTGGAGTGTCCTAACAAGTCTTCAAGCCTGGCTTGCCTTAGTTATCACCAGTGCCATCCATTTGCCAGAAACCTTTAGTTCCACAATAGATTCTGCTCTTGGCCTGTTGTCTTCTGCTGATGACATCATTTCCTTTCATTCCTTGGAGTCACTGAAGCTCCTTCCTGTCCTTTGCCCTCAACTGTCTCTTCCCATCTCTCTACATCACCTTTTCTCTTTCCTGGCACCATGATGATTTTTACCCTCAGTCCAACAGCTGACTGAAACATCCCTTCATGGTCACACAGGCTTGATACTCCTCCAATAATTCAACCCTGAACACAAAGGCTGTCATCATAAATATCATCTCCCCCTGCCCCAAATTTCCATGGTTCCCACCAAATGCTACAAACATAACTCAAAAACAAAATTACAGCACCTACTTTGTTTTAGATATGGGGCCTCAGCACTGTGAGAAAGAATTAGAATGGGTATAGATCCTGTTTGCCATTCCTTGTGGCTAGTGCTCTAAGTTACTAGACCTAAAAGCCTAGCCGGCACATAGCATGAAATCATGGGAGCCTTCATGATTCACTCCTCATTGGGCTTCCCAAGTTTACTTTGTTCTTCTTGTATTTGTGTCGAGTTGAACTACATGGTTGGCCTTGACCTTGCTCAAATTGCTTCCTTTCCTTGAAAGACACTACCTTCCAACTGTGCTTATCCTCCACTGCTCTTCTCAACCAATGCTCTGTTGATCATCCTAGTTGACTATTGTCTTTTCTGACTTCCCAGCTTTAAATTCTCTTACTGTTTTACTTATCTTTGTATCCCTAACCAGTAAGAAACTGCTTCTTGATTAGAACCAAGTATGCATTTATATATATGAAGCAATATACCATCTGGGGCTAACATCTTTGTATTAAAGAAGAATTATTTGCCTATAAAAATTAAAAAAAATATTCCCTTAGGTTCTTTGAAATGCAACTTGGGTTCATTTTAATTTATTTATGGGTTATCAACTGTCAGTATGGAGGAGTGTGGTTTGAGATAAATCAATCCAACAAAACAAAACAAAACAGTGAAGTTATAAGAAACCATTGCTTGGGGCCAGGGATACAGCTCAAATGGTAAAGTGCTTATGTAGAAGTCACAGAGCCCTGAGTTCAATTCCCAAGAATAGCATAAACCAGGCATGCCTAAAATTCAAGCATGTGAACAGCTGGAGAGAGGCAGGAGAATCAGATGTTTAAGATCACCCTTGGCTAAACACAGAGTTTGGGTTTACCCAAGGCTAAAAAGAGGGAACAGTATTAGACCTAGGTGGCCTTGGGAAGGTGTCAGCCTGGCCTTGTTCTCTCAGTGTCAGGATACTTGCTTGAGCCCAGCTTCTTAAATATATTACTATTATCACCAGTCAGTATGTTTATGATGTGTGTGGGCACATATGTCATGGCATGTGTATAGGAGCCAGAGAACAATTTTATGGACTCGGTTCTATTTTTCCACCTTCATGTGATTTCTAGGGATCAAACTCAGGTTTCCAGGCTTGCACAGGAGCCTTTACCCAATGGGTCATCTTGCCTGCTCCCCACAGTGATATTAGGAGCTGGATCAGCCTCGTAACAGACTTAGTGTTTGCCCTGATGCAGACAATGGGCTACTTGGGGGCTGTCCTACATGTCCAAGAAACTCTGTCATACACTGCCATATCCCAGACCCTTGAACATTTACAGGAACATTCGGTTCTTCCAGACTACAAATGTCCTGTTAGCAGCACTCAGAGGACCATTTCCCTAGCTCCATGTTTATGGAAAGAATTCATGGAAAAACACAGGAGTTTCTTGTAACAAGCAGTGCCTGATCTAATGCAAACCCTCAGTAAACACCCTTCAGATAATTATTTCTTTGCCTAGTGTACCATGTTCATTGTGTTGCAACATATAGTAGCCTTCCCCCGAGACAGTAATGGAATATAGGTCAAAAGCATGCTATCAGAAAGATCTGTGTTAGAGTCCAGAATCTTCTACCTACTTTGCAAGTCTCATGTGCAAAACTGAGTGGATTAATATCTCCTTGGATGTGCTGATGTGAAGCCTAAAATGTGAGCAATAGAAAAAAGATGCTAGCAAGATATTTGATATCCACTAAATGATAAAACAAATGTCACTAGCCTGGGTCAGCTGTCTCTGGTTTTCCCAGCATGATCTTGATCCTTACCTAGTTCATATGATCTCTCCTCTCTCTCTCTTCAACTTTTCAGGAGCTCAGCCCAGTGCTTGGCTATGGGTCACTGTATCTGCTTCCCTGGCAGTGGGACAAGGACCTACCCTAGGTGCATTAACTGGCTTTTGGAGCCCATTGTCTATGGTGAGATACCTTGCTTAGCCTTGATACAGGGAGAAGGGCTTGGTCCTGCCTCAACTTAGTATACCAGACTCCCCAAGGAAGGCCTTACCTTCTCTGAGAAATGTACAGGTGGTGGATGGTAATGGGGAGGGGGGGTAGGAGTGGGAGAAGAGGAGGGAGGAGGAACTGGGATTGGTATGTAAAATTAAAAAAAATTTTAAAAAAATGCCAAAAGCATGACTTATTGCTCTTCATTTTTTTTTCTGCATGAAGTGTGTGTGTGTGTGTGTGTGTGTGTGTGTGTTTAGGAGGTGAGATTAAGTATGAGAAATGTCAGTACAGACTCCTGGTGTTCAAGAAGCTCCAAGGGAAGAGGACTTAGGCATGACTAGGAGCAAAGAAAGTCTACCTAGAGGGATGGTGTGGGCAGGTTTGGGACAGAAGCATGAAGGAGTGGAGGGCTCCAGTGGAGAGGCAGATGCACAGGGACTGTGCTGGCTCATTTTGGGAAATATAGAGTATTTCCAATGGGGAGATGTTGGCACTGTTTTTAATAATTTTTAAAGATCATTGTACAAAATGGGCTTTGGCATTTGGATGGGGATTAGACATAGTACTATTGGTCTTGGTGGCATGGCATATATCTCTGACAATACACAATATGTGAGATGAATGATTCAAGTCAGGCTAATTACAGCAAAGCTTCTCCTTGGAGAGATGGTCATGTGAAAATTCTCCAAAGGCTCTGCCTCCCAGCTCTCTAGAAGTAGTCCCTCCCTGGAAGCAGCCTTTCCCTGTCTCCCGATGTCCCCACTGTTCAAGAGCAGAGCTGACAGTGAATTGCAGAATGGAGTTCAGGGAGTTCCTCAAAGCTTCTGGAGGTCTGCTAATATTCTGAAGCACAGACTCCTGAGGACCCAGGGCTACTTTACACCATCTCACAGGTGGGGACACAGAGGCCACCTTGGTCAGAAACCTGAATAATGTGATACAAAAGGTGTTAATGGACTCTAGCTCACCCAGTTTCCAGTCCTGCTGGGAAAATAACGCTGTTATAGCCTCTTTCTTCTTGCTAGTGCTGGGCTCTCAGCACCTCAGTAAACTCTGAGTTTTGATTTCTTCATTTGGTGACACCTTTTCTTCCTCCCCTTTCTCCTTTTTTCTTTCTTTCCTTCCTTCCTATGTAGGGAGAAGTTTATCCATCTTTTTCCCAGAACTTCCCTGATTTCAGCACAGAAGCCCTTATACCCCAGAACCCTTTATGGCTCCTGGCAGCCGCTGGCCTTTTTGCTGGATGACACAGCCTTACTTGCTCTTGCATTTCAGCACCAAGAGTCACTGCAGCAGGAATCCATGATCTCTTACAGATGGCGTCCTCATTCTCAGAGGGGAAGGCAAACACACAATGATGAATCAATAAAATAGTTCTCATCCTACAAATAGCAACCATCATAGGCTCTGTACAAATACAGAACAATTTTATAAATATTGTATCAGTTTATCCATAGAAAACAGTGGGAGAGAGAGATGGATACACTTGTGAAAATGGACGCTTGGCCTTTTTAACGGCATTTCCTAAAATCCACACAAATGGTTAAAGGCAAACTCAGCCCTGGAATTCCACTGCTCATGCATCCCATCTCAGTACACCCATACCGCACAGGTTAACAAACAGGGTTAGATGGCATAGCCAGGGAGAGCCTCCTTCTCATGCAGGTCGCTCTAGCTCCTGGGAGGATTGCATGGCTTCTGCCCACACAGATTGCTCAGTATCCACGGGTCGACTACACAACCATGCAGTACAGAGGACCTCCAGTGCATTTACTCGAACTACTAGCTGCGGCCCAGACTCCAGAGGTCTTCTGTCCAAGACTAGGTAACTTGCCTTGAATAGAAATCAATTGTTTCATAGCATCCAGAGCTATGAAGACTATGAACCAATCTTGGTTACCAAGACCAAAAACATCTGGTGAGGGCCTTCTTGTTATAGCATACCATGGGGGAAAATAGAAAGGTAAGAACATTCCCTTGTATGAGAGAAAGAGGAATGAACTCACTTTAAAGGATCCTATGTCCTTGAGAACTAGCCTTTCTCCTGATAGAAGTGATGACATTAACACATGCCATCTACCCTCCTGATCTCATAGTCTCTCATCAGACCCCACCTCCTGCTATTGGTGCCAAACCACATTGTTTAGGGAATGTATTCAAAGAGAGTAGGTGGTTTCTAGCCAGAGACATCTACTGGCAGGAGATGGGAAAAGGGAGTCCCTCCAATGCTGGCCAGAGCTCTGGGCCAAGAAAGAAAATGGAACCCATTTCTCTCCAAACTTAAGATCACCTGGCACATGACAGTCTGATGTATGAGGGCTGTGCCTGCAAATACTTCCAGTTTCCAAGGCTGAGTGGTCCATCTATCTACAGACCACATTTCTGTGAAACTTATGTGCTGGAGCTGTTAGAAGAAGCCATATTCATCACCTAGTCCAAGAGACTTGTTTTATGGTTGTGTGTGGGCGGGGGGGGGGGGGGACCAGACTTAGACTAAACAATACCTCTAGGTCACACAGGTGACTGAGAAGAGGGGTGTATAAGGCCCCCAAGTTTTGCAACTCAGCCCCACAGCACTCTGCAGAAGTATACCTTTCTCCTCATAGCAAGGAAAGAACCCCCCCCCCTATACAACACATTTCCACAGAAGAAAGCTGTTGGGCTTGAAACCCATGCACCCCTCGCTAGAATCAGTTAGAAAGGGAAATCTTGAAACATTTTACTTGGTGAATTCCAAACCGGCCTCTTTTGCTCCAAAAACACTCTTGGGGCCACCAATGAGGAGGATAAAAAGCAGGACCAGGAGTGTTGCTGCGATTAAACAAACAAACAAACAACCCAATCAAAGCCACCTGAAGAAGGAAGAAGATTTGAAGAAGGATTGATTCTGGCTTATGACTGAGAACATGGGGACAGGAGGTTGAGGCAGCTAGTCACACTGTGTTTGGGTTAGAAAGCAGGGGAGGATGTATACTACTGTTCAGACCTTTCTTTTTATCCGTCCATGGACCCCAGCCCTTGGAACTTTGCTAGCCACACTTAGAATAGGTCTTTCTACTTCTGTCTATTCTGGAAAATTCTTCATGTACATACTCCAAGATTTTCATGCCTGAGGATTTTAAATCCTATCAAGTTGACAATCCAGATCAATCATCAAAGGGAAAGAATTGCCCCTAAACCCACAGTCTGGCCTAAGACAGAGGGAGGCCTAGAATCTTTGTTCATCATCTCTCTTTGGTCCTACATGTCTATCCAGCCCCTATACATCATAAGACTGGAAAAAAGAGTCCAGGAGTCTCAAGTACCTGTGAGCAGGTCTGACCCCCATTACACAGCCCCAGAGTGACCATGAGCAGGTCTGAACCTCCACCCCACAGTTGATGGATGGCTGTGAGAAGGTATGATGAACCTCCTCTCCCTACC
Source organism: Phodopus roborovskii (assembly GCF_943737965.1). Taxonomy (NCBI): domain Eukaryota; kingdom Metazoa; phylum Chordata; class Mammalia; order Rodentia; family Cricetidae; genus Phodopus; species Phodopus roborovskii. The sequence goes on along the minus strand of NW_026126407.1, from coordinate 1,179,135 downwards.
TACCCCCCAGGCACTGACAGCCCTTCAGTTTCTGATTCTTCTCTTTTTAGGCCACTGAATTAATAGATTACAGGTCAGATCAGAGAACTTGTACGACAGTTATCACAGGACCTGGACTAGGATGCATAGAAATGGCATTTGCCATCACTGCTGGTAGGAACACTGGGATATGTGTCTCCTAAGTCGCTGTAGGAGGAGCAGCTGATTTGTTCCACTTCTGAGTCTGGACAGCCCTCATAGCAACAGTGCCCATGTGTTCTGTGGCCTTCAGCTTAAGTGTTTGCCTTCTCTCAGCCTAAGTCAGGGCTTTTGAATAACTTCTCACATGAGAAAAACTTTCACAACCACTCAAATGAAACATCCAGTATAATAAATAATACAGAAATGAGTTTTAGGACTGGTGACATACATGGCTCAGCAGGTAGAAGCCCTTGCTATATCAGCTTGCCTATCTGAATCCTTATCCATACCCATTGTGGGAGAAGAGAATCAGCTTGAGCAAGTCGTTCTTTGACCTCTATACACACACATCTCATACCTGCTCCCATACATGAACATCATATATACACACGAATACAATAATAAATCATTGCTATGAATATAACTTCACTATTTGATGATTTACATTGTAAAGCAAATTTATATACTAATGAACTGGACACATTTGTTTTTCCAATATAGCCCAGTGGCATTTAGGAGATGAGGGATAACAGTAAGGAAATATGAAACAATAATATTTCTGTAAGAATAGAAAAGTGTCCCAGCACTCAGGAGGCTGAAGCAGGTGGATCTCTTTGACTTCGAGGCTTGCCTGGGCTACAGGATGAGTTCCAGGACAGACTCCAGAGCTACACAGAGAACCCCTATCTGGAACCCCCTTCCCCCCCAAAATAATAGAAAAATGAATGTGCATTCAAAACTCTGCAAACCCTATGTTAATTTCAAAAGTCATCCAAAACTTTCCAGGCAGCATCCACTAGTGCCATGCCTCAATTGTGCACATGGAGTGGGTTCAAAGCCAAGGCTGAAGTGAAGTTTCAGGTTGCAACATGGGTGAATGCTAGCGGAGGTTCTTGGATCTGTAACACATTTGATTTTGTTCTTTGCCTATTCAGAAATATTTTACATTGATAAATTTTCCATGACCCCTCTAATTAGTTATGATGCTATGATTTAAGGGGCTTTGATAGGATGGAAACATTAGAACAGCTCATACCTGGTAGAGCAGAAGTGACATTTACAAAATTAGACAAACTAAAGGGCAGCGGAAACTTAAGGCTATCCAAGAATTCTCTATACACTTACTTTCACTGGGACTTCTCCAGTTCTGTAAGCCAATGTTTCACTTGACAGGTAGCCTAGTTCATTTTCTTTTGCTGCAATAAACACTATGACCAACAGCATCTTGGGGAGGAGGGGGTTTATTTGTTTTGCATGTTGTGATCATAGCCCAAAGTTGAGGGATGTCAGGCAGGAACTCAAAAAAGGAACTACGGAGGAATGCTACTCTCTGGCTTGCTCTTCAAGCTGAGGTTCCCTCCTGTCAGGTGACTCCCATTTGTGTCAGGTTCACAGAAACTTGCCAGCACAGCAGGACTATTTTTCTGAAGGTGTGAGGCTGCTTGCCTCGCGTCAAGACCAACATCATCTTCCTCCGGTCTCATGTGTCCTTCTTCTAAGATTCCGACTCAGTGCCTGATGGGCTGCCAATCCGCAGACAGTAGCAGGGATGAGGATGCCAGCTGCGCAAAAGCTGTGTTTAGACAAAGCTGCTTCCTTTCTTCAAGCTGTTCAATTTGCTGCTGCCATTGCCTTGGGCCTGCCAGCACCCTGTCAATCAAAGCTACCCTCCACTGAAATCCGGACTCTGCAGGGCTGTGAGCCAGTCAAGAAATGCAGGGCCATTTCTGATAGTCATAGTAACATATGTTGGGACAGTCCCTTCTCTCCTGACCTCTGACATGTCAGACTGGTTAGAAACTTCCTAGTCCATCCATCTCCCCAGCCTCCTGGCTTCCAGAGTATTATTCTTGGCTGACTGAGGATCAGAATATTAAGGTTAGGATAGCTCTGCCTTTCGTTTCCCTGGCCACATGCTTTCCTGGTCACATGCTGCAGGGGTGATGCCTCAAGCCTTTCTAAGCAATAGAACTCAATGCAAGGGCAGAGGAAAACAGGAGACAGTGGACCCAGGTCTATACTGGCTATGTGATCATTACATGCTTCCTTAACAACCTAGTGGTAGGTATCTCCTCTGTAAGAGGTAGGGAGGCATAACACCACACTACAGGTATGGAGGATCACCTGAGAACAAGGGTGTGAGCCCCAATGCACTATAGGTTCTATATATACCATGCCTCCTCTCTTCTGCTCTCCTCTCCTAGGGTGGCAGATGGTGACCCAGAAACTACTGGACCACAGAATTCAAATGATCAATGACTGCCTACTTCTGGCATAGAGAATAGCAGTAAAGGCATATAGGTTTTGCTTCTCCAGTCTACAAAACAGAGCCTGAGCCTCTCAGGGGTTCCTGGCATTAACATCAGAGTCCTCTTCTTGTGAGTGAGACAATGGGACCTTTTATCACCTACGGCCTAGCTGGGCCCTGATATTCAGTGTGCCTATAGCACTGGGCTTGGGTGGATTCATTTCCATGGTCTGAATTTGAGTCAACATCTGTTTCATCCTCTAGCCCTGGGCTGGGGCTGAGGTCTGACATGGCCTACCCAGTTCTGAACCCTTGAGGGATGTTACGTCTTCCTTTTCCTCACCCCACCACACCTGAGGCACCAGGGTGGCTCCTGTGGGTTTCGGTGCACTACATTGGCTGGTTTAGAGGGTGAGATTTGACCTTAAAAGATCCTAAGACATTTTAAAACGTTTATGCACCCCCTGTGGGTGATATTTTTAGACGCAAAATGTTCAAATTCCATTAAACAATCATGAGAGCATGTAGAATGATAGTTCTTAACCCTGGTAAATCCCTGCAGGTAATCAGCAAAGTTGGGGTGTCCTCAAACATGTTTTGGTGCCTGAGAACCTGGGAATTTTTGTTGTCTGTGCAGAATCAAAAATACTGTTATTTAATGTAATTGACAGCTATAAAAGCACTAACATAGGCCACTCTGATCTAGCTTTTTAAAGTAACTGCCATCACTCTCTGTCTTTGCAGAATGGCTTGTGAAAGTGTCATTACTGATCTCTGTGGCCTGAAAGTTGGTCCCTGTCCTCTAATTCATATGTTAGAACCTAATAACCAGCATGGTATTATTAAGTGGGGAGGCTTGGGAAGTGGTTAAGTTCTGAAGGCTGTGGATCATTCAGGATCATGGACTGTATTGTTCTCTTACAAGAATTAACCCACTTGCTGCCACGTGAAATCCTTGATAAGGTACTAATGGAGGGGGTATTGGTAGTGAGCCCTTATCACACGAGGAATATGGTAGCCCTTGATCTTGAATTTCCCAGACTACAGAACAATGAGAGATAAATTAACCAGCCTCAGGCACTTTTTCATAGCAGCTAGAACAGACTAAGACACTATTATTGATTGCTGTTTCATGGATGAGCAAGTTGAGGTTCAGAGAGATTAAGTTACTTGTGTGATATATCTGAAGCAATGATTCTCACCAGGGAAGTCATATCAACTCTACTGCCTTTATTACAGTCTTAGCCACCTACCCCTATCCTGCTTCTCTTGGAAAGTTGCTGGTTAGATGTGATGATGTTATATTATGTGTAAGTCATTACAAATTATAATAGTTAACACATGGGCTGACTCATACAAACAAGAGATCAACTCCAGGCATGAACTATCAGCTGCTTGATATTTGTCTGGTAATTTTGCTAATTGTGCATTCGTCATCTGCCAGTGAGTGACAGCAGGCAAACAGTAGGAGGCACCAGAGAGTTGGGAATCACATATGGAGGGGAAGCTTATCAGGGGGCTGGTCTATGGCTTAGTTTTCAGCTTTATAACTGGGAGGGGGGATGGAGGATGGGAATGTCACAATTATGGCACTTGGGCTATAGAGTAGCCCATATCATTGTAAAGTCACTATCTCGATACCCTGTGTTAGCCCTTCTAAACACTGCTCCCAAGTCTTTAACTCAAAAAAACTGGAGAAGCTCTCAATAGTAAGGTGACCATGATAGCAAGAACCTGAATTGATATCTAGAGGGCAGCAGCACTCCCCAGGTGGTCGAAGCTTCTAGAAGCTTTGTGGTGGGGAAGACAGAGCAGTCCTGCTTCACCTTTCACCCTCTGTACAGAATCCCTGCTCCAAGGTTGCCCCTGCCTCCTCCCATAAGCTATGTATCTTCGTCTTCCTCGAATCCTTGCTTAGACAAGGTTAGATGCCCAGGCCAGGTGCAGCCAAACCATTGGCTTCACAAAAAAAGCCACAGGTTGGAGCTTCATGACTAAAGATGAACTATGTGCATCCCAGCCCACTCTTAGAAGTACAGAACCGAGGACCTTAAGGGTGGAGGCCAGCCCTGTTCCACTGGTTTCTGTGAGCCCCTCTTGCTGATGCTATTCTTATGCCTCTTAGCACCTTTGCCTTCTTTTTCATTATAAGCCCTTGTCAACAAGTTAGCTAAAACCACACATCCCTGCCTTAATAGGTGTGCCCAAAAAAGGCTACTCAGGGTCCAAGGACCTGGGTTGCCTCAGTAAGTGACTGTCTCTCCCTGTCCTGCTGGCCCTTCCTCCATCTGTTCCACCAGCAATTCACACACAGCCCCTCCCCTTAGTGCCTCCCACCACCACCAGCATGGCCCTTGCTTGCCTTATTCGCAGGGCTGTACACATTTGTTTATTGCACACCCTTGAGTTCCTGGCCTCCTGCCTGCCTGGGTCTCCCACAGAGATCCTTTCCCAAGCTCCTGCTGGGCAGGGGTTCATTTACATTTCACTCACCAACCTCATTTAGTTAATTTTCTACAGTTAATTCAATGTTCACCTAGTGGCTCTGGATGGCATTTGCATCCATCACCTTCCAGGGCTCTGAAGGGCTGAGGGGTGGTGGCTTCCCTACTGAGATTCCCCACTTAGGCAAAAAGAAACAACATGGCTCCCTGCAGAAAAGCCTGCTGCAGGGTCAGCCTGGGCCTTTTTCCAGCTGCCACCCCAGGATCAACCCCAGGTGGGGGGCAGCAAGTCCCCTCTGCCTTAGCAGCCTTGCCAAAGGCAGAGGCATGCTGAACCTGCCTTGAGAGTTCCTACCTTCTGACAATTGCCCATGCATCCATTTAGAGTTTACTGCCTGCTGTGCCAAGCATTTCTTTCACCTTAGCTTAAAATAGCTCATGCTTCAGGGGGTGCCTCCCAGTGCCTAGATTATTACAAGGCTTGGAATGTAAGAGAAGTAAAATAAAAGACACTAGTAATTCCAAATGGAAGAAGTGTGGCTGCTCACCTTCAGAGGGCTCTTGGCTCCAACCAGCTGAACCCAAGTTCACCTTGGGCCTTACTGGCAGAGAATCATGTGAGACACCTGTGAATTTCTCATTCTAGTCATCCCAAACTCTGAAGTTCATTGAAGAAACTGAATTAGTAGAGGTTGCAATGAGTATCTGGGACAGAAGTCAGCTTTTTTTTTTTTGGGAACCCTCTCTGTCGACTCCAGTGCCCCTTTCTTCAGAGCAGCAACCGCCCCGAGCTCATGTCTAGGTATCATCCAAAACTTGTGATATAGATTTATTGGGGTGACAATGTCTGGCCTGATTGCTTCTGGGTTTCATCCAGGCTCCAGGGACCATACACACATATGAAGGATGGCTGCACATGCTGAACTTTCTAGAAATGAGCTCCAGAACTTCACCTGTAGCTTGTTCTCAGTCCCTGCCTGTTTGCATCCACTATCTCAATGGACTGAGATATGGAACCCTCGTGACACAGGAATGATGAGGTAGTGTCTAGAGACGAGAGCTCTGAGCCATAGTCTTTCCTGTTTTGTGTGTTCAGCTTACTGCATGCACTCATCTAATTAGTCTGTAGGCAGTGCAGTCCAAGTGTTGGGAAGTCCCACAGGTGTCTTGCTCAAAGCCCTGTCTGCCTTGCCTGTGCCTGCTCAGCTGCTTGTGCGGCTCATCTCTGTCTGATATTGCTCAGCATCCTCTTCTCTAGCTGATATAGACAAATGTGACTACAGCCTAAAGAGTCCACTTCAGTCAAAACAAGAGAGCCAAGCCTACTTAGTAGGGACTCCTACTGGATGTTGTCAACTGAAAGAGTCACCACTGGGTCCTTGAAAAAGTGCCATTGGTACTTGTACTTGCTGGTTTTGTATGTCAACTTGACACAAGCTAGAATCATCAGAGGAAGGAGTCTCAGCTGAGGAAATGCCTCCATGAGATCCAGCTGTAAGGCATTTTCTCATTTAGTGATCAATGGGGGAGGGCCCAGCCCATGGTGCCATGTCTGGGCAGGTGGTCCTCGGTTCTATAAGAAAGTAGGCTGAGCAAGTCAGGGGAAAGAAGCCAGTAAGCAGCATTCCTCCATGGCCTCTGCATTATCTCGTGCTTCTAGAATCCTGCCTTGTTTAAGTCCTGTCCCTGACTTCCTTCAGCGATGGACAGCAATACTGAAGTGTGAGCCAAATAAACCCCTTCCTCCCCAGCTTGCTTTTTGTTTTCTATTGCAGCAATAGAAACCCTAACTAAGTCAGTACTGATTTCCAGCAAACCTTTCAAAGCAGGCATTACTCAAGTTGGAAATGATTTAAACACAAGTTATACTTGGTTGATTGTGCTCAATATATAGCCATCCAAGCACCCAACTTTCCCAAAAGGATTTAAGACAGGTGGACAGCCATCTGTGAACCAGCATTGATGTCCATCCTGCAGCCATCCTAAAACCCTCAGACCAGGTCCACGTGTGCAATGGCCCTGTGTACTCCAACTCTACCCAGGCTGAAGGAGCTTCCTATGAACAGCTGCTATTTGTATGTGACCACTGAGGTCCTGATACATAACTGGTCTGTCTTGAGATGAGCTATCCTTGTGAGATATACAGCTGCTTAGAAGATTTAATATTGCCAGGCATTGGTGGCTCACTCCTTTAATGAGGGAGCAGAGGCAGGCAGATCTCTGTGAGTTTGAGGCCAGCCTGGTCTACAGAGTGAGTTCCAGGACAACCTCCAAAGCAATACAGAAAGACCCTGTCTTAAAAAACTAAAAGAAAAAAAAAAGATTTAATATTAAAGTCAAACATCTTAGTTTTCATATGAACTGCATACTGAAATATTTTTTAAGACTGATTTTGATTTGTGTGTATGTGTTTGTCTCTTAGAGGTTATGTCACATGTGTGGGTCTCTGAAGAGGCCAGACAATGTCATCAGATACCCTGGATCTAGAGTTACAGGTGGTTGTGAGCTGCCCTGTGTGGGTGCTGAGAGCTGAATTTGGGTCTTCTGAAAGAGTAACAAGTGCTGTTAACCAGCTGATCCATCCACCCAGCCTGAAATATATATTTTTTATGGAGTCTGGTAAGATGAGGAAAGTAGAGAGAGATATTTGCTACACAAGTCTAACAGCTTGAGTTCTATCCTTGGAGCCCATTTAATGGTAGGAAACAATCAGTGGCTCAGAGTTGCCCTCTGATCTCCATGTATGTGCCCTGGCATGTGTATATACATATACATGTACATGAAATAGCAAATAAACATATCTTAAAAATAATAAATTTGATGCATGGGGTACATTTTGGTTTTGATATATGAGATTTTATCATGAATTATTGTATGACAATTTCATTTTTTAAAATTTCATTTTATGGCATATGATAATTGCATATATCTGTGGAGTACAGTAAGGTCACTGAATACATTTACACTGTGTAATAATAATAAAATTGTTCTAGTCTCTAGACATGCCTTCTAGTTTATTCAGTATTTCTTCTATTGCAGGCTACAGAATTCATTTGAGCCTCCAGGTGAGGAAGGACCAATCATGAAGGCTTGTACTCCAATGCTTCCCTACATAAATCTCCAAAGTATCCCCTGGCTTCCTTTCAAGGGCTTCTGTCTTGGTTAGGGTTTCTATTGGTTCAAAGAGACACCATGGCCATGGCAACTCTTATAAATGAAAACATTTAATTAGGGCTGGCTTATAGTTCAGAGATTTAGTTCAATTTCATCATAGCAGGAAGTATGGTGGTTCATAGGCAGACATGGTGCTAGAGAAGGAGCTGAGAGGTCTATTTCTGGATCCACAGGCAGCAGGAAGATACAGTGAGCCACTAAGTTTGGCTTGAGCTTCTGAAATCTGAAAATCCACCCCCCCCCCAGTAACATACTTCCTCCACAAGGCCACACCTACTCCAATAAGGTAACACTTACTCCAACAAGGCCATACCTCCAATAATGCCGCTCCCTCTGAGTCTATGGAGGTTATTTTCATTCAGACCTCCACAGCTTCCAATCTCTCTGAGGTCCCTGAAACCAGATAAAGACTCAGTGCATCCTGCCTTTGCTCATCTCCCTCATCTCCCTCAGCTCTCCTCCCCCCTGCTCAGGTCCCATTGCTCAACTCTGACCTTACTTCAGCACAGTCAACCATGCCAGATCACAGGACTTCTGCCTATGCTGTACCTGTCAGCTGAGAGATTCTTTCTCAGATGTCTGCATGCTCCCCCTTGTTCTTGGTTTTCAACTAGAAACTCTTCTGCTCAGAGAAGGCAGACAGGCTTCACTCCAACACGTCAGTCAAAACACACCAGATATCACCTTCTAACCCGTTTAGTTTTCTCTCTGGATGCTTACAGCTCAATGACCTTCAACTGTATATTTATTTGTTCTGTCTCTTGCAGGTAAGGAGCCTCTGTTTCTTTGGTCCAGCATGACACCCAACCCATCTTAGTGAACACAGGACCAATGGTATCTGGCTGCTGCCCAGATCCATGAACTAAGGCTAGGGAAGAGTACAGTGCAGAACAGGGCCTGCTGTGTGTTTTCAGGTGGGAGAGCCAGTGATCCATCCCAGGTGGCAAGGGCCAACTTCTCTCAAAGGCACCAAAGAGAACCCAGCCTCTGCCTTGGGGTTCTTGGTGGGAGAAAGATGTCTGGGTGGAAGCAGGGATGGGGTGAGGGTACACAGCCAATCAAACACCTTCAGCCTTGAGGACAGCCTTTCTGGATGGTATATACTAATCCTAGAGCCTTAAAGCTGCAAGATACCCCCACTCCCAATACCCCACCCACCCTTCCCACTCTGCATAGCCTCAGAAGCAGAACTCTTCCCTGTAGGGCAGCAGAACCTTCCATTTTGTGATCATCCACCCTAACCTCCTTGGGAGTCTTTTGGATCAGTACCTATTCCTCTTAAGTAGATGACCAAAAGGAACTTGTTCTAGGGGACCTCAGTTAGCATAGATTCCGACTATTCAGATCAGTTCCTTTCTGATAGAAGGTCATGGTTGTTTGAGAAGCCACCCTTTGAGCCAAGAGATATGCCTGTAAAGGGCTGCCATGTGATGGGATCCCCAGTGGTCACACTTCAGCAAATATGCCATTATGGCTCTCTACAGTGATGCTCTGGTGTGTGTGTGTGTGTGTGTGTGTGTGTGTGTGTGTGTGTGTGTGTGTGTGAAGGCATAGGTTCTCTGAGGCCACAGCCACCTCCTGATCACCTGGGATAACATCTACTTTTAAAGGCCAGCTTGACCCTGATGCTGACTTACAAACTTAACTCACTTGTTCTTGTCACTCTAAAGGTGTCTCTTGTGTATGCACTGGGCACTGTGGAGACACAAGAAACACGAAGACATATCCATGGCCACAGCTGCTAGGGGTCTGATAGGATTGCCAACACATCCATAGGGCATTGAACTCCAGCAGTATCCAGATGCAAGGGAGGCAAGGGTCAGAGGCTTGAGCTATGGGTACAGACCTAGGCTACGGGGTGGGATGCCCTGGAGAGGAGATGCTGACAGATGTGTTTTCCTGCTGCGTGTTAAGAGGTCCTAGCTAAGTCTGCAGAAGCTTTGGCTAGAGCCTTTGTTTTAAGTAAGAACATCAAAATCACCATTTCCCTGTTTAATTAAGCCTATATCAGCACAAATGCATACATATGTATGAACATACATACATATATACATACATACAAACAGAAGGGGGAGAGGGAGAGAGAGATAGATTGAGAGAGAGAGCCTACTGCCTCTGCTATTTTTCAAACACTATTGTTCCTCTCCTTGTCTCTGCTCCCAGCAAGCATCACAGGATTAGAAGAAGCTTTAGGTTCCTCCACCTTCTGTCCTCCACTGTTACAGAACTAGCAGGTACTGACCTGAAATGGACAGTGGGTCCTATTGCCAAATGGCAAGGCTCCTCCATCCTTCTATGTGGAGCATCTTACTATTTGATCCTAGCTGGCCTTCCTAACTCATGCCCATGGGCCTTATCTACAGACTTCAAGCTCCATTCACACTGGCTTCCTTTCCATTCCCAAACCTCCCTGGTTCCTTGTCACCTCCTCACTTCCTTCCATTTTCTCTGGAATGTTCTTCACTTCCTTCTCCCCAAACTCCTACCCATCCCTTAAAGCTCTCTCAAGCATCTTGTCTATGTAACTACTGCTTGTTCATTTTCTAATATCAAATTACGGTGGGACTCAGCACAGCCTGAGAGCTTGTTGGAGGGCCTCACCTCCGTGGCAGCTCTCAAGGGTATGGGCTTCCCAGCACATGACATAGCACTTCGCCATGACAATGGGAGCAGTGCCACTACCGACTAATAATGAATGCAAGCTGTAATGCCATATATTGCAGTAGAGAATGAGAAGGAAGTGTAGGGACCACAGCCAACGACAAGATGGCTGCCTAGCAACCCACGGGCTAAGCCCTCAGTATACTGCCTAAAAGCCAATTCTCTTTTAACTTCCCTGTAAAATCCTTTCCTCATTTGGCAGGGAGGAAAGTGAGGCTTGGAGGGTAGAGATGTCCCCTGGGGCCATATGTCTTATAGATAACAGAAAGTTCAAAGCCACATGTGTCAGACCTCAAGCTTTTGCTATGTCCCAAGCCTGCCCGTCTCTGGGACCCATGGATTTAATTAACTCACCAGTACCACGGAAGCATCCCTTTATACCCCTCATCTGCTACCCTTCTAGGGACCTTGTAGCATAAATCCAAGGTCATTAAATAAGTCCAGGCTCTGCTGAGGTGACATGGTAGGGCCAAGAGAGGTGACACGATCGATCTGTCAATCATAGGCAGTAGTGCTGGACAAACTCATGACCTCCCAGAGATACAAATTAAGGACACCTGTAAACTAGGGACACAAAAATCCTGTGGAAGTCAGACAGGGAATGGTCCATACAGAGCATTATCTGAGTGTGGGGTACTTACCAGTGGGTTACTAAACCAAAGGGCAAGGTGACATTCTCGGCATTCATCAAATTGGAGGGGCACTCACTCATTCACCCACCCCTCTGTCCTTGCCAGCTTTGTCTCCTCATGTGGGCAATGAGCCTGTGATGGCACTGTGTTATGGCTGCTGCACAGGATGCATGTGAAGTATCTATGCTGGGGACTGGCACATGCTGAGTGCTCAGTTAATGTCTAACTCCACTTTGCCACAGTTGGAGAAAGCTTGGGGTGTCTTGTCCAGCCCTGTCTCTGCCTCAGTGTTTTCATGAGGCTGGTCCTTGATCATTGCACCAGGAGTGGCCACTCTGATGCTGGCTAGCTGCTACCCAGCCCTCTATTTTGTGGTGTGAGGGGGTGGGGTGGGGGTATAGGCCAGAGATAGATGTTGATGGTGTATATGTGTATGGGGGGGTATAGGCCAGAGATAGATGTTGACTGTCCTGCTCTGTCATCCACCTGGTTCATGAGACAGGGTTTGACAAAGCCATCCACCAAGTCCTGAGGATCTGCCTGCCTTTGCCTTCCCAGCAGGGGTTCCAGGCACACATCTTTGCATATGGTGCTAAGCACTGGAACTCAGACCCTCATGACAAATGTCTTCCCAAATGACCCATCTCCTCAGCTCACACACTTCTATTTAACCAGACCTTTTTTCTTTCTTTCCTTAAATATTTTTCCTCAGAAAGCAAAATATATTCATTGCAGAGAATTTGGAGCATACCAAGAAAATTGGAAACAATCACCCTGGGTTCTCTGAACCTTTTCAAGCATTTTTCTCACCTTCCTCTTCCTGTGCAGACTGCTCCATAAGCCAGTGAGATCATCCTCAATGCACAGTGTGGTTTTCTGTTTTCTCCTGTTTAGGATTATAGCAAGCCCTCCCTCCATGGTGTAAATGCAGTTTTAATGGCTACCCTGTGATTTATCTAAGCAGCCTTGCCTACACTGCCCCACATTCATGAAGTTCCAAACAATGCTCTCCTAAGTCAAAGAGGCACAGATATTTAATTCATAGGCTGGACTGCTGATGTTTGGTACCCAGCGGATGCTGACTTTCCAGCTTGCAGGTACCTGCCTCATCTTCAGCAACCCCACTACCATTTTCCTGATGAGCCTAGGTTGGGGATGTGTGTGACAGTCATGGATCAGAAAGCCAAGGCTTTCTTAGGGAACAGGCCCTCAGGCTTGGCCCAAATCCCCAGGGAAAGATCACTACAAACCTGTACTCTTTTCTTCTTCTTTTCTGGCCTACTTTGAATAAAGCCCCAGGGCAGATGGGTTTCCTGAGCTACCAAGCTTTAAATATCTGCCTGGGGCTTCCCAAGCTGGATTTCATAAATATTTTCCTCCCCATTCTTCTGCAAAAATATGGGAATTTTGGAGGGTCATCCTAAAAAGAGGAAAAGGCCTTTTCGGTGAAAAGAACTGGGGGATAGAAGGTATGAGCTGAGTGCCACCATTCTGTCTCCTTCAGTGCAGAGAGGGATGACCCTTATCAAGCCCCCTAATACCTGCCCAGATGCCTACTCCTTGGTCCCCAGAGATTTCTTTGCATTAGTCACTTCCAGCCAGCCTTGCCCACACTTAGATTAGGTCCACATAGTGGCTGGAGCAATGGCATCCTTGGAAGTATTGAGATCTTTGTCCATGGTCAAATACTTATTGCCAAGTGGTATAGGATTGGAACCCGGACAGGACCATGCTTATGCTCTTAAATCCACCTCTGGCTTTTACTCTTTGCCCACTGGCCAGGGTTGATGTCTGTCCAATATAGTGAGCTTACATGTGGGGCTAGTCCTTAAGCAATGACTGTTAACCCCAGTTCACACTGATAACCTATTGCAGGTCTCTCAGCCCTTCGTATTGGTCCAATGCAGGATGAGACCTAAGTTTTCACTCTGATGTATAGACATACGACACTTGAATTCCCAGCACCCAGGAGGCTGAGGTAGAGGGTTGGAAGTTTGAAGACAGCCTTGATTACATTGTGACTTCAAAGCCAGCATGGTTACAAGTAAGATTCTATCTTTAAAAGAAGAAGAAAAATAGAACATGGAAGACTTGGAAGCTTTCTTAAATATTCTAACCTTGTCTTCTGGGGCGTGTTCTGTTTATTTAGTATCTCACAATCAATATAACATCAAACTGTGATTTTTCTCATCAATCCTCCCAATAGCCCTATGGTATAGAGGGAAGGATTTGGAGAGGGTGAGTATATTTCTTAAGTCAGCACAATCTCTTGGTAATTGGGAAAGTTTAGAAGTAATGTTTGTTGTCATATTTGCCTTTATCCAGTCTCTTGGGTTTTAGAAAAAGCCTCAGTCCAGAGAAGGGAAGAAGCCATTTAAGGTCACACAATGTATCAGCTGAACAAGGCTGGGACTAGATCCAGCTCCTCCAATTTCTTGGTTCTGCTCCATCAAAAATGGAGTATGACTAGATTGGGAAAATGCCCATTGTAGCACGAGGCTCCTTCTAGTTCTGGGAGGCAGAGCAGTTCCATTGGATTGCTAAGATGGGGTGAGCCTCATAGCACTGGCAAGACACACCAGAAAGTTCAGAGCTGGGAGCAGAGGACAAGGGGTGGCAGGCAGATAGATACCTGGCATCAGTGCACAGGGCTGTGATAACCAAGGAGTGCACCCCAGCAATGCTCACTGCAGAAGTCCCGATTACATCCCAGTAAGCACAGGTAGCTGTGAGGGGACCTCAGAATATCAAGGATGTCACTTGCCCGTTTGAAGAACAGGGTCCCAATCACCCAGTAACTATGCAGGTATTGTTTTAGATGAAATGGAGGTGACAGCAAAGGAGGCTCTTGCTGTCTGATGTCTCTCCTGTCGCTTGTTCCGTGCTGGAAATTGGACCCATGTCCTCTTGCATTCTAGGGAATGGAGATGGCTTTGGGCTACATTGAGCTATGTCTCTAGCCCTTCTTTTTTCCTTTTATTTTGAGACAGTCTCACTAAATTGCCTAGGTTAGCCTTGAACTTACTCTGCAGCCAAGGCTGGCCTTGACCTGACTATCCTTTTGCTAGAGCAGTCTGAATTGCTGGGATTATTAAGCTTACCCCAGACCCAGCCTCTCATTTGATTCCCTACCTAGGCCCGGGGAAACCACCTGGAAGGCTAATGTGACCAGCACTGGTTAGCTGGCCTGCAAGCTCCCAGTTCTCCTATCCAGCTCCATTATCTGGCTCTTTCACCAGCGAAGCCTGGGCTCAGGCTTGTTGGCCAGCTAGGCTTCAGCTTGCTTACTCCATAAGTTCCAAAACAGGCTTCCCTCCCAGCCATGGCCTGTTTGGCAATATGACAAAGTTTCCTGTAGATCACCCTAAGGCACCCTATGTCCCCTTTTTGGGAGCAGGGGGTACATCTCAGAGGGAAGCATTGTAAGCCAATCTCAAAAGCAGTATATGAATGAATATTGTTCAGTAGGAACAGAGATGAGGGATATGTCATCCACTCCCTCCTTTTCACTGCATCCCCACCCTTCCCTTCCTCCAAGCAATAAATGGAACACAGCCAGGCACTAAACTGCAGAGAGCTTAGTTGAGGAAAACATAGCTACCATGCTCAGAACTTGGAGCTTGGAGTGGGAACACAGCTATCTCTCAAACTCAAAATAATCGCAATAAAAATTACCCTCACAAAGGACCTTGTGCATTAACAAAACACCACAGGGGGTCAGGACTAGTCTAGGTATCAGGGGAAGCCTGAGACTTAAAGGGGGAATGGAGGTCAGTGAGATCTCATTGCAAAGTACCTGCAATGTATGTGAAGACAGAGAAGTCTCTCTTCCTGGAAAAAACAGCACAAGCCACAAAGCAGGAGGCTGGCGTGCAAAGAGGCTTGTGATAGAGGGATGGGGAGGATCACTCAGGGCCTTGAAGCCCTGCTGCATGGACCACCTAAGCCTAGGAGGGAATACACTGGCTGAGATGTCCAGGAAGGGCACATGGAGAATTAACACAGGGATAAGAACAAAGTCAGAGGCTAACTGCGGGCAGGGCAGGCATCCAGGAACACCACCTCACAGATGCCAGGCAAGGGCTTCCTCTGGCTCTTTCAACTACTGAACTATTAGAATAAAAGCAGCAGACTCCATCCCAGATGGCGGGTAAGCACGGAACACTGACACAAATGTAAAAGCATCGCAAGGGAGGTGGACAAGAAGGGTCTTGCTGTGAAGAAACCCCACTTTACCCACCATAGCACTGCAGAGCCTAAGGGGCTCATCCTTAAAAGGCCCCAAGTGAAAGACTAGTAGAGAGACCTAGTGAGCACTCAGTATTAGACAAAGAGGCACAACTATGACCAGTGGTGGTGGATTGGATTAGTTAAGGGCTGTAGCCATTGGGACCAGAGGCTGGAAATCAATGGTGGTCAGACAGCAGCCAGCCCACAGACCAGGGTATTTCTCTTTGTGTAAGGCAGAGTGGAGGGGATGGAAAGGGGCCAAGGGTAGGGGGAAATTACTTGGAGAAGCAGGGAAGCAGCTTCTGCTCATGCCTAGGACAGAAGGGAAGTGATTAACAGCTGTACCTGGGAGCAAGAGGCTCTGGGGCCAGGCTAGATCAAGGTGCTGCTGTAATAGCAATGTTCCCTCCTTAAGCAGGCAGAAGTCTGCATGGCTGCTGTCCATTTTATTGCCTATGTCAGACTGTGCATGGGAGCACCTGGACAGAGCTTTCCTGTGGAGGATTAGACTCATTAACACTGCCACATAGTTGCCCTGTATTTCAAAATAAGTTACACAGAAATTGATTTCTAAAACAAACAAACAAACAAAAAACCCAAAAGGATTTATTTCCAGTTTTTACAGTTGAGTGGAACCATGATAGTAATGTCTAATTTCCACATTCCTGCATTCTGGCTAAACAAGCTAATTCTGCAAATGAAAGAAGGGCAATAGTCTGATAGTTGAAATGCCTGAATACCCAGTCAATGCCTTTAGCCAAGGAAGCTTCCAAAGTCCTGGTTCATTCCAAAGGAAAGAACACAGATGTGTCCGCATGTAAATAACCAAGGTGCTCGATGAGCTGAACTGCTGGGATGTAGGGGAATCTGAGTGGTCCCAGGAGCAGACAAAGAAGGGCTGGATCAACATTTCAGGGATGGATATGAGGTTACAGATTATGGCAGACATAGGGAGATAGGAAGCCTTTAGAAGATGATGCTTGCTTGACAGTGAGTGCTGGATACAGGTCGTCACTGACCACCTGCTGTCATCTCTCAGCCAGGGAACCAATCCCTTCTGGATCTGAGGGAGCCTGTCCCACAAATGAGATGTGTTAGGACCTGTGGAGGTCACCTCAGAGGGCAGACCTAGTTCATGAAAGACACAAGGTCTTTCAACAGCAGGACGGTGTGTCTGTGTGGTGATGGGGAGGGGGGGGGGTAAGGGACCACAATGCAAGGGGCTCCAGCTCTCAAGTTCCTTTTCAGAATCTATACTCTTTCCTATTGGGTAACTTGAATGTGAGCAAATGCAGAAATGGATGGAGGACAAAGAGGCCACAGATGACTGAGTGGCAGGCCATTGCTCAGTGACAATCACTATAGAAACATGTGGCAGAGATGGATGGAGGGTCTGATGTCAGGGGTCAAGCTTTTTTTTTTTTTTACTCCTGACTTCACATTGTCCCAGAGGAAGATGGTTTGTGCTGATAAGATGTAATTCCAGTCAGCTAGCATGGGGATGAGCAGGGAAGAAGCTTGGCTTCATCAGCAGAGTGCCAGATAACAGTCGTACCCCCATTGCAGAAATGACTCCTTGTGTCACAGGGCTGACCTCCGAGCACCAAGAGGTCAAGTACATCGAAGATGTTCCCATCGATAATTAGACATTGTCATCGTGAACATACTGCCTTTCCCTCAAGTATTAGGATGCCAATTTTTTGAGAGATCTTATAGGATATAAAAATTTCAACCTGTTAATTCTCCACGTAAAATTCCTAATGTCATGAAACCGTATCGATGCTATCAAACCCACTTACACAAGTGAACACTGAGGTTAAGAAATGTGCCAAGGGGCACACTGTGAGGTAATAATGGAAGGGAACTTCTGAATTTCTTTATTTCTTTAAATAAGGACCCTGGGGAAGAACAGGGGAAAGCTTGGTATTGCTCTGTGGAGCCACAGAGTGAGGACAGAAATCACCACCTCTGTAGCATGCATTCTCATGCTCTACTCTGTGTGTGTGTGTGTGTGTGTGTGTGTGTGTGTGTGTGTGTGTGTGGGTTTAGGTCAGAGGAAACATCAGATAGCATTCCCTAGGTACTATCCACCTTGATTTGTGTTTTACTTATAATTTTATGCGTTTGGTTATTTTGCCCACATATGTATCTGAGAACTGGTATGTGTGTGTGTGCCTAACTCCCATGGATGCCAGAAGATGATGTCATGTTCCCTGGAACTGGAGTTACAGATACTGTTGTGGGTGTTAGTGTCCCTGTTTTACCGGCGAGGAAACTGAAGTTTGGGGTTCTGTCCTTGTATTCAATTTCCTGACTCATTCCTGCATCCTGATAACTATTTTCAACATTCTTCATTTACTTAGAATTCCATTGCAGAAACTGCTTTTGTCCAGGGGTGAAGGTGAGCCCAGTTCTAGCAGGATGTGTGTTAGCCACTGAGGACAGTGAATCACTCAAAGGGAAGTCTCTGTGTTGAGGTCCTTAGGTCCCACGAGGGGTATAATGTCCATGTGAAATCTCTGCAAGGACTGGCAGGTGCTTCCAAGTGTACCATCCTACAGATTAGCAGCTTTCATTTGGTGCCTGTGGTTAAGCTTGTATTCTGTTTCTTGGACTTTCTGTGGGGCTTCTGCCTACTCTAGGGGTGCTGTCTTGTGGAATGCAGACTTTACGGGTGTAGGAAAAGGAGGAACACCCATAAGACCACTCAGTGGGGACTCAGTGCAAAGACCAGGACTGGACAGAGTGTGATGAGCAGCATCAGCACAGCATGGGCATTCACACACATTCACACACTCACTCACACCCACCCAAGGAAAGAGGCCAAAGGGAGGAATGTGTCCAGGAGCCCCATCATCACAGGAAAAACAAACAAACAAACAAACAAACAGGATGTCTAAAGGAGAGCAGGCCAAAGCCTTAGTAGTTGGGTGGCTATAGTTGGAACTTGTAAGGTAGAGGAAGCCCACTGACAGGATGCAAATGAAAGTGTTCAGATGGGGTGTGGTCTTGGGTTAGTCCCTCTAGTGAACTGCTCTTTCTTCATGGGCTGAATAGGAATATTCCTACCTTGCCTCCTTCCAGGGGCCCCATGAAGGAAGAAGCGCTATGGATGGAATAAGCTAATAGTGGTGAGTATCTTTGCCATACAGGAAGCAATAATGTGTCATGCTGGAACCAAGGCAATGGGCATCACCTCTGTCCCTCGCCCTCCAGAGAAAAATGATCACCACTCCAGTAAGTGGATCAGCCAGACGAGCTGGATGGCCATCCTCTCCCTCTCATAGCTTACAGTTGGCGGTCAGAGTTTGGAAGAAGGTCCAAGCAACGTCCACTGGTCTCCGATGTTGGTGCTGAAAGCTAAGCTTCATCAGGTGGTAGGTGATGCTCAGGAGTAGAAAGAACAACAGATGTGACTGTGACATTTAAACTGAACTCTTCTTTGCCTCTGGGTGGCTGACTGGGTCCTACAAAGACTTTATCTTGGGAAGTGGATTCCACACTAGTCCCTGCTTTGAACCCCAGTGCTCCACAGAGTCTAGCTGGAGAAAGGCACCCACGCAGAGCTCATGGTGTCAGGGAGCCTTTGGAGACAGTGTGTGGCCAGCCCTCTGTGGAATTGGCCAGAGATCACACAGTGACATCTCAGAGAGTTGAAAGTGACCTTAAAGTTCACATAGTCCTCCAGATGGAAACCCTGTTCTGTGATGGCTGCCACCCACCAGGATCACAGGCTCCCAGCTCTGAAGCCACCTAGCTTCTAGCTGCATGGTGCCATGACCCCATATATCTGTGTGCAACAAACACAGAATGAGGGTTAGCCCTGACTCTAGAAAACCACAGCATTGGGAACTTCTTACCAGGCTTACCTGCTTCCTAGCTAGAGACTTTGGCAAGTAGAAGCTTTGGTCTGAGACTGGAGAGGACTAGAAAGGACTCTAGCAATTACAAAAGGCAATAGGGAGGGATCAGTATGAATTGTATAAATATAGCAAGGTGTAGAAGAGCTGTTTTGTATGTCTTCAGCCAAAACATCTTAATGGCAAGTCTACCTTGTGCCACAAGGACACAAGAGTGGCCACCCACTTGATGTATATGAAGAATCAAGTAGGACTATGAAGAAACATGGTTTTCTGGGTGGACACTGACTATAAATAATAGTCACCTTTCCTGTTGCTATGACAAAATACTTAATAAAGGCAATTTAAGGGAAGAAGGGAGGGTTTGCTCTGGCTCACACTTTGAGGGTCCAGGATGCAGTCCATCATGTCGGGGAAGGCATGGTTTGAGGCAGGTGGTCACATTGCATATGCTGTCAGGAAGCAAAGAACAATGGATGCTTGGACTTAGCTTTCTCTTTTTTATTCATTCTAGAACTCTGGACCATGGAAATGTGTCACCATATTCAGGGGCATTGTCTGGTCTCATTTAACACAATCTAGAAGACCCTTTCACAAACAATACCAGGAGTTTGCCTCCTAGGCAGCTGTAGATCATGACAAGTTGACAATCAACATCAACTGTCACACCGGCACTTGAATATGATGTTCACATGCCATGAAATGCTTCTCTTTAAAAACATTTTCCAGCCATTACAAACATCATTCTGAGACCTGTTAGAATCACTCAGGGGGAAAGGTGCTTGCTGCCAAACCTGTTGACCTGAGTTTTTGATCCCCAGGACCCATATGGTGGAAGGAAAGAACTGACTTGCTTAGGCCTACACATGTTCCACATACACAAAATAAATAAATACATAAATTTAATGTAAACACCACCCTTAACTAGGTGTGCAAAAATAAGGGGTGGGGTAAAACTGGATAACCCACATCCCAAGCTATGACCAAGTTTTCACCACCATGAGAGGACCCCTTAATGGGCATGGAGATATTGGGTAGGACACAGGCATGGCAAGCACCACGGCGCCCTCCCTGATGGTGGTCCTTTCTCTAGGAACCAGTAAGCATAATTTTAGTACACTTTATGCTGAATAACTGGAGTTCAAGTTCTCATCTAGAGCTAGAACATAGCCTGTCCAACTGTTATCTTCAGAGCCTGGCACAATAAACTTCCTTGCTTTTGAGAATGTCTAAGTTCCATTTGCAAAAAATTAAATACATACTATATAGTAAATATACTTTATATGTTGCCTTGAAAATCTATAATTTCTTATTCCTAGGAAGCACAGAATTAAAGAGAACTATTTTTGAAAAGTATGCCTGAGGTCGCTATCATGAGGCATATATGACATCCTTCCTCAGAGTCCATGGACCTGTGATCCAGCCTGACTGGATGGATAACAAAAATTCTCAGTATACATGAGCCCCAGTCTCCACATTTGTGACTGGGGGAGGGTGTGTCTAACAACCATGCTAGTTGGGTGTCCTATGATTTGGAAGAGGGAGTCAAGGATTCCCTGGGGTTTAATTCTCTTCTTACTATTCTCCAAGATAGAAATAAGTGTCTATGTTTCTTAAGGAGAAGAGGAGACTCTGAGAGGCTAGAAATGTGCCTTAAAACTAGAGTGCCTGCTCCTGAGGACTGGGGAGATGAAGAACCTAAGCCCATTCCTTGGTAGGTGGTTGGACATAGGCTCTAGCCAGGTTTGACTATGCCTGCATCTTGGAGAATGTTCTATATAAGAGAAAGTCAGTCCATGGAATGGAAGATGGGAGCCGTTATCCTTCAGATGAAAGCTTCAGTGGGAGAACAGTTAGCATCAAAGTCATGAGCAGTCATGATGGGGCCCTGAAAGAAGAAACAACCTCTTCAGTTCCTGTTAGTTCTTGAGAACAAAGTGGGTTTCAGATTCCTCTGGGAATTAATGTGGGGAAATGGAGGTAGGAGTTTACATAGCACATGATCTATCAACATTCTAGAAGGCAGGAAGACATTGATAAATGTCTAGTTTAACTTAAAGCCATCTTGGATCTGTGCAGTAGGGAGCAGGCAGATCTTGCTTACAGCTATATGGGGACCAGAGAAAGCACAGCACATACTCATCAACCACAATCTCCCTACATAGTCCCTACTCCCTCCTACTCCCCCTTTTCCTTCCCACTTTCCATTACAGTTCTTGAAGGTCCCACTCATGGCTCGCCTCCTTTGACTCTTTAAACTAGAACAAACTCTGGAGAGAGCTTCAAGGGGCAGGAGAGCTATCGGAGAGTCAGAGGGTAGCTAAAGGACCTGCGATCTAACAGAGAAGAGAGGCAACTAGGCAGTATCCAAGTCTAAGGCCTCTAAAAGGCTAATAGTCAGGAAGGCAACTGCCTCGGGGAATATATCTGGAAACCTTCCAGTGCCTCTGTCCAGAATCAGGCACTCACTGCATGACTCTTCTGGGGACTTCAATGCTCTTGAAGCCCAAGTACCTCTGAAGTTGATTGGTTCTGAGTAAGGGCTTCTGGTACTTCTGTGCTGTGTTTCTTTTCCTGTGGAAATGTACAGAAATGCCTCCAACAGTCTAAAGAAACTATTCTATCAGAGCCTAGCTTGAAACATCCAGTGGGTTTAGCATGGTCATAGAAACTTAGAAGACTTGGGCAGCTGCATTCCTAGAAAAGCCCACTCCAATATAAATGACCACTCATAGAGGCTGCATCACCTGGATGTTTTGCCTAACCTGCAGGTAGCACTATTGGACTTGTGGATTGAGATACACAGGACTAGGTTCAATATAGGTTATTATAATTTTATTCTGGGAGAAATCAATTACATTGGAAACAGAAGGCCTGCAAGTTCCCGCTCCAAGGATCCACACCAGGCTACTCTCCATGACCCGGCCACAACCAAGAGAGAGAGAGAGCTGGGGTCAGGGACCCCAGACCTAGTTCTACCCTCCATCAAGTCTGAACCTGTGACCATGCCCAAATGGGCATGGTCAGTGCTAAAGGTGCTGGGTGGGGGTGGTGTGTGTGTGTGTGTGTGTGTGTGTGTGTGTGTGTGTGTGTGTGTGTGTATATCTCACTATACAGCTCCATTGAAGAGTCCTCCCCTCATCCCCAGCAATTGTTTGATGCTTATATGACCTCAGGACATCATGAGCTTCCTAGGTCTTTAAAGCAGCTTTTGAATTTCATGGACCTCTTGAGCTTCTCTCTTTCATGGGAACTGCTTCCAGACAGGAGAAACAGAACCAACACTCGGCTCATTTCTCCAACTAAAATAGGCCTTACAGAAGGACCAAACTGGACCACCACCACCACTATCACCTAAAAAGAAGCAGTGTCAGAATGAAATGCATGCAACTCTATAATGAATGCAGACCATGTTCACCCAACAACATAGAGACAAAGTCTATTCTGCTGCCTGTCACTTGAAAAGTAATAAAGCAATAGTGAAGTGATATATATGTACATATATATTATATAAAATATATGCCAACAATGAATGCTCCTCCTGAATACTGAAGGGAAGATGGGATTGGGAGCTGGGGTGACCAGGAGTGGGGACATGGGGCCTCTAACAAGAATGCAAATTAGGGCCTTAGATAGCAACTCATCCTTACCCTAATTGTTTCCACCATGCCCAGGCTGAAGTCCAGCAGGGGGCAGGGAATGACCTCAGCTCCCTGAAAGATTAGGAACAAAGATCTGGTGAGCGCCTGGCACTTTCATATGGGCCAGTACTTTCTCTCCTGCCTTCACTGGCAGGGGTGCAGCCAGGGTGACCCTGAAAGAGACCCATCCCTTACCACCATCTCCACTGCATTCCCATTCACTTCTTTCTTTGGAAGAAAAAGTTCTGAACTGCTGGCACCCGTTAGCTAGCAGCCCAGCAATTACATGTCTTATTATAAAACTGTCAGTTAACAAATTGATCCTTGGTGTATGATTTAGGTGCCCACGTATCCAGATCTCATCTATTCCTTGGCACACTGCACACTTAGAGTCAGAAAATCCTGACTGTGAATCCTGCTCCTGTTGCTTCTTAGTTAAATGACAGGGGTTCTTATAACTCTTAGGGCATCTGTTTTGCCTGTTGTAAAACAGGAACAACTGTGACAGCTACCTGGCAGGACTATTAATGCGATAACAAGGCTCTGGAGTGCATGTTATGAATTAGGAACCATGATGGATGGTTTCTATGCATGAACTTCGACCATCTTCATGGCAATCCTGGGACATGGGACCTGTTCTTACTCCCATTATGTAGATGAAGAAACTGAGACTCTTTAAGAATGATTATGTGTATGATGGAATGAGAAATGTCTCCCATAGGCTCATGGATTCGAACACTTGGTCTTTGGTTGGTGGTGCTGTCTGGAGGGTTAAGGAATCTTTAGTAGATGGAGCATTGGTTGAAGAAGCATATCAGGGTGGGAGGGCTTAAAGAGTTTACAGCCTTACTTTGCTCTGCCTGCTGCCCGCATGCGGATAGAGATGCACTTTCTTAACTTTTTGCTTTGGACACCATGCCTTTGCCTTCTCTGCCACTGCCAGCTCTGCCTTTGCAACCCTAAGCCAAAACAAATGCCTCCTTCCTTGGGTTGCTCTTGATCGTGTTGTTTTATCACACACCTGAAAGTAATTAATATGACCCAGAAGAGCTGGTACCAAGAGGTGCCAGGCCAGACCCCCTGACTCCAGAGTTGACCAGTCCTGGAAGCTATGCCTTCTTGTACTATGTCATTAAGGCTCCTATCTCTCTCCTGAGCACAGCCAGTTTGTCGAGCCTAAGGGAGAAAGCAGGGTCATTCTGAGGAGACACCAGTAAGCTCAGGAGCCTATCCAGCATTTGTTCTTCCTTGCTGCCCCCTGAAAAAAAATGCCTGATATACCCAGTATTTCCAGGTGTTATCTCAGGGAAGAGATGTACTGGGTACCAGGTGTGATCAAATTACTGAAGTTCTTCCAAATGTATATGATAAAGCACATTGTTTGTGTCGCTTGCATTTTAGTGTAACAAGCTTTAACAAGAAGGACACATGTCCTCAAATTACCTTTGGCTAGGAGGGAGAGCAAGGGGGAGATTAAGAGTGGTAGGGAGGGCACACACACACACACACAGAGAGAGAGAGAGAGAGAGAGAGAGAGAGAGAGAGAGAGAGACAGAAATAGAGACAGAGAGAGAGAGAGAGAGAGAGAGAGAGAGAGAGAGAGAGAGAGAGAGAGAACCAGTACAACTGATGGTGAACAATAAAGACAGGAATTTGCTATGTTCTCCCTCCAAGTTTTACATCTCTCCAATTTTTTGTTTGTTTTTCAAGACAGATTTTCTCTGTGTAACAGGTCTGGCTGTCCTAGAATTCATTTTGTAGACCAGGCTGGTCTACAACTCACTGAACTCACTGAACTCACTGAAATCTACCTGCCTCCACCTCCCAAGTGCTGGAATTAAGGGTGTGCATCACCACAGCCAGGCTCACGCTCTCCAATTTTATCAAATCAAAAACTTGTTTCAGTGGGTGCTGGAATGGTAGATGTGATGCCCAGAACCATGACAATCACACCTCTCATGAGCTGAGTTATATGATTTGATCCTCACTTTTCCCATCTCTGCAATGGGAGTAACAATAGGACACATTTATTTGAGTTGCTGTGAAGATGAAAAGAATAAACATGTGCGTATCACTGTCATGCTTGCAGCTCATGCTATATACAGAAGAAAACCGGAGCTAAACATGGGTGGTATGTAGGTCCCTAAATGCATCATTCAGCCATCAAGCTGATTAGTCCCTGAACAACATTACCTTTAGTTATGGGAAATGATGTACTTAACTCTCTCATTGGCCATTTAAATTTGGGGGGGGTCTTATTATTTATGAAATTCTAGTTCATGTTCTAAGGAAACAAACTGAAATTCAGACACATCTATATTCATAATGGGAAAAACGTTGCAATAAAGATAGAATTAAACAAGTGATGATGTATATGCAAAGCAGAAGATAAAGTATCCAGAAAATTTATGATATAAGAAATAATCATAATGTAATTATGGTACATGAAACATACAATATACAAACCTGAAATGTTAGCATACCTCCAAGGATGCACACACACACACACACCACATACATGCAAATATACACATGGGTATGTGTGGGAATTGAACCGAGGACTTTGTGAACACTAGGTAAGTGATATACCACTGAATTACATCCCCAGACCTTCCATAAATATTAATATCGGGCTATATGTGGTTATTTTGTTAAGTGTTTTAGTTTCTCTTATACTTGACAGGACTATCTTTTTTTCTCTCTTCCTCTTCTCTTCCATCTTCCTTTATTTCCATCCTTCCCCATCCCCTCTCTTTCATCCCATGAAGCTTTGCTATATATCCCAGACTGGGTTCATATATTAGCCTCCTGAGTGCTGGAATTAAAGACATACACCACCACACCTGAATTAAGTAGTACATTTCTAAACTATATGATGCATACACACGTTGGAAACAGAATTATGTGATCACCTTTATAGAACACACTAA
The DNA here is from genome assembly GCF_943737965.1 of Phodopus roborovskii. Lineage (NCBI taxonomy): Eukaryota > Metazoa > Chordata > Mammalia > Rodentia > Cricetidae > Phodopus > Phodopus roborovskii. The sequence continues at coordinate 1,153,135 of NW_026126407.1, read as the reverse complement.
AATTTTGAAAGCATGACGGCACATTGAGTCGTGAGGTGTGGACAATCTGTTTCCTGTCTTTGTGTCTGTACAGACATTGTAAACTCCCTGGAATGAACACACACTGCTTCATTACTAGAAACTCAACAAAATACCAAACTCTGGAAAATACCACGGTGGAACTTTTAAACCCAGTGTCACCGCCTTCAGATTCTGTCATGCCCTTCCCTTTAATCAGCTCAATAGATTTTCATTGTGTGTTTAATATATACTTAATACAATGCAGTAACATTGTATTTTCTTAGACACCATGGTCATCAGTTCACATGCATTATCAGTAATCCTATCAATAGCTCCATAAAAGCTTTGAGGGAGTTGATTCAAATCCATCTGAGGTCACAGCTCTCAGTTGATAGACTTGACTCTCAAATCCCTGCCTATTGTACCTACTTGGCTGCTGGCCTTCTTCCATCTACAGTAAAAGAAATATAAATCAATGTAATCTATAAGCCAGGCTTTAAAGACCAGAAGCCACATGGAAGCTCAGAGGATCATTTCTGGAGACTGCAGAGTTGCCTGTACTGACTGGAGTTATTTAGTGGATTAGAAAGAAGGAGTGGGGTTGGAAATTGAGTTCTCATGTGATGGAAGGTCCGAAAGGCTAAACTTTGGGGGTTTAAAGCTGTTTTGTTGGATAAGAGGGAGTCAGGGAGCATCCTTTCGTCTTCATGGGTGAGAAGGCTTGAACTACATTGCTTTGAAGGGAGGACTTAGGTAGGACTCTGAGAGTGAGGTAGAGAAAGAATATTCAGTGTCCATCTGCCACAGGCTCACGTGTTTATAAACACTTGGTCCCCAACAGGCGGCACCATTGGAGAGGATGGATATAAGGCCTGCAGGTGACCTGGGGCCACAGGGGCAGGGCTTCATGATCCTGAGGCTCATGATCTTTGCATCTTGATCTTGTGAGACGTGACTTACAGGTCTCAAGCTTCTGCAGTCACAGAGACACCTGGTTCCCTTGCCACACCTCCACCATAGTATACTGAAACCATAAGTAAGTCCTTCCCACTTTAAGTTTGTTCTGTCGGGACACTTTGTCCATTGTAGCAAAGAGCAAAAGTAACTAATGCAGAGCCAAAAAGCGTGGTGTGGGCTGTAAGAATCACTTAGGTAAACCTGGCCGTAACATCTCTCTTTAGGAAACGGGACAGAGAGCCGAACAGTCTAAAGCAATGATCAAACAAGAGTTGAGGCAGCTGTAAACCAAGTGTATATAACCCCATGACCCACTTGTTTCTGTGGAGGTGGGATTCAGCCACAGGCCATTGAAATGGGTCTGGGCTGTTCTAGAGTCTGAAGTTCACAGGCAGATACCTATTTACTTACCATCATGTGAGCTGTGTGCCACAGTGACAGTGTGAGCAGCAACCGTCCCTATTTTGCATTGTACTATCCATATACCTGAAGCTGGGAGCACTCTTCAGGCTCTCCTGAAGCATCCCAGGAGGCTCACTTTGATGCCCTGAGCAGAGATCCAAGGACCAACAATGTCTCAGTTTGAGCACTAAGATGAGACAAGACTGTCTAACACCCACACTATACCAGCAAAACTGTAAATGTGCCTCAAAATTAGGTGTGGGAAAGAGCTTTGCCAGCCCTAGCCATGGTCCCCAAGGACAAGAGCAGCCTCCTTCCTATGACTTCTCCACCCCCACCCTCACCCCCACTCCCATCCCTCTGCTGTGAAGCAGGGAGTGTTTTGTCTGAGGCTATTTGAGGCATCTTATGCAACAGAGGCTGATGCTTTGCTTTCTTCCATATCATGTTCATGTTGGCAGGGAAGCTTCCCTGACACAGCCTAGTGTGTGCTCTGTTACTTAGAAGGAACAGCCAAGGGCCCCAAGGAGATCCATGCTTTATGAAGATGCTCACAGCCTCAAATACAGCAAGGTTTTCTGGGATGGTTAAACATTTGCTGAGTTCTAGTGTACTCCCTTAGATCTCCGAAGCAAGGGGTACTGGTGTAGCATTCTCCTAGGCATTGTAATGACAGAGAAGGCAGTCCAGGCATACTGCTCCCCTGGACAGATTAGGAAATGGAGTCAGGGACGTTGGCAGCTTCAATGGTCATATGGTAACTAGCCTTAGATGTGATCTACTGCCTCTAACACTGAGGTCTTTCCAAAAATACCCTGGATCTGCCTTCGTCATGCCTCTAGGTAGAGGGAGATCTCTTGAGTAGTCCTGTAATGAGTGCCTGTTGTTATTACATCTTTAGCACCCATTTCTCAGCCTTCCCATGACAATGCTCAGTCTCTCATTTAGGCAGCTGCCACTCCTCTACCTTTGGCCCATGGTCTCTCTCTGGGTTGGATGCACCTAGATGCATGGATGGATGTGTGATTCATATATACTATAGAGCATGGAGTCTCTGGCCTCAGAGTTTGGCTCTGGAAGGCACATCTGTAGATGCAGGGTCAGTTCATGCCTATACTAAGGCTTTTGTGGAATTGCTGATGAAGGGCACACCCTTTCTTCTGGAGAAAGGAAGACAGTACATCTGGAGTCATGCCAGGAGCAGAGCAGGAAGGAATTGGATCCAGGAGAAGCAGAGATGGGTTCATTTTCAAGGCTAGCTCTACATGAGCAGTGCAGTCCCAGAGCCAATGTACTTCCTTTGGGTTCCCATTTAGAGCCTCGTCATATGCTCCATGAAAGTGAATGAGCTTCACCCCACATGCTCACCCAGAGGCTAACCATGGACCACCAGACCAAGACCAGGATGACAACCCTTTCAAAGCATCCTGTGAGTCCCAGGATAAACCCACCTCATTGGCTAACTTCCACAGCCTTTGGTGATCAGGTTCCCCCTAATTCTGGCTGGTGGTACAGTACCCCCACATCAAATATGTTTTCACCATGCTGGTTTCCTGGATGTGCCACCACCCTCCCCTCAAGCTCCCCCATTGTTCTTCTTCCTTGGAACACACTTCTGCCTGTGGGGCTGTGAGCCAGCAGAAGTGGCAGCAAGCATCAGGGATGCCCTGCTGAGGGTGACACCTGAACAGCTTTGAAGGACACAACAGGTGATCAGATACAAGGAATGAACAGTCACATGGAAGGACACCGGGGAGGAGCGTCTGGGTAGGGAAGCTGGTTTAGTATATTCTTGTGAATTCCAGAGCTGTTTTACTGCCTTATAAGCTGCACAGTATCACGGGGCCTGTGGGATGGGTGTGTGTGTGTGTGTGTGTGTGTGTGTGTGTGTGTGTGTGTGTGTGTGTGTGTCCTCTGCTATCACAGAGGCAGCAATAAAGTGCTCATGTCAGCTTGTACCCAGGGCTACTGAGCATACCCTGGGTATGCTCAGCATAGCCCCACCTGCCTCCAATCAACAGGATGCTCTTTAAATATGCAGGAGACTTGCCCTGCCCCTGCCAGCACTGTGGTTTGCTTCAAAGTGTATGAAAAATTCCCTTAATATTCATGTTCTTCTCTAAAGCAGCCCAATGGGGGCCGGGGAAGTGGGGGAATCATTCTTGGTTTAAAAAAAAAAAAAGAAAGAAAGAAAGAAAAAGAAAGAACAGCAACAACAGCAACAAAACAGCTGATGTCACCTCTTTCCAAATGAGAACTCTCCTGGGGTAATCTTAAATCCCTCCTATGGGAAGCCTTCAAGGGTGGGTTCTCCACTCCTACCTCAAGCTCCTGTCTGTGTTCTCCTTTGCCCCATCTTCTTGTTAAGGGCTCCTCTACCACACTGCTCACTGACTGCATTCTGCCCTAGCACCTTTTCAGGATCCCTGCAGAGTCTGTAATGAAAGCTATCGTTTGAGACTCGGGAGATGACTAGGGAAGTATGTAAGAGTGCTTGCTGTGCAACACAGCCACCGGGGTTTGCCACACAAACCTGTAACTCCAGCCCTGTGGGAAGCCCAGGCAGGAGAATCACTGGGGCTTTCTGGTTGCCAGCCTAGCCCTGAGCTCCTTCCTCAAAGGAATAAGGTAAACAGTGATAGAGCAGGACAACCAACATTGTCCTCTGGTCATTGTGACTGTGCATGGGAACAGGTGTGTACACCCCCACACATGCATATATACTACAAAGCATGGACACAGACACGAACACACACACACACACACACACACACACACACACACACACACACACACACACTTTTGCAGACCTAAGCGCTGTTCAGGGCAACACAGCTGAAAAGGGCTTAGTTGGGGTTCAAACTCTAATGGATACCAAGCTTCAGTCCCCAACATGGTTTCTTTCTGCCCATTCCATATGTCAATGCTTCCCTGTTTTATTTCTGGCCCAGAAATCTCTAAATCCCTTTGCTGTCCCTGGGTGTACTGGGGTCCACCTCTTGCCTCCTGTGTAGTAGTTGTGAGAACAAGCCACTATGTGTTCAGCCTTGGACCTGTCTCATGCCGCTTCCTTATTTTGGTGCAGAGTAGGTGCTGGCAGCTCGAGGCACTAAGAAGACAGCAACACTAGAAGAAGCACCTGTTCTTGTGCCTTCATTATTCAGGCAGGAAAACTGAAACCCAGAGAGGGGAAAAGGCTTAAACATGCACTGTACACAGCCCAGCGCAGGAAGCAGGCTCGTCCTGCTGTTGTGCTGGATAGCTAGTTATGTCACTGCAATGCTGGCTGTGGTGCAATGCAGACTGTGTGTTCTATACAATATGCTCTATAGTGGTCTTGACATCTCTCCTGGAACATCAGCTGTCACCCCACAAGTTTCCCTGAACCCTCCTTCAAGTTTTACCACCCTGGCTGTGCCCTCCCACCCTTTCTAAGGGTGGGCCTCGCATCCCTCTGCATGGACCTGTCAGTAGAGATGATGTGACCAGAAATAGTTCTCCCATAATCCTCTCCTCACACCCTGTTTTTATGAGTCATATCTTCTGATCACCCGTGGTGACATCTGGGATGTCCCCTATTGCTTTCTTTCCTGTCACTGGTCACCCACCTCCAGGCAACTCCCCAAGCTGCTTGCCCATCCCACTCCCCACGCATAGTTCTGCTTATAACTGTAGATCCCACTTGGAGGACTGCCAAAGAGTCTGCCTCCCCCCCACCCCCCTTACCGTATGGAGCCTCCTCAGCCGGCTGCTGGAAACTGTAATACTTAGGCTCTGTCTAGCAGCATAGTGGGTAGCCCACAGCTTCCTCAGTGTGTGACTCATGCTTAATTAGAAGATGTAGTAGACACTACCTGGGTCAAAAGCTCAGCACAGGCATTGTCCCTGAATCCTCCTCCACAAGCCTATGATAGAGAGGGTGTGTGAAAGCTGTGCAGTCATTCAGTGCCCTGCACTTGGAAGCTCACAAGCCTGCATCAGTGTGTACTGTGGCTTGGTTGAAATCATAATGACTTTGAACCAGGAGATCCACACATTAATTTTGTCCCAGCCCTACAAGAACAGACATATTACCTATTCATTTCAATTATTAGTGAAATTTGGGGACATGGGAAATTGAACCCAGGGCCTCACACATGCAAGGCAAATGATGTGCTACAGATGATAGATAGATAGATAGATAGATAGATAGATAGATAGATAGATAGATAGATAGACAGACAGATAGATGTTTGGTCTCTTTTTACTTTGAATTTTGAGGTAGGATCTCACTAAGCCACCTAGGTGAACCTTCAACTCACTATAAGCAGGCATTCCTCCTGCCTCAGTTTGCTGATATCCCAAGCCTGTACCACCAGGCTCAGCTTTATACGTTTTTATTAAGATTATCCTCATTTTACTGTTGTAGAAATGAAGCCTAGGACTCTTGCTGCTAGCTATGCTGTCCCGTGGGCTCACTGTTTGTCAAATGCATAATAGGGGCTCAGTTTGTACTACCTACTCAAACTGCTCCCTTTCACCATACCCTACTGAAGTGGGTGGCATTTTCTGTCCTCGAGGTTAACTGACTTTGTCCTTGTTGAAAGTCTGACCTACATCAGTCCAGTTAATAGTACCTTCCCACTCACCATCCAGAAGGAAAATGACGCCCTTCTCTTGTCCTCATGTCTGTCCCAATAGGGTCCTGGTGGAGACCTCTGTCCACTGTTCACAATTTGTAGATTCCCCTCTCCTGCCTTTGTAAGAACTTGGGGGGGGGTGCACAGAACAGACTGCAGGTGTGATTAAATCATCCTCCCAAAGCAAAGTGCAGCGGACTGGAGCAGGGCACCAGGATGCATGTTCTGTATGTGTATGTGCTGAGGTTGTGTGTGTGTGTATGTGTGTTTGAACACTTATGGGCCTGTATGTAGAGGTATTCATGAAGGCCAGGGATCAACCTCATATGTCCTTCCCCAGGCACCATTCACTTGGGGGATTTTATTTGTTTTTTAGGTTAGAGTTTGCTAAACAGGCTAGGCTGGTCAGTGAGCATCAAGGCTCCTCCTGTCTCCCCTCCCCAGTTCTGAGATTACAAGCCTGCACCACCATGCTTAGCTTTCTGTGTGGCTTCTGGGCATCAACCTCAGGTCCTTGTGCTTTTGATACAAACTGTTTTCTGACTGAGCCATCTCTCCAACCTAGAATGAATGTTTTTAATGGCCCACCTCTGTACTTAGCCCAGGGCACCTCACTCTCTAACCTTTCCAGTAAGCAGCTGAAGATGAGGCAGACTCATTGGCTTGGTGGCTTTGCAAGGCTGGTCCAGGAAGTGCCCATCTGCTTATTCATGGTTCTGTTTCTTTGGTGCCTTACAGGGACTCACCATATGGCAAGACAAGAAACTCCAGCCATAAAACAAGCAATAAAACCCCCAGCACAACCTGCCTGGATGGAATCTGGCAAGAGGACTCAGACATGGTGGCTAAGTCAACAGTGGGGAACAGGCTTGCCCCTATGGGGAGCCAAACTTCTTCTTGGGCTAAGGGAAGCCTGGCCAGCCTCAGCTGGAAGCAGGGGAGGTAGGGTTAACCTTTTAAATATACAGATGCCAGAGGCCTTGTACTAAAGATAGTGTCTCATTCTTGAGTGTAGCTCACACACCTGCATGTATATATAAAGCTCCAGGATGATGCTGAGTGCAGTCACTTGAGAAACAATTTGTGGATCTAAGCAACACAAAACATATCTGACAGTTTGGGTTTTAGAATTTTTATGTTTAGCCCTGTGCTTTAGAGAGAGCTTTAGACTAATGCCTGTGTGTTTCAAAGCCTTAGTTTCCCTGTTGATAACAAGTACCAAATCCTCATTTTCTGCAATAGTCAAACACCACTGTGTGCGTCCAAAGAGATGAATGAATTAGCTATTGAATAAAATATGCTGTCAAATGAGTTACTGCATGAACCTGGGATGGACCCATAGGACCCAGAAGCCCCTGCTATAGTTTTGGGACCAGAAGCCAACACCTAAGGCAAACTTTGGGAGAATTAAGGCTAACTTGGACAGTTGTCATGGCCCTTGTGAGTGTTCCATAAGGCTAGTTCCTATGCAAATGGAGAGGATGCTGGCAAAGGTTTCCAAGCTGCCTGCTCTGTTCTTCACCCCAGGTGGTATCCTTGCTAAAAACAGAAACCCTCTTCAGCATGTTGACTAGATGCTCAGAACAAAGCCAGGTGTCCTGCCTCACTCCTGCTGACTGCTATCTTGGGCCTTACAAATATTTCTCCTGGACCCACCCCATTCATTTCTGCAGGATGCCATGCAATGGGCAGACTTCTCAAAGGATATCTGGCAACACACAGAGCTCAAGTAGACCGGCTACAGCAAACACAGGAGCCAGTTGAGAAGAGTTCATGAGCACTGAGCCATGCCAACCTCCTGCTTTCGTTTGGGAGGTTGTTGGTACAGTGGCCCACCTAGTACAAATCAGAAAAAGCAACAAGGAGCCTAGAGACCTCTGTCCTAGGCTTGGCTCCTGCAATGCCCAGGAGGCTCTAGCAAGAGAAATTGGCATTGGAGAAGGGTTCTAGCCATTGCAAAGCCTGAATGAGTACATTTCCCATGTATACACACACACACACACACACACACACACACACACACACACACACACGTACATGTATGTACACACAGACACATACACACACCAGCTTCTGCAAGCAGTAGTTTGTGGGTCCCTGTGCTGCTCTTCATATAGAGAATTGAATATTCCCATTATCAAGGTAAGGAGAAAGGAGGTGACTGAGATGGTTGAAAGGAACTCTCTGAAAATTACTTGGCTATGTCAGAACACAGCTCTATAAATACACTGATACAAAACATGGAGAATTGGGTGTTCTGTGACTCTCTGGCTGTCTTATCTAGTAGGGGCTTTTGACAGCACTCTACAGAGGGAGCACTCAAACTTACATCTTCAGACCTTGACCTTGGGATGGGTTTCCAGCAATCTAAGTCTGTGGCTTAATTGGGAGAAGGAGAAGGGAGTGACATGCTATGTTGCTTTTGTGTGGGTAGGAGCTGTGAGACTTAATAGTCGTTTTTATTCAAGACAGAGAAACACAGGGTAAATAATAATAAGTCCCAGGCCCTGGTATCTTAGAGTTACTGGAGTTTTCACATTTGGAATCTCCAGTGATGCCCCTGCCACATACACCTTTGCCTCCCACCACCATCTATTCCTTTCATGTAAAAAAGGGGGCACTTTGGAAGGCCAAATGAGATTAAGAATTATATTCACACTACAGACTGACAAATGTCAACACAGTATTATCACCGATGTTAGCAGCATTAGACACAATATTCATTAACTACACTAGATGTCTTTAAGGCTGCATGTCTCATTCTTTTTGGAATCCCCTGCAGATTCCAGCAAAGAACCTGACTTAGAATATTGACCCATACCCATTTGAAGACAGGGGCATCAGTAGCCTGTGTTATAGAAACCCAGTAGGGAGGAGGGAAACACTCATAGCCAGTACTTCTGGAGGCTCTATGCACTGAAAGAGAAGTTTCTTATTCATAAAGATGAGACGACATCAATGTTCCCCAGAGCTCTGGGCATATAGTCTTCACAAGGGACTTCTAGTCCCTGTGCTTCACAGAATAAACCAAATCACCCAACCACCTCTCTCATTTCCTGAAACCTGTATCTCCCATCCCCTCAAGCCCAATCAGTGAGAAGCTCTTTCTGATTTGTGGGCTCTACCCTCATACCTTCCCTGCATTGATTTGTGAGTCTAGCTTCAGCCCAGAAGCTGGTCCCCAACAAGAGAACACAGAACGCTTCCATTTTGAGGATGAATAATTTAATATCACAAGCTTCAGGTGTCATAATATCTGTAGGGACCTGGGCCCTCCAGGGACAGTAAAAGGGTCTTGGTTTATGATGGTTAGTTTCAACTATCAACTTATCAGGGTTGAATCAAAACTCTGTGCATGTCTGTGAGAGCATTTGCAAAAAAGGGTTAGCTGTGCTCTCAAATGTGGGCTACACCATCCTGTGGGCTCAGGTCTGACAGCATAATGGAGTACCATTTCTCATTGCTTCCTGACTACAGACTCGAGACCAGCTGCCTCATGCTTCTGCTACTGTCCATGTGAATGATTAACTATAACCTCATACTGTGAGCCAAGACACACCTTTTCTCTCTTAGGTTGCTTTTGCCTGGTATTTTGTCATAGCAATGTGAAAAGCTCCATACCCACTTAGTACCGAGGCAAAGAAGGGTATAGAAAAGCCTTGACAAGCTTCCTCCATCTCCTTCCTCCTCTTCTTCCCTCAGTTTCCTTCTATGCAGATTAGGGCCTGCAACTAGAGGAGGGATGGCCTGCATGAGTACAGAATTTCCACAGGCATTCTTTGATGTGAGCACCTGAGGAGAAGGAACCCCTCATACCCCAAGAAGGTATTTAAAATCTGCATGTTCTCTGGAACACGGTTGCTGGAGTTCCTGCTTGATGCTGGGAGCTGAGACCATCTCAGCAAGGACAACAGCACTTAGCTTCAGTCTACAACCTGGAAGCTACTGAAGGAGGAAAAGGGTGGGCGGTAGTTAGGCAATGGAATCAGGAAGAGATACCAAGAACCAAAGGTCTGAGGCACAAGAGAGCAGCCAGCCCAAACCATTGCAGCCCTAATAAGGGATGGGCTTCCTGAACCTCAGTGATGCTGGTCTCTTCTTAATTACCACTAAATGCTCTGCTCCAGCTAAGCAGCATCTAGTATCCCAGCACAGCTAAGTTACGAATTAGTAGTTCTGGTAGCTTGTCAGTCACGGCTGGTTATTTAGCCCCAGCTAACCAGAACCATAAAATCTAAAAATCAAAATAGCAAATGACCCTGATAGGGACTTTAAATTTCCTTCTGAAATTTCACAGGATAGGCCTTTATCCTCTGCACTTCCTTATCATCCAAGCTCCCACAGAACATCCTACTGAGCTCTCAACACTCAATGGCTTTTCTAGCCTAAAGTTCCAAAGTCCTTCCACAACCCTCCCCAAAACATAGTCAAGTCTGTCACGGCAATACCTCACTTGCTGGTACTACCTTGTCTTAGTTAGGGTTTCAACTGCTGTGAAGAAACACCATGAACATGACAACTTTTATAAAAGAAAGCATTTAATGGGGGCTGGCTTACAGTTTTGGAGGATTGGTCCATTATCATCATGGCAGGAAGCATGGTGGTGTGCGGGCAGGCATGGTGCTGGAAAGGGAGCTGAGAGTTCTACATCTGGATCCGCAGACAGCAGAAGCAACTATGGACCATATGAGGCCTAGCTTGAGCATCTGAGACATCAAAGCCTGTCCCCATTATGATACACTTCCCCTAACAAGGCCACACCTCCTAATAGTGCCACTATCTGTGGGCCAAGCATTCAAGCCAGGGAAGGTGTGAGAGCTGAGCACAGGCATCAGAATGAGTGTCTCACTGACTGGGCTTTAGGGGATGGGAGGCATGGGTTTCAGGAAATGAAAGAGGTGGTTGGAGAAATTTTTTTTGTAGGGCACAGAGACAGCCCCTCATGAAGACTCTAACCCTGGAAGTCACAGAAGCTCTGGGCAGCATTGGTCTCGGTTCATCTTTATAAATAAGAAACTTCTCTTTCAGAGTGTAGAGTACCCAGAAGTGCTGGTTGCCAGTGTTTTTGTCTTCCCCACTGGGTTTCTATCATACACTCAGGGACTACACTTCCCATCATCTCTTTCTATCCAGCTGGACACAAGCTTCCAGAGTCAGAGATGGAGGGAGAAGGTGGGCAGCTCTGCCGAAGAAGTCTAGCAGAAAGGCCAAACCATGGTGGTGGAAAGGTTGTGTTCCCTGGGGAGTCTATTTCTCTTCATCCCAGACAGAAGACAACATACCAAAGACCATCCCATCCAGGTCTGTCTTGGTGAACCAATGGTAATGGCTCACTTGCAGAACAGGGTGACTCTGGTAGCTGTATCACCAGAAAGTCCCACCACAGCACACGGATTCATGAGCACCACAACACTGAAGTCCTGGTACAACTTACAGGTAATTACTGTGGCCACTCAAGGGTGTTCCTCTCTCCAGCAAGTGTTCACTGTTTATGTAACTAGAGGACTTTGGGAGAACTCTGATTTCCATTGCACCTTTCCGGTGAGTTTAATGAGCCTCCACCCTCCTCAAGTGTTTTCATCCAGGCAGTGTCTCAATGTAGAGGAAACAGCTACTCATAACAGGGAAGAACCTCAGTGTTAGGCAACTGGACCATTTGTCATTTCTAGCTGCCAAGCAGGGCAGGGATGTGAATCTCTGACATGATTGCTCTAATTTTCAATTACAACATTCACACGCAATGGAGCTCTGAGCTTCCCCTCTACTCTGGGGTGTATTTGACTTCGACTCACAAGACCTCCTGAACATATAGACACAGAGCAGTGGCCTGGCCCCTCTCACTCATCTTATCCAGCTGCTGCAGGGCGGGAGCCACAGTCATGTTTACAGGCAGGCTTATTAAAGCAAATAGGATTTGGCCTAGATTACAAATGCCCCTTTTCTCAACAAGCGCATTTGTTGTGTTCCTTCAGGCAGTTCCAGCAGAGAACACATCACAAACAGTGCCCACATGGCTGCATGGGGCTCACGCACACCTTATCCCTTTGATTGGAGACAGTTATATATAGTTGCTAACGACATGGGAGCTTCTCTGTGAATCACCCATAGCAGACTGCATACTTTCTGCCTTATGTGCCATACCCCATTCTCTCTGAAGGACCAGGGGCTTAACTTTACTCCCAGCCATTGTCCTGGCTTCAGTTATTCTGGCTGAGAAATGGACTGATTTCCTTGAAGCACTTTCTTGACCTCCTTTCTCTTCAGAGCATCTGTGTGCTCTGGGAAGCCTGGGAACTGGGCCTGCTGAGCTGGGAGTCAGGAGTCTGCAGCCATGGCCCAACCTGTCTTTTTTCCTGAGTCTGAGTTGTGGGTTGCAATAGAAAAGAAGGGCAGATTCAAAGATCTCTGAGTCTGCCACTCTAGTGTGCTTCTCTCTAGACAGTGTGTATGCATGTGTCCATTATATGACTCTGTGTGTGCACGTGCTGACCACCTAGCCACCTTTGCCTATTCAGCAATCCTGACACCCCCCCAACCCCCCCACCCCCCCATGTATGTGTATGAATTTTTCCTTTCCTTGGGACGTATTGGCAGTATTGGCAGGAGTGCCCCTCGTGGAGTGGGGTTTGGGGGGTTGCAAGAGGTTTAGGTAAACCAGCTTCTCTTTTCCTGGAAGCTGATTTGCACTGAGTGCCTCTGGGGGTGAAAATGGTTGACATTTGTTGTTTAACCATCTGTAAACCTGCCCTGAGGAGATTGAGGGTGATCCATGGACAAATTTCTTCCTCCATCCTTCTCTAGAAGAATGCTACACCTTTTAGCCTTCCATTATAATTTTATGGGAAGCTTCCTCTCTGTCATTCATTTTCATGTCTTAGTCCTCTAAGCCTCCTGACTTTTCCCTTTCTGGATGAACCCTGTCCCTGCCCCTATGCAAGCTCACAGCCCTTCCAGCTCTTTGTGAACTCCTCTGGCTTCCTTTTCCTCTGTAGACAATCTTCTTACTTAAAAATATTGCTGACTAGCTTACTTACTTTGAGACTTGTTTAACTGTCCCAATTAGAATACAGGCCACACACAGGCATTTATTTGCTCCATTTGCTACTGTCCTCTCAGAGATAGACCTGGCACATGGCAGGTGCCACTCAATGTCTATGACATAAACAGATGCAGGGATAAATGATTGGAAGCTGTTTACCATTGGGTGTGGTGGCTAATCTTCATGGGTTCTGTCTCCCATACTTCCCTTTGGATCTAGCCACCTTCTATGAAGCTGGGAAACCTTTGGTTGACATGGACTCATGGAGCCTGAACAAAAGCAGGCATTGTAGCCTATACAAAGGGTATGATAATCTTCTGCCCACTTCTCCAGTGCAGGTTCCCCCCTTCCTTCTATACACCCCTCATTTCCAACCCTGTCTTGGATGAGCCTTTGAATCATCACCACTCTCATCTAAGGAAATTCAAAGTTGGCTAAGAGAGTTAGGGCCAAGAAGAGAGCATGTGTGCAGAAAGGTCTCCAAGGGCCAGAAACCTGAAAAGCAATTTGGTACATCAATTTCCTGGCTATAATAACTCAGGCTCCCACAGAAGCAAAGTCATAAATAGTAAAGAGAGTTCCAGGACAGTGTGCTGAAGTCCAAGTCAGCTAGATATCTTGAACTCATCCCTGCACTCTGGTCCTGTCAGTCAATCATTTCATCACCTACCTGCCCTATCTCTCAGATCAGTCCTACATCATGACTCTGTCATGGCCTATCTCCACAGCTGACTCTTCCTTCTCTGCCTCTCCACTGGCACTTCTTTCTCTGACTGTTGAATAAAGACATTCATTAAGTTCCCGTGCTTAGTCCTCCCAGCCTCAGAGCCTAGACTTCTGCTCCTGGGGTTCAACCTTTCCTTTGAGGTGAATCAAGGCCAAATCTCTACCACCTGCCGGCTTTCTCTGCCTGAAATCTTCTCCATCCACTGTCATGGCACAGTTGTAGCTCTCTACTCCACTAAGCTAGATAGTACCTCTTGGGTCAACTTAAAGTAGGTTTGACTCCCTTTCTCAAGTAACCATTGAGCAAACTGAGCAACACAGTTAACATAAAGGTACTTTGAAATGGCATAATGAAATGGTCTCCTTCAGTCAAAGGCATCTGCTTGTGAAATGCTTGCCCTGTGTTTCTCAAATTCCCATCATAAATCTAAGTGCATATTTTGAATCACAGCTCTGTGTCCCCATGGCCCCAATGGCCTTCCCTCAGGCCTCATTTCCACTTCTGAAATCTCTTTTTAGATTCCATGCAACCTGAACTCCTGATAGAAGCCCACCTAATTTGTCCTCTTACCTATTTTCCACCTCCTCAGCCCTTTTTCCAGCTGGAGCACTCCAAAATGGGCTCAAGGACAGAGCTGAGGCAGGGATGCTATTGAGCCTGGGTCTGACAAGGTACATTTGTGCATTCATTTGCTCTGCAACCATTCTGAGAGAAATGTGTCATTATCTTCAATGCACAGATGAGCATGGAGGAACAACGATAAGTTCAAGGTCATAGACTCACTGTAGCTGTTTTTCCAGCATCAGGTGGCCAAGGAGAAAACTAAATATGACAGAAACCAGAAGACTCCAGGATACACTTGCTCTTGTTCCTATGCCCTTAAAGTCTCAATTGTAAAAGGAGGTGGTCCTGGGGGCAAGAGTAGGTAGGGAGTGAAGAATGTGGCTGTGCCAATTGAGCATGAAGGGAGGAGGGTGCCCTGCTCAGCCATGCTAATTTTGACATTTTCCTGTGTGTCTGCTTGTCATCATCAACTTTTAATTTAACCTTGTGGTGGTGATGCCTCTGGAATGTCAACAAGGCTCTTTGGAATGTCATCACAGCCTAGCAGCTGTCCACTGGTATTTCTGATACAAATGACACACAGCTGTGTTTGGGCCCACTGTCTCGATTCCCTACCCAGCAAACAGTACACTTAACCCAGAGAGAGAGTCCACACTTCAAGGAGAGAGGAGGATTGTTAGGGCCACCAGGAACATTTCCTATGGACTGCTTTGCCTAAGCCAGTTAACTTAGAGTTACTGCTGAAAGGCATTAGATACAGATGATGGACACAGGGGGCTGCCCTCGAATAGAGCTGGAGAGGACATGTTAATGATGGGCCATGTCCATGTCTGGACAGAGTTGACTGACTGCGTCTCCCTACATTGCCTCAGTGTTCTGGTGTTGGGGCTGGGAATATTATGGTGTTTCCATCCCATAGAAGTGGAATTTGAAGCTCCACTATAGGACTTTACATATGAGATGTGAATAAATGTCTATTCACTTCAGTTAGGTCACCAATGACAGACCAGAGAAACAGTGCTACCTAAGCTAGCTTAGTGAACTAATGAGTTTACTGGTGTTTCTTACAGGGCTATGGTTAAGAAGTCACTTACAGGAGCAGGAATGTCTCAAAGGCAGTCATGTCATTGTGAGCCCACCCTAGCATGGGTCATGATTCAAGAAAACTGTGCCCTCTACATAACTTGCAGGCACATGGGAAGGTGAGAGAGTGTCTTCTCTCTAGTAATTCTGCTGCTTGTATAACCTTGACGCAGGCTTTTGTGTATCTTGTACATCTCAGGAATTTTCTGAGAATTGTGAGTTTGGTTAAGTTCCTGAGTCTTTGAGTTTCTTTTACTTCCTGAGTCAAAATGAGCCTCTCTTGAGGAGGGAGGAAATGGTAGTAGAGCAAGCTCAGAGAAGGGGAAGGAATTCAAGAACCCAGTGTGAAGAAACACAAAAAGGTTGGATGAAAACCATCTAGATTTTGTGTCCATTCATGCATTGGTCTAATAAATCCCTAAAGAGTGTTCACCTTGTACAGGTATTATAGAACATGTTTTCTCTTTTGCAATGACACATAGGTTTAGGCTATATGGTCCTCTCCTTTGAGAGCCTTTCAAATTTCTCTACAACCTATTCCCTTTTTAGTGCCCTTCCCTTGATGCCCAGCATCTGTGTTTGAGGAAGGCTTTCTGGTCTGTTGCAGCAGGAGCCCATGGCACTGACACCTCAGGAAAGTATAGGATCCCTGTGTTTTGGTGAGCAGATTTGGAAGGGGGACTCACAGTCAGTGTACTTCCTGGCCTTAAAAGCCTAGAGTAAACCAGTGCCTGGATGGTTCATGGATTGTCCTGGTCTAGACAGCTCACTGCTTGTGTGTGACATGGAAATCCAAGGCCATCATTTTGGCACCATGAATCAGGAAATCCAGTCTTGTACCTGTCTCCTCTTGGGGGTGGGACATACAGTATAGGAATATTTGTGGCTGAGACTTAGACCCCATCCAACTCCAAATCCTTCTTGGATTTGACGGTTAAGGATTCCACAACTATCTAGGGCTTGGCAAGTCTCTGCCAGTAGTCTTCTCCCCATGCTGCTCAGGGTCCATCTGCTGGAGGCATTGATTGCCTGGGCTTCCACCCCACTGCATCCAATCATGCCAGGAGGGTTTTCCTGTGACTGCTGCTCTCTAGCTGACTAGTAGACAGAAATGGAAGTCATGAACTTCATGAGTTTTTATATTATCAGGAAGCTATTTCTCAACTGCATCAGTTTGTCTTCACCATGAAATGTCCAAAAACTTGAGATTTTTCTGAAGGTGTAGGGATACAAGTGAGATAGGCTGTCTAAAGAGAGGAGAGCACCAAGGAAGGTGAGTCTCCACATCAAATGAATCCGTCAACAGAATGGGAGGGCATCTTTGCTAGCTAAATACCTGACACGGCATTAGTATCAAGACTATACAAAGAATTCAAACTAAAGACTCAAACAATCTTATTAGTCAGTGGGCTCATGAAATGAGCATACAAGCGTCAAATTATAAAGTACAACGAACACATGAAAAAGTACAAACTCATTAGTCTTCAGAGAACAGTGAACTAAAAGTACACTGGGTTCCTCTCTCCCCAGCTAGAATGACCTCATCAAGAAAACCAATAGAACCAGCCAGGATAAGGACAAAAAGGAACCCTTGCACACTGTTGATGAGGATGGAGATTAGCTCTAGCCAAAAAGGAAGTCAATATGGAGGTTCCTCAAACCTAAAAGTCCTATCATATGACCTAGCTATACCTCTTCTGGGTATTTACCAGGACTCCAAATCAACATGACCAAAAAGGCATCTGCACATCAGATTTTACTGTAGCTCTATTCACAACAGCCAGGTTATATAACCAATGTAGGTATCCAGCTACCAAGAAGTGAATAGAAAAAAATGGGTAAGAATTTTTTCATGCATAAAGAAAAAACAAAGTTATGTTATTTGAATGAAAATAAATACAACTGCAGATAATCAATTGAGTGAATTATGCCAGTCTCAGTAAGACAAATAGCATGTGCTTTCTCTCTCGTGTGGGTCCTAGATTTTGTATAGATCATGAATCATATGTATGCATAGAGCATGAAAGGAGAAAGGAAACTGTCCAGAGCAGTGGTTCTCATTTTCCTAATGCTGTGACCCCTTAATTCAGTTCCTCATGTTGTGGTGACCCCAACCATAAAGTAATATTTGTTGCTACTTCATAACTGTAATTTTGCTACTGTTATGAATTGTAATGTAGATATCTGTGTTTTCTGGTGATGATGTTCAGCCCCCAAAGGCATCATTACCCACAGGTTGAGAACCCACTGGTCTAGGGATTGAAGGAGTGTGATGGATGGGGGGAAGGAAGAAGGTCATGAGCATGTGTTGGGAATATGCTCAGCCTGCAGCTGCATGTGTGTAGAGTGTCCTGATGTAAGAGCAGCATGACAATGAGCACATGCAGCAGCTTTTTTAAAAGGAAGGGTTTCATGAATGGAAAGAGACACAGGGAGATTAGAGAGGGCACAGCAAGATGAGTGAGCAGCCAGAGGAGGAGACGAATGTGGAGACACAGAGGAGACCCTTGGAGAACCAGCCACACCTATGCAGAGACCTACAAGCAAAAGAGGCTGATTCTGTGATGGGGAACACAGGGCCACGTGGAACAAAAGGCCAAAGTACCTGAGTGAGGCTCTTGCTGTGTGTGCGACAATTGGGAAGTCCTTCCCTGTCTCTGTACTCGTGTTTTCAACTTTGAAACGAGGGCATGGAGCCGTGAATGTCTGTGTTTCTTACACAGGGAGGGAGAGGCAGAAGGATCCAGAATTCAAGGACAGTATCAGCTATGTAATGGGTGTAAGGTCAGCCTGTGCTGCATGAGATCATATCTCAAACCAAATAAACAAACAAACCAAAATTAAAAAGGAGGGCAAGCCAGCCTCCTATATGCTTGTTACATATAATGTTCTCATGCCTGTGGCTACCCAATGGTACAGACTTATAGCAAGCCATGGGATACTAGGTACAGAATTAGCCAGCCAGGTCCTATGGCAGTCTTACTTCGCTGACAGTGCTGGTGCTCACCCATGAGTGTGCCAGGCTCGGAGAATATGAGCACCACACTGGGCAAGCTCTGTACAGATGTCACCTAGACCATTCCTTTTTCGACTTAGGAGATGCAGAAGTAGCAGATGGACCTGCAGTATATGCATGGCAAGACTGCCTGGAGTGCCTTCCTCCCAGAAAGTCCTATGATCCATATGGAAGGTGGAGGACAGCGACCAACCGCCACCTTGGTGACAGCTTCAAGCAGAGCCTCGGTCTCTCCCAGTGACTGCCTCTCCTATATCCATCACCATGAATGGGAGAGAAGAAGGTGACAGTGACCAACAAGCAAGAACCCTCTAACACCTGGCCCAAACCATTATGCCAACCTGCCAGAGCTGAATTTCTTAGAAGCGCATGGGCTTGCTCACACTGCCCCCCACTCTCTACCCTTTCCCTCTCCCTTCCTACTCCAGGCCCAGTTGCAGTCTTCTCAGTGCCCAACAGAGACTCCCAGCCACCCTAGGGAGGCTGGCAGTGAGTGGGTGAGGCCAATAGAGACCATATGCCTACCATCTCTGTCCAGACAGGCTCCACCAAGCCAGGGTGGCCTTCCCTGAACCTAGTGTCCCCTCCCTGTCCTCTTCCATGAAGCCTACTCCAGTGCCAGCATTGGAATTGCCACCATTCGTTCCTCTGTCCTCTCAGGGTAAGAGGGGGCAGAAAGGCCCTATGTACTGGGAGAAGACACAAAACTGACTCTCCGGTGAGAGCTTCTCCAGCACCCAGGGTCCGGGTCCCTTTTCCCTGCACTTTCTGTAGAGCCAGGGTATGCCACTGTGGCCAATGAGAAAGCTGGAGGTCAGAGAGGATACCATATTTATACTAGAATACAAAATTAATTAGGGGCTGACTTTGACCTCCAAGAGCCAGGCTCCTTCTCTTTTGGGGCTTCTAGGCCTCCAAGTTACCTTACAAAACCTCTGTCTTAAGGAATTTGGGGACCTCTGTCTTGTCTGTATTCAGGAACCGCCGAGTCCCTGGTAACCAGCAGGCTTCATCTCTGTTCAGCTCCCTTCTTCTTTGTTTACAATAGAGAGCCATAGTAAATGCCCAAACCATTCAGTGTGCCTGAGATTCTGAAATGACCTAGCCTGTGTGAGCATCACAGATTCTTAAACAGAAGCACCAAGGGGTGTGGGCTTCCAGACAAGTCAGAGAACATGAAAATCAAGATAATGAAACCAGGTGAGAAGGAGAACACAAAGACACTGGGAAAATCATCACAGGTTGGGTCCACAAGCACACAGGTGCAAGGCACATCCCAGGGACAGCTTAGAACATGAGAGCCCAAGGACCCATGGAGACCCATCTGAGCCAAGAAGAGAAACCAGAGCTGTTCATGGGTCTCCATCCCTGCCACTTGGCTGGGATCCATGTCTGTAAATACCCTTGCCTCTGGGAGAGAGCAGAACAAGGAGGAACTATACAGAGTCAGAAGGTAGAGCCAGCATATAAAGGGACATAAGGCTAGGCTCAGGAAAAGACAGCCCTGAGTATAGGAGAGTGTGAGGGTCTTAGGAGAATGGGTGAGTTCTGACGGAAGGTTGTGGCTGCTGTGGTGCCTCCCAGAACCTTTGAGTGAAGGAAACCCCCATGCATTTAGCCTCTAGTGCTCACCCTCCAGCTGTAAAGAGACACATAACCCAAGATCTGCCTCCTCCCTGGATAGTTCCATGGGATGAGTGAGCAGTGAGACTGTAGGAGGGTGAGAACCTCTCTTGGGAACCTCGAAAGATCTGTAACTAGGCTTGCCCATAGAACTTGCTGAGTATCTACTGAGATGGCATCTCACTAATTCTTCCCTCTGTCCAACCTGTTTTCCTCTTTCCCAGTGCATATGTGGTCTCAAGTCATTCTTGCAAACCCGTTACCAGCAAAGTCCCTTTGCAAGGCTCCCTCCAAGGAGGGCAACCTGTATCATAGCTAAGGCTGTATATCTATACATCAGGCACCTTACTTAGCATTTCCATGCATTATCTCATTTACTCTCAGGCTTGATGACATGTTTTTATATCCATGGTATGGATGAGGACTCTGAGGCTCAGAGATATACAGCAAATTAGGCAAAGTCACCCAGCCACTAAGTAACAGGATATTTATGTAAAACCAGGCCTACCTGATCCTAAGTTTGGGGTTCCACAGACCCCAATGTTAGGGTCTGTGGTACCCCAAAATAAAACATTGTGGATTAAGATGTTGAGGAATCCAAGATAGCCTGTTAAAAGCCTAAGAACCTGACCAGTCAAAAACTAGAAGAAGACTCCTTGAGACTGACCCAGTTTGGGCCTAGACCCATCACTTTTGAACCACCCCAGCCACTCCTCTGTTGTCATTATTCTCAAGGCACAGCCTTGGGCTGGGAGCTGGAAATAGCTTTGTATGTGTTTACCCTGCAATTACACGCTACGTTAAATGCTCTGCAAGAACATAGCGATTGCCCTGCAATTAACTGGGCCTGTTTCCTGGGCAAGGAGGATAGAGACAGTTACTGAGGGACATCAGTATTGCCTGGTTTCTTAATGGACCTGGGGGTCACCTTGTGACTTATGTCACTGGTTCTGGCTGGAGGAGCCAGCTCCACAAGGAACAGCTCCCTCAGCTGCTGGAGGAGAGAGGCTGAGTTTAAGTCAACCCTGAGCCTCACGCACTGGGAACTCTTGGCTGAGAGGTGTGTGAGCAGAGCTCTCTGCCTGGCTGCTCTTCCTTGGGGCCTCCTCAGGGTGCTAGAGATTTGTTCTTATCATTCCAATGTCCTGGATCCAGTTATTGTCATGATGATCCAGTGAATTCCTAGTCACCTTCCAAGCTCTGCCTCAGAGATAACATCCCTTGGGAAGTGTGTTTTGAGGGGAGACTATATACAAAAGGCCATCAAGGCTGGGGTTGAACATGGGTTTTGTCACTTAATAGCTCTGTGACTTCAAGCAATTCACTTAACCTCTCTGAACTTGTGTATGTGTGTGTGTGTGTGTGTGTGTGTGTGCATGTGTGTGTGTGTGTGCATATGTGCACACTCATGTGTACATGATTGTAACTCTCTAAATCACATGAGCATATATATATGTTTATCTGCATACACGTGTTTGTGATGGGGACTCCAAACCTTCTCATTTGGGACATTCTCATTTTAGTAGGGTATAGGCATGGCACTTTACTCAACAATATGTTCATGAAGCATTGGCCAATCAATGATTCAGTGAGCGAGTCCTCCAGTCTACCCTGAAGGTGCTATTCAAAGCTGTGAGTGTGTGAACACACATGTGCTTGTGTTCCCAGTTCACTAAACTCCCTGCACATGAGCTTGTGTGTGAAAGGCTGTACACACACACACACACACACACACACACACACACACACACACAGCATTAGTGTATCATGGGAGTTGGTCTCCTATGGCCAGCGAGTCCAGAGAACAGGCTTCCCAGGTTGTGCGGGTGGATGGAGAATACTGGTAGAAGACATTAAGGAAAGAATTACTACATATTTACTGCCTCTGTCATTTTCTCCTAATTACATCTTGGCGAGCAGAGTCTCCTGGATGAGTTTTAAATTTCAGTGTCTTTAAAAATGTAATAATAAATCAACATGAGTCACAGTAGCCAAAACCACTAGAGAAGGGCTCAGTTTTGTGGCACCCCAACCAGCCACTTGGCTTCATTCCCCATTGCCTTTGGGCTTTGGATGAGACCCTGGATCAGCATCAAGAGTAGGTGGACAGTGCCAGGTCCCACCACTAAAGTGGAATGGGTTCTATGCAGAGCCACCCAGGATTCCAGAGTCCACCCAGGCTGCCAACTTCTCATGAGGCATTGGGAAGAGAAAGCCGGGTGTGTGTTCCCTGGTCAGTAGCCTCTGTTTCTGGACCAATGAGTCAGACAGGGCTCCATGGCCCTCAGGGGGGACCAGTTTTGTTTCTCAGAGATATATTGAATAGTTACATCTGGGATTCATGCATACAATAGTCATCTAACGAAATGAAGGCCAAGAAGGATGCTAAACAAACACCCCATAATGTTTGATGTGTCACATCCTTGATGGGCAGTACTGATGGCAGTGACACATAAGGGGCCCAATTTGAGCTTTGTCCTTATTGTCAAATGATGAGGCTCCATGGGGCTTTGGTTTTCAGGCCACCTCTCATTGTTTTCTTCCCTATTCTGGTTGCTGATGGTAAGGACACTCAGGCACACATACTCTGGCTTCCTTTCGCATAGCCTATTCCTTCCTTGTTGGTCACAACCCCTGAGAACAGGTGGCCCTTACTGTAGACTGGAGTGGACACTGGCCTTGCCAGCTCATGGACACTTGCAGCTATCGCCCCTTCTCTCCCCCTTCCTGTCTGCCCAACACCTTCTCTTCTAACCCCTCTGCCCCTGTCCCCTCTTCTTTCCTCTCCCTCTTCCCTGCCCCTCTCTCATTGGTGACACTAGGGATCAAGTCCAGGGCCTCACACATGCTTGGCAGTAATTCTGCTCTTAAGCTGCATGCTTAGCTCTCCTCTCTTTATTTTGAGAGAACAGCCCACTAACTGGCCCACGCTAGCCTTGAACTTGTGATCCTTCTGCCTCAGCCTCTCAGGAATCTGGCTTTATGTGGGCACTACAACACTGGCTTCCTCTTCTCTTGAGGAAAGACTTAATGCTTCTCTCACTTGCTCTAAGGGTTCATCAGAGGCAGCCAAGCTGGGCAGCTCAATGCTGCTTCATCAAAGTAGGCTTGTATGGCAGGAAGGGGACCAGTGTGTCCTCATCTGCAAGAGGACCTGAGTGTCATTTTAACTTTCCAGGTACCATTACAGACACCCAGCAAAGTTTAGCCTACTGGTTTCTATTATTACAGGCCATGGCAAGGACAAAACACAAAGGGGACCCTTCTAAGGATTTTGTACATATTCTCTCTCTCTCTCTCTCTCTCTCTCTCTCTCTCTCTCTCTCTCTCTCTCTGTGTGTGTGTGTGTGTGTGTGTGTGTGTATGTATGTATGTATACGTATATATATATGTGTGTGTATGTATATGTATGTGTGTGTTGTATGTGCGTGTGCACACATATGGATTCTTGTGTATTGACTCTCTCATCTCTCTCCCTTCCCAAACTTCTAGATGTGAATGCTTTCCTCACCCTGTGGAATTTCATGACCCAATCTGCTTGTCCCCAACATTTTCAAAGACCCCAAATTCACAAAGACTTGATGTGACTTGTTTTTTCTTTTTCAGCACATTTCCACACTAACATGCATAGTATTACTTTCTAATTTACTGTTTATGACTTATTGTGTCTTCCCCGTGGGACAGTGAGTCCCATGAGGATGAATGACTTGCCTCTTCCATTACTGTGTTACAAATGCCTGGAACAGCACCTGGCATGTGACAGCACAGGCTCTGAGCACTGGCTCATCAAGTATCCCATCAAATCATCAACAAAGGTCTCAGTGCAGGTCAGCATCACTGCCTGAAGACATCTAGCCACAGAAAGGATTGCTTTCTGATTTCTTCCCCTATGGAGCACCTCAGCTTGATCGAGTTTTGATTCACATTTTCTTGGAAAACCAGCTGTAATATAACAAGAATCCAGTCTCCATCCCTTTTCCTCAGTCCTTCAAGGTCTGCTTAGAGTCATCCCTGCTGGGATTCAGGCTGATGAGGTCCACAAATTTGTTATCCACAGTGAGGAGTTTTCTTGAGATTGGCAACATGGTTCTGAGAAGGGATCTGAATGCCCAGATGCTGCCAGGGAGCAGAGCACCAGGTTTCACACCAAGTCTATCCACAACAGACAGTCCACAGATTGCAGTTACCCTCAGAGCCATCTTCCCTGGTGAGTCCTAATCCTCTTTTATACAAACTAGAGTGTGAGTTTTGGAGATTAAGTAGTTTAAAGACCTGGGATCCCGAAAGAGAGGGCTGCAAGACTATGCCAACATAGAAAATTTGTGGAGTAGCATGCTAAACATGGGAGCACAGGACCAGAGACCTGGAAGCTGGGTGCATGTGTCCATCCTGAATGTCTTTCCCATTATCATGTGCAGCCACATCAATGACAGAACAGTCACTGTCACTGCATTCCGCAAGTTGTTACTCTGCTGGTCATACTAAGTACCTCTCACATGGTTTAATCATTTACTTCTGACAAACCTACAGATGAGCCTCCCTGTATACAGAGTCAGCCAGTGGTGTGACATGTTAACTGGCTACAAATCATATAGCAATGGGGCAGCTGAGTCACTTATACCAGTATCAGAGACCAAAAAAACAAAGAACAAACAAACCAACAAAAAAGTGTCAGACAGGCCACCTGCTGTCCTGAGAGCAAGTGGCCATGCTCTGATGCTGAGCCCTGACTCCAGTTTGCTGTGCCATTGCTCCTGAGATCAAGCCAAGGCCCTTCAGCACATCACCCCAGACTTTGATTTAGCTTCCCAGGGCTCTGATGCAACCCGTCTCTTATGGCATCAGTACTGCTGGGAAGTACTGCCTGCAGCCTCTGCAGCACCCTCCCATTTGCTTTCTCAGATGATCCACACTGGGTACCAGATACTAAAAAGATCTTGTAGGCCACCGCATCCAATCCTTTTACCTGATGTTTAGTGAACCTGTGACCTAAAGAAATTCTGGCCTGCCTGACAGATGCAGCCCAGGCCTAGCAAACTTATTCCCATAGCCCTTTAAAGGAATTTTATTTATATTAAGTATAGCTATGTATAGGTATATGTGTGTCTGCATGTGGCATGTGCTGAGGCCAGCAGTTTCAGATGCCCTGAATCTGGAGTTACAGAATGTTGTAAGATGCTTGATATGGGTACTGGGAACCAATTCAGGTCCTCTAGAAAAGTAGCAAGTGCTCTTAACTTCTGAGCCATATCTACAATCCCCCCTCACCCTTTAACCTAGTAGCCCATTAACCAGCCATTCAGATTTTTTTGAGCACCTAATGGATGGACACAACAGAGGCAATCAATTCTGCTTGACCACTGGTGGGCTCAGCACTAGGGTCTACCTATGCCTCCATCCCACTCAGGTCTTCATTGAATACATCCTTAGACTCCAGAGATCTAAAAGCCAAATTGGTGATCTGTTCTAATGCTGATGGGAACTTTGTTTGCTTTTTTCAATACAGTTTTAGAAAATAAACAACAAGTGCTCAAAAAGACATTGAGATAGTCAAAACCCAATAGCATTTGGTCATGTATGAGGAAGCTGCCACCATGATGTTGAGTCAGGAAAGCTGGGGGATCAAAGGAGACATCCTTGAGGAAGGGACATCTGTAAGAAGACTTAAGGACAGTGAACATTATTTAGACAAGAAGGGCATGGGAAGAGATGAAGCATGCGCAGAGGACTGAGGCAGAAATAATACAACAGGTTTACAAACTGCAGCAGTAGTATCATAACATATAAGATAGTATGGCAGATGTGGTATGGAATGTGTGCATGGTATGTACATGCCCGCTGAAAGGCAAGCCTCTTTCTAAGCAAGCAACTAACACTTGATGGCTGCCTACTGTTTATCAGTCCTATATGCCATCACACTATAAGAACAATCCCATTTTCAGTGGAGAAACTGAGACAAAGGAGTAAGGAGACGTGCAGAGCGAGCAGTGTCTTACCTGGCACCTTTAATCGTCCACTCAGCTTGACCCTGTTATTGTCACCCCTCTGTGCCACTTTTCCAGTCCACATGGGTTTTGTTCTGTTGCTTCGAATGACCCACTAGGCAATGACATCCATTTTGCCATTCTCCCAATGGAGCTCCTAGGATCTGGGAACCAAGCCCACCTCTGTCTGCCAACAGGGGAAGCCCAGCCACCTTCTGAGCGGTGATTTACACTCCCCAACTCTCTTGTCCCTCAGGATGAGCCAAGCCTTTTTCCCAAATTGCTCCCATACCTGGGTTATCTGTCTTGGCCACTCCCATTTTCTTACTCCACCCCCCAACATGTCTTCTTAATAATATCCGAGGGATATACCATGGGCACTGCTCTGGGAAACCCAACATTAAAGAGAATCCACCCCGAGTGACTCATAAACGTTTTCCCTTGCTCGGAGAGCTGTGATGATATCAGCAGTGGGAAAGCACAGTGTGGGAGTGGGATGATATGTTCAAGAGAAGGACATCTCTGGGAGTGCAGAGAAGAAGAGGACCACCTGAAGGGATGTGAAGCATAACTTAGACTTACAAGTGTATTTGATCTGTAACCTCAATATAAAAAGCAGTACACAAGGCAGGGGAGCCACACAGGTGCTTATAGAACTGAAGAATTTGTCCTGCCTTGGTTGAACTATGGAAAATAGTGCAAGAAATGAGATCACAAGGGCAGAGTGGCTTTTCCAGTATGAAGCCAAGGAGGCTTTGCCAGAGCTGTACCCATATCACTATGCTGTACAGAGATTTCCTCTCAATTTAAAGATGAAGAAGAGAGACTCCTTAAGACTCATGAAGTAAATACAACTCACAAGTCTCAGAAAGTTTCTGAAGCCCAGGAGCTTTACAAGGCACCTCCCTAAGATTTTACAATCAGCAAATAGCTGCTGGTAGAAGAAGCTTGCTGACCTCTTGAGCTTCCTGAAAGCCATTCATGGAGACCAAGGGATTCATCTTTCATGAATCATCACTCAGGCTACAGTGGGCTTGTAGTATTGCCTGTCACTCTTGAGTCATCCATGCTGCTAGAATACCTTACCTGCACTCTCATACATACCCCTAGTAAATTCACTTGTTTATTAAGCTACACTTGGCTGGGATCTTTTCTTGGGTCAAATATGAGGTGAATAAACATTTATTCATGTTTCCTCAGGAAAAGGCATACTATGGGTAGACACACCTCAGGTCCAGTTCCACACTTGCACTTCCCAGTGATAGACTTAAAAGGGCAATTCAGGTCGCTCGGCACTGAAATGAAGGAAGCCATGTTGAAGTTTAAATGACACTAATCCCATGGGTTCATATATTTGAATGCTTATTCACCAAACACTAGCTTTTTATTGTGATTTCTTTTCTCATGTAGGTTGGGACTGACCACCACAGGGTTGACCTTGGACCTCATTGTGTAGACTTGGGAAACAGCTGAGTAGAGAAAACAGATAAAGCATTGGCTTGGTTGCCTTTGGTGAGGAAAAGTTCCTATGAAAGACTCACAGGCTCTGCAAATAAATTTTGAATCTATTGCCTTCCTCATTTTCTCATAAGGAGTCCAACTCAGTTCAGTTGTACAAACATTTACAGGTGAGGCACAATGAGAAAGGGGAAGCTATGGGAAATAAGATACAGCAACTGCCTTGGAAGGCTCAGGGTTTCTTGGAGGGGACAGACAGTGACAAAACACAACCAGAACACAGTCTGGGAAGAGCTGGATGAGGGGTGTGAAGGGGGTGCCAAGGCAGCAGTAATTGGTTTTGCCTAGAGCACTTTGATAGGAATCAGCTAGACTGCCACATCTCTCCGAGAGCATTAAACACACATAGTAATTTTCCAAATGAATTAACCATGAATGATGGCATATACTTATTAGTTCAAAGACATTAATTCAAAGACAAAAGGAAATGCCACCCCCTATCTTAACCCCAAATTTCTAGGTCATGGTGTAAAAAAAGAATAAGAGGATGAAGAATAGCTGATTTGGAAACAGAATTTTCTAGAATCCAAGTAAAACAGCTTCACAGCTTCTAAACCACATAGATGATCTGTGATGTCATTTGGGAGGTTCAGCAATATAATGAAAACATTAGAACACACTTTTAGGAGTGGATTGCTGTGAAGTTTGGTATTGAACTGTGAGGGGATAGCTATTTTATTCCCTCTGAACTGAATAGCCATTGTAAGGGTCAGAATAAAAAAAAACAAAACAAAACAAAACAAAAAACAAAAAAAAAAACCAAAAAAAAAAAAAAAAAAAACTAGGAAACAGCTCTTAGAGTCAGCTGGTTCAAACCCCTCTTTGGCTTTGCTGACATGGAAAACATACCAGAGAAGGAAGCGACCATGGACTGGACAAGTCACCCAGATGGGAACAACCAGACTAGGGTCCTAGGAATACTAGGCATGAGTATTCCTGCCGTTTGCCTTTCAATGAACCATTTGCTACAACTCTCCTAGTCCACACAGCCTCCAGCCACATACCTCCACCTCCACCCCCCCCCAACTCACCCACCCCCACACCACACACCTGCACACATGTAAACTGACCCCCATGTGGTCCACCACTCCTTCTGCATGGCGTCT
Organism: Phodopus roborovskii; assembly: GCF_943737965.1. Classification (NCBI taxonomy): domain Eukaryota; kingdom Metazoa; phylum Chordata; class Mammalia; order Rodentia; family Cricetidae; genus Phodopus; species Phodopus roborovskii. The sequence goes on along the minus strand of NW_026126407.1, from coordinate 1,124,497 downwards.
CACAGGGTCTGGCCTCCAGGGGACCATAATCTGGCAAGGAAAAAAAATCCAAATGTAATGAGCTCTTGGCTTCCACAAGAGTTCCACAAAACAGCTTTATCTGCTAATCCCTGCCAACCAAGCCAGGAAGCTCTGCTAACTTCATTAATAACTTTATGAGATTATTAACCACTACCTAGTGGGAGAAGATTTGGTCTTTCGTCTTGGTTGTGGGAAGGCATCCATTTTTCACACAATTACAGCCTGAGAGGGTCATCACCAGGACTGCCAATTGTGGGCTTATTAGTAGGAGCAATTTGGACATGAGATTGGATTTCCTTTTCTGTGCAGAACTTTTTGTTCAAAGCAAATGAACTCATGTTCCTTATTTGGTATTTAATACAAGTTGTCCAGGAGGTGGGTTTATAGGATTTACTCAGGGGTTGAGTCATAAGAGCACTTCATGGGGAAGCAGAGTACCTGGCAAACAGCCTACATCATCATCAAGGGCCCGAAGAAGAAGATGCTCAGAGTTACTCACAGCACTTCCAACTACTTAAGAAAATGTGTGTTCCCCATCTAATGGTGCACAGACAAGCTCTCCATGTTCCATTTTGACCAGAATGAATGTCATCTTGGAGTATAACACCCAGGAGCTCAGTCTGGCCAGGGATTCTGATTGGATGCCAGTGACACCATGGGGACAGCAGGCTGCTCAAGAAAACAAAAGGAGGGATGATAAAATTGATTTCCCATGTTTCTCTGTGGTTCAGAAAGCATTCGTGGAGACAGCATCCATGACCCCAACACTTCACCCCATTACATTTTTTGTTGGGAGTTTCAGCATCTATGAATGATGAGTTAGTGTGTGTCTGACTCTGAACTCAGGCACTTCATGTTAGTAGCTTGGGTGGGAGTTTTTGTTAATAAAGTAATCAGCAAGTATCACACATCGGGCTCAGTCTCTCTTTTAAAAATCACCAGCAACTGTATCTCCAATGGCCAAAAATTAAGATACAGAAAGCATATAGCAGCAATTTATTTGGTAGACAAACGGATGACTAGGGCTAGACCACCTGAATACTGATAGGCTCTAAGAAACAGGCAAGAAGCTGCATAAGAAATTGTAAAGCTAGTGCACATTGGATTCCTCAGTGTTCAGGTGTTTTAGGGTTCCTATTGCTGTGATAAAACACCATGTCCAAAAGCAATGTATGGAGGTAAGAGTTTATTTCAACTTACAGCTTGTAGTACACAATCTAGAGAAGTTGGGGCATGAACTGATGCAGAGGACATGGAGAAACCTTGTTTAACCTTATTTCTTATATAGGATCACTTATCCAGAAGTAGTGTTGCTCACAGTAGACTTGCTCTCCCATATCAGTCATCCATCAGGAGACCCCCTACAGATTTGGCTGCAGGCCAATTAGACAAAGGCATTTTTTTCAACTAAGAGTCCTTCTTCTCAGATGACCCTAACTAGTATCAAATTGCCAAAAAAAAAAAAAAAACCTAGCCAGCATACCAGGACACAGCCATTCACAAATCCCTATAATCAGCATTTTCTGAGCATTCTTATGTGACTTCCCAAAGTAGCCCAGTTGGAGGACAGCTGTTTTGAGATCACAGTCATCATGACTCTTGCCCCAGGTATCCGTCCAGCTATGATGGATCTAGATGAGCAAATTGATTGGGTTGGGAAATGGCTGGAAGAGTTCAGAGACACTTTTCTGAGTGTGTCTATGAAGGTATGTCTAGAGACGGCTGATATACAACCCAGGAATAGAGTAGGGAAGACCTGCCATGTGTGTGAACAACACCATCTAATAGGCTGGAACCAAGAAAAGAAGGGAGAAAGAAGCATTGACTCCAGTCCTCATGAACAGGTGTAGCTGCGGATGGAGGTCAAACTCTGCATACTCCAGCTTTTGAACGTGGACTTGCCTTGTCAACTCTCAAGGAGCTTCTGTGTCTTCACCTTCCCCCGTGGCTGCATCATTGTTTCCTCCAGCTCCGAGGCCTCCAGATTCTGGCCTAGAAACCACTGATTCCCTTGGCTTTTCAGCCCAGAGATGGCTGTTGTGGAACTATCCAGCCTCAGATCCTATGATCCCCCAACAACTCGTCATAATAATACAAAAAGATAGAGAGTCAAGCAAAGGAATTATAGCACGCTGCAGGCTGGGGCCACCCTATAACAGGAAATAGGCCTTTCCCACAACAATCTTTTACTGTTTCTCTTTAAAGGGACAGGATGAAGGTACCTTGTTTTTTGAGCATCTGAGATCCTTTTAGCATGAGGGAGACATTGTCAAGAAGGCCCCAAGCTCAAACTCTAGCTGTTTAAGAGATGTGACAACTTGGCAAGTCATTAGCTTCTGTATCAGTTGATGTAGGTAGCACTTGGCATCATAGAATAAAAGCAGGATGAGACCACAGTACTGCAGTCTGCTTTCTGTTCTGCCCTCCCTGCCTATGCATTATGTTTAGTTTCCTCTTCAGAAAGCAATGGAATCTGAAAGATGCCAAGGATGAGCCTTTTCAATATGGAAGAGGCTTGTGCTCCTTTGCTCTCCCTTGCCATATGTCTGCCTTATTTGCCTGTGTATCTCCATAGCCCAACACAGTGCCCTCTACTTAAGGCATCTATCACATTAAGCTTCTATCATGTCAGCTCTCTTCTGGTCTGCAAACATTCATCAATGTAGGAGAGTGCCAGACTATTACAGAGCCAGTGGATATTCCCACATCAGGACATCACCCCAGCAGCCCAGTGCTTCCCCTGCTACTTGTAAATTGCTCAATATGTGTCAGCAACCAGGCAGGACCTGCAGATAAGTTGGCCATATTATAAGATGATCCACATAACAGCGGATTCACTGGAGATTCACCATGGCAGTTGGCAAATGTCCTTTCATTTGTCACACCGAGGAACACCACATGGTGTCACTTGGATATGGCCAGAAAGAGCATCAGAAGGCACACCATGCTGTGAGACCAGAGGAGGTTTCTGACTACTCTGCAGCATCCCTTCTTAGGTTGCAAAGTTGCAGGTGCACTCAGCAATATCTACTCGGTAATTGCTTCTTTCCCTGAGCATGCCAGAGTCGATGAGTATTTTACTTCCCCTTAAATGAGGGTTTGCTAGCAGGCCTGTGTGTTTTTCTCGACTAATAACAAGTGACAGCAAAGTGTAAAATTAGCTATAACAAGAACAGGGTTGAGGGTGGAGGGGACTGGATTTTTACCAACTCTCTTACAAGGTGAGAAGTCAGTCACTGGCCCTCAAGATGAAGGGGGTTGTGGTCAGTGGTCAAGTGGATGCCTGATTCTACACACTCTCAGATGGTCCCTCAACATGGAATTTTATATTGCTGCAGACATCAGCTCATTTGATCCAAGAGTCCCAAAGGATTTGGACAACACAGGAGAAATGAGCTTCTTGCAATAGGATTTCAAGCATTGCACCCTTGAGAATCTGATCTATATGTGTGATTCATTCAGCCTTTCCCATATAGAATCTTTCTAGTGCTGGATTAATAAAAGTATTCCTAAAATGCACAAGAGCATCCCACAGCCTTCATAACTACCCTGCATCCTAACCCTCTGGCCTCAGAACCTATCTTCATGCAGCCAAATCCTACACATCACCAAGGCAATGCCATTTTCACACGTCAGTGCTGATGGCTCCTGTTGGGGCTTTGTAGTAGGGTAGGAGTTCTCACATCCCCGAGCTTATAATGTTCTATATGCTGACAGGCAAGAGGCTAAAACCAGGAAAGTTATATGAACTGGGGCCATTTTTTCCACCCTCACCACACAGTTCTTACCTACCTCTCATACCTCATTTCCTCCCCCACTCTCCTTTGTATCTTGGCTAATGTTCTAGTGAACAATACCTCCCCTCCCTCTACTCCCCCTCCCCCTCTCCTCCCTCTGTGTATGTGAGAGTGAGTGTATGTGATCTTTTTAAATTGTATTCTTTTAAATATTATTCTTGTCCATATTTTATGGGGAATAATCGACAACGAAGAATGATATGTGTCTGTATTGCAGTTTCAATTCCATATGAATTTCCATTGTGAACTGACCAACACAATCAAACTACCTAATATCTATCACACCTTATATTTTATGAACAGTGCATTTTATGGACAGAACACTTAAGATCCATCTTCGCAGATTCCAAGTACACAGCAAAGCCTTGTTCATCATAGTCACATTACTATACCTTAGATCGCAAGCCTTTATCCATCCTACACAGGACATTGCATGCCCTTGACAGTTATGAGCCTGTTTCTCCTTTGTAGCCCTGGGCAGCAATCATTCTACTTTGTTTCTGCAAGGTCACTTATTTCCTCCCTCCAATCCACATATAAATGAGACTATTCAGTATTTCTCTTTCTATGACTGGCTTATTTTGCTTAATGTAATCTCCTCCAGAATCATACACATTGTCACAAATGAAGGAATTTTCCCTCATTTTTAAGGCTAAATATTAATCTTATGTGGGTTCAATTCCTTTTCTCACTGATCCTTTGATGGACATTTAGTTTGATTCTGCCTGTTGTGACTAATATTGCACTGAGCATTGGTATGCAAATACCACTTTGAGATATTGATTTCTTGAGTATGTGTGTGTGTGTGTGAGAGAGAGAGAGACAGAGACAGAGAGACAGAGAAACAGAGACACAGAGAGGGACAGAGAGAGAACATGCATATCAGTGCCTGTAGAGGTTAGAGGACACTGGGTCCCCTGGAGCTGGATTTTTTTTTTTTTTTTTTTGTACCTTGTTCAATATGTCATCAACATTTTAGAGTTTTTACTCTACAACTCTTTTGTCTCCTTGACTAATTTTATTCCTAAGTATTTTATGCTCTTATACATGGGATTGTGTCTTGATTACTCTTTTACTGTTCATTGTCACTCTGTAGAAATATAATTGATTTGTTCGTACAGTGTGTATCTTATAACTTTCTGAATTTTTACTAACTCTAACAATTTTCTGGCAGATTTGGGGGCTTAGAGATTGTGTGTGTGTGTGTGTGTGTGTGTGTGTGTGTGTGTGTGTGTGTGTGTGTGTTTTGTTTGCCCAGTTTCTCTGCCTAGCACTTCAAATACTATGTAGACTAGACATGGCAAGATTGGGTATCCTTTCTTTTCTTGTTGATCTTAAAGGAAATCTTTTCAACCCTTTGCCCACTACATTTTAGCTGTGGGCTAGTCACATATGACCTTTATTTTAATCAGTCCTTCTCCACACAATTTGCGGAAAGCTTTTGTCATGAAAGGTTGTGGAATTTTTGTCAAACACTTCTACGTTTACAGAGGAGGTCATGTTTTACTTTTTATCCTATTGTTAATGATATGATTGAGGCTTTCTCTTTTTCTTTCATAGTCTGATAAGTTGTCTGTTTCTGGCATTTACTTTTAATCTTATTCATGAATTTCTTTTTGTTTCTTAGTCTGACTTAAAGTCTGTCGGTTCTATCTTTCAGAACCCAAAGTTGGACTGAGGAGATAGCTCAGTTAGGAAAGAGCTACTAGTATCTGAGAACTATGCAAACATGAGGAGCTGAGTTCAAGCCCCAGAACTCACTGTGAAAAGCTAGGATCTATGGTGTGGGTTTGAAATACAAGCCCTAGGAAGATAAAGATAGTAGCAACCCTGAGGATTCCTGGCCAGCAACTCTAGCCTGTTCAGTGAGCTCCAGATCCCAGTGAGAGATCCTTTCTCAAAAATCCACACAGATAGCTTCCGAGGGATAGTACCTGAGGCTGCCCTCTGTCCTTCATACGCGTGAGCAGGGCGCATGCACTGTGCACACCGTATACATAGTCCAAATTTGGTTGAGTTCTACAGTTCTTGTTTTTTGTTTTTTCTTCCATTTTGATTTTTATCACTTTCTTTGAACTGCTATCTTTCTTTAATTCCTTGAGGTGAAAGTCAGGCTGCCTGAGACCTCTTTTTCCTCCATATAGGCACCTGTCACTGCACGCTTCCCTGATGGGGCTGCTTTGTATGCTCTACCTCTCATACATTTCATTCCCATTTTTCTCAGTCTTTTTCTGCCTCCTCTTTGAATTCTCTAAATGGCTACTGAGCTACGTTGTTTGACTCCTACATGTTTGGAAACATGCCTCATGTTATTGATTTCTAGTTTTGTAACTATTTGGGTGAAACTATATTTGATGTGATTTCCATCTTCTTAGGTTTGTGGAGACTTGTTTCGTGGCTTGATTTGATTTATCCCAGAGAATGCCCTGAATGCTCTTGAAAAGGATGTGTGGATGGAACATTCTGTACCTGTCAGTCGAGTCCATTTGGTCTATAGTACAGTTCAGGTCGATTGTTTCATTATTGATTTTCTGTCTGGAGGATCTGGCTCTTCTTGAGTAGAATTCTGAAGTCCCTGCTATTGTTTCCTTCTGGTTCTTTTTTCATTGCAATTTTGTTCCTTCTTGCTTTATGTACTTCAGTGTTCAGATAGTAACTGCATGAGTTTAGTAATTACTGTTTCCTTTGGTTAGCTGACACTTTTGTAAGTATACAATGACTTTCTTTGTCTCTTATGTCAGGTTCCAACTTAAATTCTGTTCTGTGTAAGGGCTGGAGCAATGACTCAGTGGTTAAGTTCATTGGCTCCTCTTCCAAAGAACCTGGGTTTGATCTCTAGCACCCACAAATAACCATCTTATTCTAGTCCCAGTAGGGAAAAGGGGTGCAATGCCCTAGCCTTCTCTCTGAGGTCATGGCACACACACAGCATGCAATGTACAGATAGGTTAGACACTCACATGAGCAAAACAATGAAATGACTTTCTTAAAAATTAGAAAGCGCTTAAAATTCTATTCTGTGTGCTATACACATATCTATAGTGGTTCTTTCTGGTTATCACTGACAGAGATCCCTTTCCTTCCTTTCACTTTCAGCCTATATGTCTTGAAAACTAGAGTCTCTTTCAAGCATGGGGTCTGTCTGAAGATTTTGTAGTACAGTCCATCACTATTTCCTTTGTTTGGAATAGTTAATGTAATTACATTTTAAGGAGTTACTAAGTAAGGACTTAAAATTTGCTTGTTTGTTTGCCAAGTTTTGAGCCAGGGTTCATTATTCAGGGTGGCCAGGAGCTGACCTTATAGCCTAAGCTGACCTCAAATTTATGGCAACCTTTTTGATTCTTCAAGTACAGAAATTACAGGCATGCACCACCATGCCTGCCTACTATTGACATATAATAATTGCTATTTAGTTATTTTCTAGGTCTCTTCTTCCTCTTTTGTGATCTTTCTTTGATTGGATTGCCTTGTAGTCATAGGCTATGATTCTTGTCTTTGTCATGTATGTTGCTATTGCAGGTTATCATGGGCTTACACAAAGCAATATGGTGTTCTACCAGAAACCAGCTCAGCCTGTGTGGGAAGCACTTGCTACCAAAGAGTGAAGAACTGACTTCCATCCCCAGTCTGCACATTGAAGTGTGGTTGTGTTAATACACGCTTGCAATCCCAGCACTGGGGAGATTGAGGCAGGCAGAGATCTGGAACTCAATAGCCAGCTACTTTAGGAATCTTGGTGTGTCCCAGGCCAGTGAAAGACCCTGTATCAAAACAAGGCAACTGAGGAACAACACCTGACATTGATTTCTGGCCCACACATATACATTCATATACTTTTACCCTGTAAAACACACACACACACACACACACACACACACACACCTAATAAAGTTTACTTCAAATAACTCTGACAACTAGAAAAAATGCCACACTTTAATGTTTCCCCTTCTTGCATTTTATATGATTAATGTCTCAGCTTACATATTTATATAGTATATATTCAGTTATAAATTATTATAAGTGTAGCTGTTTGTAATCCCTTTCTCTTTTAAACTCGCATTAATGGTAAAAGTGATCTATGTGCTACATTACAGCACCAGAAGGCACTGAAGCTGACTGTGATACTGTCTTTACTGTGCATTTAAACTTTGATGTTAATTAGAATCCTTTCAATTTGCAGTGAAGAACGCTGCCTGCTAGTATTTCTGGCCAAGTGGGCCAGTGATGAACACCCACAACATTCACATGTCTGTGAAAGTCTTAATTTCTCTTTCATTTCAATGAAGCTCATCCTTTCTGGTTATAGTATTTGTGTTTTGAGATTTTTATTTCTTCCCACATTTTGAAGATATCATCCCAGTCTCTCCTGACCTGTAAGGTTCCTGGGAAGATGGACTGCTAGTAATATTGAGGTTATGTGAGTTGATTCTCTTGCTGCTGGGACCAAACGCCCAACAAGAAGCAGACTCGAGGAAGAAGGATATCTTTTCTTTTAACTTTTTGATTTACTGTTGAGCTGTCTGATCATATATCACATGCACCATCAAGAAGCAGAGAGGCCAGGCTAGGAAACCCCAAGGCCTGCCCCCTAGTGGCCTATTTCCTCCAGTGAAGTCCTGTTGCTTAAAAGTCCCAATATGTCTCCAAAGAGCACCAACACTGGAGGCTGTGTGTTCAAATGCATGAGCTTGTGAGGGAACATATTACATTCAGACCATGGCGTCACGTTTGTTATGATAAGTTGCTTTACTCTTGCCTCCAGAACTCTTTTTGTCTTTTGAGCATTAGAGACTGATGAATCTGGGAAGCTGCTTCACTTTGTAACTATTTGGGGTGTCCCAAATAGTTCATTCCACTGCATGTTCATTTCACTGGATGAAGGGAATTTCTGTCACTTTATTTAGCTACATAGTTATCCATTTATTTGTTTATATTGGGACCAAAACCAGGGCCTTGAACATGATAGGCAAGTGCCGCAATACCAAAAGACAACCCAGCCCTCTTTTTACTTTTTATTTGGAGACAGGATCTCATTAACTTGCCTTGAACTCACTCAGTAGCTGAGATAAATCTAGAACAGCCTCCAGAATAACTACTACCAGGCCTTGCTTGGTTAGTATTTTCTTTTTCTTTTTTCTTTTTTTTTTTTTTCAGATCAGCTGTCTGTCGCTCTCTCTTTATCTGCTCCTCCAACACTTCCACACAGCCCCTATTTGTTTGTTCTGTTGGCCATTGTCCTTTTAGTCTTCCAGGCTGTCCTTGTGTTTTCCTCCATAGCTCACAGGGTTTAGGGGGCCATTCTGATCTCTTGTCAGGCAAAGTACAGATCTACAGCTCCCTGGATTTGGTGATTCACTGTGTCTCACTGTGTCTCCTTTGTTCATTTGGTGATAGCGTGTCTGCCTGATTGCTCATGCCCCTCAGGCTCTAGTGTGGGTGTCTGCATTTTGATGAGCAGGCAGCCACCTCTTCCAGTCTTTATAGCTCTGTTTCAGTAAGTTGAGTCCTTTATCAGTTAGCCTTTCCAGCACTTCTCAGTCGAATAGGATCCATGGGAGGGACGTTGTTAGACTCCTCACATGGAAGAAACTGGATTCTGGGCCGATGTGAATAAGCCTAGAGCTTTGTGTGAGCAGGCCTAATGTGTGGGTCCTAGGGAATAGACCTGCAAAGTGAGTACAATGAGTTTGTTCCAGAGTTAGGATTCATGAAAAATAGAATTGCTCATTCTCTCTCTTTCCCCCATGTGGAAAGCCTCTGTGATACACCACCTAGAATTGGAAATATGTGATACACATGATGGCAAAGTGTCTGGCCTGTGTCAGTGAACCTTTTCTTATTTCTATGCTCCACTTGGGTACTGTAATCTCTTATCTGGATTCCTTTGCATTTATGGAAATATTTTTGTATATGAATAGTTCAATTGGCATGTCTATGAAAGGAGGGATGCTTGAACCCCACTGCCCAGCTCCTCCACTTTCAGATCTTAAAATGACTTAACATCTCTAATTAGTATCACTTATCCCTCCTCTGACTCAGTCCTTCTTACACTCTTTACAACTCTGCCCCTCTTATGGAAAGGATGCCACGGTTGCCAGACACACACCCTGAAGCCACTGAAGAACAGCTCTCATTTGGAATGGGACTCTGATTGCTCAGAATATAATAGTAAGAACTGATCATGAGTTGTATCAAATAAAATAATTCTATACAACAAAGAAAACAATAGAGTGAAGAGAAAGCCTAGAGAATGGAAGAAAATCTTTGCCAGCTATTCATTGAACAGAATATTAAGATCCATAATACATAAAGAACTTAAAGGTTCAATAAAAGGGATAATCTAATTAGTAAACAGTCAAATAAACTGAATAGACACTTCTCACAAGATGTATAGATGGTCAATGACTATATGAACTGTTCAACTTTTAGACATCAGGGAAATACATGTCAAAACTATATTGTGAGTCCATCTAACCTTGGTCAGAATAATTATCATCAAGGAAATAGACCAAAAAAACCCACAAACAAAACAAAAACAGAATCCTCCAACAATCGTCATTGATGGGACTGTTAACTATAGTAGCTTCTGTGGGAATCAGTGCAGAGATTCTGCAAAAAACACAAAATAACAAGTACTACTGTTTGATCCAGCTAGACTACTCATGGGCATATACCCCAAAGAATCAAAATCAAATGAAATACATGTGTACCAAGGTTCATTGTAAGTAGTGCCTACATCAGCCAAGTTTCAGAATAAGAGCCCAGAGATGGATGAATATATAAAATGTGCTATTTATGTGAATGCAGTTTTATTCAGCCATAAAGAATGAAAACATGCCATTTATATCAAGTGAATGGAATTAGAGATGATCATGCTAAGCAAAATCATCCAGACATAACAGATCAGGTATGACATGTGACACAACCCTACTCCTTTATTGACTGTCTTGTGATTTTTGTCCTGAGACTCACCTTTCTGCTCTGCCAACTGGTGCTTCTTTGGGGCTTGGCCAATAGAAGAAACTGGAGAGGGCTGCAAAGTAGGATGAGAAAGAGGCCATGTGCTTTTTCTAGTTTACTTCATGTGAACATATCCTCTGCTTCCTCTTCCTGCCAGCATCACCCATTTGCAGCTCCACCCTTCTGTGGTTACTAGTCCAGCCAGATTTGTTCACATTTCACAGCACATGGCTTGTATTCCTTCACAAATAACAGAATGATGTGACCGGTGGTTCCTTCTCAGAGGCTCCCACAGGTTCCTTCTTCCATGTTCAAGACAACTAACCCATCAGAAAAGAAACTCCCCCCTCCAATGACCTTAAATTGGGATCTACAGAATCTCTCTTCTAAGCATTTCCATTTTACTAATTCTGACATCTTCATTGTCTTCTTTCAGTTCTACAGACACTGGTTGCTTTTTGTGACTGTATCTGCAATCACTCATTCCTCCTTGTCCTTTATGTTATCTAGCACAATTTATTAGTCCCAACTAAAAATTCTTTTGATTGAATTCTCTTTGTATGACTTTTCTCTCCTGGATGGACACTGACAAGTTCAAACACATACAACCTATGACTTACATTTATCAAAGGGCACATCTCACATACACATAGTACTGCTAGCTGCCATTAATTTCACTACACTCTTTCGTCTTTCTATCCCTAGGGCCAAAAGAAGAGTCTGGTTCAATGAACACTAATGAAAATCTGTGAATAATAACAAAATAAAAGAAGAAATGAATGTGAATGTCAAAACAGGTCCAGGCACAATTGTTGGGGCTTTTGTTCATGTCTCCTTTGCTGGAATTGTTTTGGGGCAGAGTTTCTTCTGACATGTTCCAGTAAAAAAGAAGAGATCACACTTGAGAAACCATGGGATTACATTCCAATTCGTTCATGAGAAACCCAGTCCATAAGAGAGCCAGCCTTTAGCCTTGGGGTCAAACCTTGGCTCCATAAATTAATCACTGTGTGCCTTTGAGCAAGCGACTTAACCTCTCTGACCTCCGTTTTCTCATTCATAAGATATGACTAAATCCTTTTTCAAAGAATTCTTATGAGAAATAAATGAAAAGAAACCTATGCAAATTAGTCTATTGTAATAGATGCCACAGGATAAGAGCTAAATATTAATGAGTCGTCTTTCTCGTCCTCACCCCACCCATCCCTTGACTGTCATAACCTAAAGCATTGGTGGGAATCAAAGATATTTCAATTTCCAAAGATACCCAGGAGGAATGACAGGCTGTGATCAGTCTTCATCACTATCATTGTCATTATCTCCGTTGCAATTAAGTGATAGCTCAATCAAGTCTTGGTGCTTAGCAAGTTTTCCTTTGTGTACTCTTCAGATGAATGTTTCCGAAACACTGACAGAAAAGGAAATTCACAGAAGACAGACTCTGACCAAGGGCAAACAGCTAGCCACTGTAAATAGTTTAACAGGACCCCATGTCTCTGTGGGCCCAGTATACCTGCTCTCCTTTCGCACTGTGTTTTAACTCCATAGAGTGAATTGGATCTGTCCTGTGTTTTCCTGTGAAGCAAATATTGACTCCATGTCTGGGTAGGATTTCTTCATACCCCACACTTACCAGACCAACAGCCCTTCTTCACCTCCTTTGTTCTGCCTATGACCCTAGTAATGGCATCATCTCACTACAGCCAAGAACAAATTTTCTACTTCATACCTGTGATGGACAGAGGAAGATGGTGGCATCTGAGGTCATTGTCGAATAGGGGCCTTCCTGGAAAGCTGCCCTGTGCATTCCACCCTGCACTGGTTATTATTAGTCAAGAACATGTTAAGTGAGACTTTGTTGAGTGTTTTCTCTTTCCTTTCAGCAACGATGCCCAACGGATAAAAGGAGAAGGCCTGGAGTGTGGGAGATGGGAACAAGAAATAGGGCTTTTATAATCCTACAGCCACCAACTACTCCCACTATGTCACTCATAGAAGAGCAAAGACACAATGCACAATGGATGCTGACTACAAGCAGGCTAGGAGTAACTGCTATAGTAGAAGTCCAGGAACCAAGCTGCCCTTGTTCTGTCATTAAGTTGCTTCCAGCAAGTCCTTCTCTATCTCTTGGGGCATTCTCCCTCTTATGCAGGGGCAATAGAGTGCTGAGGTAGAGGAGACATGTGCTTCGGAGTAAAGGAGACCTGCCTTGGGATCCAGTCTTTTCTATCTCGGTCTACTTCTGGGTGATTCTCGGTCTACTTCTGGGTGATTTTTCTTCTCTGTCAATTAGGTAAATGAACATGGAGAGTGCTAGTCCTAAAGTAAAGGTGAAAATCTTGTCCCTTCCTGGATAAGGATATCCCAATTGATGATATTTTAAAAGATCCCTTCAAGCTTACTCTCTTGATCATACCACATCCTCTCATATCTGAAAACTTCTTAGCTCATTTTTGCATGGGAACAAAATCCCATACATGATAGCTAACTTTAAGCATGGCAGCATGGGGGGAGGATGTGGTAGGGAGTCAGAGTTCCCAGGGCTACTACAGTTTAACCTCCTACATGGATTGCATTCCTGTGATGGGGTAAGGGCCATAGCAGATGTCTAGAGGAAGCCATCAGGCATTCATATGTTTTATTCATTATGTTGATAAATGAGCTACTCAGTGCTCTCTGTGGGTTGGGGGTGAGGCTATAAGCACAATCCACTCAACTTTCCCATAACTCACTGGCTGTTCTTGCCTAAGAGACTAGTTTTCATGGAATGTTCATCAGACATTTACCTATCTTCTCTCCAGACCCTGGCTCTCGTCATCTTTTCCTCCTTACACTTCTAAGGTCACCAAGCACCTAGATCATTCCACTCAAGGTCCAAGGGGGTCCAACTATTGATCAAGCTGGTGATAAATCATGAAATAGAGATTTTTTTTTCTTTTTTAAAATCTGGTTCTTATTTACAGACATGCAAAATGCAAGTGCTGAGGAGTCACGGGGGCTGCAGTGTAAACATTAAAGGAAAGTTCATGAGGGCAAGTAGTGTAAAGTGGGATCTAAACCTCTGCAGGCAACCCATGAGCAACGATACTTGAAGCTTTGAGAGCTAACCCTAAGCTGCAATGGAAACACTGGGAAGCTGAAGACGACTCAAATATGGGACATCTATCTAGAAGAGCAGCAGGCAGTTGGCAGAACCGGACTAAGGAAAAGGTGGTGTAGGCTGCAGATGATAAAGCTGCAAGAATGTCCCCATTCTTTGAACTCTGGGGAAATCACATCAAGCCACCACATGCTCCTGATGCTAGACACAGAACTTTGAAATTGAACATTTTCCCTGCTAGGTTTTGGTCTTGTTTTGCTCCCTCATTCCTTGATAAATACCTATTATCTCCTTTAGAAACAGAAATGCTTATCCTCACTCATGTGTTTTGGAAAGTCTTTAGCTTGCTTTTGTAGTTTTAAAAGAGCTCATAGCTAAGCATTTGCCTTGAGTCTCAGAAGAGATTCGGGCCTTAAAGTTTTGAATAACATCAGGATTGTTAAGACTATTAGACTCTTGGGGAATGGACTTTGACATTATAGAATGGACATGCTTATTTGGGGAGAAGTTGGGGTATAGCATTATGGTTTTAAGGAGATGTGTCTGCTTGTCAGGCTGACAAGGTGTAGGTCAATGATGACTCATTTTGTCTGTCCACTTCACTGGATTCAGAAGTGCCTATGAGATCAGAAGGCACACAACTGAGTGTCTATGAGGATTAACCAAGGAGAGAAGACTCTTTGAATGTAGGGAATTGCTATAGCATAGGCTGGGAGCTGGATGGAGTACAAAGGCCATAAGGGAGAGAAACCTCAAACTCAGTTACTTCCTGGCTGTGAGAATGTGAGCCCTCCATTCCACTGTGTCATTTCCTTCATGGTGAAACTGTGAGTTAAATTCATCTTTCCTCCCTCAAGTTGTTGGTGCCAGGTATTTTGGTACAGGGATTCAAAAGTTTGAGAAGCACAGTGACCTCCCCACATAAGTCCATGAGGGCTTTGAATGCATGGCTTTTTATCTGGGTCTTCTTCATGCTCTCAGGGCCCTCCAACACATGTCCTTTGCCTGGGTTCATATATCATGCACTGTGTGAACCACCAGGTGCCTGCAGGTAAAGAAAGAGCTCTGCCTTCCTCCATCCTGGAGTCTACAGAAAGACTAGGGGAAGTCAGAGCTTGAATGAATGAATGAGCCAGCAACTGAATAAGAAATTTAAATTGTGAGACATGGTATGAAGGATGCAACTGGTGCTGTAATGAAAACTAATTGGTAGAAGGGGATTACTTAGGATTCTCCTAAGAGTCCTCTCTGAGGAGATGCCATTTAAGCTGAAGTCTTAAGGATTTGAAGGAGCCATCCAGATGAAGGGCTGCAGAGAGCTTTATAGGGGGAGAAGAAACCCATGTAAAGGTGCACAGATGGCATCTGGAGTGTGTGCAGCAGAGACCAGGGCTGTGGCATGCAAGGGGAGCAGGGCTGAGTGTCAGAGAGGGAGGGAAGGGGAGGGGGCAGTGTGTGTAATAGGAAGGAGTTGATGTGTTTTAAGCTGGGAAGTGACATAACTGAATCTGAGTTGTGAGTGATGGCCCTGACCTTCAGACACTGCATCTGAAAATAAGGCTCCTAATCACTCCCCTTTCAGGGACATCTAAGGGGAGAGACCCCCCTTAAAAGGAGACCTCTAAACACAGTACTGAGATATAAAGAGAGAAACAGTGCAGCCCCAACCATCCAGCCCTTGGCATATAGCAGGATCCCCATAAGTGTCTTTTTCTTGAGCTAAGCTCCTTCCTTTGTTTTTGTTTATTTTGCAAAGAAATGGCTGAATAGCTTGAAATTGGTCGTGGTCTGTGGTCAGGAGGGCTCTCTCTTACTTATGACAGCTCAAACATCTGGACTATTCAATGGCTGAATTTACAGAAACAAACAGGCTGCTTATGTGACTGGGCCACCAGCCAGATCCCTTCCTGCCCTGGTTTGAACTTGTCTTATTGAAAAGATGTGGACAACCAAAGGGTAAAGGATACTTGAAAATAATCCAAGCAAACCACATCATGTCATGGGAAATAACTGACACCCGGAGATGGCAAGGGATCATGGGAAAGGCAGACTAGTTGGCACAAAATCTGGCTTTAGAACCTGAATCTGCTAATGAAGTTGGGATGCTCCGTTGCTGGCCTGTCAAGAGGGACATTGAGTTGAAAGGATGAGCTAAGTCAGGGAGCCTTTGAACTCACCCACTGCCAAAGCCAAGTTCTTGCATCTTCACAATTGCTAAGCTGCTTGCCCCTGGGAGTGGAGGTGCCTGCCAAGTGAATGGAAATTCATGATTTTTGACAGCTGGCCCAGCCTAGCATGGCTCAATCAGGTAGGAAAAGCAGGTAACTGCTCTCTAGGCTACAAATGCCCATGTGTGCCTTCTGTGCTATAGACAAGGTTTGTTTAAAAAATGCCAAAGGCTGGCAATCTGGAGAGGTAACTTAGCAATTAAAAGCAGTGGCTGCTCTTCCTGAAGACCACAATTGGATTCTCAGAACCCACATGGCAACTCACAACTGGATGTAACTCCAGTGCCAGGGCACAAGATCTGACATCCTGTTTTGGCCTCCTAAGGCACCAGGCATGCAAATGGTGCACAGATATAAATTCAGACTCAGCACACATTCACATAAAATAAAATAAAAAGAAAATTGTAAAGCCAAAGATATTCACTTTCATTCAACCTTAGTAGAGAAGAGAAGCAAGCCCAATGCCAGGGAATTCAGAGCACAGTTATAGTAAAGAACTGGGTCTTCTGATGCTAACCTGGTGTTCTGTCCAGTACACATCAACATGGCTTTGATCTGCATCCTGGCATTCCAGACCATGCCTGTATGAGAGCTCCATCTGCTTCTCTATGCTTTCTCTCAACTCCCCATTTTCAGAGGCATACCAGAGCATCTCTAGAAAGCTTTCTGAATCTAAGATCTGCAATACTGACACTTCCATGTCCAATACTCACTCCGTATTACAAATGTGTACATCTCATCATTCCCCAAATGTGTACCCCCCACTCTGTGCCCAATACAGGGCTATACAGAGTTTCCTATTTGTGGAGCTGAAATACCCTCAGAATGAAGAGATAGAAGTGTAGCCCTTCCAGGTATGTTCACTAGGAAGGTAAGCCTAAACCCGACTTGTTGTTCAAGTCTCAAACTCTCCCTGTGTTGCCAAGATATATCTCACTAAAACTAAAGGCTAAGGCTAGAATAAGATAATTCCCGGGAAAGGGGATTCTAAATTTTAGGTGGTTCGAGAACAAAATAGGCATGCTTCCTTGAACATGTCTGGCATGCAGTAGCTCGTACAAAACCTGGTATGAAAATGCAGAAAGAGAGAAGTAATAACTAACTGAAAAAGAAAAGGAAAGACAGAAAGATTGACAGACAGAATAAGTAACCCCATAACCTAGGTCTGAGCTACCTTGCCAAAGTTAAGGGCATAGTTCTCAGAAGCCACAACTTAGAAAGATGTTTGTAACTGGAGATCCTTCCTCTGTGCACATGCTCACTTGTCCTTACACTAGAGACACCTCCTCCCTGTTCCTCTGGTTAAAGATTTCCAGAAACTCCCTGGGTACACTAGATAGAATAGTGTGCTACCATGGGTTCAGTTTCTAGCCCAAATTTAACTTCTTGTACCCCTGGTTCTTTATACATTGTGAAGGAAGCGCACCCCTTACCCAGCCCGAACATATACTCTGTACTTTTGAGAATGCACTCCCAACCCCTGTGAAAGACCACCACTCTGGGGATCAAAAAAGGGTAGCAGGAAAGACATTTGAGTAGGAAGCACATTTGGCTGTTGTCTAAAATGTATATTTCTGATTTCTAGACTGGATGGTACAGATAGCTGTTGCTATCCTGTGATGCATGTATGGAACAAACTTGTTGGATGCTGATTTGTCACATACTATGCTGGTTTATAACCATGTTTTCTTATTTCTCAAAACCATTGCTCTGAAAACCAAGCTACTATTTGATTTCCTAGATCTTGGGAATACCCCAGTGGTATTAAAAGAATGGAGATTATCACCATGGCAGCACAGGTAAGGAAACTGAGGCCCAGAGTTTTCATCCAACCAACATCAGGATTCCTTAAAGCTGTATTATCTGAAATGGAAGCCACCAGACACACACAACTTCCAATAGCTCACAATGCAATGAGTTCAAATTGAGAAAGTCTGCAAGTGTAAAATATGCGTTAAGGTTCCTAGACAGAGTAAAAAAATTAATAATTGATGGTATATTGAAATGATAATATTATTTTGGTTATATTGGGTTAAATAAAATGCATTATTGAAACTCATTCTAGTTCTTCCTCTTAAGTTTTCAAAATGTACCTCTTAGAAATTTTTAAATCACATGCCTAGCATAATTATATTTCTATTAGACTGTGCTGCTCAGAGGAGTGAGTACCATTTATCCAAAGTGCAGGCTGGCTTCTGTTGCAGCAGGGGGCCTGCCTGCTGATCATTTAGAAGCAGCCTTGGGGAGTTGAGATGGGTAATCTCTTTCCCACCTCAGTAGCAATGACCTGATTGGGGGGGTTGGCCTGGAGTTGGGGCTTTCAACCCCCCCCCCCAGTTCTGTTCTGCCTTCACATACATCCATTGACTGAGGGTAGGAGTGTACACAGGGCTAACATTCCAGATGAGAATGTCACACTAAATACAGGCTTGCTTCCTACAAATCACCTTGATTTGTCACCAAATTAGATGGCAAAATGAGACACACAGGATGAAGTAAAATTGCAGCTGTGACACCAGCTTCAAACCAGCTCTGACCAGCTGGCAGAGAAAATTTATCTCAGGTAGGCTTTGATTCCTGTCCTGAGTTGGGGTGCACCAGCTCTGAGCTGCCAGGCACTGTGGTCCTGGTCACCTGACCATCCTTTTTAAAGTTTTTTTTTTTTAATTGCTTTCTATCTGTGAGGGTGTTTTACCCTAATGAACACTCATTTGTAGTATCTGAAGAGGTCAGAAGAGGGTGTTGGAATTAGAGACAGTTGTGGGCTTTCATGTGGATGCTGGGAAAGGAATCTAGGTCCTTTGGATGAGCAGCCAGTGGTCTAAACCATTGTGCCGTCGCCACAGCCTCCTTATGCTGAGCATTTCTTACAATCCAGGCCATTTCTTAAGGCTAATGAAGATAAGCTCAGGGCAATATCCAAGATTATGGCTTCAGTCTTCGTGCACATCTGTGCCACCTCTTCACCCCAGGTATCTTCACCCCTGCCAGCCCTGGCATGTGTGTAGAGGTCAAAGAACAGCTTGTGGGAGTTGCTTTTCTCCATCACAAGGGTCCTGGGAATTGAATTCAGGTTATCAGGCTTGGCTCAAAGTGTCTTAACCTGCTGAGTGCTCTAATCTGCCCAGCAAAATGTTCACATATTTTCATTTTCCCTCCATTTCTGTATTGAGCTCTTTAGAACAAGCATCGACTTCTTCATGAATCCCAGTAGTCCAAGTAAACAGTGTTAGAAAAATGCCTACAGAGTGGATAGGTGAATGGACAGGTGGATGGATATAGAGATGAGTGAGTTGGTGGGAGGGTGGGTGGATGGATGGATGGATGAGTGGATTGGTCAGCCAAGGGAAACAGTACCACTCAAAGTCTATTGTTTTTCCCTCCTCTGGGAAGGTCAACCTCTAATGTGGATTCCTGGTGATACCCAGCAACAGTTGTCATGGCAACTGGCAGCACCATTTTCCTAGGGCACTATCCTCCCTATCCCCCTTCACCAAGTGGCTCAAAAGGAGATATCTCCCCTGCTTTAAGTCTGGAAGCAGCCTTCTGGAAATAACTAACCATGTGGCTTGGCTCTAGTCTCCTGGGGCAAGAGACCTGATGAAGAGGGAAACAATTGGATCTGATAGAATCAGATGTGCTTAGGAAGTCTGGGCAAAGGGAGGAGGGATAGTCTGTGACAACTGACAGTAGGATCTCAGAGTAATGGGTGGGGGGGGGTGATGGGAGATGCCATTCTGTAAATATGTTTCTCATACTGGTTAATGAATAAAGCACTGTTGGCCAATAGGAAAGCAAGACAGGTGGGACTAGGAGATGAGGAGGAAAGAGGAAGTAGTAAGGAGAGTAAAGATGGAGAGACCTGGGAGAGGAGATGCCTGCCCCATTCCCCAGTAAGATGAGACCACGTGGAAATACATAGATCAACAGAAATGCGCTAATACATAAGACAGAGCTAGTCGACAAGAAACTAGTACCTGGCCAACAGCATTATATCAAATACAGAGTCTCTGTGCGTTATTTGGGGCTGGCGCGCTGGCGGGACAAGACCAGTGGCGGGAGGAAAAACCTTACTCCTTACAGGGGGATAGTTGTTCAAGGAACCTCCATATCCATAGGGAGATGAAAAGATGGTGGTGTCCCTGAGATTGGATGGAGTGCAGAGTTGTTGAGTGGATGAAGGGTCCAGCTAAAACATGGAGTGCAGCCAAAATGTTGCCTTCTTGGCCTCTGCAAGGTACTCTTTGAAGACCCATCCCTGGCACAGCTCTAAGCCACCTTCACAGGCTACCCTTACAATTGCAGCTCAGTGTCCACAGGACCCTTTGGAGGAGAGGCTGTCTGTTTCAGTCTTCTCCACATCCCTGAACCTAGCACAGAACATGTGGAAGATGTACAAGAAAGGACTGATGAATGAAAATACAGCTGTGCTGAGACAAGAGACCATCTCTACAGCTAAAGTGTGAAAGACTGTGCTATGCAGGCCATGCCACAGGGATGTCTTTATAGGGGAAGAAAAAAGAAACAGGGCCTTAGGAAAGGGTAGTCCCTTGTCTAGGCTGTACTGTTAATGGTAGAGTCAGGATTTGAAGAGGTCTCTTGCTTGGCTCATCTTCCTATCCCAAACTAGGGCTCGCTCCCAGGGCAGAAGCAACATTTTCTTACCCATTGTGTACCTGGTTTATCTGCCTTGTCTCCACTTCCAAAAGTGACATGTACACTTAGGCAGAAGCAGCTGGCTGCCAGGGGAGAAAAATTCTGCTCTCTACCCTTGAAACCTCCCATTCCTAGATGAGAGGTGTGAGATCCTTTGTGACCAGAAGGTTCCTGGCAAGGTGAAAGTGGAGAGAACACTTATTCTCCAGCAAGTAGCTCTGGAGAGCTACTTTGTATCTTCCTTTCCTCCTCTCTGGGAGCTAGTCTGGTTTCATTGCTGACAGACTCGGACAGCTTGATGGGAAAATGAAAGCAATTCCAATTTGCCCGGTACTTATTATGTACCAGGCAGTGTTCTCAGCTCTTTATGCAAATTAACTTACTTATGCATTCAGTAGCCTCATGAATTGAGTGCTGTTTTTAGACCCCTCTTTACTGACCAGGAAACCAAGGCACAGAGATGGACCAACATCAAATTTGACCAATATCTTACATGGCTAACACATGCAAATTCCCAGGTGTAAATGTGAGTGGTCCCACCTGAGACCTGAACAGCTCCCCCCTTAGCTACCAATATTCCTAGGTCTTGGATTCAGTGCTAGGAACCAAATCTAGGAGCTAAAAGCATTCAGTGTCCATGCTGTGTTAGCCCCCTGGACAGAATGCAGGGCAAGAAGTTAAGGATGCTCTAACCCTGGAGTTGTGTTTCTCTAGTTTTACTGTCTCTCAGCTAGAAGCCTGAGCTGCCTGCTCCAGCCTGTTTTGCTCCCAAGCTTCAGATATGGCCACAGCAACCAGCAATCAAGCAGTTTCAAGCACAGGGTCCCAGAAACCCCTAACTGCTAAACTAATCCTCATCTAGAGACCTATAGAGCCCCTGAAGCCTGCTTCCTTGTCTATGAAATGTGGCTAAGAGTTCTCCATACCCATTTTGAGGCTTGACAGGCTTATAGAAGTATATCACAATCCATGCAGTTAGTATTTCCTTTTATCTCCTTTCCATCCAGTTAAAACTGGGGTTGGAACGCGGAGTAACAGACTCTTATCTGTAAGGTGGCAAGACACCAGTCTAAACCTTCAGAATAGTCCAGATTTCCTGTGGCATCCCAGAATGTACCACCAATACCTTAGTTCACAGCCTCATCTTAGAGAGGGAACAATGTCCCCACGGCTGAACCCCAGCTGGAAAATCCAGGCCAAGGAACATTAAGCATGATCCCCTGGGGTACCATCTGGCTATGTATGGCTCATCTCAGCTTCATGAGGCCCAAGGGTAGGGCTCTGCTGTGGAACAACCTCTTCCCAGCTCCCAGAAGCCAGTGCTGCTACCCTTCTAACAAGGCCATGCTGGAATTTCTACAAAAGCCCATATCTTTGTAATTTTGGAGTCTTGTATTTTAGAGATCAGCCATTCCTTTATGACCACAGAGAAACCAGTGAATGAGACAATTAGAACTCTCTAATCTCTTTGTAATGTGATTTTCTTAGTGTGCCATTGGTTTCAGCTTTGCCCATGTCTTGGCTCCCTGTGGAATGCTAATGCATTTAAGTTTGAAAAAAAAAAAGGTAATTTTATTAGCTGTGTATCATTGGGTGTGTGCTCAAGTTTTTTTTTTGTTTGTTTTTGTTTTCTCAGACTCGGTTTCTTCTTCTGTAAGATGAGCACTTTACTAACCTGAATGGCTCTGGGGATCTCAGATGGGACAACATTCAATAGAAGGGCAGATATTTACAGTGGTCAGAAAAAAATAATAATAATCTGTGCTGTGCTGGTTAGTCTCAGCTGTCCTTTGTTGAAGTCTAGCATCTCCTGGGAAATGTGCTTCTAGGCATGACTGTGAAAGACTAACTCAAGTGGCTTAACTGAGGTGAAAAGACCTGTCCACTGTGGGTGGTGCCATTCCCTGGGCTGGGATCCTGGACTGTGAAAAATGGAGAAAACCTGCTGAGCACTCATATTCACCACACTGCTTCCTGACTGTGGATGCAATGTGACACTGCTCCAATCCCCCAACACCTTCGTTTTCCTACCACCCCTGAACTGAGAGCCAAACTAAACCCTTCCTGGAGTTGCTTTTGTCAGGACTTTTATGCCAGCAGCAGGAAAGGTAATGAAGACGAGCTCTTATAGATCTGAAATATACATACCTGTCATGAAGTAAATTTAACACACTTTTTAATTCAGGAAATTTAACCAACATCTGTGGGTAGCTATGTGGAACTATACCAGAATGTCCTTGTGTGTGTTTTCAAAATTGGAGACAGTAAAATTGCCCATCATGGATCCATCCTGATGCTAATGTGTTTGAGATAATGATTAATGGGAAAGGGTGCAAAACAGTTGCTATGTATATCAAAGAAATACTGATACAGCTGTAGGGGCTGTAGATGAGCAAGGGTGAGTAGAGCCCATCCTGGCTCCGAAGACTGGGAAGAAACTTACACAGCATTTACCTGGAGCAAATGGACTGAGAGCCCAAGTGGAAGACAATTCTGAGTATGTGTACATGCATGTTCATGGAGGTGAAGGTACACATGTATATGCAGACACATATGTGTCACACAGCCAGATGACAGCCTTAAATGTTGTTTTTCAGGCATTGGTCACCTTTTGGGGCAAGCTGCAGGAAAACAGAATTTCCCACCAGCCTGGAACTACCTGAGTGGGTGAGACTGGATGGACAGGGAACCCAGGCACCCCTCTGAGATAATAAGTAGCTACCAAGCCCTGCCCCTTGGGTTTTGGGTGATTGAATTTTGTTGCCCATGAGTGTATGTAGGTGAGCACTCTCTCTACAAAGCTGTCTTCCACGTCCTCTGGGTTTTGTTTTCTGACTCCTATGGTGTTTGAAAATCTATACCAATTCAACACATTGCTTCCAAGTAAGTACATGGCTGGGCACAGGGAGAGAAAGAAATCTTTGTTCCTCCCTAAATTTATAGAGTATAAGTTATTTATCATGAAGTGTTACACTTTATCAGAACCAAAGGAGACTCTGAAATGCATCTCTCTGTTTTGCTATTTACTGCTGTCTTGTGAGCTATCTCAAAGCACGGTGGCTTCAAACAACCCAGGTTTTATGATATGCTGTGATCCTGCTGGCAGGCTGGGATGTTCCAAGTTGGTCTACTCACAAGTTGCCTCCATCTGCAGTTGCTAGGGCCTGGCCTCCTCTGAGCCAGTTGTGTCTGTCTGTCCATGTTCTTTCATCTGCATGGACCAGTCCTAGGCTTCAGGAAGTTGAGATGGAAGCTGTGAAGATGTTTGGGGACCAGATGCCAGACTGTGTTACCACTTCCATATTTGGACCAAAAACCAACCACAATGTCAGCAGCCTAATTAATTGTTTTTATTTGTGTATTTGCCTGAGTTTCTGAATCTTTAGGCTACAGGATACAGTTGACCTGACAGCTGTGTGTTTTGGATGGTTGAATGGTTTCATCCCCTCGTGCAGCATTTCTGGCTTAGCTGTTTTGGCTTGCTAGACTTTTGATGCCATCATTGTTTGTTCAGTCAGGCTTCTGAGTCTCAGAAGTGATTGATCTGGGTTCTGTGTTGGCAGATTATAGCAAGGGTGGCTTTTTTTTTTTTTTTTGAAACTCATCATTATCTATTCTGATTACACAGGATCTCTCCTGTCACTCAAGAGCCCTTGGACCTATCTATGGAATTCCCATGAGAAATTCCCAATACCATATGTTCTGTGAGTTCACTCTCCTTTGCCTCCTCTCTCTTCCTCTCCCCTCCCTCCTACCCATCTTCCCCTTTTCCTCTCTCCTTCTCCCTTACCTTATACTAATTCTTAGAGTTTTTATTGTTCCTATGAAACATCTTGACCAAAAGCAAGTTGGGGAGGAAAGGCTTTATTTCATTTTATTTTATTGTCAGTTTATAATTTCAGGTAACAGTCCGCCACTGAGGGAAGTCAGGAACTCAAACAGGACAGGAATCTGATGCAGGGTGGCTGCTGACTGGCTTGCTCCCTGTGGCTGGCTCAGTGTGTTTTCACACAGAACCCAGGACCAGCCATCCAAGGCTTGGCACCACCCACAATTGACCGGACCCTCCGCATCAATCACTAATTTAAGAAAATACCTTGCAGCTGGATCTTATGGAGGCATTTTCTCAACTGAGGTTCCCTCCTTTCAGATATCTGTAGCTTGTATCACACAATACTAGCCAAAACATACCTTTCACCCTCTCCTTTCCATCTTCCCTCTCTTCCACGTCCCTTCTCCCTTCCGCCTTTTACTCCTCTCCCTTCTTCCTCTCCTCATCCTTCCCTTTCCCTTCCCTCCATATTCTTCATGTTCAAAGGACCCCTTGTCCCTCTCCCTTCCTCACAGAGAAGTGGTCTGGCCTGAGAACAAGCCTCCAGCCTGGGATCTTTCCTGGCAGAACAGTGTGACTCAGAGCAACCCAGCTTCCACCTGAATGTTTCTGTTCTTCACTAATGAAAGAAAGATAGATCCAGCAGCCTGGGTAAGAGGAAAGCAGAGTGATTATCCTCTGGCCCAAGACTAGCCACCCTGGGGGGGGGGGTTTAAAATCCAAACGATGGAGCCCTGCTTTATTGAAATGCAAGGGCCACATCTCCAGCCCATCTGCTCACAGGGCAGTGGATTCCCTCACCATTCACAAGTGGGTTATCTTTTGAAACAGCCTCTAGAGCCTTCAAAGTCTCCACAAGTCTGGTCTCCTCCCTTGAAAAGGTAGTTCTCTGGTGGTTCTCAGCTGTGCCATGCTGGGACTGTGGCCTTTGAATACAGAGTAGGGGGAAGGGCTTGGTCAAGGATGCTGAAGCCTGCAGCTAGGGGAGGCAGCAGCAGCCACTAAGTATGCCCTGCTTTCTGTGAAGAGTGGCAGCTAGCATTGGAGTAGCAATGGCAGTTGCCAGAGGCAGGGACATACACACTCACACAGAGAGGGAGAGGGAGAGGAAGACAGAGACACAGAGACAGAGAGAGACAGAAAGAGACAGAGACACACAGAGACAGAGATAGCTCCTTTTGTAGGAACAACACTGACTTCCTTTCCATCTTTCTCCCAGAATCTATAGCCAAACACAATGTTTACTTTATGTTTTCAATCCTGAGAAAATTTACCTGTAACAGGCTGAGTCAAACCTAAATTTATAGCCTGCTGAACCTCTGGTGCTGCTCCTGCAGGCTCTCAAATCTGCTTTTTAAGCCAGTGGGAACCTAATCCAGCAGCATTCCCTCCCTGCCTCCTAGCCCCACTTCAGAATGCCTAAATCAAAATGAAAGGACCCCTATGCCACCAACAAAGCCATCACTATCTCTCCCTCAGCATTGTTGCTGTAGAAAAGCTCTTCAGACCGAAGAGGTCATGACTCAATCTCTAGAACCAGTATACGCATTGCAAAGAAATGCATCTTGCAGATTAAGACCTCCAGTGAGCTCAGTCTAGTAACATGGGCAAGAGATATGGGACTCAGAGAGAGAAAAGTCAAAGGAAATTGGAGGACGGCAGGACTCGACCTACCAATGCAAGCGGGTACAATACAAGAAACATACAAAGAAGAAGTGATACCAGAAGTGTTTAGAACTGGACCCACCTAACAGCTTCTAGGAAATGAGAACCTCTGTCCAATAACTCCAACACTGAGTTCAGTCAGCAACCTGAAAGAAAGAGGGCCTCCCCTGGTGCCCCAGCAAGGAGCACAACCTCACCATGCCTGGTTTCAGCATTGAGAGGCCCTTCACAGAGGTCCCAGTGAGGCTTCCTAAGACTTCTGACCTACAGGAATGGAAAGGATAATAGCATATGACCTAAATCAGGAGTGCCAAGGACATTTATTACATGGCATACCATGGTTATCAATATTCCTGTCATCAATACCACCATACCATCACCTGGCCACCTGGCCAACACATTCTCCATCACATCCCAGCCTTATCTCTCACCAGCATCATAATCATTTTTGTGGTACATTACCCTCTCCTACTCCATCATCCCTGGGCCTGTATCCTTGTATGGGTACTAGATTTCAGTCTTTCTAAAAGAAAAAAAAACACTGTTCTGTATTTGATCAGTCCATGAATAGTCAGTCCCTAATATCTACAGCACCCTGCCTTGGATCTGAACTCAACCATCTTGCCTGATGCTGGCCTGGACTCCTGCCCACCTATGCCAGGTTCCATTTCTCACCTCACTTTCTAGCTCCATTCTCAAGGCAGGTCCTGGAAACCCTGCTTCTAGGCCTGAGCAGAGCATTGCCAGTGTCAGGGTAGGTCTTTCTGAAGATACAGATTTAGAGTCCCACCCAAGAAAAGACACTCAGGTTTGCCTGCAAGCCCAAGCCTTCCTGATATCCTTCTCCTCCTCATCTTTTCTCCAAACCCAGATCAGAACCATGGTGTTTTCAAAGGTGGCACCAGAATCAAGTTTTCAACACCTTCAGCTGAGCTTCACAGTGCTAGGTAATTTGGGGACATCATCAAAATATTGATGCCCAGAGTCAGAAATGCTGCCTCAATGGGTCGGGAGCAGATGTTAGACTCCAGTCAGCTTTAATGTACAGCCAAGACTGGGAACCACTTCCCTGGGGCATGATGGCTAAGACCCCTCTGCTCCCACTACTACTGTGCCTAGCCCTAAGCTCATTTGAGCTGATTAGTTCTTCCTCACTTGATGTTCCCAGAATTCCATTCAACTTCAGCCACGATGGTAATGACAACAGACCTGTTTCATGCTCTTGTCCCTCCTTCACTATCAGTTTCTTTCATGGTTGACTCTTAGACACAAATCCTTACACACAGGTTATTTCTCTCTCTCCTGAGGTCTCAAGCTTCAGAGGCAAGAGCATGCCATTGTATTAGTTTGTACTGTAGTCCCAAGCACTGCGTAACCAATAATACGCTGAAGTCCTGTCCGTTCTGGTACTACCCCTTGAAAAAGGCCCAGTCTAACACCCAACAGAATTCCAATGCTATTATGATCTGTAATGATCTCGTGGCATGAAATGGCTAATGAACAGACTTCCACTCCTTAACCTCTGCTTCCATTTTCCTCTTTCCTAAGGAATCCTCAGCTCTTGGTTCTTGGAATACAAATCCCTACAATCCTCCCTTCTCCAATCTCTCTCTCCCTCTCTCTTCCTTCCTCCCTCCCTCCTCCTCTTATTTTAATTCAAAAGCACACACTTAGAGCTGGCAGGCTCAGCCATGACTTGTGTTTCCTCTCCAAACCCCAGGTATTGTCAATGCCATATCCTATGAGGTGAAAACTTGAAAAGGATTAGGCCATGTAGCCTCTTAGGAGAACAGGGCTAAGTCCCATACAAAAGAAACCTCACAGAACCACAGGGCACATTTAGCTCCCTCGCCCTTTTACCTTCCTTCTGCCATCCACCATGTGCTAACACACAGTGGCCTTCCGTCACAAGATTTGCAGCCTGAACACATGGCCTCGGAGTCAGAGAGTAGCCCTTACTAGACAGTGGAGCCTTCTGGGCATTCCACCTTGCACTTCCCAGCCTTCAAATCCTGAACTGTGAGAAGATATATTTCTGATGTTGGTAAATTATCCAGTCTCTGGTGTTTTCTTAGAGCAACAGATGAACTGAGACAGGCTCCCAAACACAGCTTTCTTTGGCAGTTGCACATGCGCAGGTAAGGCCAGGATGGACACAAGTCATCTAATATGCAAAATTTTATCCTTGTACTATAGATTTTATCCTTGTACTATATCTCATCTGACCTTCATTAAAACCTCACGAGGCAGCTAGTTCCTACTCTACAAATAAGGAAACCACAACATAGAACTGGTTCTATTTTGTAGGAGTAGGATTTGAACCCAGGTCTACCTCACCCTTAAACTGTAAGTCAGTCCTTCAAGGAGTTTAGAGAGGAGCTCCAGAGATCATGCATGGGTTGTAGGAAGAAATGCCTGGGGATGCTTATGTGACTTCCCAAGGAACCTGCTACAGAGTCTCTGCTCATAGAAACAGCATCTAGCACCCCTGGTCCCAGACTTAGCTGTTAATCTCAGCATTTAGCAACTAATGAGGCAGAAGGGGTTAATTCCAGATCCCTAGTGCATGCACAGATGGGTCCCTGAGATTTCCCCCTCTTCTCCACCTCCAATTAAAAGACCTAAGCTTCTCCCCTTCCCTCTCTTCCTCTTAGGCAGAAGAGGCAGCAAGGGGCTCCTGCAGCCTATTTACTGTCAGTAACATTAGTGGCTTAGGGCTGTTTGCTCTCTATTTGCTTGCCTCCTGGCACTAAAACCTCATTAGGGCTCTGACAGAAGAGAGATGGCTGTGGCAGGCAGAAAAAACGCATCATTTACCAGGAATACTACTCTGGTCTTCCACTGCCTGTCGCCTAGCAGGTTGAGTATATACTGATCCCAAGATATCCACTGGAAGCCAGCATCACCTAAGCTTATACAGTGTGAGCCAGAAGCCTCAGCCTCCAGAAGCCCTGGTATCCTGTCTTACATGAGCCACCAACTAGTTTATTATGGCCAAGAATCATTGGCACGTGGAAGGAATAGAGGCTGCCTTGCTCAGGCTCTAACTTAGGGTGTATTGACAAATGCACAGTGCAAACAAGGCTGGGGAGATGTGACAGGTTTAACCTACATAGGAAAAGCTTTTTCCTCGAGTGCTTCAGTGCATTCACTCTGCTTGCTGAGTGGCAAGTGGGCATCCAGTGGGCAACACTTTGTTCTTACTCCAGTAAGCTCTGTAGTCATATGGGGCCCACACAGCTCTAAAGAAGGGCCTCTTGCACTTATCAAAGGCATAGCCCCAGCTGCTAGGCCCCATTCTGTTCTGAGGATTCAAGGCCAGTGACCAGCTGTCTCAGGGACTATCATCTAGAAGGTAGGAAAATGGGTAGATGATTTCTAAGCTAAGCTGCTGCACTCACTGGAAACACACTTGAAAAATGCAGTAGCATTGCTGTGTGTGTGTGTGTGTGTGTGTGTGTGTGTGTGTGTGTGTGTGTGCGTGCGCACGCGCGCACATGTGTACAAGTGCATGAGAACGTGCTTCTGGAAGCCAGAGGAAGACAGCATGTTGCCCAACCTATCATTCTTATTCCCCACCATAGTCCCTTGGGATAGGGTCTCTCACTGAACTCAGAGAGAGCTGGTTACCAACAAACACACCTGTCCCTGTCCCCAGGACCCCAGCATTTAGTTTATATGTGTGCATGATAGTGCTCAACATTTTACACAAGTACTGGGAATTAGAACTCAGATCCTCATATTTGTACAAGCTCTTAAGACTTACCCCCTGTGCCATCTCATTGCCTTCTCAGCCCCAACATCACAGAGGCTCCGATGATCACTGAATCCCATGGGCATTTCCAGAACCCTTGCCATGTCAGAGATCTATGCATCAGGAAATGACATATCCACGCAGCCTTGTCACGCTAACCGAAGCCTTTGCATATAGATGTCTTGTCCCACTCTCACCTACACCTGGGATGGAAAACTCTCCCTGGTTTGGATGGCTGTTAAGTGTCCCCTACTCTGAACTTCTTGTAGGAAAATGCCTTTTCCTTCAACAATCTCTGTTTGCCACCATTAACTGAAATCAGACTGGCTGCAGCCAATGTGGTGGGAGGCCCAGCCAAATTTGAGTGACGAATCTGACTGGCCTCAGGCAAATCTCTTACCCTCTCTGAGTTTTGGTTTTCACATTAATAACAGATAAAAAATTCTGCCTCCAGGCTGAGAAGATGGTTCAATATGACATATAAACATGAGGATCTGGGCTCAGATCCCCAGCATTTATGCAAAAAGCCAAGTACATCTCCACATGGCATATGTCCCCAAAGTGATGTTCAGTGAGAGACCCTATCTCAAAATATAAAGGGGGGGGGTAGGAGAACTAGCAAAGTCAGTTGACCTCTAGCTTTCACATGCATGTATCTATCAGCACATGTGTGTGCACACTCACACAAGAGCAAAACACACACACACACACACACACACACACACACACACACACACACACACTGCCTTCATGTGTCTCCACAATGCTACTGAGGATCAAGTGAGATTACACATCCAAGAGTGTCAGAGCAGAAAACCAGAAAGGCTATAAAATGCTAATACTATGCTTACAAGGGTCACATCACTGTCACGAATGATACAACTCTAAGTAGCTTTGAATGCCAGCCTTACTTTCTTCACCTGCAAAATGAATAAGACAGGCTTGCTCTTCCTTGGGTGACATTAAATTGGAGGGTTCAGGACACTGATAGGACTTTGCAAGAGGTGGCTGCTTTTCTGAGTGGGTTGTCATGGGTGTGGAGGCTTGTAGTGACAGTTTGTTGGTGTTTACTGCAGAAGGCTGTTCTGGCTGGAGCTCCTGTCCTGTCACCTTCACCCTGCACTTGGTGTCAGAGTGTATATTTCAGTATGCCTGCCCTGAAGGTTTAATGAGAGTCAGGAGCCCTGTGGCAGTGGAAAGGTGCAGCTGCCAGCCATGCATGAAGTTAATTTAGCTTCAAGAAATGCCTGGTGGTTTGGGGAGCAGCCGACAGGCATGACCCACATAGACGACCCATGCTCTGTCTGGAAAATGAAGGTGGGAAAGCATCTCATCCAACCTTGGGGAGCTTCATCCCCCCATCAGCTGCTGGAGCCAGGGAGGGAGGAACCCACTGTTATCTTAGGTTTGTTTTTATCGTAAGTGGGAAAGGTTCCTGAAACCAATCATTTCATTGTTTTTCTACTTACTGTTAACTCAATAAAAGTGGTTCTTTTAATTAATCTCAGTGTTGTTCATCCTGCTCTTTTTAACTGAATAGAAATGCTCATTTTAGCCTTTCTGTTTCTTCTGCAGCCTCTAGCCAAATTCATCTACGACACATCAACTCCCCTAATGCAGGAGATGGGTACAACCTCAGAGCACAGCTAAGCCAGGCTGCTGGTTGCTCTTGGAGCTGGTGCCTGAATTGGGAGTCCTGCCCAGGTGGGAGAGAGAGCTCAGCCTTCTTGATGTCTGCCAGCATCTGAGCAGACTAAGCTAGAACATGTTCTCAAAGTCTTGCCTTCCAGAAGAAATTGCTTGATGCTCTTCTCCTCCAATTTAAACCGATACTCATTTATTATATGCATACAAGAGGAGATTATTTTCACAACTGGAGCGATTCTCCCATTTAAAAATGGATAGATAAATTCCCGGACACTTTGCGATGGAGCAACCGTCTGCTTCAGCAAACTCTTTCTTCCTATTGATTTTCCTCTTAAAATCAAAGCAGTCGGCTGTTGTAAAAAGAAATTGGCCTTTAGATTTAATAAAATTACCCAGGGATGCGGCAACCCACTCTAAATACTTGTTTAAGGAGAAAACGAAAGCACTCGGATGAAATATTAATGAGAGTTCTGACAACATTAACAATGTCTAGGGCTGAAAAGAATGAGAGGGCAGAAATAAGAAAAATGAGAACCTCAGAAAACAATGGGTGGTTTTGGATTCTGCCCCCCTCCTTCCCACCTGTACACCTGCCTTCCCCCATCCTAGCCAACAGGCACTCCTCAGAGAAATAGCGATAAACAAGCCTCACCACCAGTTACAAATACCATATCTCCAAGACCCCATCTGAATCAGTCTTTAAATGTACTGTTAGCTTTTGTGGTCTTTAGAATTCACTGGAGCTAAAGAGATGGTTTATGGTATTAGGCATGTTTACTATACAAGCATGAGGACCTGAGCTTGGATCCCCAGCAGTGGTGTGTACTGAGTGTATCAAAGTGTGTCTGTAAACCTCAGAGTGGCCAGGAAGATCCCTGAGGCTTTGCCAGCATAGCAAAAAAAAAAAAAAAAAAAAAAAAAAAAAAGGTGAGTTCCAGGTTCAGTGAGTTCAGTGAGGGAGGCAGACTCAAGGGAATCAAGTGCTGAGTGAAAGAACATGCATGGCCCCTGTTCATATGTGTTTGTTTGTGTGCCCTCTCTCACACATGCACATACCCACCACACACACACAGAGAGAGAGGGGGGGAGGGAGAGAGAGAGAGAGAGAGACCACTGGTCTTTCTGCAGGTAACCTTGGCTGGTTATATGACTATGAGTATATAGTCATATATACTCATATATATACTCATTTATATACTCATATATATAAACAGGCCTTCCTGTTTCTGACAGTCAGAAGCTGGCTTTTCCTCCTTGGACCAAAGCAAGCTCTCACTGGAAAGCTCAAAGACTGTCAGGACCAGTTATTCAGGTTTCAGTTGAGGTGTTACTTTTGTGTTTTGAAAGCTTCAGCCCAAAAGTCCTGCCTGGTTTCCACATAATGGAGATAACCTAGAAAGTGCAGGGTTTGGGGAGTCACAAGTTTGAGGCCCACTGCTGTCATTTACCCACCTAAAATGATAGTGGTGGTATATTTTGTATACCTCCATTGTCTCTCTCCTATACTGCCTAGCAGAGGTTTGGTGTTGCTCAACCCCCCCTCCACACACACACACACACACACACACACACACACACACACTAGAATGGCTCTGGAGCCACATACTATAGTGGTTCTAGGATCTAAGACTTTATTCATCGCAGACCCACACTAGATTGCAATTCCCCAAAGGAAGTGCAGATATGGGCATTTGGGCATGTGACATGCACCTCCTAATAGTGTGTTGTCACCTTTAAAATGGGGATAGCAACATCTTTCCCCACTTAGCAATATCCTTTACATTATTTAGAGTTTCTACCTTGCAAACAGGAAGGCAAGATAAAATGGAATTCTGCGGTGAGTTTACAGAGCCTGAAATGAATGGATCAGTGTTTAGACAGTGGGCCAAGGATGCCAAACTCAGTAGCACCCAATGGCTCTATGGCACCATTGGAAAGGTTGTGAGCTCCTTGTAACTCACTATGCATCAATAGCGGAGGTGAGGTGGCCCTGGTCCTGCTCACTAGCAGGACCTGAGACTTGGCACTGTCTCTTAGTGATGCTGAATTCATGACTCTTGGAAAGATTACTGTTTGCAGCAAACTCATCTGGAGAATCTATGTTAGTCCAGGAACTCTGCCGGTTGCTATGGCTGACACAAGAAGTATAGGGTCTGCTTAGTGTGTGGGGGTGTTGCATTTGAGTCAACCTTGTTTCTCAGGCTTCCACTACCGGCTATGGATTTCCTCCCTTAATAACACAGGGACTCTCTCATTTCCATACTCCACATCTGCCCACCTGTTCCCTGTCCCAGGAGCTTCACAGGCTAAGCCATCTATAGTCACAGACAAGTTGGGAGGCACTTGGGTGCAGATGAGAAATGGCTCCTACAAGTGTTCCTGGAGATAAACAGAGATCCACAGCTAATGCATGCAGTTGTCTCCCTGGAGGGAAATTACCTCCCACTTCTGTCTTCACAGATACCCCTTCCCTCATCCTGCACAGAGCAGTCTTGTTAGGCTGGATCTTTCTGAAACTCCCATTGTCTCCTGCATAGCCGTGGCTGCTCAGTTCTCGTCATCACTGTTCCTCAAGCATGCCTGCAAGTCTACTACCGCAGGGACAATGCACATCTTTATGAAATATCTGTAGATACTCTCACTTTGATCCCTTGCTGTGGGTAGACTTTAACCCCTCACTTTCATTTGCTGAAATCTAATCCCAGTATAATTGTACATGCAGACTGGGGTCTTCTGGAGGTAACTTAGGTAGAGGAATATAAGAAAGGAGACAATCTGCTAGGAATATGCCCTTTTCAACTGTGTAAGGCTTTCTTTCTATTCCTTGTTTTTGTAGTGCTGGGCATGGAACTCAGGGCTTTATACACGCTAGGCGAGTCCTCTACCACTAAGCTATGTCACCAATCCTTGACATGAATACATTAGGAGGTTCAGTCATATGTGTGCATGTGGTGTTTTGTTCTCCCTCCCTCTCTTTCTTTCTCTCTGTATGTGTGTGTGTCTCTGTATCTATCTCTCTGTGTGTATATCTCTGTATCTATCTATCCATATATCTACTATCATCTATCTATCTCTCTTGTGTGTATCTCTCTCTCTTACTGTGTGTGTGTATGTATGTATGTATGTATGTATGTATGTATGTATGTATGTATGTATATATGTGCTTGTGAGTATGCACACCTGTGAAGGCCAGAGGAGGACATGGGGTATCTTCCCTGGAGATGAAGTCTCTCACTGAACCTGAAACTGACTATGTTGACTAGGCTTTCAAAGCCCTGGCATTTGTCTGTCTGCCCCAAACCCCCAAAGCTGAAGTGACAGGCATGCCCAGATGTGTGTGCTGTTTTTTGTTTGTTTGTGTTTATAAAGGTGTGCATAGATTCTGCTTCTGCTTCATGTCCTCCCATTTGCAGAGCAAACTTCTTACCCAGTGAGCTGGCTCCCCCAGCTTTTCACCTTATTTCTTGAGACCAGGTCTCTCACAGAACCTGGAGCTCACAGATCCAACCAGACTGAGATAGATGGTCAGCAAGCTCTGGGGATCTGCCTGTCTCTGCCTCTCTAGTACAGGGTTACAGTATTGGCTTTTTACATGAGCACTAGAGATACAAACTAAGGTCCTCGTGTGTGTGTGTGTGTGTGTGTGTGTGTGTGTGTGTGTGTGTGTGTGTGTGTGTGTGTGTGTGTGTGTGTGAGAGAGAGAGAGAGAGAGAGAGAGAGAAACACTTTGCTGACAGAGCCATCTCTCCAGTGCACCAAATGAATAACAATGTTTTGTTTGTTTTCAAATCAAATCTTGATAGGTCATGAAGGCTGGCCTTGAGTTTCTTCTGTAGTCAAAACTGGTCTTGAATTTTATGATCTTTCCATTTGAACCTCCTACAGAGCTGAGCATACAGGCCCCCACTAGGTCCAGGTATGCTTTCTATTATTAGCATATGTTAGTTGAATGAAGTTGTGAATTTCATTCTGACTTTCATACACTCACATAGCAGTGTGGAGGCCACACCAAACCTCTATTACCCTCTCTCATCCCCTTCCCATTCCCTCTCCCATATCCACAAAAGTCCCCGTTTTATATTCATAGGACTGTGGCCTTTTAAGAAAGGGCAATGTGAGCCCTTTCCTCCCTTCCACCACAGGAGGACACATTGAGGAGGTAGCCATTTGCAAGCAGAAAGAGTTCACAGCAGGATATGAGTCAACTGATACCTGGTTAGAGATGTTCAGCCTTTAGAACTGTGATAACAGGGTCTGCTGTTTTCCCACCTAGTCTGCATTATATGGTCAAAGCAAC
Organism: Phodopus roborovskii; assembly: GCF_943737965.1. Taxonomy (NCBI): domain Eukaryota; kingdom Metazoa; phylum Chordata; class Mammalia; order Rodentia; family Cricetidae; genus Phodopus; species Phodopus roborovskii. The sequence continues at coordinate 1,088,537 of NW_026126407.1, read as the reverse complement.
CTACAAAGACTGAGACCTGCAAAAACAGACTCTGCCAATTAAGTTTGATCATCTTGTTAATCGTAGCCTCTGGGGATGAGAGGAATTGAAAGCTTTCCTCCCAAGTTCACCTAAGCAGTAATGAGTCTGCTCTGATGGCACCACACAGGGTACCAGCCACCGAGTCATTTCATCTACCCATTTCTGAGACAGACGGGATAGTGTGATTTGCTAGAAAGCCCAGTGTAGCCAGCAACAGAGCAGCTACTGTGAGCATTTGCTGACTGAATTCTCCCTGTGCATGGTACTGCAGACAATAGCTATGCCCCCTGGAAGTGCTCTGGGAGGTGACATCCAGTTTCCTACCATCCCCCATCTGAATGGAGAATTTATAAAAGTCTTCATTATGGGGATTTAATGGGAAATACAGACTCATGAATACAGGACAAGGTGGAAGCTGCTTGGTTCCAGCTGCTGGGTCCCACCATTCTGCCCAGGGGTGATGTGAAGGACAGCAAGGCTTTGCTTCTGTTCTGCCCTCCCAAGAGAGCAAGAGAGACCCCTCCTCTTCCTGATAAGAGACCACATCCTAACACAGAAGCCATGTCCTAAGGCCAGTACTCCAAAACTATTGGTGGAATGAATTTCCACAACACCCATACCTACTTCATACTCTTAGGGATTTGGCACTTTCTGTCATCCCTGAAGTATACAAGTAAGCTTGAGGGTGAACCACCTAATGCTACATCAGCCAGGAAATGTAGCAAGAGTTAACCTAGTAAACTGACCATCATGCTATTGCCCTAGCTGTCCAAGCTGCCACTATGTCCACTGATTTATAGGTGATGGGGCAGAATAAGACACATATTAAATGGTCTATGCAGGTCATACAATCCCTGCAGGATGGTGCTGAGATTCCAAAGCTGGCATTCCTACAAGACACCTCAGATGAACAGGGAAGTGAACAAACACATGCCTTACCACCAACAAACTAGGGGTACCCGTAGTGTGTGGAGCACAAAGCAGGGACCTGAAAGGGGAAGACAAATGGGAGCAGAGGATCTTGCAATGCTCAACAGAGGAGGAGGAGGCCATCCGCCTAGAAGAGGGGGCTTAGCAATAGTGCATGGAATTTCTAAACATAACCAACACAACTGTTGGGACCCTATGCCAACCATCCCAGGTCCGGGGTGGAGGAGAGCCTAGTTGGTGAGCCCCAGAGAGGCTTCATGCATACAGCCAACAGTTCCAAATCATGACAAGAGACTCTTAGCACAGTTCTCCAAGACACTTCTGTACAATCACTCAGCTGTGACTTTTGGAGCACCTGGGAGGTGGTGGGATCCAAGGAAGACAGGGCATGTGAGAGAAACACTGAACCTGAAACTTGTGATAGATAAGTTCCATCTCCTCTGACCATGTTTTCTCCCTGGGCTGCTGTCACTTGGGTGTAATATGCGTATATCCCTCTACCCATATCTGTCACTAGAAGTGATTGAGTATACAGACCTAGCACAGAGGTGACCGTCCAACCAGGCTAACTCTTCTCAGCTTCCAACATGGATAAAACTTAGTATGGAGTCACGAGGTAAAAATAGGGTTACAATGCTTGTGTCAGTGCTTCCCAGGCTTGTATTTTAGTTGGGATGAGGATACAGGGGAGGAACCTAAGCAAGGACATTAGAAGTCATATGTACCACAACCTCTTACCTTCGCCATCACTCACTCTGAAGTCACCCTTGCAATATAAGCTGATGGGGTTCATCAAAACCAAGAATCTGTCCTCCTGAGAGTTACATCCCAAATAAGAACATCTCCATATATTCATCAGTAGTGAGGAGAGAATTTTCTCAACATTAATCAGACATTAGGGAATTGTAAAGCAAAAGTCCAGAGAGCTTCCACTCTTGTTAAATCAAGAAGGCAATACCACATTTGTTAAGTATCCAGAATGACAAAAACTACCTTGTAAAGTGGAGTGACCACTGGAAATCATCAGAGCCATTTCTTAAAAGTTTACACCTGTCCTATTATCTGACATAGCTGTTCCTCTCTTGCATATTTACCTGTGAATGTTTAATGATAACTTATTTAAATGTGAACGTTTATAACAGCTTTGTTTGTAAGAGTCCCAAACTAGAAATAGCATCATACCAATCAATGGAGGAATGGCAAACTGTGGTATATGCAGAAAATGGAATACTATTAAGCAGGAAAAAAAGAAAGCCAAACACACACAAAGGATACAATTATGCTGACCAAAAGAATTCAGACTAAAGACAGTACAAACATTCTTAAATATTCAACCCTGTAAATAGCTAAAAAAAAAAAAAAATTAAAGTTAGTATATGCTGACAGAAGTGGGATGATGTTGCCTGAAGACAGAGATGCCCTGTGGAAAGGAAAGGAGGAAGGAATTCTAAAAGGGTATGTGGACATTTTGAATGGCTATAAATTTACTGGCTACCCTGACTGCTGAGGTGGCAACTTTACAACAGTATGCATCGTATGTATGCTTAGTGTGTTGTTCATCTATACTAGAGTGCAATAAAGCCCTTCTAAAGATATAAGCAAAAAATTTGCAATAGATCTCTTCACAATGGCCTTAAATTGGAAGCTGCATAAATGTTTATAGCATTTATGAGTATTGATATGTCTATATTACAGAATACTATACAGCAATAACAATGAATATAGTCACACATATCAACCTGGATGATTCTCACAAACATGAGGCTCCTCACATTAAACATAAATAATACATAGCATATAATTCCACATACAGTTTAACATAATATAAAGAAGCATTTGTGCCCTTGGAAATTAGGAGACTAGAACCTTAGGGAAGAGGTCAAGAGTAGACGGTGAGGTGTTATAGGGGCCTCTAGGAGGCTGGTGACACTGTCTGTCATGACCCATGTCACACATCTATGGCTACATCTTACTTCAATGCCTTAACTCTGTACTTAGGATGACTCTGCTTTCTGGATAGCTGCCATGCTTCAGCTTGTGCCTTATTCTGTAAAAGTTATCAGAACAGTAGGTAATAAAGGGCAGTATTGTTGGGCTAAACCTATGCCCCGTGCATGACAAGGATGCAGAATAAGAAAGGAGCTGGGGTTAAAGTATAGGGTGAAAGAGAGGGAAGATGTGTATGAAGGGAAGGCCCATCTGAGGTCCTGTAACCAGATGATTCACACACCAAGACATGTTGACTTCATAGGCATTTTTTTCCTGTCTTATAATTATCATTTATATCAAATACATGGATTCTTTGCATGTGCTTAATGCTGGATGACTTCCAGGTTGTGCTCTCTGAAGGGTGAGAAATCAGTTAATTCACACACCCATTGGCATGCAGGAGCAGAGGAGCTATGTTATTTGAATGACTACAAAACACATTCACACACTCTTCTAAGATAAGGACTGAGGGTGATTACTTTCCTTTCAGAGAGGAGAAAGAATGTGCCTGGGAGTGAGGAACCCTCTTGCAAATAAGGACAAAGGCTTAGGTGCACCTTGGATTTATGCCTTTTGAGGCATCAACCTTGACTGGAATGAAGGGCACAATCCACAGTTCCTACCTCCACAACCAGGTTCCCTCCCAGTCTAATCAACAGAGCAAAAAACAAACAAACAAAAAAACAAACAAAAAAACCAAAAAACAAAAATAAAAGCCAAGCTCCAAATCCACTTGGAGGGCACACAACACAGTTACTCCATCATCTGAAGATGCATTTTCTCTATGGTGACCTTTGACCCTGCCCCAAAAGCACGAATCCCCCAACCCAAGGACATAGAAAAATGTGATAAATTATATCTCCATTATACTGACACAATGGCTCATTCAGAATGAAAGTGGCTATACCCTTCACACACCCACCCACCCACCCACACACACACACACACACACACACACACACACACATACACACACACCAAGTAGGATAAGGCCTTATGGGACAGAAATCTGTCCCCTGGTAACAACTGAAGGATGTAGTGCCAGAGGAAGCATAGGTAAGAGCTAAATCCTTTTGCACTGTCCCCAGTGAGACTCGTTTAGCATAATTACATCCCCTGAGAATCCACCTTCCAGATGAGCCCTGGAGCATCATTTACGTTCAGTATTTCAGGCCAATAACGTGGTTCTAATGAAGCAGGAAGGAAGAACAAGAATAATAAAATTAAAAAGTCAAATTTCCATCCTTAATCTCTGGGACCTGCAAATAGGCTGTGTCTAAGGTTCAGCAGCAGGAGGGTGGCTGGGGAAGAAGCCCATTCTGAAAGCTATCAAGCACTCCTTACAGAGTTGATGGAGAGAGCACACTTTAATCCTGATGGCTGTGGCAGAACCCCTAGGTCCTTGGAGTTAGAAGGGTAGAATTTTTAGAAGGGAAAGAAGAATCAGAACAGAGACCATGCGTGTTTCTCTACACCTCCTCCACTTGGGGATTCCCCCAGAAGACATGATCTTTTACTGAATCCATTTGTCTAGCTGGAAGGACCAGGGTCTTGAAATGTGTCTATCTTACAAAGACATTTCACAGGCTATGTAACATGCGAGTTAATCAGTGCTCATTGGCCAGTGCCTAGCAGGTGTTCCTCAAACATGGGCTCAAGACCACCCTTGTTTCAAACACGGAATGTAACATTTCACCTGTAAATGTCCAGCTGACTTCTAAACTTCCTGCCCCCTACCAGTCCTGATTTCTACTCTTTCTCAAAGGTCGAGATGTAGATGTAGAAATCGTGAAAAATGCCTTTGGGAGGTCTTGTGAGAGATTCTGTTGTCTTTTGTTGTTGTACAAGCATCACACGAATAGAACTCTGCTGTCCAAGTCCCGAGGGGCCAGCTTTCCTTGTAGAATTCAGTACTTCCAGGACAGACTTTCATCCTTCCCACATCCCATTACTAACCTGAGGTCACTAGTGTTTGAGAAGTTTTGATGTCAAGAACTGGGCTGCAGAATTTATTTATGCTACCCCATTTATACTTAAAGGAAACCTTTGAAGACACACCTATGAACGCCCCTTTCTACAGGCTGCAATACTGAGGGTCAAAAATATTAAGTAAAACCTTACATCTAGTAAGTAGTAGAGGTGACGTTTAAGCTGAAATAACTAAGGTCTCTTTACTATCTCTCTAAACTGAAAGCTGCTCCACATCTCAACCATCACAGGGAGCACTTGCCCATCAACCATCACAGGGAGCACTCTCTCATTCAGACACACATAGAACCATGTGTTCCTCCCATACAGTCACTTACCATATTCAGTGAGTACCCACTCTTATAGAAACAATGCACACACTAATGAACAATTAGTGTCTTCACTTCCATGGAGCTTTTGGTCTCCAAACCATAGAATCCTACCACTACATTCACTAAAGCCTTCAGCCTACCATTTCCTTAAAACCCTATCCACACCTTAGCTCCATTTCCTGGCCATAAGTGTAACATTTCAAAGCCTGGCTCTTTGCCATAGTCCTGATCCAACCTATGCTTGTCTATGAGAAAGACTGGAGTGTTTGATTGTAAAAATGGCTCAGGTTTCTCACCTAAAAGAACCTCTCCTTCCCAAAAGACAGGGCCCTAAAACTGAGCCCAGATTCCCCAGCTATTTAGGGGTTTGCAGAAGCAAAGCATCTGACCCCAACTCCAAAACTGACAAAAATTGACCCCACTGTTTAAAAAATCAGCTAACTTAAGGAAAATAATTAACTGCCTCATTTCTGCCCCTAATGATGGATCCCTGCCCTACTCCTCTGTTCTTAGTTACAAAAAAAAAAAAAACTTGAAATACATTAATACATTATAGGAATTCTCCCGAACTAGAGGTCATGAATGACTAGGTCCTGTGCCTTTAGTATGACTTGGCCTAAACTTGAGATGCCACATCTCCAGCATTAATTAAAGCTTGACTTAGCTGTTTGAAGTCATCTAAATTCTCCTCTTGTATTTCTTCCTATAAACTTAATTCCCCATATCCTTACATCGCTCATAACAATATCCACAGTCTTTGCAATGTGTAGGTCTTTGCATTAAGAGTTTGTATCATCTGCTCCTTCAGTCTATGCAGATTGGCTGGCTTATTTAGGCCAGTAAAATGCAGAAGGGAGATGCTACTCCAGAACTCCAGCTACTAAGGGGTTTGGATGCTTAAGCTTAGTCTTACACCCCTATGTGGACCATGAAAGTCAATCTAGGTTTTATGAATCATCCTGTGTTATAGGAACTGTAAAAAAAAAAAGTGCATAGAGGAAGCAAGCATGGACTCCATTCAAAAGAAGTTTGTATTCCATGGAATTGATAGATCATTTGGGAGAACCTTTGCTTTTCTGGGTCGAAGAATCATTCAAACAGAGATGAGGATTAGATTCCACACCATATCTGCATCAGGATTCCAAACACTTACCAATATAAATTCTCTCTATTACAACAACTCCAACGGTTAGATGAGCCCCAGTCTTATGGTAAATTGAAGTCTATCTACAGGAAGCTTTGTTCACGGACCCTTTGCAAGGCCACATCTACCTCATGGCTTCTCTTTCTTCTAGGATAGATCTTCATTCTCTTAGCTGCTCCCCAAGGTTGTGGTTTTGAGGTTCCCTGAAATCCTCTCTCCTGAACATGTGACATTAATTTCCCACCTTATTCTAAACTTTGGTTCACAGAAATGAATGTGAAACCTTACTAACTTGTTATATATAATGCCTCTTCTAGGGAATTTAAGATTTCTTTCTGCAACTGTTTCATTTGGGGGTTTTGTTTCTTTTTCTTTTCTTTTCTTTCCCTTCATCTTCTTCTCTTCCTCCTCTTCTTTCTTCTTCCTTCTTCCTCTTCTTTAAGGCAGGGTCTTGTGTAGCTCAGAAACATAGAATGACCTTGATCTTGTTACATAGATAAATTGAATTTGAACTACTGATTCACTTGCATTTGCCTCCTGAATGCTGGGTTTATAGGCATGCCTCAATAACCCAGTTTATACCATGCTGAAGATCAAACCCAGGGTCTTGTTCATGCTAGGCAAGCTCTACAACTGAGCTGCATGTCCAGTCACAGAGTCTCCAGTTTAAATAATGATGTTGAATTTACAAGTTCCCAAGAAGTCATAGCACTGTGCCATATAATCAATTGTAGATGCTCAGCAAGTATTCCATCCCACTCTGATTAATCTCCAGCACTGGGGCTGGGTCACCTTTTCTCCTGTTTGACCTTTCTTACAACTGCAGAGTCCTACTGCCTAGGAAGGACATGGGGATCAGAAGAACTGGATCTGCAGCTTTGTTCAGGCACTTAAAAGCTCAGTGGACTTGCAGGTATCACTTCTCTGTCTTGATTCCTTTATGCATAAATCTGGAACACACTCCTTCCCTCTCAGCTCAGAGGAATTAAGAAAACCATAAAAGAGGGTGGCATGGTATGAGAAAGCACCATTCCTTCCAAATACTAGGTAGAGATGAAACAGCTGCACAGTGGACATTTATGTGGTCTGTCTACTGACCCCATTTTCACTGTACTCCAGGGCATTGCTCTTATGTGAAAATTTGACATAATTTCACTCTCTATAGAAGAGATTATGTGGCTACAATTGTCACTTCTAAAGAGTGGATCCTATTCTATGATGTTCTAGGAGAGAAAAGATATTTAGGACAATGCTAAGTATTTTTTTTGGAAAATAATGTTGGGAACAGGAGTCTTCAGAGTCTTGGGGGAACTCTCTTCCATTGGACTAAGATGCAGTGGGTCTCAAGAGTTTGGAACCTCCCCCTTCAAGGGCAGACTTGAAAGCTAGACCACACGTGCCAAGTGTCTTACTGTCCTCCTGCCCACCCTCTCCACTGCCCTCTCTGCTGTTCATGGTTGCTTGGCTTTTCTGAGTCTTGTGTAATGACACCCATTGTCCCCCAAAGAGCTCCAAATCACCATGGCAACTCTATCTTCTCACCTTCCAGTCAGATCTGTTATCATGTACTAGCCATACCACCATAATATTTTGCATCTGCATGCTATAGAACCTTCCATTCTTTCCAACCTGAAGATTCTACCATAAATCTTTATTCTTATCAGTTCTACTCACCCTTTAAACTTCAGCATAAAGTCTGACTCCTTGGGCAATCCAATGTGGACAACCCCCCCCCAACAAAGTAATTATTCTCCCCTCTGTGTTCATTTGGGACCAAAGAAATTTCTGATTTTCACAAACTGAAGTTCTGTTTATGAACTGGTCTCCTGGACTGTGGAAGCAGTGATGAAGTCTCTAGAACTCAGCCCATCTCAGCACATAAAAGAGATGACACAATTTAATACCTGGACTCTGGGTCCCTATCCCAATACTGAGACCTGTAATTTCTCCATATTCCTGAAGGCAGAGAACAGGCTTAGAAAGAAAAAGGAGAAAATATAACATATCTCATGTCCCCTCATAAGAAAAGTGTTTATGATTGCCAGAGAATGTATAAACTGCAGCACACATTATTTGTCAGCAAGTCGTGAAAGGGCAGAAAAGCAAGCTATTTTTACTACTCCAGAGGCTGGGCTCATGCAGTGAGAGTGCCAGGTCTGTTACACACAGATTCAATGAGGGGCAGAAAGGCCCGCTTCTCTGGGCAGGAAGGCTGACATGGGTGTTCACAGCTGCTTAGCTACAAGACTCTAAAATATTGTTTGCTTAGTCTGAGTGTCAGAAGAGCTCAGAGGTTAAAGTCATGTGGACTTGTTCTATGTTGCAGAATTTTATATATATATATATGGGTTTTTTGTTTGTTTGTTTCTCTGTATTGCTTTGAACCTGTCCTGGAACTAGCTCTGTAGACCAGGCTGGTCTCGAATTCACAAAGATCTGCCTGCTTCTGCATTCCTGAGTAAAGGTGTGCACTACCAAAACCTGGCAATATATATGTATGTGTATATGTATATATGTATATGTATATGCATATGTATATGTATATATATATTTATATTATACACACACATAGAGAGAGAGAAACAATTTCTTAGGTGAGCACTGCATCTATATCATATATATATACAACATACTATGTCCATTTAGCATTGCCTATATGCATGTGTATCTGGAGTTGACCACTTGACATTGGGGAACCTATGAAGAAGCTGACTCATCCCCAGAGGAAACTGATTCTTTCTTTCTCAGAAGCCATTGACCTCCTGTAGCTCTTCACCTAGGGGTAAGACTTTATGGAATCTCCCACACCTTCAATGTAGGCATGGAAACTGTTGTTGTCATCATGCATGTTGTTGAGATTTCATGGGTGTATTTCCCCTGTCATTTCTATGGGATACTACCTAGCAACAGGTGTCCTGATTTTCTGATGACAGTCTTTTTGTCCTCTCTTCCACAATTTTCTCTGAGCCCCAGTTGTAGGTCTTGAGCACCCCACAGTCACTGATTCTCTGCATTTTGAGCAGGTTTGTAATTCTGTACTTATTTCCATCTGTTGTAAAAAGAAGTTCCTTGGATCAGTTAATGTTAAAACAATAAGAGCAAACTTGACCTCTATTTTTCATTTCTATTTTATTAAACACAAAAGACCCTTACTGAGCACCTACTGGGCACTTGTTCAAGAAGAAACAGTGATTGCATAGCCCTAACCTCAAGATGCTTACTGTAGAAGCAAGAAGCAGGTCTAAGATGTGTTCACTATCACAGCCATGAGGAGGAAATGTGGTACTCTAATGTGGTACTCTCTAATGCAGAGCAAAAGACCAATGAGGATCTGAGGCTGATGCGGGCACTCAGGAGAAGATGGGATTCCCAGGAAGAAAGGAGAATGATGCTCATGGCTGGTGTTTAAACTCCAGGCCACTCCAAGTCCTCCCGCTTGCTGCATGTGCCCTGGTAGGATGCTATGAGCAACCAGTCGGTGCACCACTGGGTGCTTCCTGGAATATATCGAACCTGTTCTCTTTGTTTCTGATTTGGAGTAAGACACACTTCTGATCTTGAGAGCCAGTGCTGTGTTAATGCATTCTTGAAACTCTAGGGTACAAGTTGATCAGGCCAGAAAGACAACATTTCCAAGAACTGCAGTGAAGAGAGAAGATATTTCTCTCTATTCTTGCAACACAACTCAAATTCCTTTCTCAGATGAGCATGTGGCATTGAACAAACTTGCTTTGTGGATTGCTTCTAATCTCCTTAGCTCTCCTCTGTCTAGAGAATCCAAATATAACCAGCACTAGGACTTGGCATCCCCAAGTAGTTAGCCATGGCATGTTTGATCTGTTTCTTACCAGAACACCTGGCAGGCTCTTGGCCCTACTGCAGTTATATAAGTGTAAGAACTCCCACTGCCTGATTCAGTTGCCTCATGTTTAAAATGGTCTAGATGGTCAGAGTACATAAAAATGTAAAATCATCTCATTATGTATGCAGCTCTACTTAAGTCAAAGTTTAAGTCAATAACTGTCAGTTATTTGGGGGTAATTTAGATGCATTCTCTTTAAGAAGCCTGGTGTCTATCCTTCAGAAGGAAAGGTTCATTCTTCCTTCATTTTAGGATTCCTACACCTGACACATACTTTTAAAGTAGTAAGTTAACAAACTGGAAGGTGGTTTTTCTAGATCTTAGAGCATTGTTGTATAACTTATGCTGAGAACTATCTACTAACTCCATTAAAGACTCCAATAACAAACCAAAGACATTATCCCACCAAAAGTCCAACTTTATGAACCAATGAGTTTATTGAGGTTATTTACAGGAATGTGTATGAGGGGTTATTTATGATAACATAGATGACTCAAAGAGCAGGTATGTGCCTAAAAATCCCATCACAGCATGAGTAATAAACTCATAAGAGCTACAACCTGGGAAACTCCTGCATGAGTCTCAGCAAGTCAGATATGTTCCTATCTCCAAGCTTAGATAACCTTGGGAAGGAAAGAATCTTGTAAATCTGGTAAATTACAGGGCCTTCCTGAAACTTGTGAGTTGTTCACTTCCTTAATCTTAAGAGAATTCCTCAAGGATGGACTGTTTCAATTCAGAGGATATTGCTGCACACAGGCATCTGTCCTCCATCTGTGCTAAAAGACAAGGAGAGTAAGTATCCTCTAAAGTAACTAAACGTTAGAAATCCTTAGAGAAAAGTTTTAATTGATAACTGTTTTCTGAATACTGTGTATATGAGTGTCAAGTGAGAATGCATGTTATTTTTTCCTTCTGGTAGCTGAAAGTCCAGATTGACTTTGAAGACCACTGTGTACTAACTAAATTATGACTCCTGGCTATGTGTATATATTTCACTTATTCTAAGCATGGAGCTGAGACTGGTAGTTCAGATTCTCTGCTTCTTCACTGTAATGGATTGTTGGACTGACCATGCATCTATGCGTACATACATGTATCAGTTCACTGTCAGCAAACAATTCCAGAGCACTGGCTGTAGAAATGCTCAATTTCACTATAAATAAAACTGTTCCAGCCTTTTGGCTGAAAAACCACCATGGATCCTACCAGACTTTTCTTATCCCTAGATCATAAAGCATGTGAAATTTTACTATTGTCTTTATGTATTCATCGGCTTCTTACTGCTATAACAAAATGCATGAGGCAAATAACTAATAAATAGAAAAGGGTTGTTTTGCATTCTCCAACACTGGCTCTTTCAGGCTAAGAATAGGAGGTTTAGTTGTTTTAAGCCTGTGGCGCAAGGGTAGCCATCTTGCCTGGGGAACATGGTGGAGCAAACCTGTTACAAGACCATTCAGGAAGCAGGTAAGAGAAGGACTGCCTGGGTTTACAGTTCCCTTTAAGGCATGTCCCTAATGATCTAAAGACCTCCCGGAGGCCAAATCTCTTAAAGGTCCACAGTGCCTTCCCATAGCTGTCATACAACATGGACTTTTCTCTATTTTATTTAATCAATAGTTTTATGATTCAGAATTCAAAATTATAGAACTCTTTTCCTTTAGATGCTGCTCCCCTTATGGGATATGCTGCCACCCAAATGCTCAGAATACTCCATCTCAGTGAGGACTGCTCCTGGTAAGTCTGAGTCCATAGGCACAGTGACCATGACCACTCTTAAAGACTGGACCAAACAAATGATTCACTTATTGTCTCCACTGGCACCTTCTTCTGTAACTGGACTCAGTTCACCTCTTCTGCCTTCCCTGTCTCTGGGATCAGGATGCTGTGAGCCACACTTCCCTGGCCCTCGTTGCTTTTCTCCTCTTTCTACTTGATTCTTTTGTGTCCGCTCCCATAAATGCTTCTGTCCATCTACATTAAGCATAGAGAGGCAGGCTAAAGGCCTTCCACTGGGCTTGCTGCTCCTAGCTGTGTGATATATCCTCAGCCCTGCATCTCCCCACTGTCTGTGTCTGCCACCTGTGGAAAAGCTTTCCTTGCCCATGCTTTATGCTTCAAATTCTCTTCTCCCTGGTTGTTGCCTCTCTCTCTCTCAGGCTGGTAGCTCCATTGTTATTATGGCCATATATTAAGTTTAATGTGTTCACAAGGCATTTTACACACTCATAAAAATCAAGCTCTGTAAGAGCTGCTTGGGCTGAAGACAACAGAAATAGCCTCCCAGTCCCTCGCTGGTGCATCTTACCATGCTACCCTCCTAATATGCAGTGCTGGGTAATGTTTGGTACTTCTGATGATAAATATAGTGTTGGGAAGAAGACAAAATGATTTCCCAGATTATATGCCAAGACTGAGTCATGATTGCTTCCACTTAGGTAATAACCCACAGCATTAGCCATCTTCATAATGGGTGATGTTTGCTGAGTGCACACTCTATGTCAAGCTGCTCACTAAAGGTTTTACACAATCTTCCCAAGGTAATCTGTCCGACGATGTCACAGGCTCTGCTTAATTTTACAGTAGTGTAGAATAAGAGAAGGAATTTGATCCACGGTGACATTAAGTAGTGAGTTCAAAGGCAAACAGCACAGAAGTGAGAAAACTTAGATTGCTCAGACCCAAGCCACCTGGTTCTATATCCTACCTGCTAAAGCATGCCCAGACACTGGTGTGAGAATATGGCCACCTGTAAGGTCTAAGGATTCAAATTAATCTAAGACAGTGGTGAACAACTAATGCATGCCATTGGTATGTTCTTCTGTCTATGCTCACCATCTTTCCTCTCTTTATCACCGGCAAGAATGAACGGACACACAAAACATCCATCCTCCATTGTGTTTGTTTCTGTTCATTCCAGACTGTGAACGAGAGTTAGTGACTCTGACCTGAGCACATTTCCTTGGACTTTGGGAGCTATGTGCATTGCAGCCCTGCCTAGGATGGAAAGAGCAGTAAGCCAGAATCTCTTGCCACAGAATGCTGCAAATCATCTTTAGGCATGCATTAGTACTGTTTCCTAACAACTCGTAATGTGCTGACTAGCCAAATGGTTTCTCATACTTACTATCTTCTTGACATAATAGCAGTGTTTGAACCCATTCTTTCCTTCCCCTTTCTGTATTTCATTTTCCTCTCTCAAACCATGAACCACAATATTATTTGGGAAACCCTAATGTCAATGACATCTGAAACATGAGAGACACAAAGCCCAGAGAGGCTGTTATTTGCCTAGAACTATGAAACATAGTTCAGGGCCAGAGTGAAATTTATATATGCTAGCTTGTAATGCAGTGCTCTTTCCAGGCAATGTATGGTGAACACGCACACGCTGCCCCTGTGAGATTACAGGCAACATAAAGATTGGCTGCTAAAGCCAGTGTGGAAGCTTCCTCTTCACTCCCGGCCTCTCTAAGAAGACTCCAAGAACTTCAGATCACACACCCTCATTCACCACACACCCAGATGGGCTCAAAACATGCAAAAGCACCTACTGTGCCCTGCAAGACATTAGCTCTGATTTTATCTCTGCTCAGCCCTCAGGGTCAGTCAGAGCAGTGCAAAAGGGCATGCTTAACCTCAGAGCTCTATAACGTTGGACGACAGATAAATTCTGTTTAAAGTGACAGCTAATAGATACTTCTTGCCAGTCTTCATAGACTCTATCTCCTAGTGATGAGACAGGCAAGCAAGAGACTCAAGCTTGCCTATTGGGAAGGCTTCCCAAAGGCTTGAAGGCTTGAAGGCTTGAAGGCTTGAAGGAGGCAATCATGTGAAGACAGGAGAAGCCAATCAGAACAGCTGTTGGTATATGTAGGTGTTTCTTAGATAGACCAAGAGAATGAGAGCCCAGTAAGGGATGAGGAGAGAGGAAGCTCAGTAGCCAGATTGTATACAACCATAGCACTCAGTTCAGATTTATTTTATAAGCAACCGCAAACTACTCAATGGATTTAAAGTGCAAAGAGGCATGATTTAATTTACACTTTAAAATAGCATTATGGAAAGTTGGAAAAACACATCCAGCGTCATCAGAATAGTAAAATGAACTTGCTATGACCATGGCCAAGCTTCAACAACTTCTCACAGTTTACCATTCTTGCATCATTAAAAAAAGATCCACCCACTCACTACTCTCCCACTTGTTTATACTTTCTTTGCAGTTATATTTTTCTCTTTCTTGAGGTAAAATTTACATCAATGGCATGAACTAATTTTGACAAATGAAGCCCATGTTGCTATCACAGAGCACCTTCCCCTCAGAAAGTCTCCACCTTGTCAACCCTCTCTCCTTCTCCAATCCAGGAGGCAATGACTATTCTTACCCCTTATCTGACATTGGTTTTATTTGTTCTGAAAAACTGACATTCATGTGGCCCTACCATTTTACTTTTCCATGTGTTCTGGGTAGCCTTATATGTCAACTAGACATAGCCTAGAGTAATCTGGGAGGAGGCTTAACAGAAATTGCCTAGGTCTGATTTGTATCTGAGGAGGGATTGCCTTGATTATTAATTGATGCAGAAGAGCACAGTCTACTGTGGATGTCACCATTCCTAGGAAAGTAGTCTTTGGCTGTATAAGATACTGAGTTAAACATGTGCCAAAAATAAAGCCTAAGATGGAGCCAGCAAGCAGCCTTCCTCCATAGTTCCTGACTCCCTACTTCAGTTTCATACCTTGGGTTTCTGTCTGACTTCCCTTCAGTGATGTATGGTGACAGGGAAGCATAAGCCAAATAAAGTGTCCCTCTTTTAAGTTGCTTTAGTCAGAGTGTGAAGGCACAGGGTGGGATTTAAATAAGTTCACCAGACCCAAGATAAATGATAAATAGGTGTGTATTAGGGAAGAACACAGACAAAAGTAAAAAAACTGCTGCAGCCTTCCTGCTCCAGAAGATGCAGTCTCTGCCATTCTGAAGCTCTCTGGAACCCAAGAGAGCTCAAGCCAGCCCCCTCCTCTACCTTAATTGGTCAACTCTACACCTGAAACCACTTCAAAAGGGTGGCCACTACTATAAGTTCACTGGCAAGGCAAGAAGCCACTACAAGAGTGTTTTATTACAGCAACAGAAACCAAACTGGAATTCTGTGTCTTCTTTCTTTCATTCTGAATAATGTATCTGAGATTTGTGAATATTGTGTGTATCGGTACTTTGCCTTTTTACGTTTTAGCTGAATAGTGTTATACTGTATTAATATACAACATGCATGTCCATTAGATTGTTTTAAATGAATATTTGGGTTGTCTTCATTTTTGACAAGTATGAGTAAGCCTGCATAAGTATGACATGGTAATTCCTATAGATATGTGTTTCTGTCATTCTTGAATAAATACCTAGGAGTGGAATTGAATTATGTCTTAAGCATTGGGAATAGAGTTTAGGGGGGAACTGAAATGGCTGAGGTAGCTTACCATGGCATAAGCTAAGTAAAAGCTGTAGTATGACTGGAGGGGGAGGATTGGTACTTGGCACTGGTGAGTATAATCATTAAGATTGTCTGATGCAGTAGACGCTGGGGTAAGAACATGAGAAAATCCAAGGGTGACTAGTAGGTAGTTAGGGTCATCCAGTGGGGCATATCTGGGGACCTGTTGCTGACACTGAGAAAGTGAGGAGGGGCTAGATGTGGTGGTATACACCTGTAACCCATATACTTGGGAGGCAAAGTCATGATTGAAGATCAAGAGTTCAAGACCAATCTGGACAACGAAGTTTAATTTCTCAACGGCAGAGACATCCTAGAGCAGATGTGAAGGAAGTACATGGAACCTGGAGCTCAGAAGAAAGGCTGGTCAGTGTTGACCTATCCTACAGATCTAGACTTCAAGCTATAAATACCTCAAGAGCTGATCAAAGGGCAGTTTCCTGGTTAGTTTTATATCAACTTAACATAAGCTAATTTTGAAAGAGGGGCTCTCAACTGAGAAATCACCTCCATCAGAATGGCCTATAGCTAAGTCTGTCATACATTTTCTTGATTGATTACTGATGTGAGAGGGCCTAGTCCACTGTGGGTTGTTCCAACCTTGGCAGGAGGTCCTGAGTGGTATAAGGAAGAAGGCTGAGCAAGCCGGTAAGCATCGTTCCTCGGAAGCCTCTGCTTCAGTTCCTGCCTTGAGTTCCCTCAAGAATGAAGAATTAACTGTTAGTAAAGTGAAGTAGACCCTTTCTCCCCAAGTTTGCTTTTGGCCATGGTGTTCTACTACAACCAAAGTAATTAAGATAGATGGGAAATGGATTGTATTTCTTCAGCCAATCCTGTCAAATTCTAGTACCCCTTAGAAAATATTGTACACTGAGAAACCATGAGACCTTACCTGGGGCTGGCAGGAAGGATGGGGTGCTTTGGGTGATAAGCACTGTCCTCGAAAATCTGGGGTCACAGTGTGGCGGGATGCCATGCAGACATTTTCTACTGCTGACAAGGTAGATGTCCCTGCCCAAAACAATGTAAAACTGAAGACTCTGCCCTTATGTAAACAGACATTGGTAATCCAGATCGAAGCCCCAGGCTGATTAAATTATTGCTTGGCCCAATAGCTGTCAACCCATATCTTTTACTTCCTTATTCCAGTGCCTCTTCCAAAGTAATGGCCGATTCTATTCCCTGTGGGCATTCCATGAATTTATTTGACCTTTCCACCTGATTCTCAAGCTACACAAAAACTAGAATGTTCTGAGTGTCTCATCTTCACCTGACATCCTTTCATATCCTAGGTGTTAAATAACCCATTATTGTGAAAAAACCACCCCAAAGCATGGCACACTTGAAAGCACTGTTGAATCATTTAAATACCCCCAGGGAAATGTCAAAGATGCAATTGGACAGATTAGTAATCTGTGTGATCATTGGCTTCTTTATTTCCTCCCCAAAGTAACCACAGATGAGTGCTTTCATTCTGAATAAAATGGTATGTGCATTCAGTATCTCATTTATTTAATCATTAGGCTTGTGTTTGGGTACCTAATTCATGTTGAGCCATAGCCTAGGATCTGAGTGTAAAGATAAATAAACACCATCTTCACTAAGACTCACCTAGATATGTAAATAGACTCTGGAGGAGTTGAATCCGTTGCTGTGAATATTCCAACCCAAGTCAAAGAAGACTCCTCAGAGGATGAAAAGACCTAAACTCGGCCTTCAAAGAAAATTAAATTAGAGCCATCTCTTGAGGCCAAGCTGGGAAAGGGCACCGCGTGCAGAGAAGCCAGCATGGAGCTGGTGTGGGCATGACAGAGGGAGGCTGGCTGATGCTGAAGCCTAAGGGAGGTAAAAGGGGAGGCAGGGTTGCAGCTGTAGAGGTGTGCAAGGCCTGGATATTGATTAGAATTACTTGTGCCACAACCAAGGCCATTGCTCAGGCTTTCACAGAATGGCTGAAAGGCTCACACATGCCCTTAGAGTTTGGTGGCAATGGGTGATGGAGGAAGGGAGAGCTACAACAGAGAGAAATGTGTAGGCAGCAGGCTGCAGAAGGTAAAGGGATAAAGGCGATGAAGGGAGCGAGTCTCACATCAGCAGTTATGGCCTGACTAGGTAACAGGTCAGGATACATGTTACTGTTTGACAATATGGAGAGAGGGGGGCAACAATTCGGATACTTGACAATGAGAATTGACAAACTCTGACAATCACATGGCTGATCACAGTGCAAATGTGCAAGTGAGGGGCTGGAAACAGGAGCCTTGCCACACACTGTGTATGCAGGGCACTTTGAAAATGCTGCTGCGGCTAAGGCTAACGTCTGTTTGACTCCACTGCCCATAATCTTCAGCTCCCCTCCAGGAAGCTTGGCTTCTGCTCCCATCCCTTCTGCTAGTAGCCATGACAATCCTCTTGAAAAAGTGGTGTGGGTGGTTTTCCATACTTAGGAGTGTGTATGTGTGTACATAGTATACCCATCCAAACACAGCAGAATACTACTGTTTTGTTGTTGTTTTTTTTTTTTGTTGTTGTTGTTTTTTTTTTTGTTTTTGTTTTTGTTTTTGTTTGGTTGGTTGGTTTTTGGAGACAGGGTTTCTCTGTATTGCTTTGGAGCCTGTCCTGGAACTTAGTCTGTAGACTATGCTGGCTTTGAACTCACAGAGACCCACCTGCCTCTGCCTCCCAAGTACTGGGATTAAAGGCATGCACCACCAACACCTGGCTAAAATACTACTTATTTTTTTAACATTTTTTCTTATTTTACATATTGATTCCAGTTCCCTTTCCCTTCCATCCTCCCATGCCCCCCCCCAGACCTTATATCCCATCCACTCCCCAGAGAGGGGGAGGTCATCCATGAGGGATCATCAAAATCTGTCAAGTCATTTGGGGTAGGGCCTAGGCCCTCCCCAGTGTCTCTAGGCTAAGGGAGTATCCCTACATGGGGAATGGGCTCCTGAAGTCTGTTTATGCACTAGGGATACACCCTGGTTCCATTATCAGAGGTCCCATAGACTGCCCAGGCCTCCTAACTGAGACCCATGCTCAGGGGTTCTGGGTTGGTCCTATGCTGGTTTCCCAGCTATCCTTCTGGGGTGCATGAGCTCCCCCTTGTTCAGGTCAGCTGTTTCTGTGTGTTCCTTCAGTCTGGTCTTGACTGCTTTGTTCATCACTTCTTCCTCTCTGCAACTGGATTCCAGGAGTTCAGCTCAGTGTTTAGCTGTGGGTGTCTGCTTTTGCTTCCATCATCTACTGGATGAGGTCTCTATGAATACATATAAGGTAGTCATCACTCTCATTATCGGGAAAGGGCATTTAAGGTAGACTCTCCGCTATTGCTTAGATTGTTAGTTATGATGCTACTTTTAAAAACTAGGTCTACTGCTTCCTTAACTGGGAAGATTGGTCTGAGTTTCCTATCTGAAAGAATTTTATTTTTTCTCTTTATCTCTTCCTATTTCTTTTCCAGTTTTTTCTTTTATCTCCTGTCATCTGCTAGGTTGTGAGCTTCTTATGGTTACCTATATAATATTCATTTCCAAGACTTCAGGACTCTATGGGTTCCAAGTGGTGCACGGGTGCCTCTTCACTTAGTTGTCCCACTCCCTAAGTTGACCAGCATGCATTAATCCCATGTTGCAGATGCAGAAATGGAGCTCAGATGGCCAGCTCTCAGAGCCTGATCTTTTTACTGCTTCCTGTCTTGGGGAAGCCTCTTGATTAGGGGAAATCCACTGTGACCTGGAGAGAAAGCTTCATGGATGAAGGATGTTCTTAATGTCAGTCCCTGACTGAGTCCTCATCCCTGAAGCACCAGAAGCTCCATTCTGGGAGGCAGCAGGCCCTGGGAGGGTGACCTCAAAACTGCCTTTTATACTTTCTCCTCTCAGACCAGCTGCCTTTGGGAATCCCAGGGCAATATATTAGGATTTTCTTCCACTTGCCTAAGGAACAGGGATGCCCCACAAATAGGTAAATTGGGCCCAGGAATTATTTGATACCCTTTGAGAAAAAAGAAGTATTGTATTTTTTTCAAGGGTTCCTAAACATTTGAATGGGAAAGTACTTTGGGGGTGGGTTTATTTCCAAGAACACTTGATTTAAGTTATACATTGAGAGACATGATTGGTTTAAGGTCAGAGTTCAAGAAGAAAATGCAGCAGGCAGGAATGCTTATGGACTTGTTAGCTGGTGTTGTAAAGATGGCAGACAGAACACTTTAGGGCATGCTTAACTTCTCTTCCCAGAAAGGATTCAGCAGCAGCCAGAGGAAAGGACACATTGGAGGTATTTATTATAGAAGCTTTCCCTTGAGGACACCTGTCTTACTTGGTTGCTATAGGTAGTGAAAACACTGGATGATGGGGGTGTGTTCTTCTGTAAACTGTGAATATGTTCCTTTTATTGGTTGATAGATAAATGATGATTGGCCAGTAGCCAGGCAGAAAATGTAGGCAGGGCTACCAGACTAGGAAAATTCTGGGAAGAGGGAAGGTAGGGAATAGTCACCAGAGGGAGACATCATGTAACCGCCAAAGGAGAGTAACATGCCTGAGCATTACAGGTAAGTCACAGCCTCATAGAAATACATAGTTTAATAGGAATGGGTTAATAATTAATAATAATAATGGGTTAATAGTTACACCAATAAGAAGCCTGAGCCATAGGCAAAACAGTTCATAATTAATATAAGCCTCTGTGTGTTTATTTGGAACAAAATGGCTATGGGGCCAGGCAGGACAGAAACTCCATCTTCATCTTAATTTCCTGTTCTCTCTTAAAAGTCCATAAAATAAGTACTATAATCAACAATAAATGGAAGAGAAAAGTGGTGTTCAGTAGTTTGAAAGGCTTTGCTCAAGTTCACACCATCAGCAAATCTAGAACCAAGAGTCAAAAAACCTTTCCTACATCTTTCCAAAACCCACACATTTCCTTCTACATTGCTTCCGTAGCAAAACTCTCTGAAGGGTGGGTCTTGTAGTCTATCTAGGGTGACCCTTCCCAGCCAGGCCAGCAGAATGTCAGACAGAGGGTTTGTTTACACTTGTGTTCAATGCATTCTGAGAAAGAATAAAATGGACAAATGAACGGAAATCAGGGAAAACACAGAGTTCAATCACTGAAACGAGGGATGAGAAGAGAGTGATCAACATGAACAATTCTAAAGAGAAGTGCTTGACTCTGGAAAAGCCTTCTCTCAGACAAGGAGAAGAATGTGTATAGAGTACTTACTGATACCTGCCATTTGTCAAGAGTTCCAAATTCATGAAACTAATTTGCAGACACCCTTGTAATAGTGTTAGAGCCACTCATAGTTCTAAGTGGGAGGCCCCAGAGGTTAAGCATCTTCTCTATGCTCCTTCACAACTTAGATTACATAGTCTAAAAGTCTGATTCTATGTTTTTAAGACTAACCCTGCTACAAACACTACTGCCCAGAATGCCTTGAAGTGAAAAATCTCAAAAATGACTCCAAAGTCCATACCTTCAAAGGATTTTAAAGAGATGGGAAACCAGAGAGGGACTGGAAAAGTAGTCCCACAGTTAAGAGTTCTAGAGGACCTGGGCTTCATTTCTAACATGCACATTGTGGCTCAAGGCCATCTGTAACTCCAGCTCCAGGAGATTTGATGCCCTTGAATGGTTCTGTGAGCACTAGGCCCACATGTGGTGCACATACAAACAAACACTCATTAAAAAAGACAAAGAGAGAAATAGAAAGAAAGAAATCAGAGACAAAACTGTGATAACACACACTCAAGAGTCCTAAATCTCAGAGTCAATAATCCAGTAGTTAATCTCTATGAAAATCTCCCCATGATGTATACAGACCAGGGCTTCCAAGCTCTGGCTTCACACTAGAATTGCTTGGTGAAATTCTATAAGGCATGGTCATCTGAACCTGCTTCCTAGCCAATTGATCAACATCCCTAGGGATGGGCCCTTAAATTCATGCTTTTTGAAGTTCTCTGGGTGATTTGGACATGCAGCTTAGCCTGTGAAGAACTGATGGTGGAAATGTGATAGGCAGTCACCTCTGCTAGACAGTTGTCATTCTTCTATGCAATACACCAGAACTTTTCCCCAAAGTCAGTCTAGCCTTCAACCACTTCAAGGACAGGCATTATATATGTCACCATTCCTCTAGTATCATCCAGAGTTACCCATCACAGTTATAGTTGTGCCATAGATTCACAGCCTGTGGGGACATCTCTGCTCACCATACCTATTGTTAATGCAGTGTTCTGTAGAACTCTATTTATCTGGGAGATGACCTTGGAGTGGCCACAGTTGGAGATGTGCATCACTGCTGAGGTTTCCAGAAAACTTGGTTTTAGATATAAGCAAGACCATAGAGAAAATAGTGGTCAGTGCCTTGACTCATTGGTATAGACAATGGTTTATCATCAGGGTTCAGCTTGAAACTGTACACGTACCATGAAATAACAGAAATGATATGATCTCACAACATCTCATCTCAATTTAGAACCAAATGGTGGGCTCCTGCTGTCTTCGGGCCCTTCAGTGGCTAGCCACGTTATTCATGTCTTCCAGTATGTTATGTTTGTTTCTCTTGATAGACTTTAAAAATATTTCAGAATGGGAACATTGTGTTCTGTGTCCTTGTGTCTAAAGCCTTCCAATCTCATACCCAGCACAGAGTATACAACTAATAAAGGTTTCTTTGGTGGGATAGACTCTAGGGCAGACCTAACTTAATTCTTGAAGCTGTTCATTGTGATATGCATGTACGCTGAGGTCATGGCACACACAAGCACATCCTCAGGTAGAACATGAAATAGCCAAGAGATACATGGAAAAGATTCAAATTCTCACTGAAAATAAAAACAGAGCAACTTTTAAAATGCAATGGATTCATTTCTAATCTGTCAGCCTGGCAAGTGATTTAGACCAGACACACCCATGACTAACTAATGAGCATGTGGGCAATTAGTAGTCTCAGAGACCATCATGAGTGCATACATCAGAATAGCCCTTCAGAGAGCACACTGCATAACAATTGTAAGAATGGATACTTTGAAACAGTACTTTATATGAAGAAGAACATTGACAGTGTACAAATGCTCTGTTTATAATTTCAAAAAATGGAAAGAACCCAGTTGTCTTTATAAATAGGAATGATTAAATAAATTAGGGTTCATCACACAATAGGATAATGTGCTACCATTATGAAGGATGGAGCAATCGCTAAAGGATTAATGAGGAAAGATGTTCATGATGTATTGTTAAAGAAACATGTTGATTGCAAAGTAATGGTGCTCCTATGATAAAATTTTAATATCATGTGCATACCTAATAAACAATATCCATGCAGGCATGTTGAGACAGACAGATATATGATAGGTAGACAGGTAGGTAGATAGGTCAAGTTACCTCCAAGGATAAGCACCAAATTGTAAGGCAATGTCAGTCTTTGAAGATATTCTACTTTTTAATTTACATATACTCTATTATTTAATTTCTTTAATAAGCTCCATGAATGTCTTGCTTTCCCAACTCATCACATTTATTTCTGTTTCCAAAAGACAGACACATCCAGGGGTAGATCTTGGCCCAGTGGTCACTATATGGGATAGCTCTGTAGTCCTCTTTCACTTTAGGAAGTTTGGGGAGTGGCAGTACTGCTTTTCTCCAGTGGTAAGGATGAGGAATGGCTGCAAGGTTTGTCATGATTCTTCCATCTTCCCTTTCTGTGGTTCTGTGGTCTTGGTGGGTCAGTACAAAATCAGCATACAGTGAGAGAATAATACAGGGAAGAAAGATTGGAAGGCTCCTGGAGCAACCATCTGGATTCACCTGGACTGAGGGATTCCCTACAATGCAAAAAAGGAAGATTCCAGAAACTTCTCAGGAAAAAGAGGAGCACTTGCCTTTCCTGCTTTGGGAACCTGCTGTAGCTTTGATGGGCTTAAGAACAAGTTTCTAGATTCTGGGAGAGGTAGCTTGAAGGTGAGGGTGTGATGATTTCACTAGACCCAAGATAAATGACAAATGGGTGTTTATTGGGGGAATAATTGCATAGAAAAATACAAAGAACCATGGGATAACTTCCCTACCCTTCCTACAGGATCAGCAGACCCAAGAGAAAAAGCATGCCCAAGCAAGACCATACCTTACACCAAAGGGATGTGGCCACCATTACAGGCAAGACCACTACAGTAGCTTCTAATCCCAGCACTGCCATAAGATATCCTGTGTCTTCAGGCAATGTACAAACTCTCTGTTGTCCTTAGCTGCTGCTTATACAATGAAGAAGGAACACTGAAAGGTGATGTCTTGAAGATCCATTGCCCAATGGCCACTGCCTGGGTGCTGGCATCATTGTAAAGGCTATTCCTCATGAGAAATGTTCATCATTTCTTGACTTTGGACCCTTGGCCTTTCAAGAGTAAAGACCATATCTTTCTGCTTATTTGTGTCCCTGGAGTGGTGTGTGGGAATTGCCTGATACAACTTGACCCTGAGAGGGGGAAATTACATGTCTCATGAAAGATGCAAGACATTTCAACCCTCTATCCATTCAGATGTGTGAGTACTCCTCTCTCTTGGATTATAGGTAAGTTATGGTACTTCCAAAAAACTAAAAGGAAGGAATTCCCCACACTGTCCAGAAAGAAAGGTTAAGTCAGAACTTAACATCTCCATAGCTACATCAAGGAGAAGCTGAGTCTCCTAAGATAGTGAGATCTGGGGAAGATGCCTCAGATCTCCAGAGTCCAGTACATACATAGATGTAAGGTGACTACTTACAGGGGCTACTAGCCTCTAATCCCTACCCCCAACACACAAGAAAAAGGTAAGGAATACTACCATCTCTGGTCATCACCCCCTCTTCAGTCTAAAACCAAGATGGTTCATACTGTTACCAAATTCCAATTTCCTCTTATGCACATTCCCTGGAAGATCTACTGTGCCTACCTTGCTTTAGAGGAGCCTTCCTGCACTGAGGACTCCAGTTCCTAGAGAATGTAGCATAACATCATGGAGGCAGTATCTGTTGTTCCATTGGTACAATGCTATCAAAGGGCTGACTTGATCTCTTCTGCTTCCTCCAATGCCATGGTCTGAGCCACAACAGATTTCCTGAAACTCCAAGTTCTGAAGCAGCAGGCAGCTGTTACAGGTTTCTCAGAAGTCCAGGGGTCAGTCAGTAGGTATCTGTTTAGCCTCTCCAAGATGCATGTAAATCACCTTACACAGTGACCTGCAATTGTCCAGATATCATATTCCTGAATAGTGCTCAGAAAAGATTGGTGAGTAACACAGTGTATGGTAGGCAGCAATGGACCCAGATATTCAGATATATCCAGGAACATATTTCCAGATCTGTAGGCATGTTGTTTTGTCAATTCATACCCTTAAAACACGTCATAGCCCTTTCTAGGTGTTGACCTCTCTATGCTTAAACCTCATGGAGTCTATGTGTGTTCCAGCAGACCCATATCTCTCCGTCATTATCAATATTTCCTAAAGTCATTTCACCAGTTCTTGAACTGGCTTCCCTCATTCCCTTGCCTTACTTATATGGATGATAAGAAAAAAATAAAAAGGATGCCTGCAAAAGAAGAGAAGGAAGAGAGCAAGTAAGAGTCATTGCTCATCATCTCAAACAAAGCTATTGTGTTAGCAAGTCAGGCAGAGAGAAACAAGAATGATTCTGTCAAGGAAGAAAAAAAATCCATGGAAATACAAAGGTGAGGTTCTTAAGGGGAAAGGAATGGTCAACACAAGGCTTCCAGGAAACCATAAGAAAACAAGACAGGGTAGGAAGATGGAGAGTGTGGAAGGACAGGACAGCCACTCCACCATAGGACAGTGAATTCTGGGTAACAATAAGACACAAAGAGCCCATGTGCATGGTGGGGGAATGAAGTTGGGACCTTCCAGAGTGGCTTCCTTTCTGAGGCAAGTCCCTGGCATGGAGCGGTAAAAGACCTTGCTGTCTCTGAACAGTCCAAGCTTCAGCACCACTCTGTTTCTTTTCTTCCTTTCTTCCTTCCTTCCCTCCTTCCTTCCTTCCTTCCTTCCTTCCTTCCTTCCTTTCTTTCTTTCTTTTTTTAATCAAAAAGTGTTTCTTTCCTCCAGTGCCAATGCGGTTTCCATGGTCTACTTCCTGCAGCTTCTGTATCCCCATTGAGGCCTGGCTGCGTCAGCAGCCTGCTTTGGAGAAGGGCATTTTCAGCTCACTGTTCTGTTCTTAAAGTTCAATTAGAAGTTGGGGAGAAGGCCCTGTGGTTAAGAGTACTTGCTGTTCTTGCAGAGTCTCCAGGTTTGGTTCCCAGTATTCATATGGTGGCTCATAAGTGTCTATGGCTCTCATGCCTTTTTCTAGTCTCCTTGGGTACCAGGCACACAAAGCGGTGTGCATACATACATGCCTGCAAAACCCTCACACACATGAAATAAAAATAAACAAATCTTTTTTTTTTTTTTTTAAAGATCAATCCCAACTTAGAGAAGAAAGCTATGTTCATGTCTGTTTCTCAGAGAAGGAACTAAGACTAGATGGATTTTCAAGGCCAAAGAGTTGAAATGTGGCCAAGTCGGCAGTTGGCTTTCTTCACTGTTTCTGCAAGGCTGAGAATGGAAGCTAGGCCTTCACACAAGCTGGCCAAGCTCTCTGCCACTGAGCTATGTCTACAGCACTAGTTAGTTTTAATAACTTGGGTCCCCTCCCCTGATTCTAAAAGCAATATTTTCTTATTATGAAAAACATGCAAACTAATAAAATAGCAAAATGAAAGTCACCCATAACCCTCTACCCAGAGAGAAATAAAAACTTTGTATATTTGCTACTGGTCTTTTTAATTAATTCTTCTGAGTATTTATTAATTTACTTATTTGTAGAATCTAGAATAGATTCTTAGAACCCACTCTCAAAACATCCCGTACCTGAAGCTACATTTTATTCTTCACCAATTGATTTCATTTGTCACACAATAATGTGCTGGGGTTACAGAATAATCTCTCTAATCAGTTTTCTATCCCTGGACATGTAGGTTGCTTTCCATTTGGAGGAGTTAATGAAAGACTCCTAGGAAGGTCCTTTACTATAACCTCTGTGTACCCTGCCACTGAACTTTGTGATTTCAAAGAGAGAACATGGTAGACAGAGATTCAGGGCAGAAAAGCAATACAGAAAATAAAGGAATACAGCTACAGAGTAGACAATAGGGAGTTGTCAAGAGAATAGGAGAGAGGTGTGGCTTTTGTAGGATCCCCAAACCTTTCATGGGGAGAGCCACAGTTTGTCTGGAAAGTGAATCAAGTCAGCAGATTCTGTACAAGAGAAATGGGGTAACTATTTGATGCTCTGCGGACCACACGGTCTATTGGAATTAATTAACCCATCATCAGCACACACACATACCCATGAAGCAGTCACAGACAATACAGAAATGAAAGGTATCTCTGTTCCAATAAAGTTTTATTTACAAAAGCATGCCATAGGCTGAATTTGGCTTATAGACTATACTTTGCCAAACCCTGGTTTAAAGTAGAAATAAATGTTTATGAACTTCCCAGAGAGTCTTAGATGATTCATAAGAGGAATTTTGAGAAGCGAAAATATGAGCAGCAAGTTCAAAAATATACCATCAGCTTTTGGTCAGTACAGTGAAGTACATGAGGTAGTTTATTTCATAAGTAAAGGGGTTTATTCAGTTTCCAGTTTGAGAGAGTCAGGGACTGGAGCTCAGTTCTGGTGAGTGTTGCTGCCTGTGTTACATCATGATGCATGGCAAAGACAGCCCTGCCTGCCAGAGCAAGGAAATGTGTTCTGATACAGGATGCCAGAGGGAAAAGAAGAAGGACCAGGATCTAACTTTTCAAACACCCTCCCCAATAACCAAGTTTCTGGGAGAAATGTCATAACCCCTTTGGGGGGTCATGTCCCCCGTTGTCTGAGGGGCTTCTACTAGTCTCAGCTTCTGGAAAGTCCCACCATGTCAACAACAACATTCTGAGAACCAGGTTCCCTGCACATGGACCCTTGAGAGACTGATCATATTCCTAACACAGGAAGGGAGCAGGGGAAAGTAGATATTTCATTGTCATCTTATAAAAATTGGAGCTTAGTCCTATGAATTCCGAATGCCTGAATGAAGAATGCTGAGAGTCTGTGGGGTTTACTATGTATCAGATAACGAATCTATTTATTTGCATAGATACACTTTCATGTATAGGGATTCATAATGCTCCAAGAATGACAGCTATCTCTTAGAAATCCTGGGAAGGCTTCCAAAACCTAGAAATGATGTTTTTGGTTTTATATATATCTGGGTTTCTGATTTCTTGTTGGTATTCACTAACATCTTATTATTTATTGGACTTCGTTCTATCTAGGGGCCAGAAGCTATCCAGTTAGAAGAAACGTGTGTAGAGAGAGGCAGACCGAGGAAGAAGAAGGAGCTACTCACAGCTTGTTACTGAACTGTGAGTCTCAGTACCTGGGGCAGAGCTGGAGGGAGAGCAGCTGGCCACACAGATGTGCAAACATCAACCGATTCCTTTGCCTAGGGAAAAAAGGCTGCCTTCTGGGTATGGCTCCCAAAACATGTCTCCATCTGGATTGTTTACACAGCCAGTCTGGAGGTCTTCTGTTTCTTCTCTTTGCACAGATCCCATCATGTTCTAGGATGCTGACTTTTTCACCTCCCAGCACACAGCATCCAGATCACCTCAGAATTCATTTGGAAATGCAGCCATAGGTCTCAAATGGGAAGCTAGTGTGGGGTGTGTGCTTGGGGCGGGAGCAGGGGAAGCTGGCAAATTGTTTCATCAAGCCCTTCTGGGGATGTGGTATCCCCACAAATTGGAAGAGTCACTGCCTATGATTCCCCAGAACCCATCACAAGGGTATTGTGCTATTGACCACCATATGTAACATAATTCCAATGATCCTACCAGCTAGTTCTTATCATTTAACAAGTACAGATTTTTAATATGCCTTATACCTGCATTTTCTTTATTGCAAAACTTGTACCATCAACTGTTATGTTCTAGGACCTTTTCTTTGTGGATAGGCTAAGCAGGCCCATGGACATATACTTTATTTACTCAATAAACCTTCACTGACCACCTTGCCTGTGCCAGACACTGTTGTAAGATATACTTTATGTCCCTGAAGTCCACCCTAAGCCCTATGTGTGTAACTTTGCTTAGCAGGTGGGAAGCAAGAGACACTGGCTCAGGTAGGTGGGGTAACCTGTCTTAGAGCAGCATAGCTCTAAGTTACAGGACAAAGGATGCACTATTATCAGTGTATGGCTGTATCAAAGAGACAGAAGTTGAGCCAGAAGCAGCCATGTTCACAGAGATGGCAGCTTCATGGCCGTTCCAGAAGTTCAAGTGAGAAGGGATGAAAGGAGTCTGAGGGTCAGGACACCAAGTGAACTCTGTATTACAAACTTTGAGTCCTACTCCCAAGACCTCCTAGAACCGGAGCCCTGGGGTATAGATTCCTTTCCAGAAGTCCTGGGTATCAATTCCATCTCTTCCAACAGCCGAGTGGCATTGAACATGTAATTGGCCCTTTCTGAGTCTACTTCTAAGAAATTCACTTTCTCCGCTGGCATGAAACTCTATTGATGAATTTGATATCTTTTTTTTTTTCTAAGTTTAAAAGACTTCCCTTAAGTGATACTTGGAACTGGTAAGAAATCATTTGGAGGTGGTTTGTCAAGGGAGAAGAAAGTAGTCCCTTTCCAATATTTGGCCATTACCACAGTACCACACAGCGAAAAATGACAACAATCTACCCAGTACGGACACCTGCAGTGAGATACCCACATTGCTCCCCTGCCAACCCTTAAGCATGCCTAGCATACTCACACATACACACACGGAGCCTTTGCACTGAGTCCCCTTGGCCTGAAACATTTTGTCCAGACTTGGACTCCTTCTAGTCTGCTGAGATGCAGCCTTCTCACAAGGCCTGATGCTCACCCAGCTTCAAATCATTGTCCTCCTCTCTTACTGACACTTCAGATCTCTCACCCCACTCCTTTTCCTCTGTCCATGGTCACATCACATCCTGCTTCGTCTCTACCCTGCCTCATGTCTGTGATTTACAGCCATCTCCCTCTTGCAGCCAGCAAGCTCATGAGAGTGGGGTTTCGTGTAAGCCACAGAATCTCTCAACACAGAAAGCCCTTTGTACAGATTTGTTGTAATGAAGAACAGAGTGTCACCCCATGTGGCCAACCAACCTGGTATGTGTTTCCCCTAGTCCAAATCCCACGCATTTTGTCTGGCATAGGACCAGAGTCCTAGGGACACTAAAATATTGCTGAACTTTCTAACTTACAGAACTAAGTCACCTGATCCCTCCACCCTACCTCCCACCCCTTGACATCCTCCTGCTGTGCACTCAATGATGCAGGAGTCATTGTGAGAGCATTGAGGTAAGGCTGGAAAAGGAAGAAAGAAAAAGTAGAGAGGGTAGGTGGTGTTACTACAATGATTTGTCTGGAAGCTGGAACATAAAGTCTCTAGATGATGGATCACGTGTTTATTTCATCTAGTCAGACCCTAAACACAGGAACTGAACAAGAGGGCAAAAGATCAGCACCTGCTTACTAATAGATGATTCTGCAATGTTGTCTTGATTATCCTCCTAGGATACACTGGACACTCAGTGACCCCCAGATAAAGGATGTAGGTTGCCTAGGATAACCCAGCTACTGGGGAAACTCTGCAATTTAGATTCAGCTCAGGCATTGTCCAGCATCTCTTTATTCTCTATCTCTCTTACTCCAGGAGTGTTCTCAGTGGATTGGTGTCTGAATAATTACCAGAGGAGTGGAGAAGACCCCACAGTGTACAGTCTTGCTTGCCCTGTATCAGGTCTCTGCCCTGGTCCTCATGAAGCAGCAAGCTCTGGTCCTGGGTTCTTTTCCTGGGATGCATCCTCATAAGGGAGGCAACCTTAGATGCCTTTTTCTTCAAATAACCTCTTTGAGTGTTTGCCAACGTCATTCCCTTTCCCTTCTGTGCCAAAGGAGGCTGAGAAGCTAGCTAGCGACAAGACGTTTTGTCTGGCTAAGCTTCCAGACTGATTGAAAGTCTCAGAGCCTGCCTCCTCCGGGCTGCTCTTCCTGGAAACAGTTGCCATGGAACACAGGAAGATGCAGCCTTCACTGTCAGAACTAATGAAAGTCGGCAAGCTATTAGAGGAAGATTTTTCCCCCTCCCTCCCTCTTGTGAATAATTCTACTCTTCTGCAAGGTGTTTGCATTTCTGTTCTGTTTGTGAGATGTTAATTGTGTCCTCATTGTAATTCCTTGTTCACTGCTCTCACCTCCCTCCAAGCTCCAACCCAGGGGAAGCCAGCCTGTTAGTGCTAATGAGGCTAACTGACCAGGGGGAGAGCAGTCCCAGCCTCCCACTGGAGTGACCTTCCCTAAGTAGTTTCTGAACAGACCACACCACAAGAGCCTCCTGTGACTCCCAACAACCACATGACACCAAGTGCCACATCTCTGGGGGAACCACTGTGTTTTGCCTGCTCCCTCTTCCAAAGACATCCTGGGCCAGAGTCACACAGGGCCAGCTCTAGCCAGCTCTGGCGGCACCTCTTCTACCTGTTGCCTTCTGTCTAGCCTGCCCTACTGGTCTCTGTCCATTGTCCTTATTTTCCCCCTCCTTGTGAAATACCCCATTCCGCCTTCCTTTTCGCCAGATCATATATGATCTATCTTCTCTACTCCACGACATCATTGAAAACAGTTCTGACTCACCCCAAAATTCCTAGAGCCTAACACTGTAGTGCCTGGCATTTAGCTCTCCCTTCTTCTTACTCCTCCGTTAATTGGGTAAGGGGAGGCGCAGCTGAGCCAGAGAGGTCCTGAAAAAACTATTAAATATTTTGGTGAATTGCTGTTGTAGATTACACCCACCTACTACTGCCCACCCACCACAGAGGCAATGAGAAAGGAAAGCCATGTCTTGGAGCCCCAGGAGGGAGCTCATTGCAGCTAATATTTATAGGCAGGCAATTAGCTCCCTTCTCTAGACCCCTTGGAGGTGCTGGAAAACCATCTTAGAGAAAGCAATAAGAAAAGAAAGGGGCAGTATTGCCATAGAAATAGAGTGAGCAGCAGGGAGTAAACCCCCCAGTACTCTGGATAATGCTCACCTATAAATGGAAGGCCTCACATATTCCTGGAAGAAAGAACCCAAGGGCACTCTCTTCCACTCAACTTCTGCGGAAAAGAACTATCTATTCCTATTCCCAAGAATGGTTCCAGATCAGATCTGAAAGGGTCTCCCAAGTCTTCCTCCCATGCATTGCTGAGGAAGTCTGCTTTGTCATGGAGAACTGTAGCTTCTCAGGGGCCAGTCTGTGTTAGGGAGGCTGGAGGCTGATTCCTGTCCAGGTGCAAGCTAAGGGCACTATGCCAGAAGATCGATGGGGCATCCACATGCTTCACCTGGACTCTTGTAATCACTCCACAGTTGCTCATTCCTCCTTTGCTCCTCCCTTGGGTCAGCTCTTCTCTCTTCCATCAGTGTGACACTTCCAAGATGCAATTCTTGTCAGGTCATTTTCCTAATGAGAATAAATCAGCAACTCCCCATGGGTTTCAGTTAGAAGTTCTCAGCATTTTGCAGAGAACATAGATTGAGCCACGCTCTGGCTCTGTAGTCCCCTTCTCCTCCTCCTGGCCTCCAGGCCCTCTGTTAGGAGCCTGCCCATGCATTTTTATCTCTACCACAGGAGGTCACCAATGTCAGTCACTTAGGTCTCCTGTCCCAGGATCTTCACCCTTGCTGTCCTCACTGCCTCCCCAGAATGACAGTTCTTTCCTCCCACCTTACCTTTTCCCCTTCAAACTCTCTCTCATTTTGAAAATCTCTACCCTTTTCAGGGAAGACTGACTCTTGGACTCCCCCAGGAGATAAGTGCCTCTCCCACAGAGGCTCTATGTCCACCAAAACAAGCCCACTTCCCGTCAGAATCACACTTCCCTGAGAGCTTTCCCAAATACATGTCAAGTCCTTATAAGGAAGGCTATGATCAGGCATTTTTGTTTCTCAAAATCGAATACACAGTTGATTCCTAAGTAGTTGGTTTAAAATGTCACAGGGCTGAAACCACAGAGAGGCAAGAGAGCCCTGTAGGGTGTATAATTGAACCCCTATGTGCATGAGTTGTTATTAGGAGTTGTTCATCTTGGCTTTGCCTGTCAATTTCAGCAAGCTTGGCATGACTGAGAAAGCAGCATCTATTTGGGAGAGGGACAGAGGATGGCTATCCTTCCTAGGAAGCTCTGGTCCATGTAGAACTTGAAAAGATCTTCTGCCTCATCAGAATCTCCATGGAGATCTCTAACTCTTACATGTAGGGTGAGATAGGGAGGATATATCCCTCCCTAAGGGCATGGACTCCTTAGCTGATAGTTTTTACACTGAGCTGAAGTGATGCTGTTTGTTACTTCCTGGGAAGACACAGCCATACATTTTGTTGAACTGCCCACCTAGTACTTGTAAACATGGTCCCTAAATGCTACCATTAACATCCACTTGAAAGGAAAAGGGTACACCTCTAAGCCTATATGCACTTCTAGGGATACCACAAATGACCTCTCATGTTGTTTCCCACACAACACTGGGGACAATGGTCACACAATTAGCATGCCAACCACTCTCCTGGATTTTTGTAGCGTAGTAACCATGTGCCCCCTGATCCCTCAGTCACTCCAGTGCCACTCCCCTGCCACTCAGAGCATCCTTCCCTACACCCCAGCAGATGAGAAAAGTTAAGCTGCATGCTAATAACCTGACTCCAGCGAACACACATGGTCTGCTTTACTTGCACCCCACCTGAAACCTTGACCAAGTCCCTTTAGTCTTCTCTTTGCAAATGAGACTGCATGATTGGTACCTGGAGGGGAGGAAAGCATGGGCAATCCATGTGGTAGGCTGGGAGAATAGGGTAGGGTTCATACCTCATAGGAAATTGGGATTGGGAGAGTTAATGATGGCATCGTAGACCTAGAGCACCTTAGAATCCAGCTACTCCTAGCCCTCCAGTTTTCTGATATGGGAACTGGACTGTAGCATTGGGGAAGTTCCACTGAGGATCATCAAATGAATTAACAGTGAGGCAGGGCTCTGTGCTGCTAGCCCAGGGTTCCTTCAAACACATAGCTGCATTATTAGTGACTGAGTGAATGAATCTAATAGCTTTAATGAGCTTCTACTAAGAATCAGCTGGAAGATTCATTCTTCCTTCAGTCCTGTTCACTGAAGATCCTCTCACCCATAGTGAGAGTGGCTCTTTTGGAAAAGATCAAGAATAGGGGCTCAGTTTCCTGCAACTAGGGAAGGTTTTGCTCAGCAACCCCTGGTGGCCTCTTTATGAATGCTGGCACATTACCAGGAGGAGGTGCAAACTCAAAAGCTGTTCTGAGTTTGGTCAAGATACCATTTGCACTAAAATTCCTAAGGAATTGTTACAATATGGCCTTCATCAGCCTACCCCAGACTTGCTGGCTCTGACAATCAATTCACAAGCTCTCCGTGGGGGTACTGACACAGCATGAAACTTGATAACCAACATCCAGAGGTCATAGTGAGAAGAGGAGACTTAATGAATGTCATATATTCATCTACTCCGGCCATTCTGGGTCCCTGATACCTGAGTGATTGATTGACTGGTTGGTTGTTTTAGTGATTGGTTAATATCCCTAAAACAGACAAAGAAGCAAAAATTAGAGACTATCTATTTATCACAGTTTAAACTTTGTTGTGTGCGTACATGTATACATGTATGCACATGTTGCTCTGTGCAACATGCACACAAACTCACATATACTTACACACAGAAGAGAAGAAGGAGGCAAAGAGAGCAAGCAGAAGGGAGGGGGGAAAGGGAGGGAGAGAGGGAGGAAGAAACCATACTCCAGATATATACATCCCCAGAAACCTTCAGAAGACATTTGGGAAGATACCACCAAGCTTATTGGGCAAAGCCATATCTGGGTTCAGGAAATTGGCAAACTCTTGGTCCTCTGACTCACTGGGCACTGCTGAGGTCATCATCTGGGACCTACCACCTGAAATCACTTTCTCTTCCTGAGAAATCAAAGCCCATCATCTTCCTCACATCTGAGCACCTGCTCTTCTGTGAGCTCTGCCTAACTTTCACTAAGTGGGATTTGCTGTACTGCTTCCCATCAAATTTCATTTGTACTTCTCAAAACTTCTTGTATCTTAATATTTTTTTCTACACGCTTGGCTCTGACACTTATGAATTCTATTACCCCTGACACCTTCTTTTATCCCTATAAGCTTCAGTCGCCTCATGTAATAAATTGGGGAGAATCATTCCAGGCTAGTAGTGAGTATTACAGATAATCATAGGAATTCAATAAATGTTAAGTCTCTTCCTTTCTCAACCCTATTTTCAGCACAAGTCCTGGATAAGAAATCTTGTGGTATTTTATGCTCTTTATTTTTTTTCCATGACCCAACTCCCTGGTCATTCCATATTGCACCTCATTCATGCAAGGCTGCCTAATGGGTCTTTACCCACCCCAGTCCTTTTCACGTACAACAATCCACGCTTTCCTGTCAAATCAAAACGCCATGATGTCTACAGGTTGTGCTCAAGTTCTCCATACGACTTTAGGGGACTTTCTCTAGGTTCAGGGGGATGAATCACCCACCTACCTAGCTCCTCCCCAGCCCATGAAAATATTGAGAAAAGTAAGTGACTACTAGAGAATGGCATTTCACATATAGAATTTTTTTTCCTGCCGGTGTTGAGCTGGAATAATTGAGAACTAATGTTGGACCACTTTCATTTTGTCAAACAATAATGTATTTCTAAACCCTGTGTTGTAATGTCATTTTCATGAAACCTGGAATTTTAACACCTAAAATGTAAAAAACAAAAGGGGAGGGGGTCCTCAAAAGTGTTAGCCATTGTCTTTTAAATCAAATAACCTGGCTCCATTAGAAACTTAACTGCATTGCTCAATTTGCTCTTTCTGCTTCAGACAGATGGAGATACTGTCACATGTCAGCTTCAGCATCAGGGTTGGAGAGTCTACAGTCATGCTGAATCACCTGCTAAATTCAATAATATTTCCTGGAAGCATATGGACAATCCCCCCCTCCCCGCCCACCAACAAAAGAGCTTCCTTTTTCCAAAGGGCTTGATATGCACTGTGCTAGCAACTTCATGAGTTTGTTCCTCAAATTATTTTCCCCACCTCTGAAAAAAAGAGCTCATGATTTCTATCACTACCCAAAGCACAAATTGTGACTAACCAAGATCACAGAGATAAAGTGTTTGAGCTGAATGTAAAGCCCAGAGTTATATCTTGATTCCTTCCTCCAAACCAAGCTTTGTTTTTCAGAATTGGAAACAGTGTTTCTTTGTAGAAATAAAGAAATGTTTTTCTTGTCCCTCTAGGTTTGTACTCATAGTATGCAGATTTTCATTTATTAAGTAAATATTTTTCAGGCTCAGTGGGTGCAGTTCCCTTGGGAGAATGCTTCCTTAGCATGCATAAACCCTGGGTTAGGTCTCTAGTACCACATAAAACCAGGTGTGCTCAAGAATGCCTGTGATTTGGGCACTTGAGACACTATCTCCCCCCCCCCAAAAAAAAAGGTGTTTCGGGGGTGGGGGTGGGGTGGGCTTGTAGGGTGCTGTCCTGGGTGCTGAAACTCATAGAAAACATGGTAGACAGAGTTGCAGCCCTGTCGAAAACACACTATTGACGTGCTCACACCTGCTAAGCGATGAGCAATAATGCAATGTCTTATTAGTGGCTCCTTTCTAAATTCCAAGGAGTTTTTAAAGATCATGGTGACAGCCAGGTGTGTACAGATGTTAAAAAGTGCCCTGGGCTTCTCTGGGTTCAGTAATTACGTTTTCCTTGAAGCACCAGTGTATGCTATGGAAATTGATGAGCCACAGGCCTTTTTCAGAATGACAAGCCTGCACTCCAGCTCCTACTTGATTTATTAGAGGAATGAACTGAATTTAAAAGGGACAGATGCAATATCGATTCTATACCTTAAAATATGCCTCCTGTACCTCCCTGGCCAGCCTGGGTTCCCAGCCCCATCTGCAGCAGAGCAGACAGACCACAGGCAGAATTTTCTCTTCAATGACTCATTCAATGCCCTCAGCCACACTCTGATCTCATTCCTCTTCAGAAATGCTTTGTTCTGCTCATCTCTGTTTCCCAACCACCTTCATCTCACGGCTCCAGGGTCATCTTTCTAGATCATT
The DNA here is from genome assembly GCF_943737965.1 of Phodopus roborovskii. Lineage (NCBI taxonomy): Eukaryota > Metazoa > Chordata > Mammalia > Rodentia > Cricetidae > Phodopus > Phodopus roborovskii. The sequence continues at coordinate 1,051,522 of NW_026126407.1, read as the reverse complement.
CTCTGTGCTACAGTTATAGGGATTCCAGAATTAGAGCTAGTGTTGCACTATTAGGCCTTTCATACATTCCCTGGTTGTCCTGAGTCCCAAATGATAAAGTTCTGGGCTCACTAACCTTACCCTTCGGTCCCCAACCAGACTTCAATCATATCACTGGCATTCAAATCATGTCACAGTCTGAAAGGAGCTCCCCAATTTGTACCTTGAAGACTTGACATAGCTTGAGGGATCTTCAGTGTCTAGCAGTGCTTTCCAGTGAAGACACTACTAATATCTGGGGGAGGAATGAATAATTCCTCCTTATTAACAAGCAGGCAGCCTCGCTGTTGGAATACTTAGTATTTTTTTCTTTCAGATTTTCTACTTGGAATTTATTTTTAATTAATTCTTTGAGAATATTGTACACCGTATTTTGATTATATTATCCTCCTCCCCCAACCCCAATTCCCCGCAAGACCCACCACTACCTTCCTTACTCCCCCAAACATTGTGTCCTGTTTTATAAAAAAATCAAAAACATCAAGTCTAATTTGTGCTACTTTTATACTCATACTCTTGGGGTATGATCATCTCCTGAGGGTTGGTTGATCTACCAGGAGCCATATGCTTGCAGAGAACTCAGTCTCTCTCTCTCTCTCTCTCTCTCTCTCTCTCTCTCTCTCTCTCTCTCTCTCTCCCTCTCCCTCTCTCCCTCTTTCCCTTTCTCCTTTCTTCCTCCTCCCAGCAGCTCTTAATTGCCAGTAGCTCCTCGGTTAGTAACTGAACTTCATGCCTACCTCCCACCTCTTATGCTGGGATTTCTCCTAGCTAAGTTGCACACATCTGTGTGCTGTCACAACTTCTGTGATGGCACTATCTTACGTTTTGTTTGGAAGACAGCTTCCCTATAGTCATCCACTGCCTCTGGCCCTTACAATCTTTTCCATCCACACTTTAATTATTAACTTGACACAATCTAGGTTCACCTGGGAAGAGAGTTTCAATGAAGAATTGTCTAGATCAAGTTGACTTGTGGGCATATGTGTGGTGAATTATCTTGATTACACTAATTGTTGTGGGTAGTCTCACTCACTGTAGGCAGAGCCATTCCCTGGCCTTGGGTCCTAGACTGCAAACATGTAGTGACAGTCAGTGCTGAACAGAAGTAAGCATGCACATATTCGTTCATTCATTCTCTTTTTTTATTTTATTATTTTATTTTATATAACAAAGTCCAATTAAATGAAAACAAACATTTATACACAATATTTGGGAATTTGGGCGTCGTTCTTTCCAAACTACCTCCTGCTGGTAAGGGGCGCTGTCATGGGGGATTCGAAGAAGATTCAGATCATTCATTCTCTTGACTAGAGTATGAGCAGCTGCTTCAAGTTCGTGCCTTGACTTCCCCCACACTCTTGGACTGGAATCAAGAGTTAAAATAAATCCATCCTTCTCTAAGCTGCTTTTGGTCATGACATTTTGTAACAACAGCAGAAATGACACTAAGACAGCTGTCCTCCCCTGGAGAAGAAACCCAGTGATGGACACACATGACCCCATTATATACCCAAATGATCCTAAGAGGAGACAACACTTTGAGGAGCACAGAAATCATTGGTTTGCAAATGAAATGACTAGTTCAAGGTCATTTGGAGGTTTCCTGCAGACCTGGTGTGTCCAGCAAGAGGCTACAGGGCGTAGCATGAAGTGACCAAGTGACCAGAAATAAGAAGCAGGGTCACTTTGGGTGGAAGAGAGAAGAGAGACAAAACTCATGAAGGCAGAGTTGGGGCCAATAATCCAGCTCTCATTCTGTCTGAAAAACTTTTTCTCAAAGTTCTGCCCAGGCTGTGCCTTGGAAGGGTCTGTGTTTTATTTCTCTATATAGTTGCCTGAATCAAGGAAAAACAGAAATATGTAAGGTGAGCTAAGACACTAGTGCTACCTCCACCGAACTCTGGCAACCCCTTATAATCCTGGCAGTGACATGATTCTCATGCACACACTCCCTTGGGGGCGCTCCTTATGAGAGGTATGGCTGTATAGACACATGGAGGTGGGGCTGTGCTGCCCCACCCACTCCCTCTGCTTACTCCCCACCCATGTCCACTTTTGCCAGTGAAAGCCCCAGAAACAAACACACACATACAAAAATACCTTTATTCTCATTGGGAGGAATTAGGAGTCTCACCACCCCTCTAAGCCAAGAGGAAGGAGGATCCCTGCTACACTTTCCTGGGGAAGAAAACCAGTTGGATGATAAGTAACAAGTTGAACTAGAAGCTACAAATTTGGGTTGTTGCATCAGTCCGAGTGGTACTTTCGAGACCCAACAATGACTTTAGATGCCCCAGACTGCAAAACATCTTGAAAAATTAATCACTTAGCCCTTGCCTAAGCTACTACTGTAAAGACACACTGAGATATAATCTAAAGCTTTTTATACCTAAGTTTGACTTTTCACTCAGTCCATGGAATACAGAAATCTGTAATTCCTTGGAAACTTTACGAGGATCCAACTACCCATACCCAGATAGACGTTAACTATGTAAACTTAGGCAGTGCAATAAGATCCAGACAGCCAAAGCAATTCCTGTAGGACTCTACCAGGTACTTATCCCAGCTGCTAGCCTGTCTTAGGATTTGGTACTGATACCTACAAGTGCAAGTGGCAGCATCAAGGGTCTGTCTAGCATCTCTCCATCATGTAGCCAGGAAGCAGGAAGTGGAGTGATGCCATGTAGCTCTGTTCAAGGAAATTCTTAACCAAGGCACACAGGAAAAGGGTTACTGTAATAAAAGGACATGACAGAGTCTAAGAATTCACCACAATCTCTTTTTCAGACACACACACACACACACACACACACACACACACACACACACACAAAGCACCTTGAAGAACTTTGAAGAGAAGAGACTAAGAGAAGCATAGCAGAACAGCCAAGGACATTCACTGGTGTTGGTCCATACTGATACTGAATCAGAGTGAAAATTGCTCACTAGGGGCTGTCAGTCATCTGCCAGGAGGCAGTCCGTACAGAGGAAAGAGCATGTGTGGGCTTTGGGATCAAATGCACCCAGAGCCTAAAAACCAAAGTCTATACCTTATGAGTTATGTCAACTTAAGCAATGTCTGAATTTGAGCTTTGTAGCCTCCTAAGCTGTGAAGACCGCAGTAGCACCTATCTTTATGGATGAAAAAGGAGGAAGGGAGGCTGGAAGCCAGATTAGTATGGCATTCTTGTTGTGGAAATGGTGAGAGGAGGAGGAAGAGCTGTTAGGGAAGGATTTGTTTTCAGGAAATCCCAGAGTTAGCTGTACACTCTACACCTCAGGACCACAAGAACCCCCTCAAATAAAGCCATACCCTGTGCAGTGAGTAGAAGGGTTGAAACTCTTGGTTCCCCTCAATCTCTCATACTTTCAAAGTTACCAGATAACACTGCACTGAAGGAGGCTCAGAGAGAGAAAGCTCATCTGGCCCAGGAACCAGACATCAAGGATGAATCTGGCACCTCTGTGCAAGGAGGTGGGAAGACCTGAGTCTGGACTAGAGGCATGAAGCAAGGAGAAAGTAGACTGACTATCACTCTGTCGACCAATCTAACTTGCTTCACTAACTTCCACTTCTTAAACACATTTTAATACACAATATTGGAGCCACATAAAAAGGAATAAATAATAATGGAATAAGCATTTGTGGATCTACACATGAATAAGAAGTGAGACTCTGGCAACTGGGCCAAAGCCTCGGCCCTTCTTCATGAGCACCCCCTTCCCACAGAAGCCATCATAACCTAGAATTTAGACTTTATTGCTCCCACAAATTGCATTGTACGCTTACTGTATATTTATTTGTTCCTGAACAATATGTGGAATTGTTTTGCATGATTTTAAGCATTGTATCAATTGCACTATAAAAGAAACTCTTTAGTTTTCAGCTCCCCCCCGCAGCATTATGCCTATGTGATTTATCCATGTTGACATGTATGGCTCTGTTTTTTCTGGCTTTTCTCTGCTGAAACTTATTATTTGGATGCACCACAATTTATATAACTACTCACATTCATAGATGATAGAGGCAATTTTTTTTCCACTCCTCAAAGATTTTCTTACAGATTGCTGCTGTGTTTCCTAGCCTGACTCCACATACAAAGGGACAGCTCCACCCTATACTCCTTCAATCTTAGTTTCTAGCTCTCCATGGTCTTTTCCCAAGTCATCTGGGATCTGTGCTTAGGCCCTTGTTGTCTTATTGGTTCCCTGTTTCCTTGGGTTTGAAGGGACTGTTGTTTCCACTTCATCCTTCGGAGTCCCTGTAAAGGCTTTCCTTGCTCTCTAGCTCCAGGCAGGCAGTGAGGATGTGACTCACGCCAGTCCTACCTATTGGAACTAGCTTCTTTCCAGCTTCTCCATAGCTATATTGGAAGCTCCAAGGGACAAGGGTGAGGACTGACTTCTTCCATGCTATGGCATTTTATGCAACAGACCAGACACAATGCTGGGACTAGGGCTTTTTAATCCTTGGAAATCCAGCAAGAGATAGCACCCCTGAACTTCTCAAACCCCAGCCCAGGTGCAGGGCTGATACACTGTCTAATGACTAATATATAAGCCAGCCTGTTTTCCTTAATTGAGTCAGAGTCTTAACTCAAAATACTCAAACTCCTAGGCTACCTCCCAAGCAGACAAATAAGTTCTGACTCAATGCATAAATTGATGCTCAGTAGCACAGTCCAACAGGATGATTACATGCTTAACTTGAATGTGTCTTTATTTAGGTGTCCGTATCTATGGGTCCACACCATTCTGTCCCTGTTGAGCTCTCTGAAGACCAAGATCTACCTCTTATCACTTGAAGTATTTTATAGAAGGACAAGGCATCCAGTCCTTCCATACAGGATGAAGCCCCAAGATTCCACGTCACTTAAGGCCGCCGGAGAAAACCGGTGGGCATTGTCCAGCCGGATACAAGTTTACAAGTATTCCCTGGTGTCTTCAGCCTGCAGAGGGCACTGAGAATATATTCCCTGTGCCTGCTGAGGTCAACTTTTATATACAGCACACACTACAGTTGAATTATCTGATGGCAGTGCTGTTCTCCAGGGAATGTATTGACAGGAGGGAGAAGAACAAACCACAAAGGGCTCTCTACAAAAGATGGAACAAGGGAAGAAAACTGTCAGTGACTGTGGGGAGAGAGCAGACACTGAGAGGAAACTGCGGGTCAAACAGCAGGTCAGGAAGTAGATTCTAAACCACAAGCAGACTAAAAATCCCTGAGCGCACAGTAAAAGCCTTTCGATCAATCACACCACCACCTCCTCACTAACCTCAGTCCTTTGCTAGGCCCCTTAGCATCATCTGTTAGCAGAGCAGGTGCTAACAGTCACTGTGTGCCAATCAGAGCTGGTGACTAGAGCCAGCCCATGCTGTCCTTGTTAGGTCAGAGCCTCAGCTCAAGAGGTTAAACCTCCTAGACTCACCGCTAAGAAGCTGAGTCCCAGGCAAACATGTGGAGCCACCAAATGGCCCTGATTCCCCTCTGAGCTTGTGATAATTGTGATGTGCAATTTAGGCAGATGAAGATGGTGAAACCAAGGCACACTACTACAGAGTAAAGATGCTGCCACATGAGCCCAGGGTGGCCAGCTTGGGTGCAGCAATGTCCAAGTTTCTGAGTGTCATGAAGCAGTTGTTCAACCTAAAGCATCTAACCTTGACAGTGCTCTCCAAAGTCTACAAGTTCAAGTACATCTCACTGGTATTTCTTCACTGAGTGTATTTACCTCAAGGAAAATTTGAGGATATATATATATATCCCTCCACTACACACACACACACAGTGTCTTCTTTCTTGGCTATGTAAATACAAGGGAGAAGAAAAGCCCACAGCATCTCTGCTTTGGATAACTTCATAGATGGAATGTGCAGCAGTTCATGGCTGCATACAAAGACCATGTGCTAGATTTAGCAACAGTGTGCAGTAGGAACTAGGATTCATTTTCCTGGATAAGACACAGGAATTCAGGCATATTTGGAAGCTTTGGGTGTGATCCATGGTGTGTGGCTCTGTGAAACTCAAGACACATGTCCTATCTTAGAACATGAAACTAACAACTGGGATGTTCTCCTGGTTCTTCTAGTCATTCTGGTCTCTGGCTTCTAATTTGGGGTTCTTTATATAACAGTAACCAAACTTTAGGCCCCACAAGGGAGGCAATTAGGGGGTGAGCATTATGATGTGGCCAGATGGACAGAACTATGGAGCCCCACATGGCCCAAGTATGGACCACACTGGCTTGAGTTCAGGGACTAGATATTGCCATTCTCCTCAGAGCAAGGCCACTCTCCTCTTGGCCTCTTTTAGAAACACCTGGGGTTGGGAGCTGGCAGTGCCACCAAAGGCAAGCTGGTGGCTGCATTTTAAAGGCATTGTATTCCCTCTAGTTGATAAATAAATCCTTTTCCTCCTGAACAGCCAAGCTGGTAGGTTTCATTGTAATTGCTCTGCACTCAACAGAGAGCCAGGGCTGGCAGCACTGCATCCTTCATCTCCAAAATATTAATTAGTTTTCCATGATGCTTTATTTTAATCATAAGGAAAGATATCAGTGGGATCTAACCAAAGGAAGAGCTGGGGAGAAGGGGGCAAAGGCGTTAGGAGGGAAACACAAACAGTGCACAGTTGGCAATGGGGAGGGCTTGTGCAAAGGGAAGTGAGAAAGAGAGCTCATGGCTCCTAAACATCTGCTACTTCTCTGGGAAGGGAATGATGCTCTGCTCTCCTCCATCCTCATTGCCTGCACCCTGCCTTGTTGTATTACCAACCTCATTTTGTACATGAGCAAGCTAAAGCTCAGGGAAAAAAATTAGTTGTCTTTCCCAAGGTCAAAGTATAAATACATGGGGAAATATCTATAATTTAAATATTAATTTTCTGACTCTCTGCCTGTATCTCTTTCACCAGCATCTGTTTGACTTTCCATATGTAACCAGCCATCAATTATCCTACTAGCAAAGCTGAAAGCTCCCGCCTTAACAGCTGCATGTAAGGATGCTTGGGTTAATCTTGGTGAATCTGGGAGGGCTTCTCAGAGGAAGTGACCTCCAAGCTGTTCCAAGAAGAATTGGAAGAAACGATCCCAGTAAAGAAGGAGAGGAATGCAGGCAGAGGGCTACACTTATCAAGAATGGGCTCTAGTACAGCTTCCCCCTCAAAGGGCAAGGAAGCATGGAGGGGAAAAGGTGTCAGATAAGCATGAGCAAATGGATTATTTATGAGCGTTCAGAACTCTAAGGGAACTTCAAGAAGCATACGGACTGCAAGCTACACGTTAACAATCAGGAAGGGTAAGTCAGAATGGACATATGACATCCAAGGCCAACTGGGGATCTGCTATCATACATGCTTGAGGACAGAGGAAAGTCATGGACACATCTCCACCATAGCTGTGCTGTGGAAAGGTCCCTCTGTTCCCAGTACCAGAAAGGGATTTAAAAGGAGCCAGAGAATTGTGTGGGGTGCTGCATACCTGTAATCCCGGCCCATGCTGGGAGGCTGAGACAGGAGAACTGAATGTTTGAAGTCAGCATGGGCTACACAGAGAGGCCTCATGTTGGAAAAAAAAAAAAAAACCTTTAAGAGCAGTGAATGTAGCTTCATGATGGAGTACTTACCTAGTATGAAGGCCTTTGAATTAAACCTCAGTACCAAATAAGCAAGTAAATTCTAAACTTAAATTAAAAGGAGGTAAGGCAGTTGCAGCCACTCAGGTGAGAGACCTGGCTGCCTTGCACAGGGTAGCAGTTGTGAAGATGAAAAGAAATGCTCCCAGGCCTCATGCTCACTCTTTAAGCATATTTTCTCTTGGCAGTTCATACAGGATAAGGCTATCTCCAGTGAGAATAATAAATGCCTCCCTAAGTACCCAGTGGAATGACTTTAGAAAAGACAGCATAGCCAGGGCAAAATGTAATCGATATAGTTTATCTCTTTGTTATTAGGACACCCACAAACCTCAGGCCTTTTTGAGTTTTAAGGACATCTTTTACGTCCTTATTGTTCAAAAGGCCCCAGGATGGCCAGAAAAGAAAGGCATAGTGTCTAAAGAAGACACATCACAGAGAGTCAGGAACAACAAGATGAGGTTGTAAAGGATAGGCTGGGCTGGTAGGATGGAGGATACAGGAGGCTGAGAAGAATGGATGAAGATTCATCAGCTCTTACTGTGTGTTTAGGGAGTTAAACTGTGCCCTCCAGACAGGTTGAAGTCTGAGCCTCTGCCCAACAGACCTTAGAATCGTCTTTGGAAACAGGGTCATTGTAGATGTCAGTTAGATGAATATGAGATCAGAAGGGAGAAGTTTATGCCCTCAATGTTTTGTGGGTGCAAATAGCCACATGAAGCCAAGGCAAACACTAGAGTGATACAACCACAAGCCAGGAAATGCCCCGGGGAAACTAGAAATCGGAAGAGATCACAAATGAGCAACAGTCCTCAGCAGGGTTAGAAGGATCTTGACCCTGCTGACACTTGAGTTCAGACTTGTAGCCTCCAGAACTCTGGGAGACTATGTTTCGGTTACTTTAGGATACTCATTGTTATAGATACACTAAGAGGCCAATAAACTGTGCATCTGATTTTATGCTCCCCAAACTGAATGGAGTAGGTGTTTTCAGTTCCCTTTTATAGGTCGGGAATCTGAGACCCTGTGATTAACACACCAACTCACTCTCTTCCAATAGGTGGTAGTTCTGTGCCCACCCACTGATCTGGAGGTGCTTTTGTAAGTGAACCTCAAAAGATGAGCAGGAAGCTGAAATTATTGGATATGTTCATGTGAGAAGCAAGAGAGCTCTCTCCTCTATGACGTGATCACACATCGCTTTACTCCTCAAGAGAAATGCTGCATGCTTACTGGAAGTCAGACCTGGGTCCAAACACTGAAGAGAAACCATAGTTGAACTCCACATAGCTGCCTTTGAGGAATTCACAGTCTTGCCAGGGAGAAAGAGGTGGGCTCGGACTCAATGAGGGGAGCCATGCATGGTTGTGCATCCAAGCTTGGGAAACAGCCCCCAGGGGCTTCTTTACTTCTCTGTCTCCAGACAGCTTGATGGTTAAGCACCTGGTGATGTTACAGCAGCTTTCAGAGAAAAGAAATTAGACCTTATTAAATGGATACATGGTGTTTCAGGTATGAAGGATGAATTCGCAGTTGGGTGGGAGCAACAACAGAAAAAGTGAGGAACAGGCAGCTTAGAATCAGAAACCCTGTGGCTTTGCCTGGGATGGATGCATGTCTGGGGTTTCGTTAAAGATTACAGCACTGGGCTTAGTTCTGAGGTGTGAGGGGCAAGGCGCCAAGGAGACGACCCAGGGCCAACCTGAAAATAGACCTACCTCTAGCATGTCTTCTTAGAAAAGTCCCCTAACCACAGCCACCACCACAGAAGCAAAGACTCACTCCAGATAGGGAGTCCAAGATGACCAACCAAGTCTGACCTGGTGATCCATGAATTTTAGTGAGGAAATTATTTATAGGAATATGAATGAAGGAGCAAGAATGACTCAAAGACAGATGCATCACCAAAGCCCACCCCACCCAACACGGTTGAGAGCTCACAAAAGCTGGGAACCTGGAGCACACTGCACAACCTGCAGGCAGTTTGACAGGTGGGAGAGTGTCCTTTTCAGGTGTCTCAGGTGATCTAAACTTCTAGGCAGCGCCACTGGTCTCTGCTCCTTCTAAGCAGCTGGGCTCATCTGAGAGTGGCCCTCAGTGGTCTTTATTGTTAATTGGGAGGGGTGCTAGTGAATCTAGTTGGTTTGGGGGACTCCCTGAGTTTGAGTTTCTAACTTTCTGTCCTAAGGAGATTTCCTGGGAGATGGTCACTGCAATCTTAGCGGAAACCGCTGCACAAGAACTATAGCAATATGCAGAGAGAAGGGATTCTTCCTGTTAAGCGGTTATACACAGCCTGAAGTTGGGTTTCCATTACCCAAACATCTATTCCTACTATCAGGAATCACAGGTTCCACATGCATGAGACAAACTGCAGGGGCTCTGGGCTGATGGAGAAGAGATTAAATGGCAGATTTCCATAACTACCATGTGACACGCTCTAATGGAAACGGCAACAGGAGGGTTTGCCATGTGTGGAGGGAGACATTAGCCTGAAATGGAGAGGACCAGCAGGGCTTAGTCTATAGGAAGAAGGAACAACACTATTACAGAAAGCTGTGCCCCCAGAGCATGCAGGCAGCAAGGGAGAATGGTGAGTACCAGTTGGCAGATCACAGGGTGTCCACACAGGAGTGTCAAATGAAGGACATGGATTCACATGAGGAAAAGGTAAGAGCATTAGCTGAGCAAGCACAAGGACCTGAGTTCAAATTCCCCGAACTCATGTAAAATAAAACCAGGCCTGAACCCATGGGCCAGTTATCCCAGTGCTGTGCAGGGTAAAGTAGGGAGGGTCACTGGGGCCTGTTGGCCTAGCTCCTGGTTCGGTGAGAGGACCTGTCTCACAGTAAATAGGCTGAGACCAGTCGTCCTGCTGTGGTTCCTACATATAACCTGGTACACAAGGGCTTATTACCTACACAAACATGTGTATATGCCACCCTCCCCACAACACACACAATTTATCAATATTTTTAAAGGAAATGATGAGAACGTTGAGCAGATTCAAGTTCTCATATATGACTTGCTGTGCAAGGCCAATCTCTGACCAGACCACACTCTTTAAGCCTCAGAGCAGGAGACACACTGCCCTTGCCAACTACCAAAGAGACTGGAATTGAAGACAACAGGAGAGAGAAAAGACATGGCTGACAGTACCTTAATCTAACATTCTTGTTCTTCTCTCTCTCTCTCTCTCTCTCTCTCTCCCTCTCTCTCTCTCTCTCTCTCTCTCTCTCTCATGTCAATTGGTGATTAATAAGTATTACATTTCCCCCTAATCCATTCTCAAGAGAGGTGTTACAATAACGTGTCAGGGAGGTGTGGATAAGCAGCATTATGGAGCCTGGTTTATAATGCAGTTGGTAACAGATGCTAACATCCTGCTTCTGCATTCCAGTGTCATTTATACCCAGCTCCATAGCACAGTAAGGCCCGTCACATCGTAATTCTTCAAAGCAGTTGCTATTAATCACTCATTCATTATTAAAACACATTGTGTTCATTCTGCTTGGCAACAGGAGCAGGGCAGGCTCTGTTTATCCAGCTCAGTCATCTCCAGACTGTCAACCTCAACCCCGAAAAGCTTCCAGCTCTCGGGATGGCTAAGAGCTGAGAAGAGATACTTATATACAGAAGCATCACAGGGGTCACTGAAGAGCTGGCTGTCATCCCAAAGAAGGGTGAGGGTTCAGATAGCCCTGAAGCCGAGGCCACATGCCCCCTTCAAGATATCTTCTGCCTGCTGCTCCCTCTTCCTGGAATTCTCCTCCCTGAGAATGAGCACTACTGAGTTCACTCCCATTTCCTTTAGGAGGCATGCTTATCTCCGCCTCCAAAACCCTACTGTAAATTCACTTCATCATAAAAAAAAAAAAAAACAAAAACAAAAACAAAACTATGGACTCATGGACATAAGGGTTATAGGGCCACATACATGTATTTTCTAGTACTAGTGGTATGACCTTGAAAAGTAATCTAACTTTTATGACCTTCATTTTTCATCAATAGTCCAAATGAGTCAATAATACCAGAATTTTTGTTGGGCAGTTGATGTTAGACTTAACCCTTAATTCTGACAAACTGTTTTGAAGACAACCCACATAGGCCCTTGTTACCACTTATTAAAGCAATCCAAACATCATCAAGGAACCCCCCTAGAGGCCCTGTCCAGCCTTTCATTCCATAATCAATCTTGCAGCCATTGTTCTAAGTACATGTTGCCATGTAAGGCATGGCTCTCAGTTTTAGTTTTGGCCCACGTTTGGTTGGTCTAGTTGTGGTACATCATGGGAGGAGTCCTCAGTGAGCAAAGCCACTTACTTTATGGCCAGGGAGCAAAAACAGGGACATGAATGGGCTGGGTCCCACTTTCTCCTTCAGGAATATGACCCAATGACAGACACGAAGACCTACCACTAAACACAACCTCTCAAAGTTTCCACCATGTCCTGATGGGGTTATGATGGTGTTCAGGCCTCTAACACATGGGCCTTGAGGGCACCCCAAATCTACATAGTAATAGTACTACTTATGGGCCTTGAGGCAATAACAGTACTACTTGTGGACCTTGGGAGCACCTCAAATCTATTACCTATGTTTTTCATTTTATAGAATACTCTTCTTTCAGGCCAAAGGATTACATTTCATTCCTGTAATAACAGACATATAACCTTCCCCTTTCAACATAAAGCTAGCATCTGGATCTTTGATAGCTCCCACACCTTTACTGAAATATTTCAGACTAAAAATGTAGAGAGTGGCTTAATGCAAATAGCTTGAAGACCTTTGAAACTTTTCCTTCTTCACCTGCCAGTGGTGGATATTAGTATCAAACCTAGTATTTATAGTCTCCATGTCTTCTTAACAGTGCAAATGTATACCAATAAATCAGATATATTTCTATATCCATGTTTTAAAACTTAACATACATGATACCACATTGTATGCCTTCTATAGCTTGCTCTTTCCAAGGAAGAATTTTATGAGAAAGTTCAAATATACATAAAATCAACAAAGTAGTAGAATGGATACCCACATGCCTATGCCTCTAGGCCTATCAATTGTGGGGACTCTTAACAAAAAGATTTAAGCATATTTTATGTATATAAATGCTTGCCTGTATGTATGTATGTATGTGTACCATACAGGTGCAATGCCCAGAGGCCAGAAGATGTCAGATGCTCCAGAACTGGAGTTAGAGATGGTTGTGATCTTCCACGTGGGTGCTGGGAGCAGAACTCAGGTCCATGATAGAGTAGCAAGTACTCTTAACAACCAAGCTATTGCTCCATCCATAGTTATGGGCATTTTTAACTCCCCTCTATAGACACCACACCCTATTTCTCATCATTCAGCAATTACAGTTTAAAGTTATGTTTAAATAAATGTTGCAAGCATTTAAGTGAATAAATCTTGTCTGTCTGCTTTTATGAAAGGCAGATGGATACTCACTTATCTCCCTCTATGTCAAAATACAGAACATCCATCCCAAGAGAAAACACCTTTTGCTTAAAAGCCTCTTTCCTTCCACACCCCGACTTAGCCAGAAAATATTGTTTTTTGGTCCTTTCACCTTAGATGACATTTTCTTGTACCTGTAGCTTCATCTAGGCATTACTTATAAAGTCATTTGTGTCCCTGCTAAGTAGCATTCTATTACATAATTGTAGCATGGTTTTTCTATCCATTCATTCATCCTCCTATTTGAGTATTTTCAGCTCTTGGCCACTGTGATAAAGGCTGTGGGAGCACTTATGGTACAAATTTATTTTCATTTAGTTCATAAGACATTAACAAATGCTCTTCCAAGGTGGTGCCATTTCCAGTTCTCTGCAGCAATGTGCATTTCAAGTGCTCCCTGGAAGTGGTTGATGGGGCTTTTGCTCATTTCTAGCAGGATCTCATTTTGTTATTAAGTTGGAGGCATTCTTTATATGTTCTCAACAGAAGCATTTGGCCAGAAATATATTTGGGACATATTTTCTCTGAGTCTGTCTAGACTTTTTTATGATTCCTTTTGTTGATTTAAGTTGTGCATAATTTAATTTTTATGAAAGCTATCTTACTTCTTTTCATTTTTCATGTCAATGTTTACTGATTTTTGTCTTAGAAATCTTTGTCTGTTCCATGAAGATAGTCTCTTGCTTTCTTCTCAATGCTTTATAATTTTAGCTTCCACATGATGTCTAAGGGCCTCATATAATCAAATGTCTGGCCTGAAATCAGGAATTTCACTCACATGTGCACACTTGGGCATACACACACACACACACACACACACACACACACACACACACACACACACACACACTCCAGACAGGCTCTTCTCTAAGCTACGTTCTCAGCATTCTTTCCTTAAGAGACTGTTTTAATTACTTCTCTATTTTTGTAAAAATAATAATAAAAACAAAAACAATTAGCCATACATACATGAAAATATTTACATACTCTCTGGCCTACTAACATGACTGATACATCTGATCTTATGCCACTATCAAACTATTTTAGTTACTATTATGTTATGTCTTGAAGCCAAACAGTTTGAGTCTTCCAACTCTGTTATCTATCAACTATCTATCTGTCTATCTATTTCTATCTTTCTTTCTTTCTAAATTATCTAATCTATCACCTGTCTATTTGCTGTTTGTACATGTTAATGTATGAGCACTTATGCATGCAAGCACACACACACACACCATGGTACATGTGTGAAGGGCATCTCCCCACATAGACACACATGCCATAGTATGTGTGTTGTAGTTACAGGATAACATGTGGTAGTCGGTTCTATTTTTCTACCATGTGGGATTCAGGAAAACTTGAGTCATCAGGAGTGGCAGCAAGGGCCTTTACCTCCTACCATATTTTGCTGGCCCTCAGCTTTGTTCTTTTTAAATAAAGATTGTAACAGCTATTTTACATGATGTGTGTGTCCATGTAAATTTTAGAATCATCTGTTTTTATTTTTAAAGCCATTTGAAAGTATGATTTGGATTATGTTGAACTTATAGATTACTGTAAAATCTTTAACACTTTTATAACATTGATTTTTCCCAGTCCAAAAATATATATCTCTCTATGTAGGGCTTAATTTTTTTTCTCAGCAATATTTTAAGGAGTCTAAAATGGAGAGTATTTTGTTAAATCCATCGTTGAGTACTTTGTATTTTTGGTATTTTGAATACAATTTTATTTTAGCTTTGCATTGTTTTCTGCCAATATGTAGAATTACCATTTAATTTGTATATGTATATTATATCCTAAGTTACAGAAAAATACATTTAAATAGCTTTAGGACTGTTATTTGTTCACTCCCTAGGATTTTCATGTACTGGATTATCTGTATATATGAATTATTAAAATAACTTTGCATTATTAATTTTATATAAATAATCATTAAATTGTATAAACATAGAATTCTCATGCTCATCAAATTCTCCCTTTTGAGTCTTTATGCTTTTATTTTTCTTGCCTTATTACTCAGTCTACTGCCTTCATACTGACTGGCTACAAGAGTGAGCCTTCTGGCATTCCCCTAGCCTTGAGGGGAAAGGCATTCATTGCCCTCTTAAGTATGAGTTACAAGTTCATACAGATAGTCTCTAGACTGAAGCTTTTCACTTGCCAGGTCATATCCACTCCAGCTTGTTGAGAATATTTTCTACACATGGGCATTGAATATTGTTAATATTCTCTAAGGGTTCCATATGTTAAGAGGACTGCATGCATAGAAGGGATGTACTCATTGGGGGCTTTGGCCCTTGAAGGCTGCTAGTGTAGAGACAGTTGATATATCTCTGCACACATTCTCCCATAATGTGACTTTTCACAGTTTGAATTGTTTAAGTTCTCTGTGTGTTTACATGTGCTTGTGCACATATATTTGGAAACATCTGAGAGTCTCTAATGCTTATTTAAATTGCAGACATGTACCTTGGACTATCTCTATGTGGATTATGTCTGGGAAAACTTCCTGAGGTCGCAAATGCAATATTTACTTTTATGAACTTACATCTGCTTATTATTAAATACCATCCAGTTTTGTTTGTGTATCTGTGTTCTCTGTGACATCTCTCTTTTGCAGTACTCATACATTACAGTAATCACATAGTTTTAGATAATCTACAACATTTCTACAGCATTCATCACCTGTAAAGACAAAAACATTCAGGAGAATTCAACCTTCCCACCACTAATCATAGAAATTATCATAGAACTATCCTAGGAGTTGTCAGTTTCTAGTTTTCTACTGAGTCCTGAGATGAGATTCGGACCATGCACTGTTGTAAAGCATCAATCTATAGATGCACAATGTCCATCTATCTCATCTGGCTTTGTTGGAGAAGTTAACATAGTCTGTCACATTAGTATACAGTTACTACTATTTTTCTGTCATCACCTAATAATCACTGTTTTAGAGATAGCTAAATCATGCATATTTCATCAAGATCCACACACCTCCTTGATTTAGTATCCACTAATGATGTTTGCCTAACCTGTGCTCATGCTCACCATGAAAACACCAAATCTGTTTCCAAATTCTAGCTCTTCCTCCACAGTGATCAGTTAAATACAACATTCTACTGCAAACAAGAAGAAAGACAAAAGACTGCCTATCATCTGTCAGGTATCATTTGTCTGTCTGCCTGCCTACCTACCTACCTACCTACCTATTTATTGTCTATCATATATCACCTATAATCCTATCTATCTATCCATCTAGCTATCATCTATTTATCTATATTCTATTATCTACTGTTTACCAATTGTATCATCTATTTATCATCTCATATATGTATCTACCTACCATCTATCTTGTTATCTATATCTGTATCTAATGTATGGTATAGCACAAATATTATCTAGTATCAGTGCTGGCACATAAATTCTGACTTTTCTGTGGTTTGTCATTTACTACTCACGTATTGTTCAAATTGTCTTTAAGTTAGTCATTTGTCACTTTTGAACCTGGCTGCTATGTCCTTGTGACACCTTCCCACAATATTTAACATGTCTTTATTTGTTATTATTTCTTTTTTCTGCATAACAAGCTATTCCAGGCTCATCTTTTATGTACGAAGCTCCAGCCATGGAATAAACCATTTCTCTGAGAAGTCTTTGTTTGCTTAAGTGAGAAATGGTTGCAAGGACAAAAATATAAGTGTTAGTTCTACTTATTATTCCAGGTATATTTGCATCCTTGGCCCTTTCAGCAAAAAGTATAAGGCAATATAGGCATGTTCTGTGTATATATGAAAATGCATATTCATGATTCACATGTGCATATGTGCAATAGCACCATCAAATGCTCACTTAGACATGCAGCATGCATACACATACATGTTCATATTTCAAAAACATCTCTTTCAAACCCTCTGCCATAGATTCTTCCATGACTTCCACGTTTACATTTCTTCTTTTACAGTGAGAAGCCTGATTCCCAAAGACATCAACATATGTACAATCTGTTTTGTTTTTATTGAGACAAGGTCCTGCTATGTTGCTGAGGGTGGTTCAACCCTCACACTTTATAGTGTGCTCCAGGATTATAGGATGCACACCAGTTCCTTCTGCTCACTTTAAACAGATATAAAATAGATTCAGAATGCCCCACTCCCACCACTGTATTAAACACACTGGCTGGGAAGATCTCATGAGTTATATTCAGGAGTATTTATACATAACTCCACATTGTCCCAGACTAAAGTTAGTCACATACTGTGTTCAAAAGGCACTTAGAATAGTCTCTTCTTTATGCCCTTTAGGCTAGTTATCGTATTAACTTGAAATAAAATTGATCCACTTGTCAATTTGCCTTCATCTTTAGGGATTAGCACCCTTTGCATTATTTGGCTTTAATTTTTAAGTGTATTGACTCTGTGGCAAGGGTTTTCTCTGTGCACCCCTAGCTGTCCTGGAACTTGCTTTATAAACCAGGCTGGCCTTAAATGCAAAGATCCATTGATCCCTGCCTCCAGAGTACTGAAACTAAAGCTATGCACTACCATGTCCAGCAATATTTTATTCTTAGTGTGTGTCCAAAAGTTGAACATTTGAAATATAACTAGAAAATAGGAAACATAATTAGGAAATTGAGTATAATTAAGAGAACGTCATTGCTTCCCATGTCTTTGCATGCTATTCCTCCACCCTCAAATCATTCCTTGCCTGTGCTATTTCACAGTTTCTTAGTCTGTCCTACCTTTTCTTTGTAACCCTAAGTTGACAGACTTTGCTTTCTCCTCCCCCTCCCCTCCCCTTCCTGCCACAAGCCTGTCTGCTGTTTCACTGACCACTGTCTCTTTGAAGTCAGTCTTCATTCATTCAGGAAAAATAAAATAAAATAAAAACCCTCTGCTGCTCATTTTTGACAAATGTGTAATACCCTGTTGAGTGAATGGACCTTGGCTTTTCCAGAAAGACTTCTCTGCCTGAACTTTAAGCACTCTGAAATAGTTTTCAACTTCAGATGATGCTATGACAAATGTCCCATTGGCATGTCTTTTCCTGCAGCCCTAAGCACTCTCAGAAGTGCACCCACACAGTGCGATATACTGAATTGCCTTTAGCTTGTAATATTTTAGAGTTTTTCCCTGTATTTTTTTATATAGGCATTAGTGATGTGCCACCTAATTTCTGAATATATACTTAAATTGATGTCTAGGTTGATTATGCCATTTCCAAAGACTCTATTAGAGTTTAAACTTTTTTAAATCATTTATTTTTTTTATTTTATGCATTGGTGTGTCTGTGTGAGGGTGTGAGATCTTGGAGTTACAGACAGTTGTGAGATGCCATATGGGTTCTGGGAATTGAAACCAGGTCCTCTGAAAGAGCAGTCAGTACTTAATATCTGAACCATCTTTCTAGACCCAAGAGTTCAAACTTTTAAGATGCCTTGCAACTAGTTATGGCATTTATGTTGCATGAGCATCTTGGAGACACTCTATTCACGCTTAAAAGGCCTGTGTTTTCTCTAGTGAGTCGTCTGTTCTAGAAATGTCAACCGGGGCAAGATATCTCAGTGTGTCCTCAGATTTGCTTCACTGCTGAGAATCAGGTGTTTTATCAATGACTAATAAGACTGTTAAACCCACAATAACTGTAGGCATGTCTGCTTTTCCCTTAAGGGCTGTCACTGTATTTTTAATTATTTTTATTATCATATTTTGAAGCCTTATGGATAAATGCATACATCCTTAGACTTATTATATCTTCCTGATTTTTTGACCCCTGTGCATTAAAACATGTTCAGTTTATCTCTAATTGCCTTTTATCTTGAAATAAATTTTGTCTGGTGTCATGTTAGTCTCCTTGTCCTACTCCCATGAGATTCTATGGGAGGTCTTTTTTTAGTGAATAAGTAGCTGTGAGTGTGTGAAAGTGTTCATGTGGGTGTGCATGCACATATATGTGTTTATATGTGAAAATCAGAGACCAATGTCATATGTCTCCATCAATCATCCCCCACTTTAATTTTGTTCTTAGACAGTTACATATGATGCATACTAACCACTCTCACCTTCTACCCTTTCCTATCTCCCCGTCTCCACTGTCTATGTCCCTCCTCCCCACAAATCTGTCCCTCACATTCCTCTCTACTCATTTGGTTTTAGGGGTCACTAAGTAACCAGAGCCATTTGTATGTGTGGGTTAGAGCTAACTGCCAGATGCCCTCAGTAGTAGGTACACAACAATGATTCCACTTTTTTTTTTTTTTTTTTTTTTTTTTTTTTTGTGAACCCCTTCCTCTTACACGACTGACTGTTGATAGGGCCAATCCTGTGTGAGTCAGTCCTGGTAACTACAGATGTGAATTAATGACTGCAATGGCTACAATGAGTCTGGAGGATGGCATGTCCCAGCCTTTCACCACATCTTCCTGCTCTTACACACTTCCTGCCTTCCCCTCCCCAAACCTTGAGTTTATTGATTGAGGAAGACTAGCTGGATATTGAGCTCCAGGGATCTGTCTGTCTTGCCCCGAGAAGCACTGAGGTTAGAGACATGTGCCATGGTGCTCAGCTTTACATACATGCTTGGGATCCAAACTTAGATCCTCATGCTTATGTATCAGGTACCTTATAAACTGAGCCATTGCTGTAGCCCCAGATTTTATGGAATTTCATTTTCATCCTTTTTACTGTTAACCTATTTTATCTGTTTTCAACCTATATTTCAACCTTTCAAATGCAGATTTCTCATGGGTGATGTATAGCTGACTCTTGTCTCTCTAACCTTTCTGACAGCCTCTGAAGTTTGCTCTTTTTTTTTTTTTCTGTTTAACTTCATGCTTTTTAGAAGATTGCCCGTGTTGACGATGCATATAGCTCTAGTTCATTTGTTTTCACTGTAGGCTTATGCCAAAATCTATTTTTGCATTCTGCTATTGACTGTTGCTTAGCTGTGTCTTCAGCAAAGGGACAAGGTACCCTTCTATCCATCTCTCCATGGACATCTGTGGTTAAGGTAGATTCAATGTGAAAGTTCTGGAAGTTAGTATACAAATTCATTTATCTTTACTATGTAACCACTCACTTATATGGCAGAAAGCAAAGTAGTTTTGCCAGTTGATGTGCATCAAAACCCACTGATCAAAACCTAATACTTAGACATGTTATACATAAACACAGATACACAGTGCACTTGCTATCAGATAGGGTTTAGGTGGAATGTGGCTGTTATGTAGATTTGTATCTTTTCATATATGATTTGGCTGTCAAGCCTACCCCCTCACCCAAGATCATTCATAATTCTTTACTCTCATTTGAAAGGTGAGAGACAAAACCATGGACACATCAAATGGGTTGTTCAAGATCTCAGAGATGTAAAGAGATTATGCACAAATCTGTGGAAAATAATTTATCAGTGTATGTAAACATGTATGTACATGAGTGTGCATGTAAGCATCTACCCAGAAATACACATTTTATGACTAAGGAAATCTTTTAGTTCATTTCTGTGTATTATATGCCTACATATGCATATATGTATTGATGAATTTTGTGAAATTCACATGTTGGTTTGAGATTTTTCAGAGCCATTTCTGGGTAGATGTCACTTTTAAGGTCAATCATTTCCAATATACCTCAATCTTTTCTCAAAAAGCAAAATCAAAGAACAAATCAAGGAAATTTTGAAGCTACATCCTCAGAAGAGATGATCACCCATATGCCCTAACTTATAATGTATGTTTATAAGGGAAACAGTGAACAGGACCACCCAGCCATCCCACCAGAACAACTTTTTTCTTGCTCTGGAGCTGCCTCTTTCTGATTGAGACAAGACCCAGAGCACTGGACTGAGCCATACCCAGGTACAACTCTGAAAACAACAACAAAACCAACTAAACAACAACAAATCCTGCATTATTTGGTTCCCCCGGAAACAAAGCTCTTCCTTGCTGTGCATGCCTTACCCACTAAGTCCCTCCCAGTCCCTCTGCCTCTGCCTCAGTGCTGCTCTGCTTGGGGATTGCTCATTAGCCTGGGATTAGCAGCTGTGTCTGCAATGGACAAACATACCCCTGATGCCTAGGGCTGTGGCTGTGGAGAGCTGACTGGGGAGGCAAGGCTCAGCTGCTGGAGTGCCAGGCATATGTCAAATCCAATTTGGGAGAGGATCTTGTTAAGCCTCCTTATCAGATAACAAGTCCTCCTTAAAAAGGAAAAAAAAAAATCATCAGTTAAGAAGGTTTGCAATGTCTACCAGACACCCACACTCAGGTCAGACAATATCTCCTGTCAAGCCGAGACTTTTCATATGCCATCAACCACTTGGTTCAAGGGGATTTGAGTAGTCGGGTAAGGATTATGTGTAAAGCTTGACAACCACTCATCAGTCAGCCCTTCAAAAATATTTGTGACTCATTATTGTGACCCTGTAGCCGAGCATCTTCCTATATAAAGACTACAGGGATAGCTCTTGTCCCCATTCCGTTTCCCTTTCAAAATTATAAGCATGAAATAGATCAAGGCACAGTGCTCGGAAATCCACAGCAGCATAGCCCTCTCTTACAGAGTTTCCCAAACAGAAAGACAGGCCAAAAACTTGTGTATGTCAGTATATTCATCATATTGACTCTTTAGCTCATGGCCCAAAGGTCAAAGCATGCCACTCACATACTCATGCTGCATTTCCATCCTTTGGATGTGGTTTAGGGAGATAACAGGGGCTAATGGGCAAAAAGGGAGAGTGGGGGGTATACAAAGTAATACACTCAATATATACATGTATGAAAATTTAAACAGAAATGGAATACAGAAGCATTTCTATGTGATGTTCAAAACTATCAAATGCACATCCATGTGAAAATATACTCAAGGGAACTTGACAAACAAAAAGCATTTTGAAAAGGTATTTATTAGTCACTAAAGGTGATTTACCCAAACAGTTATAATTGCTGTAAAATTGATTCGAGGACAAGGCATGATGGAAAGAAAAACATGTTCAGAAGCAGAAATATCAACATTTTAACAATGGTTCTTCCTTATTCTCGGTCTGGGAAACTGAGCAATTTGAAATATCATTTCAGAGCCTCTTGTCTTTTTCTCATGTAAAATGGTAATGATATTAACCCCTGATTGTTTTTCCAGTGGACCACAGTTTGCTTCCAAGCACCCATATGGTGAGTCACAGCTAACCATATTTCCAGTCCCAGGTAATCTGACACACTCTTCTGGCTTCTGAGGGTACCAGGCATGCATTTGTTACATTGATATACATGTAAACAAAACACTTATACACATAACAAAAATAAAAAAGAATATTAACCTTCAAGAATTATATTACCAGCTAAATAAATTTAGTATTGCTACAAATACTGTGGCTACTTTATTCAAACAAACAAACAAACAAAAAAACATGGTAGGTGTGTTAACAAATCAACAAATAAATAAAATAGTCCATCTCAAGCATTTTACATTTAAAAACTTTTCTATGGGTTTTCAGATGCAGTGTAGAGCTGGGAGGAAGCCATGTCTCAAGCCTTGTCACATATCTACAAGGCAGAAAGGGGGCAGGTAAATAGGAAGCATTAACTCCTTGTCTTTATCATTGTGAGCCTCATCAACACTGAATGTAGCCCCTATACATCCCTGTGTTCTTCAGAAAGCCAGCATATGGAACTAACCATTTGTCTGTCTTCAAGGGATTCAAAAGATAAGATACTATTATAGGCTGGGCAGTGATACTTTCAAAAGCCTTAGAGGACTCCCCCATCCTATCCCACAAGACACTGAAAGCTTGTGTTGATGAGAATACTGGGAGATGATTTCTTGCATTGAAATATTACCAAGAATAGAAGTTGCCGCTGACAGATGGGGCCCCTAAAGTTTCTCTGTGGCCTTTTGACTAGATAGCTGGGCATCCTACACTTGTGGCTTTTTTCTTTGGAAGATCCCTATTTCCCAAATCAAATATAGGCAAAATGGGGAAGCAGAGAGTCAAGATATGATCATAGAGGCTAAGCAGAAATGTTGGGTCTCCAGTCATCTACAGTACCCTGAGCCATAGCATCTTAGCTGGTACACCCTCTTCTGTGCTCTTGGTGGCAGGCTCTAAGTGAATACTTAGTAACTGGTCACCAATTGGCTGGCATGTCAGTGTGCACTCCCAACAAAAGAACCTCTCTGTTTCCAGCCTTGACCCAAAGATAGGAATGGGGATGAGAGTTGGAGTGAGAGGGAGGAAAAAGGATAATATCTCCAAGATTCATGATATGTCAATCACAGAAGTGTTAAGAAAGCTAGTAGAGTTGATCCTTTCCACCTGTCAGAAAAGTTATCATTAGCTACTTTGTATGGAAATGAAGAACATGAGGCTCTAGTACTGGATTTAATAACCCTTCACCTATTTGGGGAGCACTTCCACACTCTAGGAACTTTGACCTCTGAGCCGACAGGAGAAGTGACCAGGAGATGGGCTTTGTCATTCTCCTGCAAAGTTAGGTCCGCTCATAACACCATCCATCCCCAGGGGCAGTTGTGCTTGCTTGGATCAAGATGAAATTGGCAATGCAGTTGTCCAAGCTGTCTGTTCCTTCTTGCCTGCAATGGATTGAACACAATAAATCTGTTGGATTAGGAAAGGATTTTTCATGGTTGCCCTTTAAGTAGTTCCCTAGATCAGCTCTTGGCTCATGGAGAAGGGAGATTCACCAGGTATTCACCAACTGGGAAGAGAAGGTGTTCTTCCCCACTCGGAGCATAAAATGGCTGCAAGGATAGGGAAGAGGCTTTCAAACAGAGTAGCCCTTCTCTTCAAGGCTTACAAGCTACATAAGATTTGTAGAGAGAGAAATAATCTGCCACTTGCTTGTCATGAGTTCTGGCATCTTTCCCACCTCTACAAATGTGAGAAGGGCCTAAAGTGAATCAAGCATGTACTACAACTAACCCCATGCTTGCTACCTAGCATCACTCTTTTTTCTGCAACATTTCTATGTTAAGGGCAGCGAGCATTTGGTGGCATCTTGAGAAGCAGGTGTCAGGTTCAACCTATGATCTAAAAAAAATAAAGATGCAGATAGAGCCAAGGCCATCCATTCCCTAGAACTCATGGGAAAGCAGCTGGATATGGTTGAGCACTGTGGAAAGGAGAAAGACCAAAGGATTAGAAAGCAAAGAAGTCAGTTAAGATAAGTAGTTCCTAGGGTAACTTGGTAGGTCTGCCTAACTTTGGTTTTATACTCGTGGACAATCTCTATTGAGCATAGTGTGTATCTTTTGTCTCGGGGAATTGGGCATCTGTGCAATCTCAGTGAACTTCATGGAGCAATTAGACCATCTTCCCCCTGGGGCATAGTTCAGTGACTAGTCACTCCCCTTATGCATCAGTATTTTAGCCTGGCTCACATACCTACTATGCTGCCAGTGGTGAGCACATGTGTATGTTGTACTGGGCCATCAGTCTGTTAAATTAACTAGAGGACACATTATCCTGTACTGAGTGTCCATGCCTGTCTTTGGGGAGATTTACCATTTGAATTTCAGTATGCAGGAAGTCATCTTTCCCAGTCAGGATGGTGAGGAAGACTCTGAATGGGGCTTACCACAAACAACAGTGGTGAGCTTTTTCTGTGACTGGAAGCTGCTGCCACTCAAACCAACCATTTCATGTAGACCCTCATGCTCAGCATCATTTCTCTGTGGAGGATGAGTACAGAACAACCATTAACTGGAGAGTCATGCTGCTGCCCATATTTTTATTGATTCATCCGTTAGCAACACTCTCTCCTTCATTCTTTCTCTTGTGTGGCTTGAAGAAGCTCAAATATTCCCGAGTCTTCCAGGATGGCAACTCTAAATTCCTTGACATCCTCTCCTTTTAGCTGTGTCAGAACCTTGTGCACATCATGGTTTTCCTCTTCTGGACAATTTTCCTTGTCAAAGATGACATGAAGAATTTAACAAACTGAAATATTAGATTTCATTTGTGTAATGTTTTGTTTGATTGGATTGCAAAGCACCTAGGAAATTGGTAATGCACACCTCTGAATGTCTATGAGGTTGTTTTAGAAATAATTAACTAAGGGAGATGGACAAGCCTGAGTGAAGACAGTACCATCCTGTACTCTGAGCCAATAAAACAAGGAGAAAAAGAAACAGCATGCTAGAACATGTATATTCTCTCTCCTCTCCTTTCCTCTGTACTCTCTCTTCTCTGTCTACCTCTTCATCCCCTTCCCTCTTCCCCCCTCTCTGTGGGATGTGTACTGTGTGTACCTGTGCTGTGTGTGTGTATATGTGTGTGTGTGTGTGTCTGTCTGTCTGTCTGTCTTGTGTGTTTATGTGTCTGTCAATCTGTTTGTGACTAATGTACATAAGATGTTAGTTCTAGAATGGTAAAGGCTTGTGAGGATGTGGGATGAGGTGAATTCATTTTGCACGTTAGGAAAGATATGAATTAGAAAGAGCAGAGGATGGAGTGCTATTGGCTTTGTGTCTCAGCACCAGATGATAGATTGAAGTTCTAAAGCCCAGTGCCTCAGAATGCAACTTTAGTTACCCCCAGATTCACTGCAGATATCATGATGAGAAGGAATCAGAACTGGGTGGGGCCCTAACTGAACATGATTGATAACACATCAGAGGAAGCATATAAAGAAAATCCAGCCATGTGACAGTGGAGGTTAAGATTGAAATGAGGGATGCCAAGGACTGCTGACATCATCAGAAGTCAGAAGAGTCCAGGAAGGCATCCTCTGGAGGCTAAAGAGGATGTGGTACTTATCCTTTTGAATTAAAAGCCTATACAACTGTATGAAGATAAATTCCTGACATTTTAAGCCACTCATTCTGTGGTACTAGTGATGGCAGCCTTAGGAAGCTACAGCCACCACCAGCTAGCCAGTAGAGGGTGACTTGGCCCATCTCCCTTCTGTCACACAGCCAGCCCTCTCCCAGCAACACTTCTTCCCTCTCCTGTCTCCTCTCTGCCTTCTCTGCCACCCCAGGTTCAGTCTTTCTTTCCATCTTGACTACTAGAAAGGCTTTCCAGTGACCCTGCTCCACTTGTGAGCTCCCCAGGTGGCCACCCACACCTGAAGGGCCTTCTCAGAATCGCTACCTGATCAAGCCAAGCCCCTCCCTTCACTGAAACCCTGTGGTGGCTCTGGGGTCTCCAGGATACTCATAAGGGTGTCTCCAGTCTTTTGTTCATATCAAGGCCCTTCATGATTAAGGCTTCAAGTCAGACCTTGGAATGACCCCTTGCCCAACACTCACCTGTTAATTCCAGGTCTGCATCCAGTGATATCACCTTATGTAAAGGATGTCAAAGACTGTTTCCCCGAGCCTCCTAATTTGACAGTTTTCTTTGCATAATCAACTTTTATCCTGTTATCAAAATTAGCTTTAGAAAATCTCTGACTCTGGCAGCTAGAGAGATGGCTCAGTGGTTAAGAACAATGACTGCTCTTCCATAGTACCAAAGTTCAATTCCTAGCACTCACATGGCAGCTCACAGCTGTCTGTAACTTCAGTTCCAATGGATCTGGCATCCTCACACAGACATATATGCATGTAAAACACTGATGCGCATAAAATAAAAATAAATAAATATTTTTAAAAAAATCTCTGACTCTTGTCCTTCCCATGATGCCATTTTCTGCACTATTAGGAAAGTCACCTAAGTCCCACCTAATGTTTCCACCACTATGTTAAGAGTCTGGTGCAGAAGCCATCTCTGTTTCTTTTATGATGAAAGTTGACATGGTCACAAAGTGGACACCCAACAAATAATTAGTATTGTCTTTTTTTTAATTGTGCTTGCTGAATTTAAGACACTATTATTTTGAGGGCAGGTAAAATGCTAAGGTGACACGACAAGCATTATCCCATGTCCTACCCTGTCATTTTCCTAACATTGCTAAAGAGGCAGAGTCTCCACAGAGATTATATAACTTCCCAGTGCACACAACAAGAAATTGGGAGAAGGGAGGGTCCAGCTCAGGCAGGCAAACTCCACAATACTGCCACAGTAGATGAAGGAGCAAGTCAATAGTCAATAAGGTCTCACAATTAGTATTTCCAAGCAAATCATCTAATGTAAATGGAGAGTTCCCTTGTTTTACTTGTTGCTTCAATGACTTGTTTCTTGGGGAAGAGGAAGGAGAGGAGGAGAGGAGAGAAAAGAGAAGAGGAGAGAATTGGAGAAGAGAAGGATCATTCTCTCTTGTTCCTTGGTGTTATGGCCCTCATCCATCACACTCAGCTACATGCATCTGTGTTGAAGGCAAAAGGAATGAACACAAATGTTATAATCACCAGAAGCAAAATGGGAATTACTTTATCTCCTGAGCACAGAACAGAAAGCCAGAGCTGGGTCTCTGAGTAGTATTTAGTGTGTAGTGGTGAACAGAGTCCTGGCAAGGAGGCGCCTTCTACACTCACCCCCAACCCACACCTTGTTGGAGGCAAAGACGAATTAAAAACACAAGCTGCTCAGAGAGAGATAAATCAATTTTCATCAGACCGGCGCTTCTGACACCACCCTGACAAATCAATATCTTTCTCCATAATGGAGTCACTAAAGCTGCAACTAAGTCACCAGGAAACGCAAAGCAGCCTCATAAAGAATATTGCAAAGCAATAGAATAGCAAAACCTGAATTTCAATTATCCACCTTCAAGAGCACACCAATATCTTCAGTAGAGAAGTCCATCAAAAATTCATGGAGCCAGGCTTCACCGCTCCCAGCCAACAGTTCCAGAGGTGTCCAGATTTCCAAATTCTCTAAGCAGTCAGAAAATGTTTAGCCTATGAGAATCATCTAGTCTCCCCCTACCCTTGAGAATATGGCTCTCTCCATGGGTGATAGCATACTTTGTCATCACAGCAACTAATTAAAATGATGTTCCTTGTTATCCCTGAAGCTAGAAGGGGCAAGTGAGATTAAAGAGATGGGTACCATCACCCAGAGCCATGCTAGAAGCCTTTCCAGGCCAGGCAGGAAGAAGGTATGTAGCTCTGTCGGTTCTGTCTTGTTCTGCCTAGTTTTCAGAACCATGTTGTCTTCCTAGATTTCCAGGGCATGGTATCCAGCTCCCTGTACCTGCAACTATTCTTGCTTACCAGTGGTTGGGGTGGGGTATGTTCCCCCAGAGTTACCTTGGTCACACATATACCTCTTACCCTGATTTCTGAGTTGCTATGACATTGACAGTAGCTACATGGGTAGTCTGTTGGGTGACGACCAGATAATCTAGGACCAAGGGGCAGGCATTGCTGACAGTTTGAGTGTTTCTACAAGCCCCACCTAGCTCAGCTCAGTAGCTGGCTGCCACCACAAGTGACCCTCATAGAAGATGTTCTTGAAATCATTGTCATTTTCATCTTCACAGTAAGTGACATGGGTAAGTCATGTCACTACTAAGAAAATGATAAAAATGGGGCCTGGGGGTCAAGAATGAACACATGGACAGCACTTAGAATTGTACCTGACACTTGGTAGAAGCTCAGCCAGTATTGGCACTATGAATTTTGTGATATTTAATATTCTACAAGACAGGCAAAAATCTCCCTCGTGAGCCTGAGGCTCACTGATCTGCACAGAAGCATTCTGAAACTCAGACAGCTACAAAACCACCCCTCCAGTTCATTTTCCTTATACCTGCCAAGAAGAGGATGCTAAGGGAGTGTGTGACACTGAGGCAGCCTAGCTGTCTATATTTCTCCTGTGATCTTCCCTGCCTTCTGGATGATGGCCAACCCTCTTAATGTTCTTTAGCCAAAGCCCCCTATCCCCTGCTTGACTGACTCTCTCACACCTCAGCTCCACACATAGTCAGACCATCCTGCTGTAACAGAATACCAGGCAGGGTTGACTCAAGAGACAGATATTCATTTTTCATAGTTCTGGAGGCTGAAATCCACGATCAGAGAACAAAGATGACTAGGCTTCCAGTGAGGGCTGTCTTTTTAGTTCACAGGTGGCTGCTTTCTTGCTGTATACTCAAGTTGTGAGGAGGGAGTGGCTCCTAGCCATGCTAGTTTCTGAAAGATGCTGTTCTCCTTGGGCTCTCTTCTAACCCTAATAACTCCCCAAAGGCTTTACTTCCTAATACCAGAGATCATCTTAAGGCCAGGAAGAGTTGCTGTGCTCATGGTTTTGGAGGTTTTGATCCATCATGGCAGAGGGAGAGGAGGAGTAGAGCCATGAAGGCAGCTAGGAGACAGAGAAAGCAACAAATACAGGAGGGAGTTGGGGCAAAATGTATCTCCATGGACAAGTCCTTCAGTATTCCAGTCCCTCCAGCTAGGCTTTACTACCTCCTGATGATGCCATCTTGTTATGAACACATCTGAGGATCTATCTATCCATCAGGTCGGAGTTCTCAGATATGTCTCTAGAAACCCCTGAAACAAATCTAGAGCCATGCTATACTAACCTCCCAGGCACCACCCATGCCAGTCAGGTTGTTAATTCAGATTAGTCATCCCACAGTGACTTTGCATCAGGAGTTCAGGCTTCAACACATGATCGAGAGGGTACCAACATGCAGTCATGGACAATTGCCAGTATTTCCCATGTCATAGCTTATATCTCTGTATCTGTCCTGTTTACACACACGTTAAGGCTTTTCTGCATATTGTCTCATTTGCATACAGTGACAATGTCCTTTCCCTGTTACAGTCACCTCCTCCAGGAAGCCTCTCTTGCACCCTAAGGTAGACTCACAATTCTCTTCCTCAGTGTCCCTGACGAGGCTTGAATGTGCTGGTCATCACTTCTTATGGCCCAGTACGGCTCTATCTCTCACTGCCTGTCATATTGGCAGGGTCTCTTGGATGGCATGACCTTATTATTAGTGCATCCCAAAGACCCACCTTAGGTGCTGGCACACAACATGCATGGTATAAAAAGGTTATCTTGTCTTTATTTTGAGCCACAGTGGGTAGGAATGATGAAACATCATAATCTTCTCCTTGCTCAATGGAAGGTCTTAATGCAGTGCTGGGGACAGTGCCAATTCCACAGAATCAACTCTGGTTAGTTTAATCAGGAAAGTGATGTATTAATGGATGGTAGGTATCTCATGAGATCTCCAGGACACTCAAAGACAAGTCCCAGAAAAGAGCTGCCTCAAATGACTCTCAAACAACAGTGCTAGGTTCCAGATGGGCTCCTGGTCAAGGCTAGACATCTCAGGGCCAGGGAACTTCAGCTCCTACTCCAAGCTGGGTGGACAATGGACAGAGGATCTGCAGAGACAATGCTAGCAAAGTCAGAGGTCTGGCTTACATGATTCTGAGATTTGCTCACAGTCCCTCAAGTACCAGACTGTAGTGTTGGACTCCTGTGTTTGGGAGAGTCTAAAGTATGTGGCCACCTAGATATGAACTATGGATTGGCCAGGACTGCTGGAGTCTGGAGCCTTATCAGAGCTCCAGTACATAAAGCCCTAACCCAGGAAGCAGCCATAATGCTGTCCACAGTGTATCTCCCTGGGCGTACTGGTGTCTCTTCCTTCCCAGAGGTATGATGGGGGCAGAGGATGGAGTTTTTGCTCAGAGATATATAAATGCAAGAGAAGAGAGTCCTGCCACTCTTTGACATATCTCCCTCTAGTTCCTGTGTGCTGTAAATTGATTCCTTTCCTGCCAAGCACCATGACCACAATGGGATGCCATAACACAGGCAGGTGCATTATGAGTGCTCTCTTCAGATCTAGGATTGAGTTTCCTGAATAGGCAGATCATAGCACACTGTCTTCTCACTCTGTGACATGCATGTGAGTGGCCTTAAGGGGCAGAGTGTGGCTGCAGGCTGGGCTGGAACCTGAAACTCTCCATTTCTCCACAGCTCGGAGGTAAAGATGGTGCAAATGCTCAAAGTGTGTGTGGGTAATAAGCCACCTTTCTGGAAAGCATGCATCCTCAGCAGGAAGCATGGGCCTTCCCACATCATGCCATGCTCTGATTTGGGATGGAAGTGTTCCCTTGAAATTCAGGCCAGAGTGGCAGGGCCCAAATGGGGAACATCTTACATCTGACTGCAGAGAAGCTGCAGTGTTAGTGAGACCTCACAGTTACAGTGCACAGGCCTCCACCCAGGGTCCACTAAGGAAAACAGTTAGATCTTCTATCACAACAAAGGCATTTGTTCTTCAAGAAGACAAAGGACGAAGGAGAAGAGTCAGAACTCCTCAAACAAGAGGTTAAGACTACAATCTTAGGGCTGGGCCTCACTGCCTCTGTGTGTCTTCTTGCTGTCCTTCTGCCTCTGCCCTCACCCTCACATCAGCTGGCCTTTCTCACCTCATTCAGAGCTCTCCAAAGGGGAAGATAAGGTGGCCTTTAAAGCTCCCTTTCTCTTACACACACACACACACACACACACACACACACACACACACACACAGTCACTAATTCTGGTTCCATGGAACTTCTCCTTCCATTCCTAGAGTGGTAACCCTCCTTATTCCTAAACTAGCAATGCAGAAATTGATTTTGCTTTAACATATGCAGCCAGAATCAAGAGAAAAGGCTTCGCATACAGGTGTATCTCTCAGCATAGACACAGGGATCTCTCCGCCTCGTTGCATCCATACCCTTCTCGGTGTGGCCCAGCCAAGTTCCTATCCTTAGCTGCGCGACCACTGGAATGCAGGTGCGAGCCATTCTTAGAAGCAGTCACAGGTCACTCAGGTCCTCCTTAGAGAAGAAGAACTGAACTCATAGATAAAGCCTGTGTCATTCAAGGAAAGGAGCCTGTGACTTGTGTTGAGGAAAATGGGGATGAATTCAAGACAAGCAGAAAGTGTAGCCTGGAGCCCACTGAACCTTCATATACTGAACATCCCAGACTTAGTGCACAGGAGCCATGCCTCCTAGGACTGCATCCCAGCTGTACTCCACGTCAGCTGTGTGACCATGGAGAAATGACTCTACCTCTATTTCTTTATCTGTCTAAAAAGGATTATCATAGTTCTATCCTGACGAGCTGTCATGAAAATTAAATGAGTGAGCTCGCAGGACACAGAGAACACACCAACAGCAGGAACTTAATTAATGATGACAACATTGCTTCTCCAATGCCTGGCACAGGACTATGTGCATTGCATAATCATGTATGTGTGTGCATGTGCTTGTGTGTCTTGTGTGTGTGCATGGCATGTGGAGGCTGGAGAATACCCTCGGTGTTATCCTGTTCTTCCCCCTTGTTTGAGACAGGCATTCTTGGCTGTCTGCCACTGTGTACATTATAAAGCTTGGCTCACAAGCGTCCAGGGAGTGTCCTGTCTGCACTTCTTATCTCACTGCAAGAATGCTGGGATCACTGGCTTTCACTGCAGCACCTGGCTTTGTGTGGGTTCTAATTACTTGAACTCAGGTCTTCAAACTTGTGCAACAAATTATATACCCACAGAACCATATCCCATATAATCACGTGTGTGTGTGTGTGTGTGTGTGTGTGTGTGTGTGTATGTGTTTGTGCTGAGGGGGGTGTGTCCATGTATAATGAGTGTACCACATATATCCACAAATGCTCTTGCAGAGGCTGGAGCAAGCCATCCTCTATAGAGCTCTGTCTTATTGTCTTGAGATAGGCACTTACTGGACCAGGAATTCACTATTCCATCTAGGCGGACTGGCCAGCAAGCTCCCAGAATCTTCCTGTCTCCAGCCCCAACACTGGTATTACAGGCAAGGCAGCCATGCCCACTTTAATACTAGGTTCTAGGCATTTAAACTCAGGTGCTCATGCTTGCTGAGCAAGGCCGTTTTTACCCACTGAGCCATCTCTCCAGCCCATATACTCTTAATAGATGGAAGGAGGAGAATATGAAGAAGGTGGGGAGTTAGAAAAAGAAAGAAACTGGAGAACTAGAGGTTCAGATTTGTGAGTAGCTAGTACATGTGAATCTAGCAGAGTTGGCTAGGTGAAGGAGGCAGACTTCCATACTCTGACAAAAGTGTCTATACTTTGGAATGCCTACACTCTCATCCCTGTGGGAAGTACCACTTGTGGATTTTCCAGGGACTTCGAGCAGAGGGAGCCCATGGGGGCTGGCATCAGAAGGTGAAGCCAGGACATGCAGAGCCTCTGTGGATACCACTGTACTTCCCAGGACCATCTCCTACATGTAACCTGCTTCATTTTGCAAACTACCCTTGCTCAGAGTGGTGGGCATTAAGGAGAATAATGAGCTTTTTATGTCACTGTATTATCTCAAGTCCTTTAGCCTCTCAGGGCCTTGATTTCCATCTCTGTAAACAGGGAGGGGACACAGGTCCTGCAACCTAGCCTAGATGTGCAGGGAGGGGAGGCACTGATTAAACAAAGCCTGGCAAAGTGGAGACTATATCTTGGTTAGAACACTTTGACAGTGGGAATTGTGGGGAACCCAAGGGAGAGAATAGGGAAGAAATGTGCAGAATAACCATTCTGAGTCAAAAGCAACCCCCCCCCACTCACCACCCAGGCTCCAGAAAGTCAATATCACATGGTGTCAGCAGGGCTCCCTCCCCTGGCCACAGGGAACTATAAATAGCCACACATGAAGGTCTGCCCCTGACTCAGACTTAGAGGCTGAAAGGGCACAGAAGCCCTGACTCAGCCCTGCTGCTCAGCACACGGTCCCTGAGGGAAGCCACCACATGGTGCCCCGGCAGTTTGGAGTTGACAGGGATGGCTCACCATTGGCACATACTGAACCTGACTCCTGCTGCTAGATACCCTGAAGATGTCCCTCACAACACCACAGAAGTAAGGAAGAATCTTTAGTCCTGTAGCCTTGAAGACCTCCTCTTTAATCACACCCAGACTTGGGATCTTTGGCAGGGGCCACACAGCTGAGAATCAGGTATAGATGGGGTCCGTAGGCCAATCTAGCAGGGGTATTTTCTCAATCGGGGTTCCCCATTCCAAAATGACTCTAACTTCTGACAAGTTGACATAAAACTGGCCAGCACATTTCCCATGAGTTTGAACGTGTATTCTCCAAAGAACATAGGTCATCAGTGTCTTCTATAAGCAACAGGCATCCAAAGATGAATTCAGTCCAGGGAATGCTGAGATCTAATTTTGCCACTCACTAGAGTATAATTTTAGGAAAGTCAGGTAGGAGCTGAAGAGATGACTCATCACTTAAGGGTACATCCAAGTTCAGTTTTCTGTACTAACACCAGGCAGCTCACAATCACCTATAACTCTAGATCCATAAGATGAATATTGTTCTCTGTCTTCTGAGGACAACACACACACACACACACACACACACACACACACACACACACGCACGCACGCACGCACGCACGCACGCACGCACGCACACACGCTTAATGACACATAGCTTCTTCGAGCTTGAACTTCCTCACCTGCATGCACACCCACCTTCCTTCCGTTGCCGCTGTTAAACCAGGCAGTAGTGTGTGCAAGAATGCTTCCTGGAGTCCATGAAGGCTCAGGAGAGAGCAAGCCATGCTTGGCTGGCCTCTGGCAATCACACATGGCTCCCTCAAGTCATAGTCTCCCTGGAAGGGGCCACAGCCCCCGTCTAATTTGTCAGGAGCCTAGCTGGGGTCACTTCCATTAATGATATGCCTCCTTCCTTCATTATGAGAGGACAACTACCAAAGTTTATTGCATCTTAAAGGCAAGACCCTGTGCTGGACATCTGGAATGTAACTTAATTAAATGTCCCTACTAACCCTTGGCGGACATATGGTGGGATATAAATACATATGATTTATTTCTATCTCATTTTAAAGGCAATGAAGGAATATGAACCCAGCTTCTCTGCCTACAAAGGTCTTGCTCTTTCTCCATTATTCTCTACTCATCTTTTTTTTTCTTTCTTTTTTTTTTTATGGCACAAGGCAAGGGAGTGCCTTTCTCTGGGCAGGTAGAGGTAGTATTGTGGTGGCCTCTTTCCTCTTCCCTTCTCCACATTCTTGAGCAACCCTAGGGCCCTGGATGCAGGCCCAGAGGCATATTTCCATGGAGCTGGAAGGGAAACTCAGTGCATCCCCTGGCTCTGGCCTTTGGGACAGATGCCCAAGAGGTTGATTTCTATATGTGTGGCCACAGGCAGGGGCAACAGAAGTGCCATTGAGCCTAACTCCCTCCTGGCTGACAGAGCTTCCTAAGGCTTGGCACAGCAGGTGAAGCCATTTTTGTGAGTCAGTCATGGAACTCGCAGCTTCCCCAGGCCTCGGGATGTCATCAGAAGACCTCCTGCTGTGTGCCAAGTAATTTCTCCTACAAACCACACTTGCTCACATCTGAAAACAAGCCTGCAGTATAGAACGTTTATTTCACTCCAATTTACAGATAAACCTATGGTTCACAATGAGGGATAATTGCTCTCTGGGAGATGCCTGGAAATGTCTAGAGACATTTCTGGTAGTTAGAACTTCGGGAAGGGAAGGTGACTGTCTTAGGCTGCTGTTGTTTACAGTACAGCACCCATCATGAAGAACTATCCATCCATAAATTATTTTCAGTGTTGAAAATCCCCCCCCATAAGAAGGTTAGGATAAGCTAGGGTATTCGTCCAGGAGCTAACTCTCTGATTATGAGAATAGCCCCATCTTCATATGTGCGGTGTTGGAGTCCATGCTCAGCTAGGGCCAAGGAAATGGGAGAAGGGGACAAGATGGTAATCCTTCCAGTCTTCAGAGATGGGTGATATCATGCTGATGGATGGCCTGTAGAGGTCTGCACAAGCCACTGTACAGTTCTCCAGGTAAGGCTGTATTTAGCTCAGGGGTTTAGGATTTGTGACTTCTTTGCATTTAGGGTTTGGAAACACTAGCCCCTCTGTGGTCTTCCCCCAAGCCCAGGTGTATCATTCCCGTTCAAGTGTTGATGGTCTGAGTGATCTTCGGAATACCGTGTTCTCTTACTCTCTTACCAGAATTGGTAAGCCAAGTTACATGGCCTGTGTCTGAGAGGTGAGGGGTGAGAGAGAAGAGAAAGGAATGTGAGAGTAATTGTGGCAGGATCACCTGGTCCCTGGGTGCCATAGGAACTTAGTATGGGGCTCTGCCTTGAGCCTACTGAGGAGAAGTTAAAGGTCAGTGAGTGACCTAAGCATTTTTTCAAGGTTGGTTGCACACTGCACCAAATCAGCCAAGTCTCCATTCACACTGGTCCCAAAATTCCTTAGGTCTATGCTTGGCAGAAAGTGACAGTCACTTGTGGATTAGGCTCAACTCCTAGGTCTATACTCTCTGACTCCAAACCTAGGAAGCATGACATGATCATGTCAGTAAGCCTGGCAACAAAGAATCCTACCTAGAACTCAGTATCTTAACTTGCTAGGCAGCTTTAGGCAATCTTGAGTCATCTCTGAGAAATTAGAACAGCTCTAGGCAATCATGAGTCAGCCCCAAGAAGCCAGTAACTGTGAAGTTCAAAGCCCCAGACTTCAAGGCTTAACAGAGCTCCAAAGCAACAGAGGATACTTTGCTCGAGGTTGACATTCTTCTTTGCCAAGGATATTAGAAAGCCCTTGATTCATGATTCCAAGGACAGAATCTCACAATTTCTCTGGTTTTGGGCCATCAAACTTCAGCCAGGTGTCATTTGGCTAACCAAGCCAAGAACTGCATAGTCTTCTGCCTATGGCCAACCACTCTGCAGCATGTTCTGCCTGAGTGCTGGGTCCTTGAATGCCGAAACATGACAGACACAGAAAGTGAGTTTGAGGTAGAAGTGATTGAGAACCAGATCTAGAGGCAGCATCACTGTGAAAAGCTAGCCAGAAAATCCAGCTGGATCCTGCTTCCAGCTCTCTGGG
Organism: Phodopus roborovskii; assembly: GCF_943737965.1. Lineage (NCBI taxonomy): Eukaryota > Metazoa > Chordata > Mammalia > Rodentia > Cricetidae > Phodopus > Phodopus roborovskii. Next base: position 1,014,597 of record NW_026126407.1, on the reverse strand, counting down.
TAACTGGCTCCTTTTTCCCATCTTCTTGAGTTCAATCTTGAGTAAGCATTAAGAGCAACTTGGTAGGCTTTTCAATTGTTAAATATGACACACAACAATCATAGATATCTGTAGGGTACAGTGTGGTGTTTTGATACATGCATATGGCATGTGATAGTTTCTTATCTGTTTTTAAATACAGGAAGTCATTATCAACTGTAATCATCCCTCTGCACTATAAAGTATGAGAAATTACACTTCCTGTGTAACTAATTGTAGCTGTTAAGCAACCTCTCCCTAGCCTTCCTTGCTTCTACTCATCAGCCTCCAGTAGCCATGGTTCCAATTTCGGCTATGAGATCAACATTTTTTACTTCCCTATATGAATGAGATGTCCAAGTGTTTGTCTGTCTGTGTCTAGCACAGTGTCCTCCAGGCTTATCCATTTTATTGAATTTCACTTTCATTTTTTATATCTAAGCAATATTTTTTGTGTATACAAACCACAATTTAACCATTCCACACTGATGGACACCTGAATGGCCAGACTTCAGCTTAGACACCTCTGCTGGCAATAAAATCTCTTTTTTGCTTGCTTTTGTTTTGTATTTTACAGTTTCCCCAAGTGATTCTAACATACAGCCAAGGTTGGGCATCACAGAAGTTGCATTTCTTCCCTCTACACTTTAATTCTCTTGGCATGTGAGGGTGGAAGTATTTCACCACCAGAACCATTGTCTCCCTTCTACAGCAATTTACATTACAGTTCCCACCCCACAAAGATATGATTAAGAGGCAAAAGATGAAGCAAAAGCAGATCTTTTTAAATGATGGTAATAATTGTTACAGAGGAACAACCAGATACAAACTGCATCTTTGCAACATCTTTCTTATCTCAGCCATCCTCTAACAGAATGGCATCAATCACTACTCCAATTAAAGTAAACTGTGCCTGTGTCGTGATGAGCTCTCCATAGCTCCCCATTGCCTGTGACACTTGTTCTACCAAGGGTCCCTCACAGCTTGTCTCTGCCATAACCCTGCAGACTGTCTGCTGTTTCTTCCTTTCCTCACACATACATTACATACATTCAGCACAACCTGAGCCAACCTGTTCCATGCTATCACTGACACATGTCCCTGGCTCTGGGGTGTTGCTCCCCCTCCTTTCACCCACTAAAATTCCACTAGTGGCTTAGCAGTTAAGAGCACATGCTGCTCATGCACAGGATCTAATTTCAGATCCCAGCATCCCTATCAGGCATCTCACAACTGCTTGTGACTCCAGCCCCAAGGGATCAGCTCTTCTAGCCTCTATGGGCACTGAACGCACACACACAAATTCGAATTCACACACACACACACACACACACACACACACACACACAAATTAATACATCTTTAAAATTCCCACTCCTCTTAGAGGCTGAGCTAGGATGCCACCTTTGTCACATAGTCATCCTGCAATATGACTCCCATCCTGCAATACTCATATGCATGTAACAGACAACTTCCACACAATAGCTCCAATTCATACATCTTCATCCCTCTGAACATATGAGATCCCACCAAGGGTATGGGATAACCCTTGTGCAGTATAGATAAATCATAGCTTAAAAAAAAAAGAAAATGAATGAACAAAACAATGAATAAATAACAAAAGGTTGTGTCTACTCACTGTAGAAGTATGCTTGTCCCCCCCACACACACACACACATGCATACAATGGAGACTTTATCCAGAGCATGCTATTTGGTTGGCAAGCAATTTCCTACCAAATAAACTGAGCTGTATTTCCCCAGGAAAGCAACTTTAAATTCACCCACTGAAAGCATCATTAGCCATGGCCCATGTTAATTTTGTGCTTTCATTAGCATGCATGATGATTAGTGACCATGTGCAGGCAGGTTAGAGGCAGGACTGTAAAGGAGACTGCTTTGGGGATATAAAGCTAGGAATGCAAAGAAGAGTCACAGTGTTATGTGGAGGGTTCCTGGGTACAGTGGTGCCCATTCTCACTGGGTGTCATCTCTAACCCACTCACCGTGTGAGTGACAGCCCCGAGTCCCTTCAGGCTATGTTAGTAAAACACTGAGTGACTTAAAGACAACAGAAATTTATTCCCATGGTTCTGGGGGCTGAGAAGTTCAAGATCAAAGTGACAGCAGAGTCAGTGCTGGATGGGGGTGCTTCCTAGCAGCATCTCTGTGTGACTAGGGACTAGGCACTTCTTGGGCCTTCTTAAAAAGGTACTTACCCACTCCGGAGAGCCCCCACCACCAGGCTGAATTATCTTTCAAAGGCTCTACCACCAAATACCACTAGCACCTAGAGTAAGTGTCTTACCGCATGAATCTGGAAAGGATTCATAGCTTTGGATCCCCTTCGTACCAAAAACACTCCCATCCAGATTCAAAAACAGTAAGCTATTGAGTTCTCTATTAGTCAGGGGAACCCCGGCAGGAGAGTGTGATAGTACTCAGTTGTCTGTGGTCCTCCATCCTATTCAAGGTGAAGTTCTTCATGTAATGTCTAGGGTGACAAAATGGGGGAGGGGGGAACTAGGCAATTCCCTTTATCAGCTGTCCCAAGTCCTGAGAAATAAGAGAAGGGTGAGAGCAACATCTGCTGCTCACTGGGAGGACACAGTTCTGTGCTTTCAACACATGTACTAAGTGATTTAAACTCTGCCAACACATAATGAGGGCTTATTAAGTCCCTCCCTTTCACTAACGTTCATCGTGGTAGTTGAGCTAGGTGGAATTCACAAGGAGCAGCATACTTTGCCTCTTCTGGTCCTTCCAAGGAGGGTTACACAAGCATTGTACCATATCAGGGAAAGCACTTGGTGAGTGAGAAGATAGGAAGAGACAAACTAGATTAGGGTCCTTGGGACAAGAAGATGGCTCAGCAGGTAAAGATGCTTGCTGCCAAGCCTGAGGACCTGAGTTTGGTTCCTGGTCCCCACATGGTGCAAAGAGAGAACTGAATCCTACAAGTTGTCCTCTGACTTCCACGTGTACACTGTTGCACAAACACATTTTCACACATGTATATGTGTATACACACACAATAAGTGGAATTTTATAAAATTAAAATTAGAATCTTTGTAGTTGACAAAATTAACACTTACAGATCTACCTTGGGCCATTTGATCAGTGTGGTAATGGCTGTGATTCATCACCCTTACTGTCTCATCTCCTACATCCAGGTCAAGTTCCTAAGGGTGAGACCCACAAGTGAGAGACAAAAGAGCCCATCTTTGGGATAGCATGGGCTCTGTGGTTGCCATGGCTATAGCAAAGTGCTGTCCTAATGATCTTCTCTCACTCTCCTACCACCCACATTCACTTCCCAGCCATTGTTCAACTTCCTCTACTGAATACCTTTCCACTTTTTCTGGGCCCGTCTGGGAAGAAATAGTTACCCCAAGACTGGCAACTTTGCCTCATGGAAACTGGTACTTAAAAGAGGGTTTCTTTTGCTTTACAAGAGCAACTGTGCTTGGTTCAGCTGAGGAGGAGGGAAAGCTCTCCCTTAGGAAGAATGCCAGCTAATAAGTGTAGGGAGAACAGAATCGGAAATCACTATTTTGTAATCACCAATGCAAGCGTTAACTCTGGTTTCCGATATTAGAGCAAATGGAGCATGAACGGGAAGTTACCCAGCATCATCTACCAGATCCAGAGAGACGGTGTGAGGATGGGTGATGATGCAGTGAGTGGCCTAGCAGTCTCCCTTAGCTAGGTGATCAAAGCTCAATTGAATCCAGTTGAGTTCTTAAAACTAACTCAGACGTTGGGAGAAATACAGAGAAGGGAGAAGTATGGCAAGTGACACTACAAAGAAGAACCAGGCAGACTCAGGATGTGTACTAATGGGACGTAACAACTGGTCTGAGAGACAACATTATTCACAACAATAAAAATGTAAACAATTCAAGGGTACGTTAATTGATGGCTGGCAAAATAAAATGTAGTACAGCCTTTGAGTTGAATAATATTATTTAAAGGCGGTAATATATTGACACTAACTACCACAAATAAACCTGGAAAGCTTACTGCTTGATTGGAAATTTTTGTTGCAAAATATCACATGTTGCAAGACTTTTCTTTTATATGTCATCTCTAAAACAGACACATCCAAAGAGGCAGAAATAGACTAATATTTACCTGGGGCTAGAGGGATGGATTTTTAGGAAATTGAGGAAGTAAAGTGATTGTTGGTGGATACAGGGTCTCTTGATGGGGGCATGGTGGGTGCTTCTAAAGTTCACAACTTTATGAAGACTCTAATTTCTGGAATTATATACTTTCTATCAGTGAACTGAGTAGCATGAGAATTGCATCTCACTTAAAGCTATTTTAAATATCTCTGTGTCTATCTCTGTCTCTTTGTGTCTCTGTCTCTCTCAATGAAGGAGAGCATTTTGCTTAACAGAGACAGAATAAACACAACATACAACCATCTTGAATATCTCTCCCTGGGTATTGAATTTTAAAAGTTACAGAAGCTGTGTAAATAGTTTGGAGACAATTGAGGCAGGCATTGAAGTAACATCTGCAGAGAGGCTGATCAGGACAGGAACAAGGTCCTGGAGATGGGTAGTCAAGCAGATTTACTGTTCAGTGGAACATGGTGATGGAGTCCACTCAAGAGGACTAATCGAGGAAAGGAGTGAGTGGTCAGAGGATCATGGATCACAAGCATCTCACTACCAGAATAGGGAGGAACCAACATGGAAAGTGGAGAAATAGCAAGGAACCCTGTAATATGAGACTGGAATCAGATAGCCCCATGTAAACCATGGATTGGGACCTAGGTACCAATGAACTTATAAATATCCTAGCTCTGACACCTAGAAGCAGGAACACCCTAGATGGCCATGAGCACACCTAGCTCCCAGATCCTGGTTCTAAATAGCACCCTCTGCTGACTAGAGCCTGAATTTGCTGAAAATGTCTGATCATAACAAAGAATGAAAAAGATGAACCCAGATCACTAGCTGGGCCATAACCTAATGTCTGGAGGACTCTGGGAAATAGCAGGAGGACACAGGAGTCAGTGGAAAGGGCTTTCAAAATATGGGAAAACATGTTTACACTTAATAATTATGTAAACAAAATATGCCTGTCAATAAAACAGAAGTCAGTTTAAGAGTCTACACTGATATAAAAATGAACTGAAAGTGGGAAAGATCAGTCTTACTTCAGAAAGCAATAACAATTCTCACGGAATGGTCGGATGAGAAAGGCAGCATCTGGCAGGGATCATCATAATAATTCAGGCAAGAAAAATTAATGGATGATGAACTGGTGTGTGAAAGAGAAGAAAATGGAGTTTTACATGTCTCGGAGCATCTCCTAGGAAGCCACATCTTTATCAAAAGTTCACACTACCAGACTTGGAACAAATTGAAGGAATGTGACCCCAGACAGAATGCAAAAGAAAGAATCTCCCTGAAATCTCAGCCCCAGATGCCTAACCTGGGTAGCTGGGGGTTTTGCTCAGTGCCACAGTCCTGTGTCAGACTGTGGCTTCACTTCCTAGTACCACAAAAGAACGAACGTGAATACACATCTTAATCTGAGTCCAAGCCAGAGGAAACACTGAAGGAACCCAGGCTGAAGACCACTATACAAAACCAGTGGGTCTGAAATGCAAACCATGTTAAGGTCATGAAAGTCCAGGACTAGAGGAAATGCCTTTGATGGCTGGCTATGGATGCCGAGTGGGATGTTTTAGCCACAACGGCTTGATTGAATCACCATTGAGACTTCTGGGTAAAAGACACATGGGAATCCTCCATAGGAGTTTTGCAATATTTGTGATCACAATTGTTACAAGAGTTTGAAAAGGTGGGAAATGCAAGGAGAGGAATGTACTGTAACAGTCTCCCATTGGGAGTTTTAGAGCTTGTGCTGTTTTGTTGCCCCTGGACCTGCTGCAGCCTTTGGTTACTCAGTGCAAAGTCATATGTTTGTTTACTGCTCTGCCTCCTCCACTCTGTGGAGAGCTCCTGGCATTCCCACACAGGGTGTTATTCATTTCAGTTTCTCCTGAGCCTAGCACAATGCCCAGAACATCAGTAGAAGTTTGCTGAGCCAATGAATCAATGCATCGTGCAATGCATAGCTTCTTATGGGCTGGGAGAACCCTTGCTAGTTTTTCTAAAGATAAAGCTGGAACATTCCTCTCTAGAAACCATAGAGAGTGCAGGATAGCAGACATGTGTCCTAAAGTGTCCTGCTTTATGGGCTCTGAAGAGTGACCTTCTTACCTTTGTGCTCTGGGAAGAACAACGGCCCCTATTTGTTTAATACTGGCCCATGGTGGAAGCTTTGACTGCTCAGCTCTCACTCGTGATTCATGTGAATGTCACTTGACTCCCAGAGGTTTGCAGCTATAATTCAACATTTTGTTAATGGCCACTTAAAATGTCCCTGAAATAGCTAACAGGCTCAAGGGGCAGAAGGTGTTCTTCTAGAAAGACCATTCTGCTAGGAAAGTAGAGGCTGCCTTGGCCAAAGCTTTGTCCCCTCTGGAGCTATGTGTCTTCCAACAGCTACCTGTCATCATTTCTGAGAAAAGAAAGGTGAGCATCACTCAGGGATGGGCTGGAGGGAGAAAGTGAGAATCCAAGATTCCTTAAATTCTGTTATGGTTATGACAGTCAGCACTAATCAGCTTGACAGAGTTCAAAGTTTTTTGGGAGAGAGGCAATGCCTGTGGCCTATGGGAGTTATCGTGATTACATTGAGATGAGAAGACCCACCCACCATGGGTGTTGCCATCCCCTGGCTCAGATCCTAACTATACAGTCAGAGAAAGAGAACCAAATACCAGCATGCACTCGCCACTCTTTCTTGACTCATCATTTATCATTTGATGAGTTTCTTCAAGCTCCAGCCTTGATTTCCCTTTTTCTCCCTCAAGTTGCTTTTGTTCAAATGTTTCATCGCAGCATTACAAAAGAAGCTAAGACAGTGGGCATGCTTGATTCCCATCTGAACTATTTCTGCTCCAGAGAAAGGAGCTTCAGTCACCATGGCCAGGGACAGAAAGAGACCACAAGGAAACAAAGGTAAAGAATCCTAATGAAAACCCCTGGATAAAACAAAACAAAACAAAACAAAAACAAGAAGCCAAGAAGTAAGGGAAACACACAACTCTGTAATTCTGTATTAGGAGGCAGGTCTTTGTGTAAGGAGATGGCAGTCAAGAAAAGAAACTCCTATAGGTTGAGTCCTGTTATGCTATAGTGTTCGGGTGGTTCCATTCTCACAAACTCTAATTACACCACTTACCCAGGTTCACCCATGAATATGAAATTGTAGTGTTGAATCCTAAGGTTACCCAAATATCTTCATGAACTATTAAGTGTCACTCTAGGGCCTCTCTGCCTCCTGCAAATATGACTGAATACACTCGAACTGGACATTTAAAATCAAGTCACTGCTGGAGAGGCAGAAGAACTGCTTGGTCTCCCCTGTGCAATCCTGGATAGGAGAGATCAAAGGCCCACATACAGAGCAGAGCAGGTGAAAGGTCAAAACCAACACCAGCATGTGCCCAGCTCCCAGAACTCCAGTGCCTGTGATGTACAAAAATTATGACTCTGGGATTCAGTTCCCATCTTGCCCTGAATGGGAGAAGTACAATCTGCAGAGTGGATGCATAGCTCCCAGCTGTGTTCCTAGTGACAGCAGCTGCACTGAGGAGGCATGTCACCCACCTCCGGTGACCCACACTTTTATCAGAGGAAAGTCCAGACTTGGCCATTCTCAGAAGCAGCATCTTCTGACTGTGTGTATTGTTCTCTCTCTCTCTCTCTCTCTCTCTCTCTCTCTCTCTCTCTCTCTCTCTCTCTCTAAGACTGGAGCTGGAGCCAGACAGTAGTCATGGGAAGCTAGGATGCTACCTTTCCAGCCCAACCTCTCACTGGACCTCAGTCACAGAGCATTAAGGCTGTCTCAGTCACCTACCCAAGGGTAAGGGATGCTGTGGGAACCAGAGGGCTCACTGGATGACTGAGCTTTGAAACTAGGACACCCCTCCAACTCTGCTCCCTTCCTTAGCCTCCCTTCCAGCTACTTTCAATGCCAGATGCCAAAGCAAGAAGGACACAAAAAAGTAGAGGACTTTGAGCCTAAAGTTTAACCCCTTGTACTCTGTCCTGAAGACCCGCTGGGGAGCAGTCTTGTCTTCACTCACCCCTGCACTGCACAGGAAGCCAAAAACACAGTGCCTTTCCAGAGAAGCCTCAGAAGCAATCATCAAACATGAGAGCACTAATCCTCAAGGTTTCTTTCTGTCTGAGAGGCCTTAATCCTGTCCCTGAACCTTTCTGACACATAGCACTGCATCTTCCATTGTTAGAACTGCTGTGAGAGCCAAGTAGCATCTCATGAGGCAGAGCTCCTAAACCTTCCTCCACTCTTGTCACCCTAGAAAATTTTGCACAAGTCAAGATATACATGCATGCAAACTAGGTATTCCCGTCAAACATTCATAAATATTATAAGGAAGTAGATTTTAAAACAATTCTTTGGAGAGATGGTTCAGTGGTTAAGAGCAATAGCTGTTCTTCTAGAGGACCCACATTCAGTTCCCATATGCCTGCTCACAGCCATCTGTCAATCCATTTCCAAAGGATCCAACACCCTCTTCTTGCTTCCTTGGTCACTATATGCACGTGGTGCACAGACAGACATCTAGGCAAACACCATAAACACAAAATAAAATATCAAACGTCAATTTCTTGATTTGCATATCATTTTCCATTTATTAAAAAGTAATGGAAATTTGTATAACAATGAGATGGATGCATTTGTTTATTTTTACAGGTAGAGTTAAATCTTGGCTAAATATTTGGTATTGTGGGACACAGAGCATTTTCAACATTTTTCAGTGCTGGTGGATGATATTATGATTTTATCATCATTGACACTGAGAATACTGATTTGCTTGAATGTGTAGTAAAACACAGAAGAAGTTTAAGGCCATTTCATAAATTGTTGAAAATTCCATCCTAATCCAAAGCCAAACTTCATTTAATGATTTTTAAAAATGAAGTTCAAGTCAGACATTCAAAACAGCAATAATTAACATCAAACATTCTAACACAATGGAATCCAAAGATAAACAAATTTGACACTTACATGCTGAGGAATGGTGGTAGGGAAATATTAAGAGTCAATATTTTCTATAATTAACCATCATGTCTGTTTCTGTAGGAGCAGAAACTCTGTATATACAGTTCATAGTACAGTCTTGGATCCAAGCAGAGATATCTGGAGCAAGAGTTCATCTGCTCTGCACAGCGCGATGGCAAAGTGCACAGGCTGGGTGTTCTGAACCATGCCTACCATGAAGCTGTGGGAGACAACACCAGTGGACACTGCCAGAAACACTCCAGCTTTGTTACACGTTTGCTTTCAAATTAATGTTTGGCCATTGTGCATTCATTCAGACTCTTTTGCTGTTGTCCCACTGTTCAAGATCTTCCCGTATAGTTACAAGATCCCCATGTGAAGCCATGACCCACAGTTTTAGACACTAAGGGCTGGGGCAACTGGGGCCTTTATGACTTAGACACAATTCTCAGTTTAGGGTCCTAGAAACATCCTCAGCTATAGGAGCTTGGAAGGAGGCTAGGGTGTCAAGGAAAAAGCCCTGCCCAGGAGTACTGGTGACAGACAGCCAAGCTAAGGAAATAAGTTGGAGTCTTTCAGAGCTTTGGGGATCTGGAGCAAGACTCCTTAGATTATACTTGCGCACATTTCTAGCTACAGCACAGGAGTTTGAAGCTTCATTTCTTCCCTCACTAAACAAACATAACAGAGCTCTGTATTCCGTGGGGCTGTTGGAAAAACTAGATGAGTTTTTTTTGTCGCAGAAACTGCTGATAAGAGTATCTAGAATACACAGAAAGTACTAGCCTTCACTAGTAGACTTTATGAACTACACAGTGCTGGACCATTGGAGGGAAATATGTTATGGCATGGTCTGAGTGTGTACATTGTGCTCAACCACAGCTGTGGGTAGGCGCCTGGCTTGTTCACAGCCTCATTCCCCACCCTCTCTTGAAACCTCCTAATGCTACACTGTCAATATGGATTTAAAAGCAAATCATTCTGTCCCTGGGTCACCTGTCAGTATCACCCACTTATCTTGGGAATAATAAAATTAACAGCATCAGGCCTGAGGATGTAGCTCTGTTGGTGGAATGCTTGCCTAGCATGCAGGACACCCTGGATCCCATGCCCAGTACCTCATAAACTGGGTTTGGTGCCCTGTTCTCTTAATCCCAACACTTGTAGGTTGTGGTAGGAGGACAGTGAGTTCAAGATCACATTCAGCTACACAGGAAACCACAGCAGGTCTAGGCTACATGAGACCCTATTTTAAAGCAAATTCAATAATAGGCAGATATTCTGTGCCTGGCCAATATGAGCCTTATTTATTTTATCTAATCACTGTGAACATGTTTGTGAAGCACCAGTATTGAGATGCTACTACTTAATATATAAGGAAATAGAAAACTGGAAGGGCTAAATAATTCATATAAAACCATACCCATCTGAATACTTACACACCTAGCTCTGCCCACTGTTAATGTGACTAGAAGCAACAACACCCCACTGTGCAATTATCTCAGATGCCAGAGTCCTTTGCCCCTGTAACACTTGCTGTGCTTTCCTAGCTCGGATATCTGTTAGCTCTTTGTCACCAGTGATCCTGGGCAGGACATTTTCCTTGTCAGCATAGCCTCCTTCCTGGCTTCTATAGTGGGAGGATGTTCCTAGCCCCGTAACCCCAGGATTATGGCTAAGCCATAAACTTCCCAGTCCCCTCATTCCTCAGCATGAAAGTAGACCACTCTCAAACACAACCTAAACCTTCCTCTGTGGGGTTGGAGCTAGCTCCCAGAATCTATGACAAACTCTGAGATCTGCTTCTCAATAAGCCACACGTACATATTTTGAAATGGCCAGACCATTAACTGCCGCCACAGCGGCTGGCTTCCAGCACCCCACTCTCCCCATGTTCTCCGGATGAATCCACTCTTTTGTCTCGAAAGGCATCATTCTTCCTTCTGGCATCCATCAGAGGCACTTAACCTCAAAGCTTCATGGTACTGGGCAGTAGGTGGGTCTGTAATCTGGGTTGCTAGTTGCAGCTGTCAGCACTCCTTTCCAGTGCCCTCCATCAATGGTTTTTACCCACAACCTCAGCTATCTATCCAGGAAAGAAAGAAATCAAACACTCTCTCAGTTGGAAGTAACATTGGAGGTCATTAATCTAATCCTTTATCGGACGTCCATCCCTTCCTAGAGGTGATCCCTTAGCTTTGGTTAGACCTAAGGGGCAGGGCATAGGCAGAGTTAAGGTACTCTAGACTTCCAGGGTAAGTCTTTCCAATCAGCTGATAGGCAGCTCTCTGAACTCCCACCCTCCACCCAGCAGCTTGAGCTCTGCCCTCTGGCCTCTCAGAGAAGGTCCTGTTTCCATTTTCTATGATTGTTTTCTAAGTGTTTGGAGACAGCAATCACGTTGCCCTTGAGTTGCCAGCTTCCCATTTCAGCCTGAACAGTAAGAGTCCTTTCATACACTCCTCCATCACTCATGGTTTCTGTGATATATGAGTAGCATCACCCTGCTCAGTATCCATTCCCCACCACCTCCCACTCCATAGATGGGCTCAACCCACTGCCAGCATCAAAGGTGCTAGCCTCCTCCTTGAAGCAAGGTGGAGGCACATTCAAGGAGCGATAGCAAGGAATGCTGGGAGGGGCTTTCAGAGGGAACTATGGGATCTGGAAAATGATAACACAGGTGCCAGGGAAGATGTGTACTAGAATGGAAAAAGCTTACCAATAGACAGCAGCTGACAGAACACAAACCCCACCCTCCAAAGCAAATCAGCAGAGTCTGAAACAGTGTTGCCTGACCCAAGAGATGCTTGCTTGAGTTTGGAAAAATGGCTTTCGGAAACCATCTTAGGTCCCAAGTTAAAGACACAGATATAGAAAGCCTGGAATTTAAAAGATGCTACTTCTGGCATCTTTCCCTCTAAACCATAGCTGAGATCAATCTCCATGTTACCAAAATACCAAGAGGAAAAAGTAACAGGTATAGGGTCATAGGTTCCCCCACAGAGCCAGAGATGAGGTCTTGAGCAGGTGAGTTACTAAGTATTCTCAGAGAAAGCCCCTGAAGTAGAGAATGAAGCAGGATGGAGAAAGGTGAAATTATACCTAGGATCTCAGCCTGACCCCACAGGAAGCATACAGTGAATCCACATAGAGGCAAGATATCTGTGACTAGGCATTTTGTACTCATCACATTATCACTGGCCACAGGCTGCCCCCAGGTGGTGGGGAGGCTTATAACAACCCAACCAAGAAAGGCACAGTGGTCTATGCTGTAAGACCACTATGCCCACAGCAGCTGTCTAGGGAATCTCTGGCCTCCTGGATGGGATTCTGAGAGTATAGTTCAGTGCCTCTTTGATCCCACTGCAGCCACTCTGTGCATCTGTGAGCTTCTGCTTCTGTTGCACAGACTTAAATAAAAAGCAAACCAATACACAGCTAAGTGCACTGGCTTAAAAAGTAACATCAATTCCTTCCCCCCAGTCTCAGTGTAAGTGAAGGTTTTAGTTTTAGTGAGGCAAATACAGAACAAGGAGTTGTTTTTGGAAACTACCTAGTTCAGCCCACTCGTTCTACTTATGAGGAAACTGGGGCTCACAGAGGCTCATTATCCATCAAATGGTGATCAAATACACTCTTCCTCTCCTGCGTGCTTAATTTCTTCCCAGCATTCATTCCAATGACCATTGAGCAAATCTTCACAGAGTATGCCTAAAGCACTAGGGGAGTAAATGCCATGGGAAAGATACTCTAGCATCAGAGAACGATGCCTCTGGGGATGCACCCCCCCCGGGATGCCCCTGGGTAAGTCCATTTTCATACATGTGTTTCTCCCAGGGATTTCAGATGTACTGAATGTCAGTGTGTTGTAAGTGTTTATTGGCTGCAGCTGCTGTCAGGCTACGATAAGCCCAGCCTGTAAGAGTTAGTTTGAAGATAAATGCATGGAAGGGTGTGATATATGAAAGTTCAGATTTGCAGGACACACACAGCCCACTTGTTTCAGGTTATGATAGAGCATAGGTCAGGTGTCCTGGCTGCCCACTTTTGATATTTCCACCTAACTCCTTCAACCATGAACATACAAACCCGAGAAAGCACAAAGCCAGGCTTGAGTGTCGTGCTTTCCCTCCTTTGAAAGGAACGAGAAGCTTGTTACTTTGAAGTGTGAACTACTCTAAGAAGTACTGCTTCCAGCAGCAAGCCTGGTGCTAAAAGCTGCCTCATCCTTTGAGGAAGTGGGCTTTGGAGATGGGGTGGTGGCGGAGGAGGAGGGGTCCCATCTCAGCTCCTCCTATGGAAAATAGCAGCAAAATAGATTCACTTTATAGAGAGGATTTTAGAGCTTAAGTCTTTATTGAGGGAAAGATTTTCTGTAGAACTAAAAGACAGGTAAGTTTCTAAGCAAACAAGCACTTAGCTAGCTGGTGTGTTCTCTCTCTCTCTCATATGTACGCATGCATGCACATGTGTTTGTATGTGTGTTTACATATGTGTGTGCAGGTGTGCTTTTACATGGGTGTGAATGCATGTGGAGGCCCGTATGTTGGGAGCCTTCCTTAATCTTTCTTCATCTTATTCACTGAGCCAGATTTCTCAACTGAGCCCAGAGCTCACTGATGCAGCTAGTCTGGTTAAACAGCTTGCTCTAGAGATCCTCTGCGTTGCCTACTGGTTGGGATTACAAACAGGCCCCTGTGCCCACCTGTTTTTTTTTTTTTTTTAATGTAGATTCTAGGGATTTGAACTGCAGTCCTCATGCTTGCAAGGCAAGCTCTTTATTCACTGGCCCAGACTCCTTTTATCAACAGTTCTAGAATAGAAGAATTCCCAAGGAAGGAGACAGAGATAGATACACATCCGCCCAGCAAGTTACTGGGCTTTAGCTCAGAGCTGTGCAGCTTTTTCTTTGCAAGGCGACAGTATGAGTCATCCTAACAGCTCCCAACCACAGCCTTAGCCCATCAGTACAACAGAAAAGATGCAACATTCCCCCAAAGCTTTACTTCCAGGCATCCCACAACCTACCAGTCTACAAAATGGAAAGCGGGAATCGGAGGCTGGCATCACACAAACCTCCTAACTGGTACAGCAAAGCTTGCCTCTCCAGGGCATGCCAAAGGCCTCCTAAGGATATGTGAGATCATTGTGATGTAAAGTGCAGACTGCAGGTGCCTGGGAATCAGGACTTCACCTATGCCATAAGGACCAAAGTGCAGGCAGCTGCATAAGGAGTAGCAGGACTGGGCTTCACTGAGGATCAGGGGTGGGTTTCACACAGGAGTCTGGCTTGGTGTGTGGGAACAGACCTCCAGTATATGCCAGCACACACTGAAGAAACAGGGGGACAAAGATAACACAACACGAATGTGTGATAATAGCAATACATTGCCATCAAGGGAGAGTAATTGAAGCTCACTGCACATTAAAACATAGTAAACCAACATTGATTGGGTGCATACCATACAGCACACATTGTACCATATATATATATCATGATACCAGCCCAGTGAAACACACATCACACATCCATACATATCATGTGGCTGAAGAGAAACACCCTTAAAGTACCAAAATATACCTTAGGAAAGTTATTATGGTCAATTTCCATTCCTTCCTTCCCCTGCCCCTATTTCTCATGTTTGTCAGTGGCCATGGATTGTTTTTACAACCAAGGAGGATAAGTGTAATGATAAAGACTAGCTTCCCCAGAACAAAATCCAGGTACGTGTGAGGAAAAGGAAGGGTGAAAGATGTGTATCCTGCCCCATATTAGCCAGTCACCTTACTTTCGTGGCTTTAGGTCTACACAATACTGACTTCAAGGATACATTTTGAGAACTATGTGCTAAGAAGTTCTGGGTCTTCAGAATGTGTAGATGAATGAAAGTATTGGGGGGAAGACAATTGTCTCATGTAACCAAGATTGGCCTCAAACTCAATGTGTAGTTGAGGATGACCTACAACTCCTGATCATCCTGCCTCATTTTCTAAATGTTATTAGTGTTTTACCTGAGTGTATGTCTGTGTACCACCACATGTGTTCTAGTAACCATGGAGGGCGGAAGAAGCCATTAGATCCCCTATAACTAGACCTACAGATGATTAGAATCACCATGTAGGTGCTAGGAATAGAACCTGTGTCCTCTGCAGGATCAGCCAGTGCTCTTAACCACTGAACCATTTCTCCAGCTCCATGTGTATAATATCTTAAAGATATCAAATTCAAAGACACAATGAAAGATGATGACCAGAGGCCACGGTGGTTGTGTAGGAAGATTGGAGATATGTTGATCAAAGGACACAGGATTTCAGGAGAAGTAAGTTCAAGACAAAAGATAGAGAGTAAGAAAGACCCATGAGCTAGGACTATGGGTAAATTTAGGGATAGATAGCAACTAAACCAGTGAGGTTCTGCCTGGTATTTGCAGGGTTATGAGGCCCTGTACTTGACACAGTATTTGCAGAATCTGTTCTGAGACTAGCCCCGGGATGGCTGGGCTAAAGATGCTGTTGTGATAGCACAAACCTGGTCTGCTTGGATTGTTGCTGTACCATAGGTCCTGCTTGATAGACAAAGGGATAACCATACAGACATAAGCATGGTACACAGTGAGAAAAGCTACTATACACATGGTTCAGGATGTACTTGGTCCATGTCAGGGGTTGTAGCAGGGTGTGCTTCCTGGAGGCAAGTTGGGAAGTGTGAGATGCAATATGGAGGCCAACCCAGTGCATATGGGACAATGTTCAGAGTACCAAGCAAAATGAATAGCCCTGGAAACATTGAACACACAACAGATGCCTATGCTCTGAAGCTGTTGCAGTCCTGGGCTGTAAGACTGCAAAGAGGGGAGTTCAAGTTCAGTTAGCAGTCCCACCCCCAGCTGAGTCCTGGGTATTCCTGGTCCCACTTTATAGATGGGAAAAATGGAGCTAAGAAAACAAATACTAGTTTCCACCACATATATCCCAGCTCAGATTGCTCCTCAAAGCCCATGTCTTCCTCATGCATATTCCTGTGTAGTGAGAAGTGATTAGACTACATTAGCTAGAGACCTATGTGTCTTTGTCAAAGAACCCCAAAGATGCAACTTTCCTCAGCCTCCACCTCTACCATCTCTATAATGTCATATGCTGCAGGGTAGTGAGATCCATTCAGTGGGGGAAGGAGAGCCAAACCTTTCCTAAGGTATTTCTCATTGAAAACATAAATACCCACAACGATAGACAAGTTAAGTGTGAAGATGGAATGATCATTTTCTCCCTGGACCTGAATGCAGGTGAACCCTGGTGTGACTAAGCAAAGAGACAACATAAGGCCCTGTCACATGCTAATCAAAAATGATGGAATTCACCCAGCAGCAGTAGTTGGCTCCCAACTCCAACAGGACCTCCTCCACTGGAAGCATCTCTCTCTCTCTCTCTCTCTCTCTCTGGAGGATAAGTTTTCATCAGAGAAAGCAGTGGCCCTCCCAGATCCCTGCCCTCATCTTTGCATCATTCCTTATCAATCTGATGCCTGAAAACAGCAGAGGCAGTTGGGACAACAAAAACCCTGTTACAAATACTGCTAAGAACCCCAGTGCATAGCTACATAGCTGGCAAAAACACAGAAGACTTCTCACATGGTGTCTCGCACGCTTTTTCCTCCAACGGTACTGTGGGTTAGAAGGCCAATGTTAGGTGAATGACTGTCCATCTAGAGAGCATTCAAGGGAACAAAGAAATGAGGGTGATGCAGGACAATAAACCCATGCCTACTACACTGTCCTTGAACTCAGATCACAGAGTCACAACCTCCATCAACTCCCACCTCATCCCCTTCTTACTTCAGGTCACTGGGGTCACCTCCTGTGAGTAGAAAGCCCAGAATCAAAACTTTCTTATGGTTTCCCAGTAATGAGAATCCACAGACCTCTCTGAAGACTGTTTGAAGTAGAGAGCTCAGGGTATATCTGCATAGTAAGGGAGCATGCCTGCTTACTTGGCACTCAGCATTCCACACCTGGCTTCCTGGGGACTTTGAGTCTCCATGAACAACCTTCTTTCACTCTGCTAGAATCACAGCTCATTCACTAATTAAAGGGTATTACACACTTCATTGCACACCAGCTAAGAAGTTGGAATAAGGGAGCTTGTGCTTCAGCATTCACCCTGGTGATGATGCTCTGGGCTTTATAGAAAAATCAAATTCAGAAAAAGAGCATCCCCAACACTTAAATTCTCTAATATGTCACGGAGCTTAGAGAAAGAAGGCACCCAGTGTGTCACAACCCCCAGCAGAGGTTGTAAGAAAACCCACTGGAGATGGATGGCCATCCCAGAATGAGAGAGGAAGTTGGAAAATAGGCTTCTCCAACAGCTACACAGGCTCACTGCTGATGCAGGAGCCCAAGTAAAGCTAGCCTCCAACCAAGTCCCAAAGAACACAAAGGTGTGTCAAGAGGTTTGCTCCTCAGTGTGGGGGCTTGGACATGTTCCCTATTGTGTTACCCCAAACAGAGGCTGGCATGGGTGCCCACTGTTAACCATTGGTAAAGAACAGCTTCCTATCACACACCTGGAGTGGGTATCACTTTGACATACCTGAGTGGATAGAAGAGAACACCAAGGGACTCCCTCTCTTCAGCACTTGGAGATGTTATACACAGAGGGGTTAATCCAAGGATGGGCACCCAAAGAGATGAGATTGACACATACTGTCAGCCTTGTCTGCAGGCAACTCCAGTGTTTCAGAGGGTCAGGAGCCCAGGTAAGGATTTAAGACCTGACTTTGGGCTGCTTGGGATACCAGCAGTTTAAATGACGGGCCAAATGCAAACACGCAATCTGAGATCAGCAAGCCTCTGCTTCTACACACAACTTGGGCATGAGCTTAGCTACCAGTCACCCATGCCATCATGAGGATGCATTTGAAGGTGCTTAAAGACTTGTGCCAGGGTCTGCTGCCCAGGATGGCCACCCTGAGGAACCCTGCATCTGTTGTCTGTGGGTTCCATGTGTGCACAGGCAGCCAGGGGAAGAGCCGAATGCACATTCAAGCTTCACAGTACAGCAGTGAGGCTGAGCGTTGCCAGGCACTCAAAAGCATGGGCTGGAACACAGCGATGGTTTCAGCCTCCAAGAATGAGGCATTTTCCCCAGCCCTTCCCAAGGCCCCTCAGACATCATTTGTGCATGACATATTTTAGGATCCTGTTTGCTCCTTTAAGAAAAGCTGCCCACTTCCTTCTCCAGCTCAGACTGGCTTCATCTTCAGCAAATGCTGCTGTCAGTTTGGCTGCGCTCTTCCCTTGGAATGTTTAAAAGGGATAATAATACAAAACGGCTCCCCCAGGAAACAGCTCCAGCACACAGACTGTGAGAGGCAATGCCCCTGGCACTCTGGGCTCTTTCAGAATGAGAGACAGCCAACAGCAAGTGCAGAGGCTGAAGCCAGAGGCTGGCTGGAACATAGAGAGAGCCCCAGAGCAAGAGGCAGGTGGCTCTGGGAGGGGGTGGGAAGGGCTGCACTACGGGAAAAGGAGGTAATGTCTTAATGAGGCAGAGCACCTCAGACAAGTGCTGACTACATAGCCCAGTTCCCTTGATGACTACTGTGCCTGCCATCCCCAACTTGTCACTGCATTTTAGATCAAGACTCTGGGTCCCTGAAGCTCTCCTTCCCCCTGCCCCAGGAAGCTGTGGGGAAAGCAGACATGCTGGACTGCAGGAGGATCCCACAGTTCCTGATATCCCAGGCTTGTCTGGCAGTGTGGAAGAGACGGTAGCTACTGTCTGACCTGTTACACCAAGTTATGCCTAGTAGTCCACTAATTGGCTGAGTGCCCTAGCGGCAGCAGATCTTCTCCCATCTTTCCCCCTCAGCCCCCTCTGGCAAACCCATCCTGAACATGAGCCATATCCCCTCCTCTTTACTCAGCTCCACACTCCCCTCCAGGCTTTCCAATCCCACAGCTGCTCACCCCCCTCCCCACAACCTCCTCCTGCACCCACGTCGTGAAGCAATTGTACACAGAGAAAACGAGCCTTCGAGTTTCAATCTAAAGCTCCCAGACAAGCCAGCCTCCGGGACCTCCTCACAGCAACTGTCATCTCTGCCCACCCTCTACAGGAACCTGTACCCTCACTCTCCTCTCTGCCCAAGCACCATGGACAGCTCACGGCTTCATCCTGCCTGCAGGAGGACCAGCGGATGAAGCCTCTGGGGATCCTCTCCTCCTCATGCAATTCAGGCAAGAAAAGGAAGGAAAGAGCCTTCCACACCTCTGCAGCATCACCTGCTCAGTGAGTTCCCACAGCCACGGGAGCCATTCAGGCTATCTGGGGCCCCACACCCCCTCCTGTGACAGCTTTAGCTCCAGCCCAGCCCACAGGATACAGAGCCTGATGCCACTTCCGAGCAGAGAGAGAACGAGATGAGAGAGAGAGAGAGAGAGAGAGAGAGAGAGAGAGAGAGGATGCCATCTCACCAATGACAAGCTATTCCTGTCACACAGCTCGGACATCAAGCACCTTGGACAATGGACAAGCCAGGCCTCTTCCCTCTGACTGGGAGAAAGGCCAACTCAGCACACCCCAACAGCAAGCCCCCACCATAGCTCTCCAATCTGAAAGGACCACAGTACTCATCTGGCAGGTAACCTTTTCTACAAACAGGTCCAATACCTCTCACCAGCTACCTATTTGGCCTTCAGCTGGGTCTCTGCCCTCTCCCCTGCATGGCAGAGACCCTAAGCCAAACAGAAGGCCAGCAGCGCACCACTTCTAGCGAAGAGTAAGCACAAGAATGAACTGCAAACCAAGTACTCACCGTGGTGAAGTCTTGGTGTCCACACTCCTGCCCCTTGAACTTGCAGTATAGCATCATATCCTTCAGGTCATGCCCTACCCGGTGCAGGAACTCCAGCATGCTGAACTGCTTTGGTTTGTAGTGTTTGAAGTTGGCCTTCTGTCGCAGGGCCTCCAAGACTGTGGGGTCCGCCAGATGCGGATCAGGAATCTGCAGGTTGACATCCAGCAGGGCCAGTAACTCCCCAGCGTGGTACAGGTCATTGGTGGTGAGCCTGGAGAACCGAAAGCCATTGAGGTTGCAGAGGGTCACAGCAGGAAAAACCAGGCTCTGGGCCACCACCTCATCCACCTTGGTGACATGCTGATATGAGAAGTAGTAGGACACTCTCTCAGAGCTTTCAACCAGCAGCAGGCCCAGGGAGCCCACGAAGGCCACTGCCCAAAGCACACGCCGGATGGTCAGTGGCCCATACACGAAGATGTGGCGGATGCCATGGAGAGTGGATGTGTTGGCGAAGATCTGGATGCTGGAAGGTTGCAGGCTGCCCTCGCTGGGGCTCTCCTTCAGGTCCATCGGGACCCTGTGCAGTTCCGCAACTGGCTTCAGGTTGATCAAATCTCAGGGAAGAGTTCCCAGTCTTCTGAATTCTGCCTTGGCGTTCAAGGCAGAGATCGCCGGGCAAGCATCAGGCCAGACACTGGGAGTTTATCCTGAGAGCCTGGCCGCACGCTGACAGGGGTAAGTGTTTATATAAAACCCATTCAAACTCTAGCTCCTGATTTTTTCCAGGCGATAAGGAGGGCTGGTTTTATTTAGGGAGACACCAAGGTGATGTGGAAGGGATGTGGGTGGGAAGGGAGCGCTTAGCCAATGGAAATAAAGTCCTCCCCCCTACACACGCCACTAGAGACAAGATTAAAAGCGAGAGCGAGGGAGAAAATGCTTAAAACAAGTCGCTGAGCAGCTCGGAGCCTGTTAACCGGCGCATAATGCCCCGTGTTAAGCATGGGGGGGATGTCAGCACAGCCACGCTGATGCAGTGCAGTGGGGCGCCGCGGCTTCCTAGCAGCGGACTCTTAGCTTCTTCCTGGGGATGTCTGGGACCCTGGCCGCGGTTTCTGGCTGCCTGCTTCCATCCCTCCTTTCTCTCCTCCTTTTCCGGCCCCCTTTTGGGTTCAGAATTCCAATTGAGAGCCGCGGCTGGGAGAGGACGCTGCGCTCCGCCTCCAGCAGGAGAAACAGGGATGCGGGAGCTCCTGTGGGCTCCGTGCTCTCAGCCTCAGGAGAGCAAAGAGAGACCAGTGGGATCAGAGCGAGCCCGTCCCCCAGGCCTGCCTCCCGCGAGGTTGCTACAGGAAGGGAGGCTTGTGCTGGAAGCAGGGGCTGGAGGAGAAAGTTTTTTTTTTTTGTCTTTTTTTAGGAGCTGCTGGGGGTCTTCTACTCCAGGTATCCAGCCACTACCAGAGGAATGAGAACTTGATCCCCTTTCCCCAAGGATGCAGCAACGTGGGTATTTAGCTGCATGTGTGGCTGTTGTAAGATGCTGGCAAGTGTTCCTTGCCAGTTAGAGCTTCAGGGTCTCATCCACAGGAGACCCCATGGGAGAGATGCTGAAAATGAAGGGAGTAATTTAAAACCACGGGGTCTCCGCTGCAGGCTGGAGAGGGATACACAAGAAGAGTAGAGAGAAGCCCTTCTAGAGATTGAAAATTCAGTGTGCCCATAGGAACCCCAGAGGAAGAGCAACAAGTACCACCCACCCCCATATGGCTGGCTGTCAGGACTTTTTGTGTTTAACAAAGGAAGCCAGCTGGGTGCCAGGTAGGACTGGCTGCATTCCATTCTGTTTGAGAGGTAGGTGTGTGTGTGTGTGTGTGTGTGTGTGTGTGTGTGTGTGTGTGTGTTGTGTTCTGTCTCAGGATTTGCCAGTGTGTGTGTGTGTGTGTGTGTGTGTGTGTGTGTGTGTGTGTGTGTGTTGTGTTCTGTCTCAGGATTTGCCAGATGGAATTACAGCTGGAGCTGTAGGTGAGAGAGAATGGGCTCTCAGCCTCCTACCTCCTGCTTCCTGAAAATCCCTTGTAAGTCAGACCCCTGCTGGCTGATAGGTGTGGCTTGACTGCCTGCCCCTTGCCAAGGATCAAGTGGCTGGCATCTATTGAATCAGAGATAAATTCTCATCAGGATGAAAGGAAGTGAAAGTTAGTGTAGCCAACTGAGCCACTCAGCCAAGCTGGGATACAGCCACATGGAGGCAAGTGTCTTGGAGAGCCAAGCTGGTGTCTCCAGGGCATGCCAGATTTAAGAAGGTGGAGGAAAGGGTGGCTTAGGTCATGTTCTTCTAGGCTGGTGGCCATTCTGAAATGTTCTCCTGTCCCATCTGGCTTCTTGCTAAGCAAGACCCGCAGAGACAGTTCCCAGAAAGTACTCAGAGGTGACACATGGGGCATGGTCTTGGCAGTTTATCAATCAGGGATAACATGACAAGTAGGCCTTGTGCCTTTGCAAGCCCAGAGTCCTAACCTCAACAGGACACTGGCTTGTAGACCAAGAGGACCAAAACCAGTCTGAATTTTTTCTATGCCTCAGGACCTGTGTGAAATGCTATATTGGGCCCACACACCCCTCTCAACTGCCTTGGCAAGTGAATGTTCTGGGTTTTATCCCCATCCTACTGAAGAGGCAGCTCAGGTCTGCAACAATGACCTGCCTTGTCCAAATCACACAATCACATAGCCAGTAGCATGGAAGCTGAGACTTCATCCTGGGTATGTTGCCTCTGAAATGGCTTTTAAAAAGCAGATTCAAATTTCTCCATCTCAAATTTAGGAAAGGATTTCTACCCCCCTCCCCCACCCATGTTCTCTCTGTGTCTCACACACAGACTACCCCTCACATGTATAGATTCCCCTCCTTGCCTTCTCTGGGTCAAAGGATGCCCCTATTGCCCCTTTTCACAGTTGAAGGTTCTCATACAGAAGACTTGTGGATTCTTCTCACCAATCTTTGGCTCATCAGTCTAACTAGTAAGTGTGTTCCCCTTAACTCCAGTCCAGACACTATGTTGATTTGAACAAAACAAGATGAATGAAATACATGGCCTACTATTAATACCTCAAGGCTCAGGGACGTGAAGGCAGAGACAGGCACACGGGTCTCCGTGCCATGGTCCTGATGGTAGGCTCCTCCTCTCAGCTGTGCCCAGCTGGAAGCCATGTAATATAATTTTCGCTACATTCTGTCCCCTCACCAACAACTACTGCTCATGCTATGCTCTTTTACCTCCCCTCTTCTTCTCCTGGAGTCAGTTTCTCTCTGTCCAGACATGTTTTCTCATATGCGCAGAGATGGATCCTAGAGTAGATCTCATCACTGCACCCCTATGTAAGCCCATTTATTGCTCCTTCACCTCTATATTGGATCGGAGGCTCACAAGCATGGCAGGGCAGGGTGCTGTGGTACAGTCACACAGACCTCAGTTTTCATCTCCCATCTGCTCTGCCTCCTTCTGCTGTGTGACCTTGGAGAAAGTGTCTAAACTTCCCAGAACGTTCATTCCCCTCCTCCACAATGGTGGGGCTTTGGAATGGCAAAGGAAAGCAGATAATGTTGTGAAGTGTTTGTACAATTTAAACACCTAGCAATTAATGCTTTTGATGAATGCTGGGAGAAGAAAAGTGCTTTGTTGATGTTGTGACTGGGGAACAATTTAAAGCTTTCAAACATGTGTTTTGCCTCAGGCACTGCATATCTGAAAGGCCAAGGTCAAACACAACTTTGCCTTCTCTTCTGCTTCCTGTCCACAGCCCAAAGATGATCTCAGGGTCTTTTTGACTCTTGCAAGCAGGCTAGGAACTTTAGGATAAGTAGAGGACCAAAGGATAAAGACCCTAATGGTGAGTTCCATTGAAAGTCACCAGGCTCTGTGCTGGGTGTCTCTGGATCTTTCAAATGCCAGGAGTACCACTGAACCCAAGTCACAGAAGAACCTGAAGATGGAGAGAAGGGCTACCTGGTCCATGAAACCACCGCTGAAAACTAGAAGAGTTGACAGTCAAACTCTTACACATCTGAGTTGGAAGATACAGTCCACAGACTGCATCAGATACCATGGCGCTAGAGCTGAATCAAAGGGCCAGAGATGGACAGGGTTTTCAAGACATAACCACTGTACCATTCTCTGTCATAGCTGGTTCTTCATAATGGCTAATAAAATATTCCCTCATGGCTCTTCTTAAGGGCCCTATTGAGCTGGTAAGAATCACTTGCAATTAACACCATGGTTTGCACACAAACATTAGATATTGTCTATTCTTAAAAATGTTTTTTATAGCATTCAGTTGGTTAAACATTTTCAGTATCCATCAGATTCCCAGTACCTTTTGCTTAGCTCTGGGGCACATGCCGAGGGCACAGGCATCAGATTTAGAGTGGGTCTACTTGGCCCAGTTTTTTAGGCACTGCCCTAATTGTGTATAATTATGGTCTTTTTTGTGCACTGCACAACTAAACATTAAAAAATAAAAAAAAAAAAACCTTTCCAGATAAATTCATGTGAAAATTAGCCAATTTAACTCCCTATTAGCCCATGTCTCCAGAGTTTTGCTACAGCAAATCTATTTATTTCCTTAAGAACAAATAAATAGATGTATTTGTGAATTTTTCTCTGTTTTTATTATGAAGTGCCAGGAGACAGGGAGGTGCTCTTTTCCAACCTTGAGGACCCTAAGGTCTGTCCTAAATGTGTCTACCTGGTGGTCCCAGGGTAGTGGTGCCTCCTCTTGCCTTTGCCTCTGAAGAGAGTGGCAGGCACAGTTAGACAGGGTGGGTCCTACAATCAGCCCCAAAGCTAATTTCTAATTTGCTTCTTAACTTGTACTAGATACTGGTTGAAACTGCCATCATCCCTAATTAGCAAATAAATAAATAAATAAATAAATAAATAAATAAATAAATAATGCATTCTTTTCAAACATGCAGATAGAATTATTTTTCAGACTCCCATGGTTCCTCATTGCAGTTAACCCAAGTGTGGCCCTCTGTAGACTGGTTTATACGCACACAGCTTTTACATCAATGAGTCCTATTTCTTTCCTTTCTTCTGTGGATCTTTAGCAGTAATTCTCAATAAAGAGCATACCAGGAGGGTACATGAAGCAAAGCAGTGCATTTAGTGAGTCCTTTTATTTATTCATTCATTTTTATTCATACGGATTTTTTTGCCTGTTTGCATGTCTGTACATCACATGCATGTCTAGTGTCCTTGGAAGCAAGAAGAAAAAGGCATCACACCATCTAGGACTGGAGTTACAGATAGCTGTGAACCACCATGTGGGTGTTGGGAATTGAATCTGAGAAGAGCACCCAGTGTTCTTAATGGATGTGCCATCTCTGTAGCTCCTAATGAGTAATTCCTTTAAAAATCTTACCTATTATTACTTGCTCTCCAAGTAAAACTACAGAAGCCTGTTCACAAGAGTGGACTAATGGGACTCAGTTGCAAATTGGCCTGACCCTAGGATAGATTTAATTTGCTGTGTGGCCTTCAGGAAACCATAGAATATCTCTGTGTTATTTGTGCTAACTCATTCCTGGGGCCTCTGGTTGCTGGTACTGCTGTTGCTGCTGCAATTTGACACTGGCCTTGACCGAATCATAAATGCCCAGTTAATGGGATAAAAATGAGCTGGAATCTGGGATTCTTGTCGTTAACCCCATGCCACCATCTGCTGGAGTAAGATGAGGGTAGGGTTAGGGGGTTTGGGGGTCACCTGGTACTTGTCAGACATACAGATTCCTGCCATCTTCTCCTCCCAGGCCATTTCCACAGATTTAGGGGCTGCGAGGTTGGTGAAAGGCAGCTTAAGACATCACCCAAGACCATCTGTGATGGGCCTGATAGAGGCCTTTCCTGTTTGCCAGCCCTGCTAAACTGTTCTGTGCCTTTTCATACTGCATTTCCCCCTGCCTGTAAAGAGCCTGCCAGCCTTCACCTCCCCAGAGGAGCCTTGGCTGCCCCATCTCCAACTCTGTTTCCATTCCCTATCTGCCTGCTGCATCCCTTCCCCTCTTCAGGGCACTAATAATTTTTGGTAACTTGTCTCACCTCCTCGTGAACTATCGGTTATTCTTACTAGAGTGTGAATTCATACTCTGTCCCCTTATGAGAAAAGACAACCTGCCTGGCTGGTTGGGCCCTGTGTCTTGCAGGTTATAGGGATTCATGAATCAATGGACATATGACAGGATGTGTTCACCTCTGCTGTCAAGGCTACAGAAATGGAGACTCTGCCATCCCCGGGGACCTGGGGCCTGTCCTGAGGAAAGTAAGAGTTCCTCTGCCCCTGACTCTGCCCTTTACTGGACTTGCCCTAGTTCCATACTGGAACAGAAAATGCCTGATGTCAGGCCCTGCAAACTAGTTATCTCTTCCTTCCTTGTCTGTGCACTTAGGTGAGAGCCAGGGCTAGAAAGGAACCTGAGCTGCCTGTCTGCCTCCACCAGGGAGCCATTTCATCTTCTCTGCACCCCACACGTGCGAATGGACAGCTAAGGCTTCTCACAAGCTCTCTACACCCCTCCCCCAACACCAGCTCCAGAATTGTGATAGCCAAAATAAACTACATAAACAGTAGGTATTCAATAAATGCCAGCTACTGTGAAAACAGCAACGCAATTCACAACTTCAAATTGTGCCTTGCTCTTCAGGCAATTTTTTTGAATAATCAAAAATCAGTTGATAATGCATCCTTGCCTTGTAGTATGGAATTAGTACCTTTAACTCTGATTTTGTTTACTTTAATACATCTCTCCTTAACCCGAGTCTCATGGGTGGGCTGACTTTCTCTCTACTAGTCTCAGAGGAGGCTTTGGACTATGCCTGACCATAGCCACTTTGATCCTGAAAGCCTTTAATCTAGAGCGCCTGCTTAAAGATGACACATAAATACCCTCACTCGGGTAAATAAAGCAAGCCCCAGCAGTAGGAAAGTACCAGTACCGGGAGGCCCAGCATTGTCATCCAATTTCAAGTCATTTCCCTTCCTCAAGGGCCTGAAAGGCTGGTCCACTCTTTGCTGCCAGCTCTGTGTCTCCGTCTCAAAGCGACCCTCCTTCATACTCTTTGTATGAGTCCTCTTCTAGTCTGCCTCTGTCCTTCTGTCCCCTGGGAAGAAAGTAGAAGAAAGAAACCATGACTATTTGTTTTCTCTCGGTCACTCAGTCCCTGAAGCCAATTGCTTCACAGGCAAGGAGGAAAAGGCACAAGCTGGTCTGAAGTCAACCGTCCACAGCTGGCTTTCAACAAAAACTTTATGAGTACCACCTTGGCCATAGGTGAGCTGGCTTTGTGTGGAGTGGGAGAGGTGGTGTGTGGAGTCAGCCTCTATGCTCTGAGTGGAGCTGCCTCTCCCCCTTGTGTTCTGCATGTGGGGTTGCAGCCTCTGCTGTGCATCCTTGATGGCAATGGTGACTGCAGGACTCTAAGCACCTCACGGACCCCTTTGGGACACCAGTGCCCCAACCTGTCTGCCTTCCTATTCATCACTCTCCATTGCTAAAAATTTGCAAGCATGCCCAGGCCAGAATGCACCACGCACCTGCGTGCATTGGCTAACCTTCCTGTATCCTCTGGGTAAGAAAGTAGTTACATTAATTTGATTCTTTTACTCTGTAGTTCTTTCTAAATGCCAGGTGAAACCAACACAATGAAGTGGGAATTTTGAAAAAGCAGAAAGCATGGTAGAGATAGAGAAAGGAGAAATGCATCTCTGTTCAGCATTTTCTGTCCATCAACATGGTTCCTGCTCCAAACTCATAACAAGGTAACATGTAAGTACTCCCTGGGACCATGGCATCTATTTGCCAACTGCATAGCTGTGATGCCCCCCAGAGATAATGATAAAACAAAGCAAAACAGCAGAAGCAACAACAACAATAACAAAACAACCAAAAGAATTATCCCTATTTTCATGAGGATTTTTCACCTCTTGGGTGAGGCACTGACTAATGTCTCTTTTCTGTTCACCTTTGATGTGACACAAAGTGTGGCTCAGAGAGTCCAGTTTCCTCATTCTGGATTCCAGGTTGTTTGTACTCTGCTGCTATTCTACTCAGCCCCACTCACATGTGCTCCACAGAGCTTTGATTGGAGAATATCTGGGGACTAGCCCTAACAAGAGAACACAGCTCTGGGAGGGGAAGCCAATGAGATCAATAGGAAACACTGGGGAGGGAGATGAATGGAAATCGATGTCTTAGCCACTCCAGGACCCGGTCAAAGACAACAGGGTCCTTTTCGCGGTATCCCTGGGTCTGTCACAATAAGAGGAGCCATGACTAAAGAGCACTGTTGAGGTGAATAACCATCCAGTCCTGCTCCTGGCAAAGAGAGACGCATATGATGTGTATCCTTGCTTCATGTCTGATGAAGTGATCAAGCTACTAAGGATTTACAGCTTATTAGTTTGGGTCTGAACCCTTTGCCCAAGCAGTGTAGAAAGGGACCATGGAATAAAGAACATCATACCATTGTCCAATACACTGTGTATACAGGGCTGTGGCTTTTGGAAGCCATGTCATTGAGACGCACTACTCAATTCTCTACAGGTCAGATCCCATGTAGGGAAAGAAATCTATGTACATCTGGAGGTGTATATTCCAGGGCCACACATACATTTTGCCCTTTTCACAAACAAGCAGGCCAGGCTTACAGGGGGCCAAGTAATGTGACCATGGCCCCAACACTGGTGTGGGGACAATTGTCAGGTAAGAGTCCATGGTGGCTGACTCATGCTGCTCCCCTGTGCCCTTGGAGACCAGGACCCAACACACACATTGGTCGTTGTGTGCAGCCTTGCTTTGCTCATCTGTAAGATAGAGTCAGTGGTAGCCTCAACCTCAGAGGAATGATCAGAAGCTTAAACAGTTAATGGGAAGAGCACTGGGCATCTACCCAAAGCTCAGTCCATGGAAGATGCTGTTAACATCACCACCATTGCAGTTACCACCATGGAAAGGAGGGTCTGGAGGATAAGCTTCACCCCAGTGTCTTTGGGAACTTGTTTTGTTTCCCCATCCTACCTCCATGAAAATTGTTGGGGAGGAGGGACACAGTCACAGATCCAGTACAAACATGAGCTCAGAGGGTGGTGGAATTTAAACATTCAGAAATCAAGGTACATCTGGGTGCAAGGGGTTAAGAACAAAGGTTTCTCTTATAATCGGTCTGAAGGGTAACTGAGGTGGGTGGAGAAACTTTGCTCTGGACATTCACACCTTACAAAGCAATGCTAGTGTATCAAGCGCTCTGTTGGGACATAACTCTCCTCAAAACATGTTTGCGAACTCAGTCCACCTTTTACCTGTATCTAGATAGATTCCTATCTTCTCCCAAAACAAACTCAGGGGTGACAGGATGCCTGCAGGCTCTGGCAGCTATTTGGGGATGGCCTTGAGTGGTTCTGAGAATAGTCACTCTCACAGAGTCTGACCCAGAGACAGCCTCTCCTTCATTTTTAGTGTGTTCTGTGAGGGTCGGAGCCTGGACTAGGAGAATGGACCTCATTATCCTGTTATACATCAGTGCCTCCACGGAACCCTTAAACACTGAACCCCTACATCTATATATTTCCACCACCCCATGAACACACTCAGAAACCGAGCTGCCAGCCACCTCTGTGATAAGAATGATTTCAGGGAGAGTGATGGCACATGTCCCTTGTGTATCCACAACACTAAATAGTGAGACGAGAGAGGAGTCAGGCAAATGCTTTGCATGCTAACCCACTGCCAGCTGGGTAAGCAAACCAGAATCTCACACTTGAGCACAGGTGTGCAACAGAGCGGGATATGGGCAAGAGGGAGGGGACTTGGAAGGACATCTGCCATCCCATCCCAGTCCCGTGAGTGACAGTAGAGTGTTATCACTGTGTCCAGACGTCATCAGCTTCATTCAAGTTTGGCACTCAAGTGCCAATGACTGTGTTAAGTGTCTATTTGTATCATGTCAGTCAGTGAGAAGTTCCCTCTGTCAGTTCTCTTGATACTTGGGGCTGGGCTGAGGAAGCCTATGCTGTGGGGGGGATACTGATACATTGTGAGGAGTGTCATCTTCTGCTGCAGATGGCAATAGTGCTCACACCCCACTGCCCCAGCTGTGCCAATAAAAAAGTGTTCCCTGGAGGCAACATCACCACCAGCTGGGAACCACTGAGGACATGGACCCTCACATAGCCCAGGGTTGTATGTATAATTATTATCCATAGTACACAGCTTTCCCTTCTCTAACTGAGATGCAGGTAAATTAAAACTGGGTTCAAGGCCTAATCTTGGAAGGGCTGGGTAGGGTCAGTCTGTTTCACATGATCTTGTGCTCCTGTCCTGCCAGAGGATGCTCAGTGAGCCCATAGATCCTGGCTGGGGAGATGGTTCAGTTAGCAAAGTGCTTATCATGCAAGCTGAGTTCCAGCCCACAGCACACACATAAAAAAGCTGGGCATTGTGGCAGGGTCTTATAATCCCAGAGCTTTGTAAACAGGGAGATGGTCTCACTGGCCATCCAGCCTAGATGCATTGGCAAGTTATAGGCCACAGAGAAACCTGCCCCAAAAAAGTGAAGTATATGGGTCCTGAGGAATGATATCATCTAAGGTTGACCTCTGGCCTCCACACATATGTACAACATAGGTACATACATACACATGAACCACACACACACACACACACCATAGAAAGATGGGCCCTTACCAGTAGCAATCCCTGACAACTACAGTGCTCTCATGAGTCACACAACCATCTTTCCCTGCAGATCCCATCCCCATTTTACACATGAGCACACTGAGACCTGGACTGATAGGAGAAGATCACCCCAAGTTACAGAGCAGGCAAACTATTAGAGGCTAGACTTGGATCCACATTTTGTCAGGCTGCTCTCTGAGTCGAGTCAACACTGATTAAATGATGGGAGACAGGCAGGCGACTTAATAAAAAAATGCAAATCCAGGATGATGGATATATTTAGGAGGATGAATTATTATGTGGTGGTATAAAAATAGATCAAAGGAGAGCACATGGACTTGCCAGCCCGGCTGTGTGAGAGACGGGAGGTGCAGGCAGAGCATCAGTGACATTTCATTAACTTTGCTGGGAAAACATGGGGAGGCTGCCACCTAAAAACACAACATTCATGGTGTCCCTTAAAGGAACAGTGCATGTCATCCTATAAGGAGGAGACAGACTCTCCAGGGACAGCTCCAATTCTCAGTGTGTACTTGTGGGTTTTGTGGCCTTCATGACATTGAAATGACTTCTAGGGTTCTTTGTGTAGATGGAGCTCACAGAGATAAGTGGATCGACCTATACTGGAGACCAATCACATATGATACTAGGCAGTTATTCTGTGCATTTTTTTTTCAGAAAGAAGTCTCTGATGGTTAATCTTGGTTATCAATTTAAGTATATCTGGACTTAACTAATCTCCAAGGAGTTGGGCTTGCCAATGAGGGGTTTTCTCGATTGATCATTTGAAGTGGAAAGACCCACACTAAATCTGGGCCATACCTTCTGAAGGCTGTCCACATAAAAGGATATGGAAGACTGAAGCTTTTGCTTTTTGCCTGATTGCCCTTACTCTCAGGCAAGTTCATCTACCCTGTTGCTGAGGCATTCCTTTGCTGGTGTTAGAACCTACTTCTTCAGGATCCCAATGTAGACTCAAGGCAAAAAGCTCCTTAGGAATCCTCCAGGACTCCAGCACCAGATTGAAATTGCTGAAACCTCTAGTCCAGTGGATTGAACAACTACCCAGTCATTGGCCTTTCCATTATGAAACAACCATTAATAGATTACCTGGACCACAGTCTATAAGCCTCTCTAATAAATCCCCTCTAAATATATTTACATAGAGATATAGATACCCATTCGATCAGTTCTACCCCCCCCCCAGACCCAAAATACAGGGATACAGGTTTAAAGAGGAGAAATAACAAATCCATGGCTTTTCTGTTGTAAGGATAATCTGCAGGTAAGAGTAAGTCACTCTGCACCCTGTGTCTTCTGAAGCCCGGGTATTTATGAGAAAGAGATGAGTACAAATCCTGAACCCAACAAAATCTGTTGGGTTACCTGAAGCTTGCTGTTTAATCTGACTATAACGTTGCTAACCCATAAAAGCCAACTGCAGCAGTCCCAAACCTCAAAGCACCGATGAGAGATGCGATGTGTTGACATGCATAAAACACCAAGAACATGCTAAGCAAAGTTTGGCAACTGGGATATAGTTCAGTCTATAGACAGCTTGCCTAACATTCACACAGCCCAAGGTTCCATTCCTAGCACCACATGAACTGGTGTGGTGCCACAGGCGTGTAATTCCAGTACTCCAAGGCTGGAGGCATGAGGACCAACCAGAAGTCAAGGTTATCTTTGGCCACATTGCAAGGTCAAAGTCAGCCATCAGCCTGGGATTAAAAACACTTGATGACTGTAAGATAGCATCCTTACAATTCCCACCGTTGTCAAAAGGAGACGCAGGTGATAAGAGTTTCTGCCTTATGGGCTCGTGATCTCCTCTCCCATCTAACCCAGTCTTCCCTGTCTCATAGCCAAGCAAAATGGGAAGAGTTTAGTTAGTTAGTCCCAAGAATTAGGGGCAAATGAGAAAGGGAATTCAAATCTTTATGAGCCTAGGTGCACATAAGGCCCCCCGGGGGGGAACACCTCATAGATGGTTTCAGGGACTTCCCCCACCCCAGAGATGGGTGGGAACATTACTATGAACATTTATATCTTCCTAAGTGATTAAGGTCTTCCAAGCCACAAAGTACTGATTCTGCACTCACTCTGTGGTGTGGGAAGGTTCCCTGAAGCTGGTGATGTCTCGTCTCAGCAGGTAAAATGCTTACAGGCACGAGGGCCTGAGTTCAATTTCCAGAAGCCATGCTAAAATAATAAGTAAGTGAATGCACAGTTTGGTGTGTGCTGGAGTGTGCTCCTAATCCCAGCACTGGGAGGCAGAAGCAGACCCTGGAATCTCTGGCCAGCCAGCCTAGCCTACTTGGCATGTCTCAGTATGGTAAGAGTCTCAGAACACAAGACAGCTCCAAAGTAATGGCGCCAAGGCTGTCCTCTGGCTTGCACAGCCATGTGCACAAATGTGCACCTCCATGCACAAGGACATATAAACCACTCAAAATGATTTGTGTCAGTGTTAGTCAGAAAGGATATACTTCCCACCCCCTATCCCCCCCCACGCCCCCACACCCCAGAGGACTCACAGTTAGCTTTCAGAACCAACAGCCATCATAAGCTCCCTGGGTTTCAGCGGCTTCATGCCCATTTTCTCTTGAAGAGCAACAGTCCTGCAGATCTTGTGACCCCTGAGAGTCAAGGCCCCTGAGGATCATGGGAGGGAAGTCTCTGGCTTGTGGTTTTCACAGGATTTCCATGATTAGGAAATAATGGATGTTTGTTCTGGGTCTCAGAAATTCATACCTGTGAACCACTACTGAGTATGATACAGTAGCCAGAGAAATGGAAAGGATGTAAGGAACTTGCTTGTCTGAACAGGAAATGGTGAATGTGGGGGAAGATTGTGATCTTCCCCATCTCAGGATAAAACTCCAGGTCCTTCTACTGTTCCACACCGGCTCCCCGTGACACTCACCAGCATCAACACCTCTTACATGGAGGCACAACCAACATTGTTGAATTAGCAAATGAGGCTGAAAAGTGAACCCTATTTGTAGCTCCTGGTTTTTCAAAATTGCCATCCATTATAGTCTTTCATGTATATAGAAATGCTCATTCAGAAACAGACAGCTTTAAGTAATGACAAACTCAGGTCTACAGTGTCAGCATGCCTACCTCTCCTTCAGAATTGGTTTACTAACTCCAAGCTCACTGAGGACAGGGAACTAGGTTTTCATGTGGAAGGAAAAAAAAAAAAAAAAAGCTTAATACATCAGACAGTCTCAAAGCTAAGAAAAGAAAACATTAGCTTCAAAACAATGGAGCTGTTAGGGTTAGGTTTAGGTTTAGGGTTAGGGTTAGGGCATGTGGCATACATTGTCTCTCTTCCATTCTAATACCCCCATGGGCAGACCCCATGGGCAACAGGTACATAAGACAATCATAGTCCTCCAGGTTCAGCGTAACCAGGGATTCTGCACAAACCTGATGCCAATGGCCACATATTTTCTGATACTCCAAGGTGAACCACAGGTCCTTGAAAACAATAAAACACAACAACAGCATTCTTTGGGTTTCTTGCCTAAGTGGACAAGGAACTGGCAGCAATTACACTGGGGCCTTTGCTGCAAAGGCTGCTTGCTTCCCGAGCTACAGCTGCGCTCCAGAGAGATCATTAGTCGGTGCACACATGTTATTGAGGGCAGTGGTGTCAGCGCCAGTTGAAGATGCCCTCAGTCAAGTGTGAGAGCCGGAAATGGAGGTCAAAATAATTAACCTCATGTGATTTTGGCAGAACTCCTTACAAAATCACCATGTGCATCTCATGTTTCAGCAAAAATAATAATCCATTCGTTCACATGTCTCCCTTTCCTCCCCTCCTCCCTCACTCTCCTGCCAGTCTTTCCCCATTTCTGTCTCCCAATCCATGCCTTTGGCTTGCTTTTCTTTATCCCATTCCCATCCCAACAACAGGCTGGCATAACTCACTGCACCCATAGGCTTTGCTGGCAGTGGCTCAGCATCATCTCCCATCACTACCACTCCAACCCTCTGAAGAAAAGTAGAACGTGTCCCTTTGTAAAGGCTTCTTTTGACCCAGTTTCAGTGTAACCCACTCTCACCTGCATCACATCCGCTGCAGGAGTCATGACCAAAGCATCCAAGGTCTACTCTACTGAAAGAAGACTCCCATCTGGCATGGAGAGGGGCCAGCCTGGGTTTGGAAACTGGCTCTGGGTTCAAATGCTCTTTCCTATTTGCACTTGGAGATGGATCCTTGAAGGGAACATGTGTAGCCAAAAGCTAAGGGTATTCTCCAACTTGTGAGGAACACATTACCTAACATGCAAGGTTCCATCAGAGTGTGGGGCTTATCTGAGTTCTGTTAACTCATCAAGGCAGCCATCCTTTTTTTTCAACAATGGTTGACTGCATGGCATGGTATTCTCCTCTATGTAAGTTTTGTAACTAGTGAGAGCCATTTTATTAATCAAAGATGTCATTGTAGCCATATATTTTGTTACTATTAAATGAAACACTCAAGGCTTGTGGCCTAATTAGCACAAATCCCAGGATTCCCTTCCTTCTTGATCTTAATTTAGTTTTCATCCTTCCCAACCTCACTGTTTATCCAAGGACCTCCCAGTCACTTTAGCTTTTGAGTATCAAGGCTCTCTCTCTCCCTCTCTCTCTCTCTCTCTCTCTCTCTCTCTCTCTCTCTCTCTCCCCAGAGGCCACATGGTCTCATGTAAATGATATGGTCATGGTATGGCCTAGGCTCTACCAGGGCTAAGATCATTTCAGGGCACAAGCTTCTCCAAGAACATTAATAAGCACACTCAGAAGTCATCCCTAGCTCTGTACAGAATGTGAGGGCAAGCAATGACTGAGACACTCTCCATCACACAGTAGCTCACTTGACCTCTTCTCTCCAATCCATGATCCTTGATGACGATGCCACCCTGCACTCTGCTCCTCTGCTCACCTCCTGTCTCTGGGGTCAGGGTGATCCTCTTGTCCTTTTCCTGTCATGTGGATCTACCTTTGCAGGTTGGTTCACACCCAGGTCCCTGCATAGCAGAGAGGACAGCAGCTCCTGCAAGCATCCAAAGCCCTCCAACAACACACAAAGCCCTGTCGGTCACCGCCTCCATGTGGAAGAACAGGGCCACACCCTAAAGAGGCTCCTGTCCAGTACAGCCCATTTGTCCTTCCTAGAGATGTGAGAGGATGTCCCTGAATGTTGCAGTTGTGTCTCCTGCTTAGTTATTAAAACTATAATGCAAAGCAAACAAACAAACAAAAAAGCTGATTGTAGAAGCCCACGCTCTAAAGAAGAGCCCCACACCCCTGCTTCACCCCAGATACAGTGGAACTTACTCTACTTAACTAGATGTCGCTCCATTCTGGAATCCCTGGGGGAACCCCAAACACCCAAGAAGATGGCCAAGAGGACATATGAAGGCCATGGCAACCCTGAGCAGACAAAGACAGTTTTAATCCACCCACCCCTTCACACACACACACACACACACACACTCTCCACTACCCCATTAGGAGACGCTGTTCCTCACTTAGGGAAGGATAAAGCCCAGGCATTAAGTAGAAGCAGGCTAGATTTCAAAATTAGTCCACTTTTCTATCCCTCACACATTAGTTGTGAATCATCGCAGAATTTGGGATGTGAAGACTTTGGCAGGTCAAGGACGAACATCCCCACTTTCTAGTCAATTCCCATTGAAAACACAAGTTCTGAGGTGTTTCCACTGAAACTACGCTGTGTGCCTTGGTTTCTCTTCCAGGATGCTGTGGCAGGGATGTGGCCACGACTGGAGTGTTTTAGATGCAGGATCACAGGAAGAGAGGGCTTCCTGGGATTCACATAAGTACAATGGCCAGGACCAAGCAATGGTTAAATATAAGGAAATTGCCTCCAGCAGTTTACACTCTTGGCTCGACTCATAATTTAACCTTGAATATAGTTTTCAAAAATCATTAAGTCCCCAAAGCCTTCATCTCTAGCAGTGATTAGCTATGATGCAATAAGCAGAAGGGCAGGAAGTTCATACATTTGTTTCCAAGAAGGTATACCATGCATGCAGAATCTATTCCCTCTGCACTCAGGGAAGAGAGCTCCCTTACAGGCACAGTGCTGAGCACTGTGGCACTTAACGCTAGACAGATCCAGACTTCTCCCCTCGAGGAGCTTCATGTCTAGCCACAGAAGAGGACTGGTTGCAGAAGGTCTTGTACATGGCCGGTTCTGTCACAAGGGTTCCCCACCCAGCCCAGTGAAGGCAGCTCCTGTGGTTTGAACATGGAATGCCTCTCTTAGGTTCACGTGTTTGAACACTTGTGCTATAGTTGCTCAAGCTGATTTGTAAGATTGTGAAGCATTTAGGAGATGGAACTTCAGTGAAAGAAGAGGTTCACTGAGGGTGGGCCCGGAAGAGTTTGAACTGAAGGTCAAAACTGCAGAGCAAGAAGGTAGACATCGCTCTGAGCATGCGTACTTAGTACTCCTTCCCTTCAGTCTCTCAGCCAGTAGCAAAGGCTCTGTCCTCAGCTCCTCTGCTGGTGTCTTGGGAAGAAACTCACAGAGGGGCAGTCAGATGTTGAGATTTTCTCCTTTTTCTCCACCCAATCAGGTTCATGTAGCTGATATAAGAAAACCACTCTGAGACTTAGTATTTATTTATAATTGTTTGACCATTGGCTTAGGCTTCTTAATGGCTAGCTCTGTCTTAATTATTAGCCCATAACTATTATATGTGTATCTCCACATGGCCTTATCTTTTACCAGAGAATGCTGGGACATTCTACCTTTCTTTTAGCTACATGGTGTTATGAGCTGTTTTCCCTGCCGGTCTGGTCCCACCACTGCGCTGGCCCCAAATAACACACAGAGATGCTATATTTGATATAAAGATGTAGGCCAGTTACTAGTTTCTTATCAGCTAGCTGCTCTGTCTTAAATATTAACCCATTTCTATTAATCTAAGCATTTCCACATGGTCTCATCTTACCGGAGAGAGGGCCCAGCATTCTGCTCTCTCTGTCCTCCATCTTGAATCTCCTCCCTACTTATTCCTCTCTTCTCCCAGTCTCCTAGTCCCACCTGTCTTGCTTTTCTATTGCCCAACAGTGTTTTATTCATTAACCAATATGAGAAACATATTTACGGAATGACATCTCCCAACAATATGGCATCTCCCCACTCTGCCTATTACCTTTCTTTCTCCCAGTTTGGATTTCCTGCCTGGTTAAATCCTACCTGTTCATTAGCCAAAAAAAGCTTTATTCATCAACCAATAAGAAAAACATATATTCACAGCATACAGAAGGACCTCCCACACCAGTCTGGAGGGCCAGGAGTACTGTGGGTACACAAGATTACAGTAGGAAGCTGAGACATGGAGTCCATCTAGTGAAGAACTCTTTGAAACACCACCAATCCCCTGGACTCAGGACCAGTGCCCACAGCCTCAAGGTCATAAGTGAATAGCTGTTCCTTACACTGCTGCATCAACTTTTGGGGCAAGTTGATGACAACCTTAGTTAGGGACAAAACTCTGCATACTCATACATCCCAGCCTCTGCATCTACCTAGCCCATCAGATTCCTCCATATCTTTTTAAGCAATGGCTCAATGAAACCGATGAAGCTCCTGGTTGCCATGGAGATGGCAAGGATACATCTAATAGGAAGCAAGTATGAGAGAAACTAATCAAGCAGCTTTCCCGGGCAACTTCCGAGCATGTTCTCCAACACTCTTCGAATCTGGAGTCAAGGATTTTCCTGGCTCTCATGAAAAGCCCTGAGGCTTTCAATTTCCTCAGCCTGGCCAACAGGTTACCTCATTTCCCACCCATCTCTGCCACAGGCCCTTCACACAAAGCAAATTGGTTCCCCTCTCACCCCATTTGTTTTGTGACCTAGTAATTCTGAAACACCTGGTGAGACATGGGCAAGAGATTTTCAGTGATTAAAAAAATCCGTTGAGTATCTGTAGTAAAGCTGTCCCAGGGTTTTGATGGGCCAGACTTGAATCCAATGAACATCGTCTTATAGGCCAAAGAGCAGAGAACTATAACCATTGTCTGGTGAGTTGGAATAACACCAATTTTTGGGGCTGGAAAGATGGTTCAGTCTGTAAGGTGCTGCCCAAGCACGCAAGAGGATCTGGGTTAGGATCCCAAGCACCCATGTAAGAAACTACACATGCTTATAATCCCAGCACTAGGGAAGTGGGAACAGATGGATCCCTGGAGCTCATTGTCCAGTCAACCAAGCCAAACACTAATAGAGACCTCCAGAAATGAAGTGGAGGGTAATAGAGAAAGGCATCCAACATAGACCTGCATGTGCACCTTCCCAAGCATGCATGTGAACACACAAACACCAACAATCCTCACAGCTGCCTAGATGAGACCTACAAAGGAATTAAGGCCAGGATACAGAAAGAAGCTGGATGCCTCCAGGCCTGGCCAGCCCTGGACCTAATGTGAGCAGTTGCCTCCCTTTGTGCACTCTTCGTTCTTACTCTTCCATTTATGACATTTAGCGTTTTAGAGACCGTGAGATGGGGGTTACTGAAAAACAAATTTCTAGAAGCTAACAGAGATATCCATTGCACAGCAGCCACAACTTGAGCACGGGGACAGTCCTTCCCACGTTTTCTTCCAAGGCTCAGATGTGCCTCTTCCCTGATCTGGGTGTTAATCCCTAGTTCCCTGATCATACACTTAAACTGTGAGTTTAATTGTCCAACTCTTAATTAGGTGTGTAATTGGGGAGTCAGAGACAATGCGTAAATGAGCAAACAGTTCCCAAACTTCATTTCTGTTACTGCCTCTGACTTCCTCCCACAGACACAGGAGCCAAGCTGGCGTCTTTGCTCTACAATCATTTTCTTTCCCACCTCATTTTCTAATCCAAACATCTGAGGGTGAAGTACCTGGGTCCTTATTTAAGCCATGAATGAGAAAACAGTTTTATTGTTCCCCACATCTCAGCAAAGTACAGGTATAAATAAGAAATAGAACAGACACCCATGCAATCGGGGCCGAAGTTGATTCTGATTCAAATGCTGAACTTGGCATCCAAGGCTGTGCCTTTGTCCTCAGAGCTGTGCCTTCATGCATCCTTGCTGTAACTGCAAGGGGCTGCGGGCTCTGGTTTGGTAAGTCTCCCAGCTCACGGGAGACCAAGGAGGCTTTTGATTCCCATGCTGCTAACGAAGCCAGTCCAGAGGATGCAAAGTCAAGCCTTAGCTCAGAGGTAAGGCTAGACTCCCTGAGAGCAACTCCATCCCCTGGCCCTTGTCCACTGATGTCTGGAGCCAAAATGACTGACCAGGATACACTTCCTTTTTTCTTTTTGTCTGTTCCCACAATGTGGTGAAAAAATTTCCCATGCCTTTCCAAACTTTGGAGAAAGAAATGCCAAAATGTACTTGTGTTCTGCAGTGAAGGCTTGAAAGGGGAGGGAAGAGGGGATATGGCTAAGATAACATTACTAACAATCTAACCTATAAACATCCCCGCCATGGTGTGTGTGTGTG
This sequence comes from Phodopus roborovskii, assembly GCF_943737965.1. Classification (NCBI taxonomy): domain Eukaryota; kingdom Metazoa; phylum Chordata; class Mammalia; order Rodentia; family Cricetidae; genus Phodopus; species Phodopus roborovskii. Next base: position 974,414 of record NW_026126407.1, on the reverse strand, counting down.
TGTGTGTGTGTGTGTGTGTGAGAGAGAGAGAGAGAGAGAGAGAGAGAGAGAGAGGTTTGTGTATATATGCATGGGTGCATATACAAGCTGGGGGGTTGTCTTCTTTATTTCTCCCCCCCCCCACCTTCTGCTCTGAGACAGGGCCTTCCATTGTACCTGGAGTTTGCACCTTCTTAGTGCTGAAACTGTTAGCACAGCTCGCATGTGCCCAGCCTGTTCCAAGGATGCTGGGGACATGAACTCAGATCTTCCTGTTTCTGAGACACGCACTTGACTGACAGAGCTGACTCCTCAACCCTGTAAACATTTTCCAGTGCAAGCTGGAGCTCCAACCCTTGGCTCTGTTAGCACCCTGCTTCTGGGTTTTCCTGCCCTGACTGGCAGGGGTGGGGGCTGAGGTGGGGAGAAGTAGGTTGGAAAGAAAACATACTCCGGAGACAGGAGATGCTGCTCCCTCACCCTGCAGTGTTTGCTTGAGTTCTTCTTGCCTCTCCTGATGGAAAGCATGCATTATTTATTCCTTGAGCAGAGAATTTCGCAGCCATAATAAAGGCCAGGAGGGGAAGAGAGAGAGAGTTATCTAAATGCACAGCTATATCCACGTGCATGGAGAACGACAGATCGAGAGGCCAGAGGATAACAAGGCGAAGGCAACACATGTGCTGCTATTTCCTCCATCCCTTTTCCTTTCCCGTGAGAGAAAAACATCACACCAGCAAGCCTGTGACCCCACTGAACCGGTACCCATCCCTCCCACCCAGAGACAACCTCTCCAGTTCTTTTCATGCACAAATCAAGGAGCCTGAACCAGGCTCTGGGACTTGCTGGCCTGTCTGATTTGCAGCCCCCCACCCCTTGGGTAGAATCAGATTTCTCTTCTGGAACCCCCAGACCTATTCCCTTTAATGAAAACATCAAGTATGTACTCTGTAGTATTTGGAGACAGTGACTGGAGACTTTAAGGGGGACCTGCAAACAGATGGAATGCCACAGTTCCAGCAAAGGCTGGATCCCCTGGTGTTAGCAGCATTCTGACACACCTCCATGGGATGCATCATTGCCCGCCCCATCAGGGGGGACAATGCAAGGCTTGATTTTCACTTAATTCAGCCATAGCAAGCAACCAAGCTGTTCGCTCTGTCCACACTGGGGCTGAGAGAACCACTGTTGCTACCAAACACTCAAAGAAGGTAGTGCTTTCTGTTTCTTTACCGTAACCAAAGAACACACATGTACCCCAGCAGAAGGGGCCCAGAGGCTGCTCTTCTATCTCCAGTCTTAGGATCCCAGTAAAAAGTAACTCCAAAGATAAAATAGTATGTTATGACTGGACTGCTAAAATTCTCCAAACAAGAGAGATACATTATATCAACCTGCTAATGCCTGGCTGGAGATGGGTCAACCTTATATGCCTTTGTTCTTTAGTAGGATGAAGTTTCCCAGAGGAACAGACCTTGTCCTAAAGCTAATTCTACCCAGCGACACTCTGACTGATGTGACACCATCTGGGTCATCCTCTGGTCACTGAGAGACAAAAACGGGCAGTGAGATCACAGCAGGGCTCAGACAGCAATGATGATAGTCTGCCTTTCCTATCAGCTGATGTTTGTAGCAGCTCTGCCCGTTATTCCCCAACTTGGAAGCAACCAAAGACACTGTTCAGTAAATGAATGGATAAGTAAACTGTGGGATACCCACAAATGGAATAGTATGCAGCCTTAGAAAGTAGATCAACTACTAAGTCAGGAAAACAGGGATGAGAAGTCAGGTCTACATCCCTAAGTGAAAAAAGACATTGTGAAGAAGCTAAAACTCAGACGCTGTATCATTTCAACTTTCTGACATTTCCAGGAAAGGAAAACTATGTAGACAGCAAGAAGATGAGTAGTTGCCATAGATTAGGACTTTAAAATGTGGGTTTTAGGCCAGTCTACTCAGTATGGTTCTATGGTGGTTACATTGTAGTGCATTAAACCTTTGCACAAACCATAGAAGACAAGAAAGAGCCCCAACCACATAGTACCCTGTGGGTGATAATGAGTGACAAAGCCCTGGCTGGCATCAGTGGCGGGGAAGGCGCATGTATGTAGGGGAAGAGGGGTGTGCTGCAAGTCATTGTGCCATCCATCAGTTTTCCTGTGAGACTAAAACTTAAAATCACTTAATAAAACAAAGATTGTTAATAGAGAAGATGAAAGAGGCAACTAAGAAGATGATGAAGAGGGAGGTTTGGATTCAGAGAGAGAAAACTGATTGTGCCCTGGTCCCTGAGCCAAGATGCATTTTGCTATGTGCTGTAACTATATGTATCACCTGCATTTAAAAAGTAATGCATGATAGAGATGGCTTCTTTATTGTACATGCAAACCAATGGGTATATGTAGAAGTTAGAGCATTCTGATAAGGACAAAATGAAGTCTCTCTCTCGTGTGTGTGTGTGTGTGTGTGTGTGTGTGTGTGTGTGTCAGAGAGAGAGAGAGAGAGAGAGAGAGAGAGAGAGAGAGAGAGAGAGAGCTTGAATGTTTGCATCCTGACAAATATGCCCCTCTGTGTGAGCACATGGAGGCTCACGGTCAACTTCAGGCATCATATTCCTTGTTTGCTCTCCACCTAATTTTTGGGGCAGGGTCTCTCACTAAGCCTGGGACTCATTGATCCAGTTAGACTGGCTGGCCAGTGACTCACTTTCAAGGATTCATTCCTCTCCATCCCCACACCCTAAGACTGTGGTTACAGGTACATGTTATTACCATCACCATTATTGTCATCCTCATCATTGCTGTCAACAGCCTCTTTGTCCTCATTGTCACCAGTGCCCAGTGAGCAGTCTGATGTGGTATCACTGAATTATTTTTTTCATCTAATTCTTACAATCCATCTTTGCAAGTAAGAATGCTTGTACTTGGAAACAGCGAAGCATCTGCCGACCTCAGTCCAGCCTGGTGGCTGGCATAGACCCTGCTTGTCTTCCACACTGCACCATCCCCAGCTAGCGCCCATGACTCCACAAATGACCAACAAATAATCCATCCTTGCTTAGACTCGGTCTCCTCATCTACAACACAAGCAGTTCATACTGAATGATTCAAGATTCCTTCCCAATCCAGTCTGACCAAACGATCTGATCTCAGAACAGAGGCTCGGAGGGACAGTTTGGGGTCGGGTTTGATTTTCTAAAGTGACAATCCCAGAGGAGCAGTGACAAATACACAAATGGACAGGGAACAGAAGAAACTTTTACAAGATGAAAGCACGTGGTCATCCGCAGCTAAACTGTAGAAGTGGTGTTGTGTGGTGCTCTCCCTGCCAGCTGCCAAACAAAGCTTGCTCCTGGGATGCTCACGGAATAGTTGATCTTTTCAGTCCAGGGATCCAGAGGATGCGGTTGGGGGCTTGGCTGATGACATCTCATGACCTACATCCAGACACCCAAGATACCCTTCCACTGGTGAATATTCATCAATGCAGCTCATCAAATAACTTCAAATCCCCACCTCTGCTTCCAGTACTGTCTGCCCAGGCTCTTACAGAAACTAAGTAGGACCAGCTTCCTCCTGGCTCAGTCCATTTTCAGTTGCTATAACAGAGCACCACAAAGCCGTGTAATTTATAAACAATAGAAGTCTGGTTTGATGTTGTGGCAGATGTGACACCTGGTAAGGGCTTCCATGCTGGGTCACAGAAGGGCACATACACGTGAACAAGAGACAGCTGAATTTGGTTTAAACCAGCAGCCTACTCCTGCTAGGAGCAAATTAGGTGGCAGGACCCTCATAATCTAATCAGACCTTGAAGGTCTCACCTGTTAATACTACTGCAATGGCAGATTGATTTCAATGTGAGTTTGGAGGGACATTTGGACCACAGAATAGCAAATGTTTTTCAAAGACAGATTGGATCACAACAGACTTATATACTAATTATCCCAGATAAAAAGTGAAAAAAAAATGCTGACATGCTTGCAAAAGCTACTCACAGTCTAGTCTAACTTAGCTTCACCTGTGTCATACCTGCACCCTGCAGCCTCCCCAGGATACTCACACACTCAGGCCCCAGTGAGCTTCCTTGTCATGTTTCATCCTTCCTCCAAATGCTCCCTTAGCTCCACCACCAAATGCTAAGTTCTGCTGCCTGGAGAACTCTTACCTGTACCTTAAAACCTAGTCCAGCTTTTTCTTTTTTTCTCCATTAGAGTGTATCAACTTCACTGCGATGTCTCAGCTGGAACCTGTCACTGCTATAGTTATGAAGTTTTAGCACAAGGAGAGCACATTTTAGGTAGCCAGTGTGAGGGTGGATATTGATTGTCAAATTGACAGGACCCAGAATCACCGAGGAGATGAGATTCTGCGTATGTCTGTGAAGGAGTTTCAAGATTGACTTGACTGAAGCAGGAAGATCCACCTTAATTGCGGACTACACCTGCCCATGGCTGAGAGAGCAAGCTGAGCACAGGCACTCATCTGTCTCTGCTCCCTGACCAATAGCGCAGAACCAGAGGCCCACCATCCTGCCATGGTGAAATGTGAGCCAAAGTAGACCCTCCACACTTAAGTTGCTTTTGTCACAGTGATGGGAGAAGCATATAATGCTGTCGGTTTTGCATTTCTTCCTTTAACTGGACAGAAGGATTCCCAGGAAACAGGAAGAGAGCCAAACCCTTGCCAGGTGAGGTAACAGGTAGTGTGGACCAATGCCTGTGTAAGATTACACTCTGTCAGGAGTTCTGCTCAGTGAAGGTAATCACAGAACAGCTGAGGGGGAAAAAAAAATCACAAAGCTGTTTGGCAAGAGTTTGAGATATATTCAAGAAAGAGGTACTATCTGCCTCAAAAATCTAGAAAACCATGCAGAAAATGAAAGGTTGTGGTGACATGGAACTTCTCCGAAAGCTGCCGGTAGTCTGGCGGGGAAATCAATATTCAGAGCCATGAAATGAAAATTATAATAGAAAGGATTCAACATGCCGCCAATGAAATTATGGGATTAATAAAATCCTAGCCAAAACTCCAAGGGGATATGTTTTAATCTTGACAGAACATAATTAATTGGGAAGACCAAAACCAGACAAGAGGCATCTCAGTCAGACCCCAGCAGGGACTGCTGTAATAGTTGATCACCCAAAGCTAAAACTTAGAGGGAAGTCCAGAAGTACTGAGCCAACCTGAGGGCCTAAGACTGCCAGGTTCAAAGTTTTAGTGACTAAGACATCATCGTGCATCTGTGCAAGAGGAAAATGAGCAACGGGTCAAACCAAGAGTCCACCCACAGGGCATGCATGCATGCGACTCAAGAAATTACCTGCCACCATACCTGTGATGCCTCCGTCTATGTAGCATCATGTTGGTTGCATCCACAGCGCTGGATACAGTTTTAAGTTGTCTGTGCTCACCGTTGTATAGCATTTGTTTGTGTGGCATTGTATTGACAATGCAATGTAGGGAACCCAATCATATCAATAATTTGTTCCAGGTTGGTTGCTCATCCATATTGGTAAAAACACATGTTGCTCTTCTACTACACATAATACACAAAAGCCAACTACAGATGAAACACACGAAAATGGAGAGATTAAAATTCTGAGTATTGTCTAAGAAAACAAGTTTGCAGAGAAGACAGAGAGGTCTTGATCAGGTTCTAAAAAGTGATTCATGAGAGAAAACTCACACATTAGAATGATGCCAATATCTCTGGGATGCCGTCAAGTCCATGTAAGAGTACAAAGACAGACAAGAAGGGATGTGCAATTGATGTATGTGTGGACACAAATCTCAAGCAAGGAAAAACTCCTTCCAAATCAGGTGGCTAAAAAGTAAGACATCTGAGCAAAGCTGAAGGCAAGGATGTTATTACTTCACTAGACCCAAGGGAAATGATAAATGGGTGTTTATTGGGGAACAATTACACAGAAAAAAGTAAAGAACCTCAGGAGCACTTATCTGCCCTTTCTATGGGATTGGCTGACCCACCAGAAAGACCATGCCAAGGAAAGCCATGCCTCAAGCTTAACCTCTTTCAGCTTCCTTCTGCCTGTTGCCACGCCCAAGGGGGTGTGGCCACCATTACAAGTTTACTGCAAGACCACTACACAAGCCCTAACAATAATATGGGACACACAAGTGATCAGTAAAACTGATCCCAGTCTCACAAAACATGGCAAAGGAAATCCAAACTTTACACATACAGGTATGGGTAACTAAATACGTCAGAAATATCAAGTGCTGGCAAAAAGCATAAGTATTGCTTGTACTGCTGGAGGGATTGTAAATTGATACAACTGCTCTGGAAAACGATTCAGCACCACTATCTACTAGAAGGTTACTTCTACATATCTGGTTATTTGCCTGGGAATAAATCATAGAAGTATAATTGCCTCCTCACTGGTATAGCTATTTTATAACTCGTGTGTGTGTGTGTGTGTGTGTGTGTGTGTGTGTGTGTGTGTGTTATCTCCCAGTAAGAAAGTACCAGTTAGAGCTAGATCATCTTACTTCATCTTTACCAGTGCTGAATGATGTCTTGGTTTCATTTTCACTGCTTTGAGGAAATATCCCGACCAAAAAGGCAAGAGAGAGGGAGGTTTACTGGCTTACGATTCCAGGTTACAGTCCATAATTGTGCAATATAAACAAAGGAGACCAGCCAAATTTTCCACTATCCCACCCTGAGATCTCAGGACCCATCTAGAGCCGCTCTTTGTCACTAGCCTTTTCTACCATCAGGTGGCACCAGAGAGCAGTAAGACATGTCATACCTCTTCATTCCAGCAGAGGGCAGCAACCCTCCACCAACCTGACCTCCAGACACTACATAGAATCCTTGGAGTGTCTCTTTCCTCCAGTTGTGGCTGCATCAGTCCAGGCACCCTGCCTAGCAGAAAAAGGGGATTTATATGAAAGAAAATGAGAATGTATCAAAATGTACCCCCATCCTTTCCAGATTTAATAAGACATATCTTATCCCCTCTCAACCCTATACCACAGGCATGATGCCTCATAAAGTTAAACAAGCAAACTCAGAGGAGGCCGTGTTCCCCATCACTAAGTGGTGGATACATGATGTAAACCCATTCTTTCTGTTGTAATGCTGCCCAAGCCCAAAGTCCAAAATGCCCCAAGTGGAGTATGTGCAAGGGTGGAGGGAGGTGTTAGTGGAAACAGTTTCAACTTCACCTGCCTTTTCCTTATTAATTCTTCGTGACAGGATGAGGCAGAGACAGCTAAAGTGGCTTAAAAGCAGGTTGTGAAACTGGATGCTGGGAGGTTAACGGACCCACAAAGGTCCCAAAGGTTCCACTGTTGGCCAAGCTGGAGCCACTGCTGGAATCAGGGACTGGCTTCCAATCATGTCACTTAACCTGAGAACAGCTGTAGGGAGCATATTGAGGGTTAGTGAGAAGTTAGGAGGGAGTGTCAGCCAGGTTCTTCCAGGCCCACACCAGCCTCCTTGACCCTCAGGAATCCCAGGACTTTGGAGGTACTCAATAACACCCATCAGATGTTCCCAACCCTTCTAAGACCCATAACTATCCACCTATCTAGCCAGGCAGTCTTTATTGAGTATCTAATAAAAGACAGATGTTCATTACAGACGCATGTGCCTGTTCTCAATGTGTGTGGGGGTGAGGGTGGATATGCAAAACCAAGTGAAAAGAAAACCACAGGGAGACCTGTGTGACTAAACAGTGCATGACTGGCACGGAATTTCTACCCGATCAGCAAGGCTTTCCTGAAGTGGGGGAGGGATGGGCTCCCCCAGTGCCTTGGGAGTGAGTAAGGTTTGAAGCGTGGAGGAAGAGACCAGCATGCATGCAGCCTTGGCATTAGTGGGGTGCTTGCTTGAGAATAAGGAGGTTACCAGACTAGGTTAAGGGGTCCTAGAGAGGTGATTGGAAGTTGGCCCACAGATGTGAGTTGGATGATGTGGGATGTCCTTCTGCATGTTGTAAATGAGTGTTGCTTCATTGGTTGATAAATAAAGCTGTTTTGGCCAATGGCCAAGCAGAATGTAGCTAGGTGGGAAATCTAAACAGAGATAGAGAAAGAAGTGGGAGTCGGGGAGATGTAATGTTTCCACTAAAGGGGTAAGATACCAGAACATTACCAGTAAGCCATGGCCTCGTGGTGATATACAAATTGTTAAAATTGGGTTAATTCATAAGAGAGTGCTAGTAAGCAATAAGCCTGAGACACTGGCCAAACAATTACGTCTAATTCTAGCCTCTGAGTGATTATTTCATAAGCAGCTGTGAGGCCTGGTAGGCAGGAAAGAAATCCATCCAGTGGGACTAGGAGAGACACAGATAAACTTCCAACTACATTGGAGCATATTATGGATTCTTGAGCCCCATTAATGTTATAAGCAGGTGGCTTCTGATGGCTCCAAGCCACAAGAGGTGGGGAGGAAACTGAGGGAAGATGGAAGGGATTCCCTGGGAAATTGATGATGCATGCCTGTGTGGAGGAGGATGGTGGATGGCGCCTGTGGGGGTGGGGAGGAAGGCCCCTGGGCCACAAGCAGGGCACCTTGTGTAGGAAACACTGCACAAGTGGCCTATGTGACAGCATCTCCTCCCTCATCCGCAGCAGGTCTGTGCAAGGATCACCACCTGCAGGCTGATTTTACCTGTTGAAGTGACAGGTATTTGCAGATGATGTAAGGTTAAGCTTCGTAAGGTTCCCTGGACTCAGACCAACAGAACTGGGAGTTAGACTGCCTTTGGGGCAAAGCTTCCTGGAAACCACTACTCTATGTGACCTTTGTGTCATGGACATAGCAAAACCTATACTGGCTAAGCTTAAGAGGTGTTCAGCCTAGGGTTACTGAGAGCATGAAGGGGAGTGGGGGGAGGTGCCAAGAACCTGGTGTCTTCTCTAACCCTAACAGTGGAGAAACATTCCCAAGAACTGCAGCAGTGTGGAGAGCTGAGCACCATGGCTGACTTTCAGATTTGAAGATGGCAGGATGGTTGTGGTCTTAGAGGTGATAGGAATCTTAGGGGCAGGGAACCTCAGAGGAACCTACCAGCATCGCCAAGGTCCCATTTCTCCTGTCACCTGGAAAAGAGAGAGATTGGGGGTGGAGGGCGATGTGCCTACAAAGGCTCAGGCGGGAAGGTGGGTAGGACCGGAAGTGTTCCCTTCCAACTCTGCAGGTGTGGCTAGGGGTGTGGCCTGCAGAGGCAGCTCTCTCAACTGCCTGGGAAAGGAGTGGTTCACATCCCCCAGGCCAAGCTAGGCTCAGTAGGTATTTCCCTGCAAACAAGCAGGGTCCTGCCCTGTCTCAGGCAGCAGCAGCAGCAGTGGCTTGATAGTGGCCTGGAGGCTGGGGAGGGGCAAACACCCCTTGGAGGCAGCCCAGGCTGGTGGGTGTGTTGGAACCATTGCAGAAGGAAACAGGGCCAGAGCATAATGAGGTCCTGTGGGAGAGTCCTGGAATTGGAACCAGGGGCAAAGCAATGCTGTAGCTCATGAGAATTGAGGGGAAATCCTCACACACTCACATGCCCACACACTTACACACTCAAGGCTCACATGCTCACACACACACTCACACAGTCTCACACCCTCACACACACTCTCACACACTCACATACGCACATGCTCACACACTCACACTCAGTCCCATGTTCCCAGAAGATAAGACTCTGAAAAGAGAGCTTCTAATGGAAAGCTGCATGGTCCGGGAGATGACTCAGTCAGTAAACTGCTTGCCATGTAAGCATGAGGACCAGAACATGATCCCAAGAATCCATATAAAAACCTGCAGGCTTTTAATCCCAGGACTGGGGAGGCAGAGTCAGGCAGACCCCTGGGGCTTGCTGGTAAACCAGCCTAGCTTACTCAGTTCCAACTCATTGACAGACCCTGTCTCAAAAACAAGATAGGCAGCTCCCAAGGAATGAATGACACCCAGGAGTGAGGTAGGATTGATACACATGAGCATCTACCCCTCTGCACATGTGCACACACATGTAAATAAAGGATGCAGAGAGGGGAGAGGTGACAATATCATGATCAAGATCTCAGCCCTGCCTAGGAGAGGCTCTAAGACTGACAGGTTTACATGGTTGTGAACAGCTCACAGAGACCATCTTAAAGAAATCCAAGAGCTATGACACTGGTCCATGGGCTATCTCAGCATCTGAAGGAAAAAGGGATCATGGCCTAGTGGGACTCCTCAGTTACGGTGTGATGGGGGTGGACACTATCATGGTATCATCAGGACAGGTTAGCTTGTGCTGCAGTAAAAATGGTTTCCAGTCTCAGTGGCTGCTCTAATGCTCATTTCTCTCCATTCCCATTGAAGAGGGAGTACTCGGTCTCTTGTGCTCATGCAGAGTCTTGGTGTATGAATGTTACCAGTTCCCGTGTTAGGGTGAAAAAACTGCCCAGGTCACTTCTGTCTTTCTACTGAGACATTTCAGTCACTCAGCTGGAGCTGGTGGGTGTGTGAGAACACCTTGCAGGAGGACTCCAGGTCTGGGAGTGTAAGTATGTAAGTGGGACTCCTCCCATTTTCCATTCCTCCTTAGCCGTTGAGGGTGTGACTGGAGAAAGACAAGATAGATTAGCACTCAGGGTAGACTGGCTGTGGCCTTCCTGCTGTTGGCTTGTGCTGCAGTCTGGCCAACCTCTGATATCAGCCATCAGGAGCCATGTCCCAAGGGCTCCCTCCTCTCTGAGGTCTCATGCCAACCTTGCATGTTCCTGCAGGTGGCTCAGCCCTGCCCCATGCTGACACCTGGGCCTGACAGGTAGACTGAAAGAAGTTCTGCAGGAAGTGGGTAGTAAAGGCAGGGGAGTTAATAGCTGTACCCCCCCAGGTCAATCCAGGCCAGGCCCAGGCCCAGCCCCTGCTCTCCACACCACTGAACATCCCCTCTGATCTCTCAAGCATTTTGTAGTACCTCTCTTAGCAGTGAGCTCTTCTATTACTGGCTTGCATCTTCCCAGTCCTGATCACAAGTCTAGACTCAGAACTCAATTCTCTCCCACATCTACCACTGAGCATGTGAGCTTCTTCTTCTTCTTCTTCTTCTTCTTCTTCTTCTTCTTCTTCTTCTTCTTCTTCTTCTTCTTCTTCTTCTTCTTCTTCTTCTTCTTCTTCTTCTCCTTCTTCTTCTTCTAATTCTTCTAATTCTTTTTATTTTTTTAGACAAGCTAGAGCCTGCCATTAATCCCCCTCCATGATCCCTGATCCCCAGCACCACAATTCTGAACTTAGTGCCTCATTGATAATAGGACATCCCTAATCCCCAATCTCAACCAACCTCCCCACACTTATTTAGAACTTTTGGCTCTGATTACCTGGCACAATCCTTCACCACTTCTTTCACTCACTAAAATTATCCCCAGGGGGCCTCCTAGTGTCTTTCAAAATGACCCAGGATCCATCAAAGCCTGGGAGTCCACAGCCTCTACCCATGGGGATCCCCTGTCTATTACTGTCTCCCATAGCTCTTACCCCAACCCCATACCCACAGGGTAGTCCATTTGCCTCACTGGGACACTCTAGGATTCCCAGGGCTCTATTCTCCTCCTCACTCCTCCATCTGAATTGCTGCCGTGAGCTTCCTTTTGAAACAATGGCTGCTTCTACACCCCAGGACTTCAGCATGCACACAGTTAGCCTGAGAATTGGTCATGTCACTTGGCATGGAAGAGTTCCCATGCAAAGACAGAGTCAACTAGACAGTGAATGGCAGCTTCCACTCTAGGGTCCTGTCCTGCCACAGACCCCCATCCTGTCCAAGATTTATCCTTAGAGCTGCACCCCCTCCTCGCTGCACCTCTCCTTCACCTCCTCTTAACTCTCGTCTTCCTGTAGGACCCTCTTTATCCTGTTCCTACTAATAGAAACTGAAAATACTTCTACAGCGGATGGAATTTCTGGGCACAGAAGTCACCTTCCATTTCATTAAATCCAGAAAAGAGCTTTGTCTTCCTAGCTTCTCCCTTCCTCTTGAGATCTGAAATTGCAGGGCCACGGGGGTCTTTGCAATCCCAGCTGGGGTGTAGAGTGCAGGCAAGTCTGCATGCACCTGTGGTCTTCCTCCTTTTGAGACACTTCACATTTATTTCCGACCACACAGACCTCACTCCCCATCATCCACCGCATCCTCCAGACTGTGACCACAGCACTTCTGCACATGAATATGGGGGAAACAGGCAAGAAGGCAGAGGAAATACAGGTAGGGACCTCAGCTAAGGATGCTCTGGTCAGGCAGGCTTGTGCATCTACATTTGGCCTGGTATGATCTGGTTACATCATCAGACCCCCTCTGGATGCAGGATGAAGGAAATAGTTAGATGAGAACATATGTTCAGAGAGGCTTACTAGAGGAATTGCCAATTACACACCCTATCTCATGGGCCATTGTCCTTACATTCACTCACAAAGGATGGAAGAAGACCCCAGGTGGATGCAATGACTTCTGGCTTGTGTCTCAGAATTCATTCCACACTATGGAAGTGAGCCTGGGGCCTGAGACCGCCAAGCTCCTGAAAATCAGAGCTGATGTGAGATGTCCCTAACGCGGTTAAATAAGGATCAGGATAAACAAATAGGCTGAATAGATGTTTATTCAGGGAGAAATAACTTACAACCTAGACAGATGAACACCAGGAAATTCAACCCGATCCTCTCCTGTCCAAGTCATGCTAGAAAGAGAGCGCCTTTCCTGGCCCCCTCTGACCTCCTTCCACAGGTCACTCTGCCCATGGCTCCACCCCCAATGGGCGTGGTCAGTGCCACAGAACTATCTCACTGCAATTCCCCTTTTAGTCTAAAGAAAAGATTTAGGCTTAATACAAAACTATATACAAAACAGTGAATAACAAGTGTGCTCTAAGAAAAGGAAAATCGAGAACAAAATGACCTACATATCTAGTCCTAGGGTGAGGGCATAATGGAGTTTACAATAGAGTTGTCCTAAGCTGGAAAACGTAAGTCTAGTACCTAATATATCTAACTAGGAAGACAGAATAATAGTTGTGATAGTTTAATCTTCAACCTCATCAAGACCTGAGAAGGAAATTAACAATACTAGAGTAGACATGAAATGCGGATGGACAACTTCCAAAAGATGCAGCAAGGACAGAAACAGCAAACCACCTGAACAGTCACCCTAGGTCTCACAGCGACGTTGGTAAACCCAGATTTGGCTAAGGCCAAGAGAACTTGACAGACCACAACAACAGCAGGGAGGTAGAATGGCTGTCTTACCCTGACTTGGCAAGGTCAAGCAGTCTTCTATATTTGTCTCCTGCAAGCACATAGGAATGCATGTCCAAATCAGTGGTCAAGGTGGGGGCAATTCTTTGCCCAACAGGCCATTAGCTGAGGCGAGATTGAACTCCAGCAGGAGCAACAACAGTGTCCAACATATTTTCGGAAAAGTGCACGGTGCTGTCAGGAGCAACAGTGTCTCATGTCAATGGAGTACTAATATTAAAACATTTAAATGCCATGTTTTGCATGTCTATGAAGTGATTGAAGATTAAGCATCTATATCTGACTAATCTCATAGGTACAGGAAATATGAGTGAAGATAATCTGTAATACTCGGGAACTTAGCTAAAAAAGACTGATTCAAAACATTCACAACAGCTTGAACAAGGCAGACTTGCAGACTACAACCAGGATTTCTGAGTCTTCTTAGGATTCCCTCATGACAGTGCCCTTTACCAGCAGGAAGTAGTTTGGAAAGAACAACACCCAAATTCCCAAATATTGTTTATAAATGTTTGTTTTCATTTAACTGGGCTTGGTTATAAATGGTTAATAACCACAACCAATCTCTTTTTAAAGGTAAAAAGGGGATTATGGTATAGATATGAATACTTTGTTTTGGAATGGATTTTCATTTACTGATACAAATTTAAGTTCAATTTTGTCATATGTATATTTCTCCTCTTGTTTAGGTATTGTGTTTATATATCTCAGTTAGAAATGTAATGTATAATTTTGTGCAGATTATAGATAGTTACCTATAATAGTCAAATCTTACAGTTAAGTTAGTTAAGATTTCTAGATATACAGACATGAATTAGAGATAAATAGTTATTCTTCAAATCTTTCAAAGACCTACAGAATATGGCATTTAAAATGGTTTAGGGTTTTTCTTGACAGTGAGACATAACTGCTCCTGGCAACGCCACCTGGGTCAAAAAGGAAGATGGACATGGAAGAAACACGTTATGGAGTTTGCTTCCAGTATGACAAGACTAACCATTTGGACAAGATACAGCTCTTGTCTGGACTGTTTGACTTTATGCTGTATAAACTGAACATGCAGGACCCACAGAAAAGTGACTGCTGATTCAAGATGGACATTGCTACAGAGTTCCTGCTTCATGGAAGAGTCTGCAAGACAGTATGCAGGACACAGAGGAAAGTGACTGACAAACTGCCAATACAAGAAGACGGTTTAAAGTCTCCTGCTTTGCTGAAGAGTCTGCCAGACACACTATGGCCTATGGGCTGAAGATGGAAGATTACAAAAGAACTTTGGGTGACCAGGCAGTGAGTTGTCTCTGTCATTTCTAGAGTTTATATATTATCCTTCTGTGGTCTTTGAAGGAGTTGAAGACAGATAGTTATAGTTAGTTTTCCTTAGGATTAAAGATAAGTTACATATAGGACTTTAGATTCACAAATATAGGCTAGATGATAAAATAGTTTCTTTTAATCTTGCTAAATGTTAATGGACTAAATATTGTTAACTGTGATTCTTATTGGATAACTGTTGTGTTATATATTTTGCTATGATAAGGTTAAAACCCTTGTTTTTATTTAGACAGAAAAGAGGAGATGATGGGAGATGTCATTCTGTATATGTTTCTCATACTGGTTAATAATAAAGCACTGTTGGCCAATAGGAAATGAAGATAGGAGGGACTAAGAGACAAGGAGGAAATAGGAAGTAGGAAGGAGGAGTCAAGATGGAGAGCCTGGAGAGAATAGAACCGCCAGCCGCCTCTCGCTGGTAAGACCACGTGGAAATACATAAAAATGGGTTAATAATTAACACAGAGCTAGCCGATAAGAAACTAGTAACTGGCCAACAGCATAATATCAAATACAGAGTCTCTGTGTCACGGGTATGCCCAGTAATAGCCACAGATCTGCATCTGCTAGTGCCAAGCTTAGAAAGTGGAAAGATAGCTCAGCCACATTACTGTGCAGGCAGACCTTAGCATCTTAATACAAGGTCAGGCAGCCACCACAGATACTAATCCAGAGTAACTGAGAAACCCCACAGCCTTGCAGGTGGCTATCCCTTTCCCTGGGCCTTAGAAATCCTCAGCCAGCTTCAGGGCCCTCCAGACCTCACCCTTTCTGGGTTTCATCTCTAGCTTGAATTTCTCTGAGGGGAACTTTTTGCTTTTAGCTTCTTTCAGTGTTTTATAGTTTTTGCTGCAGAGATTCAGTTTACTATAAAGTATTTTGGGGTGCTCTCACAAACAAAACTGGTTCTTGTCACTTTAAGTTGCCAGTGAATAGAAATATAACCACTTATTTACTTGTCAAGCTTAGAGACCCCACAGCCTAGCTAACTTAGATCATTAGCTCTGCTGGAAGCTTTAGGGAGACTCCTTAAGATTTTTGTTGTTTAAATAGCATTTCACAGTGTGTCTCAGGCTTCCCTCACACTCCTGGTAATCCTCCTGCCTCAGCCTCTCAAGTTTGGGGATTATGTGTGTGAGCCACCACATCCAGCTTCTAGGATTTTCTTTATATAAAATCTTGTCATCTACAAATACATTTCACTTCTTTTCAATCTAGACATCTGGTGCCTTTTCTTTTTGGCCTGGATAAAATCGCCTACACAGTGATAAGCAGAAGTCTCAGGACACTGTGTGTTCGCTGTTGACGATGGGCAAGTGATGAGTCAGCCCAGATGCCCTCAAGATAGGTATAGATAAAG
Organism: Phodopus roborovskii; assembly: GCF_943737965.1. Lineage (NCBI taxonomy): Eukaryota > Metazoa > Chordata > Mammalia > Rodentia > Cricetidae > Phodopus > Phodopus roborovskii. The sequence continues at coordinate 958,483 of NW_026126407.1, read as the reverse complement.
AAAATGTGCTCTGCACACAATAGAGTTTCAGCTATAAAAAAACAGCAATATGATAGAATTTGCAGGAAAATGGGTGGAATTAGAGAGCATCATTTAAATGAAATAAACTACCTCAGACAAATGTTTTTTTCACATATGTGGAGCCTAGACACACACACACACACACACACACACACACACACACACACACACACACACTAAGCATCCTGCATATACACACACCCTAACACTAAACATACACACACACCACAAGCCACAAACACCACCACTACACATCACACATACATCACAACCCACTCTCCTCATGTCTAACACACACACATACACATCTCACACACACATGCACATACTACACATCACCTGCCACAATCATCATACATACACACCACACAAATATATTCCACATACCACACCATACACACACCACAAATCACAAACATCACAAAATATACCCACATACCACATCACACACATACATATATCACAAGCATACTGCACCACACCACACCACACACACACACACACACACACACACTCATACTTGCACACATGCACACACTCACCCACCCACATACACACACAAAATGAATACAATCAATAAAAAATTTAAAAGACACTTTCCAGAAGGAGTTACAGAAGCTGCCACACTGGTTCTCTCTGGGCTGACCAGGATGGGATGAGAGCTGTGAAGGCTCCTATGAGGCCATCCTACATCCTCAGACTCCTTCCCATTCTGGAGGTCGATGACAACACCATCAACACCCTCTCTTCTGTCCCATGTAAGAGTGGTGGCCATGGTTATTTTTTATTTTATTCAGTACACCAGTTTTCTTGTTCTCTTCAAAGAAACAATTTCCATTTTATTTTCTTTAATTTTAAAATATTTATTAGTTTATTCTTTCCTCTACCTATAGTTTTCATCCACTATCCCTTTTCTAATCCTTGACATAGAGGTTTGAATAGTTATATTTGAAATCTATTAAATACAAACCATGTACTTCTTCAGGGATAACTGTTGTGGAGCGATGTTGAGCTCTTTTGTTGTGTTTCATTTTGATGGTCTTAGTATATGCTTTAGTTTATTGGGTTTTTTTCTTTTTAATATCTTAAGTTTAGTTGGAAACTGGTCATGTGTAATAGTATAGTGAAGAACTCTAAAAAGTCTGGAAGGGATGGAGAGATCACTCCGTGGTTAAGAGCTGCTCTTCCAGAGGACCTAGCTGTGGTTTGAAGCTCCCACCTGGAAGTTGCCAACCATCCATAACTCCAGACTCAGGATATATAATGTTCTCTCTTATGGTCGCTACTGGCCCTGTCCACACATGGTGTACAGATATGCATGCAGGCAAAACTTACCCACATACAGATTTTAAAAAGAATGTAGTCTCTCCCAGGTTTTAGTGTTTCTTTCCCTTTTTAAAAAATTTATTTGTCTTTTTGTCAGAGGCCATTCTGCAATAGCTGCATGTCTGTGGGAGGGGGGCTCAGGTGTGGCCAGTCTTCACTCAGCTCACTCTTCAGGTCAGGACGTGATTGCTTAGATTGCTTAGAAGCAGTAAGTTAGTTCCTTGGGAGTTTTGGATGCATGCTGGGACTCATCGTCAACATCAGCTATGTGGACCTTAGCTCAGCCACAACCTGATTCATCTGTTTGCATCAAGTGTGTGCATAACCCTGTGTGCCTGCGTGGCGTTTTGGATTCTGCTCATTTCTGGCAACTGTTGATCCTCAAAGCAAGACTGTGTGGTGTTAAGTAGCTCACTCAGGGTTCTCCTTCAAGCAGTGGGTGCTCTAGATTCAAGTCCAAAGTCATGCATTTTCTACCCCAGAAAACAACCAGCAGGCACATTTCTCACCTCTGCTCATTAGTAATCCTGGCTTTTCCCCAGCATGGAATTTCTCCACAGTGTGTCTGGGAGATATTCAGGATAGAGGGGTTGGCAAGTTCCCTGGGGGCAGAGACTTCGAGTTGTTTAGAGAAACACAAGGGTGGAAGGTGGGTCGGTCACCGCAGTGTGGGAAGCATAGTCAACCGCTTATACATTCTCAGGACTGGGAAGAACATTGAGGACATCACAGACAACTCCAGTCATTCTTAAAAGCTGTCTTTTAGGGGTAAGCTTTATTGGTAGCTGGACTTGTGTCAATCACTTAGACTGCAGAAATCTTATGATGGGGCGGGGCTTCATCAGTGACTGAGGTGAATCCAAAGGTTAACTCCTAGGATCAACTATACTACTTAAAAACAAACAAACAAACGAAATCCCTGAAATCCTTGGCATATGGTCACATGCAGTGGCAGGCCTCACTGCTTCCCCATGTAGCTCATTCCTTCTCTGTTTCCCCTGCTCATCACCAGAGCCTAGTACAGAGGTGAGCATTCTCTACTAAGCACCATCGTCTAATTCTTGGCTCCACCCCTGCTGACCTGTGTAACTTTGCCTTCTTACTTCTCATTCTAAATCGATGTCCACACTTGGAATTGGAGAAAAGAATGACAGGTTGGGAGGTTATTGGGAAATGGGATTTAGGTAAGTACCCTAACATTTCCAGCAGAGGAGCTCAGCATCATAGAAGCTTTCACGGAAGATCTTCCATGCAAGGAACCTAACCTTATGCGGCACTCTTTTGCCCACGGTTCTTCTCCTTTGGCTCCCTTCCTTAATCTGTGATCTGAAATCACCACACACAGCAGCAATGTGTTGCCTGGTTCCACTTCCCATGCTCGGTTTTGTCGTCTTGACTCCCTTCTCCATCCTGTCTTCTTCTTGGACTATGAGACATTCTCTCCTCCCTGCTCACAATGTGTGAGGGTTTCCAAACTCCAAATGAGATCTCGACTTTCTCATGCTAGAACTTACACATCTCACAAAACAAGCCAGACTTCTCTTCATTTTACAATTAGTTATGCCACATTGTTAGACCATCTTAAACCTCACGTGAAGGACTGAATGTGTGGAGTATGAGTTCACTTTCTCCCTCATTCCTGTTAAAAAACAATCACCCAAGTAGCCCAGGCTCCTCACTCCCCTCTACCTCCTCATTGCACATGTCCCAGGCAACTTAATTCCTATATATTACTTAATAAGAAACAAGATTAAGGCTAAGGATAAGAATACTGGGTAAAATGTCTGTCATACAAGCATAGAGACCTGAGTTTAGATCCCCAGAACCCATGTAGAAAAGAAACCAGGCTTTGGTGGCACATGTCTGTAAGCCCAGCTCTGGGGTGGAGTGGACAGGCAGATCCCCTAAGTTCACTGGCCACTAGTCTAACCAAATCTATGAGCCTTAGGTTCAGTGAGAGTTTTTGATTCAAAAAATAAAGATGGAGAGAAACAGAAGGAAAATACACAGCATTGACCTCTGTCCACATTCACATGCATCCACACACATGTACACACAGTCACACTAACAAGTACAAACACCACATGCATACAACACACACCAAAAATTATAAAAGAAAAGAGAGAGAGAAACAAGAGCACCAGAATTAATATTCTGAATCTAAACCCACAAAGCAGACATTAGGCAGCTACATGCAGCAGACAATTGGACACTTCCTCTTTTTGTGACTCTCACTCAACAGTTTAGGCAGAGCACCATAAACCCATTTTACAGATGTGAATCTGTGAGTTCAGGTGATAGGCACACAATCACATAGGCAATAAGCTGCAAGAGTAGGGTCAAGTCTGGGGGATATTTCTGACTCCAGAGTATGCTCTCTCTCTCTCTCTCTCTCTCTCTCTCTCTCTCTCTCTCTCTCTCTCTCTCTCTCTCTTTGCTCATGGAGTCATGGAGTCTGTGAATAGTTAATTCTGAAACTACAAGTCTATAAGAACCACCTAGAAAAATATATTAAAAACAAATTTCACTCTCACTCTCCAACTCAGAAATTGGCTCGCCCAAACAGAACCCAAACAATGACAACATCCACAGATATGCTAATATAGAAAGAGGAAAACCCATGATGCCCTGCTCCTAGACAAGGAACTGCAGGTAATTAACACCTGCTAAGAGAGAGGAGATTAGCCTTCCCCAGTGAAGAGTGCCCTAATTGGTTATCCAATACCACATAGTCAGCCCCAAATCATATACATACAGCACACACTAAACAGACTCAGAGGCTTGTATTTACATATTTATGCATTTATAAATACACATGTAACAATGAGAAATCAAAGAAAAAGAGGGCATGAATTTGGGTAAGGGTGGGTACATGGGAAGGATTGGAGGGAGGAAAATGGAGGGGGGAAATTATGCAAGTATATTTTAATTTACAAAAATAAGATTTTTTAAAAGGAAGAAATGTCAGATGATATGGAGGCTGATCATTGATGTATCACACCTTCCCTATCATCCCAGCTAGTGGACACTGAGATTCAAATGTCAAGCACAGCCACTGACCAGCACACATCCTGATAGATGGACAGTCTAAGGGCAAACACTGCCCTCAGTCACTATGTCTTAGTGCTTAAAATGGACTGCACAGTCTAAAGCCACCCACCAGCCTCTGTTCTTGCTTTTCAGATCTGGCTGGAGGAAACGGGAAACCCCAGCATGGGTGTTGCAACAGCAGATTACGCAATGTCCTGGATCCCTACACCTCTCTCCCCAGGGGAAAGAAGACTTTCCTGGCCTGCCTGGCCTGCCTTGTCACACAGCAAAAGTGTGTTCACTGTGCAGCACCCAGTCAGAAGGCCCCACTTCCTCCCCAGCCCCTCTACACTAAGACCAAATCAAATGCTGTCACTTAAGAGCTGGCTATTGCTGACCTCATAGCATTCCCATCGTCACCCTTCCTTAAAGGCCCTTGTTGATCACAAGATAAAAAGAGAAAACTGCCTTTCCTTCCTTTTCAGCTATGAGTAATGATCTGCTCTCTCTTGTGGTTAATACACAGCCACAGCGACAGGCTTTCTGCTGCAAAGGCCTAGAGTTTAATGGGAAGTTCTTAGACGATGGTTGCATGTTGTTTGCTCAGCAGGGTGTGAAGGATGCAGAGATAAAGTTAGCCTGTCCATGTAGCTTTGAACACATTTACTCAAAGCTCAGAAATGTTACTTCATTATCAGTAAAACAAGGAGAGTGGTCCTAATCTCCTGGTTGCTGAGACTTGAATTATACAGAAGGTGCAGACAAACTGCTGGGTGGAGTGGAGAATTCCTACAGGCTGCCATCACTCTCTGCATCTCAGTACACACTATGGTCCCTAGAGAAGTGGCATTTGTGTCACTGGGAGGCTGATGAAGAATGCAGGACTCCAAGTCCACCAAGACTAGAGTCTGAATTTATAGTTTTCACATGCTCCCCGTGGGGCTGGAATTCTCTCTCTCTCTCTCTCTCTCTCTCTCTCTCTCTCTCTCTCTCCTACAAACACACACACACACACACACACACACACACACGCACGCACGCACGCACGCACACACACACACACACACACACACACACCAGGGAAATGGTTATCTATCTATCTAGCAGGTGGGGCATGGCAACAGCTTTCTTTCTTATTAATTTGCTTTTTACATTCCAATCCCAGTCCCCCCTCCGTCCTCTCCTCCCACTCCCTCCCACCTCCCATCTGCTCCATGGAGAGGGTAAGGCCTTTCCTAGGAAGTCTACTAAGTCTGTCCCATCATCTTGTGAGTCAGGACCAAGGCACCCCATCCCCCACGCCCCTGTGTCTAGGCTGAGCAAGGTATCTCTCCATGTAGAATTATAACTCTGCATTAGAGTTAGATCTTGGTCCCACTGCCAGTGGCCTCATATGTTGTCCCAGCCGCGCCATTGCCACCTATATTAAGGGAGTCTAGTTCAGTCTTATGCAGGTTTCCTATTTGTCAGACCTGAGTCAGTGATCTGTCACTAGCTCGGGTCAGCTGATTCTGTGGGTTTCCTATCATGGTATTGAGTCCTTGGTGACAGCCTTCTAACACATTGTTCCATAATCTTTTGACACTTCTTGGCAGCAAAGCAGAATGGGCCAAACCGATCTTCCATCTTCCCAAGTGAGTGATCTTCCTTAATCAGACCTCTGATCACCTCAAGCTGGTGTATGTTGATGGCTCTCTGTTCTCCAAAGTACCAACTTTATGGAACATCCCTCAAGGCTGTCACTGCCTGGCCACAGCTCACTTTTCCAACCTCATTCTGCCCTCACTTTCTCCACTGCCTCTGCTGCAGCCAAATTAGACAGGCCTGTCCTTCCCTAAGGCAGCTTTTCCTTCCATGCTCCTTACCACAAAACCGTTCCCTGTTGTCCCTCTCCTTCACCCCCTTTCCTAGGCTTCCATGATTCTTATTTCCTCTGCCTCCATACCCCGAAAGCCTTTAAGGTTAGGCTCCACATTCACTGAAAAAAAAAAAAGTACTGAGAAAGGAAAGAAGGCTCAGGAGGAATGGGCATTCCAGAGCCCAGGGCCCATGTTTCTCCTGACCCAACAGCCGCTGTGTGGTTGTGTGCAAGTTAAGCATTTGAACTTTAGACATCTCAGCTACCCAAGTCTCGACAAAGGCTGATAAAAGCCCCAAGCTCAGAAGGATGTTAAGAGGATTCTTTGCCAGCTGCTGTGCCCAGCACTGGGGCCCACATGTAGTAAATGCTCACTAAAGTTCCATCAACCCTAAGTGCTAGGGAGGGAAAATCATTTATATCTGCTTTCTTCCTCTTCCTGTTACCCTGGAAGCTGGCCCAGTTTCTACTGCAACATTGTATGCACTGAAGAAATACACTGCTGTAAGTAAACAAGTGTCTTTAAAGTATAAGGTAAACAGCAAGGGGCCATTTTGTTCAAAATGTGGTTTTGTTACTTAGGTTTGGATAACAAGATAGAGAGGCAAAGAGCTAGGATGGAGGCATCTTTTGCATTTCTCACTGTCTCTGTGGTTAACCCCCACAGAGGCAGGATATGACTCTCTCACATACAATCCAAAGAATATTGACTATGAACATTTTTAAAAACTCTACTTCAGCATCCTGTTCATTCTGTTTTCAGTTCTCCTATCACCATGACAACCTGCACCACCACCCCTCATAATAACTAGAAAGTGTTGCAATCCCCCTTTGATCCCATGGAGTGGTCAATTAGGCCCTAAAAGCACATCACCCTATCCACATCCAATTATTAGAGGCCTGTGTCTGTCCTTGATCATCCTGCAGCTTTGAAGGATGGGCTGGACAGATGCTCAGTCAGTAAAGTGCATGCCTGTGAACAGGAGGACCATCATTGGATCCCCAGAACCCACAGTTTAAAAGACTAGCTGTGGTGGCATACAGTTGTAATCCCAGCACTGAGAAGGAGGAGATGGGCTGATCACTGGGGCTGGATGGCCAGTCTAACATATATGATGAGCTCCAGGCCAATGGGAAACTGAATGTCAAAACACAAGGTGGATGCTTCTTGAGAAATGACACCTCCACACACATGTGTACCTATGCACTTGAGTACACACACACACACACACACACACACACACACACACACACACAGAGAGAGAGAGAGAGAGAGAGAGAGAGAGAGAGAGAGAGAGAGAGACACATATAGACAGAAGCAGAGAGATAGAGACAGAGACAGAGTTTATTTCCCAAGGAATGCAGAAGGATGGGCTCACCAGGATCTGTATCAATAAGTGAGTGCAAGAGCAGAACAAGCACTTTATTTAGAATGACAGAGACAGAAAAAGAGACCTTTGATGGGAAATGTCACTGTCAACTGGTCTCTGCTCTGTCCACAGTGCCAGCCCTGTTCCTCATTCTGTCTTTTGTGTAAGCCCAGTGGAGAGGGCTACAGAGCCTCAGAGACAGCTTCTGTCACTGTCAAGCATAGCAGATGGTAGAATCAACTGTGGAACTTACCAAAGTGGATTCTGTGTGAGGTGGGACCAGAGATTCTGGTTTCTCACAAGCCCCCAGTAACCAAAGGTTGCTGCCAATGACCACAGTGTCTCTGAACTAACTAGTACCATTGTAACCCTCCTGGAACCTGAGGGACTCAGGCCTGTTAAATGTCTGTTACCATTTACTGTGCACCTACTGTGTGATAGGTATTGCACCTACTGTGAGGCAGGTAATGTAAGAGGTTCTTCTAAGTACTTATCTCTTGGCCCTTCATTCCTTGAGGTGCAAGATTGTGAGGTTTAAACTGTGACTGGAGAAGTCACGACTGAGTTACAGCTCTGAAGGGAAAGTTATCCCAACATAAGTGTTACAGCTCTGTTCCAGTGAGGGATGGTTTCCCCAGCAAAGTGTTATAGTCCTTGCCCCAGGAAAGGCCTCTCTAACATAAGTGTAACAACTTTGCTCCAGCAGGGGAGGGAGCAGCTCTGCTTTTCTCTGAGAAATTCTCTGCATTTCCAGAGAAATGTTACAGCTCTGCTCAGCTTCCCTGGAGTGTAACAGTTTGACTCCAGCAAGGGGAAAGTTTCTCCAGTTCTGTTCTGCTCCAGATCAACTCAGCTCTGGCTAGAGCCATTACAACCCTCTTCTGTTCCAAAGAAAGTTGTTACATCTCTGTTCTGTTCTACTCCAGAAAAAGAAAGTCATTACAACAAACCTCACTCAAGATATTAATTGGGAGGGAGTGATCCAGGAGAGTGACTTCCTCTGCCAGGATGGAAAAAGGGCCAACCCCAAACTGAACAGGTGCAGAGCTCATTTAGGTCTTCTTAGGGGCAGAGCTTTGCAGGGTGGAGATTTTCAGAGTGAGGATTGGTAGGATCTCAACTCCTGAGCACGGGACAAGCTCAGAGATTGGTTGGATTTTGTGCTCAGGGATTGATTTGATTTTAATTCTTGAATTGATTAGTGGCAGGGTGTTTCCTTGGCTCTGGCCTAAGAGCCCGGGTGTTCTTTCATTCTCTCTTTTTACCCTACAATGGCTAAATAAAATGCCACCTACCTGAAAACTCTAGAATATGAGTGGGCAGTTGCTTTTTGGATTTCACTTCTCTCCAATAGTCCCACCCACATGTAGTCAGAGTTAGTTCCCACATGTATAGCCTCTGGAGGGTGAGAACTATTCAAGAGAAGAGGGCCCCAAATCATCTTCATGGGGATTATCAAGAATGACTATATTAGGGGTGCATTTGAAGCCCCATATGCACAAGGTTAAATGAATCATGTGTATTTGTCTGCATCTCAGATCATGGCTTTTAGGGTCCACCCCTCCCCTATCCCCCCCCTTCTCTTCCAGGACACTGAGGTAAATCACATTTCTCAGGTCCCTGCAGACAAGTTCTTAGCAAGGACATGGGTGGGAGTGCCCTGACCATCAGAGAAGCAATAGTTCAGAGCAGGTGTGTCTCCACATCCCAGTCCATCTCTCATTTATGATGGACTCAGAGGACCCCAGAAGGATTCGAAAGCCACAGCGGACACAGTAGGCAGAGGAAGTTGAGTTCCAGAGCAGCCAAGTGTAAAATAAGGAACCTCACATCACAGATCTATTCTGTACTATGACATAAAACCCCAACCTTTCCCTTGTTCATTCATAGAAGCTGTGGGCCTGTATGATACACATTTCCTCTTCTCTGATAAGTGGATGGAATGAATCTTAATGGGTAGAGTGATGATGTCTACATACACATTTCACAAATATTCAAGTAATTCCTTGAAATAACCTGGAGTCTCACATGAGGCACAGAGACGGGTGGAAGGCTTGAAGTGTTTGCATATCTGAGGAGCTGTGTAAAAGAACACAAAATGCAAACATTTCTTCCATCGTTCCTAACCCTCATGCTACCTCCTTCCCATTCCTTTTTGTGGTATGAAACACTGAAAAGGGGGTGCATGCTTTACAGATGGTTGCGGTGACATGTTCCTGTCTTACAAATGCAAAGTGAAACTCCAGAGCAGCGTCACAGCTTCCAATGAGGAGGTCCTGAAGCCTGGAAGAATACACCAAATCTGTCATCTATCAATATAGGACTCCAGGCCCAGTCTTAAATTGGACATCTGTATCATAACCCTTTCCCAAAAGGTCCATGAACTCCTTCAGAGAAAGGGACAGAAAGAGTGAAGATCAGAGGGAGTGGATGATGGTTAGAAAATGTAAAAAGCAGTATTTTCAGGTCATGTCAGGCCTGCCACACACACGAACCTACAGTGGCCGTGACTGCCCTAGACCTGTTAAGATCAAAGCAATCAACATTACAGCAAGGATAGGGATAGATAAGGGGCTGTTGGCAATTCATGGCTGTGGGAGTGAGGGAGAGCCAGTTATTTTCAGGCATGTGGTCCTTGGTCAGTTGACCATTTTTCAGTCCATGGTCCTGTACCTATGCACACGGCACACACTGAAAGCCCTGATTACATTAGGTGTGTTTAAAAGAGAGAGAAGAGAGAGAGGAGAGACAGACAGAGACCCAGAGAGAACTAAAGAAGAGAAAAAGAAAAGATTAAGATTACACATCATTGGGATAGAGATGGGAGGGCACTATCTCAGATAAACTAGAATAAAAGCAGTATTTTTTTTTTTTTTTTGCCCTCCTGGGGCCAGAAGATGCCTACACTTCTGCTACCAGATCTCTTTCTTTCACAGTGAATTTCTAGTGTGATAAATCATCATTTCTTGGGAACTTCCCAGGATTCTAGATGGCTCCTGCACAGAGATGACAAGGGATGGAGAAAGGACAGACCCAGGCCATCCCTGACATCACAGATTCAGAAAATAATAATAGACAATGGGTCATGTAGTCACAAGATAATCTGGAGAACTAAGGCACACACACAAAAAAAATTCCTTGTTGTTCAGCTTCCAGACTTGAAGAGAGTGACTTCTGCCCTTTCTGAAGATAAGTCTCATTTCAGCTGATGATGAATAGTTCCCATCCTAAGTCCCTTTATGCTTCAGGACAACATAGGGTATGCTCACTACAAAGGACAAAACTCCAAGCAAAGTCAGTGTCCGTGGTCTGAAAACCCAGAGTTGGTGTTTCCATCCTTTGAAACAAATCCTATATACTAGACAAACTCTGCACAGTGGGTGACATGTTGGAACTCAGTTCATTTTGGAGGGCCCATAGGCCCCATAGAGCTTCTTGGTGTCAAGGACTTGGCCCTTGCCATCATGGTGTTACAAGAACATAGTAAACACCAAGTGGAATCCTTGACAACTGGATAAGTAGATGCAGAGAATAAGGACTTGATGCCACATGCTTAGTTTCCAGAATGTATGATCCCAACCCGGCTATGAAGAATGGTCTCCAATGTATGGAAGGCCTAGTAACCAACCGTTTGACAGAAGGGTCCAGACTCTCAGCTCTTCACTGAATGTCCAAATCATCAAGATAAATAAGCCATAGCCAATAGCACCAAAGATCTGATTTGAGGTTAAATTTTCTTCCCTGACCTCATTATTTTAAGCAGCCTCAGGTATCTGGAATAAATAAATCAAGCCAGACATAGAAGCTCAGAAGTGGCAAAGCAGACCAACAGATGTGGGATATAAGCCAAACACCACAATAAGGCCTTGGAACTTGTATCTCAAAGCCCAAGGCCCCTGTACACACATGCTCCAGGCCTCTGCTTTGAATGGCTTGTCCCAACCATTGCTCACTCTCTTAGTCTCCACTATCAGTAATGGCAGCATTAGAACAATTATTGTGAATGTTTCTTGGGTTTGAATCTCTCCATGGCAATGGGTCTGTGTGTATAGAAAGCAACATAGTGTGTACAATGTTCTGGAAGAGTGTTTGTTAAAAGAGATCAGCGAACCACATGTGCCAGCAGTCACACATTGAAGCTTGCACTGTCATCTATTAGCATCATTTCTCTGGGCAGGTTGTCTAACATCCTTGAGGTTCTTCATCTGTAAGAGGAGACTGGTAATATGGGTTTTCTAAGCTCATGTGAAATGCTCTGTAAGAATGCCTCACACTTAATCTGATGCACTAGTTAATGAATTTGAGCCCTGTTCCCTTCTATTCATTTGAATCTTCCATTTCTCACTTGCTCTTCTTCACTCATAGCTAATATTTCTCCTTCCTTTTAGAGATCCCAATAGTCTTGAATATCATGTAGATGTTCACCGAGGAAAGCCTAAATTAAAATGCATTTAATATAATGTCTTTTGTGGTCAGCTCTCTCCCCTTGGTGATCTGGCTCTGAGTGTCTCAATTCAGCTGGGTTCAAACAGTACCAAGATGCCTAACTGTGTGCTCTAGGAGCTCTGAGTATAGTTATCTCTGTGCTCAGTTCTAACAAGGATGCTTGCTAATAGGAAAAGGGCTTAGGAAAGAAAGAGATAGCGTGACACAGGCCTCTAACTGTGAGCTCTCTTTCTTCTTCCTGAAAGAACATCCTTCCCCAGCAGGTGTCATCTTTCTGTCCCTATTGACCATGGCAGATAGACAGGAACACTCCTCTTAACAATACACAGACGACTCAGTGTGTCCTCCCTGCTACTATTCATTTCCGTCCTCAGATGACTTCTGTCATTCTTCCTTCCTGATGAGTCTGCATGTGTGCATATGCACCCCACCCCACCCCCACACACATGCACACAGGTCCATAAATGGACATTTGCTAGAGAGACATAAAAAGAATCATGCACCTCCCAATTGGGATGGCCCAAAGAATGGTTTGGATAAATCTAGCTGATTGAATGAATGAGTTCCATTCAGGTTTACAGTCATGGCTGACTGGGGCCACTAGCTACACTGAAGTCCCTCTTGCCTTTGACTCCATCTTTCTTTTATCTAGGGCAGTAAGCAGGTAGTGAGTGTGATTAATGGTCCCTCCAGCAAAGCAGGTGTTTGTAGCATTGGCATCCTGGCTCCAAGGAGGAAGTGTTGACAGACTCTGAGCAATTCACCTCTTCATTTCAGTATATAGTCTGCTTATTTTTTTGCCTTTGCCTTGGCCCAGGGTCTCTGATCACTCACACTCATCATGGCCCTCAATGGCCACAGCTTACACACACACACACACACACACACACACACACACACACACACACACACCATTAAAGTGATGGTGACAGCTATCTGAAGACAGATGCTTCAGATCATTCTAACTTACATCTACTCTAAACAGATACGCAAAACTCAACAATAACAGGGGCAGACACATTTTCTAAACAAACTTCATTTTCCCGATTTTTTCTAAAGCACTGAAAATGAATTGTGCTCATTTCTTTCTGTGCTTTGTACCTCTTCATCTCCTGGCCAAGTACCAGGAACACACAGGCATGCATGCGAGTATGAGCATGAGTGCATTCACTCACATATGTACACACACACACACACACACACACAGAGAGAGAGAGAGAGAGAGAGAGTTACCTGGGAGCAGCTGACCTTGTTGTGATACTGCCTCATCTTTTCAACCTGCTAGCTTCCTGTGACATCTCTCTGCATGTCCTGATCATGCATGTTCTCTCATCAGGGTCTCACCCTGTGTACCTGAACTTGCTGCCATAAGACCTAGCATGTACAGGCAGAGGGTCCCATCTAACATTCTCTCTCTCTCTCTCTCTCTCTCTCTCTCCCTCACACACACACACACACACACACACACATACACACACTCATTCATTCACATCCACATGTCCACATACAGATACACACACGTCTACATATAGCCCTGGGAATCCACTTTATTTATAAAGCAACACAGGCTTCCCCTGGGAAGGGCCCAGGAACCCTTACACTAGGACTTGTAAGCATCTCCTTGGCTCTGTTCTCCTCATTAGATGATGAGGCCAAGCCAAGGAGATAAAGTGGTCCATGGCAGAGCCAGATGTATCAGTGTCATCACTCCACAAAACAATGAACACCCATGAAGCCAAGTGGCAGGCTGACAACAATAGCTTGCATGTGATGATCTCTTCCATGTACTGTTCTAAGAGATTGGCAAGCATTTATTTATTTAACTCACCAGATCCTGACAGCAAATCTAGGTCTAAGGAACTGCCATTCCATATTGTAGATGTTGAGGAAATACAAGACCACACTACTTGGTCATGGCCATACAACACAAGTGGAAGAGCTTCTATTCACACTGAGGGTTAAGTTCTAGAGTCTTCCCTCTTGTGTCCTTGAAACAGATAGAGCTCTATGCCCAGGCATGCTCTCACATACAGTAGACTGGCTTCTAGAACTGATAAGCCCAGCTTTCACTTTATCTGGCTCTGTCCTAGTCACTGTTCCCAGGGGGATGGCCTGATCTCAACACACAACTGCAGGCTCTGAGCCTCTTTCTTCCCACTTAGAACCCCTAGGAAGTGGATCCCAGTGGAGATGTCCTCATACCTGACCATAGGTCATGCTTTTGTCCGGAGAGCCCTCATAGTCTCTGAAGGAGCCATTCTCCTAGACCTGGAAGTGTCAGACAATTGCGTACAGTTTTCAGGGTGGCTCTGAGGCTTAGATAAAAACAATTCTGAGCACTTAGCACAAGACCTACACACAGCAAGAGTCTAGTAAGTGGAGAGAATGGCTATGTGGTGTGGTGATAAAGTGACCTGTACGCAGAGTTAGTGTCGAGATGCCCAGACAGACCTGAGCTGGGATCCTTTCCAGGCATCATGGTGGCTACAGCTCTGCTCTGGCACAAAAACCCAATCCATAGTTGACCTCAAGAGTAGGAAGCTATATATATATGCAGGGCCTGAAGCAGCCAAAGTTCTCCTGTCTGTGGCTTTCTGATCACCAGGTCCTGAAGAACAACATCAGGGCAACCCCGGCAACCCTGCCACCCATCATCAGGGCAACCTGCCACTCATCAGGTCAACCCTGCCACCCATCATCAAGGCAAACCTGCCACCCATCAGGACCAGCCTGCCACCCATCATCAAGGCAACCCTGCCACCCATCAGGACCAGCCTGCCACCCATCAGGACAACCCTGCTACATTTGGTCCATACAGGTATCTCCTACACCTCACACCCCATTTCTATTCAGCCAGACCCCCCTTCATGCTCTGAGACATGCAGACTGTGTGGAATTTCCTCTCCATCTCGACAATGGGAAAGTCCCAGTCCTGTGAAGTGCTCCCACAAGGGCAGGATGAAACCCATAAACAGGCCTGACTCTAAAACCTGAGAGTAGGTCACATTCCAGCAGTTTTCCAACCCAACTCAGAATGTCCAGTGGCCAAAGGGAAGCTGGCCAGCCAGTCCCACTCCTCCTCCTAGCTTGGACCTTGCCAGTCTCTAGTGGTCTGGGAATTCCCAGGGAATTCTCCCACACTGCAAGACCTACTCCTAGCCTGGATACTTGCTAGAGGAAATTGAAAGTGACTTCAGGGTGTGGGCACTATCTCTATAACCTATTGACCTGCCATTGCTTTCACACCCCTAAAGAAGAGAAGTTAGTCACCTCCCACAGCCATGACTGTACCAGATAGCAGAGGAGCCAGATGGTAAACGCCTTTGTTAAGGCCACAGCCTACACTTCATCCACTCACCAGAGGTAGTGGTGGTGGTGGGGGGTTCACTTGGAATCAACAACCCACAACACCTCCTACTCCTATCTCTTTCCACATATGCACCCTTCATCAGTGCTAAACGTCTCTGTCCCTCCATATCCATCAGCTGACCAGTGAGGGAAGATAAACTGTGAGGCTTCAGGAAGCTCATGTTTACCTGATCCCTGCGACAGGTGGGCTCTCACACTGTGTGCTAGCGGCTCCCCTTCCAGCCCCAAACCCCAGGCCTCGCTCTCCTCCTGCTTCTACAGGTCCTTTCAGAACCTCCTCTACCTGCTCTCTGCGCATCTGTTTAAGGTCTTTTGAGAAGTTGTTATGTATATGAAATGGGCTGCAAATAGGGGTGGCCTGTGAGAGTAAGTCCTCCAACCCCAGAACCCCTGACCAATGAGAACAAATGTCCAGCCATGCAGACAAAGGTTCTCGTCATCTAATTCCCTTAAGGGATAGCAGTCAACTTCCCTTGTCCCAGTCCCCTGGATTCTGCTCAGAGTCACATACGGGAAAAAGAAGGTGTGAGCCAATCTTTCTAGGGGCTTCCCCACCAATGCTTAGCACCACTGTGGCATTCTAAGAATGCCTGACTGGACTCTACCTGGATCCTGCTACCTTCTGCAAAACGCAAGTGCTACACCTGGTAGCAGGACACAACTGCCATAACGAGGTCCATTGGGAGTCGCTAAATACCCCAAGGTGACACAGGCTATGACCAGAGACAGACAACACTAGAAGAAGGGCATGCTCTTATATTTTTCCTCTGATCTCCAAGAGAAAAATGTCATTGCTCCTGCTTGTTGATTTCTCCCTACCCCAGGTCCTCACCCTCCATGTCATTCTTCCTCCCTCCTCTTATTCCTCCTCCTCCCCCTCCTTTATCTTTCTTCTCATTCTCCTCATCTTTTTTCCTCTTCTCTCTTGCCCAAACCTCAAGTAAGCTCATGGTTCAACACACTAGGCAGAAATCTGCCTCAAGTTCAAATTGAAAAGCAAAGCTTGAAAGCTGGGCATTGATGGTGTATGCCTTTAATCCCAGCACTCAGGAGACAGAGGCAGGTGGATTTCTGTGAATCTGAGACCAGCCTTATCTACAGAGCTAGTTCTAGGACAGACTCCAAAGCAATACAGAGAGACCCTGTCTGAAACAAAACAAAACAAAACAAAACAAAAATCAACAAAAAAATCCCCAAAACAAAAAAGAAAGAAAAGAAAAGCTTGTTCTAGTTGTTTTGGGGGTGGATAATATTGATTTGGGGTTTGTGGTGCTTATAGAATGATTGCTTTCAATGCGAATTCATTTGTGTTTCAAAAAGAATCCTTCTAAAGAAAACCTCTTATACATACAAGAGAATAATGTGAAGAGTAATGTGATGAAAACTTATTTTAAAGACCCCAAAGTAGGATGGTGGCATTGGGAATAAGCATTAGCAGGAAGACACACCATAGCACTGAGAATCCCAGATTCCACCACTGGGTAGCTAGATGAGGTGTCCAAGTTGCAGTTTCTTAACATTCTTTCCAACTTCAGCTTCAAGGTTGTCAAATCTACCTCTTTTTGCTCCGTCTATCCATTTATTCAGCAAGTAGTGTTTGTTTGTTTAATATGAAGGACCTTAAAAGCAAATTGGGGGCTTGTTCATCAGTAAGCCCCAGCCCAGGGAGACAAAACTCGGGAGGAAGAAATGAGGTTGGCAGCAGCACCACCCCTGAGTTCCTGATGGCAGAGGCAGCATCATTACAGGCTGAGGCACCTGTAAGTCTCTGAGAGAACTGCACCACCGGAAGACCCTGGACAAGAAGCAAACCACACGCCTCATCTGTGTCACCTGCCCGTGTAGCATCTTCTGTCCACATCTCAGTTTTCTCATCCACACAAGAGTTGGAAACTCTAATCGCAGAGTTATTGAGAGGACCGAGAGAGCTTTAGCTGAACAGGAGCCCTCCTTTAGTGTGTGCTGATGGCAGCTCTGGTGTCTGTCCCACAAAAGGCTCCAGATTATTTTAGTGAAAAAGTATATGGAAGTGCCCATGAGAAAGAAACAGCCTTTTGGAAGTGGTAGCTATCATCGGAGGTACCTGCATTCCAATAATGGGGAAGGGACCAGAGCAGGTCAGCAATGGGACAGGACAGCAGTAGGGAGTTCATTGAGGTGTCCAGGAGACAGGTGTCCAGGTGGAAGACTTCCAGCTCTTAAGTCCAGCAATTCAACAGTACCTAGGGATGATGCTCTAGTTTTCAAAGTCCAGCTTTGTTAGCCTGAATGAAACAGGGGTTCTGGATTAGAACCCCAGCCTTGGAGCAGAAACAAATACTGGTGGGGGGGGTGAGGAGAGAGAAAGGACAATGTATCTTTTTCCTTGTGGAAAATTTCCCAGGAGTCCATGTCATAGGGCTGGTCATAGGAATGCATGTGGACTTTCCCTGCTGGCAGTGACTAAGCTGTTCCTTCACTCACAGCATCTGCAGGCCTCATGGGAGCCCCTTTGTTCCCCCCCCCCCCGGAAGCCAAGCACATTCTCTCTCCCAGCTGCCCTTCAGTGCAGGCTAAGTGAGCTGCATTTTACAAGTGCTTTAGAGCAGATAGCACTGTAGTTTCCTACAGACTTTCTCCTGTGCTTGCCCATCAGAGTATTGTTAGTGAGCAGCATTTTGAACCAGGCATCACCCAGGCAGGAGGAATCAGAGATGTCAATGGAATGGAGCAATCTGGCAAGCTGTAGAAATGTAAAAGAATGTATTTTCTGGGGGTTCTTCAGAGAAACAAAAAGAAAAGGCTAGCTACAGATGCGCAGGAGGAGAATACTTACAAGAACTTGGCTGGTGTGTGAAAACTGAAAAGCCCCGTCTCCAGGCAGGAGGTCCAAGACAGCTGGTAGAGTGGCCCAAGTGCGTAACCACTGGGGCCGATGTTGGCGAGTCTTAGTCTGAGTTCAGAGGTCCGAGGTTCAAGTGCTGATGTCTAAAGTCAATAGAGTACAGATGTCGCAGCTCTAACACAGAGATGAATCGGCCCTTCTTCCTCTCTGTCCCATTTGGGCCCTCAGTGCATTGGAAGATGTCCACACATTGGCAAGTACTCTTCAGTCAGGGTACTCATGTAATGTTTGTCCAGCTCTCTGGGCAGCATTTTATTTGGTCTAGGTGACATATAAATCCATTCATCAGCAACTAAGTCATTTGTTCCTGCCATGACTCCCAGGAGACACAGGCCACTGATAAGTGTCCTGTGTGAGATCAGGAGATATTGGCCTTGTGGCAAAGGGGAAGACCTATCGCAGAAAGGAGACAAGGGCTTGCACAAAGACCCAGAAACCTGCCTTTTGGTAGAAGGAAATGGATATCCCTTTAAATAAGACTGGCTTTTGAGGAGCCAGAGTCCACGGAGAAAGAGAGGAGGGTTGAAGTGCCACGCCATGACTGAGCTCTTAGTATTATGGGCATACTGAGGCAATGAAGAATCCTCAGCAGAGAAAACACACAGCATGTATGGCCTTTCTGAGAGAATTGGCAACAGGATGGCATTGGATTGGAGGAGCGAGGTCCTAAGAAAGCCCACTTAGGAGACTGGCAGAACCCAAAAGAGGAGCATTCAGGACTGTGAGGATTAGTTTGATTGACCACTTGACAGAATGTAGGCACAAAACACCTAGGAGACAAGACTTTGGCATGTCTTTGAAGGAGTTTCTAGTCTGGGATAATCGAGACAGGAAGACCCATCTTGAACACAGGCAGTCCCATCCCATAGGCTGGGGTCCTAGCCTGAATAAAAAGGAGAACATGAACTGAGTACCAGCATCCACCTGCCTCTGCTTCCTGACTGCAGATGCAGTGTGGCAGCTGTTTTGAATTCCTCATGCTATGGCTTCTCTGCTGGGAAGTACTGTAGCCCAGACTATGAGTTCAAACACACCCCTTCTCCTTAAGTTGCTCAGATTGCCAGATATTTTGTCAAAGCAACAGGAAAACAGCTAACTCACAGGTACTAGTGAACGGTGGTGATACTTGGAATGGTGAAATGGGGCTGGACTTGGAGCATAAAAGAAGAGGCTGGAATACACTTAACACCTTCAGTTCAATCTGCTGACCCAAAGCTCAGCCTCTAAAAGCCACAAATCCTGCTTCCTCTATCTGTTCATCCAAGGAACCTAGCAAAAATGCTCAATACAGAATGAGCCTTTGATAAGACTTCAGTTAAAGATGAGTGGTGAACAAATGAGTAAATGAGTAACATGATAAACAAAGTCTTCCTCTGAGATCTATCAAGGGATCACCGGTAGCTTGCTGTTTATTTTGTTCCAGCCTCCTTCCACACCCTAACAGAGACTCACAGAAACCCTTTGTTACTCTGAGGGTCTCTCTTCCACCATAGAGACCTAGCTGGGGTCAGAGAAAACTCTGGATAGGAAGCAGCGTACTGGCCACTGCCCTGACCTTGGCTTCCTAGGGCCACAGCTTGGGATTTTCCCAGGAGGCCCAGGGCTGGGACACAGGAGGTACATCCAAGGAATAGATAGTGCTGTGAAGCTGTGATCCTACTGAGCCAGTTCACTTAGTATGTTTCCAAGCTCAGCTTCCCCTCTGAAAGACCTTCACTTCAGAAGGTTGCTGTAAGGTTGTAAAGAGGGAAGGCTTGTGAGGTTTTCATTTCAAACGTCTTTAATTAGGATGAGTGTGTGAGAGCAAAAACTCCCAACAACGGGAAACTTGGGTTTTGATTGTTTTGTTTGTATGCTCTTGTCAAGCATTTAAGTTCTCAGTGTAACTCTGCCTTTAAAGCAGGACACTGAAAATATCAGATCTGAGAGAATGTATGCAAATGGTCTTGGTCAGTTGTAAAATACATGACAAATCCCTCTGAATTGCTGATTAGTGCAACAATGTAACACTAGAAGAGCTCTGCTTTGAGAGCAGATGTCTGGTGGTCTTGGAATGGCTACTGGGCACAGCCAGTGTCCCTGCAGTGTTGGGATAAGTACATTACCATGACCATAGCTCTGTTTCCCTTATCAATGCATCAGACATGCTCATCCATATCTCTAACAAGATTTGCATGTGAGGGTTCCCATCAGATCACTTCCTTATGGGTTTAAGATATGAAATGAATAAAAGTGATTATGAAAGATATCAAAATCCATGATCAGAGATTTTTGCAAAGAACTCACAAGGGATCCCGAGTGTTTCTCCACACACCCTGTAATAGAAGAAAAACTCCTTCCTAAAAGACGAACTGGGAACCTACATTGCCACTCAGGGCCAGGTCACTCATTTTCTGAGTGCTCTACAATTTTAGATCCCCAGTCTGTGGAACAAGGCTTAGACACCAATGCCATGGGTTGCTCATAATGGAAGTCCCCTTGTTTGGAGTATGCTAATACATTGAACTCTAATCAATTAGGAGAAAAAGCCACACATGATGAATAAAAATTTATAGTGAGAAGACTAACCAAGAGACTCCAGGTTTCTCCAAAAGGTCACCCCAAGGGCCCAACACCCCATCAAGCTGGGAGACCAGTTCATTTTATAAGACAAAAATATCAAGGGTGGGGCTGACCAGAGTCAGCTTTTCTGACATATTTTCCTAGAAGACCTAGAAGCTACCATTGCCCTAGAAAAAAAAAATCTGCATCACCCTTCAGAATGGGACATCTGATGTCACTGAAACTGTATATGGTCTATGATGATTTCCAAAGAGGTGAAAATCAAGTGAGAGGTAGCATAAAATGGGGAACTGGAAACAATAATGCTAAGCAAAACCAAGCACAGAAGTTGACCAGTGGAAAGGAAACCAGAGACTTGGTGTTTGGCTTAAGGAAGTGAAGATAAAAGAATTACATTGCAAAATACATCCGGGAGATAGGAATGAGAAGGACTCAGTTTGGGCTGAAGTGGGGGCTTCCTACTGTGGACCTCACCAGTTTTTCAGTCTTTGTGTATAGCCTTGTTTTCCTAAAAGATGCTTGCAAAGCCGTGTTGGAGCATTTGCACTGTGCTATCTTGGGATAAAGGATATGTACTTCCTAATCCTAAGCCCACTACATTTTTGCCCAGAGACCCTGGGTTCATCATTTTACCTCTCTGAGTTATGGCATGATGGTTCCCATACTGCTCAGCCTGCAAGTCTGCCAGAGGATGAAGTAAAATGCAATTAAACATACACCTGAGGAGTATCTGGGAGGAGCCATGGGAGGAAAGACATAATCAAAAATATATTATATGATGTAAAAATTTTAATAAGAAAAAGAGTGCACCTAGGGTACGTAGCCTCAAATCCTGTCATATGTGGAACTCTCCAGAAGTGAAGCCTTTCTCCCTTTAACAACTACTTTGGAAGTGAAATGAGTACAGAAAATGATGTAGGAAGTATTTGCAGATGTATCATTTCCTTTTTTGTAGGAGAGAGCCTTGGACAGCTGTCCTCTTGTCCAAGGTCAGGCAGTGACTCAGTGCAGGGGTAAGTCTCGTGCTTCTGTCTTCTCTGAGGTCAGACTCAGCCAGGAATTATTTCCAGACGTTAACCCTTTATTTAACAGAAGTCTGAACATTCTCAACCCATTCATTAAGTCATTAATCCAATCATTCATTCTTTCAACAAGCACATATCTGGTGCCCAGCATAGAACAGATACTTAACACTTATTCAGTGGATGAATAAATGAATGGTAGATAAATGAATGCTCCCTACCCTAGGTATTAGGAAGTCAAAGGAAAATTAGTAGTTCTGTTTATCCCAGCATGTGTATGTTAGAAAAGCTGTACACACCTAGCCTACTTCAAGCACACACAAAATCAAGTGTGTTAAATGAAAAGGAAAGCACGCTAAGAGAATGCAGGGGTCTCCGTGGGGAAAGACAATGGAAAGACATCCCAGAAAAGGGCAGCCTTCCTAGGCAAGGCAAGCAACCTGTGAAGGGTAGTGCTCCAGGAGTATCACTATGGTCAACAGGTATTTAAAAAGTTGTGGTTGCTGACATGTGACTAAATACTCCCTCCTTAAGATGGCCACACTCAACAGTTGAATTTTAGGTCAGAGAGATGGCTCAGGGGTAAAGGCCTTCACCACAAAGCCTGATAATTTGAGTTTAGTCCCCAAAACACACATGGTGGAAGGAGAGAACAGACTTCTGCAGGTTGTCCTCTGACCTCCACACATGCTCTGTAGTATACACACCCACATCCCCCCCCACACGTATGTACAGAGGGCTGCTGGGGCATTTTTAGAAGGTCATATGTTGATGATTTGGGAAAGAAACATCAGCGTTACCACACAAAATATAGACTAGGTGGTTGAACTTCTTTTGGCAAGAAATGTTGGAAAGTATCCTAATATATAACTCAGACTGAGGTAGAGGCTTCTGGGATAGATGGGAGGAAATGAACACAAGAACATTCTAATTCTGAATGGTGGAGATCAGTGACCCTTAGCTTTAGAAGGAACCAAGGTAGATTGAAAAACGGTTCTCTGCTTCCTACCTGAGATGTCTTGATATGCCGGTATGGGTTCATGGGAAGAAAATGACTGACACAAACCAGGCTATGGTGGCTGCTTTCCACGTACCCAGCATGGTGCCTGGCACTTGTGGTGATAGCATCAAAGTGTAGCTTCAACAGCATCAAATCATTCCCAAAGTTCTCCCCAAACTGCCTCCCAAGACAATATATTGATAGAGGACTGGAAAACTTGCCTCTACAATCCCAGCCCACCTTCCAGCCACCTTGATTCCTCTAGGAGTTCTCAAGAGAAAGTTTTACATCTGCCCTGGAGGCATATTCCATTTTAGTTGAAGGAAAAGAAAACATAGAGAGAGTGAAGATAAAGGTCAGGAAGAAAGAGTGAATTCATTGAAATTGAATGACATCCAAATGTGAACACCTAGTGAGCAGAGGAAGCCGAAGTCCTTAGCTCATCTCCAGTCTCTTCCTGAATTATGGAAAATGTGAGAGAGAGCTATAGTGGAAAGACCCTAAACTGGACCACATGGGATGGGGGGAGTCAGGCATGTAAGCACATGAAATGGACCAAGCATAAGATGGCAGAGAAGTAGGGTAGAGAGGCTGGTGGCCCTGGAAATATGTGGTTCACAGAGATAGACCACTGCCTCTCTAATATCCCAGGGACTCAGAACTGCCGAAATGGCTTTATAAAGGAAAATAGAAATCCAAATTTAAATAAAAAGTTTCCTAATTTGAGGTTCTGAAATTTAATTATATCTGTTTTAATCTTGGAGGAATATTATGATCACAGGTCAGAATGGAATATGGACCACCATCTTGAAAACTGTCCTGGTGTGGAGGACGGGGAGGGAAGGGGGAACCAGTCTTTAAGAATGAATAGCAAAGGCAGGAAGAGGAGGCAAGCAGTGATATGAGGACAGAGTAGAGACCTCCTTTAAATGATATAGTGAGCAGGATTGATGGGGAGGCTGGGTTCAAGATGGATCAGAGCTATAAAGAATTCTTCATATCAGGATACGAAAACATCACAGAGACTCTAAGCATTTCAGTTGAACTATGAATGTGGACAACAAATGGCAATTGGCTAGGGAACTATTGGAGGTGAGAATGTAGAAACAATTGTTCCAAAGTGTTTTTCATAAAAAAGACAGTGAGACATGGGAGAAGCTCAAAGGAATGTAAGACTGAGGAAAAATCAGTTTTTAAACAATGAGGGCAATTTAGCATTTAGGTGAAAGAAATGAGATAGGAAGTGAGAGAAAGGGCCCGTACCTAACAGTGAAAGCCAGTCAGACACACAGATGGAGGCATGACCCTCGCCAAGAGCAAGCAGCTCTCTCTCCATCAGAGTCAGAGGAGATACATTAACAAGAAGACAGAAGTTTCCACGTGGGCACTGGGGAATCCTTATCTCATACTCTCTGTTTTCCTTGGGGAGAATAAGACTCCTGACAGTGCCAAGTCTAAGATTGTGTGTGGTACTGCTTGGAGGAGGAATGATGAGGGACAAAAGAGAGGCCATTGCACGTGGGAGAGAAGACATGAGAACCCTCTGAACTCTAGACTCTAGAGAAAGTGATGGGCACTCAGAACCTCACTCTCTAAACCATTTGCACCAAGGAGATAGGAAGTCCTCAAGAAAGACAACCTAGAGCTGAGTTGTCAGGGGCAGGGGATGATCATAGCAGATGAGCTGGGTCTTGGCACCAGCATGTGTGCAAGCAGATGCCTAGAGATGCTGGGATGAGTGTGCTGCTGAGAGAGTGCCTAACGCCAGATGGACTGGGAGGAAAGGAGGTTGGGCAGTGGCAGAGGGACACAATGGAGCTGTGCAGTCACTGCAGAAGGAAGTGGACTGCTGTGGTGGAAGGATCAGGCTGCTAAGCTGAGTGTTGTGGGATGGGGAGTTTCAGGACAGTAAATTATCCGAGGTGTGGCCTTGGCAGACAGACCCAAATGTCCTAATGGATTCTCCTGGAGAGTTACCTTCCCTCAAATTCCCTCTTACCAAGCCAACCCTTGCAGGATGTGAGCAACAGCTAAGGCTGTTGAAAACCAAGCCTTAGGATGAAGGGAAAGGAGAAGAACAAGGAGAGGGAGGGGTTTGAGAAGAAAGACCTCAAAAGTAGCATCTAAAGTAGCATCATAAAACAAGAGTAAACAGCCCTGGGTTTGAAATTCAGAGCCTTAGCTCATCTACTCCCCAGCTCTCTTTTCCTTGGGTGCATCGACCTGGATGCCTCAATTTCTCCATCCATAAAATAGTTAAAAGCTGCACATAGTGGTGTATAACTTTAATCCCAGCTCTTGGGGATCTGGGACAGGAAAATTGTGATTTGCAGGCCAGTCTGGACTACATACTGGGTTTCAGCCATCCTAGGCTACATACCAAGGGCCTATCTCAGAAAACAAAATAAAAAAAGCAAGCAACCAAATGATACAGACTAACAATACAACCCACTTAGACTACAAGGACCTTGGTGAGGGTTCCACAATGTAATAAATCATCAAGGCCATAAAATTGATTGTGGTTCTGGGGAAACCTGTAGTTTTGAAACCTTCCCTTACTAACTGCATAGAAGTTCTAGAAGGTACTCAGTAAATACCAAAAATTTTCTTTTAAAATTGGCATTAAATCAGCATTGCATAATGATAAGGCTTCTGATGAAATGTTGGAATATGAGGTTTTCCTAATTTTTCTGGGGGCAAAAGGGAGAAAACAAGGTGCTGTGGTTGTATACTGGGCCAGCCACAGGGAGAACAACAGATAGGTATTATGGCACAATTCATCTCACTTCAGAGCCTCAACAGTTCAGGTCACCCAACATTTTCAATCTCAGGAGGAAAGTGTCCCATCCAACTTTCTCACCATGTCCAAGAACTGTGAAGGACCTATTCAGTCAAACCACAAGTCCTGCTGATGTTTCAGACAAAGCACGGGTTAGGTTACCTGACCAATGGCCAAAGCTCATGGCTGTCATTGCTTTCATGGCTGGCACAAGAGTAACCATGGCTTGTTGGCTCCATAATACCCTAAGTTTTACCTGGTCCTTGCTGCATGATGCCTTCTCCAGCCTTTACCCAAGGCTGCCATTACAGTTGCAAAGCTGTAGCATCTATTTATTTGTACTTAACGGCCTGGACACTGCCCTCAAGTCAAAGCAGATGACTATCTCATCATGGAAGGGCAAGTCCAGACACACTCCACCCATTGACTCCTCTGACTTGGCATTGAAGTCAGATGACCAATCAATCTGGAAAGTCTACAGACTCTCAGTGTCTAAAAATGTTGGACTCTGAAGAAAGAAAGGGTTTTTTATTCACCTCCTTAATTAGGAAGGTGCTTGGTGCTGAAGCACATGCATCCATCCTTCCTGGGACCTGCGGAGGAGTCACTTAAGCACTAACAAAAATTCCTCTCGGCTTCTAAAAACCCATTTCCAAGTGTCTGCTTCTGTTTTGTTAAGGTTTCACCAGACAGAGCTGTGCTTCTATAGTGGAAATATGTAGCTGGCCATCTTGCTGGAAAATATTAAAATCTATGTCAACTGTCATTTTCTCCAGCACACACTACACACACTCACACACAAGTGCACACAGCTTGTCTGCACCCTAAAACTATCAGTGACACTGACTGCCATCTCAGGCACTCTATTTCATCCCACATATAGACATTCCAATCAAGCAGTGCAGGACTCAAACTACAGGATCTCCATGACATTGTTCAACTGTATTTACCATACTTAATTCATTCATCACTTTCTTTTCCTTCCTTCCTTCCCTCCTTCCTTCCTTTTTGAGTCAGAGTTTGGCTATGTACAGCCTCAGGATGGCCTCAAACTCAAAGTTTTTCCTGCCACAGTCTCCCTAGTCCTAGAATTTTAGATGTTCACCATCACACCTGGTTCATCCTTCACTTTCTTGTTGAGATTCCAAATGCAAGGTGCTAATGCTAGAGTGCCCGAGCGAGCTAGACAGAAGATCCCACCCACCCATGTGCCTATCACCCCTAATGCCTGGTGTTCTCAACCCATGCAAGCACTCAATAGGTTGTGTAGTGCAGTCTCATTGCCACAGTTAAAGTTCTGAGTACTGAATATTTCAAAGGCTTGGTTTATTTATGGCTTTGAAGCCTGAAGAGTGGGCATGTTTTCAAAACCACTTCTGATGACTCCCCTCCCAGACTGGGCAAACGGCATTTGCATCTCCCTTCAGATCCTCTCTTCAGACTTATAGAAAAGGCAGGATGGGCTTCAGAATGGAGCCAGTGCTTTGCTAGACAGTCCACTGCCCAGATAGCTAAAGTTATGAATCTATAAGCCTCTTTCTATGGGCAGATAAAACTTCTCTCTTCAGCATGTAACTAATTACAACCAGTAAAAAGGGGAACCAGATCACCCTACCCAAGGGATCCACAGGGCCTCTGAAAGCCCTTTCTCTACCACAGCTTCTTACCTTTCAACATTGTCAGACAAATGAAAGGAAAAACCAGGAGCCCCCATTTTCCTCCCAATTCCCTCGCCCACTCAACTTATTTTAAAATGGTAGAGTGGTTTAGTTCTACCATGTTAAAATGAGTTGAGTGGCTTGAATTATTTGCGACTGATTTGAACAATGATACTTTCATGCTGACTGAGATCTAGTGACAAAAGCTTTGAGGTGGGATGGAGCACAAAATGTTCCAGAAGAGTAAAGCGAGGCTGGTGTGTGTGTGTGTGTGTGTGTGTGTGTGTGTGTGTGTGTGTGTGTGTGTGTGTGTGTGTGTGTGTGTATGACTTGGTACAAATCGGACAAGGGCAAGTCAAGGCCAGGCTTTGCTAGAGAGCTTTGTGAGCTGACTGTTTCGCTGGGGCCCTGACTACTTGGCTTTACAATTGCTCTCTCTGCCCCTCAGCTGTTCTGTTAACCCTCAAAGGCTTTCTCCTTCCTGGCAGATAGGACAGAAGAGGTGAGAGGACAGTTAGTGAAATGGAACCTTACTGTCCCTCTCTCAGAAAGACAGCAAGATTCAGGCATGGAGGACATGCCTGTAATTCCAGCACTCCAAAAAGCTGAGGCAGGAGGATAGTTACTAGCTTCAGGCCATCCTGGGCTACATAGTAAGTACAAAGCCAGGAACATACAACTCTACTGGAGTGGCCATGTACCTCTAGATGTCTCCAGGTCCATGTCCATCAACCCTTAGACTGACACAGCTCTTTGCAGGATGCTTACAAAGCACCCTTGTTTGTTTCTTCATACAAGTTGCATGATGGTGTTAGAAATAGCTGTTTACTCATCACCTTCTGCACAAGAGGTCCAGAGAGGTCAAGGGACTTGCTCAAGTCCACATAGCTAGACAAAGGCAGAGACAGGCTATGATTCTGTAACCTAACTGAGGGTTCTTTGCATTCTTACAGGCTCCCTGTTGTACTCTATTTATTTATTACTCTTGCTCTTTTCTCTCATTTCTTCTATACCCACTTCCTTTGAAGGCTGAAGACCCAAAAGAATCATGGACCACTTCTCTAGAAAATGCTATGAACAGCACCACACTCCAGTCCTTGAAGCATATGTAGGGACCACAGGCAGGAAGCTAGTCTGGGAGAGCTAGTCATGATGTCCCATCCATAAGCATCCTGTTCTAGCCTTTGCTCTTTCCAGGTGGTTCTAAGGGAGCTGGACACTTGTAGCATCAGAACCACCTACATGGTTAGCAATACACATTTTATCTGTCAGCATGATACCAAGGGATACATAAGCATTTTAAAATGTGCAGTGTTCAGAGATTTTCTCCAGTATGTGTCCTTCCTCTATCCAGTGATGACTCAAGTTCAAAACCTGCCCAACTCTTAAACCCACCACAAATGCCCCACCTCAGCCTTCTCTGTGTCCACACAAGAACTTTCACAATGTTGCACGTCTGGGTAATATAATTGTTCTATATGTCACTTGATTTTCCCTTAGGTAAGCAAAACACACATGTTCAAGGACTCTACTAGAACAATGTCTCTGTCTCCATTTGAATGATCCAGACCCTCACCACATCTAAGCCTGTTCAGAGATCAGCGCCTTCAAATGTGCTTGCCTGACCCTTACACCATCGCCACACTGCTCAGGCCACCTGTCCCATCCAGGCCTCAAACGAGGACAGCAGCTTCTCCATACTGGGCAACTCAAAGGTGCTGCAGGGATACCTCCATTCTTCCTGTCACTGGGGTAGCTCTCACCTTACCACTGGCCCAGGAGACAATATAAGTGATGAGCCCCTTCCCACCCAACTCAGACTGCTGCAAGTGACTCTCCTTTTTCTTTTGGCCTACCCACCAGTATCACTTTCATCCTACAAATACCCTCAGTTCCTGCATGAGAAGGGAGCTGGAATACAGCCACATCAGAGCCCAGGGAATGCTTGGGGAAAGCATTGCTCTTTTATCTTATGAAACTCTATCCTATCTCCGTGGTACTCACGGTAACTGCTCTTTATGAGTTTGGCCTTCTCCCTCCATGGCCCTTTCCCTGAGGCTTACCCAAGGGGGATGCTACCCATACAATCACTGTGACAAGATGGTAAAGAATAAAGAGAAAGCTCAGAGCCAAGACAACATAAACACCTCCTTTAGCCTTCTGTGTCACTTTGGGCATGCCATGTGACTTTATTCTTGACCTCAGTGCCTCCATTTGAGAAATAAGCCCTTCAACTTGGAGGTCCCATCCCTACTAGACATTCTGCGATGATATAATGGGAAATCATGGTTCTTGGAAGGATGGAAGATTCAAAGTCCTAGGCACACAGCTTGGTCCATCTGGACCTGAGAGCTCACTTGGCGAGAGTAGAGGGTAGCTGTGGACAGCTCTGCACTCACCCAAAGTCTTGGGATCAGGGGAGATCATCCGGAAATGCAGGTCAGAGGACCATGAACTACAGGGACAAGAGCAAGCAAGCAAGGGAGCTGCGGAAGGACCCAGCTGAGGCCCTAGGAGGTGCTTCTGATCTTTCTAGAAAGCTCACTGTCACTTCTTCTTTCTCCATATCTGACACTGAGTGGGAGTATGTGGCATTGACCAGGGTCCATGTGAGGGAAGGAGAGGATTATACACCCAGAGAAACTTTCCATTGCTCATCTGGGTGGTGAAAAAGGAGAAATGATGCAGGGGACCACTGAACTATCAGTCCTTCCCCCCTTACAGCTCTTCCCTGGGCCTTTCCCTTGGCTGCTCCCAAGCCACAGCTTAGCCCAGGCCTGTGTTGAGACATTCCAGATTCCCAGCCTCACATGAGAACTGCTTGGCAGCAGGCCCAGCATCTGGAACGCACACACTCCAGTGAAATATCTCTCCCAAAGGGATGGGGAACTTCCAATCCTGCCTCAGAATGGGAATTTCCACTCTCTTCTCCCCTTCTACCTCTGACCTACCAGCTGGAAAGAGCATCCTTTGTTGATAGAGTGAAATGAGAAAGAGACAAGCAATAACTTTCTTTTCTTTGGTTTCCAATTGGTTTGTGATTCACACCCGGTCTCTTCCCCCTGGGTTAACTGAGGCTTGCAGTGGCCAATTCACTTTCCAATGGTGACCTCCCAGTGCTCCACAAAGCCAAGGGCTTTCCCCTGTGACAATGGGCTATATCAGTCAGGAATAGGTTCCCTCTAATAGAAAGAGAAGGTGACATTATAAACATTCTTGGAGTGGGGGCTTTTGAGTCTCTGATTCCTAGGACTAATAGTTGCATCTTTCACCTTGTTGATGCTATAGAAAGCCCAAGGAATGAATGGATTCGAAACTTACAGATGAGAGAACATGAGGAAAACTACTTGGAAGTCATAGTGAGAAGGTCTGGGAAGAAGTGACTATGCAAAACTAGTGTCTCCAGTCTTAAAATAATTCACATATTTGAGGGGAATTGAGTGAGCCCACAGGGAAAGGGCTGAGTCAAACTCAGAGGGGTTTGGTCACCAGTTAGGGAGTAGGAGAGTGACTGGCGAGATAATGAATGGCACAATGACACAGGCAGAACAAAAAGAAGGTCCTCAGAGGTACAGCAAAGTGGCATAAGAGTGACCTGTCCTCTCTTTGTCCTGCCTATGTCTATATCTGCTCAAGAGTCTAGAATGTTCTCTCCCATAAAAACATCTGCTTTAGATTCTCCAGGAAATTAATATCCACCATGAGACATTAAACCTCATGTCCAGCAGTAGGCATTCTGGCATCAGTGTGTCCTGGATGGGAGTGTGTCACCTGTGTTACCTAAGAGTAATTAGGTATTTTGACAGCTAATTATGCCTGGCTCCCAGTGAGCCATCAAAATGCTGCTAATGACCACATACTGTGGACTAAATACAGTCATTTGTTCAATGCCACTTCTTTCTTACACAAATATACATAAAGTACCCCTGTTTCTTTATGGAGATTAACTCAGTGCCCCTCTCTATGAAAGAGAAGTCATAGGTCCAACTCTGCCCACCAGGATATTGTGGTGGGATGAGAGAATCAAGACACCCAAGTTTAGACTCTGCTCAGGCACTGGCATGCCAAGAAGAGAGCTCAACTATTCTTACAAAAGAATTGGCTGAAATTAATTCTAAGGACTTGCAGGTTTTACTGCTCTGATCCTGCTGTTTCTGGAGAAATCCAGGCCTGAAAAGCTGAGTAAAATCAGACATTCAGACATTCCATTTTCCCAAATATAACTCTTTGGCTCACTCTTGGTCCCTGGAAATCTAAAAGAAATCAGGGAAGCAAGTAACCACCAGTAGTAAATGCTGACCATAGGCTCCTAGCTCATAGTGACTAACCACAAGGAATGTGTTAGTTTACAGGAGCTGAGTACACAGAGTAGCATGATGATAGTACAGGTTGGAGCTACCTGGGTCCCATTCCAGGGGATTTCAGGGCAGTCACCTACAACCCTTCTGGGCCTCAGATACTGCTCTATATAATGGGGATTAACAATACCCACTTAACTAGAGCTGGAGAATTTAGAGACTTTGCATTGTGAAGGCTCCAAACATTCCTGGCACAGACTAAGCCCTGTATGGGTTTTACAAGGAAATCTCTTCTGCAACATGAACTGATTTGTATGGCTTTCTAGGTCAAGAACCTTACAACTCAGACAGTTCATTTCAACCTTACAAAGCTCCCCAGTTCTGACATGTATCTGGGAACTACCAAATGGAGTGAATGCCCTATTCAACAACGAATGTTAAACAAGGATTTGGTGGACTTATCAGGGTCCTTTCCCAGTTCTGTGGTCCTTGGGCCAGGGGCAAGCTGGGATATACTTCTATCTTCTTTAGGACCTTAGATTCCTTGCCCACTTCCATTTATTTCAATGAAAGCAGTTCCACTCCATTCATACTTGTGCCCAGTCTAGTATGACTGTTCCCTTCCTCCCCTACCTCATCTACACTCAACTTTATTTGCTCACAGCAGTGGCTGGAAAAGGGGCCAAATTCCAACCCTCAACTTCTCTCTTCTAGTTCCTGGAAACCTTCTAGAGCCCGCACTTACTCAGCAAATTCAACCTTCCACTTTTCTTCCCTCACTGATGATGCTGCCCCTGGGGACCAGGCTCCCAGCCTGACTCCACCCACTGGCTTACTATAAAAGGCTGAGGCAGAGCTGCCAGAAGAGCAGAGAGACAAGCGAACCCAGACCCTGCCAATTCCCTCCCTCTGAAGCCAGCTTTCTCTTCCTCCACCATGCAGATGTCTGCAAGAACGCTTCTTCTGTGCCTGCTGCTCACAGTTGCTGTCTGTAGCATCCACGTGCTGGCCCAGCCAGGTGAGACCCCAATTTCCTTCTCCTCACAGCTTTTTACCCAGTTTTGGATTGTCATGGGCCATCATAGCGTAGTCTCACCTGAACAGCTACCTTTTTACCCCCTGAGGTAAGGCAGCTGAGAGAAGGGCAAAATGCCAACCCAATGACACAGATGCTTCTGGCAAGAGCTTGAACTAGAGTTTTAATCCTCCTAAGACCTAACTTTGAAATCACATTTTCATGTAGTTCCTGTTCCAGCTGCTTTCCTCAATATTTAAGGACCTGGGTGACCAAAGATAGGCCTGGGTTGATGTGCTTCTACATACAGAGGAGGGAAAGGGGAAGAGACCTGAGACTTCTGTTTCACACAATCCAGCTCCCAGAGACAGCAGATTAGGAGAGGGGTTTGGTACTAAAGATACTCAGGACCAGATATTGATTTCAGGAGCCTGGAATAAGGTTCTCAAGTCATTTTCTTGGACTCCAGTAATTTGACTTCTTAGCTCTTTCTCACTACAGTCCCCAGAGTCACCTAGCTTCAATGACACTCCTTTACCCAAGAATTAAAATGTAAATATTTAAGTGAGTGTGTCAGGGGTCACATCGCAGCTCTGAGGTGTTGGGGGGATTACATCTACTCCTTCTCCTCATGGTCCTTCTCTTCTCTAAGGTCAGAAGCATCCATCTTGTCCTAATGTGCCCTCCTTTCTGGTTTATTCTTCAGATGCCGTTAACTCCCCACTCACCTGCTGCTACTCATTCACCGCCAAGAAGATCCCAGAGAAAAGGCTGGAGAGCTACAAGAGAATCACCAGCAGCAAGTGTCCCAAAGAAGCTGTAATGTGAGTTACACATACCAGCCCTCCCTGGTCCAAAGCTCTTCCTCGAGAGCAAGGGATGGTCCTCACTTACTTATAGTCAGTCACACACTTGGATCCAATAGCAACTGATTCCCAATGGGAAAACTGAGGCCTAGAAGGAAAGAACAATCCCCAACAGCGCTCTATATGGGTGCTGTTCAGAGCATCCCAATTCCATAAGCGTATCTTGGAAAAGCTGCAGGAGAAGCAAGCCACTCGAGTTCTGCTTTCTACCTGCTTTCCTAGTTTAGCCCTACACAGCCCCCGACCCACACACACAGCAGTTGAACTTCATCTGACTGTGTCTTCTCTCTTTCCACAGTTTCATCACCAAGCTCAAGAGAGAGATCTGCGCTGACCCTGAGCAGGATTGGGTCCAGACATACACAAAAAAACTGGACCAGAGCCAAAATAGATCAGAAACTACAATTGTGTATAAAATTGCATCTACTGTACGATCTTCAGCACCACTGAATGCTAACTTGACCCATGGGCCTGCAATTAATGCATCTACTATTGCCTTTCCCACTGCAAACTCAAGAACTTCTGTAAGAGTGACCAGTAAGACAGCGAACTAGTGTGACCTGGAATGTGATGCCTTAAGTAATGTTAAACTTATTTAACTTATTCATGTTTCAATATTCCCTTCCTTGAATACTAGGATTTCTAAGATGCGTGTTGAGGTTCCATTATTTTCCCTCTGTGAACCCTGGTCCTACATTTTAAATGTTATGAGATGACTTTTGTAAAGATGAATGTAAAAACTTGATGTTTGATATTCCAAGGCATTGTTTAAAATATTATTATGGATATTTCTAATTATTAAGAAAAATAAATTATTTTTGTACATAGTCTGGCTTTGGGTGCTTTCTTTAGGGAAATCACAAAGCTGAGCATAATCAGGCTTAGAGGATAACACAGCTGGGGCACACGTTGTGGAGGAAAGGGAGAATGGATGGCCCAGGCCTTTGTACTGAATGGTTTCATTTCAGTGTCATGGACTTTCTAGCAGGACCCATTCAGGCATGCTAGTGCCATTGTTCCAGTCCCCAGTATTGCTTCTCAGTCACCTGCTTGGCAAACGCCCCAGTCCTTCCTGCCATGTGCACCAATCACCCTTTAACTGGAATACATCACTTCTAGCCGTGACCCTCTGTCTCCAGTTGATCCCATAACTGTTGGGCAATGCAATGCAGGCATGGGAGAACGGAGAGGGGACTTAATCACCTTCTATAAGAAGGTTACGTTAAGCCACTCTAGAGAGAGGGAACAGAGGAAGACAAGAACTTATCCTTGATAATGGTTAGGGTTTTGTTTTTTGAGTTTTGTTTGGTGTGTGTGTGTGTGTGTGTGTGAGAGAGAGAGAGAGAGAGAGAGAGAGAGAGAGAGAGAGAGAGAGAGAGAGAGAGAGAGAGGAGTTTTCAGAAAAACAGAAACATTAAGAATGTAAAGGTAGCTGGGGGAAAACAGCTGAGGGTAAAAATGAGGATGGTATGTGTCCATTGAAAGGTGAAGAGAGAAACAATCAGATGCACTCATGTATATGTCACACTGCATCACAGGGAGAAGGGAGAGACAATCAGATAGGGCCACATAAGGAAGCCTGAATATGGATTTTGAATGTGAAGGTGAGGGCATGCTCTGCCTTTGACCTTGTCCTTTAAGGAAAATGCTTAAACTCTTTGGTCCAAAAAAGAGGGATGTGCCCTGTTCAGAAGCTCAGGGAGAGCTTCAGAAAATTCTTCTTGATGGCTTCACAAGGACAGGAAGAAGTGAAGAAAGTGATAGGCTGGCCCATTGATATACGAGGGCTGAATGCGGAGCTACAAGGGACAACTCTAGAGAACAATGTGCTGGGCTGTGGGAAATGGCTTAAGGTACAGACCTTTCCTGAACTTGTTAATGGAACAGCTTCTCCGAAACCCAAATGTGTTTCTTTCCATTACCACCCTGACTCCACACCCAGGCTGTCCATTTAAATGGATAGATCGTTCCCTCTCTGAATGTCCAGCTGAGGTCTGTGGCATGGGACATTTGGACACAGACAGCTTGTCCACAAGGGAGAGCGAGCATCTTTATCTAGGAAATGACCTCTCATGGTGCTCACCTTCTCCATCTGGTGGGGAGAAAGATTACTGTCAAGCAAGACCCAGCAGAGCCTTTGGCAGCAAGCAGAGCTCGGGAGAACTCTGTCTGCCAGGAAAGACTCTTGAGCTGACACCGACTCAGTCACTTGGGAGGAATCAAGTCTATCAATTCAGTGGGGGAGGGGAGGTATTGCAGAGATAAACAGGGGCCAAGGTTCTGTTCTGATTTAAGAGCATGACTCCTGGGAAGTTTCTGTTGCAACTCAGAGTCGGAACATTCCTGAGCCAGACCAGACTTTCTGGCAGAAATTAAGGAGTTTCTTTAGAGCTCCAAGGGCCCTGATACATCAGATAGCAAACAATTTTTAGGTTTTGTTGTGTGGAATTCACAGACCCTACGTTCCAGGTTCAATGATCCTCAGTGTTGATTCTGGTCAGAAAAGAAATTTCAAATCAGAGTGGATGCAAAGAGGGAATAAAGTAGAAATAAGTAGGTCTTTGCTCTGCAGATTATAGCACAAGGGTCTCTGATACCAGGATGATTGGCAGCAAAGGTCCTGAGAGGGGGAAGGGAAAGAGGAGGGGGCACAATACTTACCCCCCCAGCTTGCTTCCACTGTATTTGCAAATCCTATTTGCTAATTGTTGTGAAATATTGACTTGGTTTCTTTTTCTCGAAGCAAGCAGGGAATTCCTTGGTCCTTGCACAATGAAACTGAGCACAAAACATTGGCAGTGCTTAGGCACTCAAGGAAGCCAAGCAGGATGCATTCATTCACTTCCTGTTGCTGCCAACACTTCATTCCAGAATGTATTTATCCTTTCCCATCATTCTCAGGCTTCCAGTCTCTGTTTATTGCTCAATCCTAGAGCCATTTCTATGGTTTATTACAGCAGCACCCTGCCCCAGGTATCATACTCTGTATTTGTCTCTAATTGCCACTAACAAATCACCATAAACCCAATGGCTTAAAACAATCAAATACATTAACAAACAGTTGGATTGTTAAGTCTACACTGGACCAGTCTAGCTGCAGTCCCTTAAAGGATTTACTGTTTGCAACTTGTAGAAACCATTTTTAGGTTCTTTGTCTCTTGTCTCTCTGTCCCTCTCACTCTGCCCCCTTCCTTTCCCTATCCCTCCTTCTGTGGGCATGGTCTCTGCTACTCAAATCACTAGTTTTGTTGTTACTGCTTTTTGAAAAGGGGTCTCACACTATCTTTATGTAGCACAGGTTATCCTTGAACTCATAGCAATCTTCCGGCCTCAGACTGTCCAGTTCTAGGGTTATAGGCATGTACCACCACACCCAGCTGTAGTCACATCTCCTTCTGACCTTCCTGATTTCATATTCAGGGAACCTTTGTGATTGTCATGAGCACATCTTCACAGCTAAGATTATCTTCTATCTCAAGGTTTTCCTATTGGTTACATCCACAAACCACTTTGGAAGGTCAGGGAGGACACCCACAGACTCCAGGTGTTAGGTTAGTGTGCAGACACTCAGAAGACAGAGCTGCTCTGCAGTCTGCATGCCTAGGGACCAGGCAAAGGTTTATACTCAGTAGTTGGACACAGAATTTGAAAGTTTTGTCTGGTTTGCTAAGAAGGTGGTCAGGTAACCTTGTGGGTGTCACACCCTTTGCCTGGCACTGTAGAGATAAAATACAGCAGGTGCTTTCTAAGAGGCCCTGTGCATGATACTTTATCTTGACGATCCAAATGGTATGGTTGAGAGACACTTAGGAGATCAGTGAAGGAAGCACAGTTCTAGATGTCCCCATGAAAGTGCAGAGATGGCTGCAGCATAGGTCAGCAACTAGCAGAAACTGACCCTAAATATGGCGGCAGCATCCAACTAGCCAGAGGTCCAGACAAGAGTAGAAGCAGGGGAAGCAAATAGTATGAGCAAGCTCCACTCCAGTGGACCTCAGGCTCCACTCTCTTCATCATTCTAGTACAGGCTCACCGGTGGCTCTCTGTGGAGCTTGCAAGCCTTCACCATCACACTGAAAGCTGCATCCCTGGACCATTTTCCTGAGGTGTCCAGCTTCATGGAGTGAATAGCTAATGGATTGCTGACTCACTGTAGGAATTACTCAGTCAACAGTTAGGAAACTCAGTCTAATCAACTGATTTATAATTATACACTATATACATGTGCATGTTTATATATAGGCATAGAAATGCATGGAGAAAGCATTAGCTAATACTCATGAGTTTCTTCTGAAATGAAAGCACATGGGCCAGCCAGATGGTTCAGCAGGTAAAAGCACTTGCCACTAGGACTCACCACCTGAGTTCAATCCCTGGGACCCACATAGTGGAAGGAGAGAACTGACTCCTGCAAGTTGTCCTCTGACATTCAACCATAAGCCATGGCACATCTGTGTGTAAGTAAACAAGTGAACAAACAACAGAGTTTTAATAATTTTTATTTTAGTTTTAAGTGTGTGTGTGTGTGTGTGTGTGTGTGTCTGTCTGTCTGTCTGTCTGTCTGCATGTGGATTTGTGCATACAAGTGTAGATGCCTGAGGTGTCCCCCAGGCTTTGGATCCCCCTGGAGCTGGAATAACAAGCAGTTGGGAGCCACCTGACAGGTGCTGAGAACCTGTCCTCTGCAAGAGCAGTAATTGCTCTTAGCCAATGAGCCACAAAACGTAAATTTAAACAAAAACAACAACAAAACCTTAAGTATAAAACTTTCCAAGTGAGAGGAGGAGCAAGCTCAGCCCAGCCCTCACATTCAACATATGATTCAACATATGATTCAAATGGGGCCCTGTGGTAATGCAGGCAACAGACACCAACACAGACCCTAGCTGCAGCAGGATCACGGACTCAGAAATGGCCATCAGTTTGGTATGGGCCTATCAATAACATGGTCTTCAGACAATATGGCCTTATGTGGCAGCTGACACCATGGGGGCAGTCACATGGCCTTTGTTGGTGATAGGAGCTAAGGACATCAATACAGACCCTGGCAATAGTTGTACCATAGTTCAGCCTTGGGCATCACCGTAGCCCTGGATGGCAGAGCAGACCAACCCTGATCTGTATGGACCTGGCAGCAGCATGACCTTCAGGCACCAACGCTTCACATGTCAGCCCAGACCCAGGGCAGCTGCACAGCCTTGGCTGGTAACAGGAGCCACGGATATGTATGCAGACCCTGGCTGCAGTAGCGTCAGGAACCCAGACATGGCCCTCAGCCGCAGATGAGGCCAGATGAAAAACCATGGCCCTGGGTGGCAGTGCAGGTCACTTATATTGTCATGGCCCAGCAATAGCTCATTTCTTGGACCCCAACATGGCCACAAGTGGCAGTTCAGATCCTGGGCATCCTTGTGGCCTTTAAAAAGGGAAAGGAAAAAGACCTTAGTGGCACACTGGAAATTGGGGCATCTGCTTCTTGGTCCTCTTAGGCAGGTTACTGGACTCTCAGCAAGAATTGTAGCCTCTGTTGTGGGTTTCCATGGTGGCCTTTGTTCTGCACTTGGCTGCCTTACAATTAGGAATGGAAATGAATAAGAATTCAGGAAAAAAAAAAAAAACAAAAAACAAAAACCTCAGAATGTTGTAGAATCTGGCGATACAGCTGGCGCTTCCAAACAAGCTCTGACATGGACTTTTAAAGTTTTTTTTTTTTAAATCCTAACCAATGCAGAAAAATCATATATATACATATGTAAATGTATATATATAAATCATTGTGTGTGCGCGCGCGTAGCAAGCATATGTGAGCCACACAGCATGTGTGGAGGTCAGAGGACAGTTTTTGAGAGTTAGTTCTCTCTTTTTACCTTGTTAAGGAAACATTTCTCTTGTTCCTGCCACTGCAGTGTGTACTCTATGATAGCTTACCGATGACCTTCTGTGTGATTCTCCTGTCTCCACTTTCCACCTCACCATTGGAGCGCCTAGATTATAAAGCAATTCCCCAATGTTACTTTTTATATGGCTCTAAGGATACACCCTCAGGCTTTCCAATATATAAAACAGATACTTTTACCCACTGAACCCCCACTGAAGCCTCTTGTGCAATATTTTGGTACATGTATAAATTGCATAATGTTCAAATAAGAGTAAATGTAACACACAAACTGAAACAATTATCACCTTTAAATTGAAAACACTCAGAATCCTTTCTTCTTGTATTTAAATATGCACATAATTAATCAATTACAAATTATATAATGCAATCATCAGCACGCCTTTCTCCAATCTATCTGTAATTTGGTGTCTACTAGTTGACTTTATTCTGTCCTCCCATCCCCCCTGCCCTACCCGGTCTTTACTAACTACCATTGTACTCTCAGCTTTTATGAGATCAACTTTCTTGGCTCTCACATGAGGAAGATCACATGGGACTGGTTTTCCTGTGTCCGGTTTCACCCATTTTGGCAAAAGTGACAGGGTCCCCTCCTTTGGTGGCTATTATTCCACTCTATGCCATTACAAATCATCTTCATCTACTTA
This sequence comes from Phodopus roborovskii, assembly GCF_943737965.1. NCBI lineage: Eukaryota > Metazoa > Chordata > Mammalia > Rodentia > Cricetidae > Phodopus > Phodopus roborovskii. The sequence continues at coordinate 918,436 of NW_026126407.1, read as the reverse complement.
TCAGCTAACACTAAGCTAACTGTTTCCATTTCCTAGCTGCTGTGGACAGTGCTATAATAAGCATGGGGTGCTGATGTCTCTTGACATACTGATTCCTATTCCTTTGGTTACATACCCAGGAGTGGGTTTGTTAGATCATATGCTAATTCTAGCTTTTGCTATTATCTTTATGAAACTAGCACACCATTCCTGACAATGGCTACACTAATTTACATGGCTATTAACAGTTTCAAGGGACCCCTTTTCTTCACATCCTTGCTAGCATTATTTATTTTTGACTTTTTGGCAATAGCCCTTCTGACTGGAGGGAAGTGGTTTTTATTTGCATTTCCCTGATGTCTTCATTTCTTTGGTGTTTCTGTGAAAAAAGAAAATACTCTGACAAAGCAACTTAAGGCAGAAAGGGCTTCTTCTTGGTTCCATCACATCAGGGAAGCCAAGGCAACTTGAAAGCAGGTGGTCATGTCCTAAACAGGAGAGCAGAGAGTGACTCTATTTCTTTACTATGCAATCCAAGGCCCTAGCCAGGGAATGGCACTGCTCAGAGTGGGCAGGTCTTCCCATTTCAATTAGACTACCACAGTCAAGATAATTCCCACAGGCACAGAGATCCTCCTCCCAGGTAGCTCTAGATTCTCCTAGGGTGACAATTGATGCTAATTATCACACATCATGGTCAGTAATGTTGTGGATTCTCTTATATATCCATGATTTTATTTGGAAGGTGGCTTTTGAGATATACTATTTATGCATGTGGTGGTGGTGGTGGTAGGGAGATGATGTGACATCTCCTGTATCTACTCCCATTCTATGATTTAATTTGTTAACTTGCTGGCTGATTGCTTCTTTTCTTAACCCTTAAGTTTGATTTAAAAAAATGGTTGGCTAGTTATCACCTTTGTTTTCTGTGTTTTGAGTTCTTATCCATAAACTCTGTGCCTAGTCATGAAGCATCTCCTGTATGATCCCTTCTAGTCCCTTCATGTTTTATATCTTTAATCCATTTGAGTGGATTTTCATGTACCACGAGAGCTGGGGTTTCCTTTTATTCCTCTAAATGTGAATCTCTGGCTTTCCCATCACAATTTGTTGAAGACTACCTTTTCTTGAGAGCATGACCTCCTCAGTTTTACTGAAAACCATTTGGGTATGAAGGCATGGGAATGACATTTTTTAAAGGGTTTAAATAATAAAGGCTTTGAATGAAGTGGTTTAAGAAAAGGAGTTGGTTAGAAATGGAGAATTCTATTCAAGCCTGGAAGCTTTGACTTAAAAGAGATCAGGTGAGTGTGAAGCAAGGAAACCTGCCACAAGGAAACCTGCCAGGAAGGGGTGGGGAGAGGGAAAGGCATGGCATGTATGTACTGGTGCTCAGGATAGCAAGGCTGGTTTTTTTTTTTTTTTTTTTTTTTTTTTCCCTGAAGGAATCCTGTGGCCAAGATAATCGGAAGCACAGGGTCTTTATCAGCTGTAAATCAGCCTCAGCCTACTTCGAGCCAGCAAACAGCAGTGATGGCTACTAAAAGGCATGTGTGGCTTCACCCTCAGTGTGGCTAGTGGGAGCAAAGGGATAAGCCAGAAGCCCATAGATGGTAGGTCTTGAAGCCATGATCAAAAATGCCGGTCCTGAGTACAAGATCAAAGTCCTTGTCCCAGGAGCATCTTTCCTGGTACGTATCTAGAAGTACAAGAGCTGCTGGGCGTGGTCTCTCTTGCTGGGTTTCATGAGCACATCTGTGTGGAGGCTAAAGTTTTAGTCATTGTTCTTCAAGCATTGTTCACATTATTTTTTGAAACAGGGTCTCTCCCTGAACCCAGAACTTACTCGTTGGGTCATGCTGGCTGGTTAGGGGGCCCTTGAGGTCTTCCTATCTCTAACCTTCACCCCAAACTGGGATTTCAAGTGTATGCCACTTTGTTCAACTTTTAGGTGGGTTCTGCCACTCAAATGCAAGTTCTCGAGCTTACAAGGCATGTTCTTTACCAACTGAGCCCTCTCTCCAGCTTCACTGCTTGGGTTCCTTCCAGTTTTGCTTTCCCAGTAAGCATCTAATATTTCTTATTCCTAGTCCCCAGGGCATACAAGTGAGTCGGTAACAGATCAATGAGTCATTGCTTAAAGAACAATCATCAGTTTGTACTGGAAACTATAAAATTCACTTTTTAAAGACCTCATTCTCCCATTTAACTTTTAAAACAGTGGCAAAAAGACAAACCACAAAACTCACCATATTTTCCACCTTTAAGTGTAGTTTATGGAATTAATGTTGACATAGTTAACATCATTGAACAGCAGACCTCTAGACCACTTTCACCTTGTAAAACCCAAACTATATACTCACTAAACAATCCCCATTTCCTTCTTTGCCCACTGTTTTGTTGTTGTTGTTATAGTACTGAAATTGGAACCTAGACTCTTGTAGATGCTTGACTAATATTCTACCACCAAGCTTCTAACACCAATCCTAATTTTGATGTACTATAATGGAGTGAAGTGATAGCTCATGAAGATTTTCATTTGGATTTTCCTTTTCATTCTTATTTGTTTATGTATAGGGACTTAACACTGAACTCAGGGTCTCACACAAGCTTCCATTGACTAGCAATGTGGAATGCCCTTTTCTATGCTTGTTATCTATCATCCCTAAGAAACATCCATTGATACTCTTTTCCCCTTGTCTTTACTTTTGTTTGTGTTTGATTGGTTTGTTTTGGATTTTCACGACAGAGTTTCTCTGTTTTGCTTTGGAGCCTGACCTGGAACTCTCTCTGCAGACCAGGCTGGCTTCAAACTTACAGCGATCCACCTGCCTCTGCTTCCCAAGTGCTGGGATTAAAAGTATGCGCCACCAACACCCAGCAAGATCTTCTCCCCTTTTAAATTCAGTTTTTTTGTTTGTTTTTTCTTTGTTTTTGTTAGATGCTGAATTGAGGAATTCTTTATATTAGCTAGATAATTCCCAAATGGTTGTCTGTCAGTGATATGATCTGTGAATCTGTTCTCTCAAGTCAAAGGTTGGATTCTCACATTGCTGTTTGATTACTGTTTAGGTTTGTGTCTTTGCTATGATGCCAGGGTAAGCACTCATACCTAGCATGTTCTCCATCCCCAGACTCTAGACTTTTTGATATGATGTATCAATCTATAATGTAGATTGGTCCCAAACTCATAATCCTCCTGCCTCAGCCTCTCACACGCTGAGGGCTGAGTTTAACAATATATGCCACTACACCCAGTTTGACTTCCTTATGTTCTTTTACTTAGAAGGTATTTTCATAGATAATCAGATGTTTTGAAAACCACAAGATTCCAAGGGTCCCATGTGCTATTTCATTCTATAATGCCCCTGGGTAGTATTTTTTGGGGATGGTACTTGTGTTCTTAGCCTTTCTAAATGCTCTCTCTGCTTCTGACTTATAGACTTGGTTCTATAGAGTGGGTTTTGAAACATGTCTGTAGGCTCTTTCACACTCTATTTCTAAGAGGTGTCATTTATGCTTTCATAAGTCGTTATGACTTTCAGGAGTCATGTAAAATATACAGTCTTCACAGTGGGATGCAGAATACGAGGGAGAGGAAGCAACCAAAGAACAACATCTGGTCCAACATACAGACAGCTATTTAAGTTCCTTCAGATACCAGACTTGGAGAGAAGGTTTTGGGATGACCCTCAACCTCAACCATTATCTACCCATAACAATGTGAAAGATCCTAACCAAGCACTGCCTAGCTGAGACCTGCCAACCTTCCTATCAGAAATCCAAATATAACAGAAAATTATATTAGACATAAGCATTTGGAAAATTCTTTGTTTTCTCCTCCTCTTCTTCCCCCCCCCTCACTCACTCTAAGGCTAACATTTTATTATTTTATTACTCTGCCTTCCAAGATTTGAAAAGCTACTTGAATTGTCATTCTTTAAGTGCATTTTTAAATCTTGCCAAATTTTTAGTGCTTGTTTCTGCACTTGGGAATCTTAAGAATGTTACTTAAAGGAAGAAATGAGAATCCCTTGACTTTTGACTTTGTCATCTCTGTTTCCTTCCTCATTCTACAGAAAGTATTTACTTTCTTAGGATCTGAGCTGATAAGAATATCCAGAATTCACAATGCAGCATTCTATCTAGACGGAGCTACTACCTCACTTCCCATCCCTGGTGTAAAATGGAAATATGACAGCCTCAAATCACACCCCACTGTGATTCATTCTAAACGAAGATCCCTCCCTATTCGCTGACTATAAGAGAGAAGGTAGAGCTGCCAGAAGGGCAGAGGCTAGGCCAGCTCAGAATCTTTCAGTTCTCACTGAAGCCAGCTCACCCTTTCTCTACCATGAAGGTTTCTGCCATGCTTCTGTGCCTGCTGCTCACAGCTGCTGCCTTCAGCATCCACATACAGGCCCAGCCAGGTAAGAATGGCCTTGAATCCTTTTCCCCTGGAGCATGCTGCTCCTCTTTGGCTTTTCATGGATCATTGCAGAATGAGGGTTACCTATAGTCTCATCTTAACAGCTTTGCCAAAGGAAGGCAATAGAAAGAACATGAGGCCATCCCAGGGCCAGAAACAGGAGTTGAATCTGATCCCTCCAGGACTCAATTGTGCAAACAAGTTAGTTCCTGCACCAACTACTTCTCATCAAAGAGGGGTTTGGGGTAGGGTGTGTTTTCAGGTAGAAGGTAGAAGGGAAGAGTCCCAGGATCTAATGTGTGCTTCAGCCAGCCACTCTTCCAGTGACAGAGATTTGGAGAGTCTGTGTCTACAAGATGCTCACAACTAGACAAAGTTTTCTGATCTGAAAGGGGTAGTCATAACTATAGTCTTCTTACTCAAAGAAACTGGTCATTATACTAATGCTTTTTAGTGTCACCCAGAATTGTCATCAGCTCTTCTTGACCCTATTGACTGGCATTTAATCCATATAAATGAGAAAGAATTGAGGGACATCCTAAAGAGGAAAGACATGATACACAAGGGTCGGGCAACCTCTTTTGTTTTTTCTTACCTCCTTGATTGCTTCCTACCACCACATGAATAATAAATGTAAGACCCAGAATCCACCATTAAAAAAAAACCTTTCTTGTTCTTTCATTATAGATGGGATCAATTCACCCACATGCTGCTATGTCAAGAAACAAAAGATACCCACGAAGAATCTTGAGAGCTACAAAAAGATCACCAGCAGTCACTGTCCCTGGGAAGCTGTGATGTGAGTACACACGACCTGCATTCGTCCCTCAGTGCTAAGCCATTCCAAGAGGCAATGGATAGGGCCACACACTCAATGCATGGAGACTCTAATGTAAACTCAGATAACCTTCAAGTGGGAACATGGACACTTAACACTCTCCAGAGCTACAATTCAGGACTTCCCTCTCCATCCAGAAGCCAGGGCAGTTGGGAGGTACTTACCTTTGGCCAGTGAAGAAGGCATCTTTCTGTTAGGCCCTCCCTCTGTCTTACCTTCTCTCTCCTCCATCCCTGGGGTAATGTCAGCAATTTAGGGCAATGCACCAGGCAGGTACTCACAGACTAAGTCATATACTCTCTAACAGAGCTCTCTCCCCACAGCTTCAAGACCAAGAGGGGTATAGAAGTCTGTGCTGAAGCCCATCAGCAGTGGGTCCAGGATGCCATGATGTACTTGGACAGGAAAACCCAAACTCCAAAGCCTTGAAGACTCATGCCTGAACAGGAACCAACCCAGGAGACAAGAAACAAACAAACAAACAAAAATCTGCACCCTTGTCTTTTCTGAGAACTGTGCTGAAATGGACTGATTATATATTTGAGGGCTAGAAGCTGTCTGAGGGAATGTGAAGCAATCACACTTAAGGAATTATCTCTAAGTCATTAATATTTTTATTTAATTTGCTATGCACTTTGGTGTGATTTGAATGTAAAGTGATGGATGCCTCCCATCACTTCAATGTTGTTTTAACTGCAGAATGCTTTTGCCCATTTACTTTGCTCCAGTATTGTGAAGGGGCTTTGCAAGAATCAGCACACAGATTTTATTTCAAAACATTTTAGGATAAAATTATGATGTAATGATACTGTGGAATTTTTATATGACTATTGAATTTTCATATAAATGTATTTTTTTACATAAAATCGTATCTTTACTGCTATTTTTAAGGGACAAAACAAAGTTGGAGGAATGAACAGGGTGGCAAGGAGCATGGCATGGGTGAAGAGGGAGGGGGCTGTAGATGAGCAGGGCATGGATGCAGAGGAAGGGGGCTGTAGATAAGCAAGGCATGGATGCAGAGGGAGGGTAACCCTGGGTCTTTTGTTTTAGGCTGAGCTTAGTTGGGAAAGCTAGACAGGCTGTGATCAGACAAAACCACCTGACATCAGCCTCTGACAGCTGACATAAGCCTAATCACTTTACCAGATACCCTTTTACTTTCCAAAGCTGTGGCTTTTCACACAACTGATTGCACCAGACTCCTATTTGCTTGGTCTCCTCACTGTCCCCCTAGTCCCTCCAATGAAGAATATTACAGACATTCCAGCTTTGAGAATGGATATACCAGACCAATATGACCTAGCAAATTCCCTTCCACATCTGGGAACCATAGGTCTTCAATCAGTTCTGTCTCGGCCAGTCAGAAGTTATCAGGGGAAGCAAAGATGGGGTACCTCAGATAAGATTCTGACAGACCCCTGCACCTTCCAGCTGAGCCTCCTCTGAAGCCCTGGGTAGAAACAGAAGGTGTCAGGAGAGACCGACACCTTCATGTCAAGCAGCCAATTCACTGGTGGTCATGCTCACAGGCTCCAGCCAGGTCTAACAGAGTGTAACAGAGTGTTCTCTCTCTCCTGCAACTTCCTCATCTCAACACAGCAACAAGCAATGCTTCAAATCCTAAAACAGCCACCAGGAGGCAGACTAGCCTCACCCAAATTATCTTCATGTCATTTCATAGGCATGAAAGTGTTGTTGGAAAGAAAAGAATACATGCCACACCACAATGACATTCAACAGGCCCTGTGGTTCAGGTTAATGTCAAACATATCACAGTGAATACACAGTTACGAGGGGAGGGTCTCCCTGTGTCAGGGCCATAAGAATCAGCTAACATGACCTACGACAATCCTAGTGACTCCTCCTCTTATTTTTTCCTTCTTCTTTCGCTTCTCTTGTTTCTTTCTTACTTGATTGTTTTTTTTTCCTTGTATTGTGGTTCAATAAGGATCAGAATAAACAAATAGGCCGAATAGATGTTTATTCAGGGAGAAATAACTTACAACATAGACACATGAACACCAGCAGGTTCCACCAGATGCTCTCCTGTCTTGCATGCCTCCAGCAAGAGAGCGCGCCCAGGCTCCTCCTCAGACCTAGTTCACCAGGTCACTTCTGCCCGTGTCTCCACCCCAATGGGCATGGTCAGTGCCACAGATGTGGACAAAGTGAATATTTCACTTCATCTTTGTTTTTTTTCCTTTCTGTTTTTTTGTTTTTGTTTGTTTGTTTGATTTTTACAACTAAGTGTCATGTAGCCTAGATTGGCCTAAAACTCAATATGTAGCAAAGAATGAGCTTAAATTCTGATCCTTCAACCACTCCTCCAGAGTGTGGGATTACAGCTTTGTGCCCCTACAGACAGTTTCTGCAGTGCTAGGGATCAAACCCAAGGCTTCATGCATGCCAGGCAAGCACTCTACCCATCTAGTGAGATATACCATTAGCCTACCTCTTCATTTTAAGGATTAAAAAAAAATCTTGTTTCTCTTCTATGCCGACAGTCCCTTGTCTCCTTTAGGCATGAATAATTAGAGAGAAACCCCAGACTATGACCAGAAATAAGATGAGCCAAAGCTGGGCATCGAGGTCAATGGAATTCAAAGATTAACTAGACCATAACCACTAATGTGCCCAGTAGTCTTGGGTTGTTCCTAACCTGACTGGTTTTTGTAAGTGAGAGTGTACAGTAGCTCCATAGCCCTTATACTGGCACCAACATCACAAAGACACTCAAAAACATAACAAACATCACAGATGTCCAAGTGCCACCACCAAAGATACTAATTAGGGAGTTGTGAGTGGGGAAGACATCCCTTTTGCTTTCTAAGGAGTTCTCCTATGGGTCTGGGGATTATAGGTAGGACACATTTGAGGGTCCCTCATATTTTTCCTTTCTATATTACAGGATTTCTGTCATCTCTGGTTTGGACATGAAGGGTGTCGTTTGTCTGAAATTTCTCCCCTCTTGTACTAAAGTGGCACAGGCTGTGAAGGTCCATCCTAAATCCATGGACCCTTCCTCATTCTCTAGCACAAATTGTATTTAATTGGTGGCCATGCATCTAAATGCCAACTAACTTGGATTGAAATGATGTAAGCTACTTTAGTGCCTGCAAAATGCCTACACTTCCAGCCTTGGAGCCCTGAGAGAAAGGTATACTATGGGGTCAATTTCCAGTGAAAAAGTCCATATGTCTAAATTATTTGTCACTGCTTAGGAGAGCTATGTACTCTATTTCTAACCATGACATGAGAGAAAATGAGTATTTGTTGTGTTGAGGCCATGGTTAACAGATGGACAGCTGCCATGATCACATGCCACCATTAAGAACCCAAAACAGTGGATCATGATGATGCATAACTATAACCCAGCTTTTAGGAGGCCAATGCAAGAGGATTGCTGTAGTTCATAGCTAGTTGGGCTCCACAGTGAGTTCAATATCAGCAATGGAATACATACCAAAACACTTACCCTCTCCAATGCAAAATAAATTAAATAAAAATCTGTGGCAAGTAGCATTCAGAAGACTGCTGACAGAAGGTGGAAGAAGCTGATGCCTCGGGTTGAAAAGATGGAGGCCTCTGTTATAAAGCACCAAAACTGCCAGTCTGTCCACAGAAATCTTAGCTCCAAAGGGAAATTTTGCAAAACCTGTGTTGATAGTGCTAATTGCTTCTGTGTGCATTTATCAAGATATTGCTGTAAGGAAAACAGTTTAGGAAAGAACTAGCTGCCCTTGAGTTACAGGCAAGAGAATGAAGCCCACAAATTCAAGATTTATACTTCAGAAAATGCAATCTCTGTGTGGGTACAAATCTCTCTCTCTCTCTCTCTCTCTCTCTCTCTCTCTCTCTCTGTGTGTGTGTGTGTCTGTCTGTCTGTCTGTCTGTCTGTCTGTCTGTCTGTCTGTCTCTCCATTCCCCTTGTGGAAAATCTTCTTCATTGGATGAAGTGACAGAATAAAATTCAGGTATAAAATATAGCTTTATTATGCAAGGCTAATGTCTCACTAAGAAGTAAGAAATGACACCCTCTCAGAGGAGTGGATAGGTGGGGATGGGGAGATGGTGGGACACCTGGAGGGAGAGGAACCTGGGATTGGAATATAAAATAAGATTGCTTTTAATTTAAATAAAAATGAAGAAAAGTGAGAAATAAGACATACATTTAGGAACTGGCTGAGTACCAAGAAGAGAAACCTCCAAAGGTATTGAAAAAAATCACACTAAATTATCAATGAAACCATGAGTGAGCCCAAACCCACTAAAAGCTACTGCCAATTCAAAATGAGCACAGTCCCCAAGGCTACAGATATCTGAGGGCCTTGTAAGGAAAGCTAACCAACAGGGTGAAGGACCAAATGGTGTAAGCCACTTTCAGACCTGGTCCCTACAAACATCCCATAATTGAAGTTTCCACTCCTGTCATGGTGACCTTAGGGTAATGAGACTCAAAGATGATACTGTGCCTCATCTCCTTGGGCCTCCACAAATCAAGATGTGTAGAACATGAATGACTCTCACATTAGTATCAGCATCACTTAGACATTTATAAATAAAACACAGATATAAAAATGCCAACAACAAAGATTCCAACAGGGAGTGTTGACAGAGAAGCCGACCCTTGCCTGAATGAAAATATATGAATTTAGAATTTCTCTAAAAACAATGGAAGCAATGGAGCTTGACAAGGATAGTGTGGGCTGATTCTTTGGGGGCTCAAGTACAAATTTTGAGATCCACCTTCAGTGCTTCATTCATCAGTCGTCAAGGCAAAGGAAAGAAAATGAAGGATCTCACCAGGGCAACCAGAAGCCAAGATAGAAGAGCATTCTCAGAGGATAAGAGACAAGCCTTGAAGGGCAGCGGGGATGCTGCAGAGCCCTGTCAATGACGGAGCTGGATACACTATGTTTTCCTTCTAAAGCCTGACATGTTGTATAGAGATGACTTGTCGTTCCAGTACACAGGGCACTGGATAAGGAGGATCCAAATCCTCATCTGACAGAGAGGATCGGCCATCACCAAGGGACCACGAATGCTTTAGATGATGGATGGAGTGTCATCATAGGAACTGAAGCATCTTTCTTAGAGATGGGTTAATTGTGGCAATGCTTGATATTAAATGTCAGCTCAACAGGGTCTAGAAATACCCAGGAGACAAACTTCTGTGTATGAGAGAATGCTAGATTAGGTTAACTGAGATGGATGTGAAGACCCTCCCTAAGTATGGGCAATACCACTCCATGGGTTGGGGTTCTGGACTGAATAAAAGGAAAACACTGAACAGAGCATTGGTGTTCATCTCTCTACTTGCTGATTGCAGATACAGTGTGGTCAATTGCCTTAAATTCCTTCTACTCTGATGGACTAAACCCTCACACTGTGATCCAAAATAAACCTGTCTTTCTTTAGTTGTTGTTATCAGGTGCTTTTGTCTCAGCAATGAGAAAAATCATAGCTACTATAGCTATGTTCTGTCTATGGGACCTGAGGGAAGAAAAGTACCCCTCAATAGACATTCATGCTCCTCTTAATTTCTTAGTCTAAAGACACACCAAAATCACATGAGGAGTCAAGGCCAATGGCATGCAGGCAGAAGTGTTGAAAGATGTTCTAAGCCTGGTTCTGTAAACTATGTTTCAGTAAATATAGAGGCTACTGTAATTTTCACTCATCCTTAATCTTTGAAGCACTATTTTGCAGAAAGTAAGTTGATTGGGTTTTATCCAGCTGCAATGCAACCACAAGTAGGTGTTGCTGAGATTGGGCAGAGATTGACACTATTGTTATTAGAGGATTGGCCAGTATTATGTGACCAGTAGGTCCAGAGATCTAGCTGCTGTGTGTCTCCCTCCCTGCCCCAACCTTTGTATAAGAGGAGAGTAGTCCCAAAGAGATATGTGAAATCATGAACAAAGAGAATAATTCAAATAAAAACATTTGGGGCTTGGGAGATGGCTAAGTAATTGAGATAACTTGTTGTATGATCATGAAGACAGGGTTTGGGATTCAAACACCAGAATAACAAGTCATGCATCCCCTCAATGCCTGTGACTCCAGCTTCAAGATGGGGGCTTGCAGAGACAGGATTGTTAGGACATTACGGCAGAGAAAACATGGACCATATGTTCAAAGAGAGATTGCCTCAAAGGACTAGGTGAAGAGTGAGGAGAGGAAGACACCTGATACCATCTTCTGACCTCCATATTCCCACAAGTGCACACAGCACACTCATACAAACACAAACACACACACACAGAGAGAAAGAGAGAGAGAGAGAGAGAGAGAGAGAGGGAGAGAGAGAGAAATGACAACAATAAACAAATAATCTTTTTTTTTTTTTAAGAAATATGTTTATGTTTTAATCAAGCCAACCCTAGGAAAGGGCCTCTCTTTCGTGAATGATTTCACAGAAGACGAAGATAATTTGATTTCTCAAAGTCCCTATTTTCCTCTTTTAAAAGTGTTCTCAATTAGAAAACCCACTCCCTGGGTTGGTTTAGGCTTTACAGGTTACTGTTGTAATAGCTTTCTATTCTCTAGACACAATGTTAGACTTTTTATGCTAACATTGACATTGGGCTCATTTTCCTTAAAAACCAGGAAACTTTATTCATGGCCTCAGAGACTCTTGAGAACAGAGATCTTTCTTTGTTCTGTTTTTGTACAAGATTAAACCAAATGTCTTGTTGCTGTGATAAACAACACAACCAAAAACAACTTAAGGAAGGGAACGTTTGCATAGGCTTATACTTCTGGATCGTGGGTCACAACCCATCATTAAGGGAATTCAGGCCAGAAGCTCTAGCAGGAACTGAAGCAGAAACCATGGAGGAATGTTGGTTACTGAGTCTCTCTCTTGCCCATGCTGCTAGCTTTCTTATACAGCCCAGGACCCCTTCATATACAAGGAGACACCGCTCACAGTGGGCACAGCTCTCCTACATCAATCATCACTCAAGACAGTTCCTCAAAGATGTGACCAAGGGCCAATCCTACAGGACAGTTTATCAGTTGGGATTCCTTTTTCCCAGGTGGCTCAAGATTACGCAAACTTGATAATAAAACAATAAAACATGCCAGCACATACAGGCAAGCATTATAGTGTAGTAGAGGTGTCACAGTGTAAGAAAGGAATCAAGAAAGGTGTTAGAGCCACTACCCCTAAAGTGAATAGAAGAGCCTTTGAGTCTTCATCTTTGGTCCCAGACCCCAGCTCTCAATTCCGCCCCCCCCCCCTTGTTTCCCTTCCCCCCTTTCCTCCCCCCTCTCTCTCATCTTTTTCCTCTCTTTTCTTTTAATGAAAGGGATGAAATAAAAATACTTGCCTACGTTTCTTTCAAGACTCTTATGGGACTGACTAAAATGATATTACTGTCTTTTGTTTGTTGGGGACTAAATCCAGGCCCTGAGTGTGCTAGGTAGGCTTTCTACTGCTGAGCTGAAACCTGCCCCATGACTTGGACACAGTAGACACAATCTGGAGCTGAGAAATCAAAGCCAAGAGCCTAGATTCCAGGAACTTTTCCCTCCACTTTTCTGCATTCCACAAAGAAACACTAAAGAATCTAAGATTGTGTTTCCCCTGGGAGACACAGAGCCTGTCTTTTTCTGACCAAACCCCTCCTCCCCAGTTCACCCAACACAGAATCACATCACAGGTGAGTGGGGTGTCATTTCCTCATAACTGCTGGGAAGCAGAAAAAGACCAGGGGAGCCCCACTTCTGACCCCTCCCACTTGCCAGGAGCAGCAAGGCAATTGAATGGAGCAGCTGCTGAACTTGAATGTCTCAACATTTATTTTACTGATTCTCCTTGAGGTTTCTGGATTGCTATCAAAATCCAGAGCTCAATGAGAAACATAGAAAAAATAAGTTACTCTAACCCCAGTTGAACTATAAACTAAGTGTTTATAATCATTTAATGACATCATCCAGACACCTCTGAGGTCAAGAATGTTACAAATATCTTGTATTGACATAATTTCTGGAACTCCAGCCTCCACCCCCATCCCCCATGAGCAACATAGGAATTTCTAAAGCTGTCTCTAGGGTATGCTGTCTTCCTTGGAAGTAGTGGAAAATCTGACAGCCAAGCGGAGGAGGCTATCTACCTAGATACAGTTTCTTTCTAGCACCCCTTGGCCCATAAAATCCACTTTCTAGTGACAAATGCTTAGCAGCCAGGAGCTGAGAACTTACAGAGAGATGGCCATTCTTTCAAGTACTTTTTTTCCTTTTAATTTTTTTCATTTATTTTAATACCAACCACAGTTTCCCCTACCTCCTCTTTTCCCATTCCCTCCTCCTCCTTCCATCGATCCCTGACCCCATCTGCTCCCCCTTCTCCATTCAGAAAGGGGCAGGCCTCCCATGGGAGTCAACAAAGCATATTATATCACATTGAGTCAGGATCAAGGCTGGGTGAGGTATCCCTGCATTGGGAATAGATTTCAAAAAGCCAAGTCATGCACCAGTGACAGGTATTGATCCCAGTGCTAGGGGCCCCACAAACAGGCCAAGCTACACAATTGTCATCCACGTGCAGAGGGCCTAGGTCAGTCCCATGCAGGCTCCCTAGCTGTTTGTCTAGAGTCTGTGAGCTCCCATGGGCTCAGAGGTCAACTCTCTCCATGGGTTTCCCCAGCATGATGTAGACCCCACTGGCTCATACAATCCTTCTTCCCTCAACTGGACTCCCTGAGTCAACTGGGTGCTCCAGAAACTCAGCCCAGTGCTTGGCTGTGGATCTCCCCATCTACTTCCATCAGTTACTGGATGAAGGCTCTGATGACAATTAGGGTAGTCACCAAACTGATTACAGGAGAAGACCAGTTCAGGCACCCACCCCACTATGGCTGGGAGTTTTAGCTGGGGTCATCCTTGTGGATTTCTGGGAGTTTTCCTGGCACCAGGTTTCTTCTTAACCCCATAATTACCCCATCTATTAAATATCTCTTTCATTACTCCCCCTCTCCTTCTTGCCCCCAACTTGATCAATCCTATCCCCCATGTTCCCATCCCCTCACCTTCCCCCACCCCCAGTTTACCCAAGAGATCTCATCTATTTCCCCTTTCCAGGGAAATCCATGCATCCCTCTTAGGGTCCTCTTTGTTACCTAACTTCTCTGGGACTGTGGATTGTAGCCTGGTTATCCCTTGTTTTACATTCAAGTACTTTCTTTATTAATGGGTTTAATCATCATAGTAACCATTTGAGGTAGGCTTGGTTATCCTTCCCATCTTAGCCTACTAGAGGGAGGGTAGATAAGCTGCCTATAGCATGAAGCTTATCAGTAACAGAATCATGGCATTTCTGGCATCCTTGATCCACTGTTCCTACAATGCTAGGTCACCTGGAATGGAGCAGCAAGTAACAGGAAAGATTAAGTATATTGGCTTCTATATGCCCCCCTTTTAAGTAGTTGTTGACTAACCGCAGATGGTGTTTGTAGGCCAGCAAGATCACTGTAGTCCAATACTTAGAACAGACATCACCAGTGGACCAGAGCATTGCCTTTTTTCTAACCTAAGTCCTTCTTAACACGTCTTCCCATGTAACTTACATATCAGTCAATCTGATCTGGAATTGCCCCAGAAAAAAGCCAGGAACAAACCACATGGTGCCCCTGTGCTAGCTTTCAACACAGTAAGTTACTGCAGCTGCCATATTTAAGGCGTTGGCTCTCTTCACAGCTGCTCCTACACAGGAGGAATATAAGCAGCTCTTGTATTCCTTGCCTGTGATGTGTTGAAGCCATTAAACACCTTGTCTGCTGTGTGTGTGTGTTCAGAGGAAGATAAACCAGAGGGCTGTCTTTCCATGTGTCCCCTGAGTCCTTATGATATGAAGTCACTAGTCACCTGTTCTGTTACATACATATCTGCTCCAGGACAATGTATTTGATATACTGGAGTTTGTTTTCATTTTTAGTAAAAGACTTTAGCTGGTAAGCAAAGACACTTAAAATGCTGAAGAAACCAAGGTCAAGATTGGGAGTAGGAGGTGGGTATAATCAAAACCCATTATATTCATCTATAAAATCCTCAAAGGAGAAAGAAAAATGCTTTCTTATAAACAGATTTTCTTTTGATTTGGTAACTATAGTAGTTTGAACAAGAATACATACACACATTCATATGATGAATACTTGGTCATCAGGGAGTGGATCAACTTGAGAAGGATTAAGAGTTGTAGCTTTGTTGGGGTAGATGTGGAGGATGTGTGCTATTGGGGTGGGATTTGAGGTTTAAATAACTCAAGCCAAGCTCTGGGGCTAGCTCTTCCTGATTCCTGCAGATCCAGCACCATGACTGTCTGCATTCTGCCATACTTCCCATCACGGTGATAATGTAAGTCAGCCCCAATTAAAATGCTTTCTTTTATGAGATGCTGTGGTGATAATGTCTCTTCTTAGCACTAGAACACTGACTAAGACAGTAACCAAAATAAACATTTTTCATAGGAAGAAAATGTCATTAAATTAAAATTTTATATTCATCTGTTAAGTATTTGTTTTTTCCCTCTGCAAACCTTTTCTATAGTAAATCTGTCAATTTTTAAATTTATGAACAATGTATGGTTCTTTATAATCACAAAAGCTTGTTGAGTTTTATTTTAAATGATTTTTCTGTTATTTCCAAGTGAATGCCTCTTATTTCTTATCCTCAATTATTCTAGTTTAAGAGTTTGAGTCACCTGCCAACTATTTTGTTGCTAAAAATGAACCCTAAGTATGAAATGGAATAAATTCAAGATTTTTTGCAGCTAATGACTTTTTAAAAAATATTTCCAGAGGTCTTTGGACAGCAATCAAAAATGCACTATTCTATTTATCATAAGATGTTCTTGGAGTGATTATATTCAATTGATGTTCTTATTGATGATGACAAAGGAAGTGCCAGAACAGATGACCATCGTTGCCCACATTAAGTTTGTTTAAAGGTTTCTGAAATTGTATTTTTGTGTGAGGTGCCTACTGTTCCTATTTACCCGAGGACACCAGGCAATCACACCACATTGTTATCAGTTGCTATTTTAGTTTTAAATATTTAAGATATTTACTCAGTCTTGTCTTTTCCTTCATTTTAATCTACCATCTCCTAGATCAGCAATTTTCAATTAGATGTGGCTATCAAATTCACTTAAGATGTATTTATTGAAATAAAGATATTAGAGGGTTCTGCTTTAGTGGAGGAAAGTCAAGGTCAGAAGGCATTAGCTCATATTTTTTTCTGAAAGTTCCTTGTCAATAGTGGCTGCTGCCTGGATCAGAAGTTTTGGTGGGGTTCTTGGAATGCTGCGCTCAGGGTGAGCAAGAGCAAAGCAGCCAGAGGGTTTTGTTTTGTTTTGCTTTGTTTTTTGTTTTTGATTTTTTTTTTTTTTTTTTTTTGGTACAAAAACCACGAAATGGACAAGGCAGAGAGCAGACAGTACAGATAACCTGCATGTCAGCAATGGGCTCTCAGCAAGACTGCTCCAGAGTCTCAAGTCATCATACTCCCTGGCTTTCCTTCTGAGGGTCCAGCAGGTGGAGCTGACTGACAGGGCAGGGCCGTTGGGTAGTTTTCTGTTTTGACTGGTAGGCTTAGATTGTGTAAACCTTTGCTTGCTACACATAGTCCTTCCCCGTGATGCATCTAATTTTCATCTAATGCATAGGGTAGTAGAGAATTTTCCCTAAAAGTTCATGCTGGGGATGTCACTTGCCCATCCAAGCCAGATGCACCCCTACTCCTGGTCCCAGGATGTATACTAGAATGTATTTGAATAGTTGCTAACCAGGAAAAGGGGGTTGCTAAGGAATTGGAAGGGATTACCAGGGCAAAGGAAGCAATTGTTTTCTTTGGAGAAGGATGTGTACATAGCTTGGTACAGGTGGTGGTCCTGAGTTGCTAACCACTTAGAGAGAGAGAGAGAGAGAGAGAGAGAGAGAGAGAGAGAGAGAGAGAGAGAGAGAGAGAGTCTGTCTGTCTGTCTTGTGTGTAGCTCAAGCTATATGATCCTAGTTTTCTAAGCTATCCCTATACTTGCTGCCTCCCATGATGTTAACACAGAGACCAAGGAGGACTCTGAAAATCCACTGGTTCCCCTATGTGACTTCATTCCATGTCTTCTTTTTCATGCTGCATAATGATAAATTACATTTCATAATCACATAATCTCTTCCTTTTACACTCCCATCCCCGGCAGATGCCAAGTCCCACCCATGGGTTTGTGTTTCTTTGTTTTTTGCTATCTTTCCAAGAGCTGGCCTGTGCTCTGCTGCTCAAGACCCCTCCTTCATGACCTTGTGCAGGCAAAGTCTTCTCTGGAAGCTTCCACCCACTTTGCTCCCTATAAAGGTAGACAGAATTGCCAGCAGAGCAGAGAGCCTGAGATCAGTGCAGAAACTTCCAGCTGTCTCCCTCCACCATGAAGATCTCCTCAGTGCTTCTGTGTCTGCTGCTTGTGGCCGCTGCCTTCACCTCCCAGGTGCTGGCTCACCCAGGTAAGTCCCTTCCTTCCTTTGAAGGATGTCAGCATTTACTCAATCCAGAAGGCAGAACTTCTCAGAGATTCACTGCTAACTCTGCAATTCAAAGATGGGACAAGGAACCTCGATCAGAGAATTGACAGTGATCCACCTCTCTCTCTCTCTCTCTCTCTCTCTCTCACACACACACACACACACACACTCACACTCACACTCACACACTCACACACACACACTCACACACACACTCACACACACACACTCACACACACACACTCACACACACACACTCACACACACACACACACACACACACTGAGGCAGGTGCCAAGTGCATCCACAGTCTCCCCTCACACTGTCTGGGTATGGCAGAGTGAACATTTGGACAGTGTGACATAGAAGGTCCTATTTTGGGGGAAAAGTTTCTGCAGGATTCTAAGACAGCAAAACTGGCAAAACTGGGAAGGGATCCCAAGACACCCTCTCAAATGGGTTCATCTTGACATCTTGACTCCGTTCAGGAACCTGCTGTAGGTGTTTGTGTCTTACCCCTTTTTTCCTGTCTTTGGATGACTTGCCTTTCTGGATGTGAGCTAATGCAAATCAACCGTGGCTCATTGCAAATAATCTCATTGCATGTGCTCAGATTTTGTACCTCTTACTCAGGTTCTCGGGCTGGTTAGGATAGCAAAGGAAAGGAGAGCTTCATGGGCAACACTTGCTAGTTCAGAAGTATCGCACGCCGTTTCATCTTCTTCCTTATGAACAAAACCGATTAAAGCCTCCAGCCAACAAAAGTGGCCAAGAGTGAAAGCCTACTTGTGCACAGAGAACAGACAATGGAGAATATTTGATGACTGGTTCTGAGACTATCACATCACTGTGCACTCCTCCTCTTAATGAGGAGTGTATCAGAGTGATGGGGCCTTTCTGTGTCTTGTGTTCTGGCCAGGAGAGAATGATCTTTGATGGTCATGTCTGGGATTTTGAATGAGTGCATTTATTAAGTACATAGCAAGCCAAAGTAAAGGAACACATGGAGAAAGCGAGAGAGAAAGAGAGCACAAAATATCAACTCTATTGTCCAAAACCTTCAGCAGAATTGACTAGGGGAGCCCCTTTAAGGCAGTCGTCTGGGGTTCCCAACAGATAGGGTCTCTCAGGTGAGGTTTCCAAACCAAAGAGCAAATAATAACGGAAAGAACAGTTAAATTGGGGGCTCACAATGCCCATCTGAATCTGACTGGAAAGTACAAACAGGGAGTTCCCTCTTTGTACTTCCATGGATGAGCTTTCCCATGGCTCAACATCTGGCTTCTCTTTCCAGCAATAAGTACTTTTACATCAGGGGATAAATGGTGATAAGCTCTCTTGGCAATATGTCGTTTTTTAACTATTCTTAAGGGCATAATATTTCATTCCTGGGTGTCTGGCTGTTCCTTCTTCCCTGTCACAGAGCAAAGCGATCTTGAAGAACTCTGTGAGATAGAGATGTTTTTGTCAGAAACTGAGGTGTGGAGGTGGGGTGGGGGGAGGGGATGGGCAAGTCCACTTCCAGAGCCATCTTGCAGTGATCTCAAACAAGAAGTAACAATTTAGCAATAGCTCTTAAATTGCCTGCATGTTGTTATATGGTGCTGCCATCTCTGTTACTACTTGCGAACAAGTAAAGTGGATTGATTTAACACACTGTGGGATGAATGTATGGCACTATATACTGGCAGCCCTCAGTAGAAGGAGGTGAACCTGGTGATGAGGAGTTAGCAGCTTTTGTCTGCTCATTTGAAGTTTTAGGGCTTAGAATCTGGGTGGCATCAGTCATAAATGAAGGATCAAAGAAACTAAGTAGAATTAAAATAAAAAGATGCTGAAGGGTCTATTGTCTTATGAATGATTTATGGAAGAAACATACCTCTTTAGCCATTGAAGGAGTCAGGGAGTGTAAGAAACTTTTTGCTAACAAGTAAATGGATATGGCTGGGTGTTTATCTGGAGTGTGTGTGTAGGGAGGTATCTTTTAAAGGAAAAGCATTAAGCCCTCAGCTGGCTTGTTGTTTTATAGTGGGCCTTTCTTCTTTGATAGTTTTGACCATCTTATGGAACATAGGGCTTAACACTGGCCAGGAGAAACCAGTCAGTAACAGAATTTGACAGCTTGCCCCTTTTAAACTGGCCAAAGCCAGTGAATGACTGTATTCACTGTGGTTACACTACCTTTTATGTGTTGGGTGTTTATGTGGTTAACCACAGAAAAACTTCTTTTTAAGTCACAGGATACTCTTTAGGGGATTGCTCTTGGGTGCTGGGTGAAGCGCCTTGGTTCCATTAGTTTACTTCCTTGGTTTCCTGTTACTTGTGCTCTCTGTAAGGATGGCTCAGAGCTTGCTGACCATATGGCTTCCTTTGGAAGCATAGGAAACACATCCTTCTCTGGAGACTGTCTGTTGCTGCGGGGTGTGTACTGCTTAGAGTCCAGTCTCTGGAGAGTCCATGGTTTCTCCAATAGAGAGGACTGGTGATTTGGAGAGATTCCCACATCCAGGTCCTAGCTTAACTTGGAGGCCAAAGGCTAAAATGTTGGCTCTAGTTTCTGGCCTTCTTCCTGCTGCTATAGACCTCCAAGTTGTGTTAAATCTTGTGTGACATTTAAATAAAGGTTAAACAAAAAATTTTTAAACGAATCCTGATTTTGCTAAAACATAGTTTTCCCAAGTATGAACCAGTCTAACAAATTTAGCAAAGACACAAGTAACTACATTGCATATTTGGCTTTTGATTTTTTGTAAATGTTGCCACAAGCAGATCAATACCTGTAGAAATTTTAAGAACTTCCTGTCATCAAACCTACAGGATCATTAAGTCCCATCCTCCATGCACCTTGTACAATTCATTGATACCTCATGTAACTTGGATTTGAGCTTTTATTATTTTGTCTTATCACACAAAATCCATATTTATTTTTTAAAAAATTTCCCACTTAATAAAAATTTAACCTCATATTTACATTCTTTTAAAATCCTCCATTTCATCTAGTTACTTTAAGAATTCATTTCTGTAAATAAGAATTGAATGTAAATTATATACATGCTACTGTGTATGCTTGACCATACATATTACTAAGTTACCATGGTTTTTTACTTTGGGCTTTTGTTTGTCTGTGTTTGTTTGTTTCTATTGTTTTTAAGGCAAGCTGTCTTACCATTTAAGTTTTTTTTTTTTTTTTTTACCTTTCTCCTCTCTGGTTTTACCATCCTGAGAATGCTCTAGAGCTATGGCCAGAGACTGCAGGGAAATCAATGGCCTTGATCAGTAATGAACACTTTATAAACAAGAAAAGGCCAAAGGAAATGTTTACAGAGAGGCAAAATCTTTACATGTTAACCTCGAGATTATAGTTTTAGGCAGAGAAGATGGTTGATCCCTGTTTTAGGGGTGGACACATGAGAAGGCAGGGGTCCATGGGTGCATCTTTACTCCCTCCATCACTGGCCCCCCATTGTGTATATCTCCTTTCACTTTTTATGAGAGTCACTCCTCTAAAACAGAAATGGCAATTCACAAATCTTGCCAACAATTATATTCCATATCATTGGTTTGTGCAGAGTACTTCTTAAACACATACCAAATCAAAGTAATATTAAGAATAAAAGACACACACACACAGAGGTAGGAGCAGGATACCCTCAGATCCAGTGCTCAAAACACCCAGTAGCAATCAACCTGGGGGAGGGAGCCTTGCTGAAGCTGTCAATTGGTGTTCCCAGGGACAGAGTAGAGTGCCCCTCCCTGGAGAGAAAATATAAGAGAAAGGTAACATCAAACTGGGAGCTGAAAACCAGCAGAAACTGACTGTGGAAGCCCCTGAGTCAGTCAGCTGAAGTCTCCCACTGAGTACTTCTGCATGGCTGAAGCTTCTCCATGTCCTGTTAGGAACAGTCTCCATTCTAGCTGTTCTCTAGGACACACTACTGTCCCTTGTCATCTGTTCTGCTATTCTTTCCCCTCTGCCACAGAGTTAGATGCTCATGCACCCCCTTCGCCTCCAGACAAGTCTGAAATGAAATCTGGCTTCCTCCGGGGCCAGATTCTCAGCAAGCTCAACAAAATACCACAGTTTAACCAATATAATGTGCGTTACACCGTGTTGCAGGTGATGGGGACCATGGGGGAGGGGAGTGTCCCACATCAAAGGTACAGGGCTTCATTATTTCACCTCTACCTTGATTTCGCCCTTACCTTCTCCTAACTTTTTTCCTACAAAGTCCTGTTTGAAAATACCCATGGATCACAGATGGCTCATTCTCCTATCCATTTCTTTCTCCCCAAATTTAGGCTCTATCTCAGCTTCCTGCTGCTTTGTTATGACCAATAAGAAGATCCCTAAGCCACTACTGAAGAGCTATAAAAAAATCACCAACAGCAGATGCACCCTGAAAGCCATAGTGTGAGTATACAACCCTTCCCCCACCCAGACACACAAACCTCTGGCTCCAAACTTATTTCCAAGGCACACAGTCAAGAGCTGTGTCCTGATTAACAGCAAACAGACAGTTTGACAGCTGTAACCCAATCCATGAGCTTTCATAGCACAACTAATTTCATCCCAGCTCTCTCCACGGGAGCTGTTTCCTGGCCAAGTTAGATCTTTCAAGTAGAGAGAAAATATACTGGACCATCAAGAGCAGAAGCCAAGCCTGGAGCCCCATCCTTCCTCTGTCTATTGTTTTGTACCCCTGTGACCTTTACATCCCATAGCAACTGATCCAGGAGGGTCTGAGGAGGAAAGGGGAGACTTTTCAGAGTATCCTCCTGACTGTTTGCTCTCTTCTGCAGCTTCAAGACCAAGTTGGGCAAAGATATCTGTGCTGATCCCAAGCAGAAGTGGGTTCAGGATGCCATTAAGCACCTGGACCATATCCTCCAAACTCAGAAACCGTAAACAATCCTGCCTTTTGAGACTAAACCAGAGCCAAAGAAACACTTGATTCAATCTCCATTCCCAAGATCTGCTCTTGGGTCATCTCAACATCATTCCCCAAGAATTCGGCTTCATTTAGTTATGGGTGGAACTGGAAGTCATTATGTTTGGTGAAATGAACTAGACTCGAAAAGATTGTGTAATTTCTTAAATCTACAAAATCTTAAAGGGGGATATGAAAGTAGATGCCAGATTATTGAGGAATGCGATGGAATAGGATGGAGGATAATTAAAAGGTAAATACAATCAAAGCAGCTTATGGACATGTGTGAAAATGTCATAATATAATCCATTCGTTTGCACAATTAATATATACTAATTAAACTATTAATATTTTAAAACATGTTACATTTATTTTTCATTGATAGCTGTTCTTTTTGTTGTTTGTTTGTTGGTTTGAGACAGTGTCTCACTGGATCACTCTGGCTGACCTAGAACTCAATATGTAGGCCATGCCTAGAACTCAATAGGTGACCAGTCACAGAGATCTATCTGTCTCTGCTTTCCAAGTGCTGGGATTTTAAAGGCATTTGCCACCATGCTAAGCCAAAGCGTTTTGTATTAGTATAAACTAATTATACATAATAAAATATTTCACAACAACCTTTTCCTACATGTCATTTTTAAGAGTTAAACCTTTGAGGAGATTCTTTTGTGTGAGTCCTGATTAAGTCTTCTTGTGGTCTCCCCATTTACCTGGTAAAGCCCACCATTGTGGAAGTGTTTTTGTATTGTCAAGAGGATGTTGTTATTGTGGATATAAGGTGTGTGGTGTTAAATAGAAATGAACTTGTTTGGGCATTCATAAAATTCTTGCATCTTATTATCACTAAGTTGTGTCTTTTGTTTTTGTGTTGGGGTATTTTGTTTGTTTGTTTTTCTTTTTCTTTCTTTTCTTTTTTGGGAGGGGGTGGAAATCTCATTCTGCGTGGGTGGGGTAATGCTGGCAGTGGGAAGAGAACTGTTTGTGAGGTGGGGCTGTGCTTCTCACAAAATGACTCTTTGACTTGGCTGGTGTCTATTGAAATCCAGATGTTCCATTCTGGTCCTAGGATTCTTGCTTCTATTAGCAAGGTCTCAACTACACACACACACACACACACACACACACACACTCACACACTCACACACACACACAAACACACTGATCCAGTCACTCTGTAGGCTTCCCCCATAATACCTGTGCTCAGGCTGTGAGACCTGCTCCTATCAACATGGTCCCAATTTCAGGATCCTCAGTCAGTCTCTCTGCTGGGATCCTCCACCATGATGGAAGGTCATGCTTGTTCCAAGTATCCCCTGTGACCCATTGCAACCACCTGTGGTAAGTTCCCACATGGACTTTACTTCTCTGTCTTGTAACCCAGACCACACAGACAATGCAAACATGGGGAAAGATGAGAAGCCAGGTGACCCTGGACGGCAGGCTTGGATAAAGGCTTCACAGGCATATTACCTGACAAAAGCCATCATAAGGAGGGAAGAGCCTATTTTGGCTGAGAATTTGAAGGTAAAATCCATTGTGGTGGACAATATGGCAAGAGCACATTTATCTGCAGCTACAGGAGGACAAAGCAGCTGATCTCACAGGACCTGCAGTCAGGATGCAAGATTGATGCAGACTAGCATTTCACTCACTTCCTCCTGCTTGAGCATCCTGGCTTATAAATAGTGTTGCCCCTCCCCCTGGGTAGATCTTCCTTCCTCATTTCAACCTTTCTGGAAATCCCTTCACAGACAAGACCAGAGGCATCCCTCCTATGTGATTCTAGGTTCTGTCTATATTAAAAGATGAGGTATCACAAGATTAAGCTATGTGTAGATGCATAAACAGTGGGGGTCTCCAGGAGGCATAACCATCCAGACCGAGAAGAGTCATTGCTTCAGCCAATACTTAGGAGTGAGTGACACTTATCAAATTCACTGGCTATCTCCCCTAGGTACATATGTTTGAGGTGGTGGGAAAACCAGGAAAGAACATGGAGACCAGGCTGTCAGCTTGGGGAGTTCAAAATGTGGTTAAGTAGGGTGAACATAATCTTTCATCACCCAAATTGGGGTAGTTTTCAGAATGAATGTGAGCTATGACCAACTTCTCTTAGAAAACAGATACAATCTGGTCAGTAAACCATTACTCTGGTCAGAACACACACTGTTTCCAGTTAGTGAGAAGAGAAGGTTTGTGGCTAAAGAAACTTCAGGAAAAACAGGTGGCTATGGGCAGAATGTTGAGAGGAAGAGGGAGAAGTAGTCGACAAATTACATTAGGTAGGCAAGAAACTGTGTGTCTGTGCATGGGGCGGGGGTGATTGCTGGTAGATAGACAGGGAGAAGGCAACTACAATAGTCCAATGCCAGAAGAAGAGCTGCATGTTGAGAAACTGGTGACAGAAACTTCCCAAACTCCACCAAGCTTCAATTAAAGCTACTCTCTAACATAGCAGCCTACAAAGAAAGGCACTAGACTCAAGCTTCACACATTTGAGAGAACCCAGCTGAAGGGACATGAAGGGACATGCTTCCTGGGTAAGCAACTCAAATTTGTGTTCTTCAGTATCTCAGATGGACCAGCATCTGCCTTCATATAACTCTGGTGCCTAGCCTTTGAGACCAGCTCTGTCCGCAGGGGTTGAATAGGTTGTAGCTGCTTACTTATATAACTGCATCATCTGAAACGGCCAGTCCTGGCCTGAAGCTTGCTGGGTTAGGCTATGTAGAGTAGGGTCACTCCATTACACAGCCCCAAGTGACACCACCACACCAAGCTCTCCTGGGACCATGGTCACCATGACACAAGGCAATAAAGAGTTCAGCATCACTTGGGAGAATGTTTTGGGAGGTGGGTGATCTCAGTTTACAACTGTAAATGATCTCTCCTATTGTTATTTGGGGTCTTTTTAGTGTTAGTCTGATACTTTCTTTTGGGTAGGAAACTAAGGACTCAAGCTAATAACCCTATAAAATCATCCACAGTGAGAGCAGTCTCTTTATGAAATCATGATTTCCACTCATGGCTGGCAGAGGACACTACATGCTGAGTAACTAGGATCCCTAGTCTATCTTATACTGAACCTTTCTAGAAAGTTTTCTGCAAGACAGCTTCTAGTAGCAACTACATAATAGCTCCCATTCAAGAAAGAAATGTTCCTGACTTCACATAAAAGCCCTTTATCTCTTCTATAGCCTAGAAGACCATCTCTCCACACCAACCAGGGATGAGATGCATGCTCTGGAGACACATAGCAGCCATCAAGTAGCCTTAGGGCAGCCCACTGGGCAGTCCACAGATACCTCCTGTGCCAATCAAATATCAAGGAGACATCAGAAAAGAGGAACAAAGAGGAGAGACACCCTTTTTATGTGAAGGATTGAATAGGATTTGGTTACACTCCTCATAACAAGCTTTCTCTCCTACCTTTTGAAGAATCTTGACTCCATTTCACCTCTGGCAGATCACAGCATGAATTGTCTCTGGAACAGAAAGTCTGCTGTACACAGCACTGTGCATGCTGGAGCCTTCGTCCACTATACAGACTCCCAACAAAGGCCTGGGCTGTCACTGGTCTCTCTAGGAAGGAAACTCCTGGATGATAATATTCAGACAGAGTACTGTAAAGTGAGGAAAACAGATAATTTTTGTCATGATGTAGTCACAGTCAGCTAATCCTGCAAAGAGCACCAGAATAAGGCTAACCCAAAGTGTGGGGCCTGGCTCTTATATACCCCATTTCTTGTCATGGCTCAAGGCTTCAGGAGAAGGTCCTGTGGTGGAGACCTAGTCAGAGCTGTTGGCAGCTCACACACTGAACGAGAGGGAAAACCTGGGCATCACAGCAGACACCATTAGAGTCCTCTCTTATCTCTGTTCAAATGCATTTGCTCACATTTGATCTAGAAAATCCTAGAAGTCTTCTGAGCCCCACCTCACCCCCAGAAAACTCATAAGAGAAAGCTTCAATCTCCTTCCAACCACTGTGGCTATGGGTGCTCTTGAGTCTGTAAATGGTGCTCACCTTCCTCAAATCCTCATTTTACAGTTGCCCCAGCCTCAGCCAACACCTAAGCTAGGCCAGGAAGCTCAATTGCCTTGTTGACTGAGACTCTCCCTGCACGAGGATTGAACCTCCAGCCATCTTGTTCTTCTGAAGGAGCACAACCTAGCGACATGCCTCATTTGCTGCAGTGCATCTGCTATTCTACAGTGAAGTGAAGTGGGACATTACAGCAAGGGGTCCCAGGAAATGGTGCTGGCTGAGGGACTGGAGCCAAAAATGGCAAACTCACACCTGGAAATTGTTTGTTCCAGTTAAGATGAATCATTGCCATTTTCAGGGTAGAACCTGTACACATTAATCAGATGCAAGGTTTCTGCTATAGCTGGTTAGGTTCCTGGATGGATGGTCCCACAGCAGGGCTCAGCATTAGCCTCTGTTACTAGCCTCCCATGCTGTCAGCTACATCAATCTTGGTGGGCAGGAGCCCTTGCCAAGGGGCCCATGCATTATATAAATCTGCTCCTATGACTGGTTTAATCATGTTCCCATCATCCCAGCACTGTGTTAACAAATACCAGAGGCTGGTCAGTATTGGTCATTGGCCCATTCTGTTCCCTTGAGGTCAGTATATCTTCATGCTGTCTTGAAGAAAAAATGCACTATGCTTTCCCATTGAGGTTCTGTTTCTCTTTGATCAGGCCCCTTACAAACCATCCTGACCAGTAATCGTTATCCATGACCACACAAATAGTCACATGCCACACAATGATGCTCTGGTCAATTGCAAAGAGCATGCAGGAGGAGAGGGTCTGGGAGACCATGTGTAGAGAGACACACCTAAATGTGGCAGTATCATAATTCCTTGGCATGAATCTGCTTTTGGTGCAGATACTGTGAACATTGTTGAAGTGATAATAGAGGGGACTTTAGGATCTCACATAAACTTAGCAGATGACATGGCATGGGGTTTACAAGGGTTTGCTTTTGAACAATTTTAAAAGATCTGCTGCATATAACAAACTGTTGAGTGGTGTTACCCATCGCAGAGAAATCCTCCATGAAAGAAAAAGTCAACACAGCAAATTCTACTGCTGTCTCAGGGAGGCTGGAGAGATGACTCAGTAGCTAAAAACAATGGCTGTTCTTCCAGAGGATCCAGGTTCAGTTTCCAGCACTCACATGGTGGTTCACAACTGCCTGTAACTCCTATCCCAAGGGATCTGATGTCTTCTTCTGGTCTCTGAGGGCATTGCATGTTCATGGCACACACACACATATGCAAGCAATACCCATCTGCATAAAATGAAAGTAAATAAATATAAGAAAAAATGTTTACTTCAGCCACTCCAACATTTAACAGCCAGTCATCAAATCGGTTGGCTTCCATTGAGAACCATTCAACACCTTCCACCAGCAATAAAAGGTTATAACTCACTGAAGGCCCTGATGTTCATTAGCGTTTCAACAATAAGATTGATTTGAATGCATGTACACTGTTTTCAGACATGATTCCAGTACATGTTTAATGGATCACAGCAGAATCTAAAAAGCTAAATTTTGTGTGCATTGAGAAATTACAACAGAATTCATGTGCCTGTCTTCTCTGGGATATCAATTTATTGCAAGGGTTTGGAATTGGATACTCAGTGTGTGAGGTATGCACAGTACACAATACTTCACAAAGACAATGAATTATGATTTGTTAACTCTATAACTCTCACTATTTCTTTTAGAATATGATGCTTCTAGTTATGCTTTTTGTAAAAAAAAAAAAAAAAGAAGTGAATTCTAAAATGATATGCTGTTTCCACCATCAGCAGCCTCAAGCAACTCAAACTGTGTCTCTTGATTGCATCATTTTCTCTGGTGCTGATTCAATCTCATCCCATTCTGTTTGTTATAGCCTATTAGCATATCAGATGGTCTCACTAAGTGGCCCCATCAAATGACTGACCTTAAAATGAAATTAAAAGTGACTAAGGATCACAAAGGTGGAAAAACAGAGGCTATCACTCTCCAACCATGTCCTATTTTATCATAGCTGTCATCCTGGAGAACAAAAACAAAGTAAAAGAGGCCATTAAAGTTTCTGCTTCATTAAAGTCATTAATGCAAGTTCAAGAATGGCCTGCATCAGAGCAAGTTGGGCTGACTAAGTTGGAGGCACACAGAAGCAGATCTCACCTCAGTTCTCTACTGATCTTAACCAAAGTGTGACAGTTGTCAATGTTGAGAAGGCTGGACCTGATTATGATGTTGTATTTAGAGCTAGCTCCAGGGGAATTTCACATGGTTCCAGTATTGGTTTTCATAATGATCTACAAAATTGAGCAGTGAACCTTTGTGTGCTTTTATGAAGATGATTGAAGAAAACCAATCATGGAGGGAAATGGCTTGCCAGAGGAAATCTCACAGAACTGTTAGCCTATTACCACACAGCCTGGGTGTACAAGGCAGTGCCAATAGGTTCATCTTGAGGAACTTGTAGTGACCACACACTGGCCAAATCTGATGGCGCATTTCTCAGAACACTGTCATTGTCCTTAATGTGCCCTTAAGTGATTACATTCTAACCCCAGGTATCTTCTCTTTCTATACCCCCCCCCCAAAAAAATATGAGCAGAAAATATCCCCAAACTGTATCCACTGAAACCGTATCTATTGGAAAGATGATCCTACTACTTTAGTCTTTGAAGGCTACTCTTCAAAGATTGATACTCATGTTTGCCTTTTGTCCACACATGAGGTTAAAGCTTTCAGGAACTAAGCTCGGCCTTGCTCTGACATCACTCTTCATAAGTGACTGATCAGGCAGACATGGTGGGGTGTCATGGCAGGGTGGCTGCTGTGGAGATCTGAGTTAGCTCTTTATCTGGCT
Source organism: Phodopus roborovskii (assembly GCF_943737965.1). Lineage (NCBI taxonomy): Eukaryota > Metazoa > Chordata > Mammalia > Rodentia > Cricetidae > Phodopus > Phodopus roborovskii. The sequence continues at coordinate 888,854 of NW_026126407.1, read as the reverse complement.
TGCTGTGTCTTGTTTGTGGAGATCTGAGTTAGCTCTTTATCTGGCTTGCTGTGTCTTGTTTGTGTTCATCCCGGTGGACCAACAGTTTCATCTTCCAGGGGATTGCTGCTGGGCCACTACATAGTATGACTGGGCAATACTGGCCACAAAGTCATTCTATTTCTCACAGCAAATGCCAGTTCATACAGAGACAGTTAGTTGAGACCCACAGGCCGCCAGCACCACCAAAGATGGGGGAATGTCTTTTCTGATCCTGGTGGAGTTCAAAGCAGAGCAACAGGGCAGCCAAGGCAAGAAGTAGCCTGAGACAAGGCTAGCTCATCATAGCTTTCTTCTGTAGCTCACATTTTCTCCCTGAGCTTTAGGTTCTACCACCATAAATGGCATGTAAGTCTAAGAACTATATCCTAACTTCTATTCAGGTACTTATTAAATAGCCAGGGATGTGTCTAAAAGCACAAATTCTAAAGTGTGTGTATGTGTGTGGGCATCATGAATGTCCACATATATGCACATATGACATTGTTTATGTGTGGAAATCAGAGGTCAACAAATAGCAATCATTTCTCTCCTGTCACCATGTGAGATGCAAAGATCAAACTCAGGTCATCAGGTCTACATGCAAGCACCTCTATCCACTGAGCTGTCTCACTGATCCCCAAGCACAGATCTTCCCCCAAAGACTCCCCTTGCCACCATAGCCCCCTGGACTTTCTGCAGCTCTGACACCCCATACTTAATCACACTGGAAAAGCAGGGATAAATATGCCTGCCAACAAAGGATTTAATGAATAACAAACAATCAGTACTGTATGTTTAGGGGTATGGATACTTGCTGAGCAGGGGCAAAGGACACATCCATAGGCCTTGTCTCCTGTGGGAAAAGCACCCAGCTTTATTAAACCTTGATACTAAGAGCTTTATGATAACCACCAGAGAAGCAGTGTTTACACCAGATTTATCAGGAGGATTAAACTCATTAACATACAAACTCTAAAGTCCTGGCATGAAGAAGACATTTTACATGAGTAGCCAATTTTAATGCTGTATACACTCTTGCATTAAAGTTGGGTTTCTGGAAACATTTATGACAGCTGTTCTCAACCTGTGGGTCTCAACCCCTTTGGGGGTTATATATCAGATACCCTGCATATCAGACATTTGCATTATGATTTATGACAGTCGCACAATTACAGTTATGAAACAAAAATGAAAGAATGTTACAGTTGGGGGTCACCACAACATGAGGAACTGTATTAAAGGGTCTCAGCATCAAGAAGGTTGAGAACCACTGCTCTAAGATGTGCCAAGCAACTTTGAGAAAGCCTTGTAGTAAATCCCAATGCATTCTCTTTAGTGGGTAGCTAATCTGAAGCCCAGGCATTAGGGATACAGATAAGCTCAGATAGACACAGGACCACTGTGTGAGACACAGGGGTCAGCGATGCCTTAAGCATCTTTTCTTCTGTTCTAAACCCTCAGTTTTCCTCTCTGGGGAAGGACGGGATGGAGCACAGTCAGCTCTGGGGTCCTAGTCAATTCTTCTTCTGGTTGTTTGGCCAGGGAGGCTGGGGGAAGGGGGACCTGAGACAGCTGCAGAGCCAAGTTGGGAGTCAGCTCCAGCTCTGTGCTCCTTATCAGGAGACCAGGTAGAAAGCCAGGGAATCTCTTCTCCACTGGGTGACTTGTTTCCAGCTCCCATCAGAGTTAAGTCTAATCACATGTCCTCTTCCCATCCTCCAGTAACGGAGAAGGAGACTTATATCCACATTCAGCAGCTGTGATACAAAACCACTACAAAAGATAAATACACAAAGAAGACAGGCAGGCACCCACTCCCTAGAGGGCAACCAAGCTGAACAGAGTAATTGCCAGATCCAAAGCTCAAGTGTTAACCTGACATGACCCACCAAAGCCCCATGGGTGGTAGTGAGCTGCAGTCTGGGCAAAGAGTCCAAAATGACAACCGCAATCCAACTGTCTGATATTGACTCAGGTCACTCAGGCTCTCAGGCTCTGAGCCACATTAACCACACTCCTCAAGTCCAGAGAGCTCTGATCCTTGGCGAGAGACCTTGGGCCTCTTTCATCTGTCTGGATTTCCTTATCTATCTTTTCTGGAAGACAGGCATTCCTTGGAAAATCAAACCCACTGCCATGGCCAGTTTAAAAGCATGACTCACTCTTTGAGAGAAAAATGTGAGAATTGCTGTCTTATACTCAGTAGTTCCAGCATCCCACATTTCCTCTGAAGTTCCTAACCCCAGTGTCTATTAAAGTTACTAACATCCGATTAAGTTCTGGTCATTGACAAAACACTTCAGAGCTGGGGAAGATGGCTCAACAAATAAAGTTCCTGTTGGGAATACACAAGAACCCAAATTCAGATCCCAAGCTCTCCCATAAAAAGCTGAGACTTGCCCCCACTGCTCTAGTTGAATCACAAACTGCAACATGCAGAAGACACCCTCTCTGAAATAAAAACATGGTGAAGAAGAAATAGAGAAAGACATCTAACATCAACCATTAGCCATCACAAATATATTCCATGGGGTACACACACACACCCATTCCACACATACAATGTTAAACACTTCACTGACAGTTCATTGAACCTTTCTGGTAGTGCTGCCCACTGGTTCCAGAAGTTGAAACTGTGTCACATCTTCATCTCTTCCCCCCTCTTCTGTAGCCCATAGCCGGTGAGCACAGGACACCTACCTAGTAGACACAAGGGAGCCTTTTGACTTGTCTCATGACAGCTCTAAGAATTTATCATGAAGTTCAAACAAAGAACGTAGTCTTTGACCTATTGATCCAGCTCCCCTAAAAGATACCCTGTTCCCTCTGGTTGGGACCCCTATGCCATTTATGATAGCTAAGTATTGCAGCTTTTCTTTGGAGGTTCTTTGGGACCACAGGATGACTGGGGAAATAACCTCTATATATGAGGAAGAAATGGAGGCCTGCCCATCATTCATGCTGTCAGCTGACTAGAACCTGCAACCCCAGACCACCAAAATGCTGTTATCTAATATGTAATTTGGATTAGTGCTGGGGTGATGCACTGAGGAGGGAGGATGGAATTCAAGTCATACACCCTTTCTAGGGTTTGAAATATTGGCAAGAAAGAGACAACTACTCAAGGAGTTGATGGTGAGGACCAGGAGAAGCAGACAGCACAGGGATGCATGGAGCACAGGCAAAACTGGACAAAAAGATGCTCCACGCTGTTAGCTGATATAGCTTTTCTCTGTGCTGCATGCTGAAGAATTTCCCACTCTACACTGACAGTCCACTGGAGGGAGCCCATTTTCAACAGAAGCCACATCTGAGCTCTTCACACCTTGTGGACCCCTGTCACACACCTTGCTCTGGTGTTTTGTGTGTGTGGGGGGTGCCTTACTGTGTCCATGCATTTTGTTTTGTATTGTGCTGTCCCCTGGAGCTGAGAGTGAGGGCCAGGCACTCTCAGATCCTGAACCATTCAGCCTTCTCCACTTGCCTATGTGGCATTGGGATGCCTGCTACCATTCACCCTGGGAAGACACTGACAACATAACATGGACTGTGGTCCAAAGCCTACTGATACCTCTAAATTTGATATCATCTGATATCTAGACTCTAGAGCTTTCTCCCCATTAGACTCCTATAGTCCTCCATTTAGCCAACATTTCATTTAGCAAGGCTTAGAGACTAGACAGGGCCAGTTCTGGAAGGATCTTGATCTACTCACCCCTCTCAGGACCATGGCTTCTTTCCCCCTCCCTTTTCCACAGAAGACATTTCAAGGCAAAGGAGGTAGAGCCATCAGGCTGACCCAACTCCAAACACTTCTTGTTCTTAGATTGAACCTGGCTGCTTCTTCTCCTCACCCTGTGATCCTCAGAAGTGGGTGGAAGACTGTGCAGCCCCAGCCCCCCCAGATTCCCTCTTTCGCTTCTTGGAAACTTCCCCCAAGGCCCAGTGCCTACTCCACAGATCAGAGATCTCCTTTCATCGTTGCTAGACCATGACCTGCCATGAAAAGTTATTCCTTTCACCTCCTGTACTTCCATCTGATATCATGGAGCAGGATACAAGTTTATACAAACAGGTAAAGCATTTAGAGGAGAGAGAGGTCGAGAGAAAACTGGATTCCTCCAACCTGAAGATACCCACAGAGCTCCCAGGATGTGCTCAGCACAGGAGGAACCCTTCATCCTTGCAGGACAATCAGATCTCTCTCTCTCTCTCTCTCTCTCTCTCTCTGTGTGTGTGTGTGTGTGTTACATTAAGTATCAGTTATGTTTTCTTTTGTGGTCACATGAATCTAGCAGGTAAAGCTGCGAGTATGGGTAAAGGTGTGGTCTGGTCTTGAGAGGTGGCCCACAGTATTATTGCACGGCTTTTTGACATGGCGGTCAACAAGCAGGCTCACAAGTAACATGGCTGCTCTGACATGGTGGTTCCAACATCTGGTATCAGCTTCCTAGAAGCCAAGACTTCAGTTTCTATTCATCTCCAGCCTGTGGTTACGCCTTCTTTCTGATCACCAGGACCTCTAGCGTCACTGGCATCTATTGCAAAACCTTCTAGAACACTCTCCCCACATCATCTCCTTCTATCAACTCTATTATTGGCCTATAGAGTGATTCATTTTCTATGAAGAGAGAGAACCCTGGGGACCCTGGGGAGGAGGAAGCAATGGGCATGGTGGTCATGTTTCCCTTTCCAGTGGGCAGGACAGAGTGAGATGGAAGGGGAATATAGTGAGAGTGGACTGGAAAGGGTAGACAAGAGACAGAAATCATAATTGGTAGGCTTTGAGTCTTACTCTAGGTGAAAAACTAATGAGACATTTAAGATACCATGCATAGAACCATATTTTGAAGGACCTTAAGGATATGAGATGCAGAGCCTAGGTTCATTCCAAAGGCAACAGGGAATCACCAGAGGTGTTTGAACTTGCCAGAAAGAGAGGTAGCTTAATCAGTAGTGGCAATGGCAGGATGGTATATGGAAAGGAACAGGTCTCTGGTAACCCAGGAAAGGAAGGTGCAGGAGAGCCAGCAGCTTGTAGTAACAGTAGGCTGTACTGCGACTTACAGAAGACAAGTAGTCCTAAAGACAGATTGGAAGGGCTGAGAGCCAGGTTCCACAACTGACTCTCCAAATACCCCACAATGCTCTTACTACCCTACTAGCCCCAGTACGTTGTACAAGAACCCAGAGATAGGACCCCCTCCTCCTCCTAGAAGGCTCCTCAAGAATCCTCTGTAGTACACAAATTCGGACAACTTCTTTTTCCAAATTGGGACTCACTGTGAAAACCAGCCTTCTTCCCACAGGAGAGACGGAATCTTCAAGGTTCCTGGAGAGGGAGATAACTTCTGCAGAAAGCACTGTCAGAAGCTTGGAGACAGCAGAGCAATGACCAGGGAGGGAGGGACACAGAGTGATCTGATGCTGGTCCCAGAAGTGGCACTGAACCCCCCTACCCACTCCCCAGTGCAGAGAGAGATGTCAAGCTCCCCTTCTGGGCCTCAGTTTTCCATGCTATTAAATGGGGATGGGCCTGCATCACAGGCAAGACATGAAGGAATCTGGTACACGAGTTCACGAATTCCTACAGTTCTAGGAGCCACGATTCTGAGCAGCATGACTCCATGTACACAATGTTATGTGTACATGAGCTGGAGAAGAGATGGTAGGAAAAGTATTTCAAAGGTGTCCTCAAGCGCCATCCAGGGACAGGGCTAAGAATCTTCTCATACCATAGACACTGTCTAAGGTTGTTACCCAAAGCCCTAGGGACAGTATCAACTAAACAGGCTCATCCATCCTCCTGCCAGATCGTCACTCTTGCTGTGTCTTTTGTCACCAAGATTCCACCTCCAAGCACCAATCGGAACTAAAGCTCTAGCCTAGCACAGGAGCACACGCTACTCTTCTAAAGATGAAAGAGATGTCTCCACATGTTTTGCCACTCAGAAGCCTGTCTCAGTGGGCAAATCTTGGCAGATGGTGGGGGATGGTGACAGGCAGGGAGTGGTGACATGGGCACCGTGTACCCAGCTTCAGATATAATTTTCTTACATGTCTTTTGTGACGATCTGTCTCTTTCTTTGCATAGGTCCTCACCCCAGTTTTTTATTGCGGAGGCATTACACACCATTGAGTGTTGCAACCTTGACGTCTCTTCAGGCTGTGGAACTGTACTGAACTGTCGGGAATCTGTGCACATATTACACATTTCTGTGCTAGACTGGGACTGCCCTAGAAAACATTAAGTATCCAGGTGTTGCATAAGCGGTTTCCTACCAATTAAGTAAGACATTACCTCCAGGAGGCAGCCAGGAAAATCATGAGACTCAAGAGGTAAACAACCATGTCTGGGAAAGTTGGAACTTGCAAGATGTTAAAAGGCACCTCCTCTGTGTAAAGAAACAATAAACAACAGCTGGGGGAAATACACTCTGACCAGCCTAGCTGTGAAAAGGAGATTTCTCACCTGTAGAACTACACCTGCTTGCGGAGAGCTTCTCCGAGCCTGTGGCAGCAAAGATGCTTCCAAGTCATGCTTGCTCTTAAAAGTATCCTCTCGCCCAGATTTCTGCTATTAGCCTCAATTAAACTCAGTGATTTACTAAGTTGTACTTGAGAGCAATTGATCTGTTGTTCTGGTTTGGGTCCGCTTTCTGGGGTGAGTAGGTGTGTATTTTGTGTCTCCCCAAGAACAGCCACTTGCACAGCACCAGACCTTGTCCCAAGGTTCTGAGTCAAGAGTGCGGGGTTGTGGGAAAATGCCCACTGGGTTTTCAGGTGGTTTCCTCACAGATATTAAAGTTTTTGGAACCCTGATACTGTCTGGACTTCCTTAAGGTTTCATCATTGGGTTCTAGCCCACTGCTATGAACTTGCATGTGCTCTTTCCATTTGTCTGCCTGTGCCCTACCTTGGCCTCTGATCACCACAGATTAGCTGTATGTGTCTTTCTGTCAGCCCTATGATTTTGTAAACCTTGAATATGTTTATGAAAAAACTGAGGGTATTCCAAGAACACGTGATACTAGAGGCATCTTGCACTTGCCCTTGCCCCGTTGCCTCAGTCTTAAGTAAGACAGAAGAGAGATTTCATTATAAGAAACTTAGTTCTCTTTCAATGTGTAGTCATATCCATCTGTTACTAACTCCTTGTCTAGACCATAGCTGTTACTGAAAGAGATTCCACCCATCAGGGGCTCCCGCTCAAACTCCAGATTAGGCACAGAGCACACCCAAACACCTGTTGTCACAGAAAGATCCTTTATTACGTGGGAAGAAAAGTTAAAGTGGCTGTTTTTTTTTTTTTTTACCCAGGCAGGAAAATGGCAGCAAACGACCTTGCAGGTGTGATTTTTAAAAGAAAAAGCGGAGGTCTGTGTTAGAATGTGCTAGGATGCAGTGGGATGTTTTCACTGGACAGGTTAATTAGATGAGCCAAAGGAGGCTTTTGATTGCTGAATTTTAATACTTGAACAGCAGGACCATAGCAGTAAGCCTTAGGAAGAGAAAGTGGCCAAATAAGGGAATGGACCTTAGACGTCTAACTTTAGGTATGTAATCCAGTGGTTTTTAGCAAGGCAGAGGAAATTGGGGAGAAGGCCAAGGCCTGCCAGACCCATGCTTGCCACACTCCAGCTGGCCAGAGTCCCCTCAGTCATTCCATCATCAGTTTCTAAATTACCACAAGCTGCTCGATCCTCTTTGGAAAACTATGAAGAAACCACCAAAAAGAGCAAGAGCCAGACGAGCCCTACTGTGGAGAACATGGCTGGCAGCTGGCCTCCAGAACTTGGCCAGTCTAACACCTCGTTCTGCTTTTGCTCATGAAGCTTTGTCAAACCCAGGTTGAAATTAGAGGCAATGGGAGGGAAATTCCACAGTCAAAGAGACTTGCTGACTGTGGTTCTCAAACTCCCCACAGAAACTAGGCATGGTGTCCTTTGGTGTCACATACCTGGTGTATCTTTTTCTCGGTTTTCTATAGACTAGAGCCTTCTGCATCTCTGGTCCATATGGGCATGTTGGGATTTCACAACCCTGTGTTTCCGGGAGATATTTTTATTTATTTATAAAGGCTTTAGCGCTTTACTCCCTTGTCTGTAGCACAAACATTATTGAAGGTCCTTCTCTGTCTGATGCTCCACATGCTAATCCTCTTCCTGGCATCCTCTCAGCCCCACATTCCCGCAAGTTTCAATATCCAGAAGAGCTAACTCGTTACTCAACTATGTGATAGCAACTGCCGGTTGCTTCTTGTTGTCAACTTGTTTAATTTACATGCATCTGGGGAAACTGAGTCCCAGAGGGCTGAAATAAGCATCTGAATTTGGGCATATAATCTCTAGTGGTTTGATTCCAGAATTCATTATCTTAACCCTGTCCTGCCCATTCCAATGCTAAGCTTTCAAAATGCTAAGCTCTTCCCCGATCTCCTCTCTTTTGTTCTTGGAATGAATCCAATGCCAAAAAGATTATCAACCATGGAAGAATAGAAGAAAGGAGATCAAAGTTATGGTCAACATGTCAGAAGTTCCACTCAATCTGGTACCTGAAGGGTATCAATAAATAACCCCATCCCTGTTTCTCATGTCTTGTGTGTTGATATTAAAACCTCCCATCTTGAAGGGATGCTCATCAAGACATAGACTTTAAAAGGGAGGCGAAGAAACAGGATATTCCAAAAGGATGTGAAATATTCCATCCCACATTAAGCTTAAGAAATAAACCACTCAGCTGGGCATTGGTGGCACATGTCTTTAATTCCAGCACTTGGGAGGCAGAGGCAGATGGATCTCTGTGAGTTCAAGCCCAACCTGGTCTACAGGACAGACTCCAAAGCAATACAGAGAAATCCTGTCTCAAAAAACCAAAAAAAAAAAAAAAAAAAAAAAAAAAAAAAAAAAAAAAAAAGAGAAAGAAAGAAAAGAAATAACTCTGAAACTAACCAGATTAACTAGGTTTCTCTCTTCCCCTTGCATATGTAAGATGTAAGGACTGATGAGAAACACATGCAGCTTAGTTCCCTGGAAAAGGCCCAAACCAATCAAGTGGTGTTAATAAAGCAGAACTCATCTAGCCACAGTGCCTGGAAGACTGAGGCTTAAGTGAATTGAATGCTGGCTGTGCAGTGCTCCCAAGGTTTCTAGGTTGTGTGAACTGTCATCCATGCTGGGATGGGCTTTGGTGAGGCAGCTGTCTTGAGTCACATTTGTTCCTGTAAGTAACCTTCATCCATATTCTTGTAAATAACCCCATTATAACTCACTGGTTCCCCAAGCTGAACTTTAGTGGTGTCTTTGGTCTGCTGTTTCCCTACCTGGGATGAGTAGACATTTGTTCACATCTCTCTAGGAATAGTATCACACATAAAGCATGTAGTGGCTAATTGTGGTTGTCCCCTTGACACAGATGGAAAGAGGGAGCATCGGCTGCTGAATTGTCTTCTTTTGATTGGACTGGAAGCATGTCTGTCAAGCATATAGGAGGATGTGATGGTACTGTCCTTGGTAAGCAATCCCAGGCTGGAGAAAGAAAGGTAAATGAACAGGAAGGGAGAACAAGGCAGAAAGCAGTGCTCCTCTATGGCAGGTTCTCAACCATCCCAATGCTGTGAACCTTTAATAAGCTCTTCGTGTTGCAGTGATCCCCTCAATCATAAAATTATTTTTATTGCTACTTCATAACTCTAATTTTGCTCTTATGAATCATAACGTAAATATCTGTTTTTTTCTGATGGTCTTAGGCATCTCCCATTCAACTCCCACATCTCCCAGAGGGGTCAGGACCCACAGGTTGAGAACCACTACTCTATGGTCTGTTCTTTAGTTCCTGCCTCCAGGTTCTTGCCTTGAGTTCTTACTTTGATTTTCCTTGAGCATGGACTGTAACATTTACTACCCAAGTTAGACACTGTTAATGTTTTTATCACAACAGCAGGAAATGAAAGTAGGACCAAATAGCAACCGCTTTTCCAACAATCCACTTGGGTTGACAGTTGCTTTGAGATGCCCTTGTCATAACTAAGCATATGCCTTCTTGTGCTATACACAAAGCAAGGTAGGTCTAAAAGGCCTTACCTAGACCAGATAGCTACTGCAGGTGATCCAAAAAGATGATGCCTGGATGCTTGATGGTGGAGGTCCTAACATCTCAAGTCTCATACTTTGCTCCCTTTTAACTGCCTCTTACCAGTTCCATGTCCTGCCTCCCAATGAGTGACAGCACCTAAGCTGGCTAGGAATATATGAACTCTTGGTTTCTAAACTGAAACTCATAAGATGACTCAGGGTTCTGGGAAGGGGGAAGGTCCCAAATGATTTATTTTTAAAAGGTCTAAGTTCCTTCTTGACAGAGGAAATCCGGAGTTTGGGGATACATTTCAAGTATTCTCACTTCTACATTGTTAAAAAGTGACAAGGATGTTCACAAAAAACAACATAAATAAGAGCTGTCATCATGGCCCTCATTACTTTTCATACTAACTCAAAATATAAATGATTTCAAAAGAGGATTCAACTCAGTGGATACTAAGTTATCCAGTATAGGCCAAGCCCTAGGTTCAATACCCAGTACAGGAAATAACAGAAAGTTTAATGAGTTGGAAGAGGGCAAGAGCAATGATAATTAAAAGGGGGCAACAGATAACTGTATTGAATTTACATGCATGCATATATGTGTAAACACATATACACACATGACACACATTCTCTGCAGATAATAAAGCACACACATATACATCATCCAGATTGAGTCTCCTCTAATCCTTTTATTGTTTGACAGTTTCATATGTTTATAAAATGAGTTGTAGTCATTTTCACCCCTAATTCCTCCACCTATGCCCATCCCTCTCCCACAGGTACTTCTCAATGAGTCCCCCTGCTACTTCCTTGTCTTCCTTTGAGTTTAATTAGAGCTAATTGCCTAAGTGTGGAGGGAGGTTATTGAATCGCTATATTACTGACAAAAGTCCCTTCTTTCCCTGAAACAAACCAACATTTAATTGTCAATAGTCCCTCTAGGAGGGGTTGGAGCTCCTGGGCCCCTCCCTATTACAGGATGAAGTGTTGAGAAGCCCAGTTTTGTGAAGATCTAAGGGAAGTAACCACAAGGGAAGTGAGGGCAATAGCCATATTGTATCCAGAAGATGTCCTTTTGCTGATGTCCTTTTGCTGCACCTCTCCCCATCCTTGGCTCTGGCAGTTTTCTCCCCTCTCTTCTGTGATGTTCCCTAAATAGGTATTAGGCTGTCCTTGTTGGGGCTGAGGACTCCACTATCATTAGGTTCCTTCTTCTTGTTTAATACAGTGTCCCTATTTTCCCAGGTTGAAGGTGTTTCCAAAGACTCTACACTTGTGGTACAAAAACTAATAGAGTCCCAAACAAACCAAGATGAGTGCTTCATGCTAAATGTAGATACACTTGATACTTTGGGTTCTGGTTTATTCCTTGTTTCCTACATGAGTATGCTATCATTTAGAAATTGTTTTTGCAGTGTCATTTGAGTTGGATTTCAGTATTATTTCAGAACCTGACCTTAGAAATTTGACAAATTTTCAGAGGGCTTCAGAGTATAGTGCCCTTCACCATAGAAATAAATAGAAATCTGTTGACTGTGGAGGCTAGAGGGAACACAGAGCTTCTATGGACCACAGCCTCCAGAACTTAGCAAAGGAACAACTCCAGTCTTTAGTTGTATTATAACTGCAGAAACCTCAGAGATTGGGAGGGGATACGAAGTCATTTAAAAGCCTTAAAGCTAAAATGGAGTTACTTGAGATTCATTGACTCCAGTAACACTCTCTCAATGATGGTCATTTGTGCAGAACATCTCTGCCATGGATCCCAAATTTGCACATGGCTAGAGGAGCTATCAAGCTTCACTTGCCATTGTGATACACCAGCATTTGAAGGTGCCTTGGGAGAGATGGATTACATCATGTATTTGCCATTTCATACAAAAAACACCCCCATCTATTACACTGACCTAAAGATGCTATGGTTGACCTAATAGGATTTTTTTAATCTTTAAAAATATAGAATAGAAATGAGTTTTCACATCAAGATAATAAAATTCTTGGTTCATAATAATGTGTTACTTTTCTTGTCACTGTAACAAAATACCCAGCTTCAGAAGTTTTACAGTTCCAGTGGGTATAGTCCATCATAACCAGAAAGGCAGACCAGCTACTTGGCAATGAGAATGTGTGACAAGTTCTTCCCATAACATCTGAGCCAGGAAGCAGGAAACATTGACCAGAAAAAGACACAGGTATAACCTTCAAGACCAGTCCCCCAGTGACCCACTGCTGCCCCCAAAGTTTTCCAAAGGTTCCACAAACCCTCTTAACAGCACCACCTGCTGGAAAGTTGGTGTTCAAACATATGAGCCTATGAGGAATCACTCATATTCAAACCATAACAACTACACACTATTAAATCAAATTATCTACTACATTTGGTCTCATTTTTTCAGAAACAACTTTACAAATACATAATAAAAACAACTCTATATATGACATGAAATTTGAGTCGCAAATAAATATTTCACAGTGTCTGGCAGACACTAACCTAAGGATAAGTTTATTTTGTTTTGTTTTCTTAGGGTTTTATGTTCTCCTTGAGTTTGCTCTGTAACTGAGGGCAACCGTGAACTTCTGATCTTCCTGATTCTACTTCAAAAGTGCTGGGAGTACACTCAGGCCACCATGCTAGGTTTATGTAGGAATGGACATGGAATCCAGAGCCTCATGCATGCTAGGCAATCACCATACTATATTTCCAACCCTCGTAAATTTGTGATTTTCATAAATAATTAAATAAAATATCACCCTAAGTACCAATTAACACCTGTGCCCACTGAGAGCTTTATCATCATTTCCACTTTAGTAAGTGAATGTGGATAACATGATATCATAATCATTAGCATAATAGCCTGGCATTTAGATAAAAGTCAATTGCAAGATTATGGGATTGTTGTGGGTTCATTTTCTGTCTCTACAGAAATAACAAAAACATGTTTTATTTAGAATGCTGCAGAGGGCACTAAATGTTATAAAGATATTTAGATGCACCACTCTGCCTCACATAAAAATTTAACAAAATTTAAGTGAGTGGACATTTGAATGGGAAGTATTAGCAACTGTTCACCCTGAGAATGTCACACAGTATACCTCTGAACACTTCCAAACAATGCATAACAGCGACTAAGCTGACATGCTAGCATGGAAAACCCAGGTATGAAGAGGGATAATTACCAGCAGTTTCGGTTCTCACTCTGTACATTTGGCAGGGCTGGATTTCCATGCCATCATGAAAACAGTCAAGAACACATGGCTCACTTCAGTCAATAAAAGGCAAGCCAAACTGACATATGCCACTCTGGGCAGGGCTCACTAAGAACTGGGACACATATTTCTATGTCTTTAACATAGACTCTAGGTATATTCGCTGGTGAAGAACCTCAATCAGGGTCAATCATGGAATTCTATATGTACCATGTCAATAATACCACAAATTTCTTCTGCTGCCTGGACAGAACAATCAGACATCTGAGTGCTTTATTACAAGACCCACCCTTGCCCCACATGGCACATTAAATCTTTGTTGTCTTCCCCATCTACCTTGTGATGGCTATTCTTGGTTGGTAACTTGACTATACCTATAATTAAGTAAAACACAGATGGCTGGGCATATCTTTGAAGGGCTGTTTCTACTTAATGTGAAGCGGAAAGGACAACTTCTAATCTTCGAAGCAGAAAGAGTCACCTTTAGTCTGGACCACACTATCTATGGCAGCCTATATATGGACATGGAAGAAGGAAGCCAGCTAACTTTTTACCTGCTTGCTCTCACTCCCACTGGTAAGTCCATTCCTGCACTGGCATTAGAGCCTACTTCTTCAGGCTTCCAGCATACACTGAAGACCAGCTGAGACATCAGCCTTGTGGCCCGAATAACTACTGGATTCATGATAGATGAATTCTATACTGGATTCCATTGATAGACTGATAGATGGCCATTTCTGAACTAGCTGGACCACAGCCTGTAAGCCATTCTATATATATATATATATATATATATATATATATATATATATATATTCATTCTATAAGTTATATTCCTCTAGAAACCCCTGACCCCTGACTAGTACATGCCCCATCAGTAAAGTGTGGATAATAACATGAATTTAGCACTTGAACAGATAAACTGCTTTCCATCCATAGTTGGATCCATGTTTCAGACTATATTGCCTCTGTTATCATCAAAGATGGGTGGGATGTGATACCTGAAATCCACTCTGTCAATTCAGGAATCCAGATGCATGACAAATACCCAATTTCTAATAACTTCCATGAGCTGGTCAGAGGACTTTCATGTATATCCCATAATACATATAAAGACTCAGAAGCAACTGGACAGTCATTGCCATCCAGACAACAACTTCTCATAATAAAAATCTCTGTGCATCTCTTATACTCAACCCTTATCCCAGATGTCATTCAGGGGTACACCCAACTGATTCTACAAAGTAATGAATGATGATACATTGGCATATAATGTATGCACTATGTAGTCTCATAGGCTCCCGGGAAGCTCACTTTATGTTCTCCCTGGTCCTTGCCCTTTAATTAGAAATACATGGTAGTTGTTTTTCCAGAATACCCACTTGATTGCCATGGTGCAGCTGGGCAAGCCATGACAAGTCATCAGGGGCTATCTTCTGCTGGGAAAAATAAGTATTGACTAGAGCTAGCGATATAAGGACTGGGTGTTCCCTAGGCCCAGTAGAATCTGTTCATGTCTCTTTTAATAAGACATGACACGCAAGTTTCTTGGAAATCATTTATTTTCCAGTGAAGCCCAGGATTGCTTCTCCTTATCCTACAAACTGATAGCTGCAAACTATTCCAGGAGAACAAAGATTTTACCAGGAATCAGGGAACAAATTGGGATGCCTATTGCCCAACTGGGAATGGTGATCCAATCCCAGAGTCTGCATTTGAGTTATTTTTACTGAATTGTCACCATAACTTTGAAGAAATTGTTTTCCTACTCTTTGCTTCAGTCTGTTAGTAAAGGAAACTTTGAACTAGCTAAATGGCTCCCAAATTGGTCTTGAATAAAACTCACCTAGTCACACAGAGAACTTCAGAACCAGAAAATTCCAGACAACATCTCTAAAAACTGTCTCTGTGTTTGGCGTGGCTAATCAGCCCCTCTACATAATATTTGCCCAAGGCATCCTTAATGTTGCAGCCAGGTCTGGATACCAGTGCACTGGATAGTCCATGAGTTTCCTGGGTACCTCATCACTTTCTGGCTTTTTCTTCTTCCCTAATTGGTGTTGCATGATAGTGTTTGTTCTAACATTGTCACACACTTGTCAGAGTAAAGTGGTACAGCCTATCATAACTCATTTCAGTTGCCTCTTGGTTGTGCAGGTGAAGAGGTGAATAAGGACAAATGCCTCCTTCAACTCTGTCTGCAGCACTGTGACCACTGAGAATGGAAAAGGAGCCAAAAGACAGAGCAGAAAGTTTTATTTCCAGGAGGACCTAGTCAGAATCTGGCTGGTTCCCATACATACCCATTCCCTGCATTCTTTTCCCAGGTAACTGTTTCTGATCTCAGTTAATGATCTCTTTTACTAGCCATAGGGCCACAGTCAAGCTGGTAAATTTTCCTTAGAATATTGCTTGCTGGAACACCACTCAAAAGACAGGAAAAGGGAGTAACACAAATAGTCCCCTGGAAAGAACAGCACCTCAACTGACTTAAGTTTCATTTCAACTTCTTGCATGGAATTCTTTGAATTCTGTTTAAAAATAAAACAAGAAGGGGAAGTTGCATAATCAAATGGATTCAAAGGCTGACATATACAAGGTTTCCATAGAATTACATTCCTGGTGTCCCTTGATGTCCATCAACATTGGGATAAGTCTTCCATTCCTTATAAGTCACCAGGCTGCCCTGCCTCTGGGTTGTGGTAGCATCACAAGACCTTGCTTATTTGCTTTTAGAAGACATTTTATCACTAGTCAACTATAGTATGGCCTTGGGCTCACTCTTCATCTACATGTAGTTATCTTACCAGACTAGGGGTTACAGCTAGTGGACTCGCCATACACTATTTACTCTTCAAAGCAAGTTTTGACATCAGATAATTTAACAGTCACAGTGGGTCCTGTTTCTATGCAAGAATATTAAAATGTTAAATATAAAGACATTATGAGCTTTCAGACATAGATAAAATAACTGTCCTGTTAGGGATGAAAGCACTCTAAAGTGCCTGTCCTTTGGCTATCAGACTATTCAAACATTAGATCTCTAGAAACAGAAAATTCTCCAGGTATTTCAGGCCAGGGAAAGGAAAAGGCTGGTTTTCTGGGCCCAGCCAGAAAGGGTGCTTGTTGACTGAAAAGAAGAAAGAGGAGGAGGAAGAGGAGTAGAAGGAGAAGATTATCTGCAAAGAAGGCTAAGGCTGACAGGGTGACAGGTATGTTCACACACTGACCTGGACTGTACTGTCTCTCTATGCATGCATCTGGGCTTCTATTTATACCTAACCCTCATATTAAAACCCAAAAGATGGGTTTGGCCAGACCCCTATCCAACAACTGAATTGCCTAGTGAGTAAATCTCCCTTTTCTGCTTGTCACAGTTAATTATATAGTTAATTGGACCTCTGAGGATATATGCCTGAACTTGGCATCTTAGGAGACTGCCAAGGCCCAGGCTTTGACCCTAATTTCAGTAACAATTTTAATATGTTTTTCTAGTAACCAAATCCAGATTTTGAGTCCTGTGCTATGGTCTTTCTCTTGGTGATGTTAAAAAGCACTGCAATGCAAATACCCAGTGTCTTACATTAACCTTTGCCTTCAGTCATAGGTGAAGCAAGTTAAAAAGAGCTGAAAAACTATTCAGCCCAGGAATGGCAACCATACAGGCTGTACCATTGTCTGATGCCATGCTCATGACAGACCTGAATATGTCTGTCAATCACAGCATCTTCATCATTAGTGCAAGTTAAGACTTCATCATTGCTTCTTCATTTTTCTGCAGCACTTTCTGGTTGTCCACTACTGAACTCTAAAGCTGACACATAATTGAGAATTCTCTTTCAATCACTAAACTTGTCAAAATTCTATCCTTTATATCAAAGTTGGAACGACTTCCTCATGGTCACATTGGGCAAGTTGTTAGCTTAAATCATGACTAATCTCAAGTTGCTTAACAACAAGTCCTTTTTCATCTCACCTGCTGTTTTGCTTTTCCTTTAGCTATGATTTTCATATCCATTAATGTTGTCTCATTATGGCAGCTCAGAGAATGGATAATGGCATGATTTCTAAGTGAAAAACATGCACAGATCTGACCTGTAAGTCAACATACCTCCACAGAATCAGACACACAAGACACACCCAGCATCCCCACAGACTAGAAGGCAGTCTCCTACAAGATTCCAAATTCCTCTCTGGCTAGAGAAATTACTGGTCACACTCCTGTGGAAAAAGCTGCAGAGATGCATTACCAGGTAAAAGCAAGGCCAGTTATATAGGATATATATGGTGTTATACAGGATCTGAATTCAGTACCCAGGACTCACTCTAGCTCTAGGGGATCCAATAAATAACCTCTCATGGTCTCTTCTGGCACCTGCACACATTTTTGCACACACAAACACATACTCATCAACTTAATTAAAATAAATAAGAAATTAGTCAGCATTTTAAAGGAGACAAATAAAATCTATGCAAAATGATCTGTTTTTCCTGCTGCCTCTATCAAAGTATAATTGATATATGGAAAGGTACGCCTATTTTAAGGGCATGATTTCATGCATTTTGTATGAATAAGCAACTAGTTCACCATCACTCAGGTCAAAACATAATTGCAAACAATCCTTCTGACAAAGCTGATGTAGCCTCATCATTATTGCCTCTACTTAATTGGAGAGCTAGGGGATTAATACATCAAAAGGCAGAGTGTTCCTTCTATCAGAATCCACAACAGAAACCACCATCTTGACCTCTATTATCATAGGTTAACTTCATCTTCTAATAAGATAAAAAGTCTTCTTCTTCATAGCTGCCCAACATTTTTAAGACTAATTGACTCATATTTTAGTGACAGGGCAAGCTTTCCAAGAATGTAATCATCTGAATGAGAGGTTTTACAATATCTACACAATTGATTTATTAATCCCTTAGCTGTGGAATTAAATGGAGACTTGAATGATAATGTTGTATCAGCTTTGTCACATGTACAATTTATAACCATAAAAATGGAAATCACATAGTTCATGACTATGGAAAAATGAATAAATTAACTGCAGCAGGCCCAGGTATGCTACAGTTAATTTAAGCTAATTTAAGTATAGAACATTTAAGTTCAAGATTATTGAGTGTATTTAATGGCGTCTTAGAAGTCTCACCGTGACAACTGAGAAGGCAATATGAGATCTTGGATAAGAAATTATTCAAAAAATCAAGAGCTGTGGCAGGGAAATTTGGTAAAATGAACTTCATTGGTGTTGAAAAGTTCTGCTTGATGAAAGGCATTGTTAAAAGGAAACTCCACGGACTGGAAGAAGTAGTTTGTGGCGCTCAGTCTAATTTCCAACAGGAATTTTACTCAAAGCCTACAAATAATTCTTAAGCCCAGCAGTAGGACAATGACATATTAAAAATGGCAAAATATTTGACTAGACACGCTCCAAGGAACATATGAAAAAGGAAAAAGCAACATAGGAAATTCTTTCCTGTGACTTTTAGCTTCCCTACTTGGACATGGGACATAGAAGGATAACTTCTGTGTAACAAGAAGAACATTGAATCAACTGAAGATTCTCAGATCTGCCAGAGTGCTTCAAGGCAACCAGAGAAGAACATGGACACAAACAACCACACCTTGTCAGGAGCAGGGACAAAACCATCAGTTAGAGAGCATAAGCTGCAGCTGGCAAACTGATGGATCTTGAAAATGCAACTGTGCACCCCACAGGGTGAGGAGGGGAGACCCAGCCCTTGCATAAATTTATTTCTAGGAGTGTTACCAGATTTACAGGGTAAAAATCACACAAATGTTCTTTCATGCCTCCAGTGAGTTCAGAGGAAAGGGCCATTTTGAACTATACTCAAAAGAAATGTTTCCATCCTTAAAAAAAAAAAAAAAAAAAAAAAAAAAAGCACTAGAAGATTCTACACACATTGCTAGGGGAGATAAAAGTAATCATCTATCTTAAGATCTTAAGGCAGCTATGAATGCTGCAGGCTCCAATAATGGCTGCCTGGCAAGGTGCCATACCACAGGTGCAGTAATGGTATGAACATAACGGGAGTAACCAACCTCTTTCTGACTGGATTTCAGATCTTCTCCCCAAGGCAGAACTTATGCCTGGCACTGTTAACAGGGACAAAACCCTGAGACTAGATAAGTCATGGGCCCTAGGAGAGAACTCACTTCTAAGTGACATAGAATTAAACTAACCTCTAAGGATTTATTATTGTACCCATAGATAAACACACTCCTGAACCCTCCACAGACAAGATTCTTTTCATGTTAGATGATGACTGACACAAAAATTCACAAATAATCAGTGTGCATAAGAGTTTGGAGTGCTCAGCCCTAAATATGACATCTACATCACACACCCTATTCCCAAGATTCAAGGAATCTTGCAGAAGTGGAGCTGGACAAAGGCAGTGGGTTACTACAGAGACTGAAGAGGAAATTTGTACATGTAAATTAACATTGGCAGCAAAAGCGCACGCACAAAACCAAGTCCATCTGGAAGTTCAGCCTCCACTTAAGGAGTAATTGGCAACTGATGGCTGCCAGGAAAGGAAGAGCCAGATTTCTTTGAGGATGCAGCCCATGAAAGACTATTCATGTTTCAGTAGCTGAAGCTACACACATTTATAAATTGATGGTACTAAGTGGACTCCACAGGTTCAAAAGAAGGAGAAAAGAAAACATGAAACTGGAAAGGAATCATGATAGTCAAGACAGGAGCAATAGAAAGGAAAGACATGGGGATAGATTTCATTAAAACATGTCATACGCACATGCACATAGGAAATTCTCAATCAATAAAAATGTATTTTTAAAAAAAAATGCCAGAGTTTGCTGTTTTCTACTAATCCCAAAGGAAAGTTGTTTTTCCAGAACTTAATCTACATAGGGAATGGAAAACACCCATTCTAAACAATCATTAGGCCTCCCTGAGGTAGAAAGGTCGATCATAGTGATTGAGACTTCAACATACCTTGCAACTGCATCTGCAGGGATTCTTCCCACAATGCCAGAGGATTACTGATAAAAGGGCAGCAAGATCCAGATATTCATGTAATAAAGACTTTCTAGAGAAACCTGACTCACTATTAGATAAACAACCCCCTAAAGATTGACTTACCTCAGTTCCTGTTACCCAATACACTGTGCCTGGTTTCAACAATGTGTCTCAAAAATATCAAAAGGCAAGAAATGCATAGACTTGGGGAGGAGGGCAAGAAAGGGTATTTGGTAAGGAAGCAGCAGAAAATATGAGGTCATCACACTGAGAACTTAACAATTATGAACAACATTGTAAGAACTTAAGTTGTGAAAAAACAAACAAATGTCAGCTGAGATAGGGGAACACTAATAAAAAATGCAAAAAGATGTTCTAAGGATCAAAACACCCTGACAGAAAATAATAATGTCATCCAGGAACTCTGGAGCAGAATGGGCAGAGCCAAGGAAAGACTCAGTAAGCATGGGGATGGGCCAGTAGAACTCTCCAAAACTGAGATGCAGAGAGGAAATAAAATGGGTTATTCCAGAACTCTGAAAGAAAAATGCTGAAAGTGCATATGCAAAGTGAGGGTGTCAAAGGGAAGGAAGGAGAAAGAAGAAGGAAAGCATGTGAAACATTCACAGTTGAGAATTTTCCAGAGTTAATGACAGATGCCAACCATATGGCAGGTGGAGACTTCAGTACACGCTCCTTAGTAACTCACAGATCTGCGAGGGCAATCATCAGGGCTAGATGACCTACACAGTGTCACTCATCATCAGGATTTAATGGGATTCTAACTGATGTTTATAGAAGGTTTAGTCAATAAAGATTAAAAACGAAAATACACATTCTTTTCAATGAGTGTGCAAAATTTACAGGACAAACCATGTTTGGTAAGTCTCAAAGAAGAGAAATGGCATAACACATGCTTCCCAACCATGACTGAATCAAACTAAAGGGTAATAAAAGAAAGAAGGAAACTCTCCAAGCGTGGAGATTAAACCTCATATTTATAAATTATGCATTAATCCAGCAAAAGATCTCAAGAGAAAATTGAAAACATCTTGTACAAAGTAGAACTAAAACACAACGTAGCAAAATGTATTAAACTGAGCAAAAGGGTTAGAAGGAAATGTGTAATATTAAATGGAAGTATAAAATAAGAAGGATCTAAAATAAACAAATTAAGAATCTGCCTGGCAAAAGCAGAAAAAGAAGAGTATAAACTCCAAGGGGGCAGAGAAAAAAGAAGAAACACAAGAGTAGAGAATAGGAAAACAAAAGAAAAATCAATGAAACTGAAGTCCAAGCCTTTAAAAGAACAACAACAAAATAAAAATCAATAGATCTACAGCTAGGACAACCACAAGAAAGCAAAGTTACAACTCCCAGAAACACAAGAAGGGCTGTCACTACCACACCTCTAGACACAGTGAACAATAAAGTCATGGTATGAGGAACTCTTCATCCAAATTTTGAAACACAGGGAAAAAGCCAGTTTCTTGAGACACACAATACCAGTGCTCACATAAGGAAAAAGAGAGAACCAGAATCCTCATATCAGTTACAGAGTTGAATAACCAACAATTCTCCAACCCAGAAAGAACCAAGACCTCTCTCAAATGGGTGCCTAGCAAGCTTGCCAGGATATTTAAGTAACAAGTAACTACTCACCAAGCTCCAAAATATAAAGTCAAAGAGAACATTTTCAAATTCACTGTGAGGCCAGGAAGATCTGAATAGATAGCTGCTCTTACACTCAGGAAGAGTCCATACTGCCACCTGTCTATTCTTCCCAAGCTAGCATAACCTGGATGACACTCACAGCAGAAGAAAAGCAATGGTCAGCAGAACACACATGAAACCAATGAGCATAAATGCAGACTGCCTCAGCAAAGAAGGCAGAGCCCAACCTGTTTAAAAGTTATATGCCACATAAAGTCTAATTTATTCCACACAGGAAAGGCTAGGAAGTCAGTTGAGTGCACACATGTTTGCTGCCCAAGAGTGAGGAACAGAGTAGGTGTCTCCAGCACCCACAGAAGGTAGGCGTGATGTCATGGGTCTTTAACAGCAGCACTTCAGGAGGAAAGCAGAGACAGATGGATCCTGGGTAATTGCTGGCCAGCTGAAATGGACAGCTCCAGATTCAGTGAAGAGACCTTATTTCAAAACATGAGGTGGAGAAGTGATTGAGGATATCACTAATTCCATTTTTTGCCTTCACACGTACTTGCACAAGTGAGTACTCACACATGCATAAGTCATGCACACACACAGAAACTAAATATTTTTTTATAAATTAAAAATTATTATGGTGATCTATCACATCAATCAGCTGAAGGACAAAAGGTCACACAATGCTATCAACAAACCCTGAAAAGCCTTTAGTGGAAGTACACACAAAAGGACATATCCATTCAGAGTTGTAAAACCAAAAAAAAAAAAAAACACTTCTTACACTGGGGACAGAGGGAAGCTTCTCGACCTAGAAAACATCCAAAGGCCTGCAGCAGACTCCACACTCCCTGCTGATCAGGATCTCATAGGACTGAGACTAGCAGAGCAAGGGACACTGCTCTCACTGCCACAGTGTCATGGCAGTGGAACTCCTGGATGACTCATTAACACAGGCAAGAAACCAAAAGGTGCACAGATAGGATGACAAAAGTTAAGCTTCGCCCAAGAAAAACATGATTGACTTTTACAGAAAATTGCAAAAAATCAACAATATGTATAAAACAACACTCTTACAATTAATTTGTGTCCATAGAAAGGTTGCAGAATATGAGGTTGTGGTGTAAGATTCGTTAACCTTCTACTATATCAGTAATGGGCAGACAATTAATGATACTATATCATTTACAGTTCCACTGAAAGTTATAGTACCACCAAAAGTCATGTCCATAGGACTTAACCATAGGAAAGATGTGTGATATACATGAGAAAAGCCATGTGCAAGTCTGTGCAAGGAGAAAGAACTCAGCCAATAGAGGGATCTCAATACTGTCAGCCTCTAAGCTCTTCCCCACAGGACCTCTTCATTCAACACAATTTCAATCAAAATCCTACCAAGTTCTCTGATGGATATTGACAAACTGGTTCATACATTTACAGAGAGAGGCAATATACTCAGGTGAGTTAACATAATGCTGAAAATAAAAGTCAGAGGTCTCACGTTACCTGACCTTAAGACTTATGACCCAGTTACAGGCATCGAAGTGCCATGGGACTGATGATTTAATAGAAAATAAATCAATGGGACAGAAATAGTTCCACACAAATTACCTTTGAAAACCAGCAGAGGCAATTCAAGGGAAATTTTTCAGCAAATGGATCTGTAATGACTGGGTGAACACACAAAAGGAAGACAGATCTAAACGAAGACTCCATGCTTCTCACAGAAATGAATGTGAAATGAATCGTACATGTAAGTCCTTCTACAATTTAAAATTCAAACCATACAGCACTAGATGAACTACATAGGTTTTAAAAGACAGAGAACACATGATATTGGGAGAACAGAGGTGGGGGGATGTGGCAGGGTAATTGGAAGGGAAGGGATGGGAGATGGATTTGACCAAAAGAAATTATATGCATGTATGAAATTCTAACTCGGCAAAAAGATAACTTCTAGAAGATGAGATGGGAGAAAATAAATGACTTGGACTTGCTGTTAACTTTATAGATACAACATCAAAAGCATACACAAATAAAATAACTGATAGATTAGATTTCATGAAAGGCAAAAGCTTCCACTCTAGAAAAGGCACTGCTGATCAAATGACAAGTCACAGATTAGAGGAAATTATTTGCAAAACATATATCTGAAGAAGGACTTCTATGAAAAATGTGTAGACAGTTCTTTTTAAAAGTCACCTACAGAAAGGTTAGAATCTGTCAATAAAGACAATAAAGTGCAAGATCCAAAGGCAGCACACATCATCAGCTGTACTTCTTCCCAACAGCAGTGAGTGGTTTGAGAGGGGAATTTCCATAGCAATTGCATTCACAATAGTCTCAAACAAAAGAGAATTAAGAATGAAGCAAGAAAGTGTAAGGACTGTACAATGAAGTTAGGAAACACTGCAAAAATAAAATCAAGAGGAAGTAAGGGAAGAAAAAAAACACTCATAGGCTCATTTAAGATGTAAATACTTCCAAGGAAACCTACAGACCCAAATCCCAATGGCAGGTTTAGCAGAAACAGAGGGGCATATCCTAAAATTCACTTACATTATTAATGGACCTTAAATAGTCCCTATAATCTTAAACTCCCAAATCTGCTACCAATTCACAGTAACCAAAACAGTATGGTGTTGACATAACATTAGACAGAGACCAGTGAAACAGAACAGAGATCCCAGAAATAAATCCTAACACACATGGTCCAATGACTTCTAAAAAGAATGTCAAAAATTTTCGATTGTTTTCCTGAGAATTTTTTCTGGGAAAACTGGATATTCTCATACAGAAGAATGAACTTGGGTCCTTTCCTTCACCACACCAAAACTTAACTCAAAATGTATCAAAGACCTAATCTAAGATCCAAAACAACAAAACTCTTAGAAGACAGCATCGCCAAGATGCTGGAATTAAGAGTGACTTTCTGTGTATGGCTCCTGAGTCACAGGTGACAAAAAGCAAATAAAACTACTCAAGTAAGACTTTGTGGTAGCTGAAAAGGTTTCAGCATCAAAGGATAGTATCAGCAAGTTGAAAAGACAATGGGAAGAAGTACTTGCATTATTTTTATCCAGAATAGAGAACATGTGCAACTCAACAACAAATGACTTGATTCAAACATGGGCAAAACAATCCTCCAAAGGAAACATACACAAAGCTTATTAAGTCCATGGAAATATGTTTATCATCACCAATAAACATTAGAGAAATGAAAACAAATGCTGTGATAAGTGAGGACCTCCCATCTACTAAGATGTTTACTAGTGAAGACTGTATCAGGTTTCTCCAGGATGTGGATGGAATGTAGCCTTGTGTGAGGCTGCTGAGCGAATGTCAAATAGGACAGCTCTGTGGGAAGAGTAGTTCTTAAAGTAAACAAATACATGATTACCATAGAGTTCAACAATTCCACTTCTGGGTATTTACCCAAAGAAATCTAAAACCGGTTTCAGTGGGACACTTGCCAACCCATGCACTTCCAAGTATTATATACAACTAAAGCATGAAAACTAGTTAGATGTTCATGCATGAATATGTACACTGTTGTATGCCTAATGTGGAATCTTATGAGGCCTAAAAGAGAGGAATTGTGGTATGTGCAACAACATAGAAGTCCCTTGAGGATGTGATGCTAAGTGGGATAAAGCATTTGAAGAAAATTTAAATACATTATGTGTCTGCTTACATGAGGTAGAAAAGTTGCCATCATAGAAGGGGTAAGTAACAAAGGTTACTGTAGGTGGATATTGCAATGGGTGTGATCATTCAGTGGGTGTTATCAGGGTGATTCCCCAGGGTCAGGGAGCAGGTAGGGATGGGGCTTGTTTATTGAGAACAGAATGCTTTTCACAAAATAGAAAGCCATGGAGACTGATAGCAAGTCCATGTGGATGCCACACCACATGGTTATGAGAAAACAGTAATTTTCAAAAATTAGGGAGTGAGCTAGTAAACTACAAAGGGCATAGAGGAATCTATGCAATATTGCTTAGTAAAAGGAGCCAGCCTGGAAGTGCTGTAACATAAGATTCAATGATAATGATGCATGAGTACTAAGAGACATATGAGGTCAGCAATTTGCAACCGTGTTTCCCCTTCACATCTTCCTATGATTTCCCATCCACTGTGTGTAGTGAAGGTATTTGGGAGGTCATAAAGAAACAGACCCAAAGTTCCAAAATCTTTATGAACTAATCTGCTTCTCCAAATGATTCACTTAGGAAGAAGCACCTATTCAGGATCAGCTCCATTGCAGATTTCCCTCCATTGCAAGATCTTCCCCCTGCAGGATCTCCCCAGTGCAGGGATACTCCCACTACAGGTTCTCTTCCCTATAAGAGCATCCTCTCCTGCCGCAGGATCTCGCCTACTGAATTATATCACCCATTGCAGGATCCCCCACTGCAGGATCCTCTTCACTGTAAGATTCCACACACTGAAGAATGAACTCCACCGCAGCATCCTGCCACCATGTGATCTGCCTCACAGCAGGGTCTCACCCATCGCATGGTCTTCCTTCCCTGCAGAATCCCTCACTCCAAGTGCCCATGCACTGTAGCATTCCCCCACTGTAGGATCCACTCATTGCAGGGTCACACCCACCATAGGAGTTCCCTCCCAATTAGAGGACCCCACCACTCAAAATCACACCAACTACAGAATCAGTATCTTTAGGACTTTGAAACTTTCAGACATTGAGCCAAGCATAGTGATACAATCCTATAAACCCAGCTATTTGGAAGATTAAGACAGTTGACCACAATTCAAGGCCAACCTGTAGGGCCTGACATGTATAACATGTGATACCAAAAGAAAGGAATAGAAGAATGAGGAGACGAAAGAGATTGGCAAACTCTTGATCCTGTCATTCCTCCAGAATTATTTGGAGCCCAACTAGGTTCTGAGAAGCCCACCTGCTTCAGGGTTGCAGTGGCCTGATGTGACAAAGCCTATCTCCAGCCTCCTAGAACCCTCCAAGAGGCAGACCCTGGCCACTCTTTAGTCCTCTGTGATTTGTAATTTCCGTTCTTCCTTCCATACAGATTTTTTTTCCTATTTCATAGAAATGAGAACCCCTTGTCCAGTGACAGCACTTCCTCCATGTTGCTGTGCTCAGCTGTATACCTCTCTGCCTCTGTCTCACAGTCTAAGCTGGCAGTAGACAGAAACTGCACAGCTTCCTTCCAGCTGTGAGATCACTGTGGGGTCTGATGCCTACTCAGCACAGTCTGTAGAATCTTACTTCATTCTTCCTTTGGCAGGATCCTAATGTTCCTTATAAAAGACAGATGGGGACTCCAGGGGAGCAGAGACAGTAACACCAACTCCTGAGGCCTCCAGCTTCCATTCTGAAACCTTTGACTCAACATGCAGATCTTCACAGTGCTTCTATGCCTGTTGCTTCTAATAACTGCCACCATCCACCCACAAGTGTTGGCTGCACCAGGTGAGACTTTTCCTTGCCCAATCTTTTAGCACATCTCAGAGTTACTGTGGGGTCTGCAGTTTTAAGATAGACTAGTACTACAGGAGAAGTTACAAAAAGCCATTGTGCCACAGCTAGCCAGAGCCAGAACCAAGTGCTCATACCTCTGAAGCCAGACCCTGCGATGTATCATGACACCAGCTCCTGGACAAGATGCTGCATGCAGCCACTACAGATAATGCCCTAGCATTGTTGGGAAAGGTGGCCCAGACGTGGCCCTATAGGTGACAAGGACATCTCAAGTAATAAAGGAGTGACAGGAATTAAAGCTAGAGTCATGGTCCAGAACAGCAGCTGCAAGTGGATACTGGAGAGCCTTCTTAGGCTAAAAGTGGGTTGATTCTAAACCCACAGCAGCAAGTGATGGACTTAAAGTTCTTAGAGCTTACTTTTCTGTGTTAGAAATTAACGAGAGTTTTTTTTTTCCCATACACTGTCAATGGCTAGGACATATTCTATTATTATTCTTTGATTGGGCTCTAGATACAGAACTCAGCAACCAGGACTCTTAGGTACAACCTAGCCTTCTCTTTTCCTTGTGAGAGCACCCTGCACTATCCCCTAACTCTTCCTTCTTTGTGAAATTATTTTCAGATGCGGTGTCTGTCTCAGTCACCTGCTGTTATAAGATGGCTACTCAAAAGATCCATATGCGGAAGCTGAAGAGCTACAGGAGAATCACCACCACCCAGTGTCCCTGGGAAGCTGTGATGTAAGTAGACCATGCCCAGTACATCATGCTAGTTTCCTATCTGAGGTGTAATGTGGGGGGAGGGGTATGTACTTATGGCCAAGAGTCAAACAAATAGAGCATCTTTCCCGCCTGGTCCTTTCCTCACCTAGGAAAACTAAGCCCATTAGAAAATCCACAAATCCCCATCTCTCTAGAGAGACTGTACCCAATTCATTCAGACAGTAGATTGCAGAGATTCAGATAGGAAAGCAAGAACAGAGCTTTCCCCCAAGTATTCTTTCTTACACCTTTCCCAATATTCTCTCCTGACTCTCCATCTATGGATGAGTGGAAGAATTCTGAGAACCAATGGGCCATGCATGTCCTGAACAGAACCCTCAGAGCACTTTGCCTAATCATGCCCTCTCTTGACAGCTTCAGGACCATACTGGATAAGGAGATCTGTGCTGACCCCAAGGACAAGTGGGTTGAGAACTCCATTAAGCACTTGGATCAGAAGACTCAAACTCGTCATCCTTGAACCTTCATGTCTAGGCTGAGAGGCCTAGGGAAATCTTCTCTACTGTCCCCTACCCTTCCCCACGGGCAGTGCAATGGTAATTTATTATGATGTCTAAAGAGAGATGCTTTTTAATAATTTAAAACATAGTCTTGCTTGAATAATATTTAATGATATTTAAGTTATATTTGGGCCAAATAAACAATTTAATTTACAAATTGTGTATTAGTTTTTAAATGAACTCAGTTAACTTACTGGCAAAATGTGAGCATTCTCCCTTCCACCTACCTGTGGGATCATGAGATCCGCCCATGATGCATCAACATTATACAAGCTTTTGTGTTCTTAGGGAACCAGTGTTTCATTAAGTGGAGTGTGTGCTTCCTAGTGCTGTGTCTAGTGTTATTATATGGCCATGGTGTTTTCAAAGAAAAATACATATGTGTTTTTAAATACATTACTCTAATTTGGGGTAAGTTGAAAGTGAAAACCCCACAGCAACAGGTAACAGGGTATAGGACCACCCTGCATGAATGTCTTTTGGCTAGACTAAACTCCACTGAGGTTCTGGAAGAACGTGTCAGGACACGCTAGCCCCTCTAGTCCTCTTGCTCCAGCCCTCCCATTACCTGCCTTTATTCATGAGCTTCTCTAAGCTTCTTTCTCTTCTCAACACATCTGTCTTTTTAGAGTCCCTTTCATGACTTCATGCAACAGTGTAGAGACATCACTCCCTAACCTGAGGGTTTCCCATGTAATAAATCCTGCAGCCCAGAGTAGTAACATGTCAAGAGTGAAGCTAGCCCAACAAGGAAAATTAGACATCTATTTCCCACATCTATCTGAGATTCTTTAAGACTGTGGCTCCCTGACACATTTGCTATGGAAGGGTAATAGGTACAATAGACTGCAAGTGCACAGGGCTCTTCTGGGCTCTCCAGGAAAGAGGGGAAGGTACTAAGCCAGAGAGAGGAATCTAGCCAGCTGCATATCCCAAAGCTGGAGGAATTGGTGGTAGATGTTGGAAATAAAATGTTGAAGCCTTATTGTGGGGACTCTTGAACTTCAGGGTGGGGAACCGTAAGAACCCAGTAAGTGGTCTCAAACTGTAAGGACAGGGACACACTGAGAGGTAGTATGAAAAGGCGCTGTCATGTCTGAGCACAGAATGCCATGAGGAATGGCTTAGGGGCAACCACTATATTGGTACAGGAGGACCTCAACAGTCTAAGCTGGGTGCTAGCAAGGGTGAAATCAGAAATGATAGAGTGATGATGTGAGGAATGTGGTAGAAGGGAAACAATGGACACTAAATATGAAGTCATCTCTTATAGCCTCACATAGCAGGTGTTTAAGGGGCTGGCAGTTCTTAGACTCAGAATTAATTTAGTTGGGTTGTGGTCTGAATGCCTGTGCTGTTTCAAGATTCATATTGGAATCTAGTCTTAGCCACATGTGTTGAATGTATGTACTATATGAAGAGAGTAAGTTTACTTGCTTTAGACATCAAGCAGAATGTCCAAACAACACAGCACAGCCATTGGTGGGGCAGCCTAGTTAAGTCACAACACAGCAGAGGGCAAGAAAGGAAACATGCTGTGTGCCAAAGGGGCTAGGCACATAGAACAACCATGATGATTCATCTCTGTACCTTCAAGCAACTCTTAGCATCAATCTATTCACAAGGGTGAATTGTTTGCCCTCTCCCCATGGGAGAAGGTGTGCAGAATCAATGCAGAGCAAGCCATTGCCAGATACCAAGTCTGCTGCCAAGTCCGCTGGTACTGTGTTCTTCAGCATCATGAATCCAGACTTAGAGCAATAAACCTCTCTTCTTACAAGTCATTATGTCTAAGGTATTATGTTTTACCAGTAGAAATAGACTGACATAATTGTTATGGGATGATGTGAAATGTCTCTCCTAGGCTCATGTGCTTGAATACTTATTCCCTAACCAGTGGCACATTTGAGGGAAATGGTCCAACCTTGAGGGAAAGAAGAAAAACTCTAGAGGTGAGTGACATGGAACAGCAGGACATGGGAGGTTATGACCCACCTTGCTTCTTCTTGTCTGCTGCTGAAGCATATCCAGGCACAAGTTCCTAAGAATATATACCAAGCTGTTCTTATCACAATGCTATCCAAATGATGGACTGCATTCTCAACTGTGAGCCAAAATAAATCCATCCTCTTTAAGTGTTTCTGTCAGGTACGATAGGGAGGTTTCAGAATGGGTAGGAGAGAGAGACAGAGACAGAGACAGAGAAAGACAGGGAGAGAGAGTGAGAGAGAATTAGAGAGAGAGAGAGAGAGTGACCAAAAGATAAAGTGCTTGTTCCTCCATGAGGACCTGAGTTCAGATCATCCAGCTCCTACATAATGAACCAGGTATGGTAGTACCCATCTGCAGCTCCAGTGATAAAAAAGAAACTAATACAGATAATCTTTGTCCTGCAGTCTCAAGGCCAATTCCTAAGAGCTCATGAGCATCCATTGAAAAGCAAGGACTCTTCTTCCTGGCATTCTCTTTTTTCCCCTTATTTATTTATGTGTGGTGTATGTGTTTGTGCATGTCTGTGAGCAATATAAACCTAAATCAGGCAGAAGAATGAAAGTAAAACAAGAGTATAGGTAAAGAATAGAGAAAAAATCAGTGAGACCAAAGTTGGGTCTTTGAAAAGAACAATAAAAGAAATAAACCTTCATCTAGGACAGCCACATGAAATTAACAAAGGCTCAAATTACTACAGTCAGAAATGCAAGAAGGGCTATTTCTACTACTGCCATAGAAAAGACAGGGTCAGAGAGAATAAAATATTGTTGAGAACTCTTGGTCCAGAACTTGAAAGCATAGAAAACGCTGTTCAATTTCTTGAAATACACACTCTGCCAAAACTTGCATAGAGAAATAGGAATAATGAAGATATCTTTATCTACTACATAAACTGGAGAAATACTAGTCTTCCAGTCCCAAAAGCACAACAATCCCCCAGCAGATTATACCAATGAATTCTATTGAGCTCAAAGCTATAAATGATGCCCATGTGCGACAACTTCTTCCAAAACATAAAAGCATTGTGAACACTTGAAAATTCACTCTCAGAGGCCAGGAAGATCCACATAGAGACATGTTATGCTGCGGTTTTAAGAAAGAATTGTCATCTGTTTCTTCTTCCCATGTCATGGGCCAGGTGTACCTGAATCCTCCCTAGCCACCTTGTCCAGCAGAAATGGCCATTTTCAGATTCATGGGAGGTACTCTGTCACATACAGAAGTGATGAGACAGACATCCCAATGTCAATCTCTAACCACATATGAACCCATAGGTGAGCACATCCATCATGTATTAGCAAGCACCAATGTAATATACACACATGTGAAGATACACACATACATGTGCACACACACACACACACACACACACACACACACACGAATAAGATCTCAAAAGTTAAAAACTATTCAAAAACTCAGTACTGTAACCTTTCACATCAATCAGCAGAAGGGTGAGGAGAGGTCACAATATTATCAACAGATGCTGAAAAGCATTTGGCAAAAGTACATAAACATCAGGGTTCTAAAAACAAACACTTCTCAACCAATTTGGAACATAAACAAAGTTCTTCAACCTAATAAACTTCTACAACGACCTGTAGTTCATTCCCCACTCACTGTATAGTAAGACTAGCAGAACAAGGACACTCACCTCTCACCACTTTAGTGTCACATTAAGGGAAGCCTGGGCTGACCCATTAACCCAGAAAAGAAAACAGAGAGACACATAGATGATATAAGTAGATGGAAGTTAAGCTACCCTTAAGAAAAACATGGTTGACCTTTGCAGAGAACCAACAACAGATATAAAAACAAAACTCTTGTAATTAATTCATGAACACAAAAGAATTTCAGAATTGACAAGGGATATGGATTGGTGGGAAAAGCACTTGATGTCCAAACATGAGACCCAAAGTTTAGATCCCACAACTCTCACATTAACAAAAACAAGCAAACAAGCATGGTAACATCCACATGCAATGCCAGTGCAGAGCTAGGAGACAATGGGGAGATTATGGAGCTTTGCTGGCTAGCCAGCCTACCAAAAACAGCAAGATCCAGGCTTGAGGTGAGAGACTATGTCTAAAATAACAGGAAAAGAAATGAAGAAGATATCCAACTTCAACCTCTGGTCTTCATATGGGTGACCAACTACTGTCTCCCAACATGCATACACATACCCATAAATCTCATGTGCGTATGCATGTGAACACACACACACACACAGAAACAAAGGTCACAGAGCACAAAAGCCAGTGTCTAAGATTCAATAACCTTCTTGCATATCAGTAACTAACAGTTCTATCTCAAATTAATGAAAATATATGTGTATTAATGGTAATATGACTATATAGCTATATCATAAACCTACAACACAGGACTCAGTCTAAGGAAAAATGTACAACATTTATGAGAACAATTACACACCTCTGTGAAAAGGAGAATGAGCTCAGTCAATGGAGAGATCTCCATGTTCACAGGTGGGAGAACCAATACTGTCAGCCTCTAAGCTCTTCCCAAGATATCCTCTTCATTCAACATAGTTTCAATCAAAACCCCCAAGTTCTCTGATGGAGATTGATAAATTGGGTCTAACGTTTACACAGAGAGGCAGAATACCCAGATGAGTTAACACAACGCTGAAAAGTGAAGTCTGAGGACTCACAGTACCTGACTTTGAGACTTATTACACAGGCACAGTCATCGATATGCCGTGGGACTGATGGTATAATAGAAAACAAATCAATGGGACAGAAATAGATCCACACAAATTACCTTTGAAAAGTAGCAGAGACAATTCAAGAAAGAGAGGATAGTATTTTCAGCAAATAGTACTGTAGTGAATGTGGAACGTGTAAGAAGGAAAAAGAAATTAGTTACAGAGCTTTTTTTTCTTTACAAAAACAGTATATTAAATGATTCATATATGTAAGTCTATCTACTACTTAAAGTTCAAAACTACATAACTTCCAGAAGGTAAAATTGGAGAAAATATAGGTAACTAACTCTCTTAGTTACTTTGTTGGAACAAAAATACCCCGACAAAAGCACAAGGCATTGACAACGCCTCTGAAGGGCTAAAGG
The DNA here is from genome assembly GCF_943737965.1 of Phodopus roborovskii. Lineage (NCBI taxonomy): Eukaryota > Metazoa > Chordata > Mammalia > Rodentia > Cricetidae > Phodopus > Phodopus roborovskii. Next base: position 855,042 of record NW_026126407.1, on the reverse strand, counting down.
GTTTGCTTTGTTCTAGTGTTTCAGAGCATAGACAATTCACCATGGTGAAATAGGCATGGTGGGGGAATAATGAGGCCTGGAAGCAGACAGTGGAGAAGTGGGCCTGGTACAAATCCTCAACATATGCCCTCAGACATGCACTTCCACCTGTAAGACTTGGTCTCCTAAAGTTTCTGCAATCTTTCCAAGCAAGGCTGTAGCAATAGTTTGGTCCAGATAACCCAAGGAAAAGTCATGCATGCCATAGTGTTCTAGTTTGCTTTTTGCTCCTATGATAAACACTGACCAAAAGCAACTTGGCTTATAGGTTAAAGTGCATCAGTGAGAGAAGCCAAGGCACAAGCTCAAGGCAAGGACTGAAGCATAGATCATAGGCGAACACATTTTACCTGTTTTCTCACCCTGGCTAGCTCAGCTACCTTTCTTATACAGCCCAGGTCCACCTGTTTAGGAATGACAGCACCACAGAGAGCTGGATCCTTCTAAATCAGTTAGCAATGAAGATAAAGAAAATGCCTCCCACAGGCTAATCTGACGGATACAATGTCTTATTTTAAGTCCCCCCTTGCCAAGTTGTCAGGTTGACAACAAAAGCCAGCTAATTATTCCATCCTTTGTCGACTTTGCCAACTTTGACATAACCTTTCCTTTCTTGTTTGTCCCCAAGAATAATGTTAAACTCATAATATAAAACATGGTATAATTATGGTAAAACATAGTAGAATCTTTAAAACAAAAACCTAACAGTACATCTTTAAAAGTTAAACATCTCTATGTCAGAGAAACTAGGATACAAGGAGCATTCTAAGAAATGTATACAAGGTCGCTTACAGAAGAGGAAAGGGACACGATCTCCAGAGCACATGGGGGATGAGGGGACAGTGAGTGGAGAGGGAACTAGGAGAAAGAGAAGGGGAGAGAGGAAAGCACGTGGGACTAGGAAGACTGAGTCAGGGAAGGAATAGACAAGAGGAGGGAGAGAGAGACCATAAAAGAGGTAGCCATTATAGGTTTGAAAAGAAAACTGACTCTAGAGAAAGGTCCAGAGACCTACAAGACTGACCCCAACTAACAATTTGAGCAACAGTGGAAAGGCTACCATAAATGCCCTCCCTGATAATGAGATCGACAACGAACTTATCCACCATCATGGAGCCCTCATCTAGTAGTTGATGGAAACAGAAGCAAAGATGCACAAGTAAACACTGAGCCGAACTAGAATCCAGTTTGCAGAGAGGGAGGACAAGACCAGGCTGGAGAAACGCATAGAGACAGCTAACCTGAACAAGGAGGAGCTAACAGGCCCCCCCAGACTGATAGCTGGGAATCCAGCATGGGACTGACTCAAACCCCTGAACATGGGATGGGTCTCAGTTTGAAGGCCTGAGCAGTCTAAGGGACCTCAGACAATGGAACCTGGATGTATTCCTGGTGCACAAAAGGACTTCAGGGGCACATCCCCCATGGAGGGTTACTCCCTTAACCTAGAGACAGGAGAGAAGTCTTAGTCCCTACTCCAAATGACTTGATAGATTTAGATAACCCCTCCTGGAAGGCATCATCCTACATGTGGAGTGGGGGGGGGATGGAAGAGGAGGGTGGTCAGGGGCATGAGAGGGTGGGAGAGAGGAAAAGAGGAAGGGAGAGAGAGGAAGAGAGGGAGAGACAGGGATTGTAAAATAAAAATAAAAAAAATAAATTAATAAAAATTGTTAAACATCTCTTAACTGTGGGCTAATTTAAAATCCACACTAAGCTATCTATTTTCTTCTTCCAAGACCAAAAAAAAAAAAAAATAGAGAAAGAAATAGTTGCACAGTTAAAATCACATCATGGTTAACAAAAATACAACAGTATAAATATGTTAGTATCTTACACCAGGGACTCATTCATGATCTGTGTGCCTAAGAATGTGGGCAGCTCCACTTCTCCAACTCTGCCTTCTGCAGCATACACAGAATGTCTAGTAAGCACAAGTTAGCTCCATTCCACACCTGCTGCTAACCTTGGTGGTCACTCCACAGCCCTGAAATCTCTAATATTTTGGCATCTACACTGAAATAGAATCCAGTTCTCTCTCTCTCTCTCTCTCTCTCTCTCTCTCTCTCTCTCTCTCTCTCTCTCTCTCTCGTGCACGCCTTGTCAGCATATGGTACTAAGCCCCACTTCTCTCCACAGTCCCTTCATGCCTGGCGTTTCCAGGAGACTCCAACCCTGTCACACAGTGCCAAGCTTCAGCTGCTCTCCATGGCCCTTACGTTCATGCCCCAACACTGATTTCTTGAACAGATGTGGATGAATTTTGTCTAGTCTCTGACATCCCTTGATACAGCTCATGGTCCACTAGTTTAATCTGGATCGTGATTAAAATACTATTCATTTGGATGTCCTTTTATATTTCAACACATTCTGCTTATGTTTTTTTTTTTTCAGACCATTGAGTTTGTTCATTTGTCAGCATTCAACTTTCTTCACTGCCATTCCAGTCAATACAAAAACAAAAACAGAAACCCACAACTCTCACCACAAAGAGAATAAGAAATAGTTTAGTCTGGAGCTAAATATGAGTGATCACGGGCCAGACACACAGATTTATGTCATCTCACAGTCCGTTTTCCAATGTGATAACAGTTTGATGAAGTTTTTATAGCAGCAGATGAGAGAGACTCATAAAGACACTTTTTAAATACATGGACAGAAACATTAAATAAATGGTGAGAGCAACATGGAGAAACTTCTGCTATGGGTCTCAAAGGCTCTCTAATGGTATTCAGAGCACTTTGTCTGGTGGAAATTAGAGGCCTGGTAAGTTAATTAATACATTCCAAAAGGTTTCAATCTGTCAGACACAAGATATTAAGTTTCACACAGACATAGAGATGCACTGGTTATTTAGGATGCTAAAGCTAGTTCTAGGTGAATTGTAAACAGGCTCTAGACTTGCAACATTCCAACTTCACCACAATCATTGTCCAACCAGTTAACAAAATATACAGGTTTAACTGATGGTGCAATATCTAACTCAAGAAAAGAGACAGTGTTTAAAAACTGCTGTTTAGCGTTCCAGATGGTCTTATGATTAATTATATTAACTCAAACTTGAAAGCACTGATAATTTTTTTAATCCTAGGAAAGAACCTCCCCCCCCCCATTTTTTAAAAATCTTGTGCAATAGAACAAACAATCGTGGTTGGGTTTTGGCTTATTTTTTTATTTTATTTTTTGTTTTTGTTTATGGAACAAAGTCAATCTGTTCCTGAAATCTCTAAAAATAACTGAGTAATAAAATCTGTAGCTAATTTGCCACGTTACTGTTTTTGGAATGCACATCTAAGATGTATGTGGATCTGTGTGTTCTCATATATATATATATATATATATATATATATATATATATATATATATATATATATATATGCATGGCACTGGTTCCAGCTTATGGAGTGCATGTTAAATCCAAAAAGAAAGTATTTTGTTGTTCCTGTAGTATTCATGCCTCTATTGTGCCAAGGGGCATGTCCTGCCAGGCCAGCATTACTGTAGCTCTCAGAGACTGATGGTTACTTTTCTCCTCTAGTACCATTCTTAATATCTTTCAGCACCATAGAAGCTAACTAGTGGGGATGAAAATCCCATGCCACTACTAGTGAGACTTCTCCATGTTCCAAGATTCAAATATGTGGTGTCTTCAGCAACTTGGTTTCATGTTCTGGAGAGTAACTAAGAGCAATGACAATAGCCTGTAATATTTTGGGGCTCATAGGATTCCCCTGGCGGACAACTCCAAAACAACTATCTTCTTCCTACACTGAACTTTTTTTTTTTTTTTAAATCAGCCTATAGTGATTGGTATGGGCATTGTCCCTGAATTATAGAGTGACTCCATTTAAACTCTTTTTTATATATGTAAGCATATAATTTAGGAATGTTCTACAGTTGTAAGTTAACATATGACTTTTTTTTCAAAGTCTTTAGTGTTATTTACCCTTCCCTGTTCTCCCTTCTCTACCTTGCCTTCCCATCCCTCAGTCCATTTGACCATTCCTGTTCCATTATTCCCCTTTTCCCCTCTATATAACTTTATTCTATAGCTCCTCCAGTATGGCTCCTTCCTCATTTCTGGACATCTTTGTGTATTCCAAATGTAACGGAATATATCCAAAGATTCAAAATTAGCATCCACATATGAGACAGAGAGATATATGTTTAGGTCTGGGTTACCTCACTCAAGATGATTGTTTCCAATTCCAATTATTTGCCTATTAATTTATTGGTTTTGCCTTTCTCGACAGTTGACTAATAGGCCATTATGCAAATATGATACATTTTCATTAACCATATGTCAGTTGCTGGGCAATTAGGTTGTTTTCAATTCCTTAATATTGTAAATAGAGCATCAATGAACTTAGATGAGCAAATATATCTATAGTAGTAATCAGAGACCATTGGGTAGATGCTCCCTAAGATATAGTTGGTACAGTTGGTATATAGTGATTGTATATCAATATCTAGGCTTTGGAAGAACATCCACACTGATTTCCACAGTGGCTTTACCAGTTTGCATTTCCACCAGCAGTGAATGAGTGTTCTCCTTTCCTCATACCCACTCCAGCTTGTTATTGGATTTCTGTTTGTTGTATTAAGCATTCTTATTGGGGTAAGAGAAATGTCAAAGTAGTTTAGATTTGCATTTCTGTCATGACTACAGCTGTTGAACATGTGTGTGTGTGTGTGTGTGTGTATTCAGTCATTTGCATTTAATCTTTTGAGAAATTTCTGTTAGTTCCTTTCCCTAACTTTTAACTGGGCTGTCTTCCTGATGTTTAATTTTTTAGTGCTTTTTACCTTCTTCATACTAACCCTCTTTGGGATGTAAATATTTTGCCATTCTGTAGATTGGTGTTTCACTTGAGTGATTGCATCCTTTACTCTATAGAAGTCTTTCAGTATTATGTCCTCCCTTTTGTCAATTGTTGATCTTAATATCTATGCTTCTGCTACTATGTCTTTCCCTATGTCTATGTGTTCAAAAATATCTTTCTTCTTTATCAGTTCCATGGTGTCAGGTCTTATGTTGAAGACCTGGGAGTTACATACAGTTTGAAAGAGAATGATCTAGCTTGATTCTTTTACATGTAGCTATAGCTTGAACAGCACCACTTGTTGAAGATGCCATCTTTTCTTCAGTGTTCATCTATGGTCTCTTAGTCAAAAATCTGTAGGTAGCTATATGTATGTGGGCTTATATCTCTGTCATCATCTATAAATCAATCAGTGTGTCTGTTCTTATACTATAACTATTAAGATGATAAAGTCTTAGATGCATTTAATACTGAAGGTGATAAACACATTGGTTCAAATTTTTTACCTCAAACATGTACTAACTTGTAGCACAATCCTAATTGGCCTTACTAATAAAAATCCAGAGTCAGATATAGAGGTTAATGCTGAAAGATCACAGAAGCAGAGCAGCCAGCCACTAAAGAAACCTTTTATCTCTACAAAGGCTGAATCCTCAGATCAAACAGGTGATCCTGTCTCTACAAATCCTTAGGCTGAATGCATCCTGTCTGTATGAAACCTCAGACTGAATCACCAAACTCCTGTCTCCTGATGCCTTATATTCCTCTCTCCACCCAATCATATCACTCCTGTCTCCACCTCCCTAGTTCAGGAATTAAAGGCATGTGGTCCCAAGTGCTGAGATCAAAGATGTGAGCCGTGTTTCTTTCTTAGACTGACTCCATCTCATGTAGCCCAGAAGGGCCTTGAATTCACAGAAATCTCTCTGCCTCTGTCTCCCAAATGCTGAGATAAAAGGTGTGTGCCACCACTACCTGGCCTCTATGGCTAACTAGTTTGACTAGCTCCACATTCTGATCTTCAGGCAAGCTTTATTTGTTACAGCACAAACGGAATATCACCACATTTCCCCCTTTTTTTCCCAAATAAAAAATAAGGCTATACCTAATGTAAGAAAAACTACAATAAGTACAATAGCTATATATAATGCATGCAGGCAATAATTACATTAACAATGTCTCGTCCATTAGTATTTGACAAATTCCAAGAAAATATTCCATTATCTGTCCTATCTCTGTGAATCCAAAGTGGTGTGCTTAATTCACATCTTAACCTTGCATTTCCACATTTCTATATTCTCCCCTTTTCTTTTTACAAGGAGATCCTTGAATCTCATCTTCTTTATTCAGCTTTTTTATTGACCTTTACCAATAACAACTTGTGGCCAACTCCCTTTTAGTTATAATAAATATCCACAGCCCATCTTTAAGAAATGTGGGCATAGTTGTCTAGGCTACTTCATAATGACCAGGGGCACTGGCAATTTTTGCAAGACCCTGACAAAATTCAGGATTGTAGTCAAGTCCTGCCTGGAGAATTCTGTGAGGCTGGGTCATCTCAGCCACCAGCCTTGAAGCTATTCTGGATGTAGAACTCAGAGGAAACTGCAACAGTGGCGCTCTGAAACATTGGGTCATCTGGGCCATCTGCTCCCACTGAAGATTTTTCAGGGGGCTTCCTCAATCAAACCCAACTTTTCTTAACCCAGAATGAGTCTACGGCCTCTCATTTACTATGGAAGCCAAAGCACAACCTCTTCTCCAAAGTAACATTCCTTTTGACTTAAATTTTGAAGTCAATGCATTTTCAAAACATATATGTTGGATTAATACAATATTTATAATCAAATGTCTCTTAGCAGCTGTTGTTCCTTCCTTGGCTGTCAAACAATTCTCTGTGTATTTACCAACTTTGCATGGCTTTTTTAAATATAATACTTTACTCACTTTTTAAGAACTTCTTTTTTATGACTACCTATATCTTCTCTTTATGTATATTTTTAAACTATTTAGAGGTTTGTTTGTTTTGTCTGAATCTGTACTTACTGAACATCTTTATCTTTAAACTGCTAAGTGAGTGGCACAGCTGGGAACTCCACCTCTGTCTGATGACTACTCTGCCCTGCCTGGTTCCCTAAGGGCCCAGCTTCATGTCAGAGGCATTGGTGAAAGCCATGTTTATCGTCCAAATCTGAGGAGCTTCTGGGCCCACACTGTCATTGGGCAGCACACCATCTGCTGCTCATAAACCCCAATTGAGAGTTTTGTAGCAGGGTCTCTTAAAAGAGCCTTGTAGTTTTTGCAGTTAGCACTGACTGAGTCAGAAAGCTGTCTCTTAAAGAAGCCACACCTCTGCTTGTTGTGAGCAAGTAAAGGCTACCCAATAAAACAGCTGTTTCCAAGAAGCTGAGTTTTAACTCCATTTTTTCTGCGTTTACAATCCTTTTCAAAGCCTTTTCAGGCTCTATGGAGAAATTCTTGCTGAATGTTTGAACACCATATGTAGTGCAATCCTAATTAGACTTACTAATACAAAACCTGGACTCAGATATAGGGGCTAATGTCAAAAGATCAGAGAATCAGAGAAGCAGAGCAGTCAGCCACTAGAGAGACTTTTACCTACTGATCAAAAGAGTGATCCTATCACTACGAATCCTCATACGGAATGCTTCCTGTCTCTACGAAACCTCAGACTGAATCGCCCTTTGGGGGGCTATGTAGGGTATTTAGGAAAGCCCTCCTAGAGGTCTGGAGAGGAAGCACCACAGGTGACCATTTGAAGATCTGTCCCCAGGGTTATCCCTGCTGTTCTCAAGAGATGGAAGGGAAGAACAGCCTGCAAAGTAAAAATTATTTCAGAAGTGCGGTCAGAGAACATTACAATCATTTACAAGCCAGCTTTGCATCTCATTACAAGAAGTTTGATGAATTCTTCAAAGAACTACTTGAAAATTCAGAGACTTCCCTGAATGATATGTTTGTAAAGACATATGGCCACTTACACATGCAAAATTCAGAGCTAAATTACTTCTGTGCCCACCTTCTGGAGCCCATGCTCCATCCAGTGAACTCCCAGTACCATTTTACAGATGAGTACCTGGAATATCTGAGCAAATATACAGAGCAGCTGAAGCCCTTTGGAGATTGAATTGAGTCTGCAGGTTACATGTGCAATTATTGCAGTCTGAAATTTTTCTCAAGGCTTAGCAGTTTCAAGGGATGGAGTGAGCAAAATTTCTGTGGTGAACTCCTCAGCCCAGTGCACACAAGCACTGCTGAAGATAATCTACTACTCCTACTGCAGGGACCTGGTGACTGGGAAGCCCTGTTACAACTTCTCCTCAACCATCATGAGAGGTTGTTTGTCCAACCATGGATACCCTGAGTTTGCGTGGAGCAATTTCATAGATGTCATGCTGATGGTGGCAGAGAGGCTGGAGGGCCCTTTCAACACTGAGCCAGTTATGGATCCATTCAATGTGAAGATTTCTGATGCTATCATGAACATGCAGGATAATAGTGTGCAAGTGTTTCAGAAGGCCCCCAGAGCTTCTCCCAGCTGGGTGAATTTCTCATTCCATCTCTGAAAGTGTCTTCAGTGTTCAATTCATACCTGGTCATTCAGAGCAACGTCCAACCACACCAGCTTCTGCTGGAGCTGTGGTCTGCAGAAATGTTGAGTGATATCCTTCTTCATTGACAATGATAAGTGAGTACCTCCAAGGAACAGCTCAAAATTCAAACAACATTCCAGATTCTTGGTTTCTATATTTCTTAAATTATTTTTCATTTTGAGATATTTTGAAAATTGTCTAAGGCATTTGGAATTTTCTTTAGTATTCTGTAAATGACATATAGTGATAATCATAGCTGTAGTAAAGGTTCAAATGAAGAAAGTGTGTTCTTATTTCATCATACCTTTGTTACATCTGTTTGCCTACTCTAACGTCAAGCTTACTTGAAACAAGTCTTCATTTCAGGAAAAGGTTCTATAGACACCGTTGGATTAAGGAGCATGATGACTTATGACATGCTGAAGCGCTTTGGCTACCATATTTCTTTAGGTCATGATATTTTCTCAGTTATTCCAACTTTAGATAGATAGATAGATAGATATTATCATGTGTTGCATATAAATGTTGTGTCTGACTGACAGAGTAAAAAAACAGAAAAAAATATAAAATATTAGTCATTAGTTCATGATGGCTAACATATTGGATATAACCCAGGATTTTCTCCCTGAGTGGCTGTACCAACTATTTCTCACTTGAAGATTTCCTTCCTGCCTACTAACCCTTGCCTAGAGTAGATTCTAGGAATGAGACTTCCTAGTACTGTTGGGCATGACACTGTTTGGCCACCACATACATTGAACAGTATGCTCAACAAATAGGACAATTGTGAATTGAAGTTCCTAGACAAAAAGCCACACATATATTAAGGATTCTGCAAGGAACTGGAAACCTGTATGATGTAGAGAGCTATTCCGCTGAAGGATGCCACTGCCCACAGTTTCCCCTCTACTGCAGGCAAAGCACCTGCTGCCCAGTTCTCTAGGACTTGCAAGCTGATCCAGATATAGTAAAGCAATTCTGTAATTGCATCATTTGCCAGGGTGATATGGGAGAATCACAGAACAAGGATAGCCTGGGGACAAAGTAATTTCTGGTCTAACCAATTCTACCAAGTGAGTCCTAGTCTCAAAAACCAGACAACAAAAATAACTAAAAAGAAGAGCTGTGGTATAGCTATAGTTCAGTGGTAGAATACTTAACTACAAGGCCCTGGCTAACATGTGAAATTCCTAACAAAAAGAGAAAGGAGGAGGAAGTAGAAGAGAAGGGGACTTGAAGACTTGAGCTGACCACTTTTGCAGAGTTCTTCAAAGCCCATCTGGGTGCTGAGGAGCCCATCTGCCTTAGGGTTGCAAAGCCTCGTGTAAAAATGTCCAGAGACAAAGACTTGGGCTATCTCAAACCTCCTGGCACTCTCTAAGGGAAGACATTGGTCTCTCTTTATTCCATGATAGCCTTAGTCTCCATTCTTTCTTCCATACAGATGTTTGTCCATTTCAAAGGAATCAGAATCCCTGATCCACTGGTATCACTTCCCCCAAGTTGCAAGACTCCAATGCTTACCTCTCAGTTTGCACTTCCTTCTGGCTTCCAGGCAATCACTTCATAGTCTGATGGCTACTCAGAGAAGCCCAGATCTTACTTTCATTTTCCATTAGACAATACCCTCCCTGCCAGGCTCCTACTCCATATAAAAGGCAGATGGAGCCCCAGTTTAGAAGAGTTGGACTAACCTAGAAGACTCTAGCCTTCACTTCATAGTCTCTGCACTCAAAATGAAGATCTCCGCAATGCTTCTGTGTCTATTGTTCATAGCTGTCACTGTCAGCCCAGCAGAGCTGGTTGAGTCAGGTAAGCCATCTTTCCTTCCTTAGGTAATGGTTTGATGGGCACTAACATCTGAGCACAAGGCATCCCAGAGCTGCTACATGGGCTGCAGTTTTAAGATGGAGTGACAAAGACTATGGGAGAAGACATAAAGAGTCATTGTGTCACAGCTAGTCAGAGAGCCACAGCCAAGTGCTTAGGCCACTGAGGCCAGGCCGTGTGATGTCTCTTGACACCAACCCTGGGACAAGATGCCATGTGCAGCCACTACAGATATGTCCAAGTCTTGTTGGGAGAAGTGGCCTGTAGATGAGAAGGACATCTCTTATATTTTTGGTTATGAGCCTAGCCTTTAATGGCTGAGCCATCTCTTTAGCCCAAAAAGGCCATCTCAAGCAATAGAAAAATGACATGAATCAAAGCTAGAAGAAGCACTTCGGAGTCATGGTCCAGAGTACCTTCTAGAACCACAGTTACATGTGGACCCTGGAGATGCTTATTATCCTAAAAGCAGGTTGATTTGATGTCCACAGCAGCAAAGTGATAGACATCAAGTTCATAGAGCTTACTTTCCTGTGTCAGAAATATGGGATCAGTCAATGAGATTTCATTAGAAACAGACATTAGTGAGGAACACAGTAGTTGAACAGAGGACATCAACTCCTAGATCATATTCTGTCCCTAGAATCTAGATATAGAACTTAGGAGCCATGACTCCTAGGTACAGCCCAGCCTTCACCTTTCCCTGTGACAGCACCCTGTGATATGCCCTGATTTTCTCTTTCAGATGAAGCACCCCTTTCAATTTCCTGCTGCTTTTCTGTAACCTTCAGAAAACTCCCCTTTGCGATGCTGCAGAGCTACAGCAAAACCAGCACCCAGTGTGACATGGCTGCCGTGATGTAAGCAATTCCTGCCCAGCCAAAGGTTCCAGAGAGGGTGGTGAGGACACACAGGCATATGAATCAAACAAATATAGCCTCTTATCTGAATGGCGTCTTGCTGACACAGGGAAACTTACTGGAGGAGAGGGGATCCATAATTTTCCATGAGTTTGGAGGGATTTTTCCCAGTTCCTTGACTCAGTAGATGAAACAGCTCCAACCTGGACAGCAAGATCAGGGGTTCCTCCTCCTTCTCTCCTCCTCCTCTTCTCCTCCTGCCCAGCAGCTCCTTCACCTATGGAGCAAAAGTGGATGAGGTGTGGGGACCTGAAGAGTGGATAGGGTCTGGGGACCTATGGACCACACCCTGAGCACTACTAAGCATGCCATCTCTCCACAGCTTCAAGACCAAGCGGGGTAGAGAGATCTGTGCAGACCCCACTCAGAAGTGGGTCAGTAAATACATGAAGCTCCTGGACCAGAAGTCTCAAACTCTACAGGCTTAACCCTTCACACCTGGGCTGAGAGGCAATCAGAGCCTGAAGTTCTCCCCTAACTTATCCAGTCATGGAAATGTTACATGAAGATGGTGTCTGGTCTGGGTGTTCCCTTATCCTTGTCTCTTACCTGAGATAATTCTGATTATTTCAGAATTATTCAGAATTCATCCTATCTGAATATCTGAAATAAAAGCTCATATAGGTTTGCAAATGTACCATGGAAATGTTTATTCAAAGCAAAGTGATGGGAAAATAAGATCACTACCAAAGCAGAAGGCCACATGAGTGAAGATTTTCAAGGGTTCCAATTTATTGTCTGGGGTTTCATTTTATGGGGTTCAAGGGAAGGAGCTTGGTTACTAGAGATATAATTTGGATGGTTCTCTATTTTGGTGGACAAGGACATAAATGTTCATAAGGACATAAATCTTTGGTCACTGCTCATGTCCATTCCCAGAATGCATCTGCTTTTATCATATGCATGCCCAGGTGTGCATAAACATATAAATGTAAATAGGGGATTCTCTCTGGAAGTTCACTTGAGGATACATTTTTGCCTTATTGCACATGCACTGCAAACTAGTCTAGGCTCAATCAGCCCCAAACAGTGTTCCAGGTTGTGTTTGACTAGGAACAAGGCTATCAATGGATTATTAAGCAATTTATTTCAGCTTTTTTGTTTGTTTGTTTGTTTGTTTTTCAAGACAGGGTTTCTCTATATTGTTTTGGAGCTTGTCCTGGAACTTGCTCTTTAGACCAGGCTGGCCACAGACTCACAGAGATCCACCTGCCTCTGCCTCCTGAGTGCTGAAACTAAAGTTGTGGGCCACCAACACCTGGCATTTATTTCAGTTTTTGCACATGGGGGTTCTAGGTTACTAAACACTGCAGAGACAGGGTGTGTACATAGCCCAAACCAAGTAGACAGAGTCCAAGTTGCTAAGATATTCTCTATGCCTGCTTGCCTTAACTTCCCCATGAAAGCCATTTCTTCCTAATTCATAGAGAGCTATGTCCTCTGTGTCTGACACATTTGCATGTAACACACAGTGGGAACATTATCAGTGTTAGTATTAGTCATGGTTCTCTAGAATACCAGAGCCAACAGAATAAATATTAAAAAAGGATGCACTAGATTGGATTACACTGGTTGGCAAAGCAGTCCAGCACTGGTCTCTGTGCCTCTGCAATTTCAATCTTATACCAAAGCCTGGAGGGTTTCTGGAGAGCCACTGGTCTTCATTCTACGGTGGAAGCCTAAAGATGCTAGTTCTAATATCAGTAAAGGAACCAACATGAGCAGCAATGGTAGATGAACTTGCCAATGAGAATGAAGGCCAAGTAAGAAAAAGAAAGGTTCCTCCTTCCATATACCTTTATAGTGCAGCTACTGACACAAAGTCCACAGGCCAATCTGACATAGACACCTTCATGGAGACTTTCCTCTTAGGTCATTCTAGGTTGTGTCAAGTCGACAATCAGAACTATCACAACATCTGAAGTTAAAATAGCCAAGAAAAATCATGGCCTAAAGAAGTAAAGTTATCGATGAAGGAAATCAGAGTCTTCATCAACCAAAACTCCTCTGTATGCTAGATTTGTGGCAGGCCCCCAAACCTTGGCACAACTGACACCACGGTAGGGACCCCAGTCAGGCCTTGAAAGCCAGTAAGTAAGTTGCAACTCCTGACAAAACAGGAACAAGACCTAGTCCATCCGCCAAAGAAAGAACAAAGGCTAAGCCAGTGGGTTCCCAGGAAATCTCTAAATAAAAGTCCCTGGGTGTACCAACACTACGTTTTGATTTCTGCAGTTCTGTTTCTTGCTAACTGAAATGCGCCCACCCACGATGTGGGTTTTGTGCACAAAAGATAAAGGCCTGTGAGGCTTAGAGCTGTATGACTTGGGCAAGTTCCCAGTGCAGTCATCAGCCAGTGATAAAGACTTTCTTTTCAGCTTTGAGACTGTCAGTATGGACAGGCAGTGGTAGTATACACCTTTAATCCCAGCACTCAGGAGGCAGAGATGGTCAGATCTCTAAGTCTGGGGGCAACCTGGTGTACAGAATGAGTTCCAGGACAGCCAGGGCTACACAGAGAAACCCAATCTTGGAAAAAAAATAAGAGAAAATGGCTTTTAAAAAATATTTTCAGCTCCATGGTCTCTAGTAGACTACCTCAAAGCAATTTTGTCTCGTCTTGACATAAGCATAAGTCATTTGGGAAGAGGGATCCTCAGCTGAGATTGGCCTGTGGGGCATTTGACTGATGATTGATGTAGGAGGGCTCAGCTTACCATGCATGTGACGCCCCTTGGGCTGGTGATCGTGGGTGCTATAAGAAAACAGGCAGAGCAAACCAAGGAGAGCAAACCCAGAAGCAGGACTCCTCCATGGTCTCTGCATCAGCTCCCACCTCCAGTTTCCTGCTCTGACTTCCCTCAGTGATGAACTGTTACCTGGAAAAGTAAGATAGAACAAACCCTTTCCTCCCCCAAGTTGCTTTAGGCTATGGTGTTTCAGAAACCCCAAAGCAAGGCAGTTGTCATAGTCCTTTTGTACCTACCGGGTTTCCTCAATCCCCAAGGAAGTGACTCCTGACAGAAAAAGCAAAAGGTTTTTATTGCTAAGAACCAAACTGGCTGGGACCTCACTGTATCAGAAGAGTAAGGCGCCCACTTACAATTGCAAAGTGTTTTTAAAGGGAAATGGAGGCTTGAGACCCCTAGTCTAGTCTCAGTTCACAAGGTTTCCAAGGTTACAGAGATTTCATAGAGTACAAAGTTTCTTTACAAAGTCATCATGTTATTTGTTTAGGCAAGATTGATTAGCACACCTGCAAGGTTAGGGGATTTTTCTTTCCTTTTTCTTTATCTCCTGAGAACAGTATGTGGGCTCTGTACTCTGTAGTCAGGGAGTTATCTACTGGCAGAAATTCTTGTTCTCTGGTTTTCCCTTTTTTGCCATAGCCCTAATTTTATACCTTTCAGTTATTAATTTTTCCATCACAATCTTTAATCAGACTGACTCTATGCTCTGCCCTGAGTCACAGAATCTTTTTCAAACAAAAGGACTTGACTCAAGTAAGGTCTGAAGTTTGAGTAGGCAAACAGACATAATAAATGTGTGATGAAATAAGAACACATCATCTTCATCTGGACCTTCACTAAATCCAAGACTGGTGATATGCTTGTCATTAGAAAATATTGAAGACAATTTCAAATGCCTTGGACAGTTTTCAAAGCATCTAAACATAAAAATATTTAATAAATGGAAAAGCTGAGAATTATAAAGTCTGTCATAAGGATTCCTTGAGGTACTTAATTGACACTGTAGTTGAAAATAAAGACATCCCAGCTTTTTTGAAGTCCAGACTGATGTGTCTCCAGCAGAAGTTGGTACAAATTTGAGGTGAGAAATACAGAACTAAATGTCATACAAGTCATAGAACAGATATTTCTGAACTTACCTGACAGAATCTTTTCCAGGTAGAAGGGGTTCTTGATGCAATGTCTTCTCCCCATTTATGAAATCACTTTGCTTTCCCTTTTATTCTTTCAGCTGTCCCTGTTCTGGAAGTTCACTACTGTAACCAGTTCTGAGTTTTAGTTGTCAGAGTTAACAATGCATTGCAACATTTTATGTTTTCCTTTTGCAGATATGCCTCAGACACATTTTCACTTCATGTTTATAAGATGTTTAGTCTTTTTTGAAGTAGATAGAAGATTTTTGTTGAAAATGGTAGATATTAAATTTAGAAGAACTGACAGGAATTTCTTCAAGTGCTAACATATTTAGCTGATGTTGACAGTTGATGCCATTGAACTATTTAGCACCAACTTGGAAGACCGAAAACAGAGACACTATGAAAGCAAGAAACCAGCCAGTTTCCATTATGTTATTAGGAACCATTTTGAGTCTGTAGCCAAGTTAAGTTTCTGTTTGCCATAAAAGTTGAGTTTCTGTTTTTCAGTGCTGGGCTGCACCCTATCCCAATAACTATAAAATGACACACCTGTTCTCAGAAATGCACACATATAGATATAGATAAATGTATAGATAGATACATAGATAGACAGATAGATATCAAAAGCCATTCCAGAGTCTACCACTAAAAGCCCCCTGTAACTGGATAACCAGTTCCTGGAACTGGGTAAATTAGACCCTTCCAGAACAAATCTTCCAGGGCAGTGTTTGTATAGCCAATTCAAGTGCTTTCTACCCTTCCTTTCTGTGATTTTTTGTTCTCTTTCTACCATGTAGTCTTCTGGAATGAAACCCAGGACTCAAGACTTCTCAGCAAGAGCCTTTACCTGCTGAGCCACCTCACTAGCCTGCATATTTGTTGTTGTTGTTGTTGTTATTTTGTTTTTCAAGACAGGGCTTCTCTGCATTGCTTTGGAGCCTGTCCTGGAACTAGCTCTTTAAACCAGGCTGGCCTCAAACTCACAGAAATCTGCCTGCCTTTGCCTCCCGAGTCCTGGGACTAAAGATGTGTGCCACGAACGCTCAGCTACCTGCATATGTTTTTAAATGCCTTGCACCTGGTCAGATTTAGTTGGGACAGAAAACCCAGCAGCGATGGGTAACTGTGTGTAGGGCCACTCTGCAGGGATGCCTTGTGGCTTGACTCCACTGTGATTTGGGGCATCTGTAGTCCCAGCCCTGCAGCTCCACCCCTCACATCTCTCAGCCAGTTTCTTTTTCCATCATACCTATCTTTACAAGAAGTCTCTTCCATGAATTCTTGCAACTGTCTGAAGACCTTTTCTCTCTAAACCAAGTTCTTTTTTCCATGTGATGATTTTTCAAGACCAGATTAACATTTTAGGAGTAATACCAGACTTCTGAGGAAAACTAGATGCCTGTGTTCCGCATCCACTTGTAGCTTTTTCTAAGGCTAACTCTCAGACACATCTGTTCTGGGAGGGGAGTTCGTGTATGGAAACCAAATAGACAGAGCTCTTCTGAGCTTCTAGGAAAGAAAGGAGGTCAGGGGTCCAGGATGTGGCGCCTCTACCAGCTGAACACTAAAAAGATAGCTGAGTTGGGATTGGAAATTACAAAGAAAAGGTTATAGCCTGGCTTTAGGGATCCTTGAACTTAAGACTGGATATGTGCAGGCTCTAAGGCCCCAGTGTGGTGGTTTGAAAGAAAAACGGTACTATTAGGAGGTGTGACTTTGTTGGAGAAACAGAATATACAATCAAGAATAGATAGGGTCTGGGGACTTGAATGGGAGAATCAAGTTGGGAGGTGGGGACGAGATGATAATAAGAGGGAAATGGGGGGCAGCTAAAATTGAGGGCTATTTGAAGGGTAGTATGGAAATCTAATACAGAAGAATTTTCCTAAAACATATGCATATGTGAAGTCAATTTAAATGAAATTTCAAAATAATAGAAGAGACAGAGCACCAACTGTGTATCTTGTCACCAAATGAAGCTTTCAGTGCCAGAAATGGGTTGCATATAATTGAGTTGTTGGCCAAAGAGGTCCCTTGGGAAGCCCCAAACAAGCCAGGGTATTGCTAAGGCTATAGCTTGCTTTCCACAAACTGGTAGCAAAGCACTATTGCTGAAGACACCTCTACATATCTCATTGAATGTGGAAAAGTAAAACTGCCTATCTGAGCAACTAAATGTCAGCAGGCCACCAGAGGGAGAATACACCAAAGGGCTTCAACCAAATCTTCCACAGCATCAAGGTTAAACTGGAAACAGAGATTGAGTTTAGGATTCATGAAATATTTGGGGCTTGTAAGTCCTACATGGCCAAGACATGAAGGTTTGACCTGATACGAGACTAAAGCAAAGGACAAATGAGGCTATAGCAAAGGACGCAATGCAAATTTTCAACGGCTGTATTCTGTAATGTGTTGCTTTGCATCAGATAAAACTGAGCTGTGTGCAAATAAATAAACATAGAATGTGGTTCATGATCTTATTTAAGTGATTGATATTTTATGTTCTTGGGTTTGAATATAAGAATTTGTAATTCCACATGTTTACATAAACGGGTTTGTCTGTATGTTCCAATGCACTCCCATGCAAACTGGAGACAGGAGACGTGGGACCATGGAGGTCACCAAGCTAATTCATTCTCTTGGGCATGTTCTAATTTCACCCTGGATTTCTGCCTGCAGTATGTTGTAAGCTATGAGTCATGTTCCTCTTTCAACATCTGTTCTCAGTGCCTCCTACCTCTTATATTTTCTTCCCACAGGCCCATCTTGGGTGACTTTCTGGGTCATGAGCATCCTGGGATATACACTTGCCAGGATCTCAGAAGAGTGACCAGCAGGATCTCTGAGTAGCAGCCTTCCAAAGGATACCATTGTGATAGACATTTAAATGACTCTGATTCCCTCTTTCCAGTGGCTGGTTAATTCTATAGGCTTCTATAAGACCCAAAACCCTTCCTCAGAAGGCAAGACACCAAGTGTCTTTTGTGCCCCCATCTCATTCTGTAACCTCCTCAGTCTGATCACTAAGATGCCTTCCCAAATGAACTGTCTGCACACAAGGCCTCAACTACATTTGTTTTCTTGATTCATTTTTTAACACAATCAATATTTCCCCTTCCCCTTTGTCAGTGTCTGAATCTAAGTCAGCAATTAACTGGGGCCAGGGCTACAGACTCATCTAGGCATTTGTTGGGTGTGTTCACCAGGGCTAGACCTGGGAACAAGATTAGGGACTTAACAGAATGCTCTTCACAGTCAGGGCAGCTCACAAATCAGGGTTATCAAGCATGAAGCTACCTATATTAGCCACTTGACTATGGAAAGATGTACCAAGGAAATGAGTCAAATAAATGAATAAATTTATCAAAGACAGTGGGAAATAAATCACTTTTGGTTGGCAAAGGACATAGACAAGTATAAGAAGTTGGAAGGCTTAAAAAAAATCTTATGAGATTGGTCTAGTACTGGAAATATGGGTAAGAACTCATGGTTTCAAGGATAGATGGAAGAGAGAGAAAGAGACAGACAGACAAAAGTAAAACTAGAGAGGTATATAAACACACATGCATACATAAGAACATTAGCATATGCACACACTAGTTATGTTCATTGAGAACATATAGAAACAATGTCACATAATTGGCAACGTGAACACCAAGTACCAATTAATAAATACTGCTCTCTGTTAAAGAAGCAAGAAGTTCCTGTGGATAAATGCCTGGCTCCAGAGCTGCAACACTTTGTTGTGTCACAAAGAAATGAAGTAAAGTTCTCAAAACTGCAGGAGAGATGTGAAAACATGGAAGAAGCAAAGATAAGAGGTTTGCACTAGCCAATCTGGGACACTACTTTCACCAAAATAAATACAATAGGTTTGAAAGCACAAAGTAAGTTATTGTAACCCATTTTGTAAAATCCAAGAAGGGGAAGTTGTAACCTGCATGATGCTAGCCAATATAGAGAGATAAGTAATGATAGACTCATTAAAAATCACCCTTTGCTAATCTGTGAAAATGAAAATTAATTCAGCTGAGAATAATCAATGACTGTTCAAACCAGTGGGTGAATATTTGATTAAGAGTATTGGCATAGAAAATTATCTCCCCACAATATAATTAATAATAATAGCTAAAGAAATAAAAGATCTAATTAATGTACATTGCTAATAAGGGGAGAAATCTACAAAGATTTTAACCCAATAACAGAAGGTGATGCAGCTAGTGATGGAACTGATAAGCCTGCATACCTCCTGATGGAGTTCACCAAGAGCACAGCATCATATCAGTCATTCTGCAGCCAGACCCATGAACCAGATCTCCTACTGGTAAACATGAGGCAACTCAAGCTGAGGAAAAGCCTACTGAGTAACAGGACTACAAAGGAGACTAAGAGTCATGGAATCTAAATTAAACACATGACCATGGGTTGGCTCCTGGGTCCATACAAGATGTTACTGGGACAATGAATGGGCTGTTTTGAACAGCTCATGATGCTGGGTTCACAGTCATTGATTGTGACCTTTGTACAACTGTTGTGCAGAACTAAGTATTTGTTTCCAGGAAATATACACTTCAACATAAAGATTTACTTTAAAAGATATCCAGTCTACAAGCTAATCTCAAATGGTTAAAAAAAAAAAAAAAAAGGCACAAAGGCGGGGGTTGAGTGGTTGGGAATCTGATATTGCAACACTCACTCTATCCAATTTGCTTACTGAGTCACTGCTTTTGTGTGACATTCATCTTATGTTGGTTTTAATCAGTGTTACGGTCATGATTAATGAAGCTGAGCAGCTGTTCAACGTTTATTCAGTATTTGACGTTATAAAATTATAGTCTACATCTTTCATTTACTCACATTAGATTTTCTGAATATTTTGAGTAGGAAGTATTTTCTACATTCCAACTAGGGCTCCTTTCTCAGATGTGTGAGTAAGAAATTCTCACAATCTGTCACACTCACTTTTTCACTTCCTTAAAAATTACTAAAAGAGTTTCAGGATTTCAATATAGCCTAATTTTGAATTATTTTCTGTTATTGGCAGTAACTTTGTCTTCTGTTTAAGAAAACTTTCTCATGCAAGAACATGATATATCTTCACATATTCTTATAGAAGTGTCTATTGTTCTGTTCACATCTGGGGCTATAATCTACCTACAATTGATTTTGGAGGTAGTGAAAAGGAATCATAGTTTTACCTTTTTCATAGAATATTCTATGATCTAGTATCAGCTATTCATAAGGCTGTTTTTCCTAACTATTCTGGAATGCACACTTGGTTTTGAACCAATATATGTGAGTGAAAAAGAAACTGTTCAATGTTGTCCTTAAAGCTTTTCTTGATTATTTGGGATTTCTTAATGTCTTTTTATAAAGTCTGAAACAAACTTGTCAATTTAGATGAGATATTTGCTTGGCATATCAGAGCATATCAGCCTTTACAATATGACGTCTCCCATTCAAGAGCATTGCCTCTGCCTCCACAGTTTAGAGAGTTGCTAAGGCCAGGTTAAGTGTGGCAGGGACAGAATTCCTTCAAGAAGATCCTGAGCATTGATTGAGTAAAACTGTAAAGGTAAAGTCTGGCTTGTAGCAGGGACTCCCAGGTGTTGAGGTCTGTATGGAGAACTTTATAGTGGGAGTGAAAACTGTCCAACTCCAGGCTGTAGCAAACCATTCCCCTACCCCACTACAAAGACCTGATAGGGTCATATATCCCACGATCTAGTACCTAACAGAAGACTTAGCCATGCCTTCAAAAATCCAGAGCCTTTGAGTGACAGTTGGCATGATGTAAGAAAAATAATGGTATCTAGCAGATATCACACTCAACTCTGAAGAGCTTTTGGAGTAAGACAAGGCAAGTCTATACCAGAAAGCTCAACCACTGCTGTTAGGTGAATGCCCTGTGGACAAGAGTCTAGGGCCAGGTGGCAGCATTGAATTTCCAGAGGCAAGATTATCACAGTAATCATAATGGGCAGCATAGACAAAACAGTGTTCATCATGGCCTGACATGCAATGGTCAAGCACAGGCAAGGAGAATTTTAGGGTGACAAGACTGGTAGGGACCTTTGTTACTGGCTTATCAATCACGGGGTGTGTCCAGGCATGAAATAGAGAAGAAGCCTACTGAATTTTTTTGACCTGTATAAGCAGAAAAATTGTCAAATGAAAAAGAAAGGCTACATTGGATCATGGCAAAAGGCAATCTAGGCCAGTGAATCAATTTCCAGTCTTGAGCCAGTTTGCAGACCCAGAACCACTCAAATGAAGGGAGGGCAAATTCCCCTTGGGGAAGAAATTTGATAAGATAACCAAACGTTTTACTGTTAGCCTTTCTCCAGTTCTTCCTCAGAGGGTCCTGAGGCCTTTTACAATGGTATCTGTACACTGAAGGAAGGAAACCATCAGACTGTCTAAATTGACACTGATTCTTGGAGGTCCCAAGAAACACTGTGGCCCTCCAGTCAAAGCAGGAGCTATGGAGGTCAGGTGATTAATGGAGTTTTGACTGATGTCCAAGTCACAGTAGGTCCAGTAGGTCCTTGAATTCATCCTGTGGTTATTTCCCCAATTCCAGAATGTATAATTGGGATAGACATACTCAAAAGTTGGCAGAATTCTCACATTGGTTCCCTGACCTGTGGAGTGAGGGCTATTATGCCCATGGCCATGTCAGAGGAGCAGCAGGTGGCAATTGAAATTCAAGGTGTCAACCACAAGGAGACGAATTCCTGATGGATAAATCTCAGATAGGCAAGGTCCTGAGGTCACAGACTCCAGAATGCCTTTTGCTTCTGCTGTGCCTTTTACATGTTTGCTCCTGCCATCTTTCTCTGGCATCTGGCACAGTGTGAATGGGTGTGGGGAGATCCTGTTGCCTATAATGTAGTGCATTGATCTCATGGAAACATCCCATCCTGCTGAGCATTCTTACCAGGGATTATTATGAAGATGATTTCTTCCTAAGCTGTACTGTCTAATTAATAATAATAATAATAATAATAATAATGATGATGATGATGATGATGATGATGATGATGATGATGATGATATTTAAGTAGAGTTTTGATAATAAAAAGTAAAACAAGGAAGTATCACCCACTAGAACCCATGAGTTTCTATTGAGAATTCATGTAGACTATGGCTTAAGTTAATGACTAAGGAAAACAACTGAGTCCCAGCTAGCTTGAATTCTTTTAACCTTAATGTTGGGAGATGTGTTCACATGTTCTGGAGTACATCATAGCTGAAATAAGCTTTGAAAAGAATTAAGATTAAACTAGATGTTTTTGTTAAATAGTTTTGAAGTGAAAACCCCAAGAAGACTATCTAAAGTTTAGAAAGGCATAAAGCTGAATGAGGAATTCATTAAGGTCAGGTAACAAGAACAAAGGAGCCCAATTATCATTAGGTGGCATACCTTTCTTGCTAGGGTTTGTTGATGACCAAAGGTGATGATTAATTTCTTATACCCATTTCTGCCCTCAATCTCCTGTCAGAAAAAACTACTGATAAGTGGGTATGCACCCTAAAGAATTAAAATAGAGCTGACTGATTGTTTTTTACCTCTAAAAGTTTAGGTATGTTATTCCTTTAAGATTCCTTATAAGATTACCTTTCATGGTAAGTAATAAAGTAATTGATCCTTTCTTCATAACCGAAAAATGCAGCCCACCAGTGCAAAAATATCTTGCTTGCTTACACTCTGTTAATCTATAGCAAGTTGCTTGGGTGTGAATGTATGTGGGTTCTTAGGGATAATTTGTTTTTCACCTATAATACACAAAACATTTATTCATGTAAAGGATAGGGAAAACATGCTGGCTTTTACTTGAAAAATTGAATGTAGCCATCTTGTAATTTTCACATTGCCTGAAAGATTTTTTTCTGGGATATATAAGCTTAATGGAAAGAATAAGAATTAGAAGGAGTCAGAAGGAAAACATCAAGAGAGACAGAAGGGCATTTCTGGATAGAGACAAGAGAAAAAGAATACAGAAGAATAAAAGAAGGAAACGATAAAGAGAGTGTGAGTATCTTCTCCCTTACCCCCTCAGATAAAAAAAAAAAAAAAAAAAAAGGAGTCATAGTACATGCAGACTCCATGGATTCTCTTTGCACCCTTTGCTGCTGGAGGCTGCTCTGCCTTCCCAGGCAAGGATACTATTATTGTTGGAAAGGATAAATGGGGGCCTTTGAGGTTTCCTCCACCAAAGAAAATAATGAATCAAAAATGGTATCATGTCCCTGAAGGAATTGCAGGAATTAGTGCCACCATCAAGGACTGGAGTGATGCAGGGATGGGGGTTCTCACCACATCTCACTTTAACTCTCCTATCTGGCCAGTGCAGAAGACAGATGGATCATGACAGTTGACTATGGAAAACTCAATCAGGTGGAAACTCTGATTACAGCGACTGTGCCAGATATTGTGTCCTTACTTGAACAAACACATCTCCTGGTACATGGTATGCGGTTATGGATCTAGCAAATACCTTTTTCTCAGTGCCTGTTCGTAAGGCCCGCTAGACGCCATTTTCTCTCAGTTGGCATGGCCAGCAGTATACTTTTAAAGTTTGGTCTCAAGTTAATATTAACTCTCTTGCCCTGTGTCACAACTTAGTTAGAAGGGATCTTGATTGTCTCTTCCACAAAATGTAACACTGATGCACTACAATTGATGGCATTATGCCAAAGTAGCAACCATTTTGACCTCATTGGTAACACATATGCACATCAGAGGATGAGAAATAATTCCAACCAAAATTCAAGGACCTTCTACCTCAGTGAAAATTTGGGGCACGCAGAGACACTCCTACTAAGAGGAAGGATAAGGTATGCACCTGGCTACTCCTACCACCAAGAAAGAAGCACAATGTTCAGCAGGCCTGCTTGGGTGTTATAGACAGCACATTCCCCATTTGGATGTGTTACTCTGCCCCATATACCAAGTAACTTGGAAAGCGGCTAACTTTGTGTGCAGCCCAGAACAGGAGAAGACTCTTCAAAAGATTCAAGCTGTTGTGAAGGCTGCTGTGCAGGCTGCTCCTACCACTTGGACCATATGATCCAGCAGACCTGATGGTACTTGAGGTGGCAGTGGTAGGTGGGATGCTGCTTGGAGCCTTCGGCAGGCCCTTAGAGGCTACCAGCACACAACAAAAACAACAAACTAGTACATTTTTATATGTGGGACTAGCATTTCAAGGAATGACTAATTTCAAATGTTTTGAGCATGTTAGCACACTGTGGTTGTAGAGAGCAGAAGGGTTCCAGCCAAGGTTGCATGTATTTGATGACATTTCGATTTATTACCATTGTTACACATGTGTAGTTCACTGCAAACTGCCATGTACTCACTGTCCTTGCTGGATGTAAAGGCAGTCAAATTTCACTTTGTAGACATGTTTCTGCTAGAGTCTGTCTTTGGGGAATGGAGCTATGAAATCACCCCCAGGAACAGAGCAGTTCACTCTTGCTTGTTCAGTGGATGGAAGGAAGTGGAAGGACAGTGTGACAAAAGGTAATATGCTAATGTGTTTGTCCTAGCACCCTCTCAAGATGCTGGCTTCCTGGATGTTTTGCTGTGTGTACAAGTGAATATAGTGGACAAATGTGTGCAACATGTTCCTCATCACATTAAGGAGGCTTCCAGTAGATGACAGAGTAGCTAGTAAAGCTAACACTTTGTGTATACTTCATGGGGAAATTCATAGGAATGCTTGCTTCCTATAAATGATATTTGGATGTAAAGTGGTTAAATTATTTCTGAGTATTGCATAGGCCTGTGCTTGTCAACTGATTTGAAGACAGTGTAAGCAGGAAGTGGGGGAGGGAATGGCCACATTTGGCAGACAACTGACATTGTAACCATTGCTACACTATTGTTTAACTCACCAGACCAGCACTGTGCTCATAACAAAGAAGTTCTTGTGTGAAATAGCTAATCTTTGTAGACATTTAATATGCTTGATGTGTCTGAAAGTAGAAGTAGCAGAATGATGCTTTGTGTAAATGCATTCTTAAATGTGGGAAGTCCAGTGTGTGGAAATGGATTTGTTGAACTGCCTCTGAGACCAGTGTGCTGGCTGTACCTGTTAGTGGGCTGAGTGTGGAGGGGGGGGAGGAAGCAAAGAAGCTCTAAAGGGTTTTGCTACACTGTGTAAGGAAGATTTAGTCATCATCTTCTCATGCACATTTCATTTGGGTTTGCTGTACTGGATATATTGGACACATATTGGGCAAATGAGTCCTCATTTTATGATATGTAGGATCTAGATATTAAAGAGGCAGATAAAAATAGAGTTAGTAAGGCAAGATCTTTTGTATACTTTTTGTTCAAATTTATAGAAAATCCCTCTTCGGAAAAGGAATTTTTTAAAGAAATTGCAACATTGTAAGCCAAGGACACATGACCACATATCACATATGATAGAGATGAGGAGGAAATGGCGAAATGAATGGTTCTAGACCGGAGCACTTTCAACAGAAGATACTTGCAGATATGCCCATTGTTATGTGTGTGTGCTAAATCCAAGTGTTATGTATTCAGTAGACACACTTAAGTTCTAATTTGAAATATTTCATCTTACAGATATTTGGAGGGGCACAAAGTACTTTAAAAGTGGGCATTAAAATAGCATCATTTGTGGACATCATACTGTCTGTCAGAAATAGTGGTGAAACTGTATCTCTGAGGGTTACACTTTGTATTTGTGCTGGTTCTGGCAGTCGGGCAAGGAAAAGTGTAAAGGGCCTTAGAACAACATATTTTAGTAAAGCAATATTGACCATTGTCTCTCACATCTGCATTTTGTAAATATTTTATTAATATACATATACCAATAGACGTGAGCAAGCCCAAACACATAGCATTTAGTCTTTCTAGGTGTTAAAGGGGCTGCTGGTGGATGACAAAGGAAATTAGTATTAAGACACTGGGTAGTGTAGCCATGTAGGAAATGAAGTGGTTCAAGGGCCCTCAGAACATTACAGTTGCATAAACCTGAACCTGGTGTTCACAGAGATAGGAAGGACTCAAGACAAAATGGAAATATTTAGAGGATGTTTGCCAATTCTAGCCTTTTCTCAACCTGTGCATTTTTAATGCATTCTAGGAAACTAAGTCCTTGTAGAAAATATCTACTGGAGAGAAAGAGAGACCTTTCAATAGTGGGACATAATGCTGTCATTTACAAACTTCACAGTTGAGAACTGTACTCCAAGTTTTAGGAAAACAAAACCAAAAGCAAAAAGACCTTACCATGGATTAATTAAGTCAGTTAATGTTTTGTGGGCTGTGTTCATAGCTATCATTGATTACATATGGTCCTTGGGCTACACACTTCACATAATCTTTCTAGATATTTAATAAATTCCCTAAACAGAGTCTAAAGAGACAATCAAAGGCTAAAAGTGATTACCATTTGATGGGGGGAATGTCCTTCTGTATGCTGTTAATATGGTTCTCTTACTGGTTAATGAGTAAAACATTGATTGGCCAGTAGCCAGACAGAAAGTATAGGCAGGGCTACCAGGTGAAGAGAATTCTGCTGAGGGGATACAGAGACGAACCACCAGGAGACACCATGTAGATGCAGAAGCAGTAACATACTGGGGCAATACCAGGTAAGCCAAGAGCATGTGGAAATACTTAGATTAATAAAAATGGTTTAATAATTAAGAGAGAGCGAGCTAGCCAATAAGAAGCCTGAGCCATTGGCCAAACAGTTTATAATTAGTATAA
Source organism: Phodopus roborovskii (assembly GCF_943737965.1). NCBI lineage: Eukaryota > Metazoa > Chordata > Mammalia > Rodentia > Cricetidae > Phodopus > Phodopus roborovskii. The sequence goes on along the minus strand of NW_026126407.1, from coordinate 828,178 downwards.
ACCTCTCTGTGTTTACTTGGGACTAAATGGCTCTGGGACCAGGCGAAACAAAAACTCCATCTACAGCTGTTGTTGCAGAGAACCTGAGTCAGTTCTCAATACCCTAGTCCAGTGGCTGGCAGTTTCAAGGGATCCAACACCCTCTTCCATGGTCACTGTACTCAAATGTATAAACCCAAATTCAGATACACACGTAGACATGCAATTAAAAATAAGATATTTTAAAATATAAAAACAAATAAAAGTACATAAGTGGTAAAAACCAAGAGTTAACATAACACCCTCTAAGAATTTCTTCTCCTTTTTTGTCATTTGGAAGGAATGGCTGTCTTTGAGGACTGATAAACTGGACATCTGAGAAGCTGGGTATTCTGAGTGGTAGAATCTGGGCACCAAGGAGGGGATCATGAGGAGGGGAAGGTCCTGTGCCTGGTAGGATTGTTCATGTTGTCTGGCCATTGCTTTATGTTTGTATATCAGTTAGTGTTGCTCTGTATTAAAGGATAATTCCTAATGTCCGTGTGTGTTAGAAGCTACAAAAATGATCCCTCTATCAATGTCCTGCTAGTTTCCAGGGAAAACTGTCTTCTGTGTTGACTTTTGTTCATCCACCTCATAGAACTAATGTGATCCTGAGAGAGCCAAAGTCACTGCTGTGGTCGGAGGAATGAAGGGATGGCTCTTAGCTGGCATCTCCATGTCTAGAAGATAGTCTTAATTATAACCATAGATAGCCAGGAGAATTTTGATAAGGAATTTATGTTTATTGTACAAAAGTTCATTATTTCACAACTGCTAAGTTTTATATGTTCCAGGGTGACAAAATGTGGTAAAATGTTCAGCCTGTGAATAAGCCAACTTGTAAATATGTTGGAAATGTCAGGAGATATTTCTTCTGAGCATAGAATGAGCACTGCACTTCCAGGCAGGGATGTCAGAACATGTTCATTAAGCTCACAGTGACAGCTGCATGGGTGTGTTCAGGTTGACAGGTTGATGAGCACCACTGACACATGTGCATTTTCTAGCAGAAACATAGTAATTTATTGCAAGGAGAACATACTTTCCTACTGATGTTTTAGTAGAATGGATCTAATTCTGACTCTCAGAAACCTTGTCTAGTGTAGACTGCTGCCTCATGTTTCATGTTAAATTGGGGAATATATAATCTTAATTGCAACTCTGTCAAGATTTTGATCTAGAGGCCTGCTGCCATTTTTCTCATCTGTTAGTTTTTTGTCACCAAGGAATTCAGGATTATAATTTCTTTCTAGCAGGTAGATATCATAGTATATTTTTATTTTCAAAGCACTCATATAGCCTGGGGCTTTTTTGATGAATATTCACAATGTGTGGGAAAGAATGACACATACTGGACTCTACCTATTGCTGAATGCACAGACAGGATTAGGAAATGCCTAAGACAGAATCAGCCGACTGCTTACACCTGTGACTTTGTTCAGTGCTTGTGTTTTGATTTTCTGTGATCCATCTGTTAAAAGAAAATAAAAGTTCTTAGAGATTCTGCTCTCATCAGAGCTATCATCAAAGAAGCCTCCTCTTGCAGTAGATAGGAACAAATACAAAGACCCACAGCTGGACAATGAAGTCAGCTTATTGACTTATTTTTTAGACCAATAGCAGTTGTTTTTACCCCAGGTCTCTGGGCTACCCAATCTATGGTACTAGGTTACACAAGCAGTGTCAGGTATGGGTTCCTTCTCTGGAGTGGGCCTTAAGTCAACCCAGGAATTGGTTGGTTACTCCCACAAATTCTGTGCCACTGTTGCCCTAGCATATTTTCCAGATTGTAAATCAAAGGTTTTGTGGCTGGATTTGTGTCCACATTTCTATTTCAGAAGTCTGCAGAGTAACTTTACGCACCAAAAAGTCTAGAACAAAAGGTTGAAGGGCTCCATGTAGGCACCAGCTGTACTTCCCCATGTTTTCTGAGTTGTATGAATATTGTTCTCAGAAATAGGTTTCTACTATCAGTTTGCAGGGAGCAACCTAATGCCTTAGCATCAGCATGGCTTCTTTGGAGGTTTCCATGGTACTCCCTTCTCCAACAACTCTATTAAATGCAACCCACTTCCTCCATTGGAGACCTTGTCTGGCTACAAGAGATGGCCAGTTGAAACTCTGTAGTATCACCTGCATAGATTCCAAGAAGTTATTACTGTACTAGGCTTCCACACCACACCATCAGATGCCACCCAATTCCAGCTGTCTCTCCCTCCCATTCTCTCCCCTCCAATCCTTTCCCCCCCATCACCTTATCTCTTCCATTACTGTTCCCAGTCCAACCATAATAAAATCTATTCTATTTCCCCTTCTCAGGAAGATACATGCATCTTCCCAATCCCTCCTCATTTTTAACATCTCTGGGTCTATGGATTGTTGTTTGGTTACCATTTATTTATTGACTAATATCCACTTATAAATGGATGCATAACATATTTGTCTTTCTGGGTCTGGGTTACCTTACTCAGGATAATTTTTTTCTATTTCCATCCATTTGCCTCTAAATGTCATTTTTTAAACAGCTGAGTAATACTCAATTGTATAAATGTACAATATTTTCTTTGTCCATTCTTCTTTTGAGGGGAAACTAGTTTGTTCCAGTTTCTATTATGAATAAAACCACAAGGTTTTCCTGATGGATTGAGCTGTCATTTATATTATTGATCTTAGCCATTCTGACAGGAGTAGGATGGAATGTCAATGCAGTTTGGTTTGCATTTCCATTATGGTTAAGAATGTTGAATATTTCTTAAAGTGTTTAAGTTTTGAGATTCCTTTATAGAGAATTCTCTCATAATGTCCTATTTTTAATTAGATTATTTGGTTTTTTGATATCTAGTTTCTTGGGTTCTTTATAAATTTTGGATATTAGCCACCTACTACATGTGGAGTTGGTAAAAATCTTTTCCCATTTTGCAGTCTGACACCTTGTCCACTGGCAGTGTCCTTTGCCTTACAGAAGCTCTTTAGTTTTATGAGGTCCCACTTATTAATTGTTGCTCTTAGTACCTACACTATCAGTGTTCTGTTCAGGAAGTTGTCTCCTATGTCAATGTGTTCAAGGTTATTCCCTGCTTTCTCTTATATCAGGTTCAGTGCACCTGGTTTTATGTTGAGGTATTTGGCCCACTTGGACTTCAGTTTTGTGAAGGGAGATAAATATGGATCTATTTGCATTCCTATATATGTAGGCATCCAGTCTAACCAGCACAATTTGTTGAAGATGCTGTCTTTTCTCAGTGTGTATTTATGGCTTTTTATAAGAAAGAAAAAAAGACAGAAAGGAAGAAAGGAAGGAAGGAAGAGAGGGAGGGAGGGAGGAAGGAAGGAAGGAAGGAAGGAAGAAAGAAAGAAAGAAAGAAAAAAGAAAGAAAGAAAGAAAGGAATCAGCTGTCCATATGTGTTTGGACTTATGTTTGGATCTTAATTTGATTACATTGATCGATGTGTCTATTTTACACCACTAATGTGTGATTTTTATTACTAGATCTCTGTAGTAAAACCTGAAATCAGGGATGTTGGTCCCTCCAGCAGTTCTTTTATTGTTCAGGATTGTTTTAGCTATCCTGGGTATTTTGTTTTTCCATATGAAGTTGAGAGTTGTCCTTTCAAGGTTTGTAAAGAATTGTGTGGTTTGGGTATCAAAGTAACCATGGCCTCACAAGATGAATTGGGCAATATTCCTATTTGGGGGATAATTTGAGAAGTATTGGCATTAGCTCTTCTTTGAAAGTCTGGTCTGGTGGAATTCTGCATCATCTGGTCCTGGCTTTTTTTTTTTTGGAGGGGGGGGGAGATTTTAATGACTTCAAGTTTTCTAGGGGTTATATGTCTACTTAATTGTTCATCGAATCTTGATTTCTTGATTTGACTTTGGTAAGTAATGCCTATTGAGAAAATTATTTATGTATTTAAGATTTTTCAATTTGGTGGAGTATAGGTTTTTAAAGTATGACCTAATGATTATCTGGATACCTTTGTGTCTTTTATTATGTCCCCCTTTTTGTTTTAGTTATTTGTATAGTCTCTCTCCATCTTTTAGTTTGTTTGAATAAGGATTTGTCTATCTTGTTGGTTTTCTCAAAAGAACCAACTGTTTGTTTCATTGATTCTTTGTGTTTTTTTTCTATTTTATTAATTTCTTCCCTGAGTTTAATTATTTTCTGCTGCCTACTCCTGTTGTGTTTCATAAGTTGGGGTGTGCTGAGTATTAATTTTCACTGAGTACTGAATTCTAGAAAGTCTTTAATTTATTTCTTTAATTCCATCTTGACCCATTTTTTAATTTAGTAGATAGTTATTCTATTTCCTGAGTTCGTAAGCTTTCTGTTGTTTCTGTTGTTAATATCCAGCTTTAATCTGTGATGGCATGATAGGACACAGCAAGGTGTTTCTTTTTTTGTGTGTGTGTCTTTTGACACTTACCTTGTATCCCAATATGTGGACAGTTTTGGCAAAAGCTCAATAATGTGCTGAGAAGAAAATGTATGCTTTGTGTTTGGATAAAATGTTGTGTATCCATCTGTTGGGTCCATTTGGTTTTCAACATCTGTTAGCTACAGTATTTCTTTGTTTAGTTTTTGTCTGAATGACCTGCCCATTGGTGAAGTGGAATATCAAAGTCTCCCACAGTGTTTGAGGGTCAGTACATGACTTAAGTTGCAGTGGTGTTCCTTTTACAATCTTGTGTGCACTTGTGTTTGGTCAATAGATGTTAAGAATTGAAAAGTCGACCCAGAGCTGCTGCTTACCATCGTGATAGATGCCACCTTGGTGCGGGATGGCCGCGGAGCCGGGTGGGAGAGTTCCAAGGCTCCAGGAGCCGGCTCTCGGGGCTGAGACATGCAGCTAAGCGGGCCTCACTCGGACACTGTCGCCATGCCCAAGAGAGGAAAGCGGCTCAAGTTCCGGGCCCACGATGCCTGCTCGGGCCAAGTGACCGTGGCGGATTATGCCAACTCGGATCCGACGGTGGTGAGGTCTGGACGGGTCAAGAAAGCCGTGGCCAACGCTGTCCAGCAGGAAGTAAAATCTCTTTGTGGCTTGGAAGCCTCCCAGGTTCCTGCAGAGGAGGCTCTTTCTGGGGTGGGTGAGCCGTGTGGCGTCATGGACAGCAGTAATGAGATGGATGCTCAGGAGGAAAGCACTCATGAAAGATCAGTCTCCAGAAAAAAAGAAAAGCAAAAGACACAAAGAGGATCTGGATGGGGCAGGAGAAGAGTATCCTATGGATATTTGGCTGTTGCTGGCGTCCCATATCCATCCTGAGGACATTGTGAACTTTGCCCTGATTTGTAAGAATGCTTGGACTGTCACTTGCACTGCTGCCTTTTGGACCAGGTTGTACCGAAGGCACTACACGCTGGATGCTTCTCTGCCTTTGCGGCTTCCACCAGAGTCCATGGAGAAGCTGCGGTGTCTCCGGGCATGTGTGATCCGATCTCTATACCATATGTACGAACCATTTGCTGCTCAAATCTCCAAGAATCCAGCCATTCCAGAAAGCACTCCCAGCACACTAAAGAATTCCAAATGCTTACTTTTCTGGTGCAGAAAGATTGTTGGGAACAGACAAGAACCAATATGGGAGTTCAACTTCAAGTTCAAAAAACAGCCTCCTAGATTAAAGAGCAAGTGTATGGAGCGGTTGCAGCCCCCCATTCAGTATGAGGATGTCCACACCAACCCTGACCAGGACTGCTGCCTCTTGCAAGTCACCACCCTCAAATTCATCTTTGTCCCTATTGTCATGGGGATGATATTCACCTTGTTTACTATTAATATGAGTACGGACATGCGGCATCATCGATTGAGATTGGTGTTTCAAGATTCTCCTGTCCGTGGTGGTCAGAATCTGCGCAGTGAACAGGGTGTGCAAGTCGTCCTGGACCCAGTGCACAGTGTTCGACTCTTTGACTGGTGGCATCCCCAGTACCCATTCTCCCTGAGGGTGTAGCTCCTGCTGCTTATCCCTTGGGACGGCATCCAGTCTAGTCTGTTAGTAATCAGGTTCTGTTTGGAGGGCAGCTGGGTTGTATACCTGATTAGTGATGCACATTCTGTTTGGGTTCCTGGGGCTCCAATTGCAGGAGGTGGAAAGGTTGAATCAAGAGGAAAAACAAGTATGATTTATAAACATTTTAATGTAAAGTTTGCATACTTCAAAGGAGAAACCTGGCCTCATTTTCTGTGTTAAACCCAACCGGTGCTGTTGAGTTTGTTCTTTATTCTTTTATCTCAACAAAGATGGGTGATCTTGCACCAGGGAAAAGATTAGACTCTTAGTTTTCAAGCAAGGAAGTTTTCCCTTGTGCATCAGAGGACCAGGGTTTAAATGTTTGCTCCATCGTTGCTGCTCCTCAAATTCAAGTGAATATTTTTTTTTCTTTTCCCTTTACTCTTCTCCAGAAATAAAGCAGGTGACAGGGTTGTCAGAATCATAAAAAAAAAAGAAAAAAAGAAAAGAAAAAGAAAAAAGAAAAGAAAAAAAGAATTGAAAAGTCATCTTGCTGGATTTTTCCTTTGATAAGTATGTAGTTCCCTTCCCAATCTCTTTTGATCAGTTTTTGTTTGAAGTTTATTTTGTTAGACATTAAAAATGACTACTTGCCTCTCTGGTCCATTCCCTTAGAATTTCTTTTTTACAGTCCTTTACCATGAGGTATTGCCTATCTTTAATGCTGTGGTGTTTCTTGAATACAGTAGAAGGAAGGATCCTGGTTTTGTATCTATTCTGTTAGCCCCTTTTTACTAAGGAATCGTGACCATTGACATTGAGAGAAATCAATGACAAATATTGTTAATTTCTATTATTTTGGTGGTGGTAAAGTGGGGAGAGTGTGTGTCTGCTTTCCTTCTATGGGTTTTTGTTTGTTTGTTTGTTCGTTTTTTGTTTGTGTGTGTGTGAGAGATTGTTTATTTCCTGTGTTTTCATGGGTGTAGTTAACCTCCTTATGTTGGCGTTTTCCTTCTAGCACCTTTTGTCAGGCTGTATTTTCAGATAGATAGTTTAAATTTGACTTTAATATGTAATATTTTTTCTCCATCTGTGAGTAATGGAAAGTTTTGCTGGGTATAATAGTCTGAGCTGGCATCTGTGGTCTCTTAAGAGTCTGCAGCAACTTTGTCCTAACCCTTCTGGCTTTTAGAGTCTCCATTAAGAAGTCATGTGTTATTCTAATAGGTACTCCCTCATGTTACTTGGTTTATTACCCTTGTAGTTTTTAATATTCTTTCTTTATCTGTATTCTTGGTATTTTGATTATTATGTTGCAAAGGGACTTTCTTTTCTGGTCCAATCTATTTGGTGCTCTTTGTGCTTCTTGTACCTTTACAGGCATCTCCTTCTTTGGGTTAGGAAATTTTTCTTATATATTTTTATTGAAGACATTTTTCTGGCCTTTGAGTTATGTTTCTTCTTCTGTTATTGATTGTGTTCTTACACTAGCATCTAGGCAGGTGAGTTTGGAATAATTGTATGAGTAGGTGTTGATTTCTAAATTTGTCATTGTTGAGTGGGTGCTTTGTTCCTTGATTTATGTTTGCTCTCTGGGTTTTTCAAGGGTGTGATGGCTGTGTGTGGCCTGTTTTCCTGGCCTGCTTAGCTGATGTATTCATATGGAATCCCTGCTGATGATGGAGGCTAGAATACTAGGATGAGTTGAGGGAAGGATGAAGGAGTTCTTTATGATCCACTGGGGATGTGGTCAGAGAAGAGAGGGAGACCACATCAGATTTCCTGCTACAGAGCTGGGAATGAGACTTGGGGGATTGGATCCCAGGTGCAGTAGGAGAGGTGTGGGTCTGACTTCAGCGAACTTGTTGCTTAAATCTTGGAATCAAACCAGCATCATCAAAATGCACTCTTTTGCCAGACATATAGAGTCATATTTGCCAACATTTCATGAGCATTGTCAATAAGGATCTTAAAAAGACACTGTGCTACACTGTTCCTGTCTTGAAAATATTTCCCAGGGTTTTGACCTCAAAATCATACTGATTTTCTGAAATAGATTAAAATCTGTTCCTTATTTCACTATTCACTGGAAGTATTTTGTGTTTTTACTTCTCTCAGTGTTGAGGAATAAGGCATTCTGGAATTTCTTGGCAAAAAGGTTTAAATTAGAGTTTCCATTACTTAACAGATATGTAATACTCAAAGATTGATCTTATTTAGCCATCAGCTTTATTAAGTTGTATTTCCTAAAATTTTATCCACTCTGTGCAATATTCCAATGCACTGATGTTGAGTGATTATACTCATGTCCCCTGTGTGTTTTCATTTTCATCCCCCATCTCTGATACTGATAAATGGTCACTCCCTACTCTTATTACCTGACCACTCTTACAAGAAGATTACCATTTTATTAATCTTTTCAAATAACAAATATTCAGCATTGGTCAGTTTTGTCATTATATATATTTTTAGATTTTTAAAAATTTTATCCTTTACTTTTGAGGTTTGACTGTTTACTAATTTTAGTCTTTCTTTTTGATACATGCATATAAAAGCTTATGAAGCTTCTGGAGACAGCCTTTCCCCAGCTCACAAGTTTGATATGACACATCTGAGTTGCATTTCCTGCTGCTGCGACAAGTTTCAAGTGATTGCAGGCAGGTGCTCGGCTCTCTTTCTCCATCTATACCAGTCTGGGATGCCCTGTCCAGGAATGATATTAAAATGGGTCTTCCTGCATCCCTTGCCATGGTTAAGAAAATCTCCTATATCTGTTCCCAGAGACCAGTCTCCCAGTAATTTTTGACCCTTTGAAGAGATCAACTAATACCAACCATGAGAGCACATTACAAATATTTCAAAATTCATTTCCCCTTTTATTGTTACTTCTTTGACAAAAGATTTATCTTGATGAACGTGGCACCGTATTTCAAGGTTTAAGGCATTACAGATTGCATTGCCATTGGTTTTAATTACACAATGGTTAAACACCATTTTATGTTTCTTCAAACATTTTGTTCAGCACACAGTCAATTTGATAACAGCTCTACATATGGAAAACATATATTCTGTTAATAGGAGCTCAGTGAGTTTGTTATCAAAAAGACAGTGTTACACTCTGAGAAAATCAAAGGCTTCTGGGAAATGATCAAATGGAGACCTGGATCTTCAAGAATTAGAGAAGAGCATCCTTGAAGGCCATGTGTGAGTCAGGTGCCATGGTGTTTCCAGGTTCTTTTCATAATCACTGAGCACAGTGAGCCAAGAAAATCCAATGAGACACAATGATTATAATGAGGGAACATGAATGCCATTCACAGAGAACAAACCTGCAAAACCAGCCAGAACTAATGACTGAATTCTGACAGTCATGGAAAGTCATCTAACATACAATTGCATAACCCCCACACACATACCAAGAATGATCAACTGGAAAAATTAAAATTTTGAATGCTATATGTTATGCCATCAGAATATTCATTATATAATGTATATGTAATATGTATACACACATATTACATAAGCACTACTTTAGGGCTGGAGAGATGGCTCAGAGATTGAGAGCACTGCCTGCTCTTCCAGAGATCCTAAATTCAATTCCCAGCAACCATATGGTGGCTCACAGATGTCTCTTATGAGATCTGGTGCATCTTCTGGAGTGCAGATTTACATGGGAAGCAGAATGTTGCATACATAATAAGTAAATAAAATATTTTTAAAAGAACTACTTTAATAAAAAATATGTAAGAATTCAATACTAATAATTGCTACATACAATTATTAGGGGGGAGGGGGAGAAGGACCTTAACAAATAGGGAGTAGAAAACTCAATAATGTTAAGGTGTTAATTTAGTGTTACACATCAGACCAAACACGGTGGTAGACTTCAGCACTGAAACAGGAAGATTTGTATTTCAAGATCAACCTCTGCTAAGATCAACCTGAGCTTATGAAACACTGCCTCAAAACATTAAAAAAGAAAGACATACAGTAGATGGATTTTCCAACTGCTAGCCAATATTGCTGGGAACTTGACCCAGGGCCTGATCTTTTGCTGGCTAGGAGTTTAAATGATACAGTAAACTGTTCATTTGCATTTTTTCACAAGAAAATTTAGTTAAATTCAGGGCATTCCCCACTGTCCTTTTTATACAGAAGTTTTTGTGAACCTGCAAAAAATCTAGAAAAGTGAAAGCAAAGTAACAACATTTAAAGATGCATACCGACAGATTTCAGGATTTAGAGTTCAGAAATATATCTGGAAAGATCTCTTTATCTCGACATAGAGATTTGTCCAGATGCACACATTTATAGTGGATATAGCTCCATTAGCTGGGGTTTCTTAGAAAAAAATAGAATTAATAGCAGACTCAGAGACAGACAAATGGTAGATACATACAGACAGACAGATAGATATGGATATGTGTAGATAGATGATATGTAGATGATAATCATGTAGACAGATGCATATATACATAATACATACATACATGCATGCTTACATATATACTAAGACAAACACACAGAAAGACAGACTAGAAGGTATTGGCTCACATGACAGTGAAAGCTAAGATACCCAGAGAGAGTCAGCAAGCTGAAACTTCACAGAGCCAGTGGCACAGCTACAGTGTAAGTCTAAAGACTTTAGAATCTAAGGTTTAGAGTTGAGATCCATGAGAACTGATTGCACAGTTCTAACACAAGGCTAGTATTCTGAAGACCCAGAAAGAGCCAATGTTTCAATTAAAATTTGTTATGTTGAAAACTTGATTGGATTGTGAAAGACCTGGGAGATGACCAAAGCACATTTCTGGGATTATCTGCAATGCATTCCCAAGATGATCAGATCATGAATGCTCACACGCATGCACACTTTTACACACACAATCACACACATCCACAAGTACTGGATCAACATGCAGTAAATGGAGGTGGGTTGATATTTCCTCAGTGGAAGTGATTTTCAGATGTTGGCAATGCCTGGGAGACTGAAGAACACCTAGATTATCCAGAGTTAACAGAAGCCATTCTCAACCCCCAAAGGCCAGTAAGGTCAGGAAGTGATGTCACCAAAAGCAAGTTTTGTCTGACTGAATCTAATGAGGGTAAATCCAAAAGGACAGGACACACTGCTGACAAACCAGGAGCTCTCCAGGAATCCTCCAGTGCTCTAAAAACCAATTAGGGCTGCCAAGACACCCAGTCTCATGGACTGGACAACTGTCAAATTCTCACCCTTTCTGTCCTCAGATAGTCATTGTTAGACTACCTGAACCACAACCTGAGAGCCAGTCTTAATCTCTTAATCTCTCTCTCTCTCTCTCTCTCTCTCTCTCTCTCTCTCTCTCTCTCTGTATGGTTTATTAGTATGTGGAGATATATATATATATATATATATATATATATATATATATATATATATAGTCAGATGTGTCCCTTTAGAGAACTCTAACACATGTGTGTATTCATAAAATTCTTATGCAACTATTTTTTTAATAATCACCCAGATAAAACACATAGGTGAGAACCCAAATTCATGAGATCTTATGATTGTGAGCAACCTAAGGAAACTTCAGAACAGAATGAAATTTTTCCTGAAGCCATGGCCCTTCAAATGAAATAGATGGTTCTGTAGCTAATTATGGTATTGATATGATTACTTTGTTTTGGAATCGATTTTCATTTATTGATACAATTTAATGTCAATTTTGTGAGATGTGTATTTCTCCTCTTGTTTAGGTATTGTGTTTATATAGAAATATAATGTAGTACAGATTATAGATAATTACCTATGATAGTCAAAGCTTAGAGTTAAGTTAGTTAGGTTTTTCAAGATACACAGAGATGTATTTGAGATGGATAGGAATTCTTCAAACCTTTCAAAGACCTACAGAATATGGCATTTAAAGTGGTTTAGGGTTTTTGTGACAGAGAGACATAATTGCTCTTGGCAATACCACCTGCACCAGAAAGGAAGATAGGAGGGACTAGGAGACAAGGAGGAAATAGGAAGTAGTAAGGAGGAGTCAAGATGGAGAGTCTGGAGAGAGCTGGACGCCAGCCGCCTCCCCGGTAAGAGAAGGCCATGTGAAGATACATAGAAATGGGTTAATAATTAAAGGCAGAGCTAGCCGATAAGTAACAAGTAACCGGGCCAACAGTATTGTATCAAATACAGAGTCTCTGTGTGTTATTTGGGGCTGGTGGCGTGGTAGCAGGACAAGACCGGGCAGCAAGCGGAAAAACCGAACTCCTTACAGATGGCGCCCAACGTGGCTAGTAAGAACTTACTTACACTTAAAATTTAACAAAAGCTTAAGAAAGGGTTTTACAAACAAAAGAACAGAGACAAGCAAGGTTTCTTGGTAACAGCATTTTTCTCAGTTGAACTCTGCTTTGCTAGAGACAAGCAGATATTCGCTTGGCTCCTTAAGGGAAGGTTCCTGACTCAGCATAGGAGCAAAAAACCGCATGGCTTTTACAAAGCACAGCTAACAATTTATTGGTGTGTATGAGAGATGGCAATGGCAGTGACCACATCTCCAAGCCGGCAGCATGCAGATCAAGGCAGTGAGCGCAGCTCTCAGTGCTGGCGGTAAAAATACCCGCCACCATCTTTGGTAAACCTCGGCTGACACAGCTATGACTTTCATTTTAGCAATGTTTTTGTTTACCAGATAAAAAGACTTGTGGCTAGACGAAGATAAAAATTTACAGTAAAGACAGATTCATATTAAGAAAAACCTCTAAAGGTTTACAGTGTGTTTTAAAATATACGTAGACATGAAAAAAAAATGGTTTTAAAGAGACAAAGAGGAACTGGGTGTTGTAGCACACGCCTTTAATCCCAGCACTCAGGAGACAGAGGCAAGCAGATCTCTGAGGCAAAGTAAACATGGTATGCAGAGTAAATTCCAGGACAGATAAGAGTTACACAGTGAAACCCTATGTCAAAAAATAAAAATATAAAAGTAAAATAAACAGAGTAATAAAGGCACGTAAAGATGAAAAGCTCAGAGAGAATCTGGTTACTGTATGCTATTGTGTTGTCTCTACATTGTTTGACTGCTGAGAAAATAACAACTGATAAAGGAAATGCTGCTGCATTAATTCAATTTATATATTTTAAAAATGCTTTGACTCCAACATTTAAGTTCAAGGACAAGTTACTGGGGAAAAGGATTTCTATTTTTTCTTCCACAGAAAATGAAAAGCTGTGGATTCCTTGCAGACTAATGTGGTTTGAACAAGCCAGGCCCCCTGAAACAGAGTTCCTGATGATCCAACATTCAAAACTGCTTGAACAAGGCAGCCATGCAGACTACTGCCATCTTCTCAGGATCCCCCCATGACAGCGCCCCCTGTCAGCAGGAAGTAGTTTGGAAAGAACGACGCCCAAATTCCCAAACATTGTTTATAAATGTTTGTTTTCATGTAAATGGACTTGGTTATAAATGGGTAATGATCACAGCCAATTATTTTTAAAGGTAAAAAGGGAATTATGGTATTGATATGATTACTTTGTTTTGGAATCGATTTTCATTTATTGATACAATTTAATGTCAATTTTGTGAGATGTGTATTTCTCCTCTTGTTTAGGTATTGTGTTTATATAGAAATATAATGTAGTACAGATTATAGATAATTACCTATGATAGTCAAAGCTTAGAGTTAAGTTAGTTAGGTTTTTCAAGATACACAGAGATGTATTTGAGATGGATAGGAATTCTTCAAACCTTTCAAAGACCTACAGAATATGGCATTTAAAGTGGTTTAGGGTTTTTGTGACAGAGAGACATAATTGCTCTTGGCAATACCACCTGCACCAGAAAGGAAGATAGGAGGGACTAGGAGACAAGGAGGAAATAGGAAGTAGTAAGGAGGAGTCAAGATGGAGAGTCTGGAGAGAGCTGGACGCCAGCCGCCTCCCCGGTAAGAGAAGGCCATGTGAAGATACATAGAAATGGGTTAATAATTAAAGGCAGAGCTAGCCGATAAGTAACAAGTAACCGGGCCAACAGTATTGTATCAAATACAGAGTCTCTGTGTGTTATTTGGGGCTGGTGGCGTGGTAGCAGGACAAGACCGGGCAGCAAGCGGAAAAACCGAACTCCTTACAGCTAATTGTACAGTTGAGGTTGTATAATTTCAAAGCAGACACATCAGAATTGAGATCTATAGTATCACATAAATCCAATAGTTTATTTGCAAAATTCTCGAAAGGAAGAATTTTATTACTACCAACTCCTCACCCAGATAAGGAAACCAGACAAATCCTGATTTGTTTTCATGAGCTAGGCAAGACTTAAAAGTCAAGTGCAGGCTCTTATAGTGGGCCAGTCTTTTGCAGAAGGTTAGAATCTGTTCCCTAAAAAATTATGACTCATGGATATCTAAAACAGCTCATAAAAATGTAAATACATGCTTAGAAATATTGGCAGTATAGATACTGATTATATACATACATGGATAAATAAAATTGAATAATATAAAAATCAGTTGGTTGTTGTGTGTCACTATTCCTGGGGAGATGTTGCACAAACATCTACTCACCCCATATGGAGAACTAATGATACACAAAGTATAGATACCACCAAAGTCAAGCTTGCTGAACCAATGAGGATTTGGAGGGCTTGCATAGAGGAATATGGTTACTTACCGGAGCAGAAGTGACACAGAAACAGCTGCATCACCAAAGCCCACCCAAGCATGGGTGACAGATAGCTCACAAAAGCTTACTCTTAGAGGAAACTGCTCAACAGTAATGCTTTTACTTTACTCCATTCATTTATGTCCTGTAGACTCAATCTTTCCAGTGTTTGCTTTCCTAGTTCAGCAGAGCCCAGAGAAATAGCTGGTAGTTGCAAGATGGTATCTCTCATTTATTGTTTATTTTATTGTGAATAATGTTCAATAAATAGTTTCATATCCCTGCTTTTAAAAAGAGAAAAATCAGGGCTGGTAAGATGGCTTGGTGTTTAAGAACACCCACTGCTCTTGTAGCCGACTCAAGTTTGGTTCCCAGCACCCATACTGGGCAGCTCAGATCCAACTGTAACTCCAGCTCCAAGGAATCCAACACCCTCTTCTGGCTTATGTGGACACCTACATTCAAATGCACATTCCCACACCCACATGTACATACTAAACATAACTTAAAATAACTTTCTAACTTTCTTTTTATTTATTCTATGTATCTCAATTCCATTCATTTCCCTTCCCTGTGTATCCAAAGACACATGTCTTTGTTGCAAAGGTGTGGATCATTTGGGTGTAAAAGAAAAGTACAAACATAAAACAGTGAAAAAAATGTAGCATGTTAAAGGTAAATCCACTTTAATCCAGAATTTACAAATTGTTTTCATCAATTAGTAATAAAAAATATTTAAATATGGGTCCAAACTATTCACAGGCATTTCACAAAATAAAATATCTAAATCAATTATGAACATATCCAAAATGGGGGGAGCTAAGCTACATATGTAATCAAGGGAATTAAACCAGGTGCAGGATGAAAGACATTTCTAATCTCACAGAAGGAACAACTGATGACAGAAAATATTGCTAGAGCTCTCGTATTTGTTGGTGGAAAGTTTGTAAATAACCATTCAGTACTGCCTAAGAAAATTAGCCACATTAATCCAATGACTCAGAAATTCCTCTTTATGGAATATATAAATGAATCCATATGTGCACAAAAGGCTTAAGTAAGAATATCCCCAGCAAGTCAGCATGATAGCTCAAATGAGAGGTATCCCATATGCCTAGTAGGGGATATCTGTGAACTCTGATATATTAATCTATCGTATTTGTTAAAAAAAATGAGTGTGAAACCCTAAACACAAAGGAATACACACTTACTTACTCTATGACAATGTTTATATGAGTTTCAAAATGAGAAAATCATGTGTGGCTTAAATCTCAGTAGTGCTGTTTCCTAAAACATCCACTTTGACTGGGGAAAACAAGGGTCTTCCAGGGATAAGGTCAAACTCAATGTGAGTGATGATTATCTGTGATAAACAGATTTAAAAGTAATCATGGCTGGAGAGATAGCCTGGTGGGTAAATGGGTATGATGGCTATTCTTAGTTGTCAACTTGACTACATCTGGAACTAACTAAAGCCCAAGCAGCTGGACACACCTGTGAGGGATATTCTTGACTGGATCATTTGAGATGGGAAGATGCACCCTAATTCAGTGTCTCACATCCTAGTTAGTGGAAGCCTACATAAAGAACATGGAAGAAGGAAACTTGCTTTTTGCCTGCTTGCCCTCACTCTTGTTGACAAGTTCATTTCTTCACTGGTATTAGAGATTACTTCTTCGAGATTCTGATTCATTATGGTACACAGAAGACCAGCTGAGACATTCATCCTTGTCGACTGAACAACTACGGAATCCTTGGAATTTCCATCAGCAGACAGCCATTGTTAATGTGGTTATTTCTGGTGGGATTTTTTAAATGTATTTCAATATGTTTTGTTCTTTAGTTGTGTTTACTGATTTCTCTGTGTGATGTGGAGATGGAGAGCTCATAGAAGCCTGCATACTAGGAATGGCTGCAAATAAAACTGGAAAAATACCTGCCACATCCTCTGGCAGGTAGGGCTGTGGAAGGAGCAGGTCCAGCTGGTCTCCTCCTGGGGCTGAGTGGGATGATTCACCACATCAGAAGTATCTAGACAGAGGCAGTTTTGCTGAGTCACTCCTTTGTAGAAGTGGTAGGTTAAAGACAGGTCAGGAAGTTCCACTAGGCCTTGCATCCAGACCTTTTTAGGCCCAACAAGTATCCTAATGCACAAGTTGCAAGACAGAAACACAAGAAAGGAAAAGGAAGGCAGTAGAACTCTACCAAAAGTCCCTAACCTCTGTGACTGAATCCAAAGATAATAATAAAAGCCATTGAAATGTCAAATAAAAGAAATCAAAAGTCTATTAAAAATAGAACATGCCTGGTATTTGTTCTAGTACCATACTGCTTTTATTGCTATGGCTCTGGAATGTAACTTGCAACTAACACTCATTCTCTATGCTGGGGACTGCTTTGGTGATCTGGAAGGAATTTGTGCTTCTGTGAAAATCTTAGGTTCCTTTTTCTGTTTATCTAAGGAATGTCACTGAGACTTTCATCAGAATTGTGTTGAAAGTGTAGATGCTTTAGGTAGGTGAGCCAGTTTCTCAGTATTGACTCTTTCAATCCATGAGCATGGTATGTCTTTCTATCTTCTAATGTCTTCCTTCAGTGTTTTCAAGTTTTCATTGAGAAATCATTCACTTCTTTAGTTAAGTTTATTTCGAGGTGGGTTTTAGAGGGTTGTTTTGTTTTGTGTTTTGTATTTGGTTTTCTTTCTTCCTTGTTAGGAGTAGGTTTTTCCAACAGCCTGGTCTCCCAGCAGTGCCAGCACCAAATAACACACAGAAACTCTGTATTAGATATAATTCTGTTGGCCAGTTACTTGTTTCTTATCGGCTAGGTCTCTCTTAAATATTAACCAATTTCTATTGATCTAAGTATTTCCCGGTGGTCTCATCTTACCAGAGAGTGGGGCCAGCATTCTGCTCTCCCCAGTCTCTACATGCTGACTCTTCCCTACTACTTCCTCAAATCCTCCTTGTCTCCTAGTCCTGCCTATCTTGCTTTCCTATTGGCCAACAGTGCTTTATTTATTGACCAGTATGAGAAACATATTTACAGAATGACATCTCCCATCACTTCCTCTTCCTTTATTTTTTTTCTTTATTTTTTTTTTTTTTTATTTTGGGCTTTTGTGAATGAGAGTATTTTCCTAATTTCTCTTCCAGTATATTTGCCTGAATATATTCAATATATTTTTCAGTATAGTCAATATATTTTCACAATGTTTTCCAGTATATTTCAGTATAGAGGAAGACAAGCAATTTTATGCATTAATTTTGTGTTCTGCCACTTTCTGAAAGTGTTTAGCAGGTCTAAGAATTTTTTTAGTGTCATCTTTGAGGTCTCCCTTTTCCTTCATCCCTGTTCCTGACCTTAACAGAAGTGCTTTATCTTCATTTAGTATGGTGTCTTCCCAGTGTTTGTTATATCTTGCCTTTACAAAGCTGAAATGTGTTCCCTCCAACCGCAGACTGCTTGGGGTTATGAATGGATATTGCATTTTGTCAAAGGTCTTTTCTTCATCTATTTAGATGATTATGGAAGTTTGGTCCTTGAGGCTATTTATGTCATTAATTATATTTACTGGTTTACATATATTAAACTATCCCTTTAACTCCAGAATGAAGCCTATTTGATCATAATGGGCAACATTTTTAGCATCTTCTTGAAGTGGATTTGTCAGTATTTCATTGATACTTTTTGCATTTATGCTCATCCAAGAGATTGGGGAATAGTTTCACTTGTTAAATTTTATCTGCTTTTGAACTCATATGAGTCTACATGTGTTTCTTCTTTTTCTATGTTATGGAATAATTTGAGAAGTGGCTTTAGTTCTTTAAATGCCTAGAAGAATTCTGTAGGGACTATTGAGATCATAGTTTTTATTACACAATACTATTTATTAGTGCATTGGTCTCATTGCTTGTTACAAGATGTTCAAGTTGTTGATGTAATCTATGTGCACATAGAAATTCAAACATTTCTTTTAGATTTTCCAATTTGGTGTGATGTAGGTTCTTAAAGTTCAAAGTCTCATAACTAGGCAGGTCATAGGTCCTTGAGTAGAACTTACTATTACAGTTTTGCTAGAGTGACATGGTTTCAAACTGCATCCTGAACGTTTATGTCTGTACCTGTACTTACATGTTGTCCTCAGCCTTGCTCAGAGAAGCGTCTGTTCTCAATGGATGGTGCAGAGATTCACAACTGGACAACATGCTGAGAACAAATGATTATTGAGTGTTCGGTCCTAAATGGGACTAGAAAACAATGTAAGATTAGGGTGATAGGGAGAAGGGCTGTAAAATGGTGTCTTTCTGGACATGACATGGGCCTGCACAAGACTGGGCCCATCAACATTCCATCCTGATTGGGGTGGGGCATAAAGCCTATCTTTTCCAGGGAACTACAGACAGTTAAATGTTGCTAGGGAAGGTTGAATCAAATCCCTCAATGGTGTATCCAATGATTTATTCTACAGATGAAAGTTGGAGAAAAAAGTACAGATTCTGTGGGAGAGGGAGTGGGGTAAGAGAAGCTAATGGGAGAGACTTTGACCAAAGAACCACATGTTTTATGTGTGTGAAATTATAAAAGAATAAAAAATTTAAAATACCAATGACCTCAAAGAGGATTCAAATTAACAGATGAATGAAGAAATAGCATATATAAGAAATTCATAAAGCCTAGGAAAAAACACAAGTGAAAAATCTTAGGAATGGAAAACTCAACATATCGAATTTTTTAAAATATTTTGGAAAACATCATTAATAGATTAGACCAACCCTGCCCATCTCCAAAAAAGGAATATTAGAAGCTTAAAACAAGATTGAGGAACTTCTATATTCAGATAGTGATAAGGAAAATAATAAACAAGCATGACAACAATGGGGCGAATATAATAAAGGTACATTATCTCTATGCATGAAATCATCATTTTGAACCTTGAGCATACTAACATTGAGCAGTTAATATGTTATTATTGTATATTATATTTTATATTTTATCATATCATTCATATTATATTAATATATTTTATATACTATTATATTATTATATTTTTCCTGGTTTTACTGAGGGCAGATGCCAGGATTCTTAAATGCTCAGATTCTTCTCCAACGGCATAAGGACTGAGGATGCCATAAATACAAGAAATGCATGTTATGAGATGATAATAAGACTGGAGAACAGCTAGGTGCATAAAAAGCTTCTTTTAGTGAACTATGGAGGATTTCCAGGTCTCTTTAGAACTCTCCATTCAACATCATCACCCAATAATCCCAGAAGGAAAGCCTCAGTCTTTCTTTCTACAGCCTGGGTCATCCTGGAGTTTGGTGGCAATATCCCTGGGCAGATTTACAGTGTTTATAAGTCACCAGATTCAGAAAACATATTCCATGGGACCTATCTATATGGGAAAAAATCACATGAAATGCAGATTAGCTAAGTGTTCTGTATTCCATCTGGCTTCAGAAGCTTTTGCTCAAAGCCTCTGGCCTCCTCATCCGTGGAAGGTCTATACTTCCCTAAACTTTTGGAGTTGATTTCTGAATAAGAGGTATGTATGCCTTCTCCAGGGATTTCAAGCTTCCAAGCACTAGTAGTCTTCCTGAATTCAGGCAGCACCTTAGTAAGCATCCAATAATTTCATTTCTAGGAATTCCATCAAATCTCTGATTACCATTTTGATCAATGGCTTCTTGAGGTCATGATACTCATCTTCTCTGTGATGATTTAATGAACACTACTAAACTACTTCTGTTCCAACCCACCAGGTTCAATGAAGACCTAAAAATATATCCTGACTCATCTGAGTGAGCTTATTAATACGCTATGCATTTTTTCATGTAGCTGTTCCCAACCTGCTTATCAATTTTCCCCACTGAGATCAGCAAATCCATTTCTATTACAATTGTATTTCTTCAAGACCATCTTCCCCCAAACCAGAAGAGGTGCCAGCAGCCTCTGAGGATGTGTTAGAAATGCAAATCATTGACACTATATGAAGTATTTCCTGTATATTATCCTAGTGAATCTGCTGACATCACTACAAGGTAGTGGTTAGTGAATGGTTTCCTCTTAGATACTCAAAGAGATAAGAAATGATCTCCAAAATGCATAATCAATAAATGGTGACTATAGAACTTGAACCAATCCCCAACCTTCTATAGGTCTCAGGTATTAATCTATATTAAATCTTGAAGCAGAGGGATGAACCAATAGCTGGAAGGATGCAACCAGTTGTTTCTCTAACATTCAATTTCCAGACAATGTGGTGCATTTTTTCAGAGTTTTAGCACTGAGTAGAATTGTAGGCAGACTTCCATCAGTCCAATTTAAGACTGAGTGTATCATCTCAGGCACCCAAGAGTTGTTAACAGTCAAGTAGCACAGATTTGAATCTCACTCCAGTACTAATTTATGTCTTTTGCTTCCTGCTTGTAGATGAAATTATGACTATCCAATTTATTGCTCTTTCTACTGTGCTATGCCTTTCTCCCATGAACAAGAAGGACTAAAAGGTTAAGCTCTTAAAGCCCACCCACAGTGATATGCATCCTCCAGTAAGGCTCCACCTCCTAACAGTCTCCAAACACTGCCATCCAGTGGGGACCAAATATTTAAATAGACAAGCCTATGGATAACAATTCTCAAAAGCCATCACATCCCACCTTGGCAGAACCCTATTTAAAAAATGGGGTACAGAACTGAAGAGAGAATTCTCAATAGAGGAAATCAAAAAGGCTGAAAGAAACTTAAGAAAGTGCTCAACATCCTTAACTATCAGGGAAATGCAAATCAAAACAACTCTGTGATAACATCTTACTCCTACCAGAATAGCTAAAATTAGAAACACCAATGACAACTTATGCTGGAGAGGATATGGAGAAAGGGGAACACTCCTACACTGCTGGTGGGAGTGCAAACTTGTACAGCCATTTTGGATATCATTATGGGGTTCCTCAGGGAAATGGGCATCAGTCTACCACAGGACCTGGCAATCCCACTCTTAGGCATATACCCAAATGATCCACATCCATGCAACAAAGACATCTGTTCAGCTATGTTCGTAGTAGCATTATTTGTAATAGCAAGAACCTGGAAGCAACCTAGATGCCCCTCACCTGAAGAATGGATAAAAAAAGATGTGGCACATTTACACAATGGAATACTACTCTGCAGAAAAAAACAATGAAATCTTGAAATTCACAGGCAAATGGATTGAACTTGAAGAAATCATCCTGAATGAGGCAACCCAGTCACAAAAAGAGGAACATGGTATGTACTCACTCATAAATGGATTTTAGACCTAGAGTAAAGGATCACCAGCCTATAATTCATACCACCAGAGAAATTAGGATACAAAGAGAAGCCTAAGAGATTCATATAAGGGGAAAGGAACAAGATCTCCTGAGCATATTGGGAGGGAGGCAGTGAGTGGAGAGGAAGCTAGGAGAAAGAGAAGGGGAGGAGTGGAAAGTGGGACTGGGAAGATGGAAGATTGAGTCAGGGGAAGAATAGACAAGAGAAAAGACAGAGAGAGAGAGATACTATAAAAGAGGGAATCATTATAGGTTTGAAGAGAAAATTTACTCTAGGGGAATGTTCAGAGAGCTACAAGACTGACCAACTAACAATTTGAGCAACAGTGGAAAGACTACCATAAATGCCCTTCTCTGATAATAAGATTGATGACTAACTTATCCACCACCATAGAGCCCTCATCTAGTAGCTGATGGAAACAGAAGCAGACACCCACAGCTAAACACTGAGCTGAACTGGAATCCAGATGCAGAGAGGGAGGACAAGACCAGGCTGCAGAAACACATAGAGACAGCTGACCTGAACAAGGAGGAGCTAATGGGCCCCCAGATTGATAGCTGGGAATCCAGCATTGGACAACTCAGACCCCTGAACATGGGTCTCAGTTAGAAGGCCTGTGCAGTCTAAGGGACCTCTGACAGTAGAACCAGGATGTAACCATGGTGTATAAAAGGACTTTGGGAGCACATTCCCCATGGAGGGATACTCCCTTAACCTAGAGGCAGGAGGGAGGGCCTAGTCCCTACTCCAAATGACTTGACAGGCATTATCCTACAGGTGGAGTGGGGGGGGGGGTGGGATGGGAAGGTTGTTGGGGGCATGGTAGAGTGAGAGGGAGGGAGAGGGAACTGGAATCAATATGTAAAATAAGAAAATTAAATAAAAATGGTGAGGAAAAAAAGAGAAGCACAGATGTGGATGAGTACAGAGAAAATACAAGGCACTTTGGTAGTCTGAGGCAATAATGCAGTTATTGCCCCTGAGCGACCTTCACCCCTCTGTGCACAGAGCCACAGCAAGCCAACTGGGAAGAAGCTGAGACGATTGGCTGAGACACACATGAATCCAGAAGAGGAAAAGCCCTGCAGTGTGGTTCTTTTTCCTTCAAAGTCCCAAGAGTCTCTCCAGAGCCACCACCCAGCTTGAAGCCAGTGGCCAGCTTTGTCCTTGACAGAGTCCTCACGTGTGTCTAAAGGAACAGCTTGTGGTTTTACTTTCCTCACATGGCTCTTGGCAGTTTTTTTTTTTTTTTTTTTTTTTTTTTTTTTTTCTGTCAAAGTAAGTGAGAGTCAGTTGAACAAAACACACAGCTGTGATTCTCTGGAAGAGCTTGCGCAATCTGGGGATAGTTCGTTCCCTCAAGGCTGGTGGGAATTAGCTGTTAGAGTCCTCTGTGTCCCAGGGATGTGTTGTAGAAAGATTTTCAAGTATTGCTTCCATTTGTTTGGTAGTTTTAGAACTACTTTTTTTTTTCATTTCTTTTTGCAATCTGGTTACATTAAAAAAAATAAAAACTCATCCTTTTCTTCTAAATTAAATTTATTGGCACACACTTATTTTCTTTTTGGTGTCTGCAGGCCTTGGGATGACATCTTTCCTTTTTCATTCTAGCTATGGTAATCTGTGCCTTTTCTCTAGCCTTAAGGGAGGTTTAGTTTAGTGAAAGGCTTGTCAAGCCACCTTGTTTTGGATCTAACTTATTCTTTCTAGTTAATACTGGTTTTGCTCTCTCTCTCTCTCTCTCTCTCTCTCTCTCTCTCTCTCTCTCTCTCTCTCTCTCCCTCCCTCCCTCCTCTCATCTCTCATCTCTCCTTCCCTTTATATTCACCATGCTTGATTTGAAAGAATAAAAAGACATATTTTGTGACTGTGAATGTGCCAGAGTATTCCGGGAAGGAAGATCCAACAAAAAGGAGAGTCAGAACCAGGTTGTGCAAGGACAAACGTGCTCAGGTAGAAGACCTTGTTCCTTCCTCATGCCCATCACCACCACTGCAGTATCACCTGCCCCAGCTTCACATCCTCCTCAATCCCTGGTCCATTCTGCTATGAGACAATTGCAGAAACAGGGACAGAGTTCCTACCTGACCCTCTCCCATCAGAGCCTCAAGCACTGACATTCCCCAAACTAGGGAACTGTGTCTACCTGGGCCTGAGTGGCAGAAATCCATGGTTCACAGTGTGGCATGTGATGAACAGTGTGGAAAGCCCCCGCTGCTGAACCTGACCAGATCTTGCCTTCACACTGAACTCTGGAAAAGGGCACTGATGGAAATGATTCTCTGAAAGCTGACTGGTTTAGCCCTCTACCTACCACTTCCTTCCCTTGGGGCTTTGGATACATTATTTAACCACTCTATACCTCCATTTCGTCTTCTGGCAAATAGACATGATGATAAAGACATGTGCTTCCTGGGAACTAAATACATGGCATGCACAAAGCCTTCTTTTATGGTTTTGTTTCTCACATCGGAAGGAGGAAAAACACAACTCTTTGCCTGGCTGCCTGCCTGCAATGAGCTCTTGAGACACAGCACTATTCTCTGTCCCCGCTGGCTCCTCATATTGGGCAGTGAGGCATGAATGGCCTGTGCTGTACCACCCATGGCTTCCCTCATGCATTTCTTGGTGAATTATCTGATACCACACCATCTCACTGAATTTGGAGACCTCTATCTTGTGGTTGAGTTATGACTTGTCCTAAGAGAAAGTCTTTGGAGAGTCGCCCATGAGTACTTCTTACAGAAGACAGGCAGAATGACCAAGAAGAGAGGCTGAGATCAACCTAGACAGAGGTTGTGTGCAGGCCTGGGGAGCCCTTCTGGGCTCACCACAGCCACGCTCTGTATCCCTCTGTGAGTCCAAGACCACCCAAATCTACACAAGAGTGAATCAGTCTAAAAGAGAATTATAACTCACACCTTTAATCCCAACATTAGGGAAGTAGATAGGGAAGCAAGGTCTCAGAGAGGCATTCATTCTCTAGCCACACTGAGGAGAGGCAGCAGTTTGAGGTTTGGTGAAGAGTTCATTCATGGATCAGCTCAGCCCTTTCAGCCTGAGCTTGAAGTAAGAGCTAGTGGCTGGCTGCTTTACTTTTCTGATAGTCAATTTAGCTTGAAGTTTGAATCCCAATATCAGTCTCTGGACCATTTATGTATTTGTGTTACAAACTGGTGCCCAACATTAAAGTAAGAATTCAGGAAAGGGCTTCTTTTGAGGTGGAAGGCCCAGGCCCAGCCCAAGCCTGAGAGTAGCAAAAAGGTGGGACCTGAGTCCTTCCTGCCTAAGTCTCTGCCTGATCAGCTAGGTTTTCTATTGTTTTCTCCTCAAATCTGTGAGCAAGTGTGGGTTATTTCGATTGTGGCTTTTCTAAATAGTCTCCAGCTGCTACCCAAACTCAGGAGGCTTCCAGGCTTTTCCTAGAGCCTCTCTCCTTGGGCTGAAACTCTCAGCCCACATCCACAAGCTAGTTTTCAGACTCTGTCTTGAAACCCACAAAACAAAACAAACCAAAGAAGAGGGAACCCCACAACAATTTCACCAGGACTATGATAACACCATGAAGCTGAACAATAACAGCTAAAGACGGATTTGGACTACAAAGTGCTCAGAACGATTTCGAGGAGGCCAGCTCAGATGGACCAGCCTCATAGATTATTCTAGCCAGGATTTGAGACAAGCCCTGCACCTTTCCATTATGCAGAGACTGGACAAAAATGATACAGCTTGACAGTTAACCAAACGTTTTCTTTTTAGGATCCTCTAAAGATGTCATCATCACCTCCAGACAGCAGGAAGTAACTTTAAGAAAACTACACCCACATTTCCAAGAGGTGGGGTGGGTGTTTTTTGTCATCCAATGGGTTATGGATATTTGTCATTGTTGAGGAAGATTGGTTACAAAATGTTGTTGGTTACAGACAGGAAGAAAGTTTAACAAAGGGGATTAGATTCAAGGTTTTTATTTCTTTAAAGGATACAGATATGATAGGATAAAGGGGGGATTATTGAACCTACTCTTGAAAAGAAAAAAAGGGAGGATATAGAAAGGATAAGATAAAAAGGCAGAGGATTGAATTTACTTCTAAAAAGTATAGCTATGATGAGATAAAAAGGCAGATTATTGAATCTACTTTTCTAAAAAAAAAAAAAAGTAACTACTAGTTCTAAATATCTTACATTGGATCGGACTTTTGCATATTGTATACAAATATTGTATATTGATACAAATTTGAGATCAATCTGTTAAAACAATCTCTAAATGCATCTCTAATCTTGTTCAAGGTAATGTACCTATAAAGCTCATTTGTCAATGTAATGACTATATATACCAACTATATATATATATATATATATATAATAAGGAAATGTAGGTGAGTAATTAGTCATCTATTACAATTGAATTTGTAATCACGTTAGATATGTTTTCAAAGACAAAAAGTTATATTTTAGAAAGACACCAAAGATCTACAGAATATTGCTTTTAAAATATTTTAATAACATATGTTATTTTTTATGACAATGAGACATGGCTGCTCCTGGCAACACCAATACACTTAAGAGAAGATGGTGGGCACAGAAGAAACATAGAATTTACTTTCTTTGTGGCAAAGGTCAGCCACTGGGCAAGACAGTGCCCTTGCTTCGACTGCTGACCATATGCTGTCCAAAATGGACAAGCAGGACACAACAGAGAGTGACTGCAAAACCTTGACAAGACAAGGCCAGAGAGCCCTTCAGAAAATCCTGCTTCACAGAAAAGTCTGTCAGAGATGCCAGGTCCATGGGTGGAAGATGGATGCCCCAACATTGCAGAAAAACCTTGGGCAGTCAGGTGTTTTTGTCATTTCTCACATTTTTTGGAAGTTGCTTGCTCACACTTCCTATTTACTCAGTTAATATTATTTCCTTCTCAATCTCTGAGCGAGTTGAAAACTAGATAGTATAGTTATAGTATAGTTGAACAGACTCAGAACAGAAACTCACTAAAGAAATGTAAAGTATATAAAGTTGAGAGACATAAAAAGATACTTTGAAAAAGCAAATTAGAATAGAAAGTAAATTAGGTACAAGATTTTGGACTTATCAATTTAGAATAGATAATGTAGTTTCACTGAATTAGACTAGCTATTTTATTCTGAATTTATCAAATGCAAATGGACTAGACATTGTTGATGACCTTGTTGCCTGTATATATTGTATATACTTATTGTATTTATTGTATATAGTTTTTCTTATGTTAGTTGTGGTCTTCTCTTTGCATTGGATAAAAAAGGGGGAATTGTAGTGATTGATTATTTATTAAAGTTTGACTGAGGATTCAGAGAGCAAATTTGCCACAAGCTATAGAATCCCTTTAATCCCAGCAGCCAAAAGCTAGGAGGTGGTGGTACACCTTTAACTCTTAGGCTCAGGATTAAGAAATAAATGGATCTCTATGAGTCTAAGGCCACTCAGATCTACACAAGAGTGGATCAGTCTGAAAGAGAATTATAGCTCACACCTTTAATCCCAACATTAGATAAGACCAAAGCAAGGTCTCAGAGAGGCATTCATTCTCCAGTCACACTGAAAAGGTCACAGTCTGAGGCTTGGTGAAAAGCTCTTGTGTGGATCAGCCCTTTCAGCCTGAGTTTGAGGTGAGAGCTAGTGGCCAGCTGCTTTGCTTTTCTGCTATTCAGCTTGAAGTTTGAACCCCAGTATCAGCCTCTGGGTCTTTTATTAATTCTTGTTACAAGAACAAACTAATTATAATTAGACTCAGGAATCTCATTTGGTATTTAAAAAAGGGGGGAGTAGATAGGATAGAATAATGAGGTGGCTTAGTATATCTACTTGTAAACTATTTTAGAAACTATTAGTTTTAGGCAATTTACATTGGTATAGATTCTTGTATATTAATACATATGTAAAATTATTTTTGTATTATGATAATTTGTATACTTATACAAATTCAAAATTATATTTGTCCTATTGTATATATTCCTGTTTCTGTTTATAATATTTTGTACACAAATGCAAAATTATTTTTGTCATGCTGTATGTATGTTTATAATTCTGCTTAAGATATTTTGCATATTATACAAATTAAGAATATTTTTATCATATTGCACTATACATTTCTACCACTGATTAAGATATTTTTATGCACTGTTACAAGATAATTGTCCTTATGCTGTACATGTTTGAAGATTGTTTATTTTTATAATGTGAAGTTTTAGTCTTTAAGCTACATAGGTTATTAAGAATTATAGGTTAATAGTCACTCATGTTTGTTGTAAGGAGTAGGGTTTTTCCTCCCACCGCTGGTCTTGTCCCGCTGTAACACACTGAAACTCTGTATTTGATACAATGCTGTTGGCCTGGTTACTTGTTTCTTATCCGCTAGCTCTGTCTTAATTATTAGCCCATTTCTATGTATTTCCACGTGGTCTTACCAGGGAGAGGCGGCTGGTGGTTCTGCCTTCTCCAGATTCTCCATCTTGACTCCTCCTTACTACTTCCTCTTTCCTCCTTGTCTCCTAGTCCCGCCTATCTTGCTTTTATTGGCCAACAGTGCTTTATTCATTAAACCAGTATGAGAAACACATATACAGAATGACATCTCCCATCAGTTTGCCATACTTATAATTATGTGGTTAGGTTCTCTAGTTGCACAGAAATATACTCCTTGTAGATAGGTTAATCTTCAAACACTTCAAAGACCTATAGAATATGGCATTTGAATGTTTTAATAATTTAGAAATCTTGCCAAGAAAAGACTGCTTCTGGTGGCATCCATCTAATCCCCAGAGAATGACAGGCACCCAAGACACTCCATATGGAGCTTGTTTTTTTCTTGGCAAAACTGACCTTTTGGGCAAAGGACTGCCTTTGCATTGACAAGCATGCTGTCTAATCTGGACAAGCAGGATACAAAGAAAAGCAACTGCTGAACCTTGCCAAGACAGGGTAGGACAGGCTTTCAAAATTTCCTGCTTCTGAAGTCTGTCAGATGTTCTAGGCCTTAGCCAAAATTGGTTGCCCCAATATTATAGAGTGACTTTGGGTGACTGTCCAGGCAGCCAGCTGTTTCTGTCATTTTTTGCACATTTGGGAAATTGCCTGCTTACTCGGGTAATATTATTTTCCTTCTCATGTCATTTTTGGGGTTGGAGACTAGATAGTCACAGTTACTATCCTCTCATATCTTAGCTAAGGCGTTTGGGTACAAGACTTAGACTCCTTAGGCTAGGACAGCTGTTGAAATAATCTCTTTTATTTGCCAATTACCTATGGCCAGACATTTAGTGTGTGTTCCTTGCTAGATGTTGTTCTTGTTGGTTGTAGTTCCATTTTTGTAAATGTTATTACCGTTATTACCTTTTCTCTCTCCTGGACAATACTTGATAATTGTTCTTATTGTATATAGTTTTTATAGGCTTGAAACTTTCTTATTTAGACAAAAAAGGGAAGTGTTGTGGGAATTCATTTCACTGGTAGCTTTGGGGTACCAACCTTAGGGTGTGACTTCTTGGCTATGGACCTGGTCTCTTAAAAGGAGAGAGATAAGGGTTGCATGCTCTCTTGGGTTGTCAACACTGGGTCAGGCAGCATGAAGAAGCATGTGGCTAGGTACAGCTCCCTTGAGCAGAATGGAAGGATTTTAAAACTGGTTATACCTTGTCTTGTATCCATGAGTCTATATATGCTTCTCATAACACATGCCAAAATTAGAAAGCTGGAATAGGGGTTGGAGACAGACAGAACTCTCCTGTCCAGCTGCAGACCATCCCAGAGCAAGACTGGTACCTATGCTGTCAGTTCCAACCTCAGAGCCAAGTCTGTGATGCTTCTAGTCATCAGAAGTGCTACAGATCTGGGGCTATACCAAGCCCTGTCCACTGGCCAGGCACCAGTCTCTGCCAGGTGCCAAGGATGTGTCCCCAACACACAGCCAAGAGAGTCTGAGATCTCAAGTCACATGCAAATAGACCCCCACCAAACCGGGGCTCAAGGCAGAAGCTGCAGACTCACGGATGATTCAGAAATGATTGCTTTGGCTTGCCCTGTGGGTGCCTGATATTACAGCTAGATGGAGAAACTATGCATGCTCCCAAAGCCTTTTCTCTGTGACCTTGTTTCTGACTATGGCCAGATCCTGAACGCTTGCTGTTTTGTACCAGCAGGAAGATACCTTTGAGAGAACTGAAGAGCTGTCAGCTCACCTGTCCCTAGGAGGCTGTCTCATGGACAGAAAGTTGTGTGTGTAAAAAGTCACAAGGGTAGGAAAACCTGGCTCACCAAAGATTCCCAGCAACTATGCATCCCTATCTAAGCTCTGCCTCAGAATATAGATGCCAGATGGACTAGAGCCTGAAGGTCTAGGGATAGTTCAAAGCTTCCCCAGTTCTATAGTACAAAAGTGCCCAGAGAAGCCATAGTTCAAAGGTTCCCCAGTTCTATAGTACAAAAGTGCCCAGAGAAGCCCAGGAACATCCCACAATTGCTCAGACCTGAGTGGCTGCAGTCTCTTCACACCCTGCCATAGATTTAATCAGCTACCAGGAAAGGTTCTACTGAGTCATCTAGAAGAGCATCAGCTTCCTTTAGAGGTCCCTCCTTTCCACACACCAAGACAGCCCTTCACCTGCCACTGGTGGGCCAAGCAGAGGCAGAGTGAGTGAATTGGTTCTAGGAGCATCCTCAAGAGGGCTCCTTGTTCTGCAGCTCTCCTCCATCGGTAGTGCCTGGTGCTCATTAGACACAGAACTCTGGGCCAATCTCAAGCAGACATGGGTCCAAGTCACTGTGCAACACCTAGACCAGATCCCCATCCTCCAGAACCTATACTCTCCTGCTCATACTTAGACCCTGCCAGACCATAAGAGGTAGCAATTTTGTTCTACTTCCCCTCCCCTTCTATACTCTGGAATAACTTGACTGTTTTTATACAAAACATACCATTCCTTCAGTGCTATTATTAGTATCTTAATTCTCAGTGGCTTGGGTTGTATTATGAATACTTATCTATTTTATTGTGTTTTTATGGTGCTAGGATTTGAACACTGTGCTTTGTACATGCTGATTAAATGCTCCATCATCATATTACACTCTCCATTCCAATGATTATTTCTTAAGAAAGTCAAGAGGAAGTTGGTTCTTGACCTCTTGAACTCCAGGCTCTGCCCGCCCCCTGTAACCTGAGTAGAGTTCCCTCCAGCTTTCAGAGTTGAATTTTATGTGTGTGCCTGAAGGAAAGGTGGAGGGACACTGTGACTTAGGAGCTGGCCTATATTATCAGTGTGACGTTTGCTAAGTGGGAAACAGAAGGATGGACCCAGTAGAGAGCCCTGACCTTTTGAAGAAATTGAGTTTTC
Source organism: Phodopus roborovskii (assembly GCF_943737965.1). Classification (NCBI taxonomy): domain Eukaryota; kingdom Metazoa; phylum Chordata; class Mammalia; order Rodentia; family Cricetidae; genus Phodopus; species Phodopus roborovskii. The sequence continues at coordinate 796,872 of NW_026126407.1, read as the reverse complement.
TTCAGGGATGACTCTGGTCCATTAGGGGGTGCTCTAAGGTCATCTGAGTGGTGCAGCATGCATGGGGGACTGTGATGTTCAGAGTCTGTCTATGTGTCTGGTATGGGCTCTTCTGAGTGTTCAGAACAGAACCCCTAATGTCTACTTTTCTGGCTTGCAATCCTTTCACTTCATACTCAGCTCCTGCAATCTGCTACTCTTTTACTTTCAGAACCTCCTACTCATGGCCAAAGTCACTTTCCTGGGTCTGCTGCATACCTCTAAAACTCCCCGTGACATCCCCTAGCCTAGGTTTGGGCCCTGACATTCTCCAACTCTGATAGCCTCCTTCTAAAACAAGGTTGGCAATATCTTACAGGCAGATGAACACTAGACCCCATTCCACCTAGAGCAGAGGGTATAATTACCCCTGGACCAGAGCCCTCAGGGCAGGGCAGGCAGGACCCCCTTCACATGGGCTCTCATCCCAGTGTGAACCCAGCCTTGGACCAGTTGGTTGTTCTATGGCTCCCTCAGCTATCAAAGCTGGAGGGAAGGCCATAGTGTGGCCTGGGTCAGTCTGGTTCCCCTGACATCAGATCCAACCCTCCACCTTCCCACACCCCCACCTCCCACCCCCTGCCTTCCAGCCTCTGCATTCCACACCAACTTCCAACCAAGTCTGAACCCTGAAAGAAATCCTCATGGAGTTCAAGAAACACAGGCGGCAGGAGTTTAAGATTCTATAATTTAAACAGATAAAATACCATAAAATAGCTTATCACATGACTGAGATCAGAGAGCCTACAACAGTGGGCAGAGTAATGATGGCTTTTGGAAGGTGTGGGACTGAGTGAAGAGAAGCTGCAGTTTCCAGGGCTGGAACAGGAAGATGTAGCTCATATTTAGCCTCAGCTAGCAGGGTTTCACCTTCTTCAGGTATTTTTGAACCCAAGTGGTTGTATTCAAGGCACAGCTTTCTTGACCTTTCTTCAGTCTGAATCTGTGAATAGAGGGCACATGCAGGACCCGAGTCACCCACTAGGAACCTGGAACACTCATCTCCACTTCTGTGAAACCAGGGTCCCTGAGCTCTCCCCTCTGTAAATGATCTGAAGCTGGCATGCTGGTGTCACCTTGGGAGTTTATTAATGGGGACCTCTAGACTGTCTTCTAGGGACTATGATTCCCTCTGTGGGGCTGACGCAGAGAAGCTGACCAACACCCTGATGTTTGGCTAGGGTGAAACTTCCCCATCCTAGAACAGTGCCCTGCTCCAGCTCTAAATGTCTGTGTGTCCGGCTGGGACCCACTCATTGCTCTGGGCTCGTGTGTGTGTGTGTGTGTGTGTGTGTGTGTGTGTGTGTGTGTGTGTGTGTGTGTGTGTGTGTGTGGTGTCCATGGTATATAGATGTGTGGTGGCCAGAGGTTGGTAGTAGAAAGTCTTCCTCAAGCCATTGTCTGTCTATCTTGCTTTTTGAGGCAGGGTCTCTCACTGAATCTTGAGCCTGTTTCAGTTAGGCAAGAGCCATAAATGCCACAGGATGTGCCTGTCTCTGCCTCATCCAGCTGGAGTTACAAACTCACCACCCTGTTTGACCTTCTCCGTGCTTGCAGGGAATATGAACTCAGATTATCATGCTTGGGCAGCCAAACATTTTACCCACTGAGCCAATGCTCCAGCCTGTCTGTCGCTTTTGTTAAGCATTTCCTTCTGGATATATAATATGGGACATAATTATGGCACTTTGGAGTTCAAGCAAATAAATCAGGAATCCCTCCTGGGAAGCCCTACTCGCCCCCTAGCGGCCAAGCGTGGCGCTGCACCATACTTTGCCTGGCTGGGTTTAGAGTCCCTATTCCTATAGAACAGCGCCATCTAGTGTCCACTATTCTCATTCCAGCCAGCGTTATCCCTTCCCCAGGCTAAAGGCTGGTCAATATTCACTCACACCACAGCTGGATGGGAACAGGAGGAGCTGATCTCTCTGTAACACTGGATTAACTTCTGGGGAGGGATTTTCTTCAGAAATCTGAAGCAGCAGCGAGAGGAGGGCACGTGCACTAGAAGAAAAGCACAAAAGACCTTTGGCACCCTTACCTCAGCTTCGCACCCACACAAGGATTTAAAAGTAAAATACACAAAGCCCTTCCTAGGACAGACTCAGGCATGGAGACCATATCCAGAGGGCCATGGTGCAGCCCAGCCTCAGCAGCCACTCACCTCTGGCTGAGGGGAACAGAGTTAAGCACCCCTCACAAACCAGCAGATAGTAGAGACATTCACCACAAGCCAGCCTGAGCCCATGGCTCGGGACATAACCCCTCTCTTGTCTGTACAGTGAGATCCCACATATATAGCCCCTTTCCGTTCCCATCCCTCATCCCAAGTGCACAGCTCTGTCTTTTACCAGAACTTAAGCTCCCCATCCTAGGGAACCTGTTATCCCGTTGCAAGCCAGACATTGCAGTCCATGGTTTACAAACATGGAACTCGGTAAGGAACTACACAAGAGCTCAGAAGGGAAAGGTGTATTCCCAAAAAAGTAGGGAGTTCACTTCCTCCGCAAGCACCTGCACCCCCTTCCTTGGTCCTAACTTCTTTCATAGCCCAATAACCCCAAACTCTGCTGGCCCGTGAACTCCCCTCCCCAAATCCCACCTTCACGTCCCTACGTTCTAACACTGGCTCCTTCCTACCTCATGATTCACAGAAGCCTTCAGCTGCATTGTTAGGTTGGTGTTCCATTTTAGCCATGCAGAAAACATTTTTTGAGAGGTCTAATCATTTTCTGGCTATCAGCTCTTGTGGTTCCTCCTTCAGTCCGTGCCTGTCATCTGTCACACTGAGAGCCTGACCTAGTCCTTCCTCTGGACTTTCAGGGCTCCCAGTTTGTTTAGAACAATCCCATTAGTCCCTTCCAACTGTCTGTAGAGTAAGGGTCAAAATTATCTTCTACACTGAAGCCAGTTCAGCTCTCAAGAGAAAAAGAAAACACTTCCTCCCAAGATAGGGCCAGGCTTGGGACCACACCCAGAGGACCCTGGTCCAGGTCTGTCTCTGCAGCCACTTAGTTCTGAGATAGAAAAGGAGCTGGGGAGGGGGTTCAGGTCTGAGCTCCCCACAAAGTAGGAGATAGATGCTCCTAGCTCATAATCCTCCTCCATGCATGATGCCCTCTGCCCATCCATGCAATCCATTCCTCCTCTCCAGGTGGGAGCAGAGACGGAGCCAGTGAGGTCTCAGTGTGAGTCCTGTCCCATGCCCGGAGCACCTGTCTGTACTTTCCCCTCCTTGGGTCCAAGCACAAGGATCCCAGCACTCACTGCTCTTGCTGTCCACATCTCGTGGCCACACAGCAGCCAGCAGCAGGCACATCAAGGCTGTGGTGATGACTTTCATGGTGATGAGTTTCTGGCTCCGGCCTCTCTGGAGCAACCAGTGAATGTCTGGTGAAGCCAAGAGCTCTCCTCTGCCTCATCTTGTACTGAGCTTTTATCAGAATCTGCAGGGTGCTTTCCCAGACCATAAGGAAGATGTGGGAGTCCCAGGGAGAAGGAACTCATACCCAATGGCCACATGGAAAAGTCCTTTCCTAACCTCTCGGGTAGTATTCTAGGTATGTTTGGGTGCCTGCTGGCCTTGGGAAGTTCCCCAAGTGCAAAGGAAGATACCTATCTTCAGATTCTTGACAGAATGTGTGGGAGTTGTCCTAGCTGAGTGGAAAGTCGAGAAAGGTGAAAGAGAGGAAGTGGCCTGTAGACAACTCATCTAACCCACATCATTCCATTTAAAGCAACTGCTAGCCCTGGAGAAGGACAGAGCCTGGGAGCTTTGAGATACATTGAAGGAGCTTGTGTGGATCCCAGCTCTGCCAATCAGCAACTGTATAAACTTATCTAAGCTGCACACCCCTACAAAGACAGAACCAGTGCAAACCTCAAATGTGGGTGATAAGAATGCAGCAAGGAGCTAGGGAAATGGCTCCATCAGCAAAGTCCGTGCTATGCAAGCGTGAGGACCAAAGTTTGGTCCCCAGAACCCACATAAAAAGTGAGGGTAGTGGCAAGCTTTTGTAATCCCAGAGCTGGAGAGACTGACAAGGAGATCCCTGGAGCTGGCTGGTCAGTCAGCCTAGCCTACTTGGAGAACTCCAGGCCAATGACAGACCTTATTTCAAAAACTAAAGCAACCCATATGCACATCTACACATGCATGTGCACCTTCACACATGTAGAGAGAGAGAGAAAGAGAGAGAGAGAGAGAGAGAGAGAGAGAGAGAGAGAGAGAGAGAGAGAGAGAGAGAGAGAGAGAGAGAGAGATGTTGAAATAAGATCCTCTCAATCAAATGCCTGGCCAACACTTGCTATTTTCTATTTTATCTCTGGTCCCCAGCCCTTTCATGGCTCCCTCTGTTCCAGGTTTCTGGTTACCCTTGGGGACACAATTGCCAATGGTTATAGAGCCTGACCTGAACCATTTAACTTCAACTTACAGACAAACTGTAGGGAGCTACCCAGCACAACGGCTACTCAGTAAAGCAGATATGTTGTATGGAGAGCACGGGAGAATGTTGGAGACACCCAGGGACATCAGAGGACCGTTCCAGGGCAGTGTCCTGTAAGCACATAGCATACTAGGATAAGGAAGGAATCTCTTTAACAAGGTACAAAGGAACACATTTCACTCCAAGTCAACAAGGAAAACTATGGGCGGGTGTGTAGTTGGAGATGGGTTGTGCAGCCAGATGAAAACTATTTGTGCAAGGTGTGGTACTTGGGATAAGCAGCCCATAGTAGACCCTCAAGAAGAGGCAGCTGAACCAAACCCATACAGTGGAATCATGAGGCCTATACACAGAGGATCAACTAGGCTGATCTCCTTCAATCTTAGGCTATGTAACTGAAAACCCTTCTGTGCTTGCCTGTTGCCAGTTGAGCACAGTACATCCCACAGTTGCAGCTCTTCTGTTATGTCCCAAATGGTCACATACCAGCCATCCCTTCTGTCATAGGCTTTCCTATCTCCAGTATTTCATTCCTACTGTAACATCTACCTGACCCACCTTCCTCACCAACTCACTCTGTGGCCAGTCCGCTCATTTCAAACACCTTTTTCCAATAAAAAGTCATTTGCCAACCCCTGTGGGCAGATCTCAGCCTCCTTTGAAGCCCCTGTGTCTGGATGGCAATAAGAAGCCCTTATCTTCCTGCATCTCTCCACTGGGACCCCCCCCCCGGCCCCTCCATGCTACTGTGGCATATCTGAGTTGTAGGAGCCTTTCAAGACCGTTGGCAATGATGACCCTTGACATTCCTGAGGGAGCTTTCTCGAAACTGGGAAGGTCTTGGCTTCAGTTCCAAGTCAGAATCAACGCACAAGTGCCTGTACATGTTAGAAGAAAACTCTGGGTGATTGTCAAAGCACCAAGAGATAAAATCTTCACAGTAGAGAGGGTGGGTGGGTGACTTTCGAAAGAGGAAAGTCTTGGGCTCGATGCTATATTGAGAACGAGGGCAGCGTGGGGGGCAGGGACTCTAGCCCTGGGCAAGAATGGAATCAGCTCTCGTGATTTCTACACTACTGGACCAATGCCAGTCAGTCCCCTACTGCTTCCTACCACCCAAAAAAACTCATTAAAACCACCACTCCATTGTTGCCATGCCCTTCTCTTTGGAGGCTGATGTGTTCTGATCCCTTATCCTGGGATCTTGTGAGAGGAGGTGTGAGTGTATGTCAGCTGACCAAATGCAACTTCAGATAGACCCTTTAGACTCCAGCATTAAAGAAAGGGCCACACAACTACCCAGGAAATTTCTGGTTCTTCCCCTGTTCCCAAGGCTGTCTCTCCAATAACTCACTTCCTATCCTCCCTCTCACTATGGCCACAGCCAACTCCCAAGCAGAAAAGGTGCACTCATCATTACTTTGTCATTCCATCCCTTTCCAGGCTCCTCCAGCACCTGGAAGGAAGTGGCCAAAGGTAGGCTCTTATCATCCAATGACTTCATGTTACCCATGGCTACCCCAACATGGTTGTCATGGACTTGTGGCTAGGACCAAATCAGATTAACACAATCACTGTGAAATGAAGCAGAATGACCCATGATGGATTGCCAAACAAGTAAGTGATCCCAGGGGTGAGCATTGTTCTAATTCATACAAACAAACCTTCTCTTTGTTGCTTCTAGATGAATGCTTGTCACTCACCTTTCATTTTCTAGGTACCCACTGAGTGATGATGGGGGCCAGGTGGCGCTCAGCCAGAGTGGGATCAACCTAAGATGAGTTCACCCATCAGGGGCTGGTACTGTCCAGACACATTCAGCCCCATCCTACCTACTGCATGCTATTTAGTTATAGGTCAGCTGGTCCTTCCAGACCAGACCGTGTGTTCAGCATGGCAGAACTGCAGAGGTGACCTGGTCCATGTCTATGACGGCGTCCTCTGTTCATTTCTTCAGGGAAAGGAAGAGGGCAGTGCCTAAAGCCGGTCATAATTCCATCAGATCTTAGTTCTATCATATCACCTTGGGCGGTAACACAGGCTTCCTGGACTGTACTCCCTCTTGAACCTAATACAACTCTTATCATTGCTTTCAAAATAAACTTCCTAATCCTTGGCCTAATTGTGGATTGTGGGTTGTTGGAAAGGTTCCCTGAGATGGCAGAGGAGATAAATGGAAAGGAAAATTGCATCATTGGAAACTACTGAGCACCTAATACAGGTCAGGTACTAGGAAGCCAAGTGAATCGCATGGGACAGTTTATGTGGAGGCAGACCTTGGGAGCATGACTTAAGTATGGGAAGTGTTCCAGAGGAGACACTGTCCTGGAACCTACAGAATACACTGAATTAACCCTTAAAACTGGGCCCCCTTTGCCATGGATCGGGGACTGCTCTGAGGGGCCCAGGGGTGAGACCAAGAAGTGTCACCATCTCCCAGACAGGGCTCCACTCTCCAGTCTCCACAGACAGCAAGGTCAAGCTTGTTTCCTTAATGGTGTGGACAGAGTATCCTTCTGGGTCCTTGATATCTGCCCCAGGCACAGCTGCCTCAGGTAACCCTAAGTCCATTCACAGTGAGGATGCTAAGCACCCACACATCACAGAATCCCAAGCCCTGTCTCCCCTCCGTCCTGTCCCTGTGGTTTTCAGCCATGACTCCTTCATTCTTTACAGGAGACCTTTCCTGTCTATGATCAGTGACAGCGCAAAGGAAGCTTCTCTCACTCCAATAGGCAGGCAGAAGGTGCCCTGAGCTTGTCACAGCAGTGACCATTGCCAGCTCTTTAATGTGCTTCTGAGCCTGAAATCCCAGCCGGCTATGCTCAGGGTGAAGTACAAATGTCTTTGCTGCTCTTACAAAGTGCAAAGTGATGACCTGGGTCACTGGAATTCTCATCTTCCGATGTCCGGACCTTCTGCTCCTCCTGCCCAGGAACTTGCCCCTGGCTTCATGTGGCCAACTCCGGGCAGGCTGTGCTTCCCCAAGCTCCTGACTTGTTTTTGATTCCCTGAGGTTCCCAGAGAGCAGGGGCCCTTCTGTGCTAGTCAAACCACATTGCGCCATGGTCGTATCACAGGTAGGATGCAGCAAGTACTGGAAGTCAGAAGAAGAAGGGGTCTATAGCCACTGAGGCCTCAAACCTTAAGGGACAGGCAGGGGAATTACACAAGTGGCCAGCTGTGGAATCAGAATAAGGAACTGGGGTCCAAACCTGTGTCTGTTTAGACAATGTGCCACTGCTGGAAACCTCGCAGTTTCTGTGTGGGCAACATATCACATGTGGGGTCTCTGTGACAGCCATGGTTTAGTGGAGTGCTCCTCTATTCTCAGAGGGTCTACTGTTTACTAGTCCCTGTCTGGTCACTGAGGCAAGAGAAGGGGTTGCAGCACAGATCTGCACTCCAGGGCCAGACCTGGAGGTAAAAGCACCTGCGGCAACAAACAGCTGGTCTCGGGTTGTCCAGTGTGAGGTCCAGAGGCTGAGGGCCCCTCGCATAGCAGTGTGGTATTTCATCTGTGCCTGGAAGGATGCAAGTGGAGTGTGCCCTGGGGTGACAAGGGTAAGGATCCTCCATGGTAGGCTGTGGTTTTGAGAGGGTTCTAGACCAACTGTAGGCTGCCAGCACAGGCTCCTCTGAGTGCTTCTTATGGGTCTGAGGGTTGCTCAAGTGCTGGGATCACCTCTAAAGGGGATGCAAATACTCCCTGCTTAGAATCCCAGTGTGGTGATGAAGGCAGGTGCTCAGGACCATGCCTGGCAGAGTTCTCTAGAAAAATGGGAGCAATGAGGTCAAGGCACAGATGTGGAGGCAGGCTCTAAAAATGAACAGGGAGGAGGCCAGAGTCCTTTGACACAAGACTATGCTTGCATGGCTCCTCCATCGTCCCTGTTGACACATAGTTTGTTCAGGACACAGCATGCCTGGAGTCATGGGAAGACTTGGAGGCCCAGGCTGAAAGCTGAGGGCAGGGGAGAAGTGGGGGGGGGGTTGCTGAGTGCTAGTCTCTAGAGATAAAAAGAAGTGAGAATCAGAAATCTTCCAAGACCTTGGACAGGAGAAGTTGCTTCTCACTGGATCTCAGTTTCCTCAATTAAAAACTAGTGGGGGCGGGGAGGCTGGCCTTCTTGCCAGGAAGTTCAACTCATGATGGGACTATTTAGGAAGCTTCAATCGAACGATGGGGCTTAAACCCTGTTAGATGACTGAGGATGACCCCAGGACAACTGGGGTGACAAGTATATCCTTCCAAGTATGGGATCCAATTGCTCTCTGGGTTTCCAGGAAAGACCCCTATGCCCCAAATCCTGATTAAGTCATCATCCATGCCCTTCCTAAAATCAGAAGTGGGCCCCAGTGCTGGTAACAACCATGCTGGGAATCTCCAGATACGTTCCTTCCCTTTATGAGGATGATAAAGAACAAAGGGGTCTGACAGGGCTGCTCCTGGGCCCTCCTCACTCCAAGGGAAGAAGACCTTAGCCTCAAAGTAGTTCAATCACAGCAGTATCCAGGACATCAGGAACCCCAGGATGCCTTGTGATAGGGTGAGCTCTGCATGCTGGGCATCTCCCTGCAGAGTCCCTGGGGACTCATGGGGTCCCTGAGGCTTCACAGACTCCGAATATAGGCTGGGTTCCAGGAGCTCCCAGTCCTTTTTTCCTTCTGGAGCACATTCCCATAGACCAGGAAGAGTCCAAAGAAGAGCTGAGTGGCCCTGCTTGTGGTACAGGTGAGGAGCCTGAGGCTTAAAAAGGACATGAGGACTCAAGGATAGAGCTCAAACAGTAGTCTGGCCTCTCAGCTCCTCTCATGAGTTATGACTTTATGTTGATGTCTGCAGAGACTGGGTGTGGACAGAGGGAAAAGGATGGGTGGGAATGGGTCCCTGTGGGTGCTGAGGTACTGCAAATGTCCACAACCTTCCAGAGGCCAGAACACAGGGTCCACCATTGCGGGGAATAGAGAGAACACCTTGAGCATTTCCAAACCACAGAGCAGGGACATGGGGGCAGGAAGTGGCAGCAGTGACTCCAGTGTACCCACTGAAACCAGCAAGCCCACCTTTAGTTGGGGGGATAGGCCCATGAGCTTGGGGAAATTCCCTTCCCTCCCAGGGGTAGCGAGTAGGAGAAACAGGGACATAGCACAACCCACAATTCATTTCCCAATATGTCCTATGCCCAGTGTTCCAAGGGTTCCTAGGAAAGACACCCAGATGTCAATGTTTGTCGGCCCTGGCCTACTCCTAGAGAAATTCTAGAGCCAGGGCTGGATACGTGAGCTCTGGGATGAGCTCAGCTGACCACAAGAACATGCCTGAGATCTCAGAGTCAGTGACCAGGTCAGAGCCCAGCACTGTCTCCCAGACTCCCCTCCTCGCTCTGATGGGGTTCGGGAAGCACTGGACATGGACCCCATCACTGAATTTTATTGTTTTGTTTTCTCATGGTGCTAAGAATCAAAGCCAAGGCCTCTATCCATGTTGGCAAGTACTCTACCACGGAACTTTATCCCACCCCCAGGCCCAATCACTGCATTTTAATCCAGATTGCCTACTGAGTAGTCATATGCCTGGACTTGTGTGGGCACACTGGGTTAACAGGGCTTCTAGCACAGGCCCTGGCTGTAGGTTGGAATTCCTATCCTATGTAATCCTTACTTGCTCACTTTGCCAGCAGCACCTCCATCGATCACTGTTCTTCTCAAAAGCCAATCTGAAGTCTGCAGGATCTTGGTTCTCAGCTACGGTGAGCAAGCCACACTTCCCAAGTGGCAGGCAAGAATCCGAGGTCAAGTTCATATGGGAGCATCAGAGCTCAAGGCTATTGCCTTCCAGCACTGCAATATGATTTGTGGCTGTAGTCTGCATCCTCTCCACATTTTGCTCCTGACTAGGGTAGGTTTCCAGAATCTAGTGCAAACTGATTGACAAATACTTAGTTCAAAAAGGAAGCATTCCAAGGCAGTGACATTGAAGACATGCAGGCTGTATATCGGGAGGCTTTTTTTTTTTTTTTTTTTTTTTGCCATTTTTGCCTCTTTGTGGGTGGCATCCATTCCATTACTCCCTGAAAGTTATTACTTGGAATTTCCTGCTATGCATCCCATGTTCCCTCTTCCTGTCTTGAAAGGTGACTTTCCAAAATCCCACTATTATGGGATGTCAAAGTCCTTGGCATCAAGATACTTGCTAACTGAGACAGAGGGAATGTATTTCACTTCCCACCTGCGACATTTGAATCATATCCTCCCAGCTCCTGTCCTCCAGCAGAGTCAAAAGTCTGAGCTTCTGAAAGGATTGTGGGCAGCACAGTGTCCATCCTGCTGGCCTGAGAACTCTGTTCTGACCACTTCTTTCAGCAGAAGCTAATCTCCACCAAAGATGTCTCCTCCCATCTGGATCTGACATCATGATTCACGATGCTGAAAACCCAGCCTGGCCGAGGTTAGGTAAGGATGGAAGGGATTTTTAATCAACACTCTCTTTGGCCTCCTCTTCCAGGCCACCATCAGTGGGTGGCTGTTTGTTATTTAGTTGTGCTAAGTAGGAAGATGGCTCCCAGTGTCTCTTACTCTCATGTTCATCCCCTGGTATCTATGAACATACTAGCACCTGAGGAAGAAAGGAGACATGGGTAGCCTGGCTTCTGTCCAGCTCTGTCCTCCTTGACTTTGAATATAGCAGCTTCCTCATCTATAAGTGATGGATTCCTACTCACTGACAGAAGGGTAAAGTTCCTCAGCAGAAACCAGGGCTGGGTGGACCGGGTGTTTGTCCTCAGCCACCACTCTGCCACCACTGCCCTTCCCTGGCCTCTCTTGCCACCCAAACCACTGAAATAGTTTCACCTCCCACTCCCCACACTCTTCCCATCCCCTTCCACTGTCTCTCATTCCCTCCCATGCCCTCCTCTCTTCCAACGTGCTGCACACTGGCGATGCTCCCTTGACTTGCTAAAATGACAGTGGTCACTGACTCCAGGGATCCTCTTGTTTGATAAATCAAAGCATCTCTGGCTATTGTCTTGCCCAGTCACTCATCACCCTTGGCCCTCTTGTCCACTTCCTTCCAGAAATACTTCCTGGCCAACAGTTCCACAGCCCATACGTAGTTTTCCTGGTTTCCCACCAACCTCTGTTACTTTGGGACTCAGGAGAGGCTCCTAGCTCTTCTTTGCCCATTGCGGACTCTTGATGTCCTCCAAGTACCTGTGGTTTTAGTACTCAACAGTCAACACTAGTGAATGTTTCTGGGTGTCAGAGAATTTCTCATGAGTCAACCTACCCAAACCTCCTAACAGCCCCAGAAGTGTATTATTCTCAACCCCCATTTCATAGACAAGGAAAATAAGGCATGGGGAAAAATAGTCAGTTACTAAGGTAGGCAATGAGGAGGTGGACACCGGTTCAAGCTGTGTATAGGTGCCCGCTCTGAAATGCTCTGTCCTGCTTTCAGCCACTTGCTTCTTCATGCTGCCCAGACAGCAAGCCTGGCTGTGTCCTAATCTAATCAGGCCACATCCTATACCACCTGTGACATCATGTACACACCCTGGATGAATTCCTCACCCTTCTGTCAGACGTACCTTGGTCTTATCATAGACTTCTGCCTATGGTGATCTTTACCACCTTTCAGCCTGGCAGCTGCCACTCTTCTGACAACCTCTTGGCCAAACCACCTCTTCCCTGCAGCCATCTCCACCTGCCTTCCATTCCTCGGCTCTGAGAGCTAAATGCCTTCTGCCCTTCCCTCTTCAGATATACATCCAGCCTTACAGTGAAATTTACCCTTGACTGCCTGCCTGGCTAGTCTCTAGTGTCCTTGCCTCGTATAGTACTGGCCAGAGCTGTTCATTTTGTCAGTGACCCAGAGCCTGGGGATTTAGCTACTTGTAAGGAGTAAGGTTTTTCCTCCCGCCGCTAGCCCCAAATAACACACTGAGACTCTGTATTTGATATAATACTGTTGGCCAGTTATTTGTTTCTTATCGGCTAGCTCTGTCTTAAGTATAACCCATTTCTATGTATTTCCACGTGGTCTTACCAGCGAGAGGTGGCTGGCAGTTCTATTCTCTCCAGACTCTCCATGTTGACTCCTCCTTACTACTTCCTCTTTCCTCCTTGTCTCCTAGTCCCACCTATCTTGCTTTCCTATTGGCCAACAGTGCTTTATTCATTAAACCAGTATGAGAAACATATATACATAATGACATCTCCCATCAGCTACTGTTACCTCAGGTTGTGACAAACTGAGCTATATAAGCCCAGAACCTTCTCACTCATATGGACACTACCTCATCCACTCACTCATTCCTTAGGGACATACACATATACACTAGACCATCCCTAAACACACACACACAGAGAGAGAGAGAGAGAGAGAGAGAGAGAGAGAGAGAGAGAGAGAGAGAGAGAGAGAGAGAGGACGACCTTCTTCTGGCCATTTTCCACATCTATGTAGTCTTCTAGTTTGAAAATCCTGTCTCCTTTACATGCCACTCCCAGTTCTTTAAGGATGCCTTTTGTATTCCCCCCACAATGTTTGGTTTGTTTCATGGGGCTCAGTAGTTCAATCACAGAGTCATGACTGAGAAGGCTGACATGTCTCCAGTGATTTGTGCCTTCCCCGATCCCTTCTGTACAGTTCCTTGTTTGTAACATTAAGCTCTGGACAGTATATGGAACGGTTATTGTAAATTTGCTTTGCAGATAAGGAAACCCAGGTTCACAGACATTAGCAAGGCTCACAAGCCCCTACCCGAAGCCATGAGCAAAGAATCCAAACCAAGCAGAGAACTTAACACACAGCTTGGGGGCTAACACTCTACCCCAATAGCTGGGGAAGCTATCAGTCTGGGCATGGCCTTATTACTATGTAGAATTCTATTTTCTACCACAGTCCTGGTAGTCTAAAAGACTGCTAGTCCCAGGATGGAGCAGGTCTATACTAGATGGGCATGGGATGGGTCAAGGCCACTTCATAAAATGAGGTTTAACCTTACTCGCCTCTGCCAGCATCTTACCTGTCTGTGAGTAAACAGGTGCCCATTCTCATTCAGGCACATCAACTGAAATAATTTAAGACTGTTTTTAAATAAATGTGTTTCTCTTCCTTCAGTCATATGTAATTCCCGGTAACAGTATTATCAGCTGAAAGTACTTAGAAGATATGCCTTAATGGAGAGTTTATCGGGCTTTGTAATTAGCCAAGCAATTGTGAGCACTTTAAAGTACTTGGAGGCAGATTAAACCCACTAAAGAGAATCAGCCACTCAAAAACACAAAACAGTATCCATTTACACGCCGGCAATTGCTGTGCTGATTAGAAATGCAGATACTCTCGAGGTTCCTATAAATCTCACTCCCGAGGCAGAATTTGACATCTCTCCCAGCAAGAGCCCCTCATTAATTAAGGCAGTGGATAGTTACTAGATACCCACTACGTGCTGGGGACCCAGGCATACTGGACACCGGTCCTTGGAGCTTACACCTGTGCAAAAGCCCTAATTTTTTCAAGCAAGCTAATGTAGAAATGAGATTATTTCCAACTGCCTGAGTCAATGAGCGAAGCAGAGCAAAAGGAGATGTCTGGAGGGGAGATTAAAGAGCTTGCATCTGAGCTGAATGACAAGAAGCTCGGGAAATGGAGGGGCTGGATAATCTAGGCAACAAGAATAGCAAGCAGAAAGGCCTAATGTATCTTAGCTTATGTCATGCCCTGAATAAGATTCTTAGACAAAGAGTTCCATGAAACTGTTCGTTTGAGAGCTACAGGAAAAGAAATGAAAGAACCAACAGGCAAGGGAAGCAGCCACTGCAGGGATATGTTACATGGGCAGACCCACTGCAGGCACACACCTGAGTTATCCCACTCAGGAGAGAGGGCTTGGAAGGTTTTTACTCCAGCTCCTTCCAGTCCTGCTCCCTGGCACTCCTGACTGACTGGTCTTGCTCAGGGGCAGAAGAGTCTTCAGTAGATGAAGGCAATTAGATGTACATGAAAAGGAGGGCTTCACTGAGTGACATGAGCTAGGACTAGCAGCATCTGCTGTCCGCAGGGACCTGCCTGGAATGCTCCAGAACAACAGTCAGTGCAGGTAGACTGTAAAGTGTGTGGGGGAGATAGCTATGAGGAATGAAGCCTGAGAGGGCAATGGGGACCAGCTCACACGAAGACTGCTGTAAGAGCTAGGGGCGGGGTGGCTTGAATTTCATTTTGTGTATTACAAGCCCAGCCGTGGAATTCAGTCCAGATGTAAAATGAATTCCTTTCCTACCCTTTCTTCCTTCCTCCCTTCCTTTTCTTTCTTTTTTTATAAAGATGAGATTGCTCTTTCAACTGTATAGAGGGCAGAGTTTTTAGGATAAAATGATTATTTTGGAGAACAAGAGAGAATGGAGAACCAGATACACACAAGCAGGAGTCCAAACGAGATGCCAGTAACATCATCAGGCACAGGGGCAATGCCTTGTGCTTGTGTGGGTGTATTGCAATACCTCTGCAGGAGTGGCAGGGGAAGTAGGTTTGGGGATGTGATAATGGGAAGGCAGAGTCTGGCTTGGGCATGGGAGGAGTGAGATGAACAAGTTTGACATCTTTGATCTCCGGGATGGGCTGTACCACTCACCTGATGGGCAACTATTACTCTTCTGATTGGGGCTTCTGCTCTGTTGTGTGGAAACTTTGGGACAGAAGGAGCTAAAATCTAAAGACCCCCTTCAGCTCTAGTGGTCCATGGACTTAGCACTCTAACCTTCTCTTTCTAAAGGCATGGTTATTTTTAGTAATGCCACAAGCCCATGTGACTCATGACTCAGAATGAATTCTAAAACCTTGAAAAGCACGTACATCTGACAACATTTTCCCTCTCTTCTCTCTCAATCCTTCAACTCAATGGAACCTATTTACCCCCAAGCCCATATACACAACATGATCTCCACAGTTGTCCCTTAGCATACCTGAGGGATTAGTACCAGCCCCCCTGTGGATGCTCACATCCTAGGATACTCAAGACCCTCATCTGAGGTGGCACAGTGTTTGCATATATCCTCTGTGCATCCTTCTCATCTGCTTTCCATCACATCTAGAATATTTGTAATGCCTAACACAGTATTTTACAATCACTATTCAAACTGTAGTTATTCTGTACTGTGTGAGGGGTCCTGTTGAGTGTATTTGTACATACTCAATGCAGATGCATTTTACATGAAATATTTTAAATCTGTGATTGGTTAAGTCCATAGCTGCAGAACCCCTAGATATGGAGGGCTGGCTACATATATTTTTTACATTCTTTATTTTTAACCGTGTTTAAAAGGGGTGGAGAGGGGAGGGAAAAACAGGCTGCTGTGGTAGCATGATCCTTTACTTCCAGGAGGATGAGGCAGGCAGAGTGTGAGTTTGAGGCCATCCTGGGCTACATGATGTATCAGGGTCTTTTTTTAAATAAATAATAAATATAAAATAGACAGTGTACAGTGTCACACTGTTTTTAGATGGAATTGGTTTTTGTTGTTGGATTTTGGTCTTGTTTTGTTTTTCTACTGTGAAGTGCTTTATTAATATATATTATGCTCCTGGACACTGCAAAAAATCCTTCATTTGAAATGCTGTATATCCCACTGGTGAACACTAGTTCATCCAGCCCCTTTATGAGCATCTCAGGTTTTGTTTTTTGTTTTGTTTTTGTTTATTTTGTTTTGTTTTCAGATTCTTACTGATTGTAAGAGCTAAGCAGTCTCTGTATGCATATTTACTTCTACTGGGATATTGTCCAGTCAGAGCATCTGCTGTCCAACAACAGTTCTGTCTTTTAACCCTGAATGTGTCCCTTTCTGTGCACATCCAAGCCTGCTCTAGTCTCGAGATTTCTGCTTATCTGCATCTGCCATTCCCTGTCTGTCAAACTCAAGGGATTAAGATGGTTTAACATAGTAAAGTGTCAATCATCTTCAGAAACTGAAAGTTTCAGCCAGGCATGGCGGCTAATGCCTTTAATCCCAGCACTAAGGAGGCAGAGGCAGGTGGATCTCTGTGAGTTCCAGACCATCCTAGTCTACAGAGTGTTTCAGGACAGCCAGGGCTATTACACAGAAAAATCCTGTCTCAAAAAAAACTAAACCAACATCCATCCCCAAGACAAAACAAAATAAGCCCCACCACCACTGAGAGAGAGAGAGAGAAACAAAAAACTGGAAGTTTATCTCTGAGAAGCTAGCTCAGCAGCCAAGCCTTCACCCCACCTGAAGAAAAGCCAGCTCTCTCTAGATGCAATTCCAAGTCCTTGCATGACATCAGGCTTCATGACAATTGTCCTCTCCATGAGCCAATGTGTCTGACAGGCTCTGTGGGAGGCTCCTTTTCTGTATATTTTTGTGGGTATTTTGTTGTTGTTGTATTTTTTTTAAATCGAATATCATATATCTCAGTCTGGTCAAGAACTTTCCTTGTGGCAAGAAAAAAAAAAAGACTTTGAACTTTTTATCTTCCATCCTTTTCCTCTCCAGTGAAGAAAGCTGGGATCACAAGTGTGTACAAGCATATGAAGTTTACATAGTGCTGAATCTATCAGTTTATCCTGGGAGAGGATCTACACTAAACAGAAACTGCCATTGCACTCTAGGCCAGGAACCTGACAGACATGGAGCAAGGATCTGACCCAGACCACAGCCGGCAGTACAGGTGCAGTTGGCCAGCATACTGGATGGCAAAAAGGAAATGCTTCTTGTCATGAACTACAGGTATTTTAGATTGCCTGTTAATGCAGTAAAACCACACTATGAATGCCTAGAAGTTGACATTGCTGTAACCAGAGAATAGGATGCCCAGCTTGGAGCACCAGATTGCAGGTGACTTTTGAGAATGGGCTGTAAAAATGACAGTGCATGTAACACATCTGCCCAAGAGCCCCTAAGACTTATCAGAGGTCTTAGAAAATCGAATGATTTTGGTCTTAGCCACCAGGCTGAGTGTTAATGGCCATGATCTCGATTGACTCTGCCCTAAAGCTACATTTTGTCATTGTCGTTATTGAGAATATTTTACAAACTGTGATGATAAGAAGGGTGAGGAGACTGGATTTCTGAACCCTGTGGCCTCTCAGTTCTGCTTGCAAAGTGCTGGTTCTTGGCACCATTTACTCTGTGATGTGCCTGTCTGCCATGGCTAGTCACAACCAACCCACCTTCACAACTGTCCCAAACCTTCTTCTCTCAAACTCGCAAACCCAACCGCTTTGTTTCATCGTAGTTTTTGCCTTCTCACTTATAAATGAGACAGTTTTATCAAATCTTCCACAGCCCATTATATGTACTGTCCTTTCTATAGCCCGTTCTGAAAGTCACCTGCTGTGGTACTCAAAGATGGGCCCCCTATTCTTTGATCATAGCAATGCCTACTTCTAGGCATTCATTTGTACACAGTAGTTTTACTACAGTAACAGACCATCTAAAATACCAGTAGTTTATAACAATAAACATTTCTTTTTTGCTGTCAAGTCTGCTGGCCAATTGCACTGGCCCTGCAGGCTATGATGGGGGGGGGGGGTCAGGTCCTTGTGTGCCTGTCCAGTTCCTGGCCTAGGCTGCAATGGAAGTTTCTGTTTAGGATAGATCCTCCCAGCAGAAGATTGGTGAAAAAGTGAATGGGCAACAACTTGGAATGCTTGTAAAGCTTCTACGGGGCCATGGCACACAAGGTACCTGGCAGGGTTCCAGTAGCTGCACCCAAAGCCGGCGGCATAGAAAAGGAAAGCCTGAATCATTTCAGAGGAGAACACAGCCTCCTACTGTAGGAAGAGTTCACACTGATCCTGTTAGGACGTGTGCAGTGAGCACTGTCTCATCTATGACTTGTTTCCGGTTAAAATAGAGAAAATCTGACCTTAACACACATGTCCCTCCTTTCTGTTAACTCAAAACTTCTGCCTTATTTAAAGATACAGGGTTGAGGTCTGGTTGGATAGCTCACTTGGGTTTGTTAGTGCCTGCCTAGCATGCAGGAGGCTCTCCGCCTTAGGTCAGCAGCACTGCATGAACCAGCTGTGGCTGTGTACACCTGTAATCTTAGACATTGGAAGGAGGGAGCAAGGAATCAGAAGTTCAAGACCAGTCTATGCTACTTACAGGGTGCAACACCAGCCTTGGCTAGAAAGCCTGTATTAAAAGAACATAAAACAAAAGCAAACACTAGGTTAAAACATTCATCTCCAAGTGTGTGTGTGTGTGTGTGTGTGTGTGTGTATGTATATATATATATAAATTTTCTTTTAAACTTCTTCTTAACCCTTAACTATGTAGAATTTAGGTTGTGTGTGTGTGTGTGTGTGTATGTGTGTGTGTGTGTGTTTCAACACATGTGTGGCCACACCAGCCTTCTACAGGGATACTGGGATTACCAACACAGGTCTTCATGTTTGTACAAGTCTCTTTATCTACTGGACCATCTCCCCAGATTCTAACACATTCGTGTGTGTGTGTGTGTGTGTGTGTGTGTGTGTGTGTGTGTGTGTGCGTGCGCGCGTGCTAAGGACAAAATTTGACCTTTATTTCCATGGACCACTGTTTTTCCAGGCTTTGGATGATCCCTTTGTTCCCTGATGATCTAAGGGACAACCCATCCCCCAGTCCCCAGCTGTGTAGTCTGGCTCTGCTACTGGACTTGGACACTGCACTAGTACATTTCATTGGCTAAGTTCATCTGCTCAGCACCCACATCTCAAAACTACCCCTTTAGCTTTTCTCATCAGAAATGTTCTGCCTCTTTTTACTCCTTTTAGAAATCAAAACGAACAAACCTCAATGCAGTCTATGAAAATCTTGTAGGTACCAAGCTATGCTCTCAGCAGGGTCACTTCCTGGGTCACTGTGACTACCCCACGAGGGCCAACAGTCTCTCCTGTCTCCTACCACAGATGAGGAAACCTGGGGAAGCTGCCAGGCTGCAAAGGAGCAGTTCTGAGATTCAAGTGTGACATCTGAGCTCCTGTTGTTCCCACATCACACAGCCTGGCACAGCCAGAGGATGCTGACTCACTCCTGCCCTGGGGGAGGGGAGCCCACAAGAAAGAAAGACCTCATCAAACAATGGGGTTTCCTTTCCCTCCTCTGCAGGGCATCTCCTTCCCCATCTGGGCCATGCCTACCTCACAGGGGTATGATGAGCTGAGGCTGGTGTGTCTGCAGAGTGCTTCCTGGCACATGTCTGTCACCTTGCTGAGTGTTCCTAATGACACCAGAAGCCACTCAGGTTATGGCTGAGGAATTTTCTCTCTCAGTGACTGAAACAACCAGGCAGAGGGTCTGCCTCTGACTTACAGAGACGGCTCATCTTCTAAGAGGGAGGTGGTCATCTACAAAGCCCTTCCCCAGCCCTGCATATGTGTACAGGAGGCTGCAGACTTTACAGCAACTAGATTGTTCCTTTTCCAGCCATTGACTCCTTTAGTTCTTAAAACATAAAGTCATCTTATCATTCCTCTCCTGGATAATGAAGCAAAGATGGATACATGCCCTGTCAACCCACACTGATGCTCTGCACTCTGAGTTAAGGCAACTGAGGGTGCTGCACTTTGTAGAGCTTCTCTGAGCAATGGGATCACATTGGTGGAGCAGAATCTGTCAATGCCAGGCCAGCAGCCATAGTAGCTTCTGGGAACCAGACAGGATCGCTAGGTTGGTCTTGGGACCTACTGAGTCATGAAGCTGGGATCAAGGATCAAACATCTCTTGATTTATAAACTGTCCCTCCAGCACCTCAGTCTATCCCTTTGTTCCTAAATTTTGAAATGATGGGTATAGTCCCATACACTAAGTTCTCAATCAGTAGTAACTATTTGAGGGCAGAAGATCACAGCAATAGTTCACTGACAAGTTTGCCCAGCATCTCAGCTTATAGGAGATGATCTTTCTGGAAAGATTCATCCTTGTGGCAAAGATGGAGAAATAGAAAGCATCTGGAAATAGTCTACACTGGCACTTAGATGATTGACTGAGCTGAGGCCCTGACTAGCCATGAAGTTGCTACTGTGTTGTTGGTCAGTTATCACTTGCAGATGGGAGCTAGAAGACTGCTCAGTTGGTAAATTGTCTGTCATGCAAGCATGAGGATCTGAGTTTAGATCATTAGCACCCATATAAAAAGTCAGATATTGTGGTGTGGTCCAGCAGGGGGGATGCTGGAGACAGGTGAGCACTAGGTTCAGTGAGAGACCCTGTCCCAAAACATAAGATGGGGAGTAATCAAGCAAAGACACTTGTGTTCATCTCTGACCTCCACAAACTCTCTTTCTCTCTCTACCTCTCTCACACATCATACACACACATGCACGCACGCACACACACACACACACACACACACACACACACACACAGTCTTGTTGGCTAAATCTGAGAAGCTCACAGTGTCAAGGGTACACATTATAGTAGATGTCTACAGAGCTATTCCCATACTGGTGTTTGCATCTCCATGACTCACAGGCAGGTCAGACTCTTGCATAGTGAGCAGGCTGGCTTGAGTTTGATTTAACATTGATACTGAAGATCACCTTTGGAGTTGAAATTTTTCATGAAAGAAAATGCAAATGGCAAGTCAACAATTGTGACAGGACATCAGAGAACTAATTCTTAACTCCGGCTGCTTATATCCCTTTGTAGGAGCATCTTTTTGCTGCCCCCATCATCCTGGACCAATTCCTATGCTCTTTTTTTCCACTGCTGTACCATAAAATGTTTTCTGCGATGCTCCTTAATTTCCATAATTGCCATGGTGATGACTGAAAGATATTTCATCAAACGGGGTTGACAAAATCTAATTATAGATACTTAGCTGGCTGTTTAGATGCTGGGTATTAGATATTTATGTGTCTAATTATAGACATTTAGCTGGTTATTTCCAAATAACACTATTATGACTGCTTTTCCCTAAGTCTCATTTTCTACTTGTGATAGTTTTCTTTAAATTAACTTTCTGGAAGGAGGAGAATGTTAAAAAGAGAGCGCAAGCCCACCCCTGTTCAACGGAACACACAAAAACGGACTGGCTCTGTTCAGACCCTGACTTACACAGCCAGCCTCCAGCGCATGGCATTGTCATTCTCCTTGTCCTTTGGTAACTTAATGAGCATGCAACTGCATTCCATTATTGGCTTGAGTTTTCTTTCTAGAAATCTGAGATTCACTTTTTCCAAAGATATAGCTAACCAAAATGCATTGCAAAGAAAATCCATATTCAATCAGAGCTACAGTATGCATTTTAAATATCTCCCAAAAGTCCATGTGTTGGAGACTTGATCCAGAGACCAGTATTGGGAGGGCTTTTAAGAGGTGGGGCTCAGTGACAATTCTTTCGGTCATTATAGGGGATGCGGTATATTCTTGAAGGAGACCACAGGACTCAGGTCTGTCTGTCTCTGTCTATGTCTGTGTCTGTCTGTCTCCCCCATCCTCTCTCTCTCTCTCTCTCTCTCTCTCTCTCTCTCTCTCTGTCTCCCTCCCTCCCTTTCACTCTCTCGATACACACACACACATACACACACACACACACACACACACACACACACACACACACACACATCTCATTCATGGCCTGGAACCTCTGAAGTGGTAGCCTTTTGAATGGAAGCCTCTGTTCCTCACTCACAGGATGCCATCTTTAAATTGTTCTAGTAGTCATGGTAACTAGAACAGAAATACAATGGTAACCAGGTCTACAGTAATGTTAATAGAGTTATTACTACTCCTTTGTAAATGGAGGAAAGGAGAGTAAAGACTCTCACCTGATATTCTAGTTATTGCCCTACCATCTCTACCCCAGCTGCATAATCCTGGCAGATGCTGGTCTATAAGGGAAATAGAAGGTTAGTTGAAAATGAGATGTTATGATGCAACTTCCATGAGGTCACCATCCTTGGTGGGGTGGAGTTTTATGGTGATGCAGTGGTTAGGGGATCAGCCACAATTCTATAAGGAATCCCTCATCCATGCTCTATAAGCAAGCCCAATAAATTCACTAGTCTTACCAAGTTGGACTTTGATAAAATCATACTATGCACCCGTGACCACCTGGGGTGATTAGACATCAATGTCCATCCCCAGGAAAAGTCAATGGGACAGATCAATTTTTTCTCTTTGTAAATTAATTGTCTCAGGTAATTATTATAGTTACAGAAAGCTTACATGTGCATATCTACCATGATATGTTTGGATGCACACACATGTCTGATCATAGAACAATCTCTCTGCTGGGATACAGGCTTTCACGTATATTCCTAAAATGATAAACAGAGAGAGAGAGAGAGAGAGAGAGAGAGAGAGAGAGAGAGAGAGCACAAGAGCACAGAATATGTTTACTTGAGGTTTACCATAGATGCTGTTACTGAGCAAACATTGATTGGGGTATGTATATGTCTGGATACATACATCTGGGTGTTATTGTAGAATAAATAGAACTGCCCAAATTGAACATTGACCATTCACTACTCACTAAAATAACAAATTATCTCACAATCAGATTTTAAATGTTCTGAGTAAGAAGCAATTAAACCAACAAAAGGCTTAGTGCTTCAATGATAAAGTGAGGCAAGGAGTGATGGGAAAAACACAGAGGCAAATGTGAAATGACTTGTGAAACTGCTGTTACAAAACTGCCTCCTTTGGCTTCCAATGTTTGAAGCCCCAGCCACATAGTCATATGCTGCTTGGCTGCCTATGGTAGACTGAGGTTAATTTTTGTTTCTAAATCTAAGTCTTTACATGAAATGACTCAAGATAAGTCTTGCTTGTGTTCACAATTCAAGCAGCAAGCCTTACTTAGAGGCCTAAGAGTTTTGTCTGTTCAGGGATTCTTTGGGTCTGGTCCTCATTAACTTTTGACAATTCTTCCCTTTTGTTCCTCTTCCCAGAGAGCTGAGAGTGTGAGCAAACACGACAGTTACTTTCTAGAACAATCTCAGGTCCATGCCAGCCTCACTGAACTCTGCCATGGGATCTGAGGCCTCGCGGCCATCTTGGTCTTGGGTGGCTGGTTCTTGAGTGGTGCAGCCTCTCTCCAGTTATAACATCAATCATGTAATAGAAAAGAGGCTGCTGAAAAGTTATCGGGGCCCTTGAGAGCACACAGCATCCTAGGGACAAGAGCATATGGTGGCAAGAATAATAGTCAAAAATGAAAACACCCAGAGCAGAGAGTCCCTGGAGCTGTTTTTAAGCAATTAAATAAATCAACATAAGAGGCAGAGCCCATCTGATAAAAAAAATTGCACTTGTTCTTTAATAGCCTTAACTTTGAGGCAACGATGTATAATTAACTAATATAGAGATGGGTTTATGGCTTAAAGCACAAGTTTTTGCAAAGGTGGCAGGCACTTCTGTTTGAGGATACCAATGTGGCCATCTTGTATTGCTTGTTGGAAATTCAAGGTATCATTCTCAGAAAAAAAGAAAGAAAGGAAAACACATTCAAAATGTGGGAAAGACAGAAATGTCTTGAGATGAGTTCAAAATAATTTGGATGGAGGGTGGCAATGGCATTTGAGGATCTCTGGCTACGTCATCAAATGCTCTGGTAAACTTTGTGGGCAATGTGTATCTCAACAGGCAGGAAGGCTGCCCATGCATGAGCCATTGTGAGGAAATATTTTGACACTAAAGACATGCAGTTTCAGTGTTAGGGACTTAGAGAAAAGGATAGATGAGAGTTTTAGTGAAACTAGAGAACAATTAAGATTCAACTAACTTATACACATATATTGTATATTTTAGACTAAGGTAGTGGCTGCACTATTATTCTATATTAATACAGTCTTCTAGAGTCTAACCTATTTTTTTTAAGCATCATCACGGTTAAAATTTTAAAGATTTATCCCCTCTCTCTCTGTCTCTCCCTGTGTGTGTGTGTGTGTGTGTGTGTGTGTGCGCGCGCGCGTGCGTGTGTGTGTGTTGTTTGCATGTGTGGTGAGGAGTGCCTGCAGAAGACAGAAGGGGTCAGATTCCCTGGAGCAAGAGTTACAGGCAGTGATGAGTCACCTGACATGGGTGCTGGGAACCAAACTTATTTTGAAAGATCAGGGAGTACTGTTAATAATGCTGAGCCAGCTCTCCAGCCACTGTGGCTAAGTTTCTTTCTTAAAAAATATAGTTTCATTAAATTTGGCCTGATTACTCTTGGTACTTTCATGAGACTAGTAATTCCTTGTGTATTTTAAATATGGTAGCTAGAGCTTTGATAGGATCCAAACAGCGTTATTGGCTTTATTAAACATTAATTTCTTTAAGCTGTCACTGAAATGGCTTTCAGTGTTTTGTCCTGGTACATGAAGAAAATTCTTGTGGACCATGCATATGCCAGCACTATAGCAAAAGTATGTAAAAAGGATTTCCAGGTTCTCAGTGAGCAAGTTGGGAGAGGAGATGAACACTCCATTTTTTCTTTAAAAACAAAACAAACAAACAAACATGTATTTTGTCTGGAGAGAAGGCTCACTGTTAAAGGGGCATGCTGTTCTTCCAGAGGACCAGAGTTTGGCTCCCAGCATCCACATTAGGTGGCTTACATTTACAACCTGTAACTCCAGCTCCAGGGGATCTGATACCTTCTTTCAGCTTGCTCAGGTACCTACACACAGATGGAATAACCACATGCAGAAACACACATATGTGTAGTAGAAACAAATCTAGGAAATCAAGCACTAAAGAGCAGACATTTCCAGTTTCTAATAATCCCCCCAAAATTATAGATGTTCTCATCAGTAATCTCAGTTCCATAGAACTTTAAGGTTCTGTTTTGCTAACTATTTAGTCAAGAGTTGTTGCAGGGCATTGGTGTCAACTTTAGTCCCAGCACTCAGGAGGCAGATGCAGGTGGATCTCTGTGAGTTCGAGGCCAGCCTGGTCTACAGAGAGAGTTCCAGGACATGCTCCAAAACAATACAGAGAAACCCTGTCTGGAAAAAACAAAAAACAAACAAACAAAAAAAAAAGAGTTGTAGAAACTCACAACTCACCAGTTTTCTGTAAGAATAGAAATCCTTACCCAATCCAATAGCATGATCTAAAAATGATCAGAAAGCAGGATTTGTCAGAAGCTTCCTAATGAATCTCCTGCAAGTTTGTACCATGCGTCTAGCAAGGAGATTTGATTATTTGGATGACAGACAACATTTCATATATTAATTAGAATGGTGAATGACAACATTATTCTAAGATGTGTCAATCTTCTACAAAGTTTGTATATCAAGGCACACATATCAAATATTAACATGATCTCAAGGAGACTGGACACCACACAACTTCTGACAACACCTAGAGTGTAATACAGACCACATAAGAAGTCCTGTTGGCTCCAACAAGAAAATAAGTTCTTTTCAGATGTTTCAGGAACATTTCTGGAAACTCTCAAAGTTAATTTGAGGTTTTGAGTTTTTTTTTTTTTTTTTAAGACTTAATTTAGACACTGATGTTAGGGAGTTGTCAAAAATGTCAAAAGATTTTAAACACTTGATTAGATTTGATCATGGGTTCCTGGAAAACAACACCAGCATGCTTAGAGATTTTGAAGGCAAACAGAGACAGTTGTGTAGTTTCAAGAAAAAAAAACTTAGCTGTTTTAATAAAGACTGACATTTCTTAACATAATCAGATCTACTGAAAGACGATGAGATGCCATGGAACTGTCTTGACAAAATATGGCATCTATTGTTTTTGAGATCAGTTACTTGAAAGGTGAATGAAAGGCAAAACTTTCACCACCAAGACAGAACAACACCCCAAGAAAGCGTGGTCCTTTTAACAGCAAGAAAGCTAAGGTCTAACTTTGAATAACTACATTATTTAGCTCATCAAAGAAACCTCGAAATTTCTACATAAACATCTAGCTAATCCTCTGTGTTGGCCTCACAGGAAATGTATACTAATTCCTTCTAGCAACTTGACAAAACTCTTCCATCTGTACCTCCTTGATTGGCACATAGGGGACACATTAACAAACTTCCAACAAGGAAATATTCCAAGGGGGTGGGACTGTTTTACCTGAACAAGCAAAGAATCTCTAGAGGCGTGGGTCGGGGAACTATCTCTCCTTTGAGGAAAGGGCAAAACCCTGATGACTATTTATCAGGAGAGTGATTCTGGGTAGGCCTCATTGCCTCGTTTTGACCATAAAATGGACAGAAAGAACATAGAGGGAGAAGAATGACTCCAGCTGAAGGCTTTGGTGGTTTGCACTCCGTGGTGTGAGCTGTCCGGCCTTCCTTGGCCGGACAGCTCACAGCAGTGGGAGCATATGGATGGGGATGTCTACATCTGCCGCAGAGGCAGAGCCCAAGGCTAGAACCTAAAGTCAGTCACAACCAGCAAAGGCCAAACCCAGTGACCTCCTTCCAAATCCAGGCCCCACCTCTCCCAATGCAAACACTCACTGGGAAATGTCAGGTTCAAACTGCAACTGCTCACAGCTCTGACTCAGAGAAGGTGCCCCGAAGATGTGGCCCCCAGCAGGAATGCAAGCTATCCTTGCGACCCTGAAATAGACAATAGAGCCTCATAAACCTCAGGGCTCCAAAGCCTCCAAAATCTCCAAAACTCTGTCGACACCAGAATTTGCTAAACTTCACATACAATGGTAGTTCTAGAGGCTTTGAGGAAGAAAGGGGATTTGCTCTTCTTCAGACCCACCTCCAAGCACCAAAGTCCCCTCTTCTTGCATCCTCCCTTGTTACCCAGCCTTCCATGGCTAGTTTTTGTCACGGGTTCCCCCCGAGCCCTGATATAGAAATTGGTTAGGTGAAATTTTGCTGGGCCCTTGACCCCTCTGAACCCTTAAGAGAAATGGAACTAACTAATGCTGACTACACAGGTCTGTGAGAGTTAGGTCAGGCTCTGTCTGAAGTTCTCAGAGAAGCACCTGGCTCTGCACATGCTCAGATGGAGCTGGGAGTGAATGCTGCCCTACGAGAGGCTCAGAGCAGCTGGCAGAGGAGTCAGGTGGTCAGAGTACAACAGGAGAAGCTCATGTGGAAGCAGAAGGGAACCACAAAAAGTCCAAGCGCAAAGTCAGTGGGATCCAAGAAGGGGACAGTGACTCAGATGTGCTCAACGAACCTGCCCAAACTAACCACAGGAAGCCGATAAGCGTTTAGACAGAAACCTGTGGACGGTAAGCCAGGGCGGATGGAGCAGTTAAGAAAAAGGAACCACAAGTGGCTCTGGAGCCAATGGAGTAATGTCAAGGAAGCTGAGAAGACCAAGCAGCCCAGGCCCTGAGAAAGTGCCCACTGCGCCTGGATGTCCCATCGGCTTCCACTCAAGGTCCTTCTCCTGTGGTCTAAAACCTGGGAGAAGAAACGAGTGCATTTAGACCCTATACCGCCCAAGACAAGCTCACAATAGAGCAGAAATGCAAACCCATCCCAAGTGCCCTCTCCATCACATTACAGAGACCATGCTTAGGCACCAGGCCTCCAGTCTCTACTCTGGACATTGGCTCCCTTGGTTATGAGCCAAAAGCTGAGAGGACTGGAGAAGCTAGAGCCAAGCCTAGCACAGACTTGCTACTCACTGAATGCCTGTTGCCCATGGAACTTGAGACCTCCTCCTGCAAAGCTGGTCCTCAGAGCATTGAAGGAAGCATGGCCACCCTGCCCATATTAGCCATGATGGTCAAGGTACTAAATGTAGAGTGTTGACACTCAACCATAGTTGTTATCCTGGTCCCTAGAGCCTTCTGAGCTCCAGTGCCTATATTGTTAACCTGAAGAAATAAGCTATGCCAACTGCACAGGGTCATGGGGATTGAGGGTGAATGGACATGATGTTGATAACACGGGAACAGAGACCAGCTGGTGGAGGGGTGACATTTCCCTGTGATGAGAGGACACACCAGCTAGAAGCAACGCCAAGCAGATGCTTCTCCACCCTCTCTTCATGAAGCAAAGGTGAGTGGAACTGCTACGGGATTGGGTCTTTGTCCTTTCTTCTATTATCCACTGCTAAAGGCAGCCACCAAGTCACTGACTGCCCACAGAAACCATCTCGCTGTGTGACCCAGAGAAAGTTCCTCACCCATCCTATTCCTTCTGCTTTACAGCATGCAGACTAGGAGAAAGTGGTGCTTCCAAAGTCCCAAGAGGGAGGGAAGGTCTACAAAATTGAAGGAATAAACTACTCAGTAGGAAAGAATTAAAAGTCATTCTTGGTGAGGCATTCAATGGTATCTCCCCATCTCCCTCCCACGGGTGGGAGTAGCATGTCAGGGGACTCCACAGGAGGTGTGATAGAGGAGGGCCAAGCCACAGGGACCAAAGCTACCTACCAGTAGCTTGAGAAAAGAAGCCCTCTATGGGTGAAGCTTGGCCTCACCTCTAGTGTTCACCATAGAGTGCTTGCTGCAGGTCAAGGTTGGGTATGGGAAGTCCCATGGAGGCCCAACCTTTAAGCTTCCACTAGGTCCATCAGTGGCTGGAGGGTATATGTGAGATCTGGGACAGTATGACACCCGTGAAGATGAAGGCTTCGCCTTCCTGAGCCACAGCTTTCTCTCATCTCTGAAGTGGCATGGCAGCTGGGTCAGAGAGACAGCCAATGCACCAGTGGCTGTGATGTTCCAGTGTGAAGGTTTTTAATCAGCAGCTCTTCAGATAACTGCCCTGGCCCCCATTCACAGCGGAAGAAACCCACACGAAGAAGGTTGTTGGTTTGTCAAAGCCACGCAGCTGATCACCGACAGGATCAATGTTAGATCCAAGAGCTCGGTCCGAGTTATGCTTTGAAGCCTGTTGTTGGCACTCATTCCCAGGGACCACTGCCTGGCCTTGGTCTGGGCATGTGGTTTTTTGTGGTTTAGAATCTGCCCTGGGGGCTACCAGCAGAGAGCACCATACCCATGATGCACCAGTGGAATACCTCAATCTGGCCCCACACACCAAGGGCAGGTGTCCTAGCAGCAGGAAATGTGGTGACTCAGAGTACACTTGTATCAGTGATCTTGAATCTTTGTGGCCTTTAACGTGGCAGTTTCTGTTTCATCTCGGTAAACAGAGATGGTCATGAGAAGGGAATAAATGCAAGAGGGAGAGAGGGAGCTGCTGACCCCAATGTCACGGAAGGAAAGCTGACCCTAAGGGTCATCCATGCCCTTAAACTCTCTTCTGGAAAAAGCAAGAAACCTCTGGTGCCATCCCTGGAGTCTCCCATGCTCCCCAACAGGATGTGTCAAGGTTATAACAAGGTCTACAGTGTGAGACTGATGTGAATTGCTCCATTTAGCTTTTCTGCTGCCTTGATGAACAGGAGTGCACCTCCCTACCAAAAGGAGCTAAAGGCTAAAGGAGTTTATTAAAGGGACAAAAGCTGCCTAGCTAACAATGGGCAAAGTGACCTATCTGGATTCAGTGTCCACCTCTTTCCTCTACACAGAGCCCAGTGTGTCCCTTTGTTCCCACAGGAGGACAGCACTGTTGGATTTGTCCTACAGAGGACAAATAGGGCAAATCCATATTCACACTTTCTCCAGAACCCAGAATCCACTCCATCCTGGGCCTCATCATGCCACCAATTCAGAAATCGCTTATAGAACACATTGTGTCCAAGGCCCTACTCTAGAAGCTAAGTAAGATTTTCATATAAAGAAAACCAAGTGTCTACTTCAGGAATCTTGGTGAAAAACACAGACACAGGCAAAATATGACAAGGTACCAAGGCAATACCTTAGGGACTAGAGACGCCAGGGAGACTCACATCCCCAGGAAGGAGAGAAAATAGCCAGATGCCCAGCTTCAGTGCTTAATTAAGATGTTAACCATCATAGCTTGGAATCTCAAAGAGTTTGGGGTCTAAATTTCTCCAGATGAAAAAACTGGGAACAGAATGGAGGGTTATTTATGTAATGTCATATGACATACTTGAGTCATGTGGCTTCAAAGCCCAGTGAAGACCAGCCCTGCATAATGATGAATACATTTATCCATAACCAAGGCAAGAGTCCATCCTGCATCCATCCCAGCTCAAGCAGCACTTCCCATCACAAGTTTTCCCATAAAGCCCTAACTCTCTCAGCCCTTGTCAAAGTCTACTTTTCAATTTGCTCCTGTGGTCATTTGACTCATGTCTATCAAACTCCAGGAGAACAAGAACCAGCTTTGTGTATCCACAGCATGTTGCAAGGAATCTGGTGTGGGGTGATAGCCCTGGAAATAGTTGGTCCAAAAGCACAAGTACCATTGTCACAGTGTAGCCACTTTGAAACCCAGCTGCACTCCCTGGTAAATGCTGTGGTCTCTGTTTTCTCCTGAGAAAAACCATGGACGTCTCTGAGCTACATCAGGGACCCCACAAACAGACCTGGTCCTAGTTACTCCTTATTCTCTCAATGAGGATGGGTTGAGCATCACTGTGTGCCAGTCACTCTTCTGGGTACTGAGCTACAGCAAATGAGGAAAATAGAGAGAATGCAAACCCTCAGTGGTCCAGGGAGACAAGATGGACACAAGTCAGAAGGAAGACTGCCATTTGAAAGTGATGACCAGATGAGGCTCACTAGAAAGTGATATTGAAGCAATATTGAAGGGAAGGAGAGAGTCATGCAGCCATCCAGAGAAGGAGTTCTCCATGCAGAGATGTTAGTCTGTGCAAAGCTCCCATGATGCAAAGCACACATGGATGAACAAGGGATCCAGTGTGCCTGCAGAAAAGGGAGTTCTCAGCAAAAACTGGCTTGAGCTAAACTCTTTTAGTGAAAGCCTGCTGGTTGCTTTAAGGTCAAAGACAGAAGAAAAATAACAGAATGATGCTTGAAGCCAGCACAGGGCAAAGACAATGTTATCAGCATTGATGTGTCCTGAACTTAGAGCTGAAAGGATTTATAGATGGATTGCATGTTGGTACCAGAGGACAGAGGAGTCAAGAACAATGCCAAGGGTTTTGTAGCTGAGCATCAAAAACAATTGAGCTGCTACTGATTGAAGTCAGTGGGCATGTGTGTAGAGTGGTTTTGGTTCTGAGAATGGGAATGGCAGGGGGTGGGCTGTCACATTTGCTATGGTCAGGCTACACTTCTTGGACACTCAAAAGAAAATATTGGATAGATGGACAGTAGATGAGGAAGCCAGGATTTATGAAAGTTAGCACCTGGGAAACTTTAGGTTAACCATATGAGAGGGTAATTATCCAACCATTTCAGCAAACAAGATGGTGACTTCTTGTGGTTCCACCTATGAGGAACACCAAAGTCATAGCATTACAACAAATTGCCAAAGATTGGATAAGGTAAAGAACATACATAGTCTTTTTGGGGGTTTTTGGTATTTTTTGTTTTGTTTTGTTTTTTAAGACAGGGTTTCTCTGTGTAGCTTTGGAGCCTATCCTGGCACTTGCTCTGTAGACCAGGCTGGCCTTAAACTCAGAAATCTGCCTGTATCTGCCTCCCAAGTGCTTGGACTAAAGGCATGCACCAACACCACCACCTGGCTATACACAGTCCTTTCTAGAAATAATGTCTTCAAGTGTAGACCAACCTAACTTGGAATTCACCATCCATCTGTAGCATCCTGACAGCTGGGATTTTAGGCATCAATCACTCTGTACCACAATATAAATATTGAAAATTCCATTGTTAAAACATTGAGAGAAAACAGGAAAGAACACTAAGAAGAAATAATGGTGGGTTTAGAAGGATAGGCCCGAAGGGATTGCCTGACCAGTGAAGTGCCTGCTCCACAAGCAGGGAAACCTTCATGCAGATTCTCAGCACACGTGTGAAAAGCTGGGTGTGGCATTGCACCTACAATCCCCATGCTGGGGAGGTGGGACAAGAATGCTGAATGAACCATTCCAAACAACTGGTGAGCTTCAGATCCAGTGAAAGACAAGGTCTGGAAAAGACACTGTGCAGAAAAATTAAAAACTAGAAAGAAAAATAAAGATGAAGAAGCCAATGAGAAAGACACCCAACACTGATGTCTAACCTCCTCATGTCTGTATTTGTATGTACAGGCACACATATACACACAAATAACTACTGGATGTCCTAGCAGTCAAGGGAAGGAAGTAGTTCAGGGGGAAGAAAGGAATGACCATGTAGCTAAGCACTGATGAGTATATTAGAATAGAGGATTGGCCCATTGGGTTTGTCAGTGGTCACTGGGTGCCTAGGTAAGAGTTATTACACTATATTTGAGACAGTGTGAAAGGAAAAGACCAGCCAGCACAAACACCAGCTTGCAGGTCACCTTTTCCTTAATGCCTGAACAGACTGTTGTTATCCCTGAGTCTTCAAAGACAAAGGACTGGAAATGAGATCTTTGCAGTCATCCAAGACACAGCAGCATTCTGATAATGAATTTCTGGTTTCTCCCCCCTCAACCCTTAGTGGCCGCTGTCTTTGGCAAGGCACGGCACATGGAAATGCTGTCAAATAGATCCCAGCTACCCTGACCTTACACTGCACTAAGCTGGGAAGGTCATTTGCATATGTCTACATGCTTTAAAGTAATGACAGGAAATTTTCAGTTTGTCCTGGTGCAGCTGGTAAGAAGTTACAAAGGTAACTCCCTCCTTGCGGTTCTCAGGAGAACTGTTTGCTCCTCCTAAACCCCCACAAAATACCTGTTTTGTTTTCTATCACCTGGAAACACTTATTTCTCTGTCCCCATGGATCCCTCTGAGAGTTTATCGTGGCCCCCAATGCATGACTTCATGTCTTCAATCTTCAGGTCCCGTGCCCTTTCTGCCAGGCGGTGCCAACTTCTGATCCCTGCCTTGCGATCTTCAGGGAATGAGCTCCTGAGCTTCAGCTGATATGTGCTCCCGCCCTGCCTCCCTCCAGAGTCTAGAAACCATTTATGGCAGCTAGAAGGTCAAAATGGAATGTTTTACAACCACAGGAAATGGCAATCATCGAAACTATCTCATCATGGAAGAACCCAGAACTGAATCAATCTCCCCCACACAGATGTGGTCCTCAAGAGACTGGGAGATACCCAAGAGCTACTGTCCAAAGTACTGGCCATTTGGGCTGACATTAGATTCATCACTGCTATGAGCAGTGGCATGTCCACACTGATAAAGGACATATGTCACCAGCATCAGAGCTGTTTGTTTGCTTGGGTTTTTTTTTAAAGGTCATTGTTTAAAGGGTAGCCCCTGTGGGAAAGAATGCGTGAGAATTCTGTTGAATTTTTTAAGCCTGTGACATTTAGGCATTAAATGATATTTGAACACTCTCTCTGTTTCCATCTCCATCTTTGCCCCCTTTCT
Organism: Phodopus roborovskii; assembly: GCF_943737965.1. Taxonomy (NCBI): domain Eukaryota; kingdom Metazoa; phylum Chordata; class Mammalia; order Rodentia; family Cricetidae; genus Phodopus; species Phodopus roborovskii. The sequence goes on along the minus strand of NW_026126407.1, from coordinate 763,135 downwards.
CCTCCTGTGAACTCCACCCCCACACTTTATGGGGGAAAAGTACTTAAGTAATATGGGATTTTTATTGTCCAAGATATTAAACTTTTTAATTATATAATAACCTTGAGATTTAACACATGCACTTTGAAAGTGTCCTTGAAGGCTTGTTGCTTTGTGGTCCAGAGTGAAGGCTAGTTGTGGCTTAGCCCTACAGAGATGACATGGTTGATATGCCCCCCCCCTGGCGGGTACCATAGGTTCCCCTCTAGATTTGAGCTCCATTCTTTGGTAGCAGCTGCTATCCAAGATTCCCATCTCCACCATTTCCAATGCCATTCTGGGGCCAGAGAAGGGGAGATGGCTTGCAAATAAGCTGTGCTGTGGCTTCTAGAAAGGACCCAGTGAGCTTGGAATCTCTGCTTTTGGTTAAAAGAAGGACAGTGGCTTTCATTAACCCAGGTGCCATTGCTTTAGTGAGACTCTGAGGGTCTGAGTGGGCCTATGCCTCAAACTCTATGCCAACCCTGCCTCAACTGCTCTGTGGGAAAGCAGAGTCCAGCCCACACTACCATGAATACTCCTGTAACTGACAGCTCCCTTGCTGTCCACGTAAACTGGAACCATTCCTTTCATAGCCATAGAGTATAACCAGTGGGAACTTGCACAGGATAACTCCATGACTAGGGGCTGCACTGGAGAGATCCTCAGTCAGTAAAGTGCCAACTATGCACGCACTGGGGACCTGAGTTCAATCCCTAGAGCACAGGGGAAAAGAAAACCTAGAAAACCTAGCCATGCTTGTGATGCACTGACTTTTAATTGCCGTATTGGAGAGACAGAGGCAAGTACATCTTTGGGGGCTCACTACCCTGTCACTATAACCTAATCAACCTAACCAGTAAGCTCCTGGCCAATTAACACCCTGCCTCAAAATACAAGGTAGATGGCTCCTGAAGCCTGATCCAAGGTTGACCCCTGACCTCCACACATGCACACACATGCATACACACACACACACACTCATGTACATGCGTGTTAACAACCATATTCACTCAAACTCACACATAAGCAACAAAAGAATTACTCAGGATCAACCAGGGGGTGGCCTTAGAGCATCTGCCAGTGTGAACACCTTTGAATTTGTCTCTATCATCACCACCAATATCATCAGCATCTCAGCACACAGCACACTGAGGAAGACTCTATGGGGACATATGACATGTGGTGCTTGCACGTACTGTCTCAATGACTCCAGGGACAAACACAAGTAGTATCTGTCTTAACTCCCCCTCCTTTACCGAAATAAATACCAAGGGCCAAGACATCTGTATGTGCACAAACTAGTACATTTGAAGGGCTGAGTTCCTGTGCAATGGGATATGAGAAGTCAAAAGCTAAGGGGTTGGAAAATCATAGGTGACTTTTCAGGTCTCATTTCCAGTCTAGATCCCAAATTCCTGAGACTGTTTAACCCCTTCAGAAGATCAGCTCCTTAGGCACCAATAGAACCAGACAGAGAAACTGGGGGGTGGGTTGCTGTTTTCAACAAGGGATGGAATGGGAGGTACTCCTGGCCTTGTCCTGAATAGGAAGTAGCCCAGCAAATCAGACATAGCACATAAGGAGACATTTTAGAACTTCTAACCTTTCTCTCCCCTGTCACAGCCTTGGAAACAATTCACAGTGGCACTGGGGAACAGATATTCTCCAGTGCTAAATAAGAATGAGACAGATGTCCTGTGAGAGGGCTCAGAAGAGCAGATAGGGGGAGTGGAGCCCACTCCCTTCTACCATCCTCCCCCATGGGAGGAGTGGAGCCCTACCCCCTTCTACCATCCTCCCCCCTTCCTCCTCCTCCCCCTTCCTGCCCAATCCTGCTTAAGCAAGCAGTGTTTCTTATGCCTGCCTGAGTGACAAAGGGTTAAGACCTGGCCTGAAAGTTGTCTTGTCTGGTGTTTTCTGATTCCTGGGGTCCCTCACAAAGTGTACTGTCTGCTATTTTATTCACTGATTTTACCAGCACCAATGCCTCAAGGGGGAGCCAATATCCCCAGGAAAAATAAGCTCACTAGTCAAAACACTAATCTAACTGTGGAACATAGACATGTCAATAGAGAAGTTTCTTCCCAAGGTGCAGCTTTGTTGGATGCTGGGTTAGAGGGCTGGAGAAAGGGGATCCTTAATTGTTACTGGGAGCATACCTCATGCCACATGCCTGTGAATGCCACATAAGCCATCTTGCTCAGGTCTCATCTCTGTCATTCACAGGACTTGTCACTATCATTCCACAAGCAAGAAGCTGAGGCTCAGTCACATGATATTGTCTGGAATACCCAAAATGTGAGGGGTTTTAATGCAGACTTAGGCTCTGGGGGAGGACCATCGGCCACTTCCTGATTGTATGAACTTGGCTAAGTCACGTCACAACTCTGAACTTTAACTTTCCCTCCTGCTATGCTTGGACAGCAGTTATCCTTGAGCCCAGGGAGGTTGTGTGAAGGTGTATTTAGACATGCACATGGTAATCACAAATGCTGGTGGTTGTGTGAATCATTTTCAACTGGACACTCTTTTTAACTATTCTGTTCTGTGAGTAAAATGCGGTCTCCCCATGTGCTGCAGAAGCAACCCATTTAGAGTGCTGCTTCTGCTTTCGACATAGGAAAAGCCCACCCACGTGGCCTAGAGGGGAAGAAGTGATGGAGTCCTGAAATCGAATTCTGATCTTTAGCAGAGAGCTCAAAACCAGAGTGAGCCCTTTTACATGATGCACTGAATCACAAGCAAAGGTTGGAATGCTGAATAGGGGGTGTGTTTTCTTAACTAACCAAACAGTAATGTGATGGAATATTAAAAGGCTCTGAGAGCCTGTCCATATAAAGGCATATAGTGACTGGGAGATAGTTCAGTTGGTAAAAATCCTTGTTATACAAACAAGAGAATCAGAGTTCAACCCCAGCATCCATGTAAAAAGTTGGGCATGATGTCACATGCTTATAATCCAGGCACTGAAGAGGTACAGACAAGAAGATCCCTGGAGTTTTCTGGCCAGCCAGCCCAGCCCCAGTGAGAACCCTCATCTCAAAAATGAAGGTGGATGGCTCAGAAAGAACAACGTGAAAGCTTGTTCTCTGACCTCTATATCCACACACCAAAATCCCCCAACAGTAACAATAAAGGTATGAATAACACACACACACACACACACACACACGTATGAAGTGCTGGCATTGGACACAACAGTGTAGAGATCACAAAGCAGTTATGGACTCTCCTAAGTCTGTATAAACAAAGATGGGGAGATCTGGGGAGGTGTGCTGACACTCAGGGATCGTCGGTAGCTTTGAGACTTTCTCAGAAGCGATAGTCTTTGCAAATGAAATACGAAATATTGAAGAGTAGAACTACATTGGGCATTTATTTTTTTTAAAAAAAATCATACCATGTGATTCTGTTCTTCTTTTATAGAAAATAAATCTAAAGTCTTAGGGACATGTATCATGCTTTATACCAAATACACAAAGCCATGTTTCTCCACAGAAACTTGCAGAAGGACAGATGAACTCCAGAGCATCGTTGGAATGGGAAACCCTTGCTAATCAAGGACTATAGAATGATCGATGGGAGAAAGAACCTATGATGTAGCAAGCATTTTATAGCTGGCTTCCTGTAGGAATTCCCACATTGTCTTTGCAAAGCAGGCAACAGGTCATCCATCTGCTTTTGCAGATAAGGAAATGAGGCTTCCAGACATCCAGGCATCACGAAGCTGAAGGGTGTGGCTGCCAACTTCCCACATGCTGATGGTTACCTCTGATAACCACCATCAGACACAAGATCAGTGGTTTCAGAGGGTTGTCCTCCTCTGTCAATCTCACACCCCTCCTCCCCTTCCCCAGGCCAAGATCAGCCCTGTGTCACATCTACACCACAGGAACTAGCATGTGCTGGACCGGAGGAAAAGATGAGCAAAGAGACAAGAATTTCCCAGTCTCCCCGGACTGTGCCTCTATGACAAGGAGACCCTGAGTTGGCTAAAATCACCCCACCACATGCTGTCAGCTAGTCTTCCTTGGCTTTAGTGGAAATGTCACCTCAGTCACAGACTCTGTTGTCTGTGATTGATAACTGATGATTGATATCAATGGAAAGTTTGAAGGAAGGAAGCAGATAATAGCAAAGAAGACATCCAACATAAAAATGGCAAAAGGAGTGGCCTCCGCTAGAGCAGGCTCTAACCTGTGCCAATGCCTGGCACATAGATATTAAATTAAGCACTGAATAAATATACTCTAAGTAGGTGGATGAGTGATAGTTCCCCAGGGCCCACACTGCATTGTCTTGGTGGTAACACTAGCCACCCGCTGACTGTACCAGCTCCCTCTCCCTCCCCAGCCTCCTGCCCATCTGTGATGCCTAGTTTTTATTGTCAACTTGACACAGCCTAGACTCACTTGAGAAGAGGAAACCTTAATTGTGGAATTTCCCAGATCAGACTGGCCTGTACCCGTGTCGTTGATAAACTGTCACAACTGATGATTGGTGCAGGAGAGCCCAGCCCAATGTGGGCAGTGCCAGCCCTAGGCATGCAGGTCTGTGCACACAAGGGATCCAGCTGAGCATGAGCCAGTGGATGGACGAGTAAACAGCAGGCTTCCATGGTTCCTTCTGCAGTTTCTACTTGAGTTCCTAGCCTGACTTCCCTCAGAGACAGACTGTGACCTGGGAGTGTAAACCAAAAACCCTTTCCTGTCCTAAATTGCTTTTGGTTCAAATGATTTGCCAAAGCAACATAAAGGAAGAACATCTATACACTGCCATACAAACACTGACTCCTTCCTGTCCATCGCTGACCCATTTCACCAATTACCAGGTACTGGAAAATTTTTTGATTTCCAGTGTCATTGAAACCTTTCTTTGTCGCTTCTCGGATGCCTTGGTTAGGAGGCACCAGAAGCTCAGCAGCAGCCTGCCTGGACCACAGGCACAGGTTCATGCCCTCCTCACATCACTCAGATTCTAGAGGCCACCATGAAGGACTGATGCGGCAGTTTGGCCCTTCCTTGTCCAAAATGCTTGAGGTCAGAAGTGTTTCAGGCCGCAGTGTTTTATATTTTGTTTTTGTTTTATTTGAGGGGTGAGGGCTGTTGTTAGGTTTTAGAATATTTGTACATGATGGAACATCTTAGGGCTGTGACCTAAGAGTTTCACATTGACTAATCCACATAGTATGAGGGTTGTTTCATGTAGTCTTTTTAGCGTATTTATTGTTCATTATTTTGTCTCTTTGAACAGGTTCTCACTTATATAGCCCAAACTGGTCTTGAATTTTCCACCTTCCTGCCTAAGTCCCCAGAGTGCATTAGGGTTATGGGTATACACCACTACAGCAGTGGGTACATCTGCTCTGACTCTGACCCATCAACATGAGATCAGGTGTGAAACTTTTCCACTTGTCATCATGTCAATACTCAAAGAATTTTAGAATTGGGATTTTTTAATTTGAGAACCTAAAGCTATGCCTGAGAGTCACTGTGAAAATGCATGAGGCAAACTGTCCTAAATTACTTTTGGTCCAAGTGGTACAAATCTCACTGAGTACAACCTTCTCCCAGAACCTGACACCCCTTCCCAGAGATGGCGCAGGCCCCACTAAGACCCGTTGTTTCCTCTGTCAATCATGGTGCCTAGCAGAAAGGAGTCATGTGATCAGAAATTGGATTTACCTGTGTCCCTACAAACCAGTCATTCAGATTCTCTCCTTTCCCAGCATTCTAATCCTGCAGCATCACAAGGCGGCACTGTGTGTGTGTGTGTGTGTGTGTGTGTGTGTGTGTGTGTGTGTGTGTACATGACCATGAACACATCTTCATGGATGCCTGAATATATATGTATTTACATATTTTATATAGATATAAGTGTATATCCATATATGAATATATCTACATGCATATGCATGTATAGACTATGTATACATTTATATAATCTTGGAACTCAGCTAGATAGCATAACTTGCCAAGGTCACAGATCCAAACTTGAGTCCAAATGCTTATGACTCAAACCCACATTTCCTTGCCTAAAAGCAAAACACAAGCATAAGTGTGGCATATGTCTAGTTCCATGCAGTATGTCTTCTAAATTCTATGTGGCATGTAAAGAACAACTAACATGTATGTTATTGTATGCAGAGAGGGAAGGTGAGGGGAGGCAAGCTGTAGACAAAAGAGATGCCCTGGGTGGGCCAGGACAGACATCAGAGAACAGAGACCAGAGGGCAGTCCTGAGAGGGGGAGCCACCTCACCCCTCTCCTTCCTTGCTTTCTCATCCCCTCTATGTTATGGGGATCATATAAGCTACCACAGGCCTTTTTGTCTCCCCAGCATGGACTCAGGAGGAAATGTTTGGGCTCAGGTGTAGGAAACAGTCATTTCCTTTTTCTTTCTGCTGTGACTGCGAATGTTACAAATTGCCTCCTTGTAGACTTTAAATAATGCATGCCTCTCCGATGATTATTGAACAGGAGATCTGTTTTCTATGATGTCCTGTGGTCCATCCCAGGTCTCTGGAAATGTAATAATCTTTATTACATATGCTCAGCATCTGCAGGCTGCTGTGTGCACAGTCAGGCGGCTCCTAGGTGAAACTGATACAGTGATCTGGCCCGATAAGTTTATGTGCTGCTCTCTTGTCTACATACTCTGGACCAGAAGCTCTGAGCAGGCAAAGCTAGTCTCAGAATGGCCCAGAAGCGTGGGCCCTGGGACCACATATGGTCCTTGAGTAATCAGTAGGCAGTTCCTACTCCCTGCATGGAAGGATGGGTGAGGGTTGGGAGACTATGTTGTAAATATCACAAGCAGGATGGGTGCAAAGGCAGGCCTGACTTTGAATTCTGTGCTTCTTTTCACTGTATTTCCTGCCTTCCCATTGTATTTTTGTTTCCTCTGAGCCTTTTTATTCAATCTCTCTTTTCAATATTCCTGTGTGCCATTTCTTGGACTGGTTCTATTTACTTAGCTGGAGGGAGATTTGCATTTTCAAAGTTCATGTGTCTGCTTTCAACTCGGGGTTGTTTTAATGTGTCGTGTCTCTGGGCTCTCACTTTTGATGGCCTAATTCACATTTTCCTACCTCTTCAGAGAAAAGTGTGGATGAGGTAAGGTTATGTAGGGATGATAGTTAAGGGTCTTGGTCATGTGGGTACTGAGATACTGATGGAGTCTAAGGGCTGTCTGCGTGAGGGGCCCCAGTCCCCAGCTATTCACATCTTTCTTCAGCACCTTCAATAGCCCCAACACTCAGACCTTCTCTGCCAGCAGCCCCACATCTCTGCAAGGACAGGCTACAATGTGCTATGATACCAAGTAAGCCTGAATCTCAGTACCTCCTACCAAACAATGATCTGTGGCATGTTCCTGATATGTGTCCAGCAGGAGAAGAGGGCAGGATCTTATCTATTTTTAGCTCCAGGCTCCAGGCTCCAGGACAATGGAGCTGCTATCTGGAATGCTGACAGTTATCTCGGCAGAGAGAGGAAACTCTACCAGGTCCTACATAGGCAATTGAATGTTGAACCCAGAAATAATGTATGTCATGATCACTCATGTCTCCTGGCCTCGAGATTCCATCCAGACACAAGAATGTCAAGAAATGCAGAACTGCCCTGGGCCTAAAACAGAAAGCTAGAATTAAATAATAACACAAAAATACTGTACATCTACCAAGACTGATTTCCACCTCAAGCTTTTTCCTGGCTTTTCTTACCAGAAAGATGGACTTCAAATAGTCCCCAGAGGACCCCTCCCCACACCAAAGGCAGACTCTACCTGCTTACTCTAGCCTTCCTCTCTACAGCCCTTGCACAGGCCTCCTGGTCTCTCATGACCTTGATGACTGAGCTCCTCAATGAACTCTTGTGTGTACCTTTCTGTGTGTTCTCATTACGTGATTGGCCTTTGAGCCTGTCTCCAGCCCATGGAAAGCAGTGTCTGCTACCAGACAATCACCAAAGATTGCACCAATTAGAGCTGTACCCCAGGCTCCATCACCTCCTTGCTTTCTCCATTGGACCTGACATTTCTGTTTACTCATGGTGTATCTCCTCCATGGAATGGTGACAATGTTCCACCTGTTTCTAAATGCCCAGAACCAACACTGTCCCCAGTCTGGCTTAAATGTTCATCTTTATGCTACTTAAGCATTTGCTCATAACCACTGCGACAGCAAATGTAAAATGTTATTAATGTGGGTTTTTTTATGATTTATGATTTATTCCACAACTTTCCAAAAGATAAGCATTTGGTACCCATTCCTGTGGCTATCAGGCTGAGGAAGGTGTGCTGCAGAGAAGAACGCTGAGTCTGACTTGTGACAAACTTGCCACACAAGGATGGAGAAAGGAAGCAAGGCTGCTGTCACCGCTTTCTTCCTATTCCACTTGGAGAATGGCTGTGTGAATGGGGATACTGGGAGCCTGGACCTGCAAAGAAAGGATCCTGGTAAAACCATGTGTTTGCTAGGCTCTACCATTACACAGTACAGGAGCCCTGCCAAGAAGGATACAATGCCTGGAAGATGTACATACACTTGAGCATCTCTAGGAAACAAAGGGCACAAAAGCAGCTGGCTCTTAGGAACAAAAAGAAGGAAAAGCTCAAAGGATGCTGGGACTTCCTCCCGACTGCCCCTCTGTTCCCATCTATAGGATGCCTTAACCTTCTCTCTCTGAAGAACAGCCTATCCCATTGTCTTACTTAGAGTTTCTACTGCTGTGAAAACCACACAAAAGCAACTTGAGGAGAAAGGGGTTTGTTTGAGCTCACATTTCCACATCATTGTCCATCACTGAAGGAAGTCTGGGCAGGAACTCAGACAGGGCAGAAATCTGAAGGCAGGAGCTAATGCAAAGGCCATGAACAATTGCTGCTTATTGGCTTGTCCTCATGGGTTGCTCTGTCTGTTTTGTTATAATACTCAAGACCATCTTCCCATGAGTGGCACCACCCACAGTATGCTTGGAACTCCCACATCAATCACCAATCAAGGAAGTGCACTACAAAGCCAATCCTATGGGAACATTTTCTCGGTTAAGGTTCTTTCTTCCCAAACAACCCTAGTTTGTGTCGAGTTGACAAGAAAAAAAAGTATTCCCTATGCCCTCTCCTCCAACCCAAGAAACCCACTGTCTCACAGGTAACAATCATACATCTAGAGAGAGGCTGCACATCTCCCCAGGTTCCAAATCTACAGGGATGCACAGGCACAGCCAGGGCTAAGTATCCATTCTCAGGACCAGTACCTGTATCCAATGTCTTCACCCATTGAAGGGAAGAAAGGAGATGGGTCACCCAAAGTGATGCTGGCCAAGGACCCCTTTGTCTCCCTAGGGAGAATCAGTGTAAATAACAATTTCCAACATACCCAAGGGTGCTGCTTGTTGCAAGTAATACAGATTCTAGGGTTCAGGTCTCAGTAAGCCCGACTCAGATAGAGGATCCTGGGTAATCCTGATTCATGGCTAAATGTGAGAGCTACTGACTCAGCCTTTCAAATTCAGTTTTATGCTCTTGTTTACTCATCTCTGCTTTTGGGTTTATTACTCTTTCCACCTCGCTTTCACTTTATAATTTGTGCGCCTTTGAGGTTATTTAAGCGGAGACTTAATTCCCCGTTTCCTTTCTTTCTCACTAATAGAGGCCATCACCAGCAATACTTTTTCCTTTAAGTACCAGTGTGACAGCAGTGCATAAATTTGTATGATATGCTGTGCTTACATCTTTGTTCTTTAAATACTTCTTTCTGAATCTCCTCTATGGAAGAGATTGTGCAAGGAGGTGAAGTGTTCTTTGGGAATGCTTCTAACATCTGTGTAACTGAAGGCCCCCTCGACATTTGTACAATTTATCTCTTACTTCATTGTACAATTTATCTCTTCTAACATTGCAGTGTTAGAATGTGGGGAACAGAATGCTCCTGTCTTTTCCTATTGGGTAAGCGCCTCTGTGCCCCAGTGGTGATGTTTTTGATGAAGTATCTATCCAGGAAGGCCAAATGGTCAAGTTCAAGTTTTACACGATGTTACTCTGCCCCCCACTCCCATCAGCACCTGACACTTGATCCCTCAGCATCCAGTCTGCAGAGCTTGCCTTGGAGGGCCCACTGGCTGTTCAGATGAGGGAAGCTACGGAAGAGATTGTACAAGAAGGTGAAGTGTCCGATATCCCAGGTGTGCTGCAGAGCCTTTCAGTGAAACGTCACTGACATGATGTGAAAGTCATCGTAGAAAAGGCTTGAGGGCTCCATCTGCTTAGCCACCACATGGCAAGCGGGAGAACATGAGTATTTCCACATAAACATCGTCTCCTACTTCTTCTCCCTGCCCCCATCCAGCTTACCCTCAGCTCAGTCAATTCCTTAGGAAGTATCTTCTCATTTTCAATTCTGTCTCATCCCACACCACCTGAGCACATAGATCACCTCTTATTCACCTCTCCAACTGCACCCAGCTTCTTTTTTAAAAAAAAGAATTTCATACTATGTGTTTTAATCATATTCACTCCAACTCCTCATGGGTACCCCACCATCCTATCCCTCCTGACTTTGTGTCCTCTTTTTCCTTTTTTCAACAACTTATCGATTCTAATTCTTGCTGACCATACATTCCCCGGGCCATCCACTGGAGTGTGGTCGACCTACCAGGAGCCACACCCTTTAAAAAAAACTGACTCCTGGGGGCTGGAGAGATGGCTCAAAGGTAAAGAGTACTGACTGCTCTTCCAGAGGTCCTGAGTCCAATTCCCAGTACCCACATGGTGGCTCACAACCATCTGTAATGAAATCTGGTGCCCTCTTTGGCCCTGTAGGCATACATGCAGGCAGAACCCTGTATACATAATAATAAATCTTAAATTTCATTTAAAAGAAAAAAGGAAGGAAGGGAGGAAGGGAGGGAGGGAAGGAGGGAGGGAGAGAGGAAGAAAACTGACTCCCTCCCTCAGGAACCATTGGCTATCCACTGCTCCTCCAGCAGGAAGAGGGGCTGATGAATTTCTCCATACTTCATGCGACAACGTCAAGAGCCTTCATCTTATGCAGATGACAACAGTTGCTATGAGTTCACAAATCCAACAGTCCTGTCATGTCCAGAAGATGGTGCTTCAGTCCAGCCCTCCCCTACCTCTGGCTCTTACAATCTTTCTACCCTTCTTCCTTGATGGTTTCCGAACCCTGGGGGAGGGTGATATAGATGCCCCGTTGCAGCTGAGCATTCCACAGACACTTATTCCCTGTACTTAGGCCAGCTGTGAGCCTCTTCTCCGATGGAATCTGAGAATGGTACTCATCTATTGCTAGAGAGATGTGGATTTAGAGGGTAGTTTGATGCTATCTCCAGTTAGCAAAATAATAACAAGTTTACCCTGGCTCCCTGTGAACTCCCTGGCCTTGGGTTCTTGGTCAGATTTGCAGTACTAGGCATGTGATTCAGCTTGAGGAGCAGACCAGAGAGGGATTAGTTACTCCTATAACATGTGTTGAACTCCTTAAGTGGGAATGAGAAAGAGGGCGGGGGGAATAGGATGTCTTGCTCCTAGGATTAAGGAGACCATATTCCATCAACATACATATGTGGAATGAGATGTTTCTTCATCATCATGAATCACCTGCTTTATGTCCCAGGGGATGGGCAAAAAAAAAAAAAAAGTCATGTTCCCTCTAGAAGGAGTAGAGACTTCTAGACATGTGCTCACACAGTGTAAGGAATTTTGTGAGAGACCTAGAAATGGTGGAGTAGAGTGCCAGGGAGCACAGAGGACAGAGACCTGTGTTGACTGTGCAGAGAAGCTGCTGGGAGAGGATGCTTTTAACATTTTAAAAAGTGAGGTGTTGGCAACATGAAGAGGCAGGAAAAGACTGTTCTGGGTCTGGGGGGGGGGAAAGCACAGGGTGAAATATCAGAAATTGGGGGTATAGGGTGAAATGGCAGAAATCACCAAGTACAAGGGAAGGCTCCGTGTTGCAAGGTATCACAGGGAGAAAGGTGGGAATAAAAGAGAGCAGGCAGAAACTTGTGAGATGTGCTGAGGGACATAAGCTTTGCTGTGTCAGGGACCATGGAGGGGCTCAGACAGCTGGCCTCACTGTCTGGAAGAGGGTGGCAGCAGGGACCGGGCAGAGAGGTGGGGGAGGGAGGCACATAGAGAGTGGCTGACTACAGAGCAGGCGGCAAAGGGAAGCCAGGGTGGCTGGGGACTTGAACAACATTATCCATTATCCACCAAACAGAAGAAGCACCTGGTAAGATGGAAGTTAGGTCTGCAGGCAAGAGATAGCAAGTTGGATTTGAACAGGTCACATCCTGTAAGCCACCTGAGAGAGAGGTCCTGCAGGCAGCTAGCTGTGCTGCTACAATAACCAATACCTCAGGGGAAAGAAAACCAAGGCTCAGATATGTGAAAACATTCATCCAAGGTCACAAAGCCACCAAGTGACAAGGGCATTGTTGCCCACAGACATCTGGGTTCCAGAGCGTACACTAGGGACATAGAGAGCTCCATACCAGGAGAGAGCAATCCTGAGCCTAATGATGTTGCAGTGGCAAGTTATTCCCGTGACTACACGGCCATGGCGACCATAGTCAGGTCGGTGACAGGCAGAGAGCAGTTTCAAATGGAGAAGACCAAGGCCATGAATGGAACCCAGGAGCACTCAAAAGGCTAGGATGGCAAGCTCCTCAGATCAGAGAGAAAGGTGTGTGTGAGAAGAGAAAACGGGGCTGAGAAAGCTGAGGGTTCCGCAGCGACTGCTGGATTGCAACATCGGGAAGCCACACACTCCATGGGCAAGCACAGCTGTGTTGTGACAGGGCCATCTTTCCCACAGGGGGCTGAGGAGTAAGTGGATACAGAGAAATGAGACAGCAAGAGCGAGCAGGCCTTGGGGAAAGGGAAACAAAAGGGGTGAGAAGTGGTCATGTCGTCAAGGAAGGGGCTTTTTTATAATGGAGACTGGAGGATAATCAAACCCTGATGTTGAGGGGCCCAGAGAAAGGGAGACTTTGAGAGAAATGAACAAGCCAACATATAAGTCCACATGGGCTCTGGAAGAACGGGCCATGCCAGGGCAGGAAGCCCAACATACAGAAAGGAAGAAAGACAGGGAGGGGACAGATCACGGAGCCTGGAATCATAGCAGAACCCAGCTACCATCAGCCCGGAGACTCTTGCCATCACTGGCATCCAGTTGTGATGCCTTGGCCTATGCGTGCTCAGCTGTCCCAGTGACTGAGGCCTTGTGGCATGGTTGCAGTGACTCAAATCTGTCAGGAGAAGGCGACTGAGAGACATAGCACAGGTGGAGGCTTTGGAGACGTTGACACCAATGTGACAGACATAGTGTTCTGTGGGCCTCGGGCTGATGGGGGGGAGTGTGGATCCTGCATGCCATCCTGTGCTCACCATCCTTCACCTGCTACTGCCTTTACCCTGGGACATGAGGCCGTGGCAGAATCACTCTTAGGCTTCTAACCTTTGTGTCTGGGCTTGGAGTTGGAAAATGACAGTATTCCGAAGATTCCATCTCTGACTCGGTGGCCCTTTGAGCCTCATGCCCTGCTAAAGGAAAACAAGTGTTCCCTTTGTCTGAAGCCCTGAGTTCTTTGGGGAGCCTCCTGGCCTTGGTCTAATTGTAATCCCAAAATACATATGCTGCGTCCCAAAGTCAATATATAGAGTGAAGGTAATCTCAATGTAAATCCTCCTAAGTTCTCTAATAGAATCTGACAGCCCGGAGTCGGTTCTTTCAGGTAAAAACCAGTCAAAGAATTTGTCTTTTAATGGCCATGATCACCAATCCCTCCTGAGTGATTAAGATGGAGACAGGCAGTCACAGAAAACCATCCTGTGCTGAATCTGAAAACAGTAAAGGTGAAGGCAAGAGAGGCTCAAGATGGATTTGAACTGAGCAAAAGCAATGTTGGACCAGCAAAGACTCACATTCAGAGAGGGAAAAGGAGATGGCTGTTTAATAAACATTGCTGGGTGGTGAGCAGTCCAGGGAGTCTTCATTTGCATCCATACAGCATACCCGTCAAGTTCTGCTGTAACTGAACGTTAATCTGTGACAGACCTGGAGACAAGGAACTGGCACTCTTACCCCTGCTGCCGATGAGAAGATAAATCCCCAGCTACTGAAGACACAGATACCATCAGGACTCTGATGGATGGTTTCAAATCCATCAGAACGAACATTTTCGCACCACAATGTAATAAAAATAAATATCAAAGGGAAAGCTGTGGCATCCATTATGTCTGACGTGGTCTCCTTCCCAGACCTGCCTACTACCCCAAACTGATAATGGATGGACTGAGATGTGAATCCTCTGATAAGTAGTCAAAGGAGAGGAACAAAATCACACTGGGAAATGGAACTGGTAAATCATGGCATGGACAGAGGTGCGGTCTCGTCAGGGAGGGAATAAAATTCAGATCCAAGCAACTTTCAAGTCCAGTTATGTGCCCATTAAAGCCCCAGGAATAAATATGATAAAACTCAAGATGGGCAGCAAGTGAAAAGCCATTCTTCAGACTTGCTCTGCAGAGAGGCTGTGCCAATTTCCATCAGTAATCAGGCAACGTGAGGACTACTGGAACTCTGACCCAGTAATTCCTTCTTTGGTAAAAAGAGAAACTCCGATATTATCCCCAAAGTAAGAAAAGCATGTCTGTAGCAGCACGATACCTATAATAACCAGGAATTGCCAGCAGCCCAAAGGCTAGAGAAGTGGAGGCCGACCTAGCAGAGTGAGAAGTATTAAGGCGGAGGAATAACATGGGCCATTAAACATGGCTGATGTGGGGCGTGGTGGTTCTGCAAGTATTCTTATGAAATATTCATGGTCATCATTAGCTGCAGAACAGAGGCTTTCCTGGATATTGATAAGGAAGGGACTTGGGAGGAACTATAACTCACTTCAAATTTAACATTCATTAAGATTTTACGTTAAGTTGTGTGTTAATTTTAGTCATTCATTCAAGATTCATTGAGTATTGATTACCTGCCATAGGCTATGAAGACATTAAAATGAGAAATAAAGGCTTCCTGTCTGCCAGACCCTTATAGTCTAGAGAAGAGACAGACAGACAGACAGACAGACAGACACACACACACACACACACACTGACTCAATGTGAATGATACAGTTAAGTTCACGAGGAAAGGATTGTTCTAGGATGACAATGTTCTAGGCAGGTAAATAGCATAAAATAGTGATATAGATTTAGAGTGTGTGTATATGTACACATTCTTGGTGTGTGTGTGTGTTCTCTATCCCAACAGATCTAGAGGACCTGAAGAATCTAGAATATTTCTTTTCATGGGACCCAGGGCCTAGTAGCGACTGCTCTGGAGCCCACCCATTCCATCCATGTCCATCCATCATGCTCACCCACACCTACCCTGCCCCCCCTTCATCTAGAACATTCACCTCCATGAGATCCTTCAGAGCTGTCTGTCCTCAGTAATGACACTTGTGGTGTGTGGCAGCCTGAGTGAATATTATTATCCTAAAGGCCATCTCAAGTAGGAAAGAATTCTTGTGACTTTATAGGAACTGCTTGCTGTAGAATGTGCTTTCTTAAAAGGATGCTTGGATCTGATCCAATCATATCAAGAAGAGACATGGAACCTGTTACTAGCTCCCTGAAATTTGCTAGATATGGTGACTTGTTCATAAATAGAGTAGAGCAAATGGAATTCAGGGACACAGGACCCTGACTTCACATGACATGCACAGGTATGTGGTGAGCCAAGTGTTAGAGTAGAGGAGTCATGGCAGCAAAAAGCCACATGCTGCAGGGCTGATATTTAAAAGCGGTGTGGGGGTAGAATTCAGCAAATTGTTTGGTCTGACAAGGTGTGTGGAGGGAAATCTGGTAGCTTTCATGAGGGACTGGAGATAGGAGGCATGGTATTATCAAGAATAATAAAAGAAGGGCTTGGAAGGGCATGCCTGCCAACACAGCAGTATGAGCTCCTGTGCTTCTAAAAGCCATCCTCTGTTGGTCCTGAGGAGAGAGATGTCAGTGAGGTACTTGATGTGTGAGAATGAGAACCAGTGTAAAATGCCAGGTGCTGTGGCCCTGCTTATAATCCCATCACTAAGGAGGTGGAGACAGACAGGTCACTGGGGCTGCTGGCTAGTCACCCTCACCTAAACATCAGTTCCACACTCCAGTGAGAGACCCTGTCTCAAAAGAATAAGGTGGATGGCTCCTAAGGAATGGCATCCAAGGTTGGCCTCTGTCCTCCACACATGTAGACAAAAAAAAAAAAAAAAAAAAAAAAAAAAAAGGAAAGGAAGTATGGGGGGGTGGAGAAAGAAGAGAAAAATGGGAGGAGGAGACAGTTCCACTCCCTAAGTCACTATGCATAACCAAGAACAAGCAAAATGCTCAGCTAGACACAGCCCTTTGTTCCTTCCTGTCTCCAAAGATCAGGACTTCCTGAAGCAGAGACTATTCAGGACACAGAGTCAAGGAAAAGGTTGAGCAGAAACATCTGAGGTTGGGGAGCAATGATGCTTCCCTAGAGTGAGGACGTTTGGGGGTAGTGAGGACCAGGATCAGGAGTGAGAGGCAGTTGTCCCGAGAGGATAACTCCTGCAGATTGACACAAGGCAGCAAGTGCTTCTTCACCAAGAGCAACGAGGTGCTAATTGCGACCAACAGAAGGGCTGAGGGCCTAAGAGGGTCCTTGAGTCTGTGATGGCCCTTTGGAGCAGAGCGTGATGTGGAGTGGCAGATAAAGTGCGGCTAACAAGTCGAAGATGCTCTGTGGGAATCACCACATTATCAGAGATCCATTCTGTGCTTCCTTCCATGTGTGCTGAGTTAGACATCAGAACCTCTTTTGCGGTTCCAGCCTTCATACCTCCCAGACCATCTAGCTAACATTCCAGGGTTTCTCCAGCTGATTCTTAGGAGAGGGCTTCAATGCACAGGCTTTGATGGTGAGAGACAAACACTGAAGTGCACAGCCCTGCAGATTCTCAAGGCCCTGCTGCCCTGCAGATGGTCTGTGGAATCAGGAAACTGGGTCCTCCAGGATGGCAGGGGAGGAGTGTCCATGAGACAGTGCTCACAGGGATGTCTTCCCTGCCTGGCTTCCTATCTCCATGCCTGCTCCAGAAGCCCACTCTATTTCCTCTGCTCCCCAGGACCCCCAGGAATGGTCCAACTTCCTGGGTTGGATATCTGGGATGGAATGGATGCTCTCTCCTTACTCGTATCTCTATTCTTTTCTTCATGCTGGGTCAGTGGCTGGACCATATTCTCCAGCCCCTCCAGTTGCATGCAGCCTTGTCATTAATTTCTGCCCTGGTACCATGAAAACATGAACAGAAACAAATACACCACTCCCCTGTGCTCTACTCCCTGTTCCTGTTCTTCTCTACTGACCTGAAGTACAGACCATTCTTTCAATCACGGAAAAACCCTAGTTAGAGGTGGCAGAGCATCCAGTAGTCTGGGGTACAAGAAGAGCATGAAGGATGGCTCCTGGCAACATGACCGGGTATCTGCATTTGCACAGGGGCAGTACATGAACCTCCGTAGTATCTGAAGCCCTGCATTGGCCTTAGCTGTTATAGCAGCAAGTGTTGCCCTAAACTCACCCAACTGCCAGAATTCAACCCACAGTTACCTACCTGCCTTTAACTCTGATGGAGTCCAGTCTAAGGATGATTTTAATAACCTGTCCCTTGCTTACGGATATCAGAAAGTTGGTAATACAGTCTTTTGAAGGCTGCCTAGCCAGGGAAGTTGATGACTGTCATCTTGAACAATGGCTTCCTAGAACTACAGAAAAGAAACACATGGTGACATGTAACACTGTGGGGACACCAAGATAGGATAGACAGCTATCCATGATTTACCTAAGCTGTGACCTGCTGGGCTCCATGAAGGGCTGGGAAATGTCCTAAGGGTATAGGTCTGGCTTTGAATGACAAGCAATATTGACAGACAGAGAAGGTGACAGACAGGATGCTGTTGCCCCTGTGGTTGGTGCTTAGAGCTCTTTCTGGGGTGGATTCCCTTTGGGAAGGTGTGACAAACATCCTGTTACATAACACGTGGGTAGACTTGTTATTTTGTTTCCAGGGCCTGAAACTGTTTAAAAGAGCATTTCGCATGAGCTCCAGGGGAGGGAACTATTTAGAAATCTTAACCAAAATCCATCTCTCCACTTCAGGGAAGCTCTTTGGAGAGGAGGCTCAGGCAGCCTTCTGTGACCTTCTAGAAAAACTGTGGATTCATATCTTTGCTTCAGCCCCCAGCCACTTGGTCAGTTCTTGGTTTTATCCTAGCCGAAAGGAGTATGTCTGGGGAGAATGACTGAGAGGAAGGGAAGAGATAATCCAGTTATATCTCACACAGCCTGTGACTGCCGCATATAGAGAAGAAAATGCTAGGCATGGGACTCTGGCCTGGGGCATTCATGGGGTATGGTTAGAGGTGAGGATTCTGCAGAGAAGAACTGATCTCCACAGTTACTGGTGCTCAGGGTGGAGTGGGCTGGGCAGGGTAGACTGGGCTAGCCAGGGTGGAGTGACTGGCCAGGGTAGAATGGGCTAGCCAGGGTAGAGTGGGCTGGACAGGATGCAGTGGACTAGCAGGGGTGGGGTGGGCATACCAGGGTGGAGTGGCCTGGCCAGGGTAGAATGGGCTAGCCAGGATGGAGTGGGCTGGCCTGGATGATGGTAAACTGCCTGTACTGAGATTGGCACAGGTGAAGTAGCTTTTTCTCAGGCAGACTGTCAAGGGAACTTGTTTGGGACAGCAGGGTCTATGCTTCTGAAATGGGATTTGTCTCCCAAGAGTTAAGTGTAGAGGTACACATCTGTAATCCCAAATCTTAGAAGGCTAAAGAAGAATAAAGGCTATCCTGGGCTATATAGTAAGACTTTGCCTCCAAAAAGAAGAAAGACTTCTTCCCTAAGACACAGAAGCATCTGCAGTTCTGTTACCCTTCCTTCCAATAAGCATAGTCACTCCTCTTTCTTGTAGTGCATTTTCCATGCATGCATACTTCCTCCAAGGGACTGCCTCTCCTAACCTGTGGGTGCTGGGTCAAGTAAAGCCAACCCCTGTTCCCTAATCTTAATGGCAGGCCCTACCTCTGGGAACAGTGATTACATAGGGTGTAAGCAAGCAACTTGAGTTAATGCAATCAGAGTGAGCTCTGAACTCCATCTCCCTTTTGTCTGATGGTCTGCAACAGGCAGGCTGATAAGTTTCTACAGTCCTCTTGCTGGCATGTGGCTGTCAGGACAGAGTCATCAACAGACACTGAGCTGAGAGACCACCACAGTCAGGATTACACTGATGAAGCTCTTAGATCCAGCTTTTCCTGAAGCCAGGGGCTTTTCTGTTTGCTGAACCAGTAAATTCCCCTCTTGATCAATGTAGTGCCCTGGCTAGGATGACAGGTTTTAGTGGTGAGGATCTTAGAAACCAACACATGGGCTGTGAAGGAGGAGTGAAACTAGGCAAAGAACAGGGGTGGCCGGAAGAATGGATCAGTGAGTAAAGAGTGTTTGCCTCATAAACATGAAGGCCTGAGTTCAGGTCTCAGCACCTACGCAAAAATTCCAGACAAGGCTGCATACACTATTGTTACCTCGGCACTGTTGGGGCAAGTCAAGAAGATCACTGGGACTTTCTGGTCCTCAGCATAGCTTCCGGTTCAGTGAGCAACCCCATCTAAAGCAGAGTGATGGAGAAGGACACCAGAAATCCTCCTCTGGTTACAAGAGCCTACACATATACATGCACATATGTCACACATATGTATGTATACACATGCTTGCACATATGCCACATACATAAATACATAAATGTATGCGTGTTTGTGCATGTATGCAGCATTCACATGTACATATACATGCACATATGCCACATACATAATATGTTCAATCATTCACACACAGGACTATACACACACACACAGGCCAGTGTGCAGTGTGAAGTGTTGTGAAGAGAGGACGGGGGATGTCTGGCTCTCTTTACAGGGAGCCCACAGCTGTGTTCACCATGGGTAAGCCGACCACACAACCCTCTAATCAGGCCATCAGGATCTCCTGCTGTCCCAGCTGAAGAAACTGAGCTAGACATCAAAGCACCTCTCATGAAGCTGCTTTCTGAGGGGGAGGCAGTGTGTGGAGCCGTGAGAAATTGTGGAGAATCTAAATGTACAGCCGCCAAGCCTGGCTCCACAGCTTGCTGCCTTCAGCACGGCGTTTATGAAGTGTGTGTAATAACATGGAAAATACTCGTGATAGTGTGAGTGAAAGCAGGGCGCAAAACCGTTCAGTCAGTATAAACTCAGCTGTGTGAGAAAGGAAGAAAAGAATTACAGACAGGACAAACCATGGCAGTAAATGCACCCCAAAATGAGAGCCTGGGGAGCAGGGTGGATTCATTTTTCCACTCCTGGCTTTGCGTTCTAAGCCATTTCTTCATTCTCTCTCTCTCTCTCTCTCTCTCTCTCTCTCTCTCTCTCTCTCTCTCTCTCTCTCTGTGTGTGTGTGTGTGTGTGTGTGTGTGGTGTAGTGTGGTTTGTGTGTGTATGTTGTATAGCATGGTGTATATGTGGTATAGTGTGTGTGTAGTGTGTGGTGTGTGGGGATGGTATATGGTGTGTATCTCTGTGTATATGTGTATGGTGTATAGTGTGATTTGTATATGGTGTGGTGTGTGTGTGTGTAGTGCAGTTTGTGTGTTTATGCTGTGCAGTGTGCATATATATGGAGGTATTGGGTATATGTGTTGTAATGTGTGTGGGGGGGTGTGTATGTGTGTGGGAAGGTGTTGAGTGTGTGTGTTCCTTCATGTGTATGTGTTCACACACATGAAAATGCACATGTGTGTACAGTTGTGGGTGCACAATGTGCTCATGCATGTGAGGAGGTCAGAAACAAACTTGGGTGCTTCTCTGCAAGAGCCATCTTGGGATATTTGGAGGCAGGGTCTCTTACTGACCTGGAGTTTGCCAGTGATAGTAGATGGATTGGCCAGCAGTCCTGCCTCTGCCTCCCCAGGTCAGGGATTGGAAGAAGGTGCCACCACAGCCAGGTGCTGGAAATCAAATTCAGGTCCTCATGCTTAGAAGCAAGCACCTCACTGACTGGTCATCTCAAGTTCTGAGTGCTGCTTAAAAAGCAATGGAATTTGTTGCTGGTGGTAGATGTAGAAAGGGTCCCATGGGCAATTTCCAAAGTAAGGGGCAGATGAGAGGGTACAACTCCATTCTGCCCATCAAAAGACAGGAGATCCTGAGCAGACAACCAAACTTACTCCCAGGTCTTCCCTGCAGCAGCTAGTTTAAATGGTCTTTCTGAACCCCAGCATCCTCCTGCAGATAGGAAGAAAGGCTATTAGAAGAGATTTCTAGGAAGCTGGCTGTAACAGGAGTTAGCACTCGGTGACTACCCTACAACACAGTGCATCCTTGCCAAATTAGCCTAATGCTTCATCCTCAAATTCACTATTGGGAACAATAGGCACTCTTTCCTGCCTGTGGGAACCTACTTTGGGAGCTAAGAAACACCACACGCAGTTGAGAAGTTGTCTTGTTAGAGGTTCCCCTCTCTGTGTCCTGTCTTACCCCATCTGTTGTCATCTCTGACCACTTGGTTAAGCATCTGTAAATATCAGGTCAGCCATTCCCTGATGACTCTGAGCTCTACCCTTTCTTCTGTCTCTGTACACAGACTGCTTCCCACTTTCAAGAGTCTCAGTCTGGCATGCAGGGGCCTCAGAGTAGAGCTTTCTGGGGATACAATGTCACAGATCCCAGTAGTGATGCTCGAGGGTTCTCCAGTCTCAATGTTTGTGTGCTAAGGGCTGTCTTCTACAGGAGGATAGATAAGCTTCATCCTAGAATCAGCTGCCACTAGCTGCTCCCTCCTTGGGGCTCCCTGGTAGCAGGATTCTCTTCCCAGAGCAGATCAAGAAGAGAGTTAAAGCTGGAAAGTGTTTTAGAGACCATCTGTCCCATGTGCTTTGAGGATGCAAAGAGCCAGAGCAAGTAAAGGCAGCTGGCCCACACACAGCCAAGTCAAAGTCCACCCCCTATTTCCCTAACTCTCACTCTCATGCACACAACCCAGTTACTCATTCAGGCTGTAGAAAGGTCTACCCAACATTGGGGGAAACAAACCACCTCTCAGGGCTCTTGGCCCAGACAGGAAGAGTTTATGTCTCTATCACCTGGAGCCCCGAGGCTCCTCTCCTCCCTTGACCCAAGTCTGGAGTCCTCATTTCTTCTGCTATAGACCCTGCTACAGAGTCTCAGGAGAGGTCTCCTCACTCCGCACTCACTGACATCTGGTACTAGATGTGGGTGGATTGTCTATGCCACAGGGGATGTCCTGATGCATTCAGGCCTCTATGTATGCACTATGTGCAGTTAGCTTGCCCACCCCCCCTCCACCCCATAGTTAATAGCTGAACTCTCCTAGCATCCCTCAAACCACCCCAGATGAAGATCATTGTCTTCGTGTTGAGTTGTAATGTCTTTCCTTCCACTAGGTAACTGGTCTTGAGAGGGTGTTTCACTGTTTTCTCCACTGGCCAGTACCCAGCACACACTGCTGAATGAATCCACAAAATGGCCCTAAGAAATCTGAAAGCTCCATTAGGTGCATTCCTAATTGTTACCACTAGAGGACAGACAAGGCCTGCCAAAAAGCACTATACAGGCTCCAAGCAGGACCAAGGCCTGGGAGGACCCAATGCCAGGACCCAAGTTCTGTCCCTCTGTCCAGTCTCACCACAGCCAGAGCAACACTGTTAAACAGTGACGAGTGGCCTCTCTTCTTCAGAGGCCACCAAGGGCTGCCATCTTTTCTCCACAAAAGTCACGGAACTGGTAAGAAAGAGCACAGGGCCTCCAGGAGCCACGGCTCTTCTCCAGGAACCCCAGCCTCATCTACTCTCTCCCCTTCATCTCCAATCAGGCCAAGTACTTATTTCATGTCCTAACATCTCACACACCAGAATACCTTCCATCTTTTCTCAATACCATCTATCTCTTTTACTCCTCTCAGTCCTTACTCTCACTTCCTGAATCTCAGAGTCCAAACACAAGAACCCATCCAGCAAGGCCTTCCTAAGCTGCCTGTCTCCACTTCCCTCCTACTTGGCTTCATCTTTTTCCCATGGCAGTTATATCAAGATGGATGAATGGGTGGAAGGAAGGATGGAAAGATTGAAGGATGGATGGATGGGTGGGTGGATGGATGAATAGATGAATATATGGATAGATATATATAAATAGATGGATGGATACATAGGTTGGCAGATGGATGGGTACATATATGGATGAATGAATGGGTAGATGCATTTAGATGGATGGGTGCACACATAAGTAAGTGGGTGGATGAAAGGATATATTTCTCTTTCTCATTCATTGTTTTTCTTAGTTCCCCAGTGGTAGTTAAAGGGAATGGGTGAGGTTTTGTCTCATTTGCCTGACTCTGTGGCCATAGAGCTTGGTACACAGTAATGTGTTTCTAGAAAGATGAGGGAGTAACAGCAAATTCTTTGGCAGCCAACAAGAACTGTGCTGTGGGTCCAACAGGCTCCCACGCAAGCAGCATCCTCCCAGGAGTGGTCTCTGTCATTCAAACTAGACAACAGAATCACAAAAGGCTTATGGATAAAAGGGTCTAGGGAGAAGTATTTGCTGCCCCTGTGATGTGTGAGAGGGAAAACTCTGCTCCCAGGAGTGGGGCTTGAATCCCAGCTTCCAGCTCAATTCCTGTGAGATTACTGGTAGTTCTGTCTGTGTCTCTGTTTCAGAGTTGGAAATGGGATAATAATAATGCTAGAAGTCGCTAAGCCACCTCCCCCCCTAGTCCAGGTGCCCATTCATGCTGTTCCCTTGACTGAGGTCTTCTATGAAAGGAACCTTCTACTTCTACTGACACAGCTAACACTGGGTCTTTGCTCAGAAGCTTGCCTGAAATTGTACTCTGGGAAGCTATCAAGGGATCCTGCCACGGTGTGTCTCAGTCCCTTCATGGTTGTCCCCCAGGATCTTCACCTTGAGGATGTGGCTGTGTCTAGTTTCATCTTCCATAGCCCCACATTCCCAGTCACTTGTGCAGATGCCCAGAAAGGGACTTTCACTGGAGACACTCCATTTATGAGATTTCTCTGAAACCTCTGAACCTTCCTCACTCCAGGCTACATTCCCTCTGTGTATTTCCCCAGCCACCCTACAACCAAAGCTGAAGCCCCTCAGTTTGTACACAAGGGGCCAGATGTGGACTCCCAAGGCTTGAAAGCGATTGCCCCAGATACAGGGAGGTGGACCTGATATCTAGACACCAAAAAATGCATGCAACAAGGGAGGCCCAAATCACGACCAGAAACAATGGGGGTCGGAGGAGACAAAAAAAGTGACCAGCCAAAAATATTCCAGCCTCAGAGCGGCAGCCAGCAGCAGCAGGGCCTGGAGACATCAAACCTGCCAGCTAAAATGCCCCATGAATATTTAACAGCCATCAATATTTAATTAGTGCAGACAGATTAACTCTGAAATCACACACATACTGGGGCTAGGCACCTCACTGCTAGAGGGGGGAGTCATGAAGGTAAGGAGTGAGCCCTGAGAGATGGCCATGCTGTTCACCCAATACTAACTTCTCTCCTCCGCCCCACCCCCTGAAAATGAGCAACAGTCAGAATGGGCATTGAGTGGCAGAAGCCAGGAGGCCTGCGTCTCAGGAGATGCCAGGGGCAGTTGGATGAAGGCTGTGCTGGTCAGAGGGAAGCAAAGAGAAGGTCCTTTCCACTCTACATCCCTACCAACTCAAAGTGGGCCACTCTGGACCTGGCCTGACTTCAGGAGCAGGTGTGGGTGTGTAATTACCTTTGTGCCTTGGCGGGCTTGGATTAAGCTGTTTATTGCATCGGCAGGAACACGGAGAGTCTTTTTATTCCCTTCGGTTTCTTTGAGCTTTATCACTTCTTATGCCACTTTTCCATTTAATGGAGTGTCTCTGGCCATCAAGTGCCATGATCAATGCCTTTAAAACAAACAAATAATATTTGGTCAGGGGCTTTCAAAAGTTCAAGCCCCTATACATCCCCCCTTACTTCATGCTCCCAGGCCCACCCATGCTGACTTTCTGCCTTGGCTGCTCGCACCTCCTCCAAGACCTGGCTTTGTAGAGTTTCCCTCCAGGATGCCTTCAGCAGCATCCTTGTTTACAGTCACGTGTGCTCCCCTGTCTCTCCCCCCCCCCCCCCAGAGCTCCTCAAGGACAGAAATCCAAATTTCTGATCATATCCTGCCTCACATGGGAAGGGACACCCACTAGGTGCTTGATCATTTGTTTTTCTTGTTAATGAACTTGAAAGTGAAAGAGTTTTTGGAGAGAACCTGGTGAACTGCGAAGGCACACTATGTTCATGACTATGTATTGGTTGGCTACAAACAACCACAAAATCCCAGTAGTGTATATCAATAAGTATTTAGTATCAGGGGTATTCAACTAAGCTAATCTTGAGCTGATGAAAACCCAGCTGGACAACTATTCTTTGAACTGCAGTAGCTAAGAAGCCCTGCTTCCCACTACAGCACTGGTTTTCAACTTATGGGTCACTGCCCCTTGGGTCAAATGACCCTTTCACAGGGGACACCTAAGATCATCTGCATATCAGATATATACATTGCGAGTCATAGCAGTAGCAAAATTACAATTGTGAAGCAGCTACAAAAATAATTTTATGGTTGGGGTCGTCACAACAAGAGGAAGGGGCTTGGCATGAAGAAGGTTGAGATCCACTGCTCTAGAGGGTGGGGTTGGTGGTGTTACTCTTCAATGAAGCTTTGTTCTCCACCCTAGATGGGATGGGGGGACTAGCTAGGACATGTGTATCATACATCCGTGAAGGGGTACAAGAGGGAACGCCTGGCTACATAAAGCTAAGTCCTGCCCATTTGTGGGACTTGGTAAGCATACAGTTGCCCAAAGCAAGTCTTAGGAAGCCCAGTGAAGACACAAGGAAACAAAGTCCTCACACAGCAGAGCCATGGAAAGGAGCAGGGGATGCTGAGACCCAGGACCAGGATAGTGACTGACCTCGGGTGAGTGTTCCCATCACACACACTGGACCCCAGAGTGATGAGACCTCAGGTGGGATGGGGTCAGAAGTGAAGTGTACAGTCAGTTCTACACACTGTACCCCATTTCATCCTCACCCGGAAACATCTGCGCTAACCACCCAGCGGCAGAGACAGGGAAATGATGTGGCACAGCCCAGAAGGCAGGCTTGAGGTCAGAACTAAGGCTGAGGATCAACGTAAGGTCAGACTCAACAGCTGTGGTACTGGGACCAATGTCACTTCCCGCAGCTGCCTTGCTCCTGTCCCCGCCCTCCTGAGAACGGGTGTCACTACCACTCTGCTCCCACCCCATCTCTTTCTCCTCGATGTGTAAACTCGGAAACCTTCCCCCACACCTCGAGTCAATCTGAAACACCAAAGCCTTGGGACAAAGGAGTGACTAGAAGGAGGTAGCTGTCAGGTAGGAGTCTATCTCTGAAGTGTGGACCCAGACAATGAAAGTTAGCCTACATTGCCCCTTAATACAAAAGAGCCTTCCTTGTTGGGAATCGGAAAATTTGGGCTTGGATCCTGCTCCCACCATTGGCTAGTTGCATGATCTTGGGCAGACACATGAACTCCCTGATCCTGCAAGTTCTTGTCTGTAAAATGGAATATCATAACCATGTACAGTTATGTGGGGGATCTCCCAAAAGCCAGAAGGATATGTAAGGCACCAGGCATGGTACCAGGCCCAACCCAGGACCTCAACATAGATTCCATTCCCCCTGTTTTATCTCAGTGTTCGGAATCTTCAAGGCCTTGCTACCTCCACACCCGCCCCCAAAAATGCATATAGTTAAAATACTTGCCAAGGATTTAATAACTTCATCAGCTAATTCTCTCCAGATCCAAGGTCTATATCCGGCCAGGGTGGTTTGAAGCCTGCAGACATGACCCAATTGTTCTGAGTATCACCCCCTACCTTCCATCAGCTCTATAGACAAGGCTTCTGTCCATTTCCAATTACCCATCCCTTGGATTTTTTTTTCTTCTTTTCCTTGTTAAAGACCAATTTTACAAAGCACTTCAGCTGCTCGGCCGTTTTTATCATCATCATTAATTTTATTTCCCTTCTCATTTATTAATGGGCCAGGCAGCTTTCAAGTATCTCTCTTCCCCTGATGTATTTGTAAAATGCCCTTCTTATTCCCTCCAGCGGTCCTGGGACTCTGCATAGCCTGCATTTCTTCCCTCCTTGGCTGCCCTTCTGCCTCCCCAAATCCTTTGCCGACTTCCTTGATGAGCACCCACCTAATCTTTGGCCACCCTCCACATCACCCTTCCTTCCACTCTATGCTCAATGCAGGTCTGACTCTGGGGTGAGGGGGGTCTCCATGGGGCTCACAGGGTTCCATCCACAGCCATGGGGTGTCAATTAAGCTGCATCCACTCTGGGAGCAGAGGGGCTCTTTTGTCCATCCTGGCAGTCAGAAGGTAGGGAGCAAAGGCCCCTGGATTCTCTCTGTACCCCTCTCTCCGGGACCTCTGAGAAAAACCATGAGGAGCCTCCATTCAGGAATGGCTCAAATGACTTGGCTAAAATGTAATCGACACAACACATTTACCCATTGTAAATACTTTAACTAAATCCACCATGTGCACCCATGGCCAACAGTCCACTGTTAGAATATTTGAATGCTTTAATCACTAATCACCCAACAAGAGCCTTTGCTGATAGCTAATCCCACTTCCCACCTTTGTCCTGAGGACACCACCATGTGCTTTCTGTCTCCAGATTCATGCAAGTAGAGTCACAACATATTGTTTTTTTTTTGTTTTTTTTTTTTTTTTTTATGTCTGCCTACTTTCACTTAACATGTCTTTGAGGTTTATCTGTTTTATGGTGTGTGTGTGTAGCAGGGAGCTTGGAAGAGATGAATGACACAACTCAGCCTTCATTTTAACAGGGTTTTTCTCAGAGGTCCCGGAGAGAGGGGTACAGAGACAAAGCCAGCAGCCTGAAGGGACACTAAGAGAAAGTCTGTAGATAAAATAAAACTGCATGGTAGCAGAAGGACAGAATCTGAATCCATAACACTTGAGGAGCATGAAGCCAAGGGTGGTTTGTGACTATCTATGACCGTTCTCAGTGGTCCCAGTGCTGGTACTGCTCCAATAGCTAACACAGAAACTGGATACAGCTGGAAGGCAGGCAGTCTGTCTTCCCCTACCTCCTTCCTGGAGATCAAGAGTCAGCCTCACTTAGCCACCTACCTCAGCCTGAGTAAGTGACCAGGCCTTCATCCTTAGAGCCTGCCTTGTCAGTTCTCGGGAGATGAAACATAAGGAAGAATTTAGACTGAGTAGCATTCACATTCTAAGGACAGGGCCCTGATAGCATAGGACTCTTAGCTTTGTAAGAAAGGACATCAGAAGGCTAGTGGCCTCACTTTCCCTACTTTCATATGTGCGCGCACACACATATACACACAGCTGGAAGGTAGCATTTACAAGGCAAGAGGTGAGCCCTCACCAGGAACCAAAGCCATCAGCAACTTGCTCTTGAGCTTCCCAGCTCTAGAAGTGGGAGAAATAAAATGCAACTGTTTGATGCTCAGCCTATTATTTGATGATACTTTGTTACTGCAGGGGATGATACTAGGCATTAGGTCTCTGCTCACCCTCGCCTTCCCATGAGAGTCAAGAATTCCACCTATCACACTGCAGTCACTCTTCTCTTGTGGGGGACATCAAAAATGGAGGAAAGAAGAATGTTCCAGAAGAGAAGCTAAAGTTCACGCCACAACAAAAGTCTCTTAATGAGAAGCATGTAAGCTCCTTGCTCCAGCCAATAGCACAAAGCAAGTGTCTTGATTGCTTCTCTTGCTGCTATGATAAAACCAACTTAAGGAAGTAAGGGCTCCCTTTAGCTCACAGTTGGAGGCTACTATGATAGGGTAATCACAGTGATAGGAGCTTGAGGCAGATGGCCACATTACATCCATGGTCAACAAACAGAGAGCAATGTTTATCCACAGCTCACCCTCTCCTCCTCTACTGTTCAGGATCCCAGGGAAGGGAACGGTGCCACCCACAGTGGACTTGTTTTCCCACCTCAGTTAGCCTAATCATCATAATCCCCCATAAGCACAACCTGAGACATGTCTCCTGGGTGACTACAGATTTCTTTAAGTGCACAATTTAGATTAGCCACCACAGCAAGAATCAGTCATTTTGTTCTATCTTTTGTTCTGTCCATAGCAGGAGCAAAGCCAAACATTTGTTGATACAGGACTTTGCTCTCTGCTCCCAAGATGCTGCCCTTGCTCCACTCACCATACAAGCCACCATGTCTACCCTACTGATCACAGAAACTGTAAATTCCCAGCACTCTTCTCTCCCTACTGCATCCTCTACAGGATAGCTTGAGGGTCTAGCACTATTGACCTCATAATGTGTCATCTCTTTTGCATCCTTTGTACTAGCTTTTCTGCACTGACCCACTAGGAACCAACCTCCTGCACACTATCCTAGCTCTTTCTGGACCTGAGATGCCTTATGGGGTTCATTATCTTTCCCTTCATCCTGTCAACCTTCTACCACCAGGGGCTGAATGTCTGATCCCCCTCCCAATTTGTGTGCTGAAATCCTAACCTCCAGACATTTTGGGTTTCAGCAACTAAAGAAGACTAAGATGATTTGCCATGGTATCTGGAACAGACTAAGATACATGCTCTTCTGTCCCTGAATCTTCCTAGCACAAGGGATGATATGTGGAGTCTTCCACATGGCATCTTGCACACAGGCCTTTACATAGGCCTGAACATGCTTCATACTGAGTCTCACAGAAGCAGAAAGGCAGAAAGATGTGGCCATGTGAAAGAAATGGCTCCCTCCCCCAAATTACTGGGTATGCAGACTATAATGCCTGTTACTCTGTGGATGTAAAGAAAGGTTATTAAATTTAAGCATAAGGTTGAGATATTTGAATTTCAAAGTCTGTCTATGCTAACCAGGAAAGAATATTGTCCCAAGATTGAGCAGGGAACTGATACAAATGCTGAGTGACAATGTACAACCCCACCTTCCTCAGACTTGGGCATTTTGTGCTTCAGCAAAAATTTTAAGGAGAAAATTGGAGGATTCACAAAGTCGCTAGTTTTACAGACTGCCAAGCAAAGATACTCAGGAACTCAGTTCATTTACAATCACTGTCTCTCTTCAAAGGGGAACGAATATTTTCACACCCAGAAGGGAGAGAAGCTACAGCCCCAGGGAAGGGGGGGAAGGACAATCATATTGAAAATGAATAAATTCAGCTTATGGAAAACTTCGCTCATGTTTCTCTCATTTCTCCTCAAACTGATGAAAATGTTGGCATGCAGCACCAGAATGCCGAATGAAACACATCTTAATCCCTACAGGATCTACACAGCTACACAGTGTTGAATATTCCCCCTCCTACCTCTGGGGAATCCCCCCAACCCTTGTGTTGGGCTGCCCTGTAGAATCTGTTGGCAAACTGGGAGAGTCTTGTGAGATGAAAGAGAGCTCTGGCCTGGCCCAGGGTCCTCTTTGCTTTCAAAACCACTTACTTCCTTTTATCATTTCTAAAGGGTCATGGCATTCCTGGCCTCTCCAAATCCCCAGACAGCTCTCTGCCCTAACTCACAACCTAAGTCCTAGTTACTAGGTTTCCAAGAGCAGCTACTTCTTGGTAAACATATCTTTTAGATCAAGGTTATGGCTGCTTCTGTCAGCCACCTCTTGGTCACGCACAAAAACAGGTGAAGCTATGGGCTTGCTTCTCTCCATGTTCCTTGTTGGCCTCTTCTATTTCACACGGTGTTCTAAGTTGCTATTAATAATTGTGCTTCCTGTCTCTTTCAGGAGACACCTTGAGCAAATAGCTCAAGGAAGGACGCTTTAGCATCTCCAAGTCCAGAATTCACAGAAGATCGTGCTGTCTGAGTGAGAACTGCTGTGCTTTGTAAGTACCGCTGTGGCTGTGTAGAACCCTGTGAACCCTGGGAAAGAACAGCATGTTTGAGAAAAGCCCAGCTATCTGTGAGTTCCTGCCCCAGACTCACCTACCCCCTCATGCTGGACAAGTCATTTAACTTCAGCAACCCATTGCTACCTCCAAAATACAGCTTCAAGGGCCACACGAGGGTTAAACAAGATATCACTTACAGGACTCCAAACAAGGACTGGCCAAAGCAGGGTTCCTTGCCTCTCTGTTCTGTGCTTTGTTTTAACCGCAGCAGAGGGTATGCACACAGTCAACATGGGCAGAAGAGGCTTCTTAGAAGTACAAGGACAGGCTGCAAGCAATCATTCAAAAGATCTGATTATGTCACACATGGCTCATTCCTGACCTAGGTGGCTGTGGGAGCTAGGCTCTTCAGAGTCTACTCATTTTCATGTACCTGCCTGACACACTAAGAACTCTTAGCAGTGAAGTGGGTGTCCAGTACTGAAGACTTGGACTTGGGTCAGACAGATGGGCACAGACTGCAGTGCACACAGCACTCCTCCCCCGCCTCTGCCTCCCTTATACCTAGTGGCCTTGTATTCAGGGAGCAGGAAAGTGGCTATCCCACGCTGCACATCCAGAGGTAGAGAGATCTGCTGCAACTTGCCTATAGTCACGTCTTCCATGCATATCCAAGAAACTTCACATTCACATCCAGGTGGGACCCTCTCCCCTCTGTTGCCACCACAGAATAAGGGAGAAGCCACAGGGAGAAATATCCAGGTAGGAAGGCCATCTCCCCAGTGACCTTTGGATCCTGGAGACACTGTTCCAAACCATGCAATGTATTCTCCAAGTCAATCATGGACACATGGCGAAGGGTATTACTTGGGGAAGGTGCCATTTGGGTGTCAATGTAAAAACAGTTGAGATTCTACTGAAGGAAGAGAGGTATGAGAATGGGATCAGAATCTGAACCTTGCTCTTCCCCAGCCTCTGTCCTTCCCCTTCCCACTGGTCCTCGTCTCTCCTCCTCACAGAGGCATCAAACAGCCCAGGTCCACCCCAGCCTGCCACCATGGCCACTGCTGCTGCCACCACCACCTCCACCACCACTCTATATACTCCACATACCCCACAGAGTTCCCTGCTATCTTCCATTCCTTCTCTCATCTTATCTCTAATAATCGTATATTTCCCTGAGACAAATTTCAAGGCTGTGGAGAGATCAAATGATTTCTCAAGTCAATAACCCCCTGAGTGAATTTCTCCAAAAGACACTTTTTTAACAAACTCACAGGTCATGTTTGCACCATGATTTCATATGGGAGTGTGATGCCATGGGTCACCAGCCAAGGCAGAATCAATTTATTGAGCATATGGAGTGCAAAGTCATGCTAGATATTGAGTAGGGCACATACCCTCTGTTCTGGAAAATAACCCTGGGAGTCTCACTTCCCTAATTACATAGAAAAAACTAGAGATCAGGTTGGGGATATAGCCCACTTGTCAGAGTGCCTGCCTAGCATGCATGATACCCTGGCTCAGTCCCCTCAACACTGCACACACTGGGCATGGTAGGGCACATCTGTAATCTCAACACTTGGGAAGTGGAGGCAGAAGGGCAGGAAGTTCAGGATCACCCTTGACTAAATGGAGAGTTCAAGGCCACCTTGGGATACAGGAGATCCTGTTCAAAAAAGAGAGTGAGAATGGGGAAGGAAAACAGAAGAAAGGAAAGGGAAGGGAAAGAATGGAAAAGAAAGGAATGGATAGAAGAGAAGCCTAAAGAGGTTTGGTTAAGTCGTTTACCCTAACTTACTATACAGGTAACAATGGAGGCCAAAAAGAATGCTAGTTACAGTGTGTTCTTGCATGTTATCACTGAGTGGACTTACAGTCATAGCCAGACACCATCTGTACAGTCCACTGTAAGCACCTGAAGTATCCTAGCTCATTGGAATAAGAAGAACTTTTTTGGTTGTAAATGTGTTTATGAGGGAATGAAGGAAGACTAGAAGGTCATGCTTAGATGTAGTGGCCAAGCATGTGAGAAAAGAAATGAGTAACCCTTTGGGATGGCCTTCACTTTGTGGGTATCTGAGCCTCTTCTGTAGCTCCAGGATGGGGTCTGCTTGCTCAGTGTTGTATGACACTATTCCCAGGGAGACACGAACAAACATCTACTCACCCCAGAGAGAGAACTGACGACAGTTCTACTACAAAAGTCCATCCTGGTATACCAGGGAGGTCTTTTGTTGTTTTGTGTTTACTTACAGGAATATGGGTGAGGAATTACTTACTGGAGCAAAAATGACTCAAAGGCAGTTGCATCTCCAAAGCCAACTTCAGCACCAGGGACAGCTCAGAAAATCTGGGAACCTGGAGCAAACCACACAGCCTGCAGCAGTTTAACAGATTGAAGGGTGTCCTTCCAGGTGGCTCAGCTGGTCTGAGCCTCTACCAAGTAGTTCCTGTGGTCTCTGCTGGGCTTGTCTTAGAGTCATATACTGTTTGTATACTCTTGAGGAGGGAGGGGCCTAGTGAATCCATTCAGTTTTAGGGATTTCCTGGAGCTGTTTTGAGTTGTTTACTTCCTTTCTTAAGAAGCTTCCCTTCAGGATACAGTGTTTCACCTCCCCATAAACATCCTATTGTTTCACCTCCTTCTAAAATTCATCCTAAAATATCTTGTTGCTTCACCTCCCTTTGCATCTTATTTCTTAAAGGTCCTCCCTCCCTGGAGGAAACTGCTGCACAGCATAAACAGATGTTTTCCTGTGATAGGATCACAGGAGGCCCCAGGTTCTTCCCAGCACTTGGAAAACTTCCACCTGGAGGGTGACACAGGGAGAGAGAGATAAGGCAGCCTGCAGGCTCAGACCACAGCAAGTTTTAAAGCTCAGAAGGTGCTTAAGCTGAGGCTGCTAGGGAGAACCCTGCATCCTGTCAGCAGTCCTTGGGATTGCTTGCCTAAGGAGAGGAGCTGATCCTGTGCTTGACTCCAAGGCATTCAGTCTTCCTGACCTAGGGGCTAGATGGACCACACTGCAGAGGCAAGACAAGCAGTTTCAGAAAGCTCGGCCCTGAGACCCAGATACTTTTGTGATGCAGTCAGTGTTCAGCACAGGCCTCAAGCTCTTAAGGCAGCTATTCTCAACTTCTTAAAGCTGCAGCCCTTTAACACAGTTTCTCCTGTTGCATGACCCCCAACCATAAAATTATTTCATTGCTACTTCTGACTATAATTTTGCTACAGTTATTCACCATAATGTAAATACCTGTTTCCTTATAGCTTTAGATGACCCCTGTGAAAGGATTTTGCAACCCCTAAAGGGTTGAGAACCTCAGTCTTAAGGGCTCTGCTGGCAAATATTGTCTCACTATTACAGAATATCATCCATGTGAGGGTGTACAGAGGCATTGTCACAGCTCACACACCACAACTAACAGATCAACTAGATCTGTATATTTCTCACCTGGGCAAATGGACCCAGAAACACCGAGCAACCCACCCCCAAACAGTTGATGAGTGGGGACCTGCAGCCTCTTGGGCTCTTCCTTGCACCTCAAATGCTCTAGACATGCCACCTAGTCCTTCCTTCCCTAGCCCCATCATCAAGGGTACCCTGCCATCTTAGGTCTGGGCATGACTAAACACAAATGAGAAATTGTTACCTAACAAATGAGCAACAGGTAGAGGTGATCTAACCA
Organism: Phodopus roborovskii; assembly: GCF_943737965.1. Taxonomy (NCBI): domain Eukaryota; kingdom Metazoa; phylum Chordata; class Mammalia; order Rodentia; family Cricetidae; genus Phodopus; species Phodopus roborovskii. The sequence goes on along the minus strand of NW_026126407.1, from coordinate 728,351 downwards.
TCTGCTGCCTCCTACCCACTGCCACATCCTAATCCCCTCTCTCAGCAGAGTCCCAGCTCCATGTTCAAACACAAATTAATATACTGGTCTTTGCATATGTACTTGTGGCTTCAGGTGGGGAGAGAGCCACATGAGCAGGTGGTGAGAAGGCAGCACTGGAGATGCTCTAGTCATGCAAATGGTCCTTAGTCAGGGAAGGGAGACTGCTGAAGGGAAAATGGGAATGGATGGGGCAGGCAGCCAGAGAGGATGGAGTCTGAATGGCCAATTAAGGGAGGCCTGCAGGGATAGTCCCCTGTTCCATGTGGGAAGCCTCCTGTCACCTCCGAGGTCACACATTGCTACTTCTTCAGCCATATTAGGCAAAGAGGAACCATGTCACTATCCCAGGGACAGAATGCATGGGCATGACCATAGCAGATCCCCATCACAGGCAGCCAGCTGGCCAGGCATCCAGGCTCAGGCCTCTTCTTGGTGTCTGTGTCCTCACTGTAACTTTCTAAGAGATATGAGTGCACTATCTATGCCCTGTTAGGTGTGGGTGGGTTTAATGGCGGCTGGCATTTAGTGGCTGCTTCCTGCATGCCACACCCTTTCCTTCCTTTCACTCTCTATCTTAGCATCCTCATGGGTAGGTGCTACTATTCCAGTTTTAAAAATGAACAAATTGAGGTTTCAACAATATTAAATTTAAGTATTGTTACTGGGACCCAAGCTGGGTATGTGGGATGCAAAAGTACCATGGCAGAGTTGATAATGGAAGAGGGATGTCTAAGCCTTAAGAATGAAGAGGCACCACATGTGTTAGAAATGGGGGTAAGAGGGAATGGTGTGTGTAAAGGTCTCATGGAGGGCAAAGGACAGGTAATCTGACTGACAATGGATGGAGGTGGCAGGAACAGAGCAGGCAGAGCTGGGCTAGCTGCATAGGAACTTCCAGATTGTCTCCTAAGTGCATTGGGAGGTTGGAGCTGAAGAGCACCCTAGATGGGTCCTTTCCACCATCTTGTGCTGCCCCCTCCCACCTCATGCCCCCTGTTCAGGAATGTTAAGGAGCTGGCAGCCACCTCCTAGGGAAGTCTGCTCATGGCTCTGGGTGGGCCAGCATGAAATCCTCCTGGGTTCCCAGCCTCGGGTCTCTTCTCCCAGTCACACAAGCACAAGTTGGTACCATGCTGTTCCTCTTTAAAGTGCCCTGATGCCTAGGATAGGAGGGCAAAGAAGGCAGGAGACCCTCTGGGTGTGTGTGAAGCACATGTGTGAACATTCAGGGTTGAGAGAGGGGAAAACATGACTCTAGGGTATATTGTCTCCTACTACAGCTGGGCTGAGAACAGTTCCAAGGACCTATGTCAGGCATCCTCGCCCAGGAGAGATAAGAGAACTTGGGCTCAGAGTGCACAGATTGCTCACTCAAGACCCCACCGCTATAGTGACCAAGTACAGGCCCCACTGAGTCCAGAATCAAAAGCATTTAAGAGACCATGACCTAAGCTCTGAAGTTCTCTGAAGTCACCTGCCCCAGGCCACACCACTGGAACAGGAAGGCTGGTCTTTCCGTGCTGAGTTCTCCTCCTGGAATTTGAGCAATTCACCATTTCCCTAACCCTCACTGTCTTGTGCTTGAAACGGGATCCACCATGCAACTCTCTGGCAGGTGTGCTGTAAGAAAACTACCCAGTGTTAGGTGAACAACCCCTTCCCTTTGCCTCTTGCACGGCACACAGTGGGTATTCTGTGAGTATGCCCAGACACTCTCCTCTCTCTGAAGACAAAGAGGAGGGATGGGTTGGTCCAGCTGTATAACATCACACCTGCTGGAGCTGGTCTTAAGGGATGTTCCCTAAGAGCTCATCCAGGTATTCACTCTGCAGTCCGTCCTCACACCTCCTCCTTCCTCTTTCTCCTAAACAGGCCTCACTCCCACCAGCCTCCTTAGGCTCAGGCTCTGGAGCAAGGCTGTAGATTCATTTCCTGCCTCCTCTACAGCAAGCGCTTAGTTAGATATAGCCAATGGCCTCACTTGGCCAGTCAACATTAGCCATACCCTTGGAGCCCTTGGCATTGGGAAGGGACCATCTGGGACCATCTAGCAGCTGACACAAAACTGGTGCTCCAGTGACAATGATTCAGCATTCCTTGTCCCACCCTCCTGATCACAGCCACCGATATCCCCAAGGCTCTCCCTACCCCACTTTGCCCCTTTGTTTAGGCTCCAACAGGACCCACCACTCTTCACTGTCCAGCTAACATGCACTCATCTACCAGAAGCCCCTACAATGTCCTCTCCCTCATGTGGTGCTGACAGTTCTTAGTTTGTGGTCCAAGGGGACACTGGGTAGATGATTATCTCTGTAAAGAGATTTATGGGAGAGTTACTAGCACCATAGACGGACAGATGGACAAGAGCATAGTGGGGGCTCTGAGGAGTGAGTTCAGGCCGCTGAGGCAGGGTTGCCAGGGGTTGGTTTCTTCTCATGGTTGTCAGTCTATGTGGTTAGTGAATGAATAGTCCACAGCATATGCCTAATTTCTGAGGGAAGGAATACACATCTCCAAGGATGTGGGGCAAGTGGGGAAGTGAGCACATCTATCTGAATGGTGCCCTTTGTACCAGTAACCCTTTCCTGTCCTGCATTCTGATATCCTTGAGGATATGAGAATATAACCTGCCATTTTCCTGGGATCTGTGCATCTGGGGGTATGTTGAAGGGTCATATATCCACAGACATGCTGTCATCCAAAGCTTGCCATTTTCTTCACAGCATCTGTGAGAAAGTGGCTGTTGCAGGTAGGCGTGGCCTGATGAGCTCCTAGCTTGCGTCTAACAGGTGCAGCTTTTGGTATCTTTATCCCAGCCTGTTTATCCCAACACTCATCAAAGACTACTCAGCCGAGGGTATCTGCAGAGATGGGCGTTTGTCTAAGTCAACATCCAAGTTTGTGTATTAGCTATGGCAGAGGTGGTATGATCTGGGGTTTCTTCGGGATGCCTGGGATTCAGGTGTGAAGTAACAATGGTGTGGTGAAGGTGAGTGGCAGAAGGCTGTGTGGGTGTTACACTTCAGCCTGCATGTGCACAGTGAGGCCTCTGGATGCACCGGGATTCCTGTCCACAGTCCCAAATAAGTCCAAAGTGTCTCCCTCCCTCTCTCCCTTCCTCTCTTCCTCCTCCTCTCTCCCCTCCTTCGTGTAGCACAGGTAACCCATGATTCACCATCACATCCTTGAGCCTCCAGGTGATTAGACAAACTGGTAGAAGAGCATTAGAAAGGATCCAAAGCTGTGCCCCCAAGCGCCAGCCCTAATGGATGCTCCAAACCCCTCTCACAAACCAGCAAGTCTGTGAGAAAATGCTGAGCCATGAGAGTGAGCTCTTGCTGTTCCAGAACGTAGTTCACCATCATTATCTTACAGCCTCTGGAAACCTTGTTCTGCCCTCCCAGAGGGAGGCTTGGGAGTGCAGCCCACTTGAGGCTGACCTGTGACTAAAACCCCATCTTTTGATCCTGACTGCTACCCTCAAGGTGGGATATGGAAGACCCTGAACTTTGGGCTTGTGGGATCAGCTGAAACAAGAGTCCCTTCAGACCCCAGGCTCTCCTGGTGCCTCCTTCTTCTGCCAGACAGGACCCAGAACATTCCAGCCAGCTCAATACAGAGGGGCTGAACAGACAGCCTTCCTCTGGCTGAGCTCAGACACCTCCTTCTTCAAGGATTTCTCTCTGAAAGTCCACTCCCACCCCACATCCAGGCTCTGGGATGTCCCCAGGCCATACAATGTCTGTTTGCAGGTCTGTCATTTGTCTCCACAGCAGCCTTTGAGCCTTTTTACAACAAGGACAGGGTCTCATTCATCTCAGAGCTGCTGCTTGGCACAGTGCCCAGCACATCTTAGCCATTTCAGAACCTCTCCTGGACGTCTGAATGAATGCATCCATGAATGACTGGCTGAGGACACAAACCAACTCTGCACATCGTTGCTTTGGTAGTGGTGAATGTGTGGGAGAAAGAAGAAGAATCTGCTGGAGTGAGGGGTGGGGAACTGGCCTTGGGTCCTTACATTAATCTCCAATAGAGGAGGGGACTGGATGTACAGAGCAGGGAAAGAGACACTTGGCCTGTGATGGATCACACAGCAGATAGCCCATCCCTGAACCCCAATCCCTTCTCTGTCCAGAGGGAAGGCCACCTTGGGTATGAAAGCCAGCACTTCCGCTACTGCCCCTGCTGGAGGACGAGTCCCTGACCATTTGTCTGCCTGCTTACTGCTGGAACTCCCAGTGGGTCTCCCTGCTATATTTGGGAAATGACTCCACAGAGAGTGGCCATTCCTGACTGTATAGCAAACTGCAAAAGCTTGGGCCAGTCCCCCATGTTCATCTGCTCTGTGGCCAGTAGCCAAGTACACACACTAATATTAAAGGTCCTAATGGGCTCTTGCTTGGCTGTCTTGCTTACAAAGCGCTTTCAGACCCATCATCATAGCTGATCTCAAACTGGTATGAAGGACATAGCAGGGTAGTGGCTAGCACACCATCTTACCATGGGGAGGGAGAAACTGAAGATGTGGGAGAGAAAGGGGTCAGCTCCAGGTTGCATGGGTGGTAGGTCACCCAAGGGACAAGTTGCTGCAAATCCTAGTCAGGTTGCCAGGGCAGTACCATACTTCCAGCAGCTTCCTGCATAAAGGGGCAGGCTCCCTGAACAGGCCAAATGTCCTGATTCCACATCAGTCTTCACATTCCATCTTGTTCCCACCCTCTCCTCTACCCTCGGTATTATGGGCTGGACATCTTCCTCCCCAAGCCTTCAAGTCGGTAACGACAGTTCAGAGAGCATGCCCCTATGCATGAGACTGCTGGAAGTGAGGTACTGCCCTGGCAACCTGACTGGAATTGGCAGCAGCTTGTTCCTGGAGTGACTGACCACCTTGGGGATGGAGAGTGGAGGGCCAGCTCAGAGGTGCAGGTGTGGAGTTCCAGAGGACTCCCAAGACCTTTCTCCAAGACCTCCTGGGGATGGGACAGAACCGCTAGGTCACAGCTTCCCCTGACGAGTGACTTACACTATCAGTGTGTGCTAAAAGAGCCCTGCCAGATGGTAGTTATTCTCATTCGAAAGCAGAGAAACTTGACGCTCAGAGAGGTGACTTGATCTGTTCTGTCACACAGCAAACAACAGGGGCTTCTTTCGGATCTGGGCCACCTCTCAGTCGAGAGCAAGTAATGATTTAGGGGGAGTGGGCAGGATGCACATAGAGACCCCCACTCTCCTTCCACAGCCTCAGTTCTCTACTCCTCCCCCGCAAGAGTCTTAGCCCCACACTGGGTCCCCTTTGCTGTACCAGCTCACCCTGTCATCTCAGCCCAGGCAGAGATTTATGGATCTCACTTCAAGGATTTTTCTTTAATAATAACATTTATAATCATTTTAGAAATTAAGAGTTGAGGATGCAAAGCATTTTAATTAAAATAATCCGCAGCTGATAATTATAGGACTCTCTTAGCTGGAACCATCTTCTCTCAATCTGTCACAAGGCAGGAGTTAACTGTGAGCGAATGAGTGAGTCTCGACCCCTGTGGGTGGCACAGGGATGTGGGGGCTCCGGGTTCACCCCAGAGGCTGTTTTCAGGATGAACACAGTTCAAAAGGTCTTGGTGCTGGGTTCCCAGGAGCCTTGCAGGGTAAGGTGGCTTCATGAGAACAGCCCATTCCTCTTACCTCATTCCCTGCCCTCATTCCATCCCCCTCCCCATGTCCATACACAGCCCTTTGCTGCTTATGTTGCAGGCCCAGCTATGAAGACCAAGATGCAGAGGAACCCATGTGAAGGACCCCTGCCAGCAGCCCCAGTTGCCTGACTCTGCCCCACCCCCACCCTCTCAGGAACTGTCCTGCCCTCTGTGGTCAGGAGAGGGCAGTGAAGGCCACTTGATATGGACACAGGTCCTGAGGCACAGACTCCATAATGGAACTTGGAGACAGCAGAAGGGCCCAGCTTGGGGAAGCAGAGGAACCCGGTGTATGCTTCCTTCTGCTAACTCAGCACTGGCCTTGACATGGGACTTCCTTCTGTGCCTATTCTCCTAGGAACTCACATATCAGCGGAGACAAAACATGCAAACCAACCATAGCAGAGAGCAGTTACACCCAAGATGAAGCTGCAGCAGAGTCCCAGAGAGAGATCAAGAAAGGAACTTGGCAAAGACGTGATGCCCGCCAAGGTTGTGATGAATGAATAGGAGCCCAGTGGTTCAGTGACAGTTATAACCGCTCCATTCATCGACTGTTTACCACATACGGCACACTGAGCTAGTCTGGTCTGTGATCAGATCATTAGTACCATGACTAACCCGAGACAGACTTTATAATCAGCACTCGTTTTCTAGTGACAGGCTTGTCAAGGTTGTATCATGTGCTTGGATGACATAGTAACTAAGAAGCAGTGCTAGCCCACAAGCTGAAACACATCAATGCGAATCCCAGCACTTCACCTGAGGGCTAGTGGACCCTGGGAAGGCTTCTGGGAAGAAAAGTCCTCTGCAGAACAGACAGATACAGACTGGGCAGCAGAAGTGAGGAAGAAAGAAGACAAGAGTCACAGTAGACAGCATCCTGTTTGACCAGTCTGGAAAACTCTAACCGAGCAGCTGAATTCTCTGGCTTCCATCCCCCATCAGTAGCAGTAGGATGGGGCTCCCTCTGGATAACCTTCCAGGTCAGAGGGTCTGCAGGATCCTGGGCAGCCTGAAGTGTCTCTAGCTCTGGGCACAGTGTTCCCTCCCTATGTTCAGCAACAGGAGTAGCCCAAAAAAGATAATCACACCAGGGCTCCAGCATAAATCCATTTCCAGGAAGGTGAAGAGGGAGTTCTAACAGCAGCCTGGGCATGACCTCCCTGGGCTTCCTGATGTGGGATATCTCCAGCAGGGGGTGATAATGACTTGACTCCCTGGGGGGGGGGGTGGACCTGGTTCTCCAAAGGCTTCCCTACCTCTCCAGCCTAGATCTGCCCCTCCTCACTCCCATAGGAGGCCTGCAGAGGATTACCCAGACTCACTCATGGATAAAATTGGTTCTTGGCCAGAGGAGCTGTTGGGGGGCGGGCTTTGTAATGAGCATTGCAGGGGACCAGAAAGAGCACACTGGCAGTGAAGTAGGGACTGGCTACACATCAGCTCTGCCAACCCCTGTTCTGTTCCCTGCAGAGGGCAGGCATGATCCAGAACACATAAAGGGAGCTTAGCCACCCAGACTACGCTTTTGAGGAGTAGCTGGGCCAGGGCCCCAGTGTTGTGATTTATGGATGGTCTGCTGATTTTACAAGGTTTGGGCAACTGACAAGGATGGATTAAGTGAAGGCTGAAAGGAAGGGGATTACTCAACCAACCCATGAATCCTTGAAGCATAGGCTACAGGCTTTCTCTGGAAAAGGAAACTTCTTCCCCTCTTGCCTCCCTACCACCACCACCTTAGAGAACACTGGAGGCCAAAGCAATTTTAGTAATAGAGTTTTGCTGAACCTAAAATGGATGGAATGGCCACCTCTCATTTGCAGTATTCATAAAGAAGGTGCCTCCATAAGCTGGGGATTTGCAACAAGTCAAAGAAGCTGGAAAACATTTAGATAGAACAAAATGAGGATAAAGTGTGTATATAAAGGAAAGCCAGACAAGAGTGGGAATCTAGGGGATGGTTACCTTGGATAGGGAGGGCAGAGAGATGCAATGAGCAGAGAGAGCCATGCCTTCACTGTCACCGGCTCTGCCATGGGGTAACGGGGAGGTTTAATGATTCCATCATTAACACTCATGAATGAAGGAGAGAAAAACAGGACCAAACATGGACCTGTGAGTAAAAAGACTACAATGATCCAAGTGTGCATTTGAGTTTTCTATAATTTGACAGGAGGATGTCAAAAAAGAAACAAATATTCTGAGGGTGAACCATACCATGCCAACTTCCTAGCCCCTGGGGTGGCCTGAGACTTCTTGGCTTCCAAGCAAGGTTTTGAAGGCCAGCTCATATAGAAATCCCCACCCCCACCCCAAGAAAACAAGATTTGTTTTGCCAGCTTCACTGATCATCACAAGGAAATGGATATGCCAATGAGGTCTCCTGGCCTTGGATGGGATCCCCTGGCTAGACTGCCGTGGAGACTGCTGGAACACGTGGTTGGTCCTATAGAGGTACAGAAGCAGAGAAAATGAGCTGTGATGGAAGCCCAGCATGGATGACTGGGAGAAGCTTCCTCTCCCTGAATTGCCACACCTGTGCACAGCCTTGTCATGGATACCACCTCACCAACCACGCTTGCAGATTAACCAGTCCTATGTTCTGGGTATGTCCCAGGAGTCAGGGGTTCCCCTCTTTGCAGGTGTGGTTCCAGAAAGACAGGTGACAGACCCAAACTCACTCTGTCACTCTCTCACACTCTCTGACCACAGAAGAGCCTCGTTGCCTTGTCAGATGGGAGAAGGACCTGGTGACCACTGCCTGCCATAGTGGCAAGGCCTCCCAGAGAGAGAACGAGTAAGAAAAAGGAGCCACACAATGCCATCAGGGCTGGTGGCCACAGAACGTGTGTGGCCTGAAAAAGTCACTCGCTGGTAGTAAGACTCAAGAAAGTAAATTGCAGAGAGGGGACAAGGTGAGACAGTGGTCCTACCCACCCTTCCTGAGAGACCTGCTAGGTCAATTACCTTCTCTGGGTTCAAAGTCCTCTTTTGCAATCAGGTTCCATGCCCCTGCCTCCCTAAGAATTAAATGTGTTGTGTGGTGATGCGGGTGGAGCTCAGTGAACTTAACTATTGCAGGCTAGGAGCGAATCCTGGTTCCTTCTACTGTCAATCAGAGAGATGGTATCTGCTACAGAAGAGATGCCCAGAGTGGGTTAATCCTGAGACATCATGTCCTTTGCTTATTTACTGAGAGCACAGTATGTGCTGGGCCCTAGGGAATTACTGATCAATTGTCATCCCTATTTTTATTAGAGATTTGGTAGTTCTTCATCCCAGGGATGCCATAGGATCCCCTGAAGGGAGATGGTAAATGTGCGAATGACCAAACCAAACTCTAGGCCAACCAAATCTGTACCTGTCTTTTTTAAGTCTCCCAGGTGGTTCAAATATTCAATCAGGGGAGACAAGAAAACAAGCAATTACAGTGCATTCTTGCTGTTGGTCTGCCTGAGAACATATGCAGAGAACCCTGGAAGGCTGCCTCAGTCAGATTGTGGTGGTAGCAGTGGGAGGAGGGTCAGTTAGAACATGCTGGGAGAAATGACAGGTGACCCAGGATGGCTTGATGGTGAGGTAGAAGAATGGAGGCTGTTCTGCTGGGATGATCAACATGAGGAGTGATGTGAGGCTAGCCTGGAGAGGCAAGAGGACCCCAGATCATAGAGGGCTGGTTTGTCTGATTAGGGAATGACCCTAAAGCATCAGCCTTAGTGCAGCATTTAAGTCAGGGAATGGAAGGTCAGGTTTCTACGGGCTATTTAGGGAACTCAGACTGCTCATCTAGATAGCAAAGGCCTCCTAACAAGAGAGGGTCAGGACCTCCTTGCTGTTCCTCCAGAGACCTGAGCAGGACATACCCTCTCCCCAAGGCTGCCAGGGGCTTCCTGTTTAATCGGATCTCTGTGGAACATTAGCAAGGGGCTCCCTGGGCCAGCCCGCATCCCTGCTACTAATCGGCAGCTGAGGTGGGATCGATGGCAGCTTCATTGATCTTGCCTCTTTTCAGCTCCTTAAAGAGCTTATTGACCAGAGAGCCGCAGGGGGCCGGGACATGCACTCTGCAGAAACATGAATCTCCACCAACCCAATGAGGAAGGAAGGCAAGGAAGGAATTTGAGGACAGCTGCCCTGTGCATGCCCTGCCTCCCACCCCAGGTTGGTGATGGTGGCTTCAGAGCCCTGGTCCATCTCTTATCAGCTCCTCCCTTGCCCTACTCCCCAGCTAAGCAAAATAATAGTAAAAATAAAAAATAATTAATAATAGCCTTTTATCTCCAACCTCTTAGTGTTTTGCAGTGTCAGATAGGATGTCAGGGTCTCACACATGCAAAAGAATGTGCTGTAACATAGGGCTTCATGTCTGCCCTCTGAGGTACAAAAGAGAAGACAAGAATCAGGCTGAGAAGTATGTCTGGCTTTATGTGTTTCCAACCTTTTTGTTGACATAAAGCAAACTTAAGAAAAATGCACTTATCCTAAGTATGAAGCTCAGAAACATGTCCAAAACCCAGCCATCTGTGTAACCAACATCCAGGTCGAGGAAACAGAACCTCGCATTCCCCATAGCTCCCCTTGGGCTCTATTCCCATCACTGCAGCCCAAATCTACTGTATGGACTTCAAACCCCATAGATTAGCTTTGCCTTTGCTTTCAGTTAGAGTAAATGGGAGCCTACAACAGTCCCTCTTTTGTGTCTGCTTTCTTTTGTGAGGCATCATGATTCAGCGATCCATCCACAATGTCGCATGTCACCGCGGAGTGGCCGCTCTCATTGTTAGGTAGTACTCCATTGTGTGAGTACACCATCATTTATTTACCCATTCTGCTGTTGATGGGCATTTGGGTTGCTTCCAGTTTGAGGCTATTACAGATAGTATTAAAACAGCCAGTATTTGAAAAAAAAAAAAAAAAAGAAAAGAAAAGAAAAGAAAGAAACTTTTTAAACAACAATTTTAGATATGTTAAAACATTCATTCCACAATTCATAAATATGTACTGAGCACGTAGAGGGTGCTGGAGTGGTCCTCTCCCTCACTTAGCTTTCATAGAGCAGATGACACCCTGCATCAGCTAGAAAGGATTTTGCAGTCTCTCCCTGCCTCCACTGACATTCCTCACCTCTAAAATCACAAGACCGGTCTTACCAGGAGCACATACTAGGTGTTGGGCTACCTTATTTGCCCTGTTCCTGTCCCTTTTCAGGTGGACACTCCTAAGCTGTGGGTGCTGGCTTTGTCATTTCCCACCCATCTGTGCTAGCATGCACAGAATATAGGCACATTTTAAAAAATCCAACTCATACAGAAGGCACAGATTCAGCTGGATCTCAGGTTAAGATAGCACCAATGCAGGAAGATACTTACTGCTCATCCACACCCACAAGGGATCATGTTTGTGCAAACACAATGCACATTAATGCCGAAGTGAGCTTGCCCAGGACAGTTGCAGCTAGAGAAACACGTTGCAGACGCCCCAGAAACCCAAGAAGCAGGATCACTGGACGGTGTCCCCAACTCTCTCTGCTCCATAGTGCAAACAATCAGAAATGGTTCAGTAGACAATAGACTTTCTGATTGTGTAAATTTCAGCTCTGTGGTAGGTAATCTTGTTGGTCATCTTCGAGGAGCTAGGGCAAAATTCACAGCAATATCTGAGTGTGAAACAAACTCCAGGGTCCCAGAAGCCTCCAACTTAGTCACATTCTATTTCAATTTCTCCAGAAATTCTCACTAACCTTTTAGTTCTATCAGAGATAGTCTGGGAGTGGAATGCTTTTTTCACTTTTTATTTATCTGTGTGTATGTATGTGTGGGTATGGGTGCCACAGAACGCTCATGAAGGTCCGAGAACAATCCGTAGGAATCACTTCTCTCCTGGCATCAGGCTCGAACTTGGGTCATCAGGATTAGCATCAGGAGCCTGCTGAGGCTTCTCAGGAGCACCCCCACAAGCATAGTTATTAAAGCCAGATAGATTTGGGATTTAATTATTAGTGTGCCCTTGGGAAAATTACCCAGTCCATCTGAATCTGAATTTCAATGCTGACTGTGTTTATTTATTTCAGTTATTACGTTTTTTCAGCTATAAATTTTACATTTCGTTCCTTTATGACCTTTTGTAGCTTATTTTTATGAGATAATTCATATTTTTCCATCTAATGTGAGCATTGTTTTCATTAGATCCTTAAGCACAGTTGTGAGGGCAGCATGAAAAAGCTGGTAGGCTAATTCCACAGTGTGCAACCTTTCAGAGCCAGGCTTAATCACTTCCCGTGGGTCAAGTTTCCCCACGCCTTCTTATGTCTAGTCTTTTGGGGTTATATTCTGAACGTTGTATATTATTATGATGGAGCATTTGGATTCGCTGGGTTACAACACAGAAAACTTTGTTTGCTTCGATAACTGTGCTAGACTTTCACCGAAAATTACCCCTACTTTGGGTTGTCATCCTTTATACTCGAGAGTCAGTACCCTTAGTCTTTGGTGGGCAACTTAGTGTCTGTCTTACACATGTGTTTATTCAGGAGGCAACTCAGCACAGAGCTGAATACCTCTGCTTCACTCCACTCTAGAGCTCCTCTTTCACTTACTTAAAAAAATATTCTTTCATTTTTATTTTATGTATGGGGGGGGGTTGATTGCATGTATGTCTGCATGCCACGTGCATGCCTAGTGCTCAAGAGGGCCAGGAAAAGGCAGCAGATTCCCTGGAACTGGAGTTCAAGATAGACTGTGAGCCACCAAGTGGGTGTTGGAACCTAATTCAGTCCTCTGTAAGAGCAGCCAGTGCTCTTCACCACTGAGCCATCCAGCCAGCACCACCACCCACTCCTTGGCTTTCTAAGTACCACATTCCCTGGTGGTTAAGAGCACTCAGCTAGGATCAGAAGCAGAAGCCCCTCGAATCCTGCTCTGAAGAGCTGTGAAGACTGTAGGAGTTCATTCTGTAGTGTGCTCTTAGTAGATGCTCAGTAGACGTTGCCTGTGCCTGTGCCTGTGCCTGCTGCCTGAGCTGGTATTTGGAGGATTCCTTGTCTCTGCCTACACCTAGGCTTTCCCAGAATGTGCAGATCCTCTTATTCTGCCCTTACAAAATCCCCAAAGGGGCTACAGAGTAGAAATCATTTCCCCTCTTTGTAGGTAAGAAGCTCAGAGGATGGGGCTCACCCAAGGCCACATGGTTAATCTGCAGTGAGCAGGAGGCCAGACCCTGTGTTTCCTGGTGTCTTCCTACAAATATGTATGGGCACTGAGGGTGAGCAAACTTTGACAGGTCTAGGCAGGCTGGAGGAAGGGCTATGCCACATAGTCCTATTCCACGGTCCTTATCTGTAGAAGGATTCTGGGAGTATTCATAGAATATGTCTCTTGGAGCCTAGCCTTATCCTGGCATGAAAGTCCTCATCAGTGAGGGCTCCAGACACACTGACATTTGAACTGGGAATTCCTGAGAATTCCTGTATTGATCATGAGTGCAGCCAGGAAGTGGTGTGCTTTGTGGACATTAGCACTGCCACCCGGGCTCTCAGTAAGTTCTATGCTTTAGAGTCTGAGACCCAGCTTCCTTACTCACTGAATGGAGAAATCCCTTCCTGGCCAGATCTACAAGTCAAAGAGACAGAGCACAGAGTGTCTAATATTTTAGGATACAGTGTGTGCTTGTAGGAGGGTGCTGTCGCCACCTTCACGCCTTGGTCACTCAGAGCAGTAAAAGACACCTCAAAGGCCACAACATTGGCTTCCTTATTTGGAGGAACACACCATAAAGCATATTCAACAGCACAGGGTTCAGAATTTGACCACATTGTCCTCAAATCTTTGCCACTCTACTTCCTAGTTGGGCATCTTGGGGCAAGGGATGTATTGCCACTTCGATGAACCTTAGTTTCCTTATCTGGACACTGAGAATAATAATGACAATAAGTGGAATAGTAAATGAATTATAAGGTTATTATGAGTATTGAATGTGATTATGTATGTTAAGTGCTTTGCCTAGTGCCTGGCATATGGTAAGTGTTCAATAAATAATAGCTTCTAATAAAGTTGGCAAATGTTACCTGTGGGTACAACTCCACAGATAGGCTCTGGGCCGAGCGCCCCTCCTCTTGGAAAGATTGGATTCTTGTGCCCAGTGCCTCCTAGGACCTGCCATGTGGCCTCTGATCCTGGAAACACTCCAACTCCCTCATCTAAAAGATGTGGATTACATTAGAACTTTCCTTCCCCACGATGTCCAACTGACGCACCCTGGACAAAGCAGAGGTGCAAAGATAACAGTCTTTCAGCTCAGCCCCAGGCAGGGACCTACAGGTACGGGAAGGTGGCTAACCTGTACTGAGTCCAGCAAATGCAGCCATGCTCCTGTGGGTGGTGGGAAAGCCCTGGTTGGGGGATGGATTTCCATCTGGAAGGATGAGAAGGTACAGCCAAGGGAATGACAATTAACCATGCCAGACTGAGGAACCAGAAATCCCCACAATGGAAACTGGGATTTTAGGCATCAAACTACCTTAGTCACCTCAAATACACTGCATGTCCCCCACCCCCAGTGCCATTCTTCTCCCCCACCCCTGTTCTGATGGGAACTGATTTCAGTTGCATCCTGGAGTGATCTCATTCCTGGGCCAGACCCAGCAGAACATTTCCCTTCCTCACTCCAGCTCTCCTCCAGCTCCAGGCAGTCAGTTGGACCCAACTTTGCCACTCACTGCTCTATGACCCTGGACACATCACTCTGGACATCAGTGTCTACATTTATAAAGATATAAAATGATCTTACTCTCACAGGTTTTAGCAAAACTGCATAGAAGCAAATGCAGGAGCCAGTCTGCTCACAGGGTCCCTAGCACACTTGCTGGTAGGGACCAGAGAATGTCACATCACTGCAGACCTTTGATGTAAACCCTGGCTAGAGCAGAGACAATGGCAGGTGAATGAATGTGCACACGAATCATCTGGGATCTTGTTAGAATGCAGACATGGATTTGACAGGTTTGAGGTCAGCCTGAGAGTTGGCATTGCTAACAAGGTATCAAGTGATGCTGTCACTGGCAGACCATGGACCACACACATTTTGAATAGCAAGAAGGTACATGCTAAGATCACCTTTATGAGTGATGCCTCTTAGAGTTCAGAGTCTAGTAGGTGACAGAGAAGGAAGGAAGGAACTATGTGCTCCACAGATACTAGTGCCATGTCTGTAGGACAGTAGACACAGGGTATTATGAGAATGGAAAGTGATATACCTAAGCTGGCCTTTGGGAGTCCTGAAAGACCTCTTGGCAGAGGTGAAGTATGAAGTAAATCAACAGGCTAAAGGAGAAGAGAGAAGAAAGAAGATTAAGAATGAAGTACTGCTGGGTAGCAGTGCAAAGAACAGCCTGCAGAAGCCCCTTAATTAGTGCAAGCTGGGATTAGAGTTTGGATGGGCCAAGAGCTAAAGGAAATCTAGGGAGACAGGAGACTGAAGAGGCATGGAAGAGTTAAATCCTGATGGGTTTAGAATGGAGCCACAAGCCTGAGCTCAGCTGTTAGGAGCACAGCTGTGACATAGGCAGAATGAGAGTTAGAAAAGCTCCCACTGTGAGCTGTGAAGACAGCGGCCCTTGAGGGCTAGACCACTGCAAGCAGAGATAAAAGTGGCATCCTACACATCCTCTTTCTCTATTTCCTGCTGAATTTGACCTATTGCCACTGTAACACATGCACAACCCAGAAGCCATTAGCAGAGTGGCCAAACATGGCATAAAAGCTGGGAGCACCACCCCGCCCTAACCTAATAGGCAGGAATGTCAGGATCCCATCTTAGAAAGGCACGAAACATAAAGACTCATTCTTTTAAAATCAGACACTTGTCTGGGGTCTTCTAAGTTCAAGAAAGGACAAAAAAAAAAAAAAAAAAAAAAAAAAAAGGAAAGAGAAGTTCCCTACTCAGAACCCTACAGGGCTCCCACAGGCCTGTCACTAACTGAGTGGGGGCATTGGAGAGGAATTCTAGGGTATGAGAGCAGAGAGTGGGCTGAGAGAGCCGCATAGAGTCTCCGGCAATGTAAAGTGCACTTCAGAACATCGGCACAAGGGCTAGAGGAGGCCTCATAGGAGACACGTGACTTCCAGCTCAGCTCCTCCTGTTTGTCAGTAGACACTGGTTAGCTGTCATCACATGTCATTGCAGATCTGAAGGATGTGTGGCTATCAAGCACTGAGCAAGCAGAGTGCCTCTCTGAGCCTCATTTTTCCTAGCAGGCCTGTTGGCCAAGGAGTCCATCCATCTGCTGCGGAGTCCCACCCGCACGTCAGGTGAAGGAATGCTGGAATTCACACTGTGCCTGTCACTCTGTGACAGGAGAGGGAATGCTGGCTGTGGTCATTCTGAATGTAGCTGTGTGGCGTGCACTCTGTCTATGGACCTGAGGAAGGTAGGACCCAGGTATCAGAAGCAGGTAGAAGTGGAAAGGATGTCAAGGTATATCGACCCACCTAGGTAAAGACAGATTAAAACTACACATTAGGGCAGAGCAAGGTCTCCTGCAAACAAATGCCAGAGACCTGCACCTAAAGGGAACCCTTGGCGACCTTCAAAGTCTCCTGCCTGAAATGTCCCAGCTCTGCAACTTTGCACCTTCCAGTTCCTAGGGACCTGTCCCCACTCTGCCTTCTGCCTCCACCCAGATTCAATCTCCTTTCCAGATGCCAAACTCCACATCTGGTCCCTGGGACTTCAAGGCCTGGGGACCCAGCTCTGTCATAGAGCCACAGCAGAAGTTGTTAAGCTGGTAGTGTAGGGTGTGCTTATCCTGCAGCCTCTGCTTTCCCAGCCCCCTGTGCAATCCTCCCCACACCTGTCATGGGATGCTCAGCAGTGTTTCCTCCTTTGTCTGTTAGATAATTAAGCATCCTTGTCCTCAGTCCCCATCCTAATCTATACATTGTGAGTCATTAGTGGATAATTGGACAGAGCTGAAGAATCTTGACAGCTCCAAGCTGGACTATGAAGTCCCGCCCCATGGGCTTAGCAGCCTCCTTTCCGGTTGCTCCATGAAGAGGTATCAGCCCAGGTCGTTTTTCTATATATATTTCCTGTCTTTTGCAGACACTGTAGACAGCCTTGTTTCTCCTCCATCCTTTCACTTTTACAGTGAGACTAAGCATGGACCATTTGTATCCAGCTGTGTGCACTGTTCCTAGCCCTCTCCCTGGCAGATACTAAGTGCTCAATAAATGTTTGTTCAGTGAATCAGCGGATAATGGCAGCTCACAGGTAAATACATATTTCACCTAAAATCCTTGTCTTCCTTCCTTTTTTGGTTTATTTGTTTTACTTGCCTTTAGTTATTTATTTATTTATTTTTATGGACACGGTTTCTTTGAGTAGCTTTAGCTGGAGCTCACTCTAGATCAGTCTGCCTTCAAACTCACAGAGATTAGCTTGGCCCTGTCTCCTGAGCACTGTGATTAAAGTCATGCACCATCACACTTGGCTTTTTCATGCTTGCTTTTTGAGGCAAGGTCCCGCTCTGTAACCCAGGCTGACCTGAAACTGCCTATATTGCCCAGGTTGACCTCACATTTATGATTCCCCTCCTGACTCAACAACCAACCAAATAGGATCACCAGCACCAGTTCTGGTAAATGTCTTCCTTTTTACCTCCCTCTACCTTCCTTCCTTCTTCCTTCTCCCTTCCCCTTTTACCTTCCTCAGGGCTTTATGCATGCAAGGGCTCTACCACTGAGCTACAGCTCCAGACCTTTCACCTAACAATTTTCAATTAAGTTGCTTCTTAGTGTCTGTGTTGAAGAAACAGTGGAAATGTTCAGCAGCCCGCACTGGAGCATGGTCTCAGGGTCCTGCAGAAGGAGAGGTCCGCTCTGCCTGGCAGAGACCCAGGGAACTAGCTGCTCAGCAGCTGATGGGAGTGCATGAATGAGCACATGAATTGCTCTGTCTGCAGGTCTCTCTGGGCCTCACCTCAGGCTCTCTGCACTCTCCACCATTCTCTGCCAGAGCAACCCTGCTGCCAGTAGACAGAAGCTATAGCCAGGGCTCGGGCAGACACCCCAGGAGAAGACAGGATGCCCCCAGCAAGAGCACCAGGCTTTCTTGGATGGAGTCCTAGCAACCCCTGCCATTGAACATTTCAGGTCCTATATTCAAACTATGGAGACTGGAGCCTGGTGAAGCATGCACACCCTCCTAGTCCTTTAGAGTCAGGACACTGAATTCTGGTCCTGCTCTGACCCTGCCCTACTGTATAACATTGAACACAACATGCAGTTTGCTCTCTGGGTTTTGGTCTTGCAAAATACAAGATGGATTCTCTATTCTATCTCTGAGAAAATCAGTTCATACCAACAAATCAAAAGCTAAGAAGGCTGATTTTCCAACTTGGTCACCTAGTGTCTTCTCTAGAGGGACAACTGGGTTCTTAGTCCTCAATTCAGGGCTCACTATCCTTAGCCTGATCTGTGCACCAGATCTCTCGTTTCTTCCAATGTTTCCCCGGCTTCTTTGCTGAGAACGATTCACGGAGGCAGAGATGTCTTTACAGACATTATGTTATTAACATCAGTCTCAGCCAATGAATTTGACACCTGTCATCATCCCCACTTCATGGAAGGAGAGAAAGGCTCAGGAAAGGGTTGTAAGAACACCCCAAGGTAGTTAGTGCACTAGTGACAGACCCAGGCCTGCTGGCTCCTTCCACGACACAGAAACCTGCCCCAAAGAAGAAAATGTGTATTCTCTTCCTTGCCTTTGCTCCTGAACCAGGCCCCTGCCACATCCTCACAAGCAAAGAGCTTCAGTGGGTGTGTCTCTAATGTGTGCCTCTATCAGGCTCTGTGCAGTGAGAGGTACATGTGTTGCTGGCTTCCTGGCGGCAGAAGTGATGCTTAGGATGCCCTTCCAGCTGAGATAGAGCAGCTGAGGCAGGGGATGAGCCAATTGGTAAAGCTAGCCACAGAAGTAGGAATGTGTACACATACTGAATCCCTCTGGGTCTCTCTTAGTCTTTCTGGAACTGGGTTTGGGTATATGTGATACCACATGATGAGTGGTTGGAGAGGTCGGGGCAGCCAAGAGGAACTGGGCCCCTAGGAGCATCCCTCTTAGGAGGACCTTAAACCCTAATCACATCCAGATTTACCAAACTACACACCTCTGGGTGATACAGAGCAGGGAAGATGGGCAGAGCAAAGGGTGTCAAGTCCTCAAGGAGGACACCAGAAGGAACAGGACTTCCCATCTCCGTCTCATCCCTCCACACATCTCTGACAGGGGAATTGTTTTATGTCAAGAAAACTAGCTAAGCCTGTGGTCTCGGTGTTCAGGAGGCAGAGACAGAGGCCTAGAGAGTGCCAGGCCTTCTTAGGCTACATCGTGAGATCTGTATCAAGAACTAAAAGAACATAGTCAAGGAAAGTGAAATTCAGAGAGGTGAGCACGTTTTCCAAGATCATATTAATGAATACAGCACCTTCTTTCTGTCTTTAGTTAGTACCTGTGAGAGTCCTGACTCCGATGCCAGACACAGCTATGGATGTACTCAAGCCTCCCTGCTTAAGGTTTATTTTCTGTAAGTCTTCTCTAGTTTTGCCCCCATCTAAATCCACAGCAACTTTTGAGCAGCTTCCCCAAAGCATAAATTAATTGCCATAGAAACGTTAACTTTTCTCTATGCCTTTTTAATTGGCATATGTTACATTTGATTAAATCTCCCATTTACAGTGGCAAATGCAATGGACGCAAGCAGGTTTGGGGGTGTATGCCATGAGCACATGTCAACGTTGGGCTAAGGAGAAAGGAACATCTGGTGGTGGCCCAGTGTTTCAAGGACAATGTGGTGGCTTGTGTCACAGAGGGGATGGGAAGATCAGGTAAGCGTCAGTCAAGTGAAGTTACCTCAGAAAGAGAGAGAGTCTCTTTCTGGACAGATTCAAACCCTAGTTTGTCTGGCTCCAAAGTTCTGGTTTCTCCCTCATCCTGACTAACTCTGCATCACCAGCATCATTAACTTCATGCTTTGGTGCAGGGCTAGTATTGCTCAGATCCAAACTCTTAAGTCCACCTTTTAAGTTATTGACAAGGTTCTTTCCCTAGCCTTCAGCTTCCTCTGAAGCCCACAAAAGTGATGACCCTGAGTAGATAGCAGAGGGAGGTACATAGGAGATATTTCCTTCCTCTCCCAACATCCTCCACTGTCTTCAAAGGAACCTACCTAGAGTCTCAGCACTAGGCAGTATCATGGAAAAGGTTAAGCACACTGGTTTCCAAATGAAACCTAGTTTGGAATCAAAATGAGTGGCTTGGGAAATACCTGGTCAGCCATGGTTCAACATGTGTTTATAAGGGGAATTCAGAGCCCTCTTCCGGTTGGAGGGAGGAATGGGTTTCTCATGAACTTCTTACAGGAACTCTCTCCTAAGAGCCCCTTTTGGCAAGTCCTGATCTGGCTTACTGCACTTGCCTTACTGGGAGGAATTCTAAAAATGGAAGTCCCAGCACCAGAGGGCTCCAACAGAACAGGAGGGATGTCCTAGGAAGCCTCACTCCACCAGAGTCCCCTGCCCCTGCCTACCCTCTCTAGCTGGAAGCCTCATCTGACTCCAAAGCTGAACAGAGAGAAAGACCTCAAAGAGCAGGCTGGATGGAGTCCTTGGACCCAGGAATCTGCAAAGACCCAGTTCCTAGATCATGGAGGCAAAGAGCGTCATGCCATCCCTAGACCCAATTGCAGATCCCTCTGGGCTTCTGAGAGTTGTCACCTCACTCAAGAACTGTTAATCCCAAAGTCTTCTCTCAGCCTGACCCAAGGCTTGGGAAAGATTCTGAGCTAGCTTCTACACTCCTTTCTAACAAAGAACCATATCAGCAGCCAGTCCCTTCCCAGGGACAGAACTGCAGCCTCTTCTTCCACATCAGCACCCTGGGCAGTGTTGATTAAGGAAGACAGGATGACCCAGCACTCTGGAGGCAGAGGCAGGTGGATCTCTGTGAGTTCGAGACCAACCTGGTCTACAAGGACAGCCTCCAAAGCCACAGAGAAATCCTGTCTCAGGGGGGAAAAAAAAGGACAGGATGAGGTACTGCTCATACTGCTCATGAGGGCTTCCAGGCAATGGGGCCTCAGCCCCTGACTGACTGCCTCCCTGAAAACTGCATCTCCTGGCAGAGCACAAAGTGACCTCAGCTAGTGCTGGACAGGGTTGCCAATTTGTCAAAGCCAGCACCAACTCACAACATCCTGCTCATCCCTGCCCATTATGTCTGCTCCTGCCCTCTCTGCTCCGATTGCAAGCATAACCTATGGTACCTGAGGCTTCCTGATCTCCCAGCACCTTCACTCCACCCCATGCAGGGCTCCCTTCCTCAGTGGCAGCATCCTCTCCAGTTTGACCATTGAGGGTCACTGGCTAGTATGTCCTGGGCTTCAGGCCATGCCCACTCTCCACTACTTTAAGCACCATTTCTCCTTAATTATTTCCTTTTGGGGTCCCTAGTACACATTCTCACCCTTCCCTGTCAAACCTGCCCTTTGTAAAAGTTCGGGTCACTGCCATCTATCTGGCTATGACATGTTATGGCTTAAGGAAAGGCATGCCTGTCCTGTTGATAAGCCAGTCGCCACTAACCCACAGGGGGAAAGCTGGTGGTCTGTCTTCCATCCTGTCTTTTCAATCAAGCTGCCAGCCAGCCCTACCTCACTCAGAATCCTGTCTTCTGTCCCGTAGGTCAAAGCACTTGCCACATTATTGGAACTGTTGATTCTCCTCTGCCTCCTTCACTCTGCTGGGGTACTGAGGGCCAGGATGAGCTCTTTTCATTTCTATATCCCCAGCACAGCCCACCTAGACTCGCAAAGCCTGCACCTAGTGGCCCAGTGATGCTGTCTTACAAATTTCTTGATCAAAGAATGGAATGTATCTCTGTTCAAATAATCTTAAAGACAGCTGGAGAGGGTAAAAATAAGTCTCCCCAAAGGGCAGAGAGAAGGCAAGATGTGCAATCAGAAGAGTCTGGCAGGCCAAGAAGGGACAGCACTGGCTAGACAAGCCAGTCCGGGACTGAGACTCAATGTTCCCATTCACTTTGGCAACCCCTGGCTGCTTATCGTGCCAGGGAAGTTATTGACATTGAAATTGAAATTGAAATTGAGTTAGAAGAGGGGAGGGAGGCCTGCGGGAGCCATGCAAATCAGAATGAGGGAGAGGGAGGCATTCCTATTCTGGGAAGCCCTTTATTACCAGGTTCCCAGCTCCTGCTAATTCATAACTTGTTGCAAGGAGTTGGCCTTTCATCTTTCCTGATGCAGAGGCTCTGGGATCAGCCATAAGGCCACTAGGCCCAATCAGCCTCCTAGGCATAGCTGTTCTGCATACCTACTATGCACCAGGCATCATGCATCATCGTCACCAATGTTGGCTTAACCTCTCCAAGGTTTCCAAAGCAGAAACCATCTTGCAGCCCTGACAGATGGGTGGCCAGCCCATAACAGGGTGACTTCAATGACAAGGAGATCACTACCTGACTAACAGCCCATTTTGTGTGTTGGACAGCTCCATTGTTCCAAAGGTTCTTCCTGTGCAGGAACGTGCCTCTCCCATGGTTACCATGGGTACTAGCCCTCCTCCTCCTCTAGGAGCCTCCACAGGGGGACACCTATGCCTATAATCAGGGACACAGGCTAGCTTTATAGGGGTAGGGGAATGATGCTCAGCCACCCCCCCCCCAATGAGGTAAAGGAGACCTGGGCTGACCCTGTCTCAAAGAGGGTGACCCAGCTGTCAAGACCCCCAGTGTGCAAGTGTTCCATCCCCTGTATGTGTGTGCTCCTGCCTGTCAGTCTCTCAGTCTCGATCTCATTTGTCGCCTTTCTGTCACTCACATCATAAAATGGAGCCCAGGTGTGAGAGAATCAGCTGTGCTCAGGAGACAGTAAGGCATGTCGAGTAAGAATGACAGAGTGACAGGAAGTCGGGCAGGTTTTGCAGACTTGCAGGCAGCAGGCAGCTAACAAGCCTTATGGTCTCTCCCCAGGACAGGTGGACAGACAGTTGTGATGGATAGACAGAGCCAGACAATGAACAAACAGGTAACAGACAGTCCTATCACCTCTGCTCAAGAAAACAGCCTGGTGCTGCTGAAGACCGAGGCTATCTGCCTGGCTACTGATCCCTGTGTAACCAAGGAGTTTCCAAAGAAAGCCTGAGACTCTGGGGACAGAAGACACCCGGTCACTCCCAGCATGTCCCGCTTATTCTAGATGCCCCATATGACTACAAGGTTGCTCCCCAGCTGCAGCCCTATGAACCACACACCACAAGCCAAGAAATACAGAATACTCCTTCAGGCTCCCACAGATTGACCACCAGAAGCAAATTCTTCAAGGGCTTGGACATGATGAGACACCATTCCTTTCATGAGCCCATTTGTGATAAGGGAATGCCAGAGAAGGGAAAGTACCTACCCACGGCTCTAGAGCTTTATAAGAGGCAGAGATGTGACTTGAATCCTGATCAGAGTGACTTCAGAGTTTACATTTATCTCTCCATTCCCAGCACTGTTTCCAGAGGACACCCAGGCCTCATTTGGCTCCATGAACTCAAATTCCCTGTGTTTTCTCGGGAGAATGAGGTAGTCATAAGAAGACTACATGATTTATGTCCTGAAGGAAGTTCCCACAGGAGGAGGCTATGAATTGGTCCAGAAATAGCAGATGATGTCAGCCAGGGCATTCCCCCCACCCTGGGCCCTTGGCATCATCCTCACAGGACCATCATCAGAATTGATGGGCCAACAATCACAGAGATTAGACTTGCCCTTTCCCTGGCTTGGCGTACTCAGACGTTATCCCTGGGGTTCAGGGAATACCTGTCTATTTGACCAGCTCCTCATCACCACCCCCCTTGCCAAGCCTGGGAATAGAGCCTCAGGAAGCAATGCCGTATTCCAGCCATGTCCAGTATCACCCAGCGCCTCATGCTTTCCTAAGCTGTATGTTTTTGGTCTCTTGGCAAGTCACACCACACTTCCAAGTCCACTCCTCATCTTCCTAGTGCCTAGCATCCTCATTCAGTTTGGTTAATTACAGCCTCACTTCTGGCACACACCCAATGCTGGGCACTGGAGCCTTTATGCTTATTGCTGACCTTGATCTAGATTCTTTCTCCATGTAGGCTACTTTATGTCTAGAATAAAGACAGCCATAAGCTGGAGCCAGCTCCTTCATGCTCGTAAGAGAGGACTCTGGACATCTCCAACTCCATGTTCAGGGGTTTTCACAGGAGTGGTCTCTAAGTAGTTACACTGGGATGCTCACACAAGGAAAATAAACAAACACTGCAAACCAGGGCTTTTAGCGGGCTTGTGAAGACCTGGTTATTGAACATTTGCCGGCACAACCCTGGATAAAGGAGGATGTACACTGAGTATGGCCACAGGACTTGGCACTTCAGTGTGATGGTAGACTCTCATCTCCCACCCTATGAGGGACACCCAGACACAATGGCCTGTCCCATGCCACATAAGCAGAAATGGAAGAAGGTTGTCTCTGGTCATAGTTGGTCAAGAGCAGGCCAGTGGCTGGACTTTGAGACCTCAGCCCTTCCATGTGCTGAAAATGGCTTTTAACCCTTACCAAGCTACCTTCAGATATAAGATTCAAAGATGGCAAAGGCAGAGGCTGGGGAGATGGTTCAGTCACTAAACACTTGGCAGACAAGCAGGAGGATTTGAGTTCAGATCCCAAGTATCACATAAAGCCAGACAGAGAAGAGAGGAAGAGAAGGTCCCAAAGCTTCCTGGCAGGACAGACTAGCCAAATTACTAAGCTCCAAGCTCAGGAAGGCACCTGGTGACAACAATCTTTGACACACACAAGCATGTAGTACATAAGAGAGAGAGAGAGAGAGAGAGAGAGAGAGAGAGAGAGAGAGAGAGAGAGAGAGAGAGAAGGCAGGAAAATCTTGGCTGGAACAGTATAGGACCAGCCAGCACATACTAGAAAGGAATCATTTTCCATCCTCAGTTCAACAGTAGTACAAGCTCTATGCCTACCCTCATGGATTTGTGCTCACCCTCAGAACTCTATGCCCACTCTTGGGGCTCTTTTGGTAGGGACTTTGGGAAGGCTTTTCTCTTCCCCTCTCTGTCAAAGTTCTTAGTGTGCCCTGAAAGAAAGGGGCAAAAAAAGAGGTGGTTGTGGCCCAAGTTGGGCTGGGAGTCCCTGAAGAGCTACACACAGTCCTGTCTATAACAACATTCCAAGTACAGGGCACAGCTCCTTCTGGGGAGTGGCATTGGACCAAGCGCTGAATGGCTTACATCTTGAGAGCACAGGAATATTCAGAAAATTTTCTTCAGAGACAAGCAGGTCACATCCATCCACACATACATACCTCCGGGGCAAATTGTGAACACCCCTCACTCCCAGGTGACTGTCACATACCACCAGACACATTCACAGATAGGCACACAGATGTGTCTGTGCCACACAGAAGCTTTTAGAGAATGAAGCATTCACGAGGGCTTAGGCCCTAGATCCACCTAACAATCAAACTGAAGCTGCCATACCCCGCTCCCGGCTTCTGCCATGAGCCTCTGCCTGGACCCTTGGCCTCCAGACTCACCTCTGGTGCCAGTCTCTTAAACAGTCACTCCCATCCGTGTTCCCAGAATTTCATTCTGATCTTGCCCCTCCCCTTCCTGTGGGGAAGCATTCAGTAGCATCTCTTGCCTCCTTCATTGAGAGCCCAGCCTAGCACATGAACTTTGAAATGCATTCCCTCTACCTTTCCATCCACACTACGCCTGTGCTGCCTCCTGTATCTCCAACAGGTCCTCTCTGTAACACTCTGAAGGCCACAGGGCTCAGATGCCCCCCATAGAGGTAATGTGCTCTTGCCTTATCTGCTCTCTCTGGAAGCTGTTGGCCATGCACCTTTTCTCTGAGAAGGGTGGTGGCCATGCTTCGTCTTTCCTGCTGCAGGGTGAACTCTCCCCCCCCCCCCCCGACTGGATGGAGGAGGATTTGAGAAGTCCTTTGCAAACCCATGGGGTTGGGAACAGTATTCAGGCTAGGAATCTCCTGGGGTGGAATCCAGCTCCTTTGTGGTCAAACATGTGTCAGTCATTGCAGTCCTCCCTGGGCAGCTTTGGGTTGGACACTTAGTCACACTGGCATCCACACCAGAACATGCGGAGCTATTCTAGACAGCCAGCTGCCTCACCCAGCATCAGTCTCCTCTCCCATGTTGTGGCTGTTCCTTCAAGGATGGGGAGATCACTTCCTGCCAGGATGGGCACCCCAGACATAGAAAGATTCCCTACTTCCTTGTAAGTCATCAACTGCCTCAGCTCAGCCCTCTGAGGCTGCAGCAGTCTCCAGCATCCTCCAGAAGATGCCTCTCCCTATCTAAATATGAGGACTAGCCCTGTTGGCTCATGTGACCATTTTCCCTCCGTGGCATGGATTCAGTTCACCTCCCTCCCCTTTGAGCATCTGCCCATTTATCATGTAGAACTTGGAATCGGTCGAGCAGCTTTCCTGCCCCTCCCCCCAGCATCTCTACCAAGCCCTTCCTAAGGTCCTCAGCTCCATCTGATGTCCTTGCTATTAGGGGTCCCTACACCCACCAATACCAAAAGGTCTTTTTTATGGATGGTGGAAGGGGGGAAATTTAGAAGCCTTGCTGCCCGCTGTGTGCCAATTGAGGGAAGGAACTTCACTCCTAGGCATTCTGAAAAGGGGTAATAAAGTCTCTCTGACCAAGGGCAGTAGGGATTTAATAAAGCCTCAAAGAGAGGGCCTGACACAGATGGTCACAGAACTTACCACACTGAGTTCTTCCCAGAAAGATTGTCCTTGTGTTGGAGACCTCAACATGCCAGCTCCCTCCATATCCAAGCGATGTGAATTTATCCAGCATCTGCACAACCCTCTATCAAGGGCTCTGCTAAAAGCAAGATTCATAACATCTAATGTGTTCCCTTCATCTGCTAATTTAATAATTCCGCTAAAAAATGAGCTCGTTTGGCCCACAATTTGCTTCCCAGAGGCCTAACGCCTCCTATTGCTCACGACTTCATTAGCTCCCAGACACAAACATTCGCTGCCCACCCCTGGTTTTGAAGAAAGCAAAGCTGGGTGTGATCGATTATGTGCTCCCTGCTTGATTCCCTTCCCCTACTCCATGGCATCTCTCCTTCTAAAGATGAGGGCAGGTACACTCTCTGTTGCTGCTACCTTCTCCACACCTGCTGAAAAAATGGGTTTATGCCCATTGCAATAGGGCCTGGAGACCCAGAAGGACCAGTGTGTTCAAGTTCCAAGTTCAGATGGGTATGAAGATGGCTCCCCCATGAGCTGTGTTCTCATACAAGTGAACAAGATGAGGCACAGAAGCGAATTCTGGGGACTAGAGATGTTGCCTGTATGCTCTAGTGTCATCCAGCTGCTGTCACAGGATACCTGGGGTTATGTAATTTACCAAGAGCACAAACAATTTTCTCTCAGTTTGGAAGACTGGAAATTCTGTGAAGGTGCTGGTGGCTTCTGAGTCTTATTCTCTCTACTCCAAAATTAAACCTTAGTACACACCTCGCCTACCCTTACATGGTGGGAGGAACAAGGGGGTAAAGGGCTTCCCTATTACTCTCCAGCCCTTTGATAATATCACTAATTCATTTCATATCATTCTTTCATAACTTAATTACCTTCTAATGTTCCCAGTTCTGCTGCATTTTTGTGTGTGTGTGTGTATAGCACGTGTGTGTGCCCGAGCATGTGCGCACACTCCCTTTTGCATGCATCTGTTGAGGCCAGAGGCTGGCATGGAGTGTCTTCCTCTGTTGGTCTCCACTTTATCTTCCTGAGGCAGGGTCTCTTACTGATCCTAGAGCTGGTTGATTTGGCTAGTCTAACTGGCCAGATTGCCCTAGAAACTCCCTGTCTCCATCTCAGCGTTAGTGGGATTTTATTGCACAAATGAAAATCATCTGCAATAGGGAACCTCAACTGAACAATCACTTCCATCAGAATGGCCCATGGGCATGCCTGGGGATGTATATGTGTCTTGATTGTTAATTGATGTAGGAAAGCCTGACCCACTGTGGATAGTACCACCCCTGGCAAATTTAGCTGAACAAGGTGAAGAGAGAAAGCCAGGGACAGCATCCCTGTGAGGTTTCTGCCCTGATTTTCTTCCAGGATAGATTGTGACCTGGAAGTATGGGTCACAATAAACTCTTTCCTTCCATAAGTTTGCTTTTGATGGTGATGTTTATTATAGCAAAAAGGAAAGCTAACTAGGACAGCCAACCAAGTGCTGGGATTATATGCAGGCCACTACTTCTGCCTGCCCTTTATGTATAGGTAGACCTTTATGTGGGGTTTCAGTCCTCCATGGGCATGGCAGATACTTTATCTTCTGAGCCAGATCTCAAAATTATTAATGCTTCCAGAATGGGACTTGAGTGCCAACAGATGAATTTGGGAGGAACCCCTTTCTCCATAACATGCAACACAGTTAGGAACTCAAGCATTGCATTCTTGCAGGTTTTGATGTTTAGGAGAAGTGACATATAGTCCCATCTACTCCCACATCCACCTCTGAGCCACACTTCATCACTTTCTCTGGTCATAGTGTCACTAACCTTGGGTAACAGTACCTTGTGATCCCTAAGAGACTTTTGAATGGGTCTAAAGGAACCAATGATACTCATGAATTTAAATACACAATGTCCTCTGTGTGTGTGTGTATGTGTGTGTGTGTGTGTGTGAGTGTGTGTGTGTGTGTGTAGTCTGCCTCAACACTGTTATCAAATTCTCAGAGGGGTCTCTAGACCAAAAAAGATTTAAAGACAATACTTCAGAACAGTAGCTGGGCACACTTTGCTGTGAAGATCCAGAAAGACTTTGGGGGCCATGAAATTCTAATCACTAAACTCTATGGCCACAGTGTTCCAATAAAACTTTATTTAATCAAGCAAACCTGGGCTACAGGCCATCGCTGGTTAATCCAGTGAAGTGGGGAATTCCTGTTTTAATGGGAAAACACTAGAAGCCTTTCAGGTTCTTTCCAGCTTATTCATTCATTCACCCAGTTTGTTATAGAAATAGATACTGAAGTACTAAATACAACAGACAGAAAGAGAACTAATATTAACTGCCGCCTTCAAAAGATCTGTAGCCCCGGGGGAGAGGCGAGCATGGGACATTGTCATTCAGTGTGTTGAGGACTGTGAGAGAAGTTTCCACAGAAAGGTGTGACTTAGAGAAGACCATGAAAGGACAGGGAAGGAGTCTGAATGGATACTCATTTGAAAAGTAGGGGATGCTACAGTTAGGATCACAAGGAAGAGGGAGTTGGCAGGGCATACAAGGGAGAGGAAACAGAACATTCAAAGACATTGAGGCACATGCCCTGCTTGGATTAATGTGAGGAAGGTGGTCAGTACTGGCCAGTGGGGTGGGTGCAGGGAGGACAGAGAGAGAAAGCCAGAGTGATCACAGAAAGGCCTTTCTATCCTTGATTTTCCTGATTCAATCCAAATCGCATGAAGCCCAAACTCACACACACACACACACACACACACACACACACACACACACACACACACGATATTGTACCCACATGAATATCCTCCCCACCTCTAATTGGAGATCTCAGAGCAAGGTCAGTGTAATATCACCAAGCAAACAGCTGCTAAAGTGCAATCAGAATGAAGCACTTAGGATTTAAGGGGAATTATTGGTTCTTCTTGTGGATGGACTCCATTTACAAGAACCCCTAACCTTGGAGGGGTATAGGCACAGGCAGGTGCAAGAACCAGAAACCACATGGATTGTTCTAGCCTATGGCCAGACGTGGACAGCCGTTACTCTGAACCAGCAACCAGCAAGTGCAGCTTCAGATCATACAGCCACCTCTCTCCTCCACTGGCCAATTCCCATTCTGGGTCTAGGGTGTTGGAGCTGCATTCTGTCCCATGGTTTGGTGCTCCTCATCCATGTTCTGGCTCCACCAGAGTAGGATTGAGCTTGCTTTCCAGTCCCCATGCTCAGCACAGCCTGGCATAGAGTTAGTGCTCTATTTGGAGAGTGCCTTGAGCTCCCAGGGTTAGTTATGACTCATAGTCTTAAAGGAACACAAGCTGCAAGCTTGGCGCTCTGGAATATGAGTGAATGAGGGTCTGGTGGGTCAGATACCTCCCCCCACCTCTGTTCCAACACCCCCTCCCCCCGCTGTGACTATGTCATCAGTAGCTCTCTCATCACATGCATCCATCTCTTTGTCTTCTAGCCACATGGTACAATTGTACTTCCTGGTCCTCTTGTTTTTAGGGATGCTAAGTGACTATCTAGCCAGTGACTTACGAGATAAAGTAGACTTGTGACTAACTGCGGCCAATGAGATGTGAGGGAAATGTCACTTTCTGGCTGGTAGTGAGAGAGCCTCAATGTTCTCTTCTGTCTATCTAACACATTGACTGGGCAGTGATGGAGACAGAGGCTGCTTCATCCATCCACATGCATGAGTAACCACATTGCTCTAGCAATCCATGGAGAGATGCACTGTGAAATGAGAAAGAGCCTTGCTTGCTCCATTCTGAGACTGAGGCCCAGGGCTTATTTGTCACCCCTGCAAAACACAGCCTTATCCTAACTTGTCATTTTCCTCTAATGACTCTCCTTCTTTTCAGGGGCTCCACCACCCAATTTCCTCTCTAAGCAACTTGATTCCTTCTTCTTCATGACAGTCTCTGTCTCTTAAACACACGTTCTCTATGCATCATCAGGAAACAGAAAACAACAACAACAACAAAAAAAAAAAAAAAAAAAAAAAAAAAGGAGACATGCTCCCAGGAATTCACAGTCTGGCAGATGCTGTGCTGGCCTGGCGGTTCCTGCATGGGGTGGCGGGGTACCCAAGAGTGCTGTTTTGCATTCTCCTAGCACTCCCTTCACTGACCATCTGGCTTGTCCTTAAAGAAAAGATGGAGATTTACAAGCCACCCCTCCTTTCCATGGATCCCTCACTATGTTCCAGTTTTATTTCTGTTATTGCGAAAAGATATCCTGACAATATTCAACACAGAAGAGGAAAGGGATTGTCTCATAATCCTAAATTAAAATTTATCATTTTGTGGAAATCAAGGCAGGAACTCAAACAGCTAGCCATATCGTACCCACAGTTAATAGCAGAGAGAAATGAATGCACCCATGCTGCCTGCTTGCTAGAGTAA
This sequence comes from Phodopus roborovskii, assembly GCF_943737965.1. Classification (NCBI taxonomy): domain Eukaryota; kingdom Metazoa; phylum Chordata; class Mammalia; order Rodentia; family Cricetidae; genus Phodopus; species Phodopus roborovskii. Next base: position 697,365 of record NW_026126407.1, on the reverse strand, counting down.
GGAAGCTTTCTACCCTTACACTGTTTAGGACTCCCTGCCTGGGGAATGGTACCACCCACAATGGCCTGGGCCTTCCTGTATCAATTAACAATTAAGATAAGTCCTCACAGATGTACCTATGCCAGCCTCCTCTAGATAATTCCTCACTAACAATCTCTAAGTCTCTAAGTGACTTAGGTTGTGGGAAATTGGTAGCTAAAATTAATCAGCACACACCAATATGTTTCCAATGGCCCCTTTGGAGAATGCTCTTTGACTATGAATGGTCCAAGGCCAAGGTCCACACCCAGGTGAGACCTGGAGCCCTACTGTAATGCTCATCAGTGGAGCATCGAGTACTTCAACAGCCCTGGTTGTTATTGGTGAAATAAACTAAAACACAGAGGATGGTGCAGCATACCCAGAGACACAAAACATCAGAGTTACAGGGTCAGAATATGAATCTAAGATTCCTATGCCCTGGAAAGAAGATGAGCCTTGTGCAGCCTCATACCTTAAGAAAATTGTGAAGGATGCTGCAAAAAGCTATGAACCCATGGACAGCAGCCCCAAAGAGAAGAACAGTAGACATGAGAGGGATGTAGAGAAGAATGTGGGGGGAGGGGACAGTCATGCTCAAGGCAGAGAAAGAACACCCATACCTAATGAGAGTGAATGGTGGGAAGGAGTCTGATGAGCCATTCTCCTGCCTCTACGCAGTGGACCCCTGCTTCTCCAGACAACCACTTCTTCTCTGAAACAGTCTTCCTGGGCCCCAAATAGGCTTGGGGCATCACCCACAGGCCTCTGTGACATGAGATATATCATTATCATCTCTTTTCAAGGATCTCCAACCCTGAAACGAGGTCTGTGGTCAGATTTCTATTCCTGAATCATATACCTAACACACCTAACTAATAGGGTTCCTCTTCCTCATGGCATGGAAGGGTTGGGTTCATGATTGATGGGCCCACTGTGTTTCCACCTCTGAGGAGGAGGGCAGTGCATCCCAGCAAGAGCACCTGTCTCACCTCATGGCCAGACAAACAAAAGAGAGGATGAGGCTAAAATCCCATAATCCCACTTAAGTACACTCACAATGACCTACTGAGCTTCACAGCTAGGGTCAAGTCCTTTAAGACACTGGCTTTAGGGGTTACATAATCCACATGACAGCAAGTCCTTTATGCACCTAGATACAGGGGTAGAGGAGTGGAGGGGAATCATGAGAGCCATATCTCTGCCCTGAAGCCCTTGATAGCAAGTGTTCTCCTTGTAGTGACCACACCCTATGTTGGGTGCCTCTTCTACCTATTCCCTTCCCTAGCTGCTTATCTCTCTCACTTTGTGGGCCAGGTTAAAGTTATATGGCAAGGTGACCCTGACCCTGAGTTCAGAAGTAGCTGTGGAGACTAGAGACTTAGCAATTAACACACAGTTGGGAGTAAACGTGCCCAGGGAAATTCCCTGCTGCCGGGATCCTGGCAGACAGGCAGGCACAGCAGGCAAAAGGTAGTGAGGGGGGCAGCATCCTCCACACACTGCTGCTTCCTCTTCTCTGGCAAGATGCCATTGAGGAAAGGGGAGCTGCGTGGGGTTGGGCAGGGAGAGGATAGGCTCAGGCCTGGGGAGGGGGTACATTCCCTCCCCTTTCTGGAAAGGAATAACCACGGAGTCTGAGACTGCCAACCTGGTGAGCCTCCTGATGCATAAGGAGTAGGCTTCGGAGGGCAAAGGAGATTACAAGTCACAGCATGGCACACCTAGTGCACACACTTAATGCAGGAGCCAGCACTGAACATGCAGCACACACAGCATCTGCAAGGCACACGCTTGGTCATGCATTCCCCAGACAGGCAATAAGACTTACTCAAGAATGGTCATACATGCATCAGCACACAGCAGCACATGCAAGCATGTGCATGCATACATGTCCCCTCCCACATTCCCCCAAGAGGGACTGGAGCCAGAAGCCAAAGTCTCAATGGAAGTGTCCACCTCTCTGTCTCCCCTCTACAGAATATTGCTCTGAATCTCACATATAGATGGTGTGTGTATGTATGTGTATGTATGTGTGTGTTTGATGTGTTTGTATGCCTGTATGTGGTGTGTGTGTGTGTGTGTGTGTGTGTGTGTGTTTGATGTGTTTGTATGCCTATATGTATGGTGTGTGTGTGTGTGTTTGTGTATATGTGTGTTTGTGTGTGTATGTGTATGTGGTGTATGTGTATCTATGTGTGTGTATGCTCCTGTGTATATGTGTGTGTGGTATTGCTATGTGTGTGTTTGTATGTGATATATGTTTGTGTGTGATATGTGTGTTTGTATGTGTGTATGATATGTGTGCTTGTGTGTGGTGTGTGTTTGTATATGTATGTATGTAAGTACATGCATGTACATGTGTATGTGTGTGGGGGGCTCAGAGAACAACCTTGGGTGTTGTTTCTCAGTTTTTGTCAACATTTCTTTTGAGGCAGGGTCTCTTGATGGCCCAGAACTTGTCAAGTGATCAGACTGGCTGCCACTGAACCTTAAGGATCCACCTATCTTGGCCTCACCAGCACTGACTGGGATTACAGATATCTTCCATCCTGTCTAGTTTTTGTTTATATGTTGCTTGTTTGTTTTTGTTTTGTTTTCCTTTTAAAATATTCTGAGAATCTCATACACACACTCAATCATATTCACACTCCTCCATTTAAGCCCCCAGATCCAACCCTACACATTTCATGTACTTTTTTTTTTTTAATAAATCACTAAGTCTAATTTGTGCAGCTTATATACTCATAGGTAGGAGGCCAACAATTGGAGTGTGGTTGATTTACTAGGGGCCACACCCTTAAAGAAAACTGACTCTCCCTCCCCTAAAACTCATCAACTGCCCATAGCTCCCCACATAGGGGTAGGGGCTCAGATGCCACTCTTCATGATCTGAAATGCTAATGGTGTCATCTTCTGCAAGTCTTGAGCAGGCAATCATGGCTGCTGCAACCTCATGAGTACAATAGTCCTGTCCTGTGCAGAAGATGCTCTTTTACTCCCTAACCTCCAGGTCTTAAAATCTTTCCACCCTTTCTTCTGCAATGGTCTCTGAGCCTTGGGAGGAGAGGAGTGATGCAGACATTCCATTTGTAGCTGGACACCCACAGAAACATGTTCCCTGGACTTTGACCAGGTAAAGCCTGAATGCTAATCTATGGGTCTAGAGGTGCTCTGTTTCTTTACACAGTTCTGGGATTGCTCAGGTCTTACATTTGAATAGCAAGCACTTTACCGACTGGGTCATTTCCCAGCCTACTCTGAAGATATTGACTGGATATGGGGTTAAGTGTCCCAAGACACTTGGCAGTTCTCAGTCTGTGACACTTTGGGCAGCCACAATGACTCTGGGCCATTCTTCTCATCTGCCCAAGGTGGCATCAGTGAGAGAGTAAGATGGGACTTCAAAGATGAGAACACTTATAGGTGACAGGCTACACATACTTTAATGTAAACTGCAGACTTAGATCTGCTGGACCCCACAGTGGGTTACCAGGAACCACACATGCATGGTCGAAACTGACCAACATCTGATGTTTGTTCTCAGGCAGCTTGTGCTCCAGCCCATTGTTCTCAGTCTGGGTGATCTGTTAGAATCACAGCCCAGGAAGCTAAATGATGGCTCAGCTGGCAAAGTATCTGCTCCACATCAGGAGCCCCCACATAAAAGCTGGGCATGGAAGCATGCTTGTCAACCCCCTGGGCTGAGGAAGAGGAGACTGGGAAAGGAAGGTCCCTGGAGCTCATTGGCAGCTAGCCTAACTGGATCTATGAGCTCCAGGTTCAGTGAGAGACCTTGTTTCAAAATAAATAAGGTGGAGAGTGGCTGAAGAAGATACTCAGTATCAACCTTTGACCTAAGCACATACACTAACACGTGTGTGTGCGCGCGCGCACACACACACACACACACACCATACCAACACAAACACACACACACATATATGGCAATGCACAAATACCCATGTCAACACACACATACTCATACCAATGCACATACTAACACACACACACACACACACACACACACACACACACACACACACGAACCCACAACCTGGGAAGTCTCTGAAAACCCCCATGCCTGGGCCCAACTCCTGAGATTCACAGTCAGTGGATCTGGAATGGGGCTTTGAAATCCATGGCTTTCAAAAGCCCCTTAGGCAATTCTGATGTGCTCTTAGAGCTGAGGCCCACCCATCCATGGGAGAAATTAGACACACATCAAAAGACAAAGTGATGCATTTCACAATGGATGCACACACAATGATATCAGCTAAGGCTTACCAGATCACTGTGTGTGTGTGTGTGTGTGTGTGTGTGTGTGTGTGTGTACGCGCGCGCATGCCCAGTGCTTTGCCCACCCCCTGTTAGTGTGTCTGTTCTTCCCCAAAGCCCAGAAAGGCAGGGCCTATGATGCCCATTTTACAGATGAACAAGTGAGACTCCAGAGATCAAGTAACTTACTCAAGAAAAGATTACCCCAACTCGAGACAGGGATTCACTGTATAACAACCTTCCTTGTCCTGGAACTCACTCTGTAGACCAGGCCGGCCTTGAACTCAAAGAGATCTGCCTGTCTCTGCCTTCCAAGTGCTGGCAATAAAGGTATGAGCTACCACAACCCAACTTGTAAAGACTTTTTTAAGGTGTCATTTTTTTTTCTGAACTTGGAAAGAAGATTACAATTTGCTCTGGAGAGGGAAGAATGGGAGGATGGACCATCGGTCAGAATCTGTGGCCCAGGAAGCTTTTAAAATCATGGAACAGTAGGTGAGGGGAGAAGACAGTGGCTCTGCCACCTGGGACACTGGTACCCCAAGGAGGCTGGTAGGAGCTAGGTCACAGAGGCCTGTGGTGGCCAAATGATGGGAAGAGAACATTTTAAGACAAAGAAAAGGTAGAACTACTTTACACAGCAGGTAGCAATTATGTGCCCCTTGTTATTATCCCCAGAGGTGGCAGGATGGAAATAGAAAGTCAAGACAGAATCTGAGAAAGCAGGAAGGAGTCTAGAGGGAGGAATTGGAGACTTCATCCCTAACTTTTTTTTTTTTTTTTTTTGAGACTGGTGAAGTGGAGATCAGTCACCACACCCCATACTCAAGACTTCACAAAGTGTGGTGGGATGGGTTTTGAACAGGTGAACAGGCTCAGAGGCCAGATTCACAGCACTGTTCTCACTCAGCCTCGGTCTCATCATCAGAGAAGGGAGGGCAGGGATAACTGCATCTAAGTCGTTTTTCCAGCTCAGTACTGATCAGCCAGTATTTCAGAGGAATGCCTGGAGGGAGGAAGATGGTGGTCCCCAGGCTCCACAGCCTCTAGCTCAGCAGCTCTGCCCTCACTGCTTCACACACGGGCTGTCAGGGAGGGTCCCTTTGACCCAGACACTCAGACAGCTCTTGCATCTAGCTCCCTCACAATGGCATTAATTCCCACAATTGTCCAAATGATGGGGAACCCCACAAGGACTCCAGCCATGAAGACACCAGGCACTGGAAGTGAAGGATGCACATGGACCCAGGAACAGGATACAGTCTGAACAAGCGTCTGTAGAAGCTTCAAACCTTCTGCTGTCAGCACTCCTCAATGCCAGCTGCAACACAGGCAGGGTGTCCCTGGAGGGGGGGAGAGCTTAAAATGCCTTAGCATTTTATTGAGGGCACGAGCACCCCATCCAACTTGGGACATCAAAGTCCACTTTCCACACACTTCACCAGACAACAGGAAGCCCCCATGGGCTTCTCCACTCCACTGGTTCCTCTGAAGAGACTGAGGCATGAGTGCCAGCCATGCTTCTGGGCACTCTGCACAGTGACTTCTCTGATGTTCCCAATAATTCAATGAAGTAAGCTATTATTTTGTCCCTGTTTTTCAGACGACTACCAAGAAGGACAAAATGGGACACCCAAGTATAGTCACATTGTTAGAGCTAGAAGCTATGAACCTATGGGTCAGACTCCACTCCACCTTCTAGACCCCTACGGTATAGCAATACAGTTACCACATACAGCAAGGGTAGGTGGAGAATCCAGGAAAATCAAAGAACACAAACACACATACACACACACACACACACACTTTAGTAGAGGAAAACTCTAATAAATATACTAAAAGATAAAAAGGTGTTTCACTCATAAAATAGGAATGGGATGTTATAAAAAGAGAAGTTAGAGCACAATAAAGGCTCTAAAATTGGAAGCAAAATATTAACTAAAATACATAAAAAAATATTATAAAAATAGTGTCAAAACAACTAGAGAGTAGATCAAAATGGTGAAGACAGAAAAATAAGAAAGGGATAAAACAAAGAGAACACATGGCTTAAATGATTTGATAGAGACTGGCCATGGTAGAACACAACAGTCCTGTCAGCACTTGAGAGGCTGAAGCAGGATGAGTGTGAGTTCAAGGCCAACCTGCTCTGTATATGTATATGAGTTCTGGGCTACAAGGCAAGAGCCTCTATCAAAAAGAATTTACAAGAAATTATCTCCATTATTTACTTATTTCACTCTTCAGACATTTTGCCACGTGACCTTGCAGCTCCTTCCACTAAGGCAGCCCCCCGTTTTCTGCCTTCAGATGTGCTTTGGATCAAGGGAAGTGGGAGCGTACACTGTGACTAAGGTTTCCAGATCATGTGTGACCTGGCTTCCTCACTTGCTGTCCTACCATCTCCACAGTCAACCACTGATCCAACAGATCATCAATCACATTTTAAGTTATCACAGTTTAGATTGTTTTGTTATGCAACATAATTGCAAACATGGTTAACTCTCCCAAGTGTCAGTCTGGGAACTGGAGCTTCTTTATACAGGGAAGATAGAAGAAAGGGACTGATGAAGAGGAAGAGCGGGAAGAGAGGGAGGAGCGGGAGGAGGAGAAAGATGATCCAGGCAGGAAGAGCAGAAGGAGGAGTCACCATGTCAATTTCCCAGAAGTAAAACTGGGCGGTGGTGGCGCATACCTTTGATCCCAGAACTTGGGAGGCAGAGGCAAGTGGATCTCTGAGTTTGAGGCAGCTTGGTCTACAAAGCTACACAGAGCAACCCTGTCTCAAAAAAACAGGAAGGAAGGAAGGAAGGAAGGAAGGAAGGAAGGAAGGAAGGAAGGAAGGAAGGAAGGAAGAAGGAAGGAAAGAAAGAACTTCAAGTCAAAGAACCCATCAACATCTAAGAATAAGAAATAGATCCAGTAGATCCAGTCTAAGACATACCCATCAATTTTACAACATGTGGACAGAGAAAAGATCCTGAAAGTTCCCAGAAAGGTTTAAAAAAAAAAGGCTTCAGGAAAAACAACATGGTTGTAAAACTTTTAAGTGGATACTAAAGGACAGGGGAGTAGGGGCTCTTACCTTGGGGGAAGGAGTTATTTTCCCTATAGAATTTCATACTCAGGCTCCCACGTGTGAACATACAAACTTGAAAAAATAAATAAATCTTTTAAAAAGTGCTGTTCTGAGAGCGAGGGTGGAATAGGAAGAGTAGGGAAATTACAGTTTTTCTTTGTATTACAAGATGGAAGGATGGATGGATGGATGGATGGATGGATGGATGGATGGATGGATGGAAGGATGGATGGATGGATGGATGATGGCTATAGTTACTTCTCACCTGTACTACAGTCTGATAAGGTGGCATTCCTGCCTTTTATATTTGCCCAACATGTAACCCACAGCCTGTCCAGTCCCCTATAGGAGCAGAGAGAAAGTCAGCAAGGCAGGTTCTTATGCTTAACCCAAAGAGACCAGTGAAGTCCATTTCCCAACCAGCATGAATGAGCTGCGGTTCTACACTTATTGCAATACTCTACATTTGACTAAAAACAACATGCCATGACCTAATAAATTAACCACAGTCAGAAGTAGAGTGGACAACATAAAAGTCTTCACCCACCACATCACAAAGTTGACAACATCTAAAACTGATAAACCAAAGCCAGCATTGTGTGCATATTAGTCAGAGATAGAAAAACAAACAGGAAAAGAAAAAAAAAAAACAGCATCTGAAGTGTGTGATCCTGGGCTGTGGAGAAGGCCCAGTGGATTAATTCCTTGCCACATAGTGTAAGGACCTGACTTTAGATCCCCATAACCCACATACAGGCAGATACAGCCACTGTTCCTATGACAGAGGGAAGTAGGGCAGGAGAACCCTTAGAAGTTTTCAGGCCAGCTAGCCTGGCATACACAGACGCAAATAAGACTGTCTCAAACAAGGTCAAAAGACAAGGACCAACGTGCAAGGTTGTCCTCTGACCTCCATACATCTGCTGTGGTACGCACACACACACACACACACACACACACACACACACACACCATAGGAGGAGGAGGGGGAGATGGGGCTTGAAGTGTGGTCCTGCAGCTGGCTAGACAGCTCAGCAGTTAGGAACTCTTCCTGCTCTTGCAGAAGACCTGGATCCAGTTTGCAGCACCCACACAGCAGCCCACAATTGTCTTCAGTCCCAAAGAAAGCAACATATTCTGACCTCCACAGGCTCTGTCGTGCATGTGGTAGACATACATATGCATATACATAAAATGCTTTAAATAGATAAATAAATCTCTTTAAAGTGTTGTCCTGAGGATAAACAGAAATAGGAAAGGTGGGGGAATCATATGATTTTTTTTCCTTTTAGTTATATGATTCTGGAATTTAATCTTTTTTGTTTTGCATATATCTTATTTGGACAATTTTTAAAACAAACAGAATTAATGATTGGAAAAGCCTTCCACGTTTGTTAATTATTACAGAATGTTCTGCTATGACCTTCTAAAGGCTTTGAATTATTCCAAGCTTCCAAGGAAAAGAGCATGCATCATGGTTGAGGTTTATCTGAACACAGACCCTGGGTGGCTGAAGTCTAAATAGTTTCTCCACATGACTCTGAGCAAAGGGGTCCTTGTGAGATTTTGTGCTCCAAGCAGTAGCCCAGTGCATCCAGAAGGGGCAAAGCTTCCCAGGTCCTGAGTGACTCTATCCCAGAATCAGCTACCTCTCTGGGGGCTCTGAAAAAGAGCATGACCTGTCCTTCCCCCACAGCTCCCTGGCAGGTGCTGTGGGCATCAGTCCTAATGAGAAGTGACAAGCACAATTGCTGGGGGGACATCCAGCTTAGAGCACAAGCTGCCCAGTGTGGCTGGAGGGTTTCTCAAGCTGTCAAGAGGGCCCCTGAACACTCACATGCCACAGCCAATCTGGTCTTCAACATTAGCTTTGCATTAGCATGGATGAAGGCCAACCTGAGGCCCTGGCAAAAGGAGAGTTCAAGGGAACAGAAAGAAGAAGGCAGCAGTCAGAGAGGCCCCCCAGAGCCCTTCACTGAGCCTGGACACAGATGCCTCTCTGACACCCTCCACTAGACTCTCCCTCACATGTGAGAGAGGGAAAGGAAACACCTAGAGTCAAAGGGTTACACTCATGTAATAGAGTCTGTTTGCTTTAAGGGCTCTCAAAGACAAAGACAAAATCAAGATACCCATCCAGCCCATGGCTTCCTCCCAAAATGACCCATCACTTTAAGTCCAACGCATCCTCTTTTGAGTCTCTGCCTGGAATGGTCTTCCTCTATCCCCAAAGGTAAGTTCTCTTGCTTCCCTTTGCCTCTGGTTCTAGCTTTGCTGTCTTTTCCTGGTTGCTGAAATTGGAACACATCTGGACAATAGAGATACCAACATCACTGCCTGATAAAGGGACAAAAGAACCAAAAGAAGGCTTACATAAACCCAAGGGTCCCTCAACCGCATCACTGTCTACCTTTAGAATTATTATCTGTATGCTGTCTGCAGCAGGGCAATGAGACACTCTTCTGCTGGCTTGTCCCTTAGTTTCTGGACCACTTCTCATCATGTGCCTAGTCTCTGTGTTCAGGGGTGAGGATGAAGGGCAGGTCTGCACAGACCAAATGTCCCTAGAGGCTCAGTAGAGCAAGAGACCTGGGTTCAAACTGAACAATGTTGCTAGATGCTGTTGAACACTGCACTAGTCCCTCCCTCTCTGTCTTGAACACCAGGTTTCTCTGTCTCCAAAAGAAGGCATTGAGCTAGGTGCGACTACATGGAGGCTTTTCTTGCTGTGACAGTCTGGGATATGGGGCTTGCCCCCAAAACCCATTTCCACAGCCTCCAAGATGAGGATACACCAAAAGATCACTAGGTACTGCCTGAGCCCACATAACCTGAGCAATTCCAAAACACTGCCCAGTACTACAGATGGGAGCCCTTCCAGGTCACAAGTTCAGCAGACCATCTTCACTCCACTCTCCTGCGGAAATTCTCCCAGAAGTGTGTTTCACGGGCAGCAGGAGATGCATTCCTCACGGAGCACCCGGCACCGGATGGATGGTATAATCATAAATCCACAAACGGCAATGAGATAAAATTATCATTATATGAAGTTAAATTATTAATTAGCACCTCCAAAAAAAGACCAGCACCACCTGGTCTTGAATCTTGGAAGCTGTCTTTCTGACAGCAACAGAAAGATTCAAGTAACTTATCAGTATTTTACAGCTAGGTGTGGTTCTCTGTGGCCATGCGTCCCAGAAACCTGAGCACAGGGCTCCAACCAGGCAGCCTGCCCCACCTACCCTCTGACAGTAGTAGTCTCCATAATTGTTCAGAGTTGTTGTGTGATTTCTATTGGTCAACCCAGATAGGATATCAACAAGAAAATAATGATTTCATTGAAGTTCATCTTGGCCAATCAATGAGTCTTTTATAATTACTTCTGGAAGCATGGGAAAACTACAGACATCTGCATCACAAAAAAAAAAAAAAAAAAAAAAAAAAACAGAAGAAGAAAAGAAAAAAAGAAACCACCCCAGCATGGCTAATGGCCAATGAAAGCTGCAACCTTGGAGTTCTCAGCATGACAGCTCAACAGATCTTATCTTCCTGGAAGTCCTTATGGCTTATGTAACTCAGAGAAGGGGCCTTGTGAATCTTGTGCATTTCAAAGACTTCTTGAGACTTGTGAGTTGTCTACTTCCTATATTGTAAGGGACCTGGCTCCAGGATAGACTATTTCAACACAGAGGAAGACATTGCATAACAAGAAAAAGAGAAATAATTCACATGGCCTGCTACTATGATTGGAGAAACATTAGATACCGCACAAGGTAAGAAGGAAATGATCATAACACACTGAGAAATTTATACTGGGCTGGAAGAGGGTAAGCCCCCAAACCACTTGAATGCCTGAAAACTAAAAACAGTTAACATGTAACTGGGGCCTCTGTCCTGTGTCACATGTAGGATTCTTCTCAGATACCAGAAACACAGAGGAAAAAACCACCATTGCCTACTGCAGAGGAGAAAGGTGTGTGGCAGGCTAGACCAGCAAGCCTACTGTTTCTAATTTGCCTAAATTCCATCTCTGCCAACAAACATGATCCTTTATCGTCACCATTGTATACACTGTCACAGCTATCCATAAGTCCCACCACCTCCTCCTTCATGACTAATGAGAATGCAAGAAGTTTTTGAAGGCATCTTCCTTACCAAGGTATCCATCCCTTCTGTGGGATGCCGGTGAATGGTGAGCAGATGGATGGAACACCACAGTAAGATGGAGTTGACACCCTGCCTCTTCTTGAGATATTCTTTATACATTCACTCATTTATTTATTTACTCACTCAACAAGTGTCTGCCAAGCACCTACTAGAAGCTTCCTGAGTGCTGGTTCTCAAGATTCCAACTGAGGAAAGTACAGCTTAGTACCTGTCATTCAAAAATCTCACAATACTGAAGAGATGACTCAGCAGAGGACCTGAGTTCAGTCGCCAACACCCCTACTGGTGGCTCAGAACCATCTGTAACTGTAGCTCCAGGGGATCCAGCATCTCTAGTTTCTGAAGGTACCTGGACTCACATTCATAACCAAACATAAAGACACACAGTATACACCATTTAAAATAGTAAAAGTCAAGAAAACTAAGTTCACAAGGTAAGTCGAGCATTTTGGCACATGCCTCACATCCTAGCACTCAAGAGGTAGAGGCAAGAATATCAGGAGTTCAAGGCCAGCCTCAGATACACAGTGACTTGGAAGCTAGCCTGGGTTATATGAGATTCTGTCTAAAAAACAAAGGAAAAAAAGGCTTTTGAGATATAGCTTAGATAGCTTAGTCAGTGTAAGGCATGCAAGTTCTAGGACTGAGACCAATTCCCCACACCCACATAAATAGCCAGGCTCTGTAGTCCCACCTGTAATACCAGTGCAAAGGTGGAAATAGGAGGAACCTCCGACTTGCTAGCCACCCAGTAGAGCTGAACTGGAGAGCTCCATGGTCATTGAGAGACCTGGAAAAGTAGAGAATGACTGAGGAAGATAGATGATGTCATACATGCATATGCACACACATATAGGGACAGGTACACACACACATGCACATATAAAATTGTGCATGCCCCCTTCCCTCCAAGACAAAAGCTCTCCAGAGCTTGGTGTGTATATGTTAATGGATTTTCTTCTGCTTTGATAAAGCACCATGACAAAGGGAATTTACAGAAAAGAGTTTATATGGCTTGTGGTTCCAGAGGACTGGGACAGTAGAGCTGAAGGCATGGTGACTGAAGATGTGACTGAGTGCTCACATGAGGAATGACATAAGGCTTTGAAACCCCCAAGCCTGCCCCTAGTGACTTACTTCCTCTAGCAAAGCCACACCTCCTAAAGTGCCAAAACAGAGCCACTAACCAGGGACCAATTGTTCAAATATCTGAGCCTGTGGGGGACATTCTCATTCAAACCACCACAACTTGGTGGTACACACCTGGAATCCCATCACTCAGGAGGCTGGGGCTGGGACATCATGAATTTGAGGCCAGCTTGAACTACATAGGGAGACCCTAACCAAGCAGGCAAAGTGGTACAGTGGCTGGGCACTAACCACCTTCCAGCAGCACAGAAGGTTCAAAGACCCACCCTAGGTGACTGTGCTGGATAGTAGCAGGGGCAGGATCCCGCCACGATCTTCCCTGTGTTGTCTGGCTCCAGAGAACCGTACCTGGGACCCAGAGGGACTGTGTGTGTGTGAGAGTGTGGACCCTCTCACTGGTTTATAGAGGCCAGGTTCTCAACAGTTGGCCAGCTCTTCCATGTAGGCTGTATACAGGAGTCCTTGAGGTAAGTTTGTGGAGTCCCACTGAGGCAAGTCTGCTCCATGGGGTTCACAGTAGCAGATGATTATGGGTCCAATAGGATGTGGAGTTCAACAGAGATGGAGGTACAGGCAGGGATAATGTTGTCCCACACTTGCTTCCTATGAGTGCCCCCTACAGCTCCTACTCCCTCCAGTCACAATATCCACACTGGCTCTAGGCAGATGAGACCTGAATAATTCACAGCCAGTGCATGGCCCAGCCCCAAGGTGGCTTTCTGGTAGCCAAATCAGAGCCAGGGGTAGAGGCCATGGCAGCTGGACCTGGGAGGGGCTGTCATGGTTTTGAAAGCCATGAACATCCAGGAAGGGAAAAAGTAAACAAGACCTGCTGAATTATTCATCAAGGCAGCTGCTGATGCAGCCTGGGGGTGATGATGGTATGACAATGTGACAATCCTGATGTCAGTCACCATGCAAGCCCAGTGTTTCCAATGTGGCAAAGGAGAGAGTGGCAAGGGCCAAAGTGTAGGTCTGCTGCAGTGCACACCCCAGGTTACATGTTACCCAGAGAAAGCTGAGCTGGGCTCACAAACGTCAAAGTGGTGTGCATACCTACCATATAACCTCACCAAGTCTCCGGGCTCTCATCCAGAAAGAAAGACCAGCACTGGGTCCTCTAAAGCCCTGATGCTTCAGATGGCTGAGATAACTATGTCACTTCAGTCTAAATACCCAAATCCCACAGTTCTTGAGTCCTGGACATAGGTAAAAGGCAGAGAGTGAACTTCATCCAGCTCTCTGGGCATCCAGTCTCCTCTGTCTCTCTCCACTGTCTTTGCTCACTACTATAATTCACAGATCTCCCAAGAGAGAAAACATTGTGAGTCCTTCTACTTCTACCATAGAGGAAGCCAAACTAGCTGCAGGTCCTCTACTGTGACATGGCCTCTACTATGTCCCCAGGTCAAGCAATGGGCACAAGCAGCCAATAGAAATGTACACTTCTCCACTGATTGCTGTGTGGGATTGGATCAGCTGCTTTTTGTCTCTGAGCCTTGAGGAGCTAGACAAGAAGGTCTCATAGGCTCCTCTGAACTCTGACAAAATGACAGGGTAAGAGAAAGAGGCCGGATGACTGCTCCCTGTAGGCAGGGCTCCTGGGGTTGGAGTTGTGAGGGCTGGGATTTTTCTGGAATTAAGGTCTCGGCCCTTGAATTTTTCTTTAAGAGTAACTATGCTGTAACAGTGGTGAAAAGGCAGGCAGCAGTGGTGGGAGCTCCCTAGCCCCACTCTACCATGGTGATGCTGGAGCCTTGCAAGGCAGGATGGTTAGCATGTTATGGCTCCCAGTGTGAGCATGCAGGAGCCACAGGGAGTCATGAAGCTGGGTGCTTGGTCCAAGGTAACAGAACCAACAACAAACAAAGCCCATTCCAGAACCCTAGACCTGTGTTCTCCATCATCCATCCTGTAGCAGGAACATTCACCTTGTCTCTGACCCATGCTGGGCCGGAGTCCTCCAGCCTGTTCTCAGCATAGCTCACAAAGGCAGGAAGGCTACACAGGGTCTCCATATAACATGTTCTCAGGCCCGCATATCTATATATGGCCATGATGGGCTTGGCCTCTGAGAGACACCACTCAGTTCACAGCCATTCAGAACAGACCAAAGCAGGAAGAGGAAGCCTGGACAAGGAGAAGGGTCTAGAAATGGGGACATGAGAGGGAAAAAAAGAGCAGAAGCCTATAGCAGCTGCCTAAGTGCTCTGTAATGAATAAGTGATGGCAGCCACCACCAATGTTTCCACAGGGTTGTCTAGCTAGGGCAGAAGGGGCACTAAGTGAAGAGGTTTACCACAGACCCAGCGTCTTCTGGTCTCTCATACATTCTTAATGGGCCTGGAGTGGCAGGCTGACCTGAAGGACATAGGGTGTGCCCAGAGCTGGAGTACTGAGGTCTGGGTTCCCAGCAGAGCTGATTCTGGGGGAGGGCCCTGAGAGTATATGTCATAGCACCCCTACCTGGGCATGGTGAGACGAGGCAGAGCAGTCTGGTTCCTGACTTCTTGTTCATCCTCTTAAAAAGGCTCTCAGGACCCCAGAGCCTCAGTTTACCTCCTGAAGTTAGGAAAGCTGCAATCCTGTTGGCTTTTCAGCTTCACTGGCTGGCCAGTGTGCCCCATAAACTGAGGAAGAGGGTGAAGTTTCAAGTCCCCATGGACCAATTTCTTTCCTGGGGAAGGGAAGTGACATGAGCTCTTTCCAAAGCATCTGCCACCCATCCATCCCCCAGACCACTTCTCAGCATGCAAGGCTCTACAGAAAGGAGGGCTCTGCCTTCAGAAACAGGAAAGGACTCCAGGCCCCAGAGCCTAAAACATACCAAGCTGTGTGTGGCTGGCCAGCATTGTGACTTTCAGGGTGGCCCTGTACTCCAGTCTTCCTGTATTGACTACTTTTCCTGTTGTTGCCCCAAAATACCTAAAGAAAGTCGCTTAAGGAAGGAGGGAGTGTGGGGGGGGGCTCACAGCAGGATGGGTCAGTTCACCACAGGTGGGGAGGCACAGGGGCAGGGGTATGGCTGGGTTATACTGTGTCCACTGTCTGGAAGCAGAAAGGTGAATGCTGGCTCTGGGCTTGCCCCCTCCCCCCCTTTTAAAATTTGGTCTGGGTCCCCAGTCCGTGAGATGCTGCTGCCCACATTCATGATGGGTCTTCTCTCCTCAGTTAAACCTTTTTTGAAGCTCCTCCCATAGACAGAGGCCAGCCTGGGCTACATCACACACACACACACACACACACACACACACACATACAGTGGTGTGCTTACAAGGTCATTCTCCATAAGTCAAGTTGTCAGTAGAGATAAACTAATATAGGTCACACCAGTGAGTTGTTCTCATGGCCATCTCCAAAGAATAAAGCCCCAGAACACCTGGCTCCAGACTATCTGACCCACCAAATCCCATAGAGACAGGAGAGGACCATTGCTGAACCATCAACTCCCTGTCTATAAGCAGAGATTCATGTTGTCTGATGCTCCTGCAGTGCTTGAGTCCAGGGCCGGAAACTGAGTGATAGATCCTCAAAAGAACAAAAGACATAATTGTTATGCTGTCCAGAGGGTCCTGGGCACACACAAGAAGAAACTGAAAGCAGGGACTCCAATAGGCATGCGTGCAGCCACAGTTATACAGTATGACTCCAGCAGCCAACCATAGAAGCCACTCAGGTGTCCACTGATGGCTGAGCAATAACAAATTGAGGAAGTGATGTTCATGGGTGTATGGCTATCTTTAAAAGTAAAGGGGATTGTAATGCCTCAAACATGCTTACGACTCAAAGACCTTGGTGAAATAAGCACCAACCTCAGTGTGACACACAGGAGGGACCAGCACATCTGAAAAAATAAACACAGGGACTAAGGATGCTGCCCAGTTGGTACAGTGTTCACCTAGCATGCATGGGGCCCTGGGTTGAGTTCTCAGCATCCCATAAACTGGGATGTACATCTGAAAGCAAGAGAATAAGGACTTTGAGGTCATTATCAGCAACACAGTGAATCAGAGGCCAGCCTGGGCTACACCACACACACACACACACACACACACACACACCACACCACACCACAAGAAAGTGAGAATCATCAGTCATCGTATTGTCTAGGCCTCTGAAGTGCTTGCAGTGACCCAGACAGCAAACATTAGCTATACACTTTCTATACTGACCTTTTAAATCCTTCTCGGGGCCCTATAGAGTGGCCATTGTCCCTGTGCCCATTTTGAAGGTGGGGTAGTTGAAGCTCAGGCTTTCAAGTTCCATCAGCTGGTGAGTGGCTGAGATAAAGGCAGGTGTGCCTGTTACCTCCATGCCTCCTGTGTGGTTCCTGGTGTGCTCCAGGGCTGGGGTACCTTTCTGATCCTCCCCAGCTTGCAGCAAGCCAAGTGCACTGGGTCCACTTAGCAGGTGCCCTGAGCTAGGCACTGTAATGCTGGAGCCTCACTGCCTCTTAGAGTTAGCATTATCATGCTGACAGCTGGCTGGTTGGTGAAGCAGAGTGCGCAGCTGCTGCCTCCGCAGCTCTTTGAATTAGTTTGAGCTTCCCTGACCTCCTGGAAAAGTAAATTCAACAGTAAATAAGGAGCAACACCCTGTCTCCATACCGCCATACATCTACTCATTCTGCCATTCCAGTGACGTGCCTGTGACTTCCACGTGGATAGACCAAGGCCATCCCAAGACCCCAGGAAGATCTGAGGTTCTGCAAAGTCAGAGCTATTAGTGCCATTATTAGTCCTTTGCCCTCTGACTATCCTTGAATCACATGAATATCCCCATGACAGTGGACCCACTGGGTAAGGGGACTGACCCTCCAACATCCCTAAGAATACCAACAGAACGCCCTGAGCAAGGGGATGCAGTGAGCCTGGAGGTGGCTGGCCCCCTCTGATGTTTTAAGGCAGCCACAGCCAAGGCTCTCAGTGAAATGGAGGCAATGCCACTTTCCCAAGCCTGGTACCCTTAACCTGGGCAAAGTTTAAAGCCAAGTCCCTTTAGGGGCCAGGCAATGCACCTTGTTCCCTGCCACTTTTGATGGGTGGAACCTTTTAGGGATGGCTGGCATTCAGGGTAGAAGAGTAGGGGAGATTCCATGTTGGCCCAGAGCTTGATCGTACTGTCATGGAATTCTCAAAAAGCCAGAGGTGAGCCATCCAATGCTTACTGTGTTCCCACAAAGTGTCAAGCATCGCACTAAGAGTTCTGGGAACCTTTTAACCCTCAGAACAACATATAGCATTACTCTTGATATCTCTATAAAACTGAGGTACAGCAAGGTTAAGCCTTTTTTCCAAGGTCATACAGTTGTGAGTGTCCTACTGGGGCTTTGAACCTAAGCCATGTAAGCAGGTTTCAGGTGCACAGGATTCACCCTGCTCTGCTGTCCATTAGTGACTGTGGAGCTAAACAATCAGCAAGAATTTCTATTTCCAATAATGAGGAAGCAGGCCCAGGTATGCAAGGCTCCCACAGTCAGAGCTGGGACTTGAACCCATGGCTAACTGTATGTTTTAACTCACAATTAAAACATAGCAAAGCTTTGCCTGTGTTTCATACAAGGAAATTGAGAGCTGTGAGTGACTCTCACTCACCTACAGCCATGTTCTGCAGTTGAGTGGCAGAGCCCGGACTGGAGCCCAAAGATCTTTCAAATCTAAGAAAGACACAAGTTTAGGGAAAGGACTGTCATCCTGTTAACAAATCAGGACTGGCTTTCTGAAAAGGACAGTGGTAAAGTTCGAGTGCTGAGCTGGGATTGGGGGTGACAGAAATTGGGCCATTAGCAGCCAAGAGTGGGTGGAGGGCCCAGAGAAATATGGGTGTTGGGTTTGAAGCCTTTGGCCAGCTTCATGATATCAGACAAGTCATTCCATCGTCCCTTAGTTTCCTTTTCTGGAGAGTGGGAGATCTCAGGGATCTGGGGAGGCTAATATAATTCACACAGAATGTTTGCACACTTTCTGCCTTCTGGCCCCAGCTAGAGGCCTGCTGGAGTGACATGTATGGCACACGGATTCACGAAGGCCAGAATTATATGCTGCATTTTACCTGTGGCAGTGGTGTGATTAAAACTTCATCCTTAGTCTGAGGAAATGTGATAAATACACCAGGGTGCATGGATCTTGTATCCAGGACTTCAGGTACTGAGATGTACTTAACAGTTTGGGAAGGGTCTGTGTAGAGGTGAGAGGTGCCTGCCAATTCCCATTGCGTTCAGCTCTAACCTCACTCAGAGGGTTCTAGGCACCTGCTCCTCCACCCTCTTCTACCTGACACTGCTCACCTGCATACAGATGCCCCTCTGTTATCCCTGGGGTGAGGAAATAAAAACCAAAATGCAATCTAATGAAGACCATGAGCAGCAGGTACACTGCCCACCAGGGGAGAGAGGATGGGCGTAATCTGATCACTGTGGAGGCAGATGTTCAGACCTGGGCACAGATGGCCCCACCTGCTTCACTATTTGCCTGAGAGGCAGGTGAGGTAAGGGGTACATCCAGCAAGGAGAGCCTGATCCAGTGAGGAAACTTCACTTTGGGGATGCTGGAATCTCCATGACAGCACTCTACCCAGTCTCTCAGCCTCAGGCTCTGATGTGACCTCCTAAACACCAAAGAGGTTGCCTGGGTACATTGAGATGCCAGTCAGTGATGGGACACGCATAAGGTACTGAGTTCCACTGGGGATAACAGGAAAAGGAGGACATGGACCGAATCAGGAAAGCTCAGTCACAGGGCCCAGGAATGCTGTGTGGAAGGGAATCTTCCAGCCTACCTGTCCACCTATGGGAACAGAGAAACAGAGACTGCCCTCTGGTTTGTGACCTAACCTCAACATGGCAGCATAGCTGTCATGCCCACGAGATTCCACCTGTCCTTTGTCAGCTGCCTGAGAAGGACCTGGCTGGAGAGGATCCACACCCTGCCCCATTGTGCCAGATTCTGTTCAATAGCCAGCACCACTCCTTTACCTGAGACTTGAAGGCAGATGGCCACAAGTTTTCTTCTCCCAGAGAGACTGTCTAACACCCCAGGGTAGCAGAGTTAAAAGCTGCTTACATAGTGCAACATCTGGACTGAGCACAAGACATACCAGAACTGGAAGGAGACCATGGCTTCTCCGAGGACAGGCAGAATGGTGACTTACTCATCACCTTCCACTGGAGGTGGGGTGTCCCCTGTTCTCCTCTCAGATGGAGACGGTTACGATGATAGTGGTTATGATGAAGATGAGGAGGAAAGGGTAAAGGAAAAGATGGAAGAGGGGGATACACATCAACAGAACTTCTCTGGGGTACCTGGCCAACACTCAGGGCTAGACTGAGCATTTGTGTGAATTGCATACACTATCTCACTTAATCCTTAGCCTGGCCCATGAGGTGAGTATTACCTCATGGATGAGGAAATGGAGAGCCAAGGAGGTTAATAACTTGCCTGCTTACACAGTGCTAGCAGGTGGTAGAGGCAGAAGTCACAAACTCCATATGATTAGCTTGACTCAAAGTCAGAAAACACAGAGCCAAGCAGCCAAGCCAGGAAGGTGTGGAGAAGTCCCAGAGACTGGCTGGGCCCTTTGCATAATTGGAATTGAAGTTTTGGGAGTGGGGGCATTAGCTTGCTGAGGTCAAGAGACAATTTAGCCAGACCACAGCTGTCAGCCAGAACTTAAACCAGAACCCATGACCTCCAGATGATATGAATATGACAAAGCCTCAGAAACCCACAACACAAGGCCCAGAGGGAGACTGGAAGAGTGATGTGCCCGGGCCCATCAGCTAGAGAATCCCCTCAGAGAAGTCAAAAGCAGAAGGCTGGAATGTGGGGAGCAGAAAACAGAGTGGGGAGGACAAACTCCATTCAAGCCCCAGAAGAATCTAGAAATAGAGGGAGCCCCTCCCTCTACAGGCACTGGGTCCTCAGGGCCATCCAACATTGCTTCCCCAGGTCCCACTTTAAAACACAACTTTGAGATTGGGGTGTAACCCCATCATTACAGAGCTCACCTACTATGCACAAACCCCTGAGCTGAATCCCCAGCACCACATAAATTGGGCATGATAGCACATACCAGCACTCAGGCTGTGGAGACAGGGAAATCAAAAAGTTTCAGGTCATTCCTGGCTACACAAGTGAAGTCAAGGCCAGCTCGGGATACACAAGCTTGTCCCAACAAATCATAATGGAGCAGAAAGGAACAAAACCTCTCCAGCTCACTCACTGCATTAACATATGTGAGATGCCCATCACAGTGCCTGGCAGATGGCAGATACTCGGAAGATGTGCCTCTGTTTCCTCCTTGTGATTCTGTGTTTCCAAGGAATAATATGTCCTCTGGAGGAAGGGTTGTCTTTGGCCTGTAGCATATTGAACGCTTACTCAAGGCAGAATATTGCACCACAAAGCCCTTTCACACTGCTATCCTGAGCCCTCTGAAAACCTTGATTTTCTACAAGACTCTGCAGGCTTCCTCTGCTCCCGTGACCTGTTCCATCCTTCCATGGGCTCCAGTCAGCTTTGAACCTCTCATGGTCCAGTTCCAAGGGTGTTTCCAGCCTCACCCACTTCACCTGTTAAGCATTGAGAGCCAACCCCAGGGTCTCCCAGGCTTTAAGGCCAACCCAGTTCAGGCCACACACACACACAATGTATACTCTGTAGCCATAAGAAGAGGATACCAGTGGCTCAAGGACCATCACAAGATGGGAGGCACCCCCCCAAGACCCTTCGTTTAACCCAAGAACTTCCCTCCACCAGCATCTGATGGTTTCTCCTGCCCAAGAGTCGCACTACATTGGAAATATGGTGGCATGTGGGTGAGCTATCTTCCTGCCTGCTTTTCTCACACATTCCAGGCAAAATTAAGTTTAAGGCATTGTACCATGGGTGTGACATTGCATCTGCCCATCCTTGGAGTCTTCCTCTTAGCATTAAGAAAGAGCACAGGACAGTTTTACTTCAGCCCCCAGCTCTTCCCCTTGCCAGCTGTGTGACTGGGAGCCAGTCACTTAACCTCTCTGAGTTTCAGTTCCCATAAAGTAAGATGACAGCAATCACTACATGCCTCCTGGGGTTGGTGAAAGGATTAAATGAGATAATGCCACTAGAACGACCCACATACTGCCTGGCTCACAGGAGGAGCTCGATAAATGGAAGCTGTGATTATTACACTCAAGTCCCCACCTCCAGATCAATTGCTCCATCTCTCTGCACTCCCTGTGTGATATCAGCTCTAGGCTTTGTGGGAAACGAAGCTAAGTAAAGTCCTCTCCCTGGCTAGGCTCCACCTCTGGTCATCTTGGAAGGTCAGGCCAGCCACACATGGCTGGGGGCAGGGGCTGGTTCCATTAGCAAGCGGAGAAGGAGCAAAACCATGCCTACCCCTAAGGGTCAGGCTATTCTCCACTTGGTCCTCAGACGATGGAAGGGCAGCATCTAGGAGACAACGCTAAGGGGACCAGGGCTGCCTCTTGGTTCAGAGACCCCCAGCCTTGCTCTGGGTGGCCAATTGACAATTTCCCCTTCCTGCCCCCCAGAGAAAAATGACATTATGGCTTCACCAGCCTTGCTGCAGCTCTGCTTCAGCTCAAGGGATTCTTTGAGCATCGGAGGGCAAATTCTTTTCCTCTTGGCTGTTCTCCCTAGAGCTGAAGGCATCACAGAAACATGACAGCTCCTTAGGCCTGGCTGTGGCTCCAAGGAGATACGGACGGACGGACACAGAGCAGGGTGGAAGGATGCCAGGGTCTGGGCAGGTAGGTGTAGGGTGGAGTGACAGTACAGAGTTAGGAAATGGGACAGGAGACAGGACCCTCATCTTCCTGAAAGAGTCTTTATCCCAGAGGGAGAAGCTTCCAAGCAGAAGTTCCGGCACACCATTCATTACAGAAGTGCAGGGTGGTGGTTAGAGGCCACAGCCTGACCAGCAGTCAGCTGAGCTCTCTCTCCCATGCCCCTCCCGAGACTGAGAGACAGACAGATCAGTCTTGTTCTCAGTGTGGCTGGAACTGCTGAACAAGGCGCAGGCTACAGGAGAGCCAGAGGCAGGACATGGAGCCAAGGCACCCTGCTAGCAACATGGCCCATGAGGAAGCCCCATGTGCTGACTATGTGCTTCCTGTAGCTGCACCCCAGAAGAAGTGTTCTGACTGCACTGGAAAAGCTGGGCCAGGTAAGAGGTGCTGACCACAGAGTTCTGGAAGGGTCCCTAGGGAGCTGAAGAAGCAGGAATGTTGTCTAGAGAGCTGACAGGATGCTCACAGATCCAAGGCAATGAGCCAAAAGCCTAGAGTCAGGGGACAGAAACGGGTAACCTGGGGTAGCAGATCATCTGTTCCTTCCAGTGTGGACTTGCTGGTCCCCACTCCTGTGCTCACAAAGCACCATCTTGATGAATAAATGAGTGAATGAGCAAATGAATGAACGGGTGAGCCAATATTAAAGCTAGAAGCTGCAAATGGAGGGGGCAGGATAACTTCTTTTTCAGAATCCTAAGAGTGCTTTCCATTGGATCTCTGTATCCAAGCATGTCTGGTGCACTTTTATAGCAGGACAGTGTCTCTCTCCAGGTCTTCACCCTCCAGACACAGCACACTGCTATCATTGAGAGAGCGCTGTTCTAAGAGCCACCAGACGTTTGCCTCTCAACCCTGTTACTGGTTGCCATAAGGCCATGGACAAGTCTTCCCCAAGTTTTAGGACACTTCCTTTGTAGGTGGTAGGGTCAGGCAAGGTCCTCGATGCCCCCATAGAGGGTGACTGTCCTGTGTTTCTAGAAGATGCAAGCAATTGTTGAGCTATCTCTGTCACATCTGTGTTCCCTTCTTTGTCTATACAGCCCCAGGACTGAGGCAGAACCTGTGCTTTAAATGCTCCTGTGCCTCCATCAGAATCCCTGGCCCTGAACCAGAGTAGCACACAAGCTTATGGGTTCCAGCACTGGAATGGCTAGCAGGTGATGGGTCCAGTCCAGAGCCATCATCAGACAACTCAGTTCAGAACCATAAGTATTTATTAATCAAGTACCCATTGCGTACAGACCACTATACTTGACACAAGAGCCAGGAAGGAGTCTGCCAGGAAAGTATTCAACATCCCCCTCTCCTTCTGCTGTGAGCAGCTACCCCCCCCCCACCAACTAGGACACACACACTCTCATCCTGAGAAGAATGCCCACTACCCCAGCAGCTGTGAGCTCTCCAAAACAGAGGGGGCTGGGCACACTATCTGGGCAGTAGGCTGCTGCCACCAGCTGGGCTGCGTTTTGCCAGGTAGACAGGCTGGAAGGGCAGACCACAGCTCTACAACAAGTGTCAGGGGTGGGCTATTAGAGGCTCCCTCCAGGGCTCCTTCTTGCTGAGCATTTCCTGAGCCCCACAGCCACCAGCATCCCTCCTCTTCTAATTATGCTTCTCCATGTGTTCACTCCCCTCAGTCTGAAGCTGGTTTGCCACTGTGACTGCAGACTGCACTGGCCTCTCCAGTTAGGTGGCACCAATGACAACAGAGCTGAGGGGGTGTCAAAAATGTCCATTTCCAAATGGAGGAGCCCCTCCCCTCCCCCAAGATGCACTCTCTCCGATGCCAAATGCACTTTGCAAGCCACTGGAAGAGGGAGCGAGGACTGTCTCCTGCTCGGAGATGAAGCCCTCCTTCCTCTGTCTCCAAACTCCATTAAGCATTCTGGAAGAGATGGAAATGATTATGGAGAGAGAGAGAGAGAGAGAGAGAGAGAGAGAGAGAGAGGATGAGAGCAAGGGAAAGAAGAGGGAAAGGGAGGAGAGAGGGTGGTCCAGGCCCAGTATGGACACACACACACACACACACACACACACACACCACCGATCCCCTTATCTGATTAAAGATCCAAGGAAAGTCAAAAGCTTCAGGAAAATTAAAATGACCTACCAGGTTGCCCAGCCAAGATCAGCAGGCAGATTACAAAGCTCATGTCCAGTGGGGATTTCCTCTGTTCTAGTGAGTCCACTGGCTCTGACCTTAAACTCAAAGGCAGAGAATCATCTAGGGTGGAGGAGCTCAGGATGACCTAGACCTTAAAGCAAGAACCCTATGGTAGGCATCTGGTATCTGTGCCTGATTTTTCTGCAAAGCCCACAAGAGAGAACACAGACAGACAGGCACTTTCATTTACTCAGAAGCCTAGAAAGGTGAGTGTTTCTCCTCCATACGAGAAACATTCTCTGGTGTCTGGTTCTTGGCACTTCCCAAAATACAACAGCAGCTTCATCACAATGCACCGACCCATGAACAGCACACCAAGAATGCTAGAGCCCCAAATGATCTCCCACACATATCTTAGACCAGCACCTTCTCCCTCTAGGTCTCAGCATCCCCTACTATAGGATGGGTGGAATGATCTAGACAGGCTTGGGCATGCATGACAAGGTTGTAAGAGAGCCTGGGAACAAGATGGCAAACCACACAAAGCAGTTGCATCCAACTGAGGACTCTGTCCCAATGAGACAGAAAAGGACAGGGTTGAAATGGCTCACTTTGTGAGCCAGCCCAGGACTGGACTGATAGGGAGAAGAAAGTTTAAAAGCTAGACACCCACATACGATGGGAGTTCCCTTCCAACATGCCTACAGAACCATTTGTTAAGTGCAGGACCATTATTTGAAAACATCCCAGAATATGTATGTTAGGAAACTAACAAGTTGCCTGACATTGAAAAGATATTATGTACATGGTGTCAGATAGCTTAATCTGCACACACAACTTTTCCCCCCTGATTGAAATATTTTGTTGTGTTTGTTTGTTTGCAAAGAGTTTATTTTGTATCGTGTTGCAACCAGGCAAAGGTATTAACTCGGCAACTCAGTTAGGCCTAGAAGGGCAGAAGGGCACTGCAGATTGTCTGGACACTCTGGTTTTGTGGGAGCTGGTTAACCCTGGGCAAGGCCACTCTGGGTCCTTGGGAAGCACCAACTGCAGCTGCATAGTCCGTTTCTGTATTCTGCAGAACCACTAAAAATTTGGGCTTCATGGGTGCTAGACATAAATCACTCAGTCTACTTGAAGTGATATTTGACTTCTGGCAAGTTTGCCCATAGACCTGTTGTAGCCTAGCCCTGGCAGATTGAGTATCATTGTTCCAAATCTTCATGCTTTCTCCCATGTCAGCTGTAAGATGTTCTTCTCAGCCTCCTACTCCTGGATTGTGAAAGGAAGGTGCTGCTGATGGCATGCTGAAGGTGATGAGAGGCATCCTACATGGTAGACGTCAGGGAAGACATACACACTTCCTTGTTCACTGAGTATGCATCCCACACACAGAGACTAGGTAGGTTCCTAGGATGCCAAGACCTGTGTCAGGTGTTAGGATCAACTTTTCCTTAGTGTCTTGCTCCTGAGCAATATGGCAAAGGAAAAAAACCACAAGAACAAAATGTCTCAGGGACCTTTGTTTAGATGGCTTTATGCATGGGTTTCTTTCTATTTCTCTTTCTATAAGCTCTCCTTGGAGGACCATCTCTTTCAACAGACTTCTGTCAGACATTCAGGTGGAATTCTTTGCCCCACTTGCACAGGTCCTTCACATTCCATTCTTGTCTGCATCTGTTTCTGGAGCTTGTTTGTGCCAGGCATCCTGCTGCGACACATTTTAGTAACTCCAGTCCTAAGAACATCCCTGGGGATGGACAATTCTCTCTCCATTTTGTGACTGACATTCGTGGCTTAGTCAACAAGATAAGTAATTGGCCTTAGATATTAGAGCTCACTCGGGTGCAGGTAACACTGGAAGCCTGACTTCAGGGGGTAGAGCCTCCTTGCCAGGTGATGGCTTTCCCTGCCACTGCTGGTACTGTTGCCACAGCTTTTGCCCTTGGCTCTGCTCAGGGGTCCCTTGTCTTGCAAACCCTTGGCCACAATACACCTTTTTATTACCCTTGATTAGAGCCTGAAAATATTAAGTGTGGAATTCCAGAAAGTAGCTTGATAAACCCATCTAGCATGCAGCAGCCATGAATGGGCTAAGAGCTGATATGTCAGGGACAGATGGGCTCTGGATACACAGGAGTACTTACATTCTTGCATAGTGGACTTCAGGACCGTGGACAGAGTCAACAGTGCAATCCATATCCATGGAAGGGAAGACAGAAGAGCAATCATTTCAGAGGATTAGGCATGGTGAGAGGCAGGCAGCATGTGAGTAAAGAGCCACAAGAAAGGGAAGGTGGCTCCAAAGCCAAGTGTTGCAGAGGGGGCCTGGCCACTTCTCCCTCTGTTCTCTTCATTTTTTCCCTTTCAGTTAATCTCTGCTGGTTGCAAGGCAATTTTTATTTGTTGTTTTTCAAGACAGGATTTCTTTGTGCAACCATCCTGGCTGTCCTGGAACTCACTTTGTAGAGGCTGACCTCAAACTCACTGAGATCAACATGCTTCTGCCTCCCAAGTTCTGGGATTAAAGGTGTGTACCACCACCACCTGGCTACCAGACAATATTTTAAAATATAAGTCAGATCAATAATTTCTTTGCTCTGACTTTTGGGGTCCTTCCCTCCATGCTCAGAACACCCAAACTTCCTTACACCAGCCTTCAAGGTAACATTACCATGTCCTTGTTAATTCTGGTCTCATCTACTCTGACTCCCTTCCTTCCCAGAAACACTGGGTCTCTCTGATACTCCTTGAAGATGCCCAGTGCACTGTTACCTTGGGACCTTGACACCTGCTACTCTCACACCTAACATCCCAACATCCATGCCTCCCTCCTTCCACTCCACCTCAGTTCTAAACTTAAATCTTACGTTTTCATGGATGACCCAGACAGTATGCCTCTCCCATAACAACCACCCCGCAACCTGCTTCTTTTCCATTACACTGAGTTTGTGCTTGTTAATTGTCTGCCACTCATTTGGATGCAGGCTCCATAAAAGAAGAGCATTTTAGTTAGGGTTTCCAATGCTGTGATGAAACACCATGATCGAAAGCAAGTAGGAGAGGAAAGGATTGATTGGGCTTGCACTTCCACATTATTGAAGGAAGTCAAAGCAGCAGCTCAAGCAGGGCTAGAATCTGGAGGCAGGAGCTGATGCAGAGGTCAGATGGAAGGGGGCAGAGGAGGGTGTGGAGCTGCTTACTGGCTTGCTCCCCATGCCTTTCTCTGTCTGCTTTTTTAGCAGACTAATCATTAGGACCATCAGCCCAGGGATACTACCACCCACAATGGACTGGGCCCTCCTACATCAATCACTAAGAAATGCCCTACAGCCAGATCTTATTGGGGCATTTTCTCAATTGAGGTCTCCTCCTTTGAGACAGCTTTGGCTTGTGTCAAGTTGACATAAAACTAGCGAGCACAAAGGGCGCTTTAATACTTTGTTTAAAGGTTTCCTCTCTAGTGCCTAATGCATTCCATCATGCCCAACATAGGATAGGGAGTCAGTTATATTTGCTGAATGAGTGAGTGAAGCCAAAGGGGAGAATCACCTCATTCCTGTAGAAACCAGAAACAGGAGGTTCCTGACAGCCTCTTCTGGACATGGCCTGACAGGATGGAGCAGACTAAAGCAGCAAGGAGGCTCATGAGGAAAGAAAGTGTAACAAGGAATGAGCACGTGGTACCTATAGAAGGAAGAAAGGTTGGTCAGTGCCTGTGTCAAGGATGCAGGACACTTAAATATACTCTTGTCAAGAAAGAGAGAGTTGGGGCTGGAGAGATGGTACAGTGGTTAAGAGCACTAACTGTTCTTGCAGGGGACACAGTTTGGTTCCTAGCACACACATGATGGCTAAAAACCATCTCTCACTCTAGTTCCAGGAGACCCAACACTTTTCCAGCCTCCATAGGCATTGCACACACATGGTGCACAGATATACATAGAGGTAAAACAAGCATGCACATGAAATAAAAATAAATAAGCAAATAATTTAAAGGAGAATGAGCTGAGGAAGAGGGTGAGGCTGAAAACACAGAACAGGGTACAATTCAATTGTCAACCTCAAAAGACATAAAAGAGCTGTAAGGTGCTTACAAACAAAACAGATTATCCGTGTCCCGCACCATTCACCTTCAGTATGGGAAGGCTGTGTGCTCATGGGAAATGCAGCCCCAAGGATCTCTGAGTGTTCTCTTTTTCTCTGTCTAGGCCACCTCACCTGGAATCCAAGGCTGAAGAGTCCTGCTGCCTTCACTGCAGGGAGAGGCAAGGAAGACCTCCTTTGCAGAGTGTCTGGCACTTGGGGATCACTCAACAAAGCCATCCTTCTGAGGCTACAAAAGATGGCTCAGCAGTATGAACCGTACTGTTCTTTCATAGGATCCAAGAGTCCACTTCCTACTACCCATGTCAGGTGGCTCACAGTTGCCTTTAACTCCAGCTCCAGGGTACCTCAATACACATGTGCATTTTCTCTCTCTCTCTCTCTCTCTCTCTCTCTCTCTCTCTCTCTCTCTCTCTCTCTGTGTGTGTGTGTGTGTGTGTGTGTGTGTGTGTGTGTGTGTGTGTGTGTGCCTCTGTCACACACACATACACAGATACACATAAATAAAAACTAATTTTTAAAATATGGGTCCTTCCCCTCTAAGTTCCTATCTGTTCAGACAAGAAGGAAATGTGACAATGACTCCCTTAACAACATCAACCAACACCAGACCATGTGTTTCTTGTTTGCAACCAGTGAGTGGAACCCATAGAATCATCTTCTGGTAACACAACAGGGAGCAGGGATGCTGACAGTCCCCAGCATCACACCTCAAGCTTTCCCGAGTAAGGGGTGCTCGGCACCTACACCAGCCCAATCATGAGTGTCCTGAGAGGCTGGAGAATATTTGGAGACCTTTATACAGCATAATCCTCTGTTATCACAACCCCCAAATGCTCAGGCCACCAGTATTGGAGCCCCAGAATTTAGCAAATAATGAAGAGGATGGGTTCTATGTTTGATAGTTTGGATTTCCCACACACACACACACACACCTCTGCCTCTAAACCAGCTGTGTCACCTCTGGCAAGTCACCCCTTCTCTTTGAGCAAAGTAGATCTCATACTCTCACTTCATCTATGGAGAAACTGAGATTCAGTGAAATGAAATGACAGGCTGAGGCCAGGTGGCACAGGCTGTCAGTCAATCTCAGCGGGAAGCCAGGACCTAAGGAAGCAGAAAACACCTGGGGACACTGCAAAGACATGAAAAGGGCCAGAAGAGCCACAGTAATTTGGAAGTACCTGAGTGCAGGTGCCAAAAAACCCACAGGCACCTTTTCCTGGATGGAGTTTCCCAGATCCCACAAGTATGGAAGGAGGCCCTGGGGAGAAACAGAAAACTGAATAGCTTGCCTCCCTCCCCTCCTTCCAGCTCATCTCCTTTGTTTCCATGGGATGGACCCAACCAGAAACCAGAGGGGGTCCAGGAAGCCCATTAATGCAGAGGGAAATAAAAGATGTCACTACACACAGCTAACTCTTAAATGGCAAAAAAATGAACTTCTACACAACAAATTTCTTAAGGTGTCTTAGAAAAAGCTCATGGAATTCGTGAATGGATGGGTGGGAGGAAGAATGAGTGCTGACTGAATTGGCTGGCTGGCTGGCTGGTAGGAGGATGAATGGATCTATGTTGCATGAATGCTGGATGGCTAGATGATAGGATGGATGGAGAGATGGATGGATGGGTGGGTTGGTGCACATATGGCTGGATTAATTCCTTCACACTTCATTCATGTGGTTTTGATTAATCTCATCACCTGCTTGAAATATTAGGCTTCTTGGGTTTATTTCTAAGCCATAAATGGGTTCTAAGAATAAAAGCTTCCTTACCAGTGTCTAAGTCCTCATAGGAGTTACCTGTCTCTCTCTCTGGCCTCTGGCTCATTTTTCCTGCTACTGCTGCTGCTGCTAGAATGGTTCCTCCTTCCAAGATGCCAGCCCTGAGCCAGGACAACCCACATGCTGCTACAAACAAAGTGAAGAAAGGGCTGAGGTCAGAGGGGCCAGTCCTGCTCCCTCCCGCTGGGGCTGGGGTGCATGCTGAGGCAACCTGCTTCTCTGCCAGCCTGGGGAGCTGCAGGCTGACAGGGAGGGAAGTGGAAAGGCAGGATGTTCACTATAATTATTTTCATTGATTTGTCTGCTCGGATCCCAAGTGCTGCGAAGCCATTGTGACATTTAATAAAAATAATTCAAGGTAAAAATACCTCTTCCTCTCTGCTTCCTCCCTCCCGTCTCATTAACACCACCTCGGGTTTTCTGCCTCTCTGTCTGCTGAGTGCCCTGGGCAAGTGAAGTTGGAGCTGGACCACAGGAGAAAAGCCTGAGAACTGAAGTCTGGAGACCCATGGCTAGGACTGTTGTATTTTCACCTGATTGTTCCTCTCTGAGTGTTGGCTGCCTCTCCCTCTCCCCAAAACTGAGATAGCCTAAGCCAAGCGTGCAAGGTTCTGTCTAGAGCCTTGCAAGGTTGTATCTAGAGCCAGAACTCCCAGGGACAAAAGAGCATGCTTTCCCAGCAGTCTCTGATATCCGGCTCTTACCTGCTAATCTCATTTCTGTTCTCCCCCGATTGGCCATGGAAATGGCCACACACACACACACACACACACACACACACACACACACACACACACACTTCCTTTCCCTTCTCGTTCTGCTTGTCATCGTGACACACAATATTCTACCCATAATGGAGCAGGATAAACTGAGACACCAAAGTGACCATCTTGACACCCTGTCATGCCCCTCCAACTACACTCAGGACCTTGAGTCCTGACAGCACTCTGCCCTTTACTACTCTTCAGGAAACTGAGGCACAAGGTCATCAAGTGGAGACACACAGTCAGGAAGTGCCAGAGCTGGATTCTGCCATGGTCTGGAGGTTGTGGAGGATCTCCCAGATCTAGTCTGACTCAGCAGAGTTCAGGAAGCAGGGAAGGAAACCGTATCCTGAGCCGTCCTAGCTTAGTGAGTCCTAAGAGCACGTGGAGCCATCTCAGGCTGCCAGAAGCAGATGTAATCAGGGTGACCTCGCCTTTTCCACAGATTCATTAAAGTCTGTGTTCTGGGGTAAATGATTGCTTTCCCCTGGTCCTGCTGAAGAAAAAAAAATCGATCACCTCCTTGTAGATATATAATGGGACAGTTGGCAATTAGAAAACATTTCCCCCAGGCAGGCACTGGGAATGGGACTTGAGACACTTCCCATGTTCTGACAGTAGCATCCTCTCAGTGGGTTTCTGGCCAGGCCTCCTGGCTTACAGAAGACTGGAGAAGTCCTGGGTTGGGTTCAGGGACATAGCTGGGGATTCACCTGTGTCCCTGGGGTTCTAAATTCCATCTCTGATTGCTGTTGGGACCTCCTTGAAGCTGCCACTCTCCCCCCTCCCCCACTCACCCCTGCCTGATGACTAATGGATTTTTCTCTATACTGAGAGATTTACTAAACAACTGAACTAGGACGCATTAAGTCTGTGGGTTTGGAGGTTTGTTTCAGAGCAATTCTCGCCCGGAGAACTGGCTGCTGAAATTAAGATGCATTCTTCTCAGCAAATATTGATTTCAACTTGAAGCAAATCCGAGAAGCTGCTTGCCGGATTTAAGCTCCGGCAGCTGCAATATGGACCGAAAGAGGGGTCACCAAGGTGCTCCCCACTAGAGAGGCCCAGAAAACAAGGCAATGGAGAAAACATAGCTAAAGCAGAGTTAGAAAGTACCATAAGGCCAACCAAACAGAAACTCATTTGAGACTCACAGGCTATTACCAAATGGGGAAGGTTACCATTGGTGCATATATTGTGATCGCACCAACTATACACACTTCTGGTGGGATGGAATTCACATAGCCATAACCAGGATCTTGGGCTTCCCTCCAAGCTAGACCCTGAGGTGCCCTCCTTCCTGGAATCTTGACTTAACCAACTCTGTCTTCCCTCTGTTTCCTCCAGGGTTTCAAGCCACTAGGACAGCCACATGTATCTTCTCTCCCTCAAATGTTTCTGCCTTGCTTTTCTTTCTTTCCCAAACCCTACCAGGGACCAGGACCACATCTTGCACAGCCCCTGAGGTCTACAGTAACAAGATCTTGGGACCTTGGAAAAATTAAATTAGTGGGTAGAAGTTCTTGATCTAATTCACCAGCCTTTTAGTTGTAAGATGTGAGCAAAGTACTTCCTCTCTGGGCTTCAGTTGTCTCCCTATTAAGAAGCAGAAAAGGGGATTAGACTGGACAGCCCGGAAGAATTTCCTCAGTTACTAAAATTAGAATACAGCTGTTGTGGTTCTTAGTTCTAGATAATGCCCGTTCACCCCCAGCTTTCCAACACACGACCAAGGTTCTTACAAGAGCAATGTTAAATCAGTGCTCATCTCTTGGTTCCCTAGACAAGGCAGCGGAATTCTTGGGATACCCAACAGGCTAACACAAATAGAAGAGGCCACAATCTTTGATATAAAAGACATTTGGACACAACCTCAAACCATATACAGGGGAGACCAGTAAGCACAGAGGTACCCCCATCCCTCACCAGCTGTTATAACACACCTAGAATAGCAATTTCTAAATAACATATGAAGTGCTAGTGAGAACTGATGACAGGAACAAGGTCTCTGCTCCACAAAGCAAATTTGTTGGTTTCTTACAGAGTTAATGCATGTATCACATGACCTGGTTACTCTACATTTAACTAGTCACCCAAGAAATGCAAAAACTTGTGTTCATCTCAAAGTCTCCCCAAGAGCATTTGCTGTTATTCTATCCATTATTTTAAATATACATGTGCTAACAGTTTGAGTGCCCTTCCATGACAGCATGGGAAAACTGTGGTTCACCCATACAATGGAAAACCCCTCAGCTATAGAAAGTGAGTCACTTCTGCTATGTGCAATGAGATCTGAGATGAATCCCAAGGGCATTTCACTAAGTGGTCAAAGCCTGACCCAAAAAGCTATATATCATATGCTTCCGCCTCTGAGACGTTTCAGACAAAGGCATACAAGAGAAATGGATGCGCTGCTGGGGATTGCCAGAGGGAGGCAGTTGGAAAGGGGGTGGGTCAAAGGATGCTATGGAGAGTGATGGACATACTGTGTTCCATGATTGTGAAGGCAGAGGCAGAACGCTGCATTTGCCATGATCCATGAAACTGTTCCTAACAAATCTATGTTGATTCTGAGTATAAACCTAGAACTACGGTTTTTAACATGAAAATAAAAAAGTAGGATGGGAGAGAAAATGTCAGCATGGCCATTTTGACAGAGCACTGCTAAACTGACAGCATCCAATCAAAATGGCGGTCTGGTGGGACCTTTCCCCTCATGCCTTCTCTTCCCTCTGACTTCTCACCTCTAGGGTCTCTGGGATGGAGATGTGAAATGTCCCTGCGATGATTTTCAATGTTTTACATCTTCCACCTAGTGTCCTGTTTAGAAGTGTCTGTGGCAATGGAGGACAGGAGCACACCCTTGCTGGGACACCCTAACAAGGCACTGCCCATAGGATCTTGTGCATACAGAGTGGGCTGCTCGTGGTAGAGGTTATAGAGCCCCTGACTGCCTTTCACTTTGTGTAGCTAGAGCTCCATGGAAGAGAGGCAGGGGTAAATACTGGTCTAGCAGGTCCTACAGAGAAAGAAGGAATCCCTTTGAAGATGCTGTGGCAGAGAGGAGAAGAGCATGGACCTAGCCCGTGGCACACAGCTTTGGTGGCCACTGGTAGTTTGATGGGCCCATCCACCTTCCCACTTATTGACTGTGGGATCCTGGACAGGGTTAGTTATGGATGGTGGAAGCCCTGTCTTGACTTCTTCATCTGCAAAACCAGAGGAAGTGGCATCACTGAGGCTGTGAAGGTAAGAGCCGCCACGGGCTTGGCTCATAGGTGCTGATCATTGTGTGCCTGTCACTGTCTTGTGAGCTCGGGATACAGATAAAGGTGGCATTGTCAAGCATTCACATTGCAGGAAGCAGAGGCAGATGACAATGAAGAACCCGCTCACAGTAGCTGTTAAGGAAATGCTGGAGAGAAAGGTCTAGAAACTGAGGGGATAGGGGGAGCTGCTTCATAGAGAACAATGAGGGGAGGGCCTTGTCAGGGCAGTGACATCTGAGTAGAAATGGGAAGAAGTGAGCCAGAAGGGAGCCACCCAGGCAGAGGGCATAGCATTAAGCAGTGGCTCTGAGAGAGAGCCTGCCAGAGCTGAGGATGGGCTCACCAAGAAGCTAGGGTAGCTAATGTGGAGTTGCCATCCAGTGAGGGGCTTGCAGACAAGTGGGTTTTATCTGTCATTCACAGTATTACAGAAAGGCACTGTAAAGAGCCAGCCACAACAGGAGGCAAAAGCCATGTGGGGAAGCCCTGTTAGCAAGTCACCATGTGAGCTGGAAGAGAGCTGGCTGTGTCTTGAATGAACAGAGACACACATGTCTGCTCAGAACAGAGCCCAGCACACAGAAATTGCTCAGTGCTACCCAGCACTGTGGCCAGCAGCATCATCTAGGGTGTGAGGTCAGGGGACCTCAGCCTTGGTCCTCAACAGGAGCAAATAGCAGGCCCACAGAAACCCAGAACAAAAGTTTTACACACACACACACACATACACATACACACACACACACACACACACACACACACACACACACACGAGAGAGAGAATCTGTGAGAACTTAGTTTTCCTTCCATTTTCTTCATGCATGTATGCATGTTTACATGTGTGTGGGCACATGTGTGAGTATGAATGCATGCTTATGTGTGTATGCATGCATGTTGAGACACAAATTGATGTCATGAATCATCCAGGGCCACTTCTACCTATTTATTGAAGCAGGCTCTCTCATTTGGACCCAGAGTCCACCTATGAAGCCAGTCTTGCTAGCCAGCTTGCTCTGGAGATCCCCTACTCTCTGAGGCTGCTGAAGCCACCCAGCATTACCTGTGTTCTGGGGATCTGAGTTATTGTCCTCATGCTGCATGGCCATCTCCCCAGATCAACAGAGCTTCTTGGCACGTATATTAATTTGGAGAAAAATCTAAGTGGGAATGTTCTGAGTACAGTAGAGTTCCCAGCATCGATGGGAAAGTCAGAAGATGGCCCACCCAGAGTGGGGCCAGTTGTTATTCTGTGGGACCATATCATTTTAACCTCAAAATATGTGCCATTCTTCACATACCCTTGGGACATTCACAAGCTTGATTGTGACACACGTGTGGTCAGTCCCCCAGCACCTCTGTTCAACTTTTCCATGTGGACAGATTAGTTCCAGGGCTCAGCAGGAACTTGGACCCCACACCCACTCTGAGGACCTGTGCATCTTTGAATTTCCAAGATGCAGACTCAAACAGCTCAGAAATCATATCTTTGGCCCTTTTAGTAACAAAAGTGAGATTCCATCTCAGCTGTCACAGAAAGCAGTGATTCATGAGGAGGTGTCACCTCTTGTGGCCACTGCTTTTTGCAGATGCAGTAATGGTGTGCTCTTATGTGGTCAAAATTTCCAAATTTATCTCAGGGAAAAACACAAATCTATGCCAAGCAATTTGACCTTCTGGAAAATTTCAGGCTTTCTATCCTAATAGAAAGTCCATCAGACCTTTCTCTCTCATAGTTAGCCTCTGAGACATCCTTGGAGAAAAGACACTTGCCTTCTCTTTCTTATTTTCTCTCTGTCTGTCTCTCTGTCTCTCTGTCTCTCTCTCTGTATGTGTATGTGTGTGTGTGTGTGTGTGTGTGTGTGTGTGTATGTGTCTGTGTGTGTGTACTAGGGATTAACCATAGAGCCCTGTGAAATTATCTTGTTTAAACCATACCCCCAAACCTCTTTTTCTATTTGAGAGTGGATCTCATTAAATTGACCAGTGACCCTAAACTCACTATAGCCCACCCATGCATGCCTGTAACTTGTGATCCTCCTGCCTCAGCCTCTCAAGCAGCTGGCATTATAAGTCTGAACTCCCAGACTTAGTCAGGGGGATAAAGCTCATTCTAAAATTAGGAAATGACAAAGTACAATACAAAACCAGAGAATCTCTAAGCCAGAAATGAGAAAACTACTGCAGATGACACTATATTTCTGAGTTGGAGTCAATACAACAGGGCAGCTGATTAAACAGGCTCCCACTGGTCAGATACAGTAGTGTTTCATCATCAATGATGTTTAAATTCACAAGTTCATTACGATATGCAAAGACTAAAATAAATTGTGGTGGTCTCTGAAGGAGCTAAAAACCAACACATTATTTTTTGAGAACTGGCAAAAATAGAGTGAATCAAACATGCATCCTGTTGTCTCTGTGTATCCCAATGCTTGCTTTTGGGAAGGGTTGCTGGGAATTGAATTTACTACCTCATGTATGCTAGCCAACTGCTAACTGCTCTACCAGTGAGTTCGATTCCCAGCCCTCTATAGCTCTTTATTTTTATGGTAGGATCTTGCTAAGTTGCCCAGGCTAGCCTTAAACTTCAAATTCTCCCACCTGCCTCCCAAATAGCTAGGATTATAAGCCTGTGCCACAAGGCCCAGAGGTGATACTTCAAAAGAAAAAATAATTGTGCAGATGTACTACATTACTAATAAATTGAAAATAATGATGATGGTGGTGATGGAGATGATGATGCTGGTGATAATGGTTACAATGATGTTGGTGATGAATAAGTGATTGATAGTAAACTAGAGGGTGGGTCTTTGCTGTATCATTTCATGGCAGTTAATGAATTACTAGATCAAGAAAAGACAAACACTCATCAATAACCCTTAAGGAAGAACATAGGCCACCATGCAGTGGCCTTGGGGATAGTAAATCAAGCCCTAAATTGATTACACTTTCAGACCGACCTTTCCTCCTCTTTACAGGAAATTTGGGGATATAAGAACACATTATAGAGGACCACAGCATTTGGCAAGAACAGACTATAGGGGCAAGAACAAGCCTGAGAAATTATAGCTAAAAGAAGATATAAGAGATATGTCAGTCAACCAGGCTGAAAAGACTATGTGATTTCTGGAAGTGACAAGCAAAGATGAAGAAGGAAAAATCTATGAGGGCATCAAGGGCCCTCATTGTATGGGTCAGCTATATGATGAAACTGAAGAATTACTGTTCACTTTTTCGTAAACATAAACAATTACTACTGCTGCATTGAAAGCCACCCAAAACTTAATAGCTTAAATGAATAACTGTTTTGTTCTTTCATGATCCTATGAGTCACATATGTAAGCAGACATCAGCTGGGCTGTCTCATGTCTATTCTACATGCATGCAGATGCCAGAAGAGCTGAGGTTACATGTGATTTTGAACCACCTGACCTAGGTACTGGGAGTTGAACTACACTCCTCTGAAATAGCTGCCAAAGCTTTTAACTACTGAAACATTTTTCTACCTATCATCTAACATCACCACCTATATTTTGTCTATTATCTATCACTTCTATCATCTATCTAGTTTTCTTGTACTATCAATTCTTTATCTCTCTATAACCTATCATTTATCTATTTATCACCTACCTACCTACCTGTTAACTCTGGTCATTTTTTTACATGTCTGTCAATTATATCTCTTTATACTCATCTACCTGTAGTGATATATTTGCCTGGTCACCTGTAACAGTGGCCACCAATTTTGGGCCTGGTTACAGATTCGGACTTGACTGGTTAAAGGGAAAGAATCAGGTCTTCAGGGTGGGGGTGGGGTGCTGAGGTCTCAGAGAGCATCGAGGAGGCAGGGCTACTTGTTGGAGCAGGAAGGCCAGAACAGTCGCTTGCTGTTTTCTATGTAAGTTCTTCCATGAATAAAATTCCACTAACCATTCATATTGGATCTAGTGAATCCTTACTTTCCACACCTTCATCTACCCACTTACGCTTTTCTGTCTCTGGACTCTTATCCCCAAGGAAGCCAGCTCCTTTGCACCAGTTGAAATATCCACAACAAGTAGCAAAGAGCAAGAAGGGCCCAGTGGGCAGGTGCCTCTGCCTTGTATTTTTTATTGTCTCATTGGTCAAGGGAGTCATCTTGCTCAAATGAGTGCCAGAGAAGAGTTCTCAAGGGTGTTCGACCGAGCCTGGCTCCTTGGAAGTCATTACCAGAACAACCTGCTCCAGTGAGATACCATCAGCAGAGCGGATATCTTTAAAGGAATCTAATCATCTAGACATGCATATTAACACATTTCCATATAAAATAATACACTTGAATGTAATTGGGGTGGGAAGGCGGGAAGGAAGGAGTAGGTGGATAGAGAGATGGAACAGGGGTGGCCAAGAATGTATTGGAGTTGATTTATGAGCATGTGGTGGAACGTTTGATTCTTTTTGCTACCCTCGCTTATATTTGAAATCTTTGATGATAAAAGGGTTTTCTTTTGGACAGCTGATCTATGTCCCACCAGCACCAGGAGAACCCAAAGGAGACAGCCACAACATCCCTATAGTAGCTATTTCCAGAACATGGTATCTTGCTTCCCAAAGTCATGGGAGTGAGATGGGAATTGGGGAACTTTCTAGGTGCCTTGTATCCTTTCCACCTCTGGGGTGTAAAACTAAACAGTTTGTATAAGCAATGTGGCAAGGTAGATAACTGCAAACCCAGAGACCCAGGGCTGTTATTCAGTCACTAGCATGCACTCTTCATCAGGTTGTTTTGAGATTTAGGACATGAGCCAGTTTAGGATGACAAATTGCAAAACATTGTGATGGTGAACTGAAGGACAGTACAAGGATGCAGGGGACCTGAAGGGTGCTGGTGAGAGGCAGTGGCCTCTTTGACAGGTAGTTAGAGGAGGAGATGCAGAAAGAGGAGTAGGAAGATAAAACGGAGGAAGAAGCAAAGAAAAAGAAGTACAGCAGATAAACATCCTCCTAAGACTCCACCCATATCCCTCACTTACAGACTAAACACTCACTGGAAAGAAAATGGAAATACATAAAAGCTTCAGAGTTAGTTTACTTCTTTACAGTGCTGGATATCATTCTCCCAAATCATTTACTGAGTACCTAATGTATGCCAAACTCTATTAGATGCTAGATGAGAATTGACAGATTACAGAAGATGTGTCCTATCGTAAATGAGTACTTTTCCAAATAGAAGATGTTGTGACTCAAGCTGGCTTATACAAACCATGCGATTAACAGGATAGTGTATCTGATAAGTGTGGTGGGGGCTTCAGACACATCTGGATCCAGGTGTTTCAAGGCTGTTGTCCAGAAGTTGCCTCTATCCAGCTCTTAACAAACTTCCCTTTAAGTGGGTGTCATTCCCGGGGAATTTCCTACTGGAAACAACAGGCTTGTATCCTACCTCTTTGGGAGCGAACACCTCAGGTTTGGAGCTTCCAGAACCAGCCTGGTACCATGTGCATTCCCAGAAGGAGAACAAATGCTCTGATAGGCTGGTGTGATCTGGCCCTGGCCTTGTGCCTGGGAAGAGCATGAATCTAATCATCCACACAGATGGAACAGCAAGAGTGGTCCCTCAAAGGAGAGAGGGAGGCGGCATTTGCACAGACTTAGAAAAACAATACATTTTCTCTAGGCGCCAACAGTCACTCATTCACTCAATGAGCATTTGTGTACTAAGTCCAGTCCTGGCACTGGGAATGCAATATTGAACAAAGCAAAACCCCTGGAGCTTGTATTTCAGAGGTGGCAACAAAAACACAGATGTTGACAAGTTTATATTGAAATTACAGATGGTGTTTTTCCATGAAGCAGATCACCAGGGTACTGTGAGAGAGAATGTAGAGAGAACTGTCCTGAAATGGGCAGGCAGAGATGGTACCCTGCGTGTGGAACTAAAAGCAAAGTCAGAGAGGAAGAAGGGAATCTTGAGTACCCCATATGTCTATGGGGAGCTGAAGGGACAAAGTTGAACTGGCCTATTGCTGAGTAAGAGATATAGAGGAGACAGAGACTGCATCAACATAACAGAATCCCCCTAGGACCAGGAAGGAGGCAATGAAAGAGAGGGCTTGAACATGGAGAACAGGGAGTTACGGGGTTAGAAGTTTGTACAAAGACATCTTCATTGTACAAAGAAGTTATGTCTTCAGCAATGAGTAGTGTAGGTTGGGATTCAAATGAGAGACATGAATTCACACACCAGGAGAAGGATATTGTGGACAGATATGGTACATGTGGGGGCAAGTGAAGCTCAGTTGATGGCATGTGAGGCGATAGCAGTCAATAGGTTGGGCTCATCTGTTGGAGGCAATGGATAAGATCTTGACAGACATGTTGCCTGCTCTAGGTGTGCGTTGGGGAGCAGCTTGTGTGACAAAATGGGCCAGAAGGACCAATGCTGTGGAGACAACCTGGAGATAGGGACTTGGAGACTGAGCTTTAAAAAGATATATTCACTTCTTCTCCACACTCCAACAAAACACACAGAAGAGAGGTTTGACCTCTGACCTCAGCTTGTTCCCTGTAGCTTTAACCAAAGGACCTCTCGCCTCCACTCTGTATTAGAAAGACCCTCAGATACAGTCCAGCAGGGCACTGGGGTTAGAGAGGGCAAGTGACTTGTACCAAGCCACACAGACTACTAAAGCTAGAACTCTATCTCTGCCTCTGTACAAATGTTCCCAGCTGCTTCTACCCACTGGCCTATGTCTGTCCTCTGGGCCTCTGGAGGAGTCTAGCACCTTCTGGATATGTGGAGGCAGTGAAGGGCTCCTCAACTCTTCCTACCTCAGGTCTAGGTCCAGCAACTGTGTCTGGGCAGTCACGGCCAGACTCTTTATCAGGCACCTCCAATGTCTGGGAGTCTATCTGTAGTGCTTGTTGGGACAAGTCACAAGTGTCCCACCAAATAGGCCCTTACCCTTTTCCTCTGAGCACCACCATGCCGCATCTGGACTCATTCAGGAAGGGGGGGTATTGTGCAGTACAGAAGTACCCCGAGTCATTAATGGGAGTCCCACCTGTAACCTCTAGGTCTAGGTCTCAGCCTAAAACTCAACTGTTGACAGTCTATCTGAAGAGATCACTCCTCGGCTATGGTGTGCAGCAAGGAACACTCCTTCTTGGAGTCTGGAACATGGGTAGAAGGAAGTACCTACCTGGGCAGAAGGAGAGCCTGGGTGTGTCTTAAGTAACCCTCTCTCTGACCACTGTAACTGCCTTCACTCTTCCCTTCTGAAAATCCGATGCTAAGATGGCTGCTTAGAGAAGCGGTGGGTGGGCAGAGCACTGTAAGGACATCAGGAGGCCCTAGGAGAACACCACAGGACTGGTGACAGTTCTGGGCCCCTCCTCTCCATTGAGGTACCAATATGGGCATCTATCTTTCTCAGTGGTGGCAACAATTACTGATTTCTGAACTTCCCCCAGAGCTTCTCAAAGCTGTCAATTACCACAATCTGCACATTGCAGGAAGATGGAGCCGTTGTTGTATGAGGTTGTTAAGCTATTGTTTTATTTTTGAGACAGAGTCTAGCTACATAGCCAAGGCTAGCCTTGAACTCATTGTATAGACCTGTCTGACCCTGACCCTGTAATCCTACTTCTAGCCTTCCAAGTGCTGAAACTACAGGCATGTGTTGCCAAACCTGGTTCTTCGTCCTTACTCATCCATGTTTAGGACAGGATTTGGAGCTGTGTTTTTTGAGTTACGGACCTCCCCAGGGCAAAAGGGAGAGGTCAAGACTGGATTGACAAATAAAATGCAAAACTCTGAATGTCAGACTAATAGGAATTTTCAGTTTATATATATTCAAATCTTGCTTTGGATGTACAGATGCTAAAATATACCTGCTTCCCTTTGTTTACATTTGATTAGTCTAAGCCAGACCCGGTGGGGTGGGGAGGAGTGGAGATAGCAGTCCTCAGGCCTTGTCCCCCAGCCTCTGTATATCCTTACTGCCATGGAGTTAAGAATGCTAAGGGAAAAGCTGCGGGGGGGGGGGGGTCCTCAGACTCAGAGCAAGGATAGGTGGGGGTGTGAGAAGGAGACAGAACAGACAGAATTAGAGAGACCTGATCCTCTGCAAGATCACTTGTGTCCCCAGAACTGGGAAGTTGGAGTGGTTGGTGGCGCCAGATCACCAAGTTAAGGCCAGAGGCACCTGTGTTCCGGCTCTCAGACAGCAGTGTGGAGCCATAAAGCCTCTTAGAGGTAAATTATCTCCCTTCCAGTCAGCAGCACCCCAGCGGAGAGAGCCAGCGGGAGCCGATTACACTGACACTCCGGGCCTGTTTTTAAGCTTCTCTTCTTGCTGGCTGTCTTAAAGACTCATCCTTGTCCCCAGCCCTGTGGTCTCCAAGCATCTGCTCAGGACTCCCAAACACCCTGTGCTAATCACTAATCACCTGGCGAGACCATCTGGGGATCTGAGAACAACAGCTCCTGGTTTACCTCCTTGTTTCCTCCAGACCTGGCATTTAGTTTCCTTACATTAAGAATCCCCACACCCCACCCTGAACCCATATTCCATCATTCACCCACACCTCTGTGACCTGGGTCTCTTCAACATCACACAGATGCCCTACTGCACCTGGGGGTGGTTAAGCTCAGTATCCTGGAACTGTCTTCAAAAGCAAATGCCACTGAATCCCTAGCCCGCAACATACTGCCCTCATGCCTTCAGAGCTAGAGAGACATCAGTGGTCAGCTTGTCCCCTGGGTAAGGGATCCTCAGAGAATGACCAGCCCTCTAGGAGCTCTCAGTGCACAGGAGCAATGACAAGTGCCAGTGACTCCTGTATCCTGGAGGGGAATGAAGATGGGAATGGGGAAAAGGAGAGCTGAGGGGGACTACAGCCACAGTGTGCCTATGGAGGACAGCAGGCAGCCTGCTTCATAGTAGAAATGAACCAGTCCTTTTTCTGCCCCCTCAGGAGCATGTCCCGGTCCACCCACTGCAGAATCCCCAGCCATTCCTTCTCCTGAGTCCAGCTCCCTCAGCTCTGCCCAATGGCTCTGCATCAGACTCTGCACCTACCCCCTCCAGAGTATCTGAGTT
This sequence comes from Phodopus roborovskii, assembly GCF_943737965.1. NCBI lineage: Eukaryota > Metazoa > Chordata > Mammalia > Rodentia > Cricetidae > Phodopus > Phodopus roborovskii. Next base: position 653,767 of record NW_026126407.1, on the reverse strand, counting down.
CATTGGCAGAGCAAGCCAGAGCTAGACTCAAGTTCCATGGAGAAGACTCTTACCCCTTGTCCTTGTGCCATGCAGCTTGCCTCATCACTTCGGACAGAACACTCTGAACCATGAGTTTAAATAGATCATCCTCTTAGAAGGGCTTGCCTCACATATCTGTCACTGAGATGTGAAGTCTGACTGTCATACTCGCTGGGCACCTTGCACAGGGGTCAGAGTGTACTCCTGAGCAAGAATCACTTCCATTCTGATTGAAGTTCCCATGGGCTGTGGGGCTTCCTGGCTTATGGTTTTGCTAATTTCTAGCTAACTATCCTGAGTCCCTACCATCAAACCAATCCCAGAAGAGAAAATAAAATTCCCCAGAAGTCAGCTGCTGGTGGGCCCCACAGTAAGAGGAGATCCCCAGAGCTTTCCTGGTGCCATGGCAAGCTCCTCATTTCTCACCCCTTTCCCTTCTCCTCTTGTCACTGTGTCCCCTCCTCCTTTCCATTTCATCCCTCAACTGCTTCTTGACTGACATCTGGTCACCAAATGGGCTTGAGTGAGTTGTACTGCCTCTCTGGTTCCTTATCTGCAAACAGAAGGTTAACTCCTGGACTGCAAGAGGCACCCTGGGGTGACAGAATGGATGGGAAGCTCCAGGGGAAAGTCTCAGCAGTGCAGAACAAGGGCACCTCTGTGTCTGTGCAATTGAGTCCTCATGACCCCACACTGAGCACTCTACCAAGGGACAGAGCAGAGCTCATAGCTGCCCTCAGCTCCAGTCTTTTGAGTGTGAGCCAGAAGAACCCGACAGAGCAATGACACAGCCACTTAATGGAACAGATAGGGAAACTGAGGTGCAAAGAATTGCAAGAACCACTATTTGTTAGGCACTTCCTGGTATTCCTCAACTCCTAGGAAGCAGATTCTAGGATTGTTTCGCTTTAAAGAGGAAACTGAGGCTGAGACTCGATTGACTCATTCCAGGCCACAGGACTAATTGGAATCACAAACAGAATGGAAGCCAAGCTTCCTCATCGAGTGTGACAGTCAGGCTCTATGTCACAATTACAAATGCCTGAGAGGCACAGCAAAGAGGAGTTATCTATTTGGGCTCATAGTTTCAGAGGGTTCTTGGTCTTGGAGACAAGGGACTGAGGCACATGGGAGCACTGGGCACTCACCCCAGTGGCCATCATCAAGCACAGACCAGACCCATTTTTTGCTCCCTAGGCCTCACGATCTATAAAAAGCCATCAGATTTTAATGTGAGAGCTGTAGGCTCAAAGTTAAGAGCCTGGTTTTCTCTGCTGTTTGCTTGTGATTTGGGCCATGCCAATTGACCTCTCTTGGCTGACATCAGTTGGGAAGATGCTGGTAGCGACTTGGTGAAGATGAGGTCACTGGAGGGGAAGGACTGAGCTCAGGACAGGAATGACAGAGTTGGAGAGTCTCGCTGCTTCTTCCACGGTGCTTGATGCCAACACTTGCTAGCACCAGACCACTGTTAAGTGACCCAGTCAGGTCCAATTACCAGGTGCCGAGTGTCCAGATCCAGAGAGGAGACAAGGTCTGTTTTTCTGCTCTCATCAGGCAGAAGCAGAAGGGGGTTTATTTCTAGCTCCATACCTTGGGAAGAGTGGTTATACAGCACAGTTTACCTGCAAAGGTGGATCAAGGTGGCCCAGCAGCTGTAGTCAAGTCCCTAAGACCAAGATGAAGACAGTGTTGGTGTTCTTGCTGTGGAAGAGATGCCTTAGAGCTTATGAATCCTACTCCTTGCTCAGTCTTAGGCTCCTTCCACTGTCTCTGCCTGTCTTTGGACCTATCCATGTGCCTCTCACCGAAGCTCCTTACACTAGACAACACTGCTTTGACATCAGAAGTAGAGATGGCTCCAGAGCCATCAGGAGGATTCAACAAGGGCACACCTAACACCCAAAGACCCGAATGCCCTTAGCTGCTCACGGGGCTTTTCCTGCAGTGCAGGATCTATTGTGGGGTAACAAGCCCCTACAAGCCAACTTTAGAGCACTCTACTGCTGGTCAGACAAGAACCAAGATGGCTTCCCAAAGCTCTACCCTGCTTCTGAGGTACCCACCACCATACCCCCTCCTTTTTCCATATCCACACTCAAGAGGACTCTTCCACCCAATGGCCCTTGTTGTTCCAGTGGAACACTCCCCAATCCCATCCTCACAGACCTGGGCTTGGAGGAAGAATGGAGTCCACACTTCATCATATGGCTACCAGAAGCTTTCCCTGGGTGTGGCAATTTCTGAATCTGTTGCCTGTGCACTCCTGGGGAGGATAACACTGTTTAGCAAAGCTGGGCCTGCCCAGGCTCTGCATCTCTGACAGGCTCCTAGGGATGAAGGAGCTTGTGTGCACTTACAAGGCCAAGTTTGCAAGTCCTTGCTTGGTATGTAGCAAACTGCCTTGGATCCAGGTGAGGCTTAGGATGCAGCCACAGGGGATCATGGGGACTCCTGCTGCGTGATGCTTCTCTTTCCTAGCAAGTTTCCAAAGTTACTTTCCTATCTTATTAGGAGAGGCATCCCATAACCCAGCCTTCCTATGAAGACTTGATCACAAAGAATCCCAATGATGGTCTCACAGGTTCCTCTTGCCAATAAGTGTAGCTTTAAGAATAAAAGACATAGAAAGGTGGGCACCCACATTTTACTGAAGCAACTGCAAATTGGGGGCAAGGCCAGCCACTAGGGTATGTACTAGGTCCCTGCTTACTCTGAGCTCTGGTATCCCCATTCTTAGGTCCAAATTGTTGCCAGTCTTTGGAAAACCCATGAGAAAGGTCCCTAATGGAATCCTGCCTCTGTGTGCCAGCCACCATTGTGACCCCTCTGGGAGTCCAAGGCATTCCCGGGGACTTGGTGGTGTCTGGGAATCCTCTCTGAGATATACTGAGCAGTTAATGAGAAACAGGAACAGAGGAGGGCCTGGGGGCATGAAGAGAGAAGGGCCTGGGGTTGAAGAACTAAAGTGCCCACAGAAAAGCACTCCACTTGCAAGCTAAATAGAGTCACTTTATCAGGGCACAAGGTGCAGAGTGCCATAAAAATTAAAGTAATTTACTATAGCTGCCATTCTGCTCTGTTTGGGTTATGCTCAAGCCACAGCCTGGAGGGAGTGAAGTTAAGAGCATTAGTGAAGTGTACAGAGGCAGAGGCAGGATGTGGTTGGTATGTGTCCACCCCAGGGCAAGCACCCTGCCTCCATGAAAATAAACCAGGCCCAAGTGGGCCACCAGTGACCAGAGAGCCAGGGCAGTGGCCCCCTTTGTTGGGGGAAGCTAGACACCACTTAGCCTGAGAAGGGGGGCCTACACAGGCCAGGGCAGGAGGTTCTGTGTCAGCTCATCTGCCACCCTTCCTCACAGACAGCACTGGAAGTCGAGGCTGAGCTCAGAAACCACAAGCAGAGTAAGAAGAGCCAAAGGGGTTCGAATCCTTCCTGGTCTTCACCAGAGAACCAGGGCAAGTTACATTAAGCTTCTAAAGCGTGCTCTTTTGGTTTTTATCAGTTACATGGGGATGATTCCTCTCGATGAATGGTATTGTTTGCACTACAGGAAATTATATCTGGTATCTGCCTTCCTAGAAGCTCAGAAGTATAGAAAGTCCAAGTCTATGGCAGTGAGTTTTACCAACTTGCCATAACTTGGAATCACAGGGATGAGACTCAGTGAGGGAATTGTCTACCTTGGGGTTAGTCTTGTGGGCAGGGCTGTGGAAGACCGGCTTAATTGAGTTAATTGACATGGGAGGACAGAGTCCACTATGGGAGACACCATTCCCTAGGCAAGGAGTCCTGAGCTGTGTGAGCGGAGAAACAGAGCTGAGCATATGTGCAAACATTTCTCTCTGCTTTCGACTGTGGATATGATGTGACTATCTGTTCTAAGTCCCTGCCTTGACTTCCCCACAATGACAGACTATAACCTAGAATCATAAGCAGAAATAAGCACTTTCCTCCCCTAAGTTGCTCTTTGTTGAGATTTTTTTTTTTCTTTTTATGGCAGAAATAGAAATAAGACTAGGATGAGGCCCGGAAAACAGAGTCAGATGCCCTAATAATAGCAGCAACAAGGAACAGCAACAGTGGACATTCCCAACTGTCCGTAGGTGCTTTGTCTCATATAGGCTTCGGAACAGCACCAAACCATGTGCAGCCAAAGAGGAAGCACAGAGGTTGAGCTACAAGCCCCGGTCACACAGTGGCGGGTTGGGAGGGGGCAAGGCTTGTCTAGAGTCAGTCTGTATACTCTTAGTTGTTTCCCCATGAAATAAACTCTCCGTGTGTGGCAGTTTAATGAGAAGTTTCCCCATAGGCTCCTGTATATGAACTCTTGACTCACCAGCTGGTGGCACTGTTTGGGGAAGAAGTTTTAAGACACAGAGCCTTCCTGGGAGGGAGCACATGCCCTGATGAGCTTTGAGACCAAAGCCCCTCTCCACTTCTAGCTCTCTCCCTACTTCCTATGTGGTTGAGACTTGATCTCTCAGCATCTGCTCCTGTTGCTTTTGGCCATGATGGATTCTTATCCCACTGGAACCATCAAAAAACCTTTTAGGTTATGGCGTTTTATCACAGCAATAGAAAAGTAACTGATACAGCCTAGAAAACAGCATCCAAAACCCCAGACTCATCTCTATCCCTGGTAAGCCATGGAACAAAAACAACTAACTGTACAGCTAGGCCTCAGGTTCCCCACTCTCAGCAAGGGGGTGGGAAAGTATCCCAAAAGGACAAATCTCTGATGTTCACTCAGGAAGTGAGGAGACGCAGAGCCCAGGTGACAAGAAGGAAGAGGAGAGTTGGCACTCTCTCCAAAAGGGAATGACAAACACATGCACTCACACCTGGCACCTTGCAATCTAGATGCCCACCCCCACCTCTCCCAAGCCTGATTCAGCCCAAGGAGAGGAGAACAGCTTGGGAGGCAGAGTCTGGGAAGACACCCACAAGGAGGCGGAGGTTTAAGGGGTGCCCCATTCCCACTGGCCTGGGAAGGACAGAGGAGCCATCTCAGAAGGACAAAGATGGTCCTGAATGTGAAAAAGGAGGAACACTGCTTAGCCTGCCCCTGCAACTGATATGATCTAGAAAGAGGGTGGAGCGAGGGCCTAAAGAAACCATAGCATGTAACAAGAGGAAGGTCCTTGGCTCCCCCTCCATCCTCAAAACCTACCTCAGCACTTGCCAACTTCTCAGGGCCTCAGGGACAATGGCTTCTAAGTCACTTGTAATGAACAGAGCAGTCAGTGTCTAGCTCATGGGGGAAGGGGGAGGGTCAGCAGTCATTCCCTCTGTCCCCATAAGCTCCTGGTCTCCACGTGCCAGTGACCATGTCCACTTCTCAGGCTTGACATAAGTCTTTCACGGAGCCTATCACACACAGTGTTCAGTCAGCTGTGCTCCAAGCCTCCCCTCTGGGCTCTTAGTCTTGCTTTTGTACAAGAGAGTTAATAGCTTTCACTTCTCTCAGGGTGCTGAGGGGATTGAGGGAGATGATTAAGGGAATGGCAGGCAGTTCTCAGTGAAGGCCACTCCTGGGCCCCCTACCTGCCTGCTCAGCCTAGGGTCCTGTCCATGTGTTTGTGGAATGGATGCAGGCATGTTCCCATTACACAGATGGTGATAGCTAGGCACAAACTCCAGTATTCCATGTCTAGTCCACTTCAGAACTTGCAGGGCTCAGAACACTGCAATGTCAGCTGATGCTGATAACAACCAACCACTCAGGGTCACCTTGACAGGCAGCCAGGCATCCTTCCAGGAGCCAAGTAGGAGCAGGGTCCCTCTTAGCAAACAAATGTTATCACTGCACAGGAGCAGGGGCCTTCTTTCCTCTCCCAGCTAAATGGTTATGGCCAGCTCAGCAGGAGGAATTCCGCCAGGGAGGAGGCTGTAGATCTCTGTGGCTTTGCTACAGTGGCTGCTCAGAGTCACTGGAGGCCTGACTCCCTGCAGATCAGCAAGCCAATAGATCTCTGTCAGAGACTCCCGCTCAAGGGCAGCACTATAAATCCAGCCTGGGAGAGAGCATGCCAGGCACTGCCCCAGCGAGCAGCTTTCCTAGAGCTGGCCACCCTGCACACGGTGGCCCTGGAGTGTGGTGTACAGAGTATGTTGTCCAGAGGTCTGCCTCCTATCCATCCATAACCCCAGAGGACTGCCTCCTCCCACTCTGCCCAGGTCGAGACAATCGCTTGCCTCTCTCTCACCTGCCCCTGAAGCCAGGAGTTTAATCCTCCCTCTGAACCCAGAGTGCTCTTGTTTCTTGGACTGCTTCCGTGACTGCCCAGCTGAGTGTATCAGCTCAGCCAGCTTTTCTGGGCTCTGTTGCAGAAAAGAGAAAGCTGTGCCCAGGTGGTTGTAGGGCAAGAGGGGAGCCCCAGCCAGGAAAGGATTGAGGCTGGGCCACAGGGTCCTCGTCCAGCAGGCTGCCTCAGCTAGAACATCCTGGTTAGGCCATGCTCTCCATATACACATTTAGCCAGGCAGCAAATATGCCAGAGTCAGCTCTCAATGTGCTTCGTATGCCTAATGAACAGACAAGATGCTACCCCGAGCACTCGTGCATCCCTGTGAAGGAGATTCGCCACATCAAGGTCAACACAGAGAAAAGCTAGAGGATCGCAGACAAGTATGGCTGTAGGGAATGTTGAAAGCATGCTGGAGGAGAGAGTAGACAGGCATATGGCACTGTGTATGCTGAGGGGTCAGGGAAGTGGCCCCAGAGATGAGCTCTCAGCGCTACAGGGGATCAGCCAACCAAGGGGATGAAGGAACAGAGTTGCAGACTGAGGGAACAGCAGACTAAGGAGGAAGGAGCTTTTCATGCAGGACAAAAAGACAGCAGAGGTTGCAGGAGCTGGGGGTTGGTGGTTAGGACAAGAAGCTGAAAAAGGAGACAGGGCAGTGCACATAGAGTGCCATAGACTATAGACTATGGTTAGTCATATGGATGGTGTTGGAAAGCTAAACCCCTGGAAGTTCTCAGTTGGGGGATACAATCTGCTTTAAACCAGATGCAGGTCCTTCCAGCATTTAAAATATATTTTTAAAAAATTTCTGTGTATATGTGTGGTAGGAGTGCATGCTACGCTTGTGTGCGCATGCATGCATGCCCCTGTGGAGGCCAGAAGAGGGTATCAGACAGCCTGGAACTGGAGTTACATGTAAAACTGTGCACGGTGGATTACACCTGTAACCCCAGTTGACGAAGACAGGAGAATCCTGGGGTCTCATTGGCTCGCCAGTCTAGCCAAATTAGTGAGCTCCAGGTTCAGCAAGAGACCCTGGCTCAAAAACCTAAGGCAATGTGATTGAGGAAGACACTAAAGTTAACCTGTGGTCCCCATGAGCACAGTTCATCAAAGATAAGACATGCAGGGCAGTGGTAGCGCATGCCTTTAATTCCTGCATTTAGGAGGCTGAGGCAGGTGGGTCTCTGAGTTCAAGGCCAGCCTGGTCTACAGAGCAAGTACCAGGACAGCCAGGGCTCTGTTACACAAAAAAAAAAGCCCTGTCTTAAGACAAAAAGTCATTAGGCATGGTGGTGCATACCTATAATCCCAGCTCACAGGAGGCTGAGGCAAGAGGATCACAAGTTTAAGGCCACCAGCTTGTGAAATCTGGGATCTCAAAACAAAGCAACAAAAACAAAAAATGGACAGACTCAATACCATTCCCAACACCGGGCTATGGTTAATATTGGTTATCAATGGGGTCCATAGGCAAGAGACAAGTCTCTGGACATGTGTATGAAGAATTTTCTAGATCAGGTTCATTGTCATGGGAAGACCCACCCTAAAAAAAATATGGTGGCACTGTTCCTGAGGCTGAGGTCCTAGACCAAAAAAAAAAAAAAAAAAAAGGAAAAGGAAAAGAAATGGAGCTGAACATGAGCCAGCATTCATTGCTCTCTGATTCCTATCTACAGATGTGAATGCAGACAAGATGGGACCCTTGACCTCATGTCCCACCCCACCATGATGGGCTGTATCTCCTTAACCTTGTAAGCCAATAAATCCTTGAATTGTCATTGTCAGGTATTTTATCACAACAAATGAGAAAAGTAATACAGGCAAACCAGCACAGACCCAGGCTACCATGGGCTTCCCAGCCCACAGAACTGGACTTCCCAGAGACTAGAAGGCACATGACATGTGGCTTCTCTCTACTCTGACTCTGCACATGTGGCTTACAAGGCCCTTTTCCATCTCTGCTCCACACTGGCCCTCCATTCCCACAATTCTGGGTGTGGCTAATATTCCCTGCACTTCTACAAAACACAGCGAGTGAGTCTGTCCCTGGCAATCCTGAGATCACAGCTGAGTCTGTATGTGTATCGGTCCCTCCAGCTTTCTTACCCACCATAGAATATGGAGTCTTACCTTTCACCATCCACTGGCCACTTGCCTCTCTGTCCAGTCCCCACAGCCTATCCGTCCCTTTATACTCCCTTGACTCTGTTTCCGGTGCTTCTACTGGAACAGACAGCCTCCACACTGGCCTCCTCTATCTTCTCCATGATTTAGAAAGTGTCCTGATGTTAAGTCTGGAGAATGCTACTTGTTGGACTGCACAAGAATCCAGAAAGTCATATTGATCCCCTATTCTGTGTCAGCACACTGACAGCTGACTTCCTTCTTGCCTGCCTCCATGCTAGCTGCTTCAGGGAAGGCCAGGAACACCTTTCATGCTCACAGATCTAAAGGACCACCACAGGCAATAGCCATATAATAAACAATGCTTATTTTTACAATTGCAATTGACAGGTAGATGCCAGTTCTGTTCCTCCTTGGGTTCCCATGGCACTGGTCTATGCACTTGGGTGCTGAAGAGCCAGAGGAAGAAGAGGTGAGTTGATGTGCTCCACCCTGCAGGACCATTCATATTCTCTAGTCAGCAGACTAGGGTTAGCCTTATGACAGCCACCCTGGGAGGCAATATATGGGATACTGATTCTGCCATATGCATATTCATAGATTCACTATCACATGCTGTGGTTAACGACCACATTATCTTCCAAGGCTCTGGAGAGCATCTCGTAAGATTTCCCTGTGCTAACATGATTCCATGATGGGTTCCCAGCAGCCTAGGAGAACTGGAATAGTTGACTGTTTAACAAATCTGTTAAATAAAGGGGGAATCCGTGAGGATGTCCTATGTGTATTAGCTGCGAAAACTTACCTGTAATGTTTGCCTCCACCAGGAGCAGGAGACATGGCTCAGCTGTTAAAGTGCGTACTGATATTGTTCTTGGTCTTGGTAGAGGAGCAGAGTTTGGGTCCCAGCACCCTTATCTGGGGGATCACAATTGCCTGTAACCCCAGCCCCAGGTGACTCAGCATCTCTGGCCATTTTGGACACCTACTTATACATGTGCACATACAGCATACCTACACATACCTACACACATGCACATGATAATAAAATAATTATTTTATTATTAATCAAAATAATAAAAACAAATCTTTACAAAAGGAACATTTAAAAATCACTATAGCATTTGCATACGCTGTCCTCATAATGGTTCAACTTATGTAAGATTCAGAAGGATGCATTCCCATGGCCTTCCCAGGATCTATCCTAGCCCACCCCATTCCCACCTAAATGCTCAAGAGATGTGGTAAATCCTATTCCAGGGCTACAATGTTCTAAAGCAAACCGACAGATCATTTTTCCTGTGTGTGTTGATAGTTCAGGCTTCAGACAGAGTTTTCAAACTGGATTGAAACTGGATTGGCTTTCTGGGCCAAAGTGGAAATGTCTCTGTCCAGGCTACTTTAAAGGAAACTTCTTTTAATTAGTTTCCTTTGAACATAACACAAAGGTTTCACTTGACAGCGAGGCAGTTTCTTACCATCTTGAAATTGCTTCCATGTTTATCCGTTTTGTCACTTTGGAAATAAGATCGTGGCTGCACAGACCTGCAGGGTCAAGAGCTTGCTGTTTCTCCGCTCCAGGCCTCATGGTGTCTCATCTCTGGTCTGAAGGATGGCACAGCCTGACCTGAGGACCAAGGTCACAGAACAAAGGGAAACCAGAGTCGCTGTCAGGGACTGGCATTTTCTAGTCTGGTGAGACCCTTAAGACATGGGGGTCCAGCTACATATAAAGGCCACAAAGGCAAAGCTCTCTCCAGAGTAACTGAAGCTCACAGAGGTTGGCAGCAGAACCCTGTATCAAATATTTCCACTTTATCTTTAACAAATGTAGGACCAGTAAGGGGACCAGAGCCGCAGCAGAGAAATGTTGTTTCCTCAGTCACTGTTTTAATCTCATTGGAAAGTCCTGTTTCTGGGAGGCATAAGGGATGCCTCAGCAACACCAGCTCAGTGCTCACTGGAAGAGAAGGGGACACTCAGAACAAGCCATCAGGAGCCATCCTCCTGTCCACATCACCTCTCTGTGGGGCAGTTGGAGGACTGAGTGTGACCCCCCACCCCAGTGCACCGGAAGTGAGAACAGGCTGTGAGCCCCGCCTCATCCATCTGAGAAGCCTGCGATTTAATCTGCAAGTGACAGGTTGCTGCAGCTCTGAGTCACAGGGGGCCATTCTTTTGTTTGTTTATTTCCCTTTGGAAGCCTGTCTGCTCAATAATTCAATCCAACAAGCCCTGCTTAAGCCCGACCTCATTCTATGGGTTGTGCAGGGCACTGGAGGGGATGGAAAAATAAACAGAAATAAGATCTTATTCTTGCTCTCAGGGAACTTCCTGTCTCGCCAAGGAGGAAGTTAGACAACCACCCAGAGCCCTTCTCCATAAGGGAAGAGGATAGGATCAGAAAAGCAAAGCCAACTGTCCTAAGTGCCTGGGTTTGCTTATGGGATCCTGACAAGTGAAAGGAAAGTCTTTCTGCTCTATGACAGGGTTAAAATTTTCCCAATTCTTCTTTTATTAACAAAGAAAATAAAAGCAAAGATCCTGCACAATGTATGATGGGCAGGAAGAGGCATGAGACATACTCATGCAGGCCCCTGAGAGGCACCCACCTCCCCTCTTCTACCATCTCTGTACAAGAGGAAGCCTGGTGCCAAGCAAGTCCGGACCAGTACTGTAACTGTGGCCCCTGGGCCAGGAGAAGCTCTGCAGCCTCAGAAGCAGGACCTCATTCTCTACAGCTTAAAGACAATGGATACCCCACCCTCCTCCGAAACCTTGCTTTACCCATCTGTACAATGAGCTGCTGAGATGTCATGGGTGAGCTCCCAGTTCTGTTCCTGGGTGTCTTGAGGGTTTTCCCAGGGCCTCAGCAAGAAGAGGCCACCTCACACCCCACCACAGTCAGCAGGGCTCAGCTCTTATCTATATACACGCCTAGTCTCTGCTTAATGTTTCTCTTTGAAGCCAGGGTTTTGAGGTTAAAAATAAATGGAGAATTACTATATTTGCTGTCCTCTGAGGCCTACTTCTGGCTCTGACATTCTACTTCCCGTCCTTGAATCTATTTCTTGAGTGCCTACTGGAAGGCAGACCTGATGCCGGCCAGTAGGGTTAGACTGATGACACACTGCAGGATGGCCTCTCAGACCTCCTCACAACACCAATGTGAGAAAGCTGCCTCCATTCACTCACAGTGGCTCTCTTCAGAGTTGTGGTATTCTTCACAGGCTTCTGTTTTGAATATTTCGTCCACAGCCAGTATCTCTTATTTGAAAACTTTACGGAAACTTGGGGAGGCGGTGTCACTGGTCCTTGGGGATGTTATCCCGAGCCACTCCTGGCCTCACTCTTTGCTTTCTGGTCCACCATGTTGTGAACAACCTCGCTAAGTGCCCCCTCTGCCATGATTTGAGCGGCTCCACGGTGCCTTTTCCACCGAGGAGGAGGATGGAAGGCCTCTGGGATGGTGAGCCACAATCAACCTCTTTCTTTGGGTTGTTCCCATCAGGAATTATCTCACAACTACCCAGGGGTAACTAAAGCAGGCTCCCACTCCCAAGTGTGGTAACGTTGTAACTTTGGACTTCTCATTCCCACTGCACAGTTGAGACACAGAGACTTGGAGCTATGCTGTGACCTGCTCAAGTTCAAGTAGCTGAGCCCTCCTCCTCTTTCCTCCAGCTGGAGATCCTCTACAACAATGGTTCTCAACCCTCCTGATGCTGTGACCTTTTAATACAGTTCCTCATGTTGTGGTGACCGCCCCCCCCACACACACACACCATAAAATTGTGTTCATCGATACTTCTTAACTCTAATTTTGCTACCTGTTATGAATCATGATGTAAACATCTGATAGAAGGGTATCTGATATGTGACTCCTGTGGAAGGGTCATTTGATTTCCCCCCTCAAGGGGCCACAACCCACAGGCTGAAAACTACAGCTCTACAATCTTTATTACATATTATTGTGTCTCTCCTGCTCTCTGCCATGAAGGTCAAAGGAATGAACTGTTTGTACAGGGTGTGGCCAGAGTGTTACCAAAGAGTCAGTGTCCTCTTGAAGCCAGCAAGGTGGCAGCAGCAAAAATCCAAAAGGGAGGGGACCTTTGAGCAGTGAGACAGGTCTCCATCACCATGCTCTCCTGTCATCCCTGCATTCTATACCAGCCTGGATGTGGGGCATCTCCTATAGCCAGCAGGTCAGAGTGGTTGTCTATGGCTTTGCAAATCACTAGGGCTAAGAGGGATGGGTGTGCTGGCTGGAAAAGATCCACTTCACTTCCCCACCACCCTTTCATGGTACCTCAGAGATGTAAGGAGCCTGCAGACTTTAAAAGTGGCCAACAATTAGCAATCAAACTGGCATGAGTGCTGATTCTGGGCCCTCCACTTCTTAGCAACACGGCCTGTAGTAAATTGTCACATGTCAGTCTCAGCCTCTTCCATTGAATAATGGATAAGGGTGCATGGCAAGACCGCCCCCTTCTTGTACAGATTGCTGTGTGTGATTTTCTTTCTGGTTTCTGGTTTCTGCTGTGTCACAGCTGGGGTCACATGGCTATAGGAGACCTCCCATTTTTTCTCTGAGATGAACACTTTTAACAGCTTCGTTAGGGCATAGCCCACATATCATACAAATCTCCCACTTACAATGCACGGTTCAGTGGCTTTTAGTGTATCCTGGTCCTGACTTTCCCATTCGTCACCGCCATCAGTTTCAGATCACTGTCATGACTCCCTCCCGTAGAAATCCTCACATCCTTAGCTATAAATTCCCAGCTCCTCATTCCCTTACTCTCAGGCCGGCCCTGACCAGTTGGCTCCCACAGAGAAATCTGCTTTTGTGTCTACCGGCATGCTTACTCTGGACACCATTATATAAATGGTACCATACAGTATGTGAGCCTTTATGACTGGTTTCTTTCCTTTAGGATAATGTCTTTATGCTTCACCTGTATCATGGCTTGCACTAGTGTCTTCTTTCTTCCCTCCCTTTCTCTTATCTTTCTGGCATGAAACAGCAATACTATATATTTTACTTACCTTCCATTAGTTGATAGATATTCAGGTTATTTTTATTTTCTTTCTTTCTGTGTGTATATCTTCATGAGGGCAATGTGTGTGTGTGTGTGTGTGTGTGTGTGTGTGTGTGTGTGTGTGTGTGTTTATTGTATGTGTGTGCTTATGGCGGCTCCAGGTTAATGGTCAATGCCTTCCTTTATTGTTTATTGTGATGTAGGGTCTCTCACTGAACCCAGAGCTTGTCATTTTGGCTAGACTGGCTGATCAGTGAGCCCCAAGGAGCCTCCTTTCTCTGTCTCCTCAGCTCTGGGGATATAAACATATGCCACCAAACCAGCTTTTCTTGGGATCAATGCAGGTCCTTATGTTTGTGTGGCAAGCATCTATAGAATGAGGCATGTTCCCAGCCCTTGTTTCTGCTTTCTGACTATCATGAATAATGATATGTAAATATACATGCACAAGTCTTCATGAAGACCTGTGCCATTTCTCTTGAGTATGTACTTAGGCACAGAATTGCAGTGTGAACCATGTGAAGAACTGCCTTATGTTTTCTAAGACATTTGCATTATCCCATAGTCTCACCATCCTTCAGTCTCCAGCTTCACTTGGGTGTCGAACATGTGGTTAAAAGTAATACTACTTTCCCTTTCCTTGTTCACAAATCTGTGTCCTTAACCCCAAGCTTTCGTTAATGCTTCTTGAAACTCCTCATGCAACTCTTGCTCTGGATCCAAGGCAGAGCTCCTTTTCCTGTTCATATCACATGGTGTACCAAAGGTTTTCTCATCAAAATATCCCTTGGCACCAAGGGGCCAACCAAAATGCCACATGACACCTCACTGACTTGCCATTTCTAAAGAGATGGGGGCACTTCTCTTTAGACACACTTCACACCCCTTATAAACTGCTGGCATCCTGCTCAGCTGTATAGTCCAGACTCTTGGAAGCTCACATCCAATCGAGGAGATGTTGATGGCTTGGCACTGGGGTTAAAGCTTCAGTCTTGGGCATCTTGATCAGTATCCAGAATCTGTCAATAAGGCCCATGAAGCCATGTATGTCTACGTCTCCTCAGAACACAACAGCAGGCTGTGGAACACTCTAAGATAAAAGGGAAGATGTGAGCAATCGATGCTAATGAGAACACTGCAAATGAATTAGAAGACTCGATTGGGGATAGCCTTTTCCTGGCTTTGGACCCTCTTGCTTTTGGCTTTGGATCCTCTTGTTTTTGGCTGGATGCTCTCTGTAGCTTGCCCAAATCTCTCAGAAGACCTCCTATGTCCAACTCAGTTTTCTTAGGGATAACTGTTATTAAAAACCCAGCTTAAGAAAACAGAAGCTGAAAGACACTTTTGTGGTTCATTTGATAGAGTAGTTTGGATAGGAGCAGAGGAAAACGGTTAAGTCCCTTTCATACAAATGTGTGGTTCTGTCTGTGTTCCTCCCTTCTGAGATAGATTGTCTGTAGAGCTAGGTAGGTGTGACAAAAGAATCAGGTTGTTTTCTAGATTTAAATGAATCCAGTTCAGTCATCTCCAAGGATAGGGGCTGTTTTCTGCCTGAGTGTCTAGAGACAAACTCTCTGGGTCAGATGCTAACAGTTTGATCCTACTCTGAGCTTCAAAGTTCACAATCCTGGGCTTAGCACTCCTTCCAATGCTCCATGGAATAGAAGAGAGTAACTTCCACAGAGGTAGAGAGCTCTGTCCTCAAGATGTAGCTTGTCAACTTTCCCAAGAAAACCCTGGGACTCCCAGGGTCTGCCTCAGCCTCTTCTGTGTTTGTTGAGTGCCCAAGGCCTCCCAGGCACCCCATGGGTCTTCCCCTCACACCAATGCCCAAAGACAGGTGTTAGCACCACATTCTATAGAAAATGAACCCAAACTCAGAGAGGCCAAGTAGGTTACCCAAATCCACCAAGCTAGAAAGTGGCTGAGTTGAGATTCAAATTTTAAATCCAAGTGGTACACCATCTCTCCTCCTCCTCCACAGACTTGCTGGAGACGGGCAGCCAGCTGGCATTGCGCTTTATCTGTCTGTACAAGTGTGTTCCTGGGCTTGCTGACAGAGACTGGAAGTTTCTGAAAGAGGCTCTTCTGCCTCTCTGTTCCCTACCATCCTTTGGCAGGTAGGCTCTCCCTGCAAAGAGGCTGGAGTATTCATTAGGAGGCTAATGAGCTCATACACCTGCCATTCAGGCTCCACACCTGAGAAGGCTCTGAAGGCTTGTACAGAGGAACTGTCTCCTATCTCACAGGCTGGCAGGTGTCCCCACATGGTTTGAATGGCTTGTGGGCAGCAGTCCACTCCTGCAGAACAGACTCATTCAGGTTGTCTCTGGCCACTAACATCCAAGCCTCATTAGGCAATATAACACAAACACCAAAGTAACTTGCTTGCAATCCTCACTGTCCCACTTAGCAATAGAAGCTTCTCTGTGCCTCAGTTTCTTTATGCACTGGTCCTAATGTTAACCAGAGGGAATAGTAGGTTAATTTATGCAATGTACCTTAAACCCTCATTTTTTTCAAGACAGGGCTTATTTGTGTAGCTTTGGAGCCTGTCCTGGCATTTGCTCTGTAGACCAGGGTAGCCTTGAACTCACATAGATCCACCTGCTTCTGTCTCCTGAGTACTGGGATTAAAGGTGCCTGGCTTGTAATGTACTTTAAACAATAGTCCATATAAGCTAGCCTTGTCATAAACAATAGTCCATATATTTCCCCATTGTCATCTCAGGGGCATGGATATGCAAATACCAAATGATGACTCAGATGTCTATAGAAGCCCTCAAAGGATTATCAGGAGTGGATGTTGGGTGAAGGCTGCCCAAAAGTTCATGGAATTGGCCATGGAATCCCCAAATCCTTTATCCATTGTTTTTGGAGGCAGGACCTTTGGGGGGGATAGGTGACAGAATTCAAAGGTGTCATGAGAATGATGGGGTTCAAACCATGGCTTTTGGTGAATTTAATCCAAGGAACCGGAATACTTTCTTTCCCTATTCAAGGTCTTTCACTGTGCTGTATGACAATAAGGTCCTTCCCAGAAGCCAACAGATGCCAGGGCCACAATTTTGAACTTCACAGATTCCAGAACTAAGAGCCAAGTAAACTGCTCATTTTAAATTACCTATCCCCTGATGTTTTATGATAGCAACAGAAAATGAGCTGGAGCATAAAGTAAGCTGGACCTTTGGGGGTTCTTACAGAAATGGGACTATTAAAACCAAGCTCAGGAAATAAAGCTCAGTGGAAGATTCCATGGTTAACACCTCTGCCAGCACGACTGTCATCATTGTCTGCATCACCACCACCATCATCATCAGACCATAAGCACCTTGGTATGTTAATGCTTGATTGCATATGGCAACCGACAAGACTTCAGTAATGTGTCATTTAGCAACATAGATCTGGGAAATAAATCATCATGCAATTTTGATGTGGGAACACGTAAGTGTACTTGCATCAAGGAAGGAGGCCTCGTCATCCCCAAGAGATACAATCTTATATGGTAAAAATTTTTAGTCTGTTGCATGTGAGGTCTGCGTGTGATATCTAACACTGACTGAAACTTCATTATGCAATACTTGACTGTGCCTGCAAATAATTCTGTGGTTCCTGTGCTTGCCTGGGGGTAGATTATTCTCTCAACTGGGGTTGATTCCATTTTCCACCAAGTGATGTCTACAGACGATGTAGTCCTATCTAGAAGGATGTCACCAGAAGTGAATAGAGGCTGGGGATGCTGCTGAACACCTTGTAATGCACAGGGAAGACAACCTGTGACAAATAATGATCTTGTTTGATATGTCCCCAGAGCTGCAGTGAGAAACCCTGCCCCACACCTCTGCTCTACTTAACGTGTGACTTGGGTTTGGCCTGACATAGGAACTTGCTTCTCAGGTCTATAAAGTAAAACTCTGTATTGGAGAAGCATGGTTTAAAATGATTTGTACATGGTGAATAATACTCAGAGACTAAACTGGAAGCCATTTAACCAAATGAAAGGCATGGAGCTTCTGATAGGGAAGGATGGAGGGCTCAATGGATTTAAGACTTGGGATACTTCTTAAGGTACACACACACCATTGAGGCACTTTATAAGATGATCTTGCTTCTATGTTAATCTTGATTGACAATCTGAGAGCATCTAGAATTGCTCGGGAGACAAGGCTCTTGGCATCCCTGTGAGGGATTATCTATATCAGGTTAGACTTTTTGGGCATCACATACTAGAGTAAGTTAGGAAGACCCACCTTAACTATAGACAATACCATTCCATGGGTCAAGGTCGCAGACTTAATAAAACAGAGAAAGCAAGCTGAGCATGGGCTTTCATGCCTCTCCACTTCCTGACTATGAATACAATGTGACTAGCTACCTCATATTCCCACCTCCATGACCTCCCCATCATGATGGACTGTACTCCCAAACTGGACCAAAGTAATCTGTCCATCTGGTATGGCCAGGTATTTTGTTACAACAATAGGAAAAATAGCTAATGTATTTATCTCTGAAACCACCCTAGCTTCTGTTTCTTAAACAGATAAAGTATGGACCCGTCATATATCAGTGGCATTGGCAGTAATGGACAAATGTGATGCTTTGGGAGTCTACCTAATGTCACTAGAACTGAACCTCATCAAGAGCAGCTACATAACCGGCCTTCTTGTAAACTTTGCTCATGGCTGGCACCTGACCTGAGCATCTAGTTTTTTGCTCAAGATGAGAGGCAGATCGTTTTCAGATGTGCAAAGAGTGCACTTTCCTTCTTTGCTTTCTCTTAGGAGATCAATAAACATCTTGTTTTGCCTTTAACAGAAGTCGTGTGAATTCTCTACTATCAGCATTTGTCTCCTTTTATTAAGAGGATCTTTCTGAGGTTAACAGTAAAGTTTAGAAACATTGGCTCTTTACGATCCCAAATCTCAATGGTGATAGCACAGGGGTATCATAACATAATACATATCACTTACTAAGTACCTATGGTTGGTGACACACTGTGTCAGCACCTCCAATTCCACCCCACAAGGACTCTGTGTCACTTTTTTTAGACTTGGACACAAGGCCTACCAGGCTCCATTCTGCATCTTAGCCACAGAAGTCCTTGACAACTCCTGAAATGCCAGCATAGACCCTCAAACATCCAATTCTGCCCTACTACTCCCTGTGTGTCCTTCAATCTGTTCCCCAGCTCTCTTCTCCTCTATCAGTAGGGCCTGCCACTCCCAAGCTTAGAAGGTATGGCATAAGGAACTCATGCTAGAGGTGGTTGCCTATTGACCTAGCTCTAAGGTCAAAAAACTTGCTTTCTAAAGGGAGAAGTCATCACTACATTCTGTTATTATTATCCCCAAAGCTGCCATAGACAATATGGGCATATTGTTTTGTTCCAATAAAGCTTTATTGACAAAGACAGGTGGGAAGCCAGCTTTGGCTCCCAGGTAGAAATTAGCTAAACCCTGACCTACATGATCTCCAGGATCTCTCATATCCTTGATGATCTGAAACTTCTGTGTGGCTAGAGGTAGAAAAAAATGGTGACCTGAGTAAGTATCTCAATAGTTGGCAAGATTTCACTCAGCCCAAACAAGGCCCTGATTCCTTGATGAAATTTGCAAGCATATCCCAGAGACGATACAGAAGTGATGAGCCTGTGTGCACCCACCAGCCAGCTCCAATAACCATCACCAGTCTTGTCAGCCCATGTCATCTGTCCCCTGACACACATCTCTTTGTTTCTGAAACACTTTAAAGCACATCTAGACATCCTATTATGCTACCCATAAATACTTCAGGATATCTCTCTAACAGAGAAGAATTTCTTTTTTACAAAACAATCTCAAAACCATTATCACCCTAACAAAATGAGGCATCACTCCTTATTAGTGTCTACTACCTTGTATGCCTTTAAATTCCCTTAATTGTCTCTAAAACGTCTTTTTTTTTAAGCTGGTGGTTTGAAACAGGATCCAAATAAAATCTACATATTGTATTCACACAGCTTCTAAATTTTTGAATTAGTTGTCAACATGTGCAAATCTGAGTTTCACATAAACAGCAAGTTTCAAGCTTCTCTTGAGAAATAAAATCCTGGAAGAGCTGGAGTCTTTGCTGTCTCAGTCTCCAGAGCAGCCATGCTAGCAACCAGAGCACATTGTGGTCCAACCTGTAGACCTTGTGAGGCCTGGGAAATCTATGAATGCGGCCTACAACAAAATAGTAAATGGGTCTAACACCAGGAGGTTATGTGGGGAATCTTTTTTTTTTTTTTTTTTTTTTTTTTTTTTTGTAACTCAATTGAATATTTCTCTAGCATGAACTCTGTAAAGGGAAACATTGTAAACCAATGGTAAAAAGTTAGATACCCCTAAAGATACCCTCATCATGTGACATCAGGTTTGTGGTTCCTGCTCTGAACATTCTGGGCTCCTCTACCTTGCAACCGATTACCTGGACGACTTTGCAGTTCTTTTCCTCTCACCCATCCTCAACCTCGCTCCATATTCTTTTCCTTCCATCAAAGCAAACTTGTCTACCTGGTTCCAGACACAGGGGTTACCTAGGTCATGCAAAAGGGCCTCCAGCTGGACACTGGGAGAGTCCCACCCCTGCCCTGTTTCCCCTCCTCTACCAGAAGCCTGATTCTCTCAGAGCCCAGAACTCTCACTCTGCAGGCAGAGGGAGAAGGGGCTTATTGTTTGCTCTTTAAGGTTGGGGGGGAGGGGTTTGTTTGTGTGTTTGTTTTGAAGTGCTGTAATTTTACCCAGAACCCTGCAATACTAGTCAACACTCTAGCAGTGAATTATAACCTCAACCCCATTTTTAAAAATCGACCAAACAAAATAGATTGGGGTGGGGGGCAGCAAGATGGCTCTGTGAGTAAAGGTGCTTGTAGCCAAACTGGCCACCTTGAATGTGATTTTGGGGACCCGTATAATAGAGGAAGAGAACAGACCCCTGCAAACTGACCACTAACTTCTATATGTACACTATGGCACATGCGTGCACACACACACACACACACACACACACACACACACACACACACAAATATTTTTTTTAGTTCACTAAGTTTGAGTTTCAGTTGGGTGCCCAAGATGGCCTTGAATGTACATCCTCTCTCCTCTCCTCTGCCTCTCCAGTAACTAGGCCATGTTGGTGGAATTATGTCATTGGGGGTGGGCTTTGAGGTTTCACAAGCCCATGCCAGGTTCTCTCTCTCTCTCTCTCTCTCTCTCTCTCTCTCTCTCTCTCTCTGTCTCTCTCTCTCTCTCTCTCTCTCTCTCTCTCTCTCTCTCTGGCTGCTGCCTGAGAATCAGGATCAGGATATCTAAAACTCTCACCTATTTCCCCAACACCGTGCCTGTGTGTGCTACCATGCTCCCTGCCACATGTGGATTATCTCTGAAACTTGTAAGCAAGCCCCCAATTAAATGTTTTCTTTATAAGAGTTGCCTTGGTCGTGGTATCTCTTCCCAGACATAAAAACTAAGACAGGCAGCTTGGAAGGGACTAAAAGTAAAGCCAGTAGAAATCATTGAGACAGGACAACACATGCTGGCATTCTCTCTCCATTTCTAGGACTTTCCTCTTCCAAATGTGGGTGCACTCTGGCTCCTGGTGTTCTTCCCCCTTCACATCCTGGCTGGCCCTGTCTGCCTATGCCCCAATGTGGTCCATGGATAACATCTAGAGGGTGGGTGAGGTGCTGGAAAATGCTACAGCTGGCTCTGAGCCAATGCACTGTGCCAGTATGTAGGACAGGTGTAGGCTGTTGGTGGTACAGCAGCCCACCCTGGGGTGTTCAGTCACACAGAGGAGCCCAGCTGCAAGGAAACCAGGTGGCCCAGTGGAGGAGGCAAATGTGTAAACAAGCAATTACAGTAACTGTGACAAATGCTAAAATAGAAGCAGGCACCTTGGGGACCCAGAGGAAGTATCTATTTGCTTACCCAGTTATAGGAGCCCCCATCTTGTTCCAAAAATGATTTGAAAAGGCCAGCAGAGCTCAAAGTGAGAATGACGTAGATAAGGACAGGAAAGGATGGAGGAGGAACAAGATGAGAGCATGCCGAAGTTAGCACTTGCCAAGAGTTCTGAGGCTTTTGCTAGAATTCAGCCACGCACTTGCATGGGAGCTTCCTAGCAGTCAATGGAAAATAAAGAAATTCTTGGAGTTGTAAAATGTACAGATTTCCTGCAAAGAAAGAATGGGGGTAACCCCAAGATACACAAGTCATCCTGACCTGGGATCCCACAGAGTTTCCTCTTCACTCTCATCTGCATAAATTCCTCTAGGGCTAGAGAAATGGGGGAAGGCTTCCTGTGGGGTTTTCTGTACACCGCTTGTAAACTTGTTCAGTTTTTAAGTCCCCATCTAGAGGCTAACCATGGTTCCAGGTAGTCCCAGCACTACCTGCCTCAAACAGGACTATACTATTCTAAATTGTACCTTCAGGAACACCATATACACAGCACAGAGCACCCAGTAGGTTCTCTATAAACTGTCAGCTGATGGACAGTTAACCTTGGGTGGTTAAGTTGGACACAAGAGCAACAACTGAAAAAAAAAAAAAAAAAAAAAGATGCTGGCTCAGAGCTGAAGACGCATCCAACAGATAGCCATGGCCACTTAGGGTTCTTAACCTGTGCATACTGGCAAAAGTTATTTCACAATTTCATCTATGTCTATTTGTTTCTGTCAATGTCTTTTCCCTGGGCAGAGACAAAGTCACAGGAAAGAATTCAGAGAAACTTTGGTGGCAAGGTTTGGGAGTACCATTTTGAAGAAGCCATTGAATTTTAACTGACTTTCCCCAACACTATTAACTTAAGAGTGACACATTTGTTTCCAGTAAAAGCATAACACAAAATTATGAACTTTATTCAGTACTCCTGACTTTAAGCCCTAAAGGAAAACTGGGCAACAGAAGACCAATAAGAGGTGCCTCACTTAATTCTGAATCCTGTCACATGCCCATAGTCTTACTTCCATTGCTGACCCCAAGACCAACACAACAAATACAACCCTACTCAGGGCTGGGCCTTTCAAGACATCAGAGTTCATGTTAGCTGTGTCCCTACTACTGACTTTGATCATAACTTCCAGAGACAGGAACTGAGCAGGACACCTAAGCAGAGCAAAGATGAACTTCAGTAGGGAAAGGTGATAGGAGGGCTCTGGGTCAAGCCCTCTGCCTGCTTCCTGTGGAAGAGGGTACTGGGAGCTCTTCCAAATGAATGACAAGCCAAGAACCCATTCCATCAAGCTCACCAAAGCCCACTAACAACACCGTCCTTGAGCCAAAAAATCACAGTCCAAGGTACTGATTTCTAACTGAGGGTTAGCTTTGAAGAGCTCATTCTAATACCTGGCATTTCTGAAGGAATCACAGAGAACTTGTCCAGCATGGAAGTGTTCAGTGAGCCAGTGGCAAAGCCAGAGGCTATGTTCTGGGAGCAGCTGCATGGGAGCACCTGGCTTCTGACCCCTGACCCTGCATCCTGCTAACCTTGGTCTCATTGACAGATAATGCCTAAAGGCAACTGGTCACCGAAAGATCAACAACCACAAGAATGACACCCATGCTCTCCTCAGTCAAAACTCAGGAAGCCAGAGACACAATGAGCACTGAGATATGTTGGAAAGATGCTGGGAGTAGATGAAGTTTAATCTCCCAGGTGAGGGAGAACTGGAGATGGAATTAAAAGAAAGGCTCCTCCATTTACCGTGCAATCATTTGCCATGCTGTTGTTATTCACAGTATTGAAGAACGGGGGCTTGTAGCTAATGCTTCCAAGAATCAGACAACTGAATAACAGTTGAGTGACAATATAATAAGAATGGAAAATACTGGGTACCAGATCTATCACAGACAGTAAAACACATTTTAACCAAAACACACCGTGGCGTAGCCATACACACAACAGTACTCAGCCTTTAAAAATGCAAGAAATTCTGAGCCGGGTTTCAACCTTGAGGATATTCTAGGAAGAGAAATGAGCTAGTCACCAAAGGACAGAACCAGTTGTGGTACTTAGCACAGTCATCTGGAGGAAGTAGAATAGTGTTTGTCTGGTTTGGAGGGAGGGCGATAAGGAGTTCTTGTTAAATGGGTATAGCTTTCATTTGGGGGAGATGAGAAAGTTCTGGAGGTGCATGGTGGTGTGGCAAAAATAATAAAAATACTAAAAATGGGGGCTTTCAGGATGATTCAGAGGGTAAAGATTCCTGCTGCCAAGCCTGAAGACCAGACTGAAGCACATGGCAGTAGGAGAGAACTGACTGCTGCAAGTTGTCTTCTGAGCTCTACACACTTGCTGTGGCAAATTCACATGTACACGCACACACGCGCGCTCATACACGCACACACACACTTTAAAAGAAAGAAATTATTTGAATGTCCAATTCTGTGTTATGTGTCTCTTCCACAATGAAAAATATATACGTATGGTGAATCATTTAGAGTAAAGCAAGGCTAGGAAGTGAAACATGAACTTCAAAGTCAGCCAGATCTAGGGATGGACACCAGATGCTCAAACATTCTTTCGCAGATATAACTTGACCTCTCTGCTTTGCTGCTTTCTCTTCTGTGACTGGAAGAAACAAGGAGGTATGATGTAGAGTATAGATAACTGTGGTTGTTCTACAGTGGTCATTCCACCTCTCTGGGGTGGATAGAAGCGCACCAGGGAATCAGGCCTCGGAGAGGCTGTGTGATATCTCTAAGTGGTATAGACATAGCAGCAAGTGGTATGCCAGGGCTCAAAAAGTCAATGTACATCTGCTTATACAGCAGGGCTTGGAGTCTGCACGCTATAACCTGACTGGCACCCCCCCCCCCATGAAGCACGTCAGACTCTTTTACCTTAAATCTGAAGACTGGGAGGACACGAGCCCAGATGCCTGCTTTAGGGACTCCCCTTCAGGTGCTGATATAAAAGGCGTTGTTTTTGAGACTGTTACCCAGCCTCTCCCAGTTTACGGTCTCTTTTATGTTTACAAGTCCTATGAATGTGCGATTGAAATAGACCAAAAACAAAATGTGTCTCAAGAATCTTGCGTGCTCAGAAACTAAAGCGACATGCCCTGGGAAGGGAGGAACCATTCCAGAAGCTGAAGTCTGAGTTATGGGAACTGAGATGTCTGGAGTCACAGCAAGCAGATGAGGTAAGGTATCACTATGAAGAAAAAGGCAGGGAAGTTCAGCCCAAGACACTTACCTTATAGTTATACTAGGGATCCTACCAGGGCAGCACACAGAGCCCCTACACTGAGGTTCCACTCACTCAGAGTACTATGGGTTGGCACCAAGTTATACAGTGTGCCAGGCTTCCTACCTCCTCCACATTCTGGAGATTTCTTAAGAGATGGCACTGAGGATGATGGTGATGGAGAATGTTGGAAACAGCCTAACTTTCCTAAAACCTGGAGTTCAGAGTTAGAAGGAAGATGGCAAAGAACCATTTTGCTAGGTCTTCACCCGTGCTGTCTTACTTAACCTTCAGCATCTCCTGTGCAGATGATAAGGAAGGAAGCTGTAAGCAAGTTGACTTGTCCTTGGCCACATAGGTAGTTGGGGTACAGCAAGAGTGGTGATGAAAGCCACCACCACTCCCATCCAATGTGCAGCTGGGAGGACCCTGAACTGATTTGGACATGAGTTTATCCAGGACAAATCTGTCTGGAAGAGCAATCTAGGACAGATAGGAAAAGTTAATTCAACCACAGAAAGCTTATGAATGGGAGTGAGTAAGGGGGTGACTGATGATACTCCACGGCGAAAATTGGAAGCTGAGCTGACCCACCTCCTCATCCTATGTCCTGGGTCTCTGTCCTTCCAGGTGTTGGTGACTCATGAACAGACTGCACCTTGGGTGGTGGACATCCTGGAGATGGCAGCACGGGGGCCTATGGGGACAGGGAGGAGAGAATCAGCTTGACTGAGAGCCAGAGGGACTGAATTCTAGTCTTCTCTTGGTCATATTGAACGTGACAATGGGCACACGACCTCCATCCAGTACATAACGTCCCTCAGCACAAAGCCTGGCTCAGGTGCTGTTTCAAGTCTGTTCTTTCTCTAATGCATTTCAGTTTGTTTCTAGAGTCTGCTCCGTCAGAAAAGCTACACTCAGCCCATTTTACAGGGCACATTCCTTGGCCTGGGGCTTCCAGTGGGCTCTGCTTACTTCTGATGGCCATGCACAAGGGCTCTGTTCTTCTCAAAAGATGGAAGAAGGAATGGGGGCAGAATCATTTCACCTTCTCCCTTCCCTGAATCTCCCCACCTTCTTGAATTTTTTTAAGTGCCTTTACTCAGAATTCACCAAAGATTCATCAGGCTTAGGATTGGCACAAACATCTGTGGGAGGGGTAATACCTGGGAGGGAGGCAGAAGAAAAGAAGGCTGCAGGGCTTGAAGGGCACCAGGAGAGGCACTGGGGCTCTGCCAAGGGCTCATCATCAACCTCGGAAGCCCACTAGGTGAGAGGGACTGGAGACAGAGAGTCCTGCCTTCCCAGAGGGAGTTCCAGCCACCAGCCGCCCTTCTTGGAAGCAGTAAGATCAGTGAGATAATGGGTGGCCCATACTCTACAATGCAGTGATTAAAACTAATGGAAGGGAGTGTTGAGGGTGTAGCTCAGTGGTGGAGAGCTTGGCTAATTTATACAAAGTTCTGCGTTCATCCCCAGCATCATAAGCCAGACCAGGTGATCCCAGCACCCTGGATAGAGATAAAGGAAAAATGATCATAACTTCAAGGTCATTCTTGGTTACACAGAGAGTTGGGGGTCTGCCTGGGATATGTATACTCTGTCTCAAAAGAAAAGAATTCTACAAGAAGGGGACTAGGTGCATCTGTCCTTAGCAATGCCTCTGAAAGCTATGAGTGGGTCCACCAGGGTTTCCTCTCCTGGGTTTCAACAACTCCTTCTATTAGCAGCTGTGTCTTTTGGCTGCTACTGCAAATTCCATTTAGAACAACGGGAGTAGTTAATTTTTAAAGCTCACAAGTCACTGGAGATCCCACCCCTTTAGTTAGCAAAAGAGGAATCCAGGCCTGGAGGAGAACGTGATCTCCGCTGGTCAGTGGCAGGGCAGGATTGGAACCCAGGGCTCTAGCTCTCATGTGGGGACTTGTCTTCCCCTCCATGGCTGCACCTTTGTCCCAGGGATTCCCTGACCCTCTCAACAAAGACCTGACTGCCCCATCCCCACCATAGGAGGGTATCTACACCAGTGTAGCCAGACTGGGGGTGTGAAAAGCATTTTGTCATCCTTCCAGGTCAGAATGTTCTGGTGGGTGCCATCGACTGAGATATTTCTATGGAACAGAGTGGTGTCCCCCAGCCTCCAGAGCACTGGTCCGAACTGATTCAACTCTGATTTTTTTAGATGTGGGAC
The DNA here is from genome assembly GCF_943737965.1 of Phodopus roborovskii. NCBI lineage: Eukaryota > Metazoa > Chordata > Mammalia > Rodentia > Cricetidae > Phodopus > Phodopus roborovskii. The sequence continues at coordinate 626,920 of NW_026126407.1, read as the reverse complement.
CTAAAGCCTAGGCAAGTCTTGAATGGCACTGGCACTGGGTGTCCGGTTGGAGGGACTTCCATGTCATCACTGCACCTGGCCATACCCTGTCTCAGAGGTGTCCCTGCCACAGCCACCTTCTCCTACAGGTGTGGCAGGTAGGAAGGAGGAGGCCCTCTGTTTCACAGTGAATTTGCTACCTTTCAGCAGCACGATACCTACAGAGGACCACAGCAGGACAATAAACCATGATCACCGCATTTTAATAATTACCCAGTGTTTGTTTAACAAACAACTGTGCCCAGCAATAAAACCAAATTAAAAGCCCAACCTAGAAGTTTGAGTTGAGGTCCCTGGCCGGAAATAGAAGAGTTGAGGAAGAGGAGAGGGGGTAAGACCAGGGAATGGTCAAGGATGACCTTAGGAACAGGCTGGGGCCACAGTGTACTGTAGCCTCACACTATGAGCCAGCAGGTCCCCACCCTACTTCCAGCTCCAGAAGCACATGACCCTACTTCCAGCCCCAGAAGCACATGACCCTACTTCCAGCCCTAGAAGCACAAGACTTATTCCTCAGGGGCTCTGACAGAAGAAATAACTAAGACTCCAAAACTCTAGGCCTATGGGCAGAGCCTCACTGCCACAGCCAGTGTCATCAGCCTCTGACTGTTAACAGGTAAAATCGGCTCAATGAATGAATGAATATAAACAAATGAATGAATGAGATTAATGAATTAGTGAAATAAGAAATGGATGAATAAATGAGTTTAAACAAATCAGTGAGTGAGTGAGTAATTATAAATGAACGAATGAGTGACTGAGCATAAAATGTTGCCCATTCATTTACTCATTCTTTAAGGATTTTCCCCACCTGAAATGTGTATCAGGTCCTTATAGTTCCTGGGGTACAGTCATGAGCAAAATCCTTGCTGTCTTGGGACTGAGTGTCAAGGAGATAAATAATGCATGGTTCTGGCCCCTGTGATATCTGCTCAGAGTCCCCACGGGGGTCTGGGGAGATGAAGGGCAGGATTCACAGAGGCCTCCAGGAGGAAGTGTCTTGATGTTAAAGGTAGTTCGTGAAGGGCAACTAAGGAACAGCTAAAGTGGCAGGACACTGGTCCTGGGTGGTAGTAAGTGACAGTAACTGGAGTACAGTATGTCCAAGTAAAGGGACAGACAGCATGTGTAAGTGAGGTGATGAAAGATTGATGTGTTCAAAGACAGAGACGTTTGGTGAGAGTGGAGACCAGATCAGGGCTGGAGGAATCCGGGTGTAAGAGGGGAAGGGGGACCCTTGGCAGAACTGACTGCCTCGGGGCTGCTTCCATGCTGAAGCCTTTGGACTTCATTCTAAGGTAATGAATCCATGGTGAAGGTTTGGGTAGAGGATGGCACAGTTGTAATGTCACTGCGATGGTTAACTTTGACTGTCATCCTGACTGGTTTCAGAATTGCCTAAGAGACATGCCTCTGGACATGTCGGCAAGGGATTTCTGGAGAGGTTTAATAGGGAAGGGAAGAGTCACCCTGAGAATGGGCAGAACCATCCCATGGGCTGGGGCCCTGGACTGGAAAGAGCCAAGGAAGAAAGAAGCTGAGTACCAGCATCTATCCCTGCTCCCAAATATGAATATGATGTGACCCATCACTTCAGACTGACCCCTGCCTCCGTGTACTGTGCTCTCACACTGTGGGCTGATATCAAGCCCTCCTGGCTTAAGCTGTTTCTGTCAGGTATTTGGTCACAGTGATAAGGTTAGTGACCCAAGCATAAATATACAGGAATGGACCCCTGCTGTAATGAGCCTGAGCATGCAGCTAGCAGGCCTCTGGAACTGGTTTGTGGGAGGAATGAGGAAGAGTTTAGAACTGCATGCTGCAGCAGTCCTAAATGCAATAATCACAGCTTACTGTGCTGTGCAAATGGAGTCTTCAGTGTTGGGGTCAGCAAACACCATGTCTGCAGCTGCACTGAGGTGCAGAGCTCAGAGGTCCTGCTGCCCTTTGGTTCCTTTGGTGGGCAGGAAAGACTGGAGAGGAGATGGGATGCCTGTAGATTGGACCACCAACTCTGACTCTTCTAGCATGAGATTTGCAACACTGTAGCCCTCTCTGAGCATCAGGGATGGAATCAAATGGGCTGAAAAGATGGATCAAATACAAATAAGTGGGCAAAAGGATAGAACAATGGTTTCTTATTTGCACTGTTGCTGTTCTGCATCTTTCTGGCCTGCACCTGCTCCATTGCTCACATATGTCTGGTCAGTGTCTGCTGATCCTATACCATGGGATTGTGTAGATGATGGATGCGGGTCTGAAGCAAGCAGGGCAGAAGCAGGGTCTGATACTCCCAGGTAGATCTTCCTTCCTCCAGTGTTTTTGTCCACATTCTGGCCTCTCCCACTCTGAGACCACCCAGATTCTACCTCTTCCCTGTCCAGAAAACTCAGCAGCTGCTTTGAGATGATGCTGATAGCACCCTCTTCTGAATGGTTCTGCCCAGCCTCCTGTGCAATACTACTCCCTGCTCTGCACACTTCTCCCCACCACTTCGAGTCCCCTTCAACTCCCCTTTACTCTAAAGCAGAGCATGGGCCCAGCATCACACCCTGGCACACAGTAGGACTACATAACACATCAGTTAAAGTGTTGACAAATAGTGATCAGGTAACCCACAAAAAGATACTGTGTTCCTCAAGAGGCGGAGTCAGCAGGGAAGATACAGGATTTGAACCAGCACAGGGAGGCCAGCTTCCTTTACAGGTTCTGAGTGCTGGAGCAAAGAGGAAGGAGCTGGGTTTCCTCCAACCAGAGAGGAAGGATGGTGAGGCTTCCACTGAGGAAGTAACTGGGAGGAACCACTTGTAATGGCGCACAAAGAAATTCCTGATGGGGGTGAGGATAACCAGACCAGCAAGACTAGGCAGCAGCCATTCCTCCAAAGCAAGGATGTGGGTCTTTAACAAATGGAGTCAGCATTCAACAGCTCTTCGCTGAGCTCCAGAACAGAAGTAATCTCTGGGTTTGCAGTTAATTTGTTCTTTTAATGGACCCATCTTGTTATCAGCTACTAAAATGGGCTCTCCCATTAACTACTGGCACCCAGAGAGGTTGCTGATTTCTAAGGCCCTCAGCTTTAACAAGGGTGCACACATATGTGAGCAGGCACCACCAGGAAAGCAGGCCTATTCACCCACAAATACTAGCTACACACACACACACACACACACACACACAAAGAGAGAGAGAGAGAGAGAGAGAGAGAGAGAGAGAGAGAGAGAGAGAGAGAGAGAGAGAGAGAAAGAGAGAGAGAGGTTAGATATATGGGAGCAGAGACTCAAGCCCAAGACATTTAAATACAAACCCCACTAAAGTCCACATGGATGGGCAAAAGGGAACCGGTGATTCCTGTATTCAGAGACAAAACAGCCCTTGAGAACAATGAAACCAATCCTCTTTTCTCCTAATTTTTTAAAACTGGTATATAGGTGTGTGTGCATATGTATGTATGCATGTGTGTGCACATGGCAGTGCACACATTTGTGCATGCATACCTGTGGAAGTCAGAGACCAACATCAGGTGTCATCGTTGGTTATGCTCCACCTTACTTTGTGTGTGTGTGTGTGTGTGTGTGTGTGTGTGTGCGCGCGCACATGTGTTAGTCATGTATTTTTATGTTATAAGCAGCTAGTAGCAAGTTTGGCCAGATAGAGAAGTAGGAAGAGATTGTAGCAAAGCTTTCCTCCTTCCCCCAAAGAGAATTTTTAACTTGTTGGGGGAAGAAAAGCCTGGGAATAATGGAGAAGAAGAAAATAGTGAGCAGATTTACTGGAGGTAGTGTGCACTCACACACGTGCACACAGACTGGATGTAGTGAATTTCTTTTTTTTTTCTTTCTTTTTACTTATTCTGTGTGTTTTCACATCATGCATCTTGATCCCATTCATTTATCCATCCCTTCTCATCTGTCCTCTGCTCCTACAACCACCCTTCCCTCCAAATAAAACAAATTTAAGAGAAAAAAAAAAGGAAAAAAGATTATCTTGTCATGGCAGTCAGAATGTGACTCAGTGAGTCACGCAGTAAAGTCCTTTGTCTATATATCTTTACTTGCAAGTATTCATTGCAAAGTCATTGGTCTGGTTGAGGCCTCTAGTTTCTACTATCAATGCTGAGCCCTCATTGGGACATGGATATCCTATTGCTGCCCAGTGCTGTGGTCTTTTGCTAACCTGGAGCTCACTGGCTGGTTATCCTAGCTGGAGGAATCCTCCTGTTGCTGCCTCCCAGCACACATTGCAGGTACATGCTGCTATGCCTGGCTTTTTGCATGAGTGCTGAAGATCCAAATCAGACCCTCATGCTGTACAGCAAACACTTTACTCACTGAGCCATTTCCTAGGCTCCATCCCAAGCCTATCTTGTGACAAACAAAAGGAAAACCCAGAGAAGGCAATTGCCTATCCTGAAGCTACACATCACTCTAATGCAGAATTAGACCCGGTCCCAGGAGTCCCCAAAATGTGAAAAGTAAAGGCAGGTACCAGAACTCCATAGATAGGGTGTTCACACTCCCCTGGGGCCTCATGCTAGCTCATTCTCTGCATCCTCACTGACCTCCTCACACAAACCTATCTGAGCATCACAGCTCAGCTCACAGCAGTTACACTTCTGACACATGTGTGGTGCTTTTCAGTTTAGAAACTGCTGCTCTTCATTAATGTTTGGTCTCAGAGGTAGACAGAACCAGTATTATTTTAATCTCCACTCTCCAGATATGGAATCCAAGGTTCAGACTGGCTCAATTTGAGGATTTGCCCAAGCTCATAGCTAGGAAAGCTAAAGCCAACATTCAAAGCCAAATGGTCCCAATCCAGGTCCCTGCTCTTTCCAGTACTGCCTTGTGATGGGGCACTGACCCCCAAAACTTATTCTCTCCAGGTCACAATTAAAAAAAAACACACACAAAGTAAGAAGAAGCACACACATATGTATGCCTCCCCTACAAACACACACATGTTGAACAAATGAGCAGGGTTGAAAAGCATCCACAAGCAGATGCCTCCCCAACTCATGTTCCCTCTACCACCCAGCCAAGGCTGGCTCAAGTCTGCCTACACTCTGGGCACTTAATAAGCAAAAGCATCAACTCACTCAATCAATAAGCTCAGCTGTCAACAGCAAGCAAGGGCTGAGCGCTCCGAAGAGCTAATAATGCTGTGAGATATAAACATGGCCATTAGCCTGGCTCCCACCCTGCCAGGCAGCCTAGCCACTCTGGCCAGGGGCATTTGCAGCCAAAGACTGTGGCATCTTATGATTAGCTGAACCCACCCATCTGCCCAAGCCAAAATGGTGCTCCCATCTCTCTTTGCTGAACTTCTCGGGTCCCTTCCCATGACCTAAGGAGGAACCTAGCTGAATCTTTCCAAAACACATGGAAAACCCCAACAGTCATATCTCTGGAAGACCAGGAGACTATGCTGGCTCTACAACCACATAGTGCCAGCCTCACAGGACTACCAGTAGGGGAGTGGCACACACAGCCCTTAGGAAAACTGTCTCCAGAGAGGTCAGGCCATCTATATTTGAACCTAGCTATTTGCTAGCTGTGGAGCTTCAGATGAGTGGCTTAATTGTTCTTTGCTTTAGTTGAATTATCTGCAAATGTGATTTCTATGCCAGGCAGATTCTCTCGCCTTCTTGAGGCAAGAGCTTGATCCCCAGAGCCACCTGCACAGGTGAAAGGAGCCATCAGATTCGAAAGAGGAATGAGTTAGTGTGTGCTGTCTGTGCCCTTCTTCCCATGCTTTGAGGGCAAACCTGCTTCCAGCTCTCTCCTACAATGGCCTCAAGCATCAGAGTTTTGTTCAGCTTGGTCAAATGAGGATCAATGTGAGGGGTCAGCAAGCCTGGATGGCACAGAGTGACAGTGACCCACCAAAACTCCAGCACTTGCTGAGAGCAGACACCAGATCCCATTCTGGATCGCAAATCTGAGCTCTGTCGGCTCATCCTTTTGAAAGTGTCTTAGGCTCTTTCAGGGAGTTGCAACATCTAAGGGTTGCTGCTCCATCATGGAGAATCGGGGACGGGGTCACATACTCTCCAAGCTTGGGGGGGTGTCTATTTTAGCAAGTAGAGTTATTTGAAAATGATGTCAAAACAAAAGTCTTTTTTCTTCTTCTCTGAAAACTCATAGAGTATTTGTCATCCCAGTGATGTCTCCTGCCTGCTCACTGTCTGTCTGTCTGTCTGTCTCTGTCACTATCTCTATTTCTCTTCCCTATGTCTCTCTACACCTCTGTGACTTAGGGTTCTTTGTCACTAATCACTTTTGTCTCTGTACCATTTTTTAACTCTTTCATCTCTCATTCTGCATGTGTGTGTCCACGCATTGTAGGGAGAGGAGTAAAGAGACAGACAGCTCCAATCATATTCCCAGGCTCTGCGCCTGTCAGGGGTAGGGTTCAGGACCATGGACAGAATCTCAGGCCCTGGAGGGACCTCCTGCTCTGAGGAAAGGAGAGTAGATCAATATAGGTAGAAAAGAGGGCCTTGGGTGGGTGTGATTGAGGGAAACTGAGGACAGAGTAAAGGTGAAAGAATTGTGAAGGTGCCAGGCCAGGCATGTGCCTGGGTGAGGCAGTGCGTTCAAGCGACCCTGAGTATACTAGTGAGGTGAGTGAGCTGTGAGTGCCCATAGTGATGAGACAGACATGAGGGTAGTCAAGTGAGTACCAGCTAGCAGAGCACAAGGCTAGCCTCAGGCATCCTGGCATTATGCTCTCTGCTAACTCCTGGGAGGCCAGTAGAAACTGTGGGGTTACCAAGCTCAAGGAGTAGTGGGAAAGCCAAGTACTTACACTTGGGACTCCTTACACAGATTAGAGGTGGGGAGGAAAGCACACTGTTCCACCAGGTTTGTGAGTAAATATCCTGAAGACTACTATATCTCTAATGTCAGTAAAACTCAGAGCATCTGCTAGGTGGGACCTGCAGGGAAAGGTGCCATTGAACTAGGCCAGCATAGAAGACTACTCAGTATTCCTACTCATGATCTCCCAGTCCACAAAGCACCAGAATCCTGATGCTTCGAATTATTTCCAGGGTGCACAGCCCACTGGCACACATACTCACATACCAGCATATGGAAACGTAAGTAGACACATGCACACTCCTCACTGGTTCCTAAATATGTGAAGCCACACACATAGTACCTGGACACATACCACAGGCACACTCTTAACACAAGCAGATAGTTGTGCCTGGGGAGATGGCTCACTGCTGGCTGCACAGCATGAGGACCTGAGTTCAGATCTCTAGAACCATATAAGAGCCAGGCACAACAGTGTGCATATGTCATCCAGCTCTAGAAGACAAGGATGTATGGAGACAGTCAGAACCCTGGAGCTCACTGGCTATGCTAATCTAATCCGTGTGATTCAAGCTCAGTGAGAGACTGTCTCAAAAAAAGCAAGGTGAAGAGGAAACAACATTGATCTCTTCCCTCCATACGTGTGTGCATGGGTGAGCACATCTAGTCACATATATACACACACACTCACATGAGCACATACATATACCACACACAGAGAAAAAGCAAGTGGTAGCCTACACACACCTACAAACACACCAGCCTCATTGACACCATACCTAAACAGACCTATACCACTGGAACTGTCCACAGTGGCCCCAACTCACATGATAACAACTGGCCCACATAGCACCATCCACAACTGTATGCATGAATTGTGTGGAAACCCTCAGAGACCAGTCATTGTAGATGGGAAAATATCACTTACACAGAGAATGTGCAAGATCTCATACAGGGACCAAATATGCAATGCAAACAGCATATCACCTAAACACACAGAAACTGGGGCATGAAAATGTTAGCTTATTTGCCTGGAGTTGCCCAGCAGGAAGAAGAAAACAGGAGTTGGTTGAGATCCTTAAGTTAAAATGTTAATCTCAGACACGCTGGACCCTTGCCCCCAACAACTTCCATCTAGACTCCAGGACCCTCAAGATACATTAGGGTTTATCTCTAGGACTCCTATTCTCTCCATCCACAGGAGCCCTTTTTCTGACTGTAGCAGGAACTCTTTGCAGGCATGTATTTTTCCTAGAAATCCAGGCCATCTGTGAAGTGGGAACAACTGTGTTATCCTCATAGGAGTTGGCTAGCGTAAACACAGGTGTCTACAAGAGCATGGCTGGCTTTAGGAAAATTCTGACAGTGGCATCAGGGGCTTGGGTCACTCAGTGAAGTTCTGGATGTCAGGTTCCCTGTTCCAAACACCACCTGAACATCTGCTTTGCCCTGAGTCCTTCTGAATAATGTGCTTATAGATAGAACAGCCTGGGAGCCATCAAGAAAGACAGAATCTCAGAAGCAAACTAGCCTGTGACTTTTCTAGCAATGAGAACAAGTTACATCTTGGTCAGGATAGCTGGCTGTGTTGCACTGCAGTAACAACACCACAAATCTCTGTGCCTGAAATCTACACTGTCTTACTCACCTCACACTTCCATTTCCACAGAGAAAGGCACACTGCCGAAGGTCATCCATAGGCCCAGAAAGGTAGAGCAATAAAGTGCAATGGTCCTGCTTGTTTCCAGGTCTCTCTCTCTGTCTCTGTCTCTCTCTCTCTCAGTTCACATGGTCTTTCCACCACATTCACACTGTTTATATATGAACATTCGAAGTTGTGCATCCATTCAACTTGACTTCAATGCCCCCTCTGGAATAGGCACTGTTCTAGGAGCTGTGGTACTGAGATGAAGGCCCTGGTCTCTGCCTTTGGCAACTTCTCAGTGTCAAGTGGAAAGCATAGAAGAACCAGGTTCTGCAGGGAAACTGCAGGGGTGTGTGGGAACAGAGCAGTGATGAGCCCTGCGGGTTGGCAGAGGTAATTAGAAAAACTCTCTGGGGAGGCAACCTGATGGAGGACAGGTCTCAGAACAGGTGGGAGGGGTACACAATACAAGGAACAGTAGTTAACAGTCTCCTGTAATACAGTCAGAAAGAACTCTCTTTCCAGGGAGCCAGGGACTCTGCAGAGGCCCATGGCAAAGGCCAGTGAGAGACCCTTCACCAGGCCAGGTAGCTTGCTTCCGCTCAGCTGCAACCTAGTGCTGATGTTGATTCCTAAAGTCCACCTGCTCTTCATTCCCCAGTCCCTTCCATAAAACCCCCCTCCTCCTGCAGCCAGGGGTCACCAGCCTTGAGTAAAGTCCACTCCAGGTCCAACAGCTAGACCCCAAGGAGGCCCATGGCTGCCTGTTACAGTGTGATGAGCCCAGAGTTGCAGAGGGACTTTGACAAGCCTTGTATCTTCCAGTGTGTGCTGTAGCAGGTCCTTAAGTATCCAGAAGAACCCTTGGACTTCCTCCTGGGGACAGTGAAGACCACTGCTCCTAAACAGGGGAAGGAACAACCAGAATTGTGAACAACAACAGGAAAATGTAATAAGTGCTTGGCAGTGTAGGCTCTACCTGGGTGTATGGAAGCAATCTTGGGAACCAGGAACTCTGGAGCATGGAAGGAGATGATGGGAGCTCATCTTACTTGCTAGCTTTGCAGACGGCAGAGCTCATCCATCCCCTACCTCCTTCTGTAGACAGGGGCAGGAGCCTTGCTCAAGGTCACTATGAGCTTAGGCCCAATCTCTAATCTACTGTGGCTGGGTCTCTGAAACTGGAAGTGAACAGAGAGCCATCACAGAAGGAGAGGAACCATTTCCAAGTGTGCTCCCATCATGGTAGCCTGATGAATGCAGCTGAAACCTGGAGCCCCATTTCCTTCGGTTTTCCCTAACATTCCGCATGGAACTGGCAAGCTCACAACTGCGGTGACAGGGGGAGGCAGGCAGTAGAAGGCCTGAGAAGTCATGAAATTGGGGAGACAGAGATCCTAAAATGGCAAGACAAGGATTCTGAAGGAGGCCCTGACATCTTTCCCAGCATTTTAGCAAAAGCACCCTGAGGCCCACAGCTCACACATGGGAACCCATATGCACCCACAAACACACAGGCACTGCCATTTCACAAACACCATGAGGCCACAGACTGGCTTAGTTTTAGTCTATTTGTTTCTGGATTTCCTTTCTTTCCTTCCTTTCCTTTTTAAACAGGGCCTTATGGAGCCTGGGCTAGCTTTCAAATAACCCTGTGGCTGAGTATGATGCTGACCTTTGGACCATTTTTCCTCCATCTCCTGGGCACTGAGATTATAGGAATAAGCCATCATACCTGGTTTATGTAAGCTGGGATTCACCCAGGGCTTTGTTCATGGTAGATGAGCTGCATCTCCATCCCCACAGCTGACTGTTCCTACCTAGTTCTCCCTCCAGCAAACAATGTAGGGTCCTGAGTCAAGACCATCACCCAGAACACAGAACAGTAGCCCCCAGTCCCACTTGCCCACTCCTGTTCCTCTCTGGGCCTCTGCCTCTTCCATCTCCTTACTGGCAGGTGGGAGTCCCCTTGCTGTTCTCCATCCTGATCTCTGTCTATTCCACCCTGTATCAGCCTGGATCTTAATGAGCCTTCTGTCTGGGCCTGCCAAGTTCTCTCTAGGTCCCTTGCCTTGATCCCCAGGTGTCTGTGTTTCTTTTCTATCTTGTCCCCTATTTCTATGACTCTTTTTGTGGTTCTGTTATAGACTAGACAATGAGGGAAAAAAACACAACTTTACTGGGCCCAGTCTTGCACTGTAAGGATGAGGAATTGGGGCCAAACCATGAAAAAAGAGCTATCTTGCTTGTGAGCACACATATCGTTTCATTTGGCTATGGTTGAGAGCTTTCTCATTTTCTCCAAACTAGAATTTTCTCATCACTTTGTGCTGCTGCCTAGGAGAAGGAAGAGAGCAGGGTGAGAAGGACAACGGTGAGCCCACAGCAGCGATGCACAGGATGAGCTCTGGACCAGCAGGGAAGGAGGCAACTCTAGAGATAGCTTTTCCATTAACATGCTATTTAACCTTGAACATATTACTTACCATCTCTGAACCTGTTCCCTCTTCTATGGAATGAAGATGACATGATGGGAGCTTTCAGATAAAAAAAAATGAACCATCATGCAGGAATAGAGAACAGATAAAGGGCAGTGATGGGTGCCAGTGAGGGTGAACAAGGATGGTGGTGGTGAAGATGATGATGATGATGGCAGTGTACTAATAATGGTCATAATGGTGGTGATGATGATAGTAGTGATAACAGGGATGGTGGTAACAATGATAATGATGATGGTAATGATAGATCCTGACTGACTTAGACTCATCTAAAAGATGGTGTAACACATCTTTAAGTGCATCTATAAAGTGTACCCAGAGAAGATTAACTGAAGGTGGGAAACACATTTACAATATAGATTATGCCACCCCATTAACTGGAAGTCTAAATGGAATAAAAAAAGAGAAAAGGGAGTAAAGGAAAAGCGGTCCTGACCTTTTCTTCCTTTTTGGTTTGTCAAGACATGTGTTTTTCTACCCTACCATAACCTCCTCACTGTGACACACAAAACAAATAATTCTTCCCCTCCAGTCAGAATAATGCAAAAGTAGATAATACTATGATGGCGGTGGTGGCAGTCACAATGATGGTATTATTGGTAATGGTGATATAATCATGCTAACAATGGTGGCTATGGTGACGATGATAGTAATAATAGTGGTGTGGTGATGCTAGTGATGATGACAGTTATGGTGATAAAGCTCACAGTGGTGATTATGATGGCAGTGGTAATGATGGTGATGGTATGGTTACAATGACAATAATAGTAGTGGTAGCATGATGATGGTGATGTGATGATAATGCTGGTGGTTATGGTGATGAGGACAATGATGGTAATGATGGTGGTGATGACAGTCATCATGATATGCCTATGAAAGTACAAGAAATTTACAGAACACTAAATAGACTGGACCAAAAAAATCCCTCACCACATAATAATCAAAACACTAGACATACAGAATAAAGAAAGAATATTAAGAGCTGCAAAGAAAAAACAAGCCAAGTAACATATAAAGGCAGACCTGTCAGAAGTACACTCGACTTTTCAGTGGAAACTCTGAAAGCCAGAAGGTCCTAGATAGATGTTCTGAAGACTCTGAGACCACAGATGCCAACCCAGACTAATATACCCAGCAAAGCTTTCAATCGCCATAGACGGAGATAGTCATCATGATGAATGTGGTAATATTGGTGGTGGTGAGGGTAACATTGATGGTGGTGGCGGTGGAGATGCTGTCAGTGTTGGTGATCATGTTTACAAACACAGAGTGCATCTCTGAACCAATCACCCAGCACAGAGCCAAGAAATAGTGGGTATGCTTAGGGAACAGCAGTTCCTCCACCATACACTGAGAGCAGTTCCTCCACCATACCTCTCTGTATCAACCCAGGCCTCCCATCCCCCTCACACCACCACAGAACTCAGCTCCTGGTTCTAGTACCCTGAACCATCTCCTCCAAGCTCTTCCCTATAGGGGCCACCCTGCATCACGCTTGTATGTGTTCCTGCCTCTGCATCTATAGCATCCTGCCCTGGCTAACTTTGCCTCCAACACACACTTAAACACCTTTGTTCTTCCCCTCAACTCACTCCTACCCAGGCAAGGACCATGAACTCACTCACTACAGCTAGTGTTCACTAGGAGCACCCCATAGCCCCTGTGTAGGCTTCAATATACTCAGCTCCACCCACAGCCAACTTGTCAAGAGGCAGCAGGACATAGCCCTGCTACTGCTGAATCAGCTCTTTCTCAATCTTTGGGACAGGGTGATACCAAGCCCGGCTCTCTGCCTCAGTTTCCCCTCCCACCAAAGGAGTTAATTATTAGTCTCTGAGACCTATGAGAAAAGTTTTCCACAGAGTGTGGATGGGACAAAATCAGTTTCTTAAGCTTTGATGCCACCCAGCCAACCTCATTGGACGGCAGCCAGAGAGCAGAGAGGCTGTGAACAGACAGTAGGCCTTCTATAACAACAAGCAGCCATCCCTTCTTCTATCCACTCAACACAGAAGCAACCAGGGGACCTAGGAGGATAAGAAGGAGAAAGGAAACAGAACAGTTAGACAACCAAAGGTCAAGTGCAGAGCCTCCCCTCTGTGCCTCAGGTCAGCCATTGACCAAGGCAGAAGTCTGTTGGATAGCCTTCCTGCAGAAGCAGGCAGAACCTGGTAGCCTCTTTCTACCCTGACCTTCCCAGGTCCTCCCCAGATTCCCCCTAACTCCTCCCCTGCAGTGACCCTGTGCTTAATAGGACCTCTGGGGGAATCAATCACACCAGCAGAGTAATCCCCAGCCTCTGACATTCCAATTAAACACTTCCCTCTGACCTTGGTTGCATCATCCTGGCTTACAATAACATCATCTATCGTTGCTGGATGGATGGACAGACAGACAGGCAGACAGACAGGCAGGCAGGCAGGCAGGCAAGCAGATGGAGCCCATGAGGAAGACAGAGGGACCAGCAACCACACAATCCCAGAGCTGGTCTCTACACCCTGAGAACACATTTCAATCACAGGGAACTGCAGTACACTCCAGGAGAGAGCCGTCAGCCTCCTCAGGGACAGACATCCATCTCTGTGGAAGAGACAAACAGCCTTGGTCCCTGCCAAGGGGCACCCTGCATTTATTCCACAGCCCATCCCATCAGTCATCTGTCACTGCTATCCTGAAAGTCTGGAGTCTAGGTGGCAAGTGCAATGAGGAGACACCAAGGGCATGGGCTGATGGGCCCTGGCAAGTGACCCTCACCTGACAGGGGACATTCAGCCCTTCTAGAAAGCAATCTGAGAATGGAGGGAAACATCTGTCTCAGGAATCCTAGGGAGATGTCCCACCCTAGGTAGCTGCTTTCTGATGGAGAACCATCCTTGACTTGTAGAGATCCCAGACTGAGAGACAAGCAATATAAGTCCCTCCTGCAACCACAGATACAAAAGTGCCTGCCTTGGGATGCTGCACCTGAAGGAGAGGCATGACCTCTGCCCAGTCATGAGCAACCTTCCTGCATCCACTGGTGACCTGGAGAAGCTGAGCCCTCCATCCAGGGCTACCCAGAGGAGCCTTTGTGATCTTTGCCTTTAGGGTAACCTGAACTGAATTCACATCCCTGAGTGTCCTTTAATCAGTCACCCACCCTCTCTGAGTCTCCTCTCTTTACCTGGGGTGCATATGGGAGAAAAGCTGAGCAGACTACCTGGAAGTATGGGAGAGCCTCAGTGAAAAATGATGGGTCTGGGTCAGACTCATTCACAGGGCTGGACTACCAGGAATGAGTTAGATGCCTAGGAGGAGCCCCAAAGATTATCTGGGGGCCCAGACTGCAGGATTGGAGACAGAGCATGTTATCAATCATCCTCACATTTAAACATTAGACTCTATTATCCTGGGAGCAACCAAAAAGTTGCCTTATTCGCCCCCACCTCCAAAGAACTGCTTCTGAGCTGGCACTGTTTCCTCTGCAGTTATTTTTAGTTTGTTTTCCCAGTAATGATTCTTTTGGGTGAATTTCAGGGTTGTAGCTGTGTGCTCTCTGGGAGACGGGAGCCGTATCCATACAAAGAGAAGAAGGAAAAGGGAGGCTGTTATTCATAGTAATTCAACTAGATTTGTAAAGTTATTATTAAGCATTTGTCACCACAAAAGTCACTCTGATTTGGCTTTCCTTGGAGCCGTTCTCCCAGCCCAATTTTGTTTCTTTGTTACATGGGAGGCCCAGAGAGCTCAGAGACCCGTTGAGTACTCTCAGATGAGTCCTTGCAGGAGGGCAGAGTGAGCCCCTTAGGCCTTGTGTCTAGGTGAGCACGGTATAGAAGATGAAATAGCTCTGGCAAGCTGTGCAGAGCACCAGGGCCAGCCACTACCACATATACTGCCATACTAAGAGGAGTGCTGCTGACAGTCCCAAGGGACAATGTGGAACTGGGCACCTCAGAGTAAGGACGCTGTCCAAGGTCACATGGCTAGAGAGCTAGGATTTGAAATTAGTAGCCTGGGTCCAGAGCTTGAGTTCAAATCGCACAGTAAATGTCTGATAACTGCCGAGATGTCCCATCGAGACAGGGATGAGGTAGAAATGGGGCCCCTGGGACCACAGACAACTTTTTGCTGTCTCCTGAGCTTAGAATATGGCTTCATTTAGCCCGAGGAAAGCAGTGGGACCTCCCAAATATCTGCAAGATGTTTGTCCTCTCTGAGTGTCTGGGGGACACTGAGGTCCCTGTTCTTTCTCCTTCAAGCTGCTTAGTTGCTAGGCTTGTAGGGACCCCTCACTATCCTGCTAGTGGATTGTGAAGTGGGTTTGAGGTGTTGCAGGGAGATCAGCTTCTGAGGCATATACAATTAGATGTATTCTGAACAGGGGGACTCTACTGGGGAGTCAAATGATTGGGGATTAAACCCCAGCTCTGCCACTTCTAGCTGTTGCAACCTGGAGCATATGGCATTGTCCCACAGAGCTCAGCAACCTCTTGTCTTAGTGGAGATGATAAGTGCATGACACTTGGAGTCTAGAGAAGGCACAAAGGGTGACAGATAGAAATCACCTAACAAGGTGCCGAGCACTGGCATCTAAACTGTTGCTTGGTGTGTCCTTCATTCTTTGCCATTCATTCACGCACTCATTTGACTAGTAGGGATCTGTATATGAAACTTATTCAGAGCTATGAGAGGTTTAAAGATGGATGAAATACAGCTTTTTCCTATAAGGGTTTTACAAGTGAATAGAGGAAGCTAAGACAGAGTCTGGGTGAATTCTAACTAGGAGTTAGGAACTAATCTATCCTGGGTGGAAGAAACGGCCTTTTCAGAAAAGCCACTAGAGATGGAGAGAGCAGAATGGTAATCAAGCAAGGGGATGGTGGTAAATTGAAGGTGGGCTGTAAAGCCCTAAATGCAAGGCTGGAATTAATCCTTCAGGCAAGAGGGGGCTGCAGACAGTCACACAGCACAAGTAAGGCACAGGAATCTGAGAATTAAGATGTGGGAGGTAGATTGAGAACCTGAAGCAAGAACGCCCACCTCAGGGGAGCAGGAAGAAGATTCTAGGTTCTACTTCCGGCCTGGACCCAGCCCCTATATGAAATCAGGAAAGGTGTCTGTGGCTCTGAGGCTTGCCTTCCCCTGCTAGCACACATGAGTCCCCTAATGGCTGTCTAGACATTTAGTCTGCAGTGAGAGGGCTTCTCTCCGAGTCCTGCCCCTGCAGCAGCCCAGACTGAAATTCTCTCTCAAGGCAGGAAGACTTTCCTGTGCCGACCCCAGAGCCAGGCAGGGCTGGATGGACATTCCCTAGAGGCACAGGAGCAGCGGAGGTTATGGTGGACACCAAGGCTCCCTGCCTTTTCTTTCTCTCTCAGGGTTCACTGCTGCTTAGCTGCTGGGCTGGGACATGACAGGGTGTTTTCTGTCTCTCTGTTACACACACACACACACACACACACACACACACACACACAGTGTTCTCTCTGTGTGTCTCTATTTCTCTCTTATGCTCTGTCCCCTACACACACACACACACACACACACACACACACACACACACACACACCACTTTGTCTTGGAATTAAATGAGGCTGTGTGGGGGTGGGAAGGAAAGGGGAAGCCCAGAGTCCAGCCTGCCTGGCCCAAATCCAAATCCTTTCTTGGCTTGGAGCCCAGGGTGGTCCCAGCTTACTGGCCATGTGTATTCAAGGGATGATAGGAGGGGACAGCCAGACATGGATGGGGACTGGAAGGAGTATGTGTCAAGAGAGGAACAAAATGAAGATTCTAGGAAAATGTGAACCCCAGAGCCTTTAAACAGATGCAAAATGGGGGTGCCTCATTTTGCAAAGATGATACACATACTATATGTTGCGGGTGGATGCATGTATACATTTCACCCATGTCATGTTGATGCTATGTAAGTGTACTAATGTCTTTGTCCTTCTTTGTGAAGTTTCATGTGACAAAATATAATAATTCCAACTGTACAATTCTCACAAGCACACACTTTTGCATCTGCTGGCCTTTTCAGCTTCTTGTTCACTCCACCCAGTCCAGTGCCCCCTAGGCATGATGAAATTCTCAGTTCTGAGAACTTTCTGGAACCTTCAACCTCTTCTTTAAGAAAACTGATCTCTTTTCTGGTACCATCTCCCCCAGTCCATCTTTCCTTCATGCAGTTCCAGGTCACCTCCTCAAGGAAGCCTTCCCTCATTTGCCCGATCCCTGGGAGCTCTTGGCTTCCCTCTGAAGCACTCACTGCCAAGAACACTGAAACTCGGGGGTTCAGTACCTCCACTGGATGGGTTGGGTCCCTTAAGGCCAGGGACCATTTTGTGCATCTATCAAAACACTGAACACATAGTATGGGAGGGCACTAACAGTTCGGTAACTTAGTGTCCACTGACTTAAACATCAGGAAAAGAACACCCAGTGGAAAACAACACAGAGGGCCTAGTTCTTGGGTCTTCTCTCTGCAGGGAAAGTCAAACAGATCAATGAAACCCCAAAGACATACAGCTACAGGAGGCACACACAGGGCCTTAGATGATGCATGGCATGGTCAATGATTTGGAGGGCTTCACAGGGGAAGATATATCCAGAGTGAGCATGTGCAAACGAACTATCGGTACTTCAGTCCAAGGTCTGAACCGAGCTGCACATGGAGCAATGAGGCAGGAAGTCTCATGCTATCTGGGGAAAGAGAAGATAAACTCCCAAGTCTTCTGTGTGGCTAAGCAAGGCAGTGACACTGGGGTGTCACAGTGGGTTCATGGACGAGAAGGAGCCAATTCATCCTCTTACACTTGACTGTTAAGTAAATACCTATGGATCTTTGGGTCCATCACTGGCTGTCGATGCACCTTGGTTTTCTTGCCCTTAAAAACTACAAAAGAAGGTTGGAGCTGAAGATCCATGGTGGAGCACTGGCCTGGTCTGTACAAAGCCATTCGTTCAAGTCCCAGCTTTGGGGAGGAAATGACAACAAAAAGAAGGTAGATTCTGATCTAGAACATTAAACTGGTCTCATGACAGTATTTGGTGGGTGTGGGGGCTGGAGTCCATAATGTAGGAATGATGACCATCTAGGAAGGGGAACTGAGCAGGGCAAAATGCTCAGAGCACAGGAGCGATTCGGGGCTTAAAACAAGGCCACCATATGAGTGATGGGACCTGAATGTTAGGGGCCAGTGTTCTGCTTTCCCTTGCTTGCTCATGTCATAAACAGCTGCTGCTCTGAGATCATCATTCTTGCCAGTTCTCTTCCTCTGGAAAACACCCCAGTCTGGATGATGAGCTACAGTCCCTGTTCTGAGCTGAGTTGTGAACTCTTAAAATTGACACATTGAAGTTTTGCCTCTAAGTAACAGAATGCAGCTGTATTTGGAGACAAAGTCTCAAACTGGTGATTAAGTTGAAATAGGGTAATCTTAGGCATGGGGCCCTCATCCAAAGGACTGGTGTCCTTATTAAAATAAACCCAGGAATCATGAGCACAGAGAAGTGGCCATATAACCACACAGAAGACATCCATCTGCCCTCCTAAGACACAGCCCTGCCAACACCTTCATATTGGACTTCCAGCCTTCAGCAAGAGAAGTAAATGTGTTAATTCACCCAGCCAGTGACATTTTATTACAGAAGTTGGAGGGGACTAGGCAGTTGCCTTGTCTTACAGAACTGGAAGTAGGTCTCTGCCTTTAGCTGCTGACATCCTCCGGAACAGAGATTAGTAATGGCCCTGTAATCTTAGCTAGGAACCCATCAGGCATGGGGAGGGGAGGTGCCTGCAGGCCAGAGGCTGGGTGATGGTGATGATAACCCTGTGTATGTGTGACCATGGGCTAGACTCCACATAGATTGAATGTGAAGTTGTGAGTCAGTGCTGGAGGTAGGGAGGGGTGTGACAGGCTGAGCTGCTGTGAACAGTACCACATGAAACAGTGATCCCTTCCTCCCAGACACTGAGAATCAGCCTCCTTTGCCTGATGGGATCTCTGAGCTGAAAGTTCCGTGTATGCCTAGAACCCTTCTGGACATAAGCATGATCAAGAGGAGACAGTAGCCTGCTGTCTATAGAGCCCAGTGGGGTGAAATGGTCAGGTGGGCTACATCTCTGAACTCTGGAATCACACTTTTAATTTGGTGGCACTGTTTTTTAGTCAGGTGACCTTGGTCAAGAAACACCCCCTGTCTGAGCCTCAATTGAATGTGGTGATATTAACAGTATCTATTTAACAACTGTGTGACAAGAACCCACACATGATGCATGTAAAACCCCAAGCACTGTGCCTGGCGCTGTGTCAGAGGCACTCCTGTGTTCCTGATGAGTTTTTAGAGGCTCTCTAACTTCTTCCATTTATGTGTTATCTTGCTCAAGCCTATTTATTCTGATGTCAAGCAAAACATTCGATGAAAGGGATTTGTTTCTGCCTGCCTGGAGAGAGTTCTCAGTGGCTAAAATGCTTGTTGTATAAGTATGAGGATCTGAGTTCAGATCCCTGTGTGAAAATATGGGAGTGGTGATGTGTACCGATAAGCCCAATGCTGCCATGACAGAGGCAAGTGGATTGCAGGGCTCCTTGGCCAGGCAGTCTAGCTGAAACAGTGAGTTCCAGGTTCAGTGAAAGACCCTGTTTCCCAAAAGAAAGGAAAGGAAGAGGAACGAATGAAGGAAACTGAAGCACTATAGAAGATGCCTAAACTCAACCTGAAGCACTGCCCCTTCACATACACACGTTGAGGGGCAAGTGCATCCAATACACCACATACCAAAAAAGTCAAAATAGTTAATAAATGAAATGTCAGAGTTAACAGGCTGTGATGCTTGCAATAGCAAGAGTGAGAGCTAACTTAGGGAATCTGAAGAGAAGCCCCAGGAGGTCCCAGGAATATCCTCTTTCGGATGCCCACCCTGGCCAGGTGGGCATTGTGAAAGCCAGGGCACGCTCAAAGGGGCTCCTTAAGCAGGGAGGAAGCCCCACTGGCTCTGGATTGGGTCTTGATGAGCACTTGCATAGGGTGCATCCTTCCTTCCCCCTACTCCTTGTTATCTGTTCCAGGTACCTCAAAGGAGCTGGCAACAGAGACAGCCCCAGCCATTGCTAAAGCTTCATCCAAAAAAGTACTCAGAAAGGAAAAGCAAGAAAGAGACAAGATGCTCCTGGGCCTATCCATGCCAGTCCTCTCTCCAGCCTCTGCCTCACCTGACTTCTGCTATCTAGACCAAGACTCCTTGGTGAGACCAAGAACAGCTTGTCACATAGTCCAGAAGGTAGGGGAGGGGGATACTATCTTCTCTCCAGGGAAGTTGGGATAGGGACACCTGGATAACTACATTTTATACCAATATCTTTCCCTCTGAACCCCAGTGGCTGCCAAGAGTGAGAAATCTCCAAGCAGAAGAATTGAGATTCCTTGGGTAGTTGACTTTTCAGATGGAATGAACCTTCTTCATTCCTGAGGTGGAGAAGAGGGACATATAGCATTTGGGGATCTAGCAGGTAGTCCCTGGCCCATGAAGGGAATATCCCCATAGAAGATATGAAAAGAATAGGGATGGAGAAAAGAACTCCACTCTGTAAGGATGACAGGACCATGGACTGGCAAGATAGCTCAGTCAGTAAAGTGCTTGCAACACAGGCTTGAGGGCTTGAGTTCATATCAACAGGAAATGCGTAAGAGTTAGGCATAGAGTAGCGTGTCTATTAACACTCATGTTGAATAGTCAGAGACATGCAGATCCTTGATGTTTGCTGGCCAGACAGTCTAGCCCAAACAGTGAGCTCCATATTTAGTGAGAGACATCTCACTAAATGATGATGATGGTGATGCAGAGATTAAGGAAGAAACTTCACATTGACCTCTGGTTTCCAAAGGCACATGTACACCCCCACAAAAACATACAAAAATGATGGTAGGTTCCTCAGCTTCCCTGAGACAGCCTCCATCTTCTACACACACACACACACACACACACACACACACACACACACACACCACAGGTTGGGGGGGCGCTAGGGGAGCACGCAGTGGGTTGCTGGCTTGCCTTTCCTTGGGATGGTTAATAAGCCCTTAGGTGACATTAATTGCCACTAGGCATTAGAGACCTAATGAGAATCATCTTCTTTGAGTACTCCAGCATGGCCTGTCCCCAGGGCCTCGAATGAATCTGTTAGCCCTCCTCGGTACACCTCTGAGTTCCAGCCAGCCAGCCATGGGGGAGGGGTAAGAAGAGCTAGGCAGGTTCCAATATGAAACCCAATCAGGAACAATCAGCATCAGCGGCTAGGAGGAAGAGGCTTCCCATAGCCGTTCAAGCCCATTTCCCCAAAATGACCCTTTCTGGAGGAAAGGGTAACTAACAGGACCCGGAGGGCTAGGACCTGTATATGACAGAGAAGATGTGGGCAAAGCATCCATCAACCTTTGCGCTAGCCTGTTGGACCATTACCCTATCTGATATAGAAAGAGGGGTGACTCAAAAGCTCCATCCTCTTATATGGGCTATGCCTATGGGACTGGAGTCTGCCCCTCCAGAGTAGGACTGATTGAGATCAACCCTCTCGGGATTCCCTTATGACATCCAATAATGCTGTCAAATCACTGCCATTGATCTCAAGTCTGATTGACGGTTGACTGTCGGTCTGATTTGGGTTGAGATCTAATGGAAGAGGTGCGATGGTAGGAGTGAATGTCCACCCTCGCACCTCCCTCTTCAACCGATGACTGGGTGAAGTACAGAGGGAGAGCTTCTCATATCCTCCCAGGCCCTCCAGAGGCTTGCAAAACAACCTGTAGGCAGAGGCAAATCCCTCCTCTGCCCCCAGCGGTGCCCCTTGCCCATCCCTGCCGGAGGAGCTCCAACCAGAGGAGCTGGGCGCGGCAGCAAGGCTGATTCCCACCGGGTGCCCTGCAGAGACCCACGCGGACTCAGAGGCTGTGGGAGGCTGCCCCCTACCCGCGCCTCGGGTAGAATCGCTGAAAACATCTCCCGCACACGGCGGGATCTGGCATCCTTTGAAAAGGGACATTGGCAGCGTTTGCGGTGGCGTCTACCCAGGAGAACCGCAGTCGCAGCGGCCGGCCGGCCCCACTCGGATCCCAGCACCAACCTGAATCGCTGAGGAAAATTTTTTTGAAAATGTAAAGCCGAGGAGAGTCATTAAGGAGCCGCGCGCGCCCCCAGGCTGGGAATGCGGAATGGACACGTGGACAGACAGGGGAGCCGGGGGAGGGGGGAGTCTCCGTGGCGCGCGAGCCGTGGGCCGCGCGCTCCGGGGCCACGTGATCACGGGGAATCTGGGAGGGGAGGGAGGAAGGAGAAGGGAGCGAGCGCGCCAAGCTGGGCGCCTGCCCGCTACGGTCCTGGTGGGCGCTGGATGCCGGACAGAGGAGGGCGGTGAGCATCGGTGTGTGTCTCTCTGGAATCATTTACGGAGGAGCGCCGTGGAGGAGGCGGCGACTGCTTCTGGCAACTGTGGCTCCCCCCGCCTCTTTTATTTTTTTTCCTGCTCCTTGATTCTTCTTCTTCCCCCACCCCACGTCCAAGGAGAGCTGGCCCCCCAGCAGGCATATTTCTCTTCGCTTGGCCTCCTAGGCACCAGCTGCTGCCTCCTCGGCCAGGGGCTGTGCAGGTGCGGATGCCTTAGCCCCTGGCCGCGCTCCTGCTTCTTTCCATCCGCAGCCGGGACTGGAGCAGCGATCCGCTCGTCCAAACTGACTCCGAAAGAGCTAAAGCCTATTCCCTGCTGCACCAAGGCAACAGTCTGGGGCGAGGCGGGGGTGATGGGGAGGACAAGGCGTCGGAGACTCTGAACCTCGGAAAAGTTCAAGGTTTGTGTAGGTACCTCCAGGGAAGGCGAAGAACGGTGCGAGGCGGGGCAGGGCACCTCTCTGCTGAGACAGAGGCACCCTACCCGAGAGGGGGGGCACCCCAGTGCTGCCTCGGGCTGACCACCTCCTTTCTCATCCTACAATGCTCAGGGGCTGGATACTGGAGGAAACGCTCCGGGAAGAAATGACTCGAGCTGGGGCGCCTTAGCTGGCTTTCCTGCTCCCTCGCTTCTCCAAGCCCCATCTCCACGGGGCAGCGGGTGTCTAGACCTCCACCCTTGCTCCAGCCATCAAGCCTCAGCCCGGCCAGGCGGCGCCCGAGTCGGCCTGTGTTAGCGCAGACCTGAGTCGAGACTGGAGAGAGCACGCTGGAGTCCAAGACCGAGCACTGTGAAGGGACAAACATCTGGTCACCCACTTCAGCCGTTCCATCTGGGCGTCGCCTAGGGTGGTGGCGACCTGCGTCTCCTGTCTCATCCCTGCAAGGAAACTTTTCCTTCCCCGGATGGATTAAAGTTGCCTGGATTTTCTCTCTCTTTGCGAAAGAAATCATTCGTTTGCTTCCGACCTGGGGTTTTCCGGGCTGCTGCAGGGCGCTTGGAGGAGGAAGAAAGCCGCGCTGTGTGTGTGGGGTCACCACCGAAACCCAAGCGATCTGGGCTCGCGTTGGGGATCTGCACCTACGAGCCAGTACGGATTGGAGAGGCGCGGCGAGGCCAAGGGCTTCGGCAAGCAGCTCTCGGCGGCCCCCGGGACGCCGGTGGCTACCCGGCCCCTGGACTACACGTGTGGCTCCCCCCTCGCCTCTCAGATCCTGCAGGGGGCACCAGCCCCGGGAGGTGGAGACTCCTCCCGCCCCGAGCTGCGCCCCCACCGGCTCTAAGGGTGTAGCCGGTGGCGCCCGGGACGCCCCCTCCCCTCAAAGTGTCCCCGAATCGCACTGTCTGGCCCCTGAAGCCTCAGCAGAAACATCTGGGCTCTACAGTGAGTTGGAGGCGACCGAGCCGACCCTGAGACCAAGTCGCCAGGGACCGCTGCCCCCTAGAACCTCTCCCGCCTCCGTCTCGGCCATGGCCCCGGGGATGTCGGGCCGCCGCGGCGCCGCCCTGCTCTGCCTCTCGGCGCTGCTCGCCCACGGTAAGTGTCGCGGCGCAGACTCGGGGTGAAGATGCGGCGGGCGCCCCTGGAGGGGGCGGAGGGAGAATCGGAGGAAGGAGCACCCTCATCCTAGTGCTTTGCTCCCCTGGACTCTCCGCTGGTGTTACCAGCACAGCGTCCTCGGCTGCAGCCCGAGCCCGCTGAAGGGACCGAGGTCGGTCCAGGGGAGATTGGAGGATGGGGTCTTTCCCTTGGTCTCCGAGTTAGAATGTAGGGTCCAGCCCGAGACCCTGGGGGCGTGTCCACCCACGGGTATCTAGAGTTATGTTAGAGATCTGCTAGATTGGGTTCCCGGCACCCCCTGTCGCGTCTCCCAGTGCAGCCCGCGAGGCTGGGGACTACTGGGATCCACAAGATCCCAGCTTCCCGGCCCCGGTGCGCAGGCGGGTGCGGGGCCGTTCGGCTAGCTGCGTGGCTTCCTGTGGCTGGCCTCGGGCAGGGACGTGCACGGTAGGGGCCCAGGAGGCTTGTGAGCTGCATCTCAATGGCCGGCCGGCTCCCTGAGCAAGGCGGGCGGGGGTCTGGGCAACGGGCACGGGCCGGGAGATTGGCGGCGCGCGAAGGCAACGGGGCCGCGCTCCCGCGTTCTGCAATCTGTTGCGTCTGCTCCCCAGGCTCGCCCGGGGCTCTGAGCACCGCGGGAAAGGGGTGACCGAGGGAGGGGCCCAGGGTGGCGCGCCCAGGCAGTGAGACAGTGAGGATGTAGGTTGAAGATGCGGGCTGGGGATGTGGGGGGGCTTAGGACAGCCTTCTCCACCCAGAGTGGGAACTCAGATGAGCCTGGAGGACGCTGTGGTGGCTTCCGCAAGCTGGAGAAGCTCCAGGAGGCGAGGGGCGCTGACCTAGGCTGAAGGGAGGGAACTGTGGAAGCAGGTGAGGGTATAGCCATCTGCTGAACCTAATGTGGAAGCAGCTGACCCGGGACTTTTAGCTACCCAGCAAAGGACCAGCGAGGGGTGGGGGACTCTGATGCCCCACTTCAAGGGGTGAGCCAAGGACAAGATTGGAGAGGGTTTTGGTGGAGCGGGCCATCTGAAGGTTTTAGAGGACCTTCCATTTGTGGTGGTCAGCTTTTGCCCGAGTCTGTGCAATCCCTAGGAGCCTGCCCGAGCCTGCTGTGAACCCACCCAAGATTTTTAACCAGAGGCGTTGCTCACTCCGACTAGGATGCTTTCTCAAGGTTGAAAGAGTAAAAAAGAATGCCTTCTAGAAATTGTAGGGTCCAAAGTCTAGGAGGCAGAGGGGTACAAGCTGCCCCCCCCCCTGGGTGGCTGGGTTCCTCCTGCTGTAGGGTTAGCTGCTTTGCCTTTGGTTCAGTGGAGATTGCTAGTCTCTTGTTTCTTCACTGGAGCCATGAGCATGCAATGGCTGGCAGGAATGGGGTGGGGGAGGATGGGGGCAAAGGGTACCGCCAAAGAAGAGTCTTCATCTCTGGGAGAGATCCACAGTGGGTGAGGGTAAGACTGTTTCATGAGCTGGTGGCGACCCGGAGCTCAACCTAGCAGGCCTCTGTCTAGGAATGGCTCTTACCCCTGCTTGTGTTTCATTGCCAGATCAGCCCTGGCCCCTGGGCAGCTCAGCTACTGTCTATGGCCCCTGCTACCCACTGCATAGTCTCTAGCTTGGCAGTAGAAATCTGTTCTCCTTCCTGGCCTGTCAGAGTTATCTGCTTCCTAAGCCCCTGCCCAAGTCAGGCCTTTGTGGAGTGTCCTGCCTACTGTGAGCCTTAGCTAGGGCTCTATGCCATCTCTCTGAGGCCAGGGTAACCGGTGGCTTTGAGCAGGGATGGCTGTTTTTAACCTGTCCACACACAATGCTAGCACCGTTATTGCATGCTTAGGACTAAGGGCTGACTTGTGGGAAGGAGAAAGTGGAGGAGGTGGACAGCGCCCTGTTGTCCCTACTCTTGGCTCCCTTTCTGAGTCCTTCTCTGAGCTCTAATGTCTCTTTGTCAACCCATGCCTCAATTTTACATTTAAACTTGGGCATACCCCCCCCAAAACAAGCAGTAGCAAAATAAAAGAAATAACCTCTCATAAAAATGAAACAAACCTTAGCCCCAGGCCTCCATCCTGAAGAACCCTGGGACCCGGCCAGCCCCTCCCAGTTTGAGGAAGGTTCATGGACTTATGGTCACTTAGGCCAACTTACAATAGGTTTTCTAGGCTGTTCTAAGATTCTGGGTGGCAGGGTGGGGGTTGCTGCATGATGCAATTGCCTGGAAGGGGTCTGAGGCTGCAAGGTTTTGACCACACAGCCAGACTGGAGGCCAGGCAGCCTGGGCTTCTGTCTGACTATGGCGCCTTTGGGCAGGGTGACCTTGGGATGCCTCCCTAGTGTCATGTCCCCTTCCCCCAGCCATAGCTTGTGGCCTCTGGCCCACAAGTTCCTTCCTTGTTTGTGTTCTGTCATGATTGGGCAGAGCCCTTGTATGGACAGAGCACCACACCCCTTCCAGGCCCAGCTCAGCCCCACAGGGTGGGCAGAGTGGGGTGTCTGGCTAGCTCTTGCTCTGTTCCCAGTCTTGAGAATACCTCTGAAGCAGAGCTAAGAAGGTTGTTTTCTAGTATCTGTCTTTGGGAAGATGATCCTTTATTTTTAATTTGAACACGAGTTTGGGGGGATTAGGGTGGTGGTTGAACCTGTTGGAGAGCTGAGTGTGCCTGCCCTGTTACTGAGTACCCTTTACTGGCTGCCTGCTGCCAATGGGACCAAAGACCCATTCTCTGCCCTGGTATCATGTCCTTCCCGATCGTGTTCTTCCGTATGGTGCTCCTAACCTCTCTCCTTCCTCCATGTGTCTTCTATGCCCTATCTCACTTCCCAGCCTTCCACAGTCAGCATCTTGCCTCCAGAAACCTTTATCAAGCCTTCAAAGCCCAGATCCAATAACACCTCTGCCAGGGACTCTCCTAGACCACCCCAAATCCTCAAGGCCCTTTCCAGGATGTTCTCCTGGCATTTCCAGCGGGCTTCCTTTTTGGGCCCAGTTCATAGCTTGCATCCACATGCATTAAGCCCCCTGTCCCAGCCCTATGGCTTTATACACATTCTCCCTTTAGTCCCATCCCCAGTGTTACACACACACACACAGCAATGAGTCAGAAGAAATGGACGAGGGGAAGCAGGTTCACTGGGGTAAGGACAGAAGAGGGCAGAGAAAGAGACAGGCTCGGCCTCCAGGAGAGAAAGAAGGGAGAGCAGGCCCAGGCCATACTCCTTGAGTGACTCCTTCAGGCTGTACATCCCAGGTGGCCCAATGGCCCCATGGTCTTAGGAGGCTACAGGCTGTCTGACACACCCCAAGACTTGGTCCTGCAGGTTGTGTCTACCACCCCCACTGTGTCTCTCAGGATTGGGCAAGCAGCAGGCTGGGAAGGAAGGCCTGCCTTGGTTGTAGAGCTCAGCTTTGTTAATGTGTGAGGCCAGTAGGTGGGGGTGTGTTCTAAACTTGGTGGCAGAAAATGAGCTTTGCTGGAATGCATCCTGAAGATGCTAGGTGCTGGGCTCCAGCTACATGGCTCTGTAAAAGGCCAGGGCTGGGACTGGGCCCTGCAAAGGCACCCATGAGGTTGTTGGGGAGGGGTAGAAGGCTACAAGCATAGCCTCCAATTATTAGGATATGGTCCACCCACCTGGGCAGGGTCTGGCCTTGTCAGCTTCCAACTCTGAAAGAGGAGAGACCCCCGGACAGCCAAATCCAGCCTTCTGGTATGAATGGTTGAGGAAGCAGACACGCAGGAAAAAGCCTGGAACTCATGCATTAAGATAATGCTGAAAATTTAAGCATCTCTGGAGCCCTTCCCTAATACCCCTGGTCACACACCACAGGGCAGCCTATAGGACCTCAGGGCTGAGTCGCACTCCCTGCTGGACCTCCCAGACCATCCACAGAGCCCAAAGACCTGCAGCAAATGCCTACACATGGCTCCACTGCCCCATCCCTGGCAACCCTCCCTCCTTCCCTGCCTGAGCTCAACACAGAATGCTAATAAGAAATTAATGAGCCAGGTGTGTATGTGTGTATTTTTAAGAAAATAAATGTCCTTTTCTATTTTCCTTCTCTGTCCTTTTAGCTGAAAAGCAAAGTGGGCATGCCTTACCATCAATTCAAGCTGGCTGTGTTCTGCCTAGCCATCCCCATGGTTGGGCCACATACCCACCAAAGCCAGCACCAATGCTCAGCCAGCCAAGTGTTGTCAATGAAGGATGAATGGGACTTTAGGGAAGGGACAGGTGAGGCCAGTGGGGCAACAGAGGCAAGCCAACATTCAGGGTAGCCCATCACCCATGGCCTTGAAGCCAATAAGTTACTGCTGGGTCTTGCTTGTTGTCCCTTTGGATCGCCTTTCTTCCTTGCCACCACTCAGTACACACACAAACACACACACACACACACACACACACACACACACACACACACAATGCCAGGCCTTGTTGGCTCTCATCACCCAGCAGGATGAGTGGGAAATGGAAGCAATTACCTAGATAATTCAATGCTTTTTGCATGAATGAATGGATGCAAAAATGAATAATTTGCTGGAAAATGGGGCAAGAGTAGAAAAGGTAATTGAAGAAAATCTTTTGTTTTTGTTTTGTTTTCTTTTTGTTTACTAAGTTATCTAGGAAATTACCTGCTTTTAGAAAGTTGCCCTTTTTATCAAACCTGAGTCCTTTCCAGTGCATTCTCTCCCCAAACTTTTTGGTCCATGAGAATAGGCAAGAGGTTTGCTCTTTTCACTCAAATGGCTTTTCCAGTTAAGTTCAAACAGCTGGTAAGTTGTTTGAACTTACATACTTGGCTTGTAGAGCCTGGTGGCCTATCTCTATTTGCCTGGACCTATCTTTGGGCCTGAGAAAATGACATGCCCAGGGACATCAGGATGGATGGATAGCTCTTGCAGTGGTCCAGATTTTCAGAGACATCTCCATCACAAGACTTTCACAATCCCAAGCATGAACACTGTGGGACCCTAAAGAGCAGGGACCAAGATGCCTTCCTACCTTTCTATACTAAAGATCAGTGATCCATCCCACTGTGTCCTCAGGTGGTCATCATGTAAAGCCACTTCCCAGTTCTGGTCATGCCAGCTCTAAAGCCAGGCTTTCTAAACACTGTACCTGGAGCTCACTTGCCATGAGGGACAACACTGACATGGGCAGAGAAAGTGGGAGCCCATGAATCTACTAGGCTGCTTGAGATTCTCTCTCTCCCTTGATCTCTTAGGTGTGACCAGTCTTTTAATGATTTAAACACACACACTCATGTCATTCCCTTTGACTAAAGCACTCTTCCACCTTCACCAACCTAGTCTTCAAGAGAGATCACATCCACTCCTTCCTTCCAGAAAGCAAATGTCTTAGTTAGGGTTTCTATTGCTGTGATGAAACTCCATGACCAAACGCGAGTTGGAGAGGAAAGGATTTATTTGGCTTACACTTCCATATTGCTATTCATTGTCAAAGGAAGTCAGGAGCCAAATGGGGTAGGAACGTAGAGTTAGGAGCTGATGCAGAGGACATGAAGGGGTGCTGCTTATTGGCTTGCTCCATATGGCTTGCTCTGCCTGCTTTCTTACAGAAACCAGGACCTTCAGCCCAGAGGTGGCCCTGCCCACCTGGGCTGAGCCCTCCCACATCAATTACTAACTAAGAAAATGCCCCACAGGCTTACCTATGGAAACATTTTCTGAATTGAGGCTCCCTCTCTGATAACTCTAGCTTGTGTCAAATAAAACTAGCCAGGACACCACCCTGACTCTCAGGTAACAGAGGACTCACTAACACTGACACCCATACTGATTTGCCTCCATTTGAATGGCACACTGCCTGGCTTCCCTCCTGGCCACAACATAAATATGCCTGGATGTCATATAACCCCTTCCCTGCCAGTGCCATCCTTGTGTAACCAGAGGCAACCCAGTGGGTATTTGATGATTGTCTGAATGCATTAGTGCACAAACTCTTGGCTATATCCGTGCATACACAGACACTGTCTTCAGCACTCAGCAAGTGTTCTGGTGGTGCTTACTTACTCCATGGGGTCAGACATCATCCCAAACAGTCTTAGAGTAAAACTCCTCAGGCTGCTGGCTAGGTGTCCTTAGGTGGTTGGGGGGCAGTAGTTGGGAGTACACATATTCATTGAGTATGCTATGCTGTCAGAGACAAAAGTCCTGTAAGGAGGGTGGGGAGTTCCAGAGCACTGCACAGTTTATCCTAGCAAAGTGAGCTCCTGCTGAATGGAGCATCCTTAAGCACGAACTTCAAGGAGTGAGGAGATGAAAGTGAGACCATCAGTGTCTACAGGCCTTCACACAGGAAGCATGGTGAAGAGCCCTGGGTAGATGTGGCCACTTGAGATGGTGGAAGGCCGGCAAGACAGGCCTGAAAGAGAGGAGTCACCTGGCATCCCTAGGAGACCAAATGCTAGTGTCTTCACCTCACAAGACCCCAGGGTGCCATGCTGCATTCTCTTCCTTCTCCGAGGTCTCATCTTTTGACTAATTATCTAATTTTACAAAAATCCTGCTCCCTAGAACCTGGCCATGATATGTACTCACTTGGCCTGATTTTTATACCACTTTGATTTGGGGGAGATGCTGGTCGAGAGATGGAGCCAGCATTCAGGAACCACAGAGCCTGCAACCTGTCGTGGTTCCAGGTCCCCTGCTCTGGGAGCTCTGGGACCTGTCTGCTAGCCTCATCATTGACTTGCAAGTGTCGTGGTGTTGGCCTTGCCTCCCAGCACCAGACACTAGCCAGTGATTGTCCCTGGTGCCCACATCTCAGCCAAGGGATCTGTATGACTCCCACCTTGTTCTTCCTCTGGTGCCATAGGTGTTTGTGGCCTTTGTCTAATGGGAAGAAACTCTACCATTGGAAATAGGAAAAATGGTCATTTTTCTCTGCTGCCAACACAGCAGAAAAATGATCTCAATTTTCTGTGGCTGTTCTCAAAGAGGTAAAAACTGCCGGTAGCCAGCCCATGGGTGGGAAGGCTGAGAGGGTAGAGAAGACAGGCGGTGATGGGGCTTAGCCCTCCACCGGTGCACTGATAGCCCTTCCTGGGGTATTCTCTTTGACCTTGGCCCATGCTGGCCACACACCTGTGATGGGCAGCCATTGCTCTGTCTGCTGAGCACTAATTGTGCCTTCCAGTTGGTGTCAGGCATTGAGTCATCCCTTGGAGCCAGCAGAGGACCCTGTTCTGTTTCTGCACGGCTATTACATTCAGAGCTTTCCTCCTCCACCCACCCTTTCCCTGCACTCAGCATTAAACTCCCTGACTCCATCGCCCCTTGTGTGATTTGGGCCAAGTTGCTCAACCACTCTCTGCCTAAGCGCCTCATCTGCAAAGATGATGATCGAAGCACCCCACTTGCAGAGTTTGTTGTGATGATTCAGTGAGTTACTTCATGCCAAATATTTCAGCGCATCACACCCAGCAACAGAGCAAACGCGTAAAAATGATGGTTGTCAATATTATCATTACTAATGTTGTTAGAGTATGCCAGGAGCCATGGTGAGTGTGAAGATGAAGCTATCTGTCC
The DNA here is from genome assembly GCF_943737965.1 of Phodopus roborovskii. Classification (NCBI taxonomy): domain Eukaryota; kingdom Metazoa; phylum Chordata; class Mammalia; order Rodentia; family Cricetidae; genus Phodopus; species Phodopus roborovskii. Next base: position 595,383 of record NW_026126407.1, on the reverse strand, counting down.
CTGCTAATCTGTCCTTAAAGAGGTTTCTAGTGTAATGTCCTAGAGGGAGGACACTTGTCTGCAGGGGTGGTCACCAAACAATTGGGGCCACCATGGAAGGGACATGGAAATGTTCCAGGGAGGGAAGGGACTATATAACTTAGAGAGGTCATGGGAAGCATGTGGGAAGAGGTGGCTCAGAAGCTCTGGTCAGATTCCAGAATGCTGTTGTGAAGGTGAGGCAGTCAGTGTCTCCTTCCCCAGGGAAGACTGAGCGACGGCAAGATGGCTGCTGGCCCAGTGCTCAGGGCTTGGAGGGCGGGATGAACAGGTGAACTGGGGCTGTAATGCTGAAGAGCAGTATGGGAGGCTAAATGCCAGACATGTGCCTAGCCATTCCTTACCAAGATGTTCTGTCTAGAGACCTCTCGAAACTGTGACCGTGACCCTATGTTCCACAAAGTGCTCAGAAGCCACTGAGAGTTGTGAAGAGGGAGGATGATACCACACAAGCATCATTGTTACCAATGGCCAGGTCAGGGGACAAATTGCAGATCTGTCCAGAGTGTGGAAGGAAGCTGTAGAGCTACCATCTGGAACTGTGGATCTTGGCATGGGAAGTGGCCATTAGCTGTCAGCTCGGGTACCTCCTCGGAAGGCGAAAATCCCACATTCAGAACCAGATTTGAGGGTGAGCCTGCCTCTGTGGCTGGCTGGGAGCTGAAAGTGCCAGATTCTCTATCTATAATTTGGGTCAGCAAATGTGCAAATGGAAGGTGGGAGCCTATGACCCAAGACTCAGGACGTGAAACTGTCAAGGCCCAGAGTTACTGGAGGCACTTGCGTTATGGACTCCTGGACAACACATCAGAGCAAAAGCCCGGAGACTCCAGCTGCCCTCACTGTGTGATGGAGGCCCAGCCAGCCTCATTTCACACCTATCCACCAGCCAAAGACAGAGGAGAAACATCTGCTCAGGGCTTCTGTGAGTCTGTGGCCTACAGGGAGCCTCTGGAGCCAGTCACATGGGGGTGGGGATGTTGGGAGCATTCCACAGCACCCCAGCCTGTTTCAACCCTTCCCACTACGGTGAAGCCAGTTGACACGAGAGCTGGACACTTGGGAAGATTGGTCCTCAGAGCCTCAGCTTTCCCACCTGCAGCCTGGGAACATTGGGGCCATCTCTCAGGAAGCTGTGCATGGGCAGAGCCCACTGTGGAAGCTGCCGGAACAAACAGCAGGCACCTGCCACAGGGCTTAGTAAACACAGGTTTCTTCTTTTCTTTCTTGCCCAGAGTCAGGCCTCTTTCTGCCAGGAAGCATGTTCAAACTGTGCCAAAGGCTTCCCGGAGAGCAGTTGTCTGGTGATTGGGGTTTTTGTTTTGTTCTGTTGGAGTATGTTTTTAAGCCCTAATGCCTCCTAGCAACGCATTGTTGGGTTTTAGGACCACAATAGCCATCTCAACACCCCCGCCCCTGCCCAGATTTCTGCAGTAACCCAGGCCCCTGCCTCTGCCATAGCACAAGCATGGCATTTGCCTGTAGGGGCCTTGACCTCCTGAGATTAGCATCCCTATCAAGCCATCCCCAAGGTGGACAGAGGGTGACCTCCACCCCCACAGTTAGGACCCTGGTCTCCATGATCCTGCAGCTTGAAAGCTCTCACAGGGACAACTCAGAATGAATCTCTGAGGACTCATTACACACACACACACACACACACACACACACACACACACACACACACACACATACATCACTACATCTCTTCAATGGGAAGAAAATCTTACCCATGCTATAGACTCCTGGAAGATGGGTCATTAGAGCAACATGCCCCTCGTGGCACCTACAAATCTTGTGACAAAGTCATGGAGCTGCTGTTTTTAGTGGTGTCATTGGCACCAGGGAACCTGCAGGAGTCTGGCCCTCACACCCACTCCTGTCCCCACCACCTGCATTTTTCTCCTTCCTCTGCTGTTTTCCTCCCCACCTACTCCCCCACCCCATGATGGCATGGATGATCAAACCCATCTTCCCAGGGCTTGGGGGTGGGGTTTAGGGTCCCTGATTTTATTGCCAAACAGTAGTATAGCAGAAGCCATGTGTCTGCCGCAAAGTAATTTTGACAATATATTCCAACCCATCTGTCCAAAAGATGGTTGTTTCCTATGGAAGCTGTGAGTGGATGTCTAGGGCTCCCGTTTCCTTCTGTCGGGGTCACAGCCTCAGAATTCTGGCCTTCCACTCTGCCAGCAGCAGGCTCAGTTCCATTGTGAACCACACCCCCAGGCACACCAGCTCCAAAGCATACATGTCTCACCCTGCTGGCTGATGCACCCAGGACCTCTTCTTCCCCTCAGAGGCACTCCCAGAGCCTACTTCTCAGGGTGCCCACTAGTCCTGAATGGCTAGTTCCTCTTGATTCTTGGGAATCCTCTGCCCACTTGGAGCTGGCTCTGCCTTTCCAAGCTGTGGTGGTTCATGTTAGTACTGGTGACCCCTCTTAGAAGCAGCTGTACCTGGAGCTCCTGCACCTCTCCCCCTACCACTGCCAGACTCTGGACATCAATTACGGTCACCCTTCTTCTCAGCATCCCCTCACCTCACCAGGAGAGAAAGCCAGAGAGAAAGCAGCCCCCAAGCCTCCTGGGACTATCATTTCTTCCTGCCCTGCCTCTGACCTCTCCACTCTGGTTTCCCAGCTGTCCTCAGCATGCTGAGTTTGGTGGCCCAGAGGCTTGCTCTTCGAGCCTTGGGCCACTCTGTTCTTTACTCTCTCAGATGCTTACCAGCACAACCTTCTCTAGCTAACTCTGACCACTCCGTCGTCACCGTCATCTTCGTCTTCTCCTCCTCCTTCTCCTTCTTCTTAAAGATTTATTTATTATGTATACAGTTTTCTGCCATGTAAACATGCCATAAGAGGACACTAAATCTGATTCCAGATGGTTGTGAGCCACCATGTGGTTGCTGGGAATTGAACTCAGGACCTCTGGAAGAGCAGCCATTACTCTTAACTTCTCAGCCATCTCTCCAGCCCCTATGTTTTTTCTTGCTAAGCGGTTGAGCCGCTAGCTGAAGGGAAGTCCCTACCAGCAGAAAACACATTTGTTCTGTTGAGTGTTGTGCCCAGCACCTGCACCAGCGCCCAGCACAGGGATTCTCGGTCTATAACATGAAAGGAAGGAATCAATTGGAGGTGTGGCCCCCTCCTTTCCTCTCACTCTTCCCACCCAGAGAGCTGCTGGAGAAACAATCCAGCCCTTAAATGCGCGGTAGAAGCCAGAGGCATTCCTTCCTTCACTCACTCATTGGCACATCTGTCTGTCAAATCCTAGCTGTGTGATCTTAGAGAAATGGCTTACCTTCTCTGTGCTTGGTTTCCTCATTTACATAGTGGAGTACTAGTAGTATGATCTTCATGAAGTCATTACAATGAATGAAGGAGATGACGTGAACCTGAAGGAAGGTTGGGCTTCTGGTACATGCTCAATAAATGCCAGCTATTGTTGTTATTGTGATGCTATTGAAGGGTCTATCTATGCTGTACATGTAGCACATAACGGGCATGTATATGGCCGCCATAGGCTGGCATGGAGCAAGTGTGCAAACAAGTTTGGTGCAGTGCAGTTGATGCCAGGTGGCAGAGGTGCCCACAGAACACCTGGTCTCACCTGAGCTTTGGGAAGGGCCAGTGGTGGCTTCCTGCCATTTTAGCCACAGCTGCCAAACTCTGTACCAAGTACCAGCATGTTGAACCCCAGCAGCGCCATAGCAGAGAGAGAGAGAGAGAGAGAGAGAGAGAGAGAGAGAGAGAGAGAGAGAGAGAGAGAGTTTTCTCTGGAGCCTGTTCACTCCATATAGCTTGCACGGAGGTATGTTCTAAGGAGCCAGGGGTCAGAGTGTGTTTCAGCTCTGTACCACACTGGGGGACACACTACTGTTCCCTGGCTTCAACCTTCTCATCTGTTAAGGGGGAATTCTGGGAGTCAGTGAGCCAGTGAGAGCTGGGGACTCCAGAAGCAGATCATAGGTGCCTTTTGGGCATCTCAACACAAAAGGGGAAGCTGAGACTTGGAATGACTGACTTCCTCTCTTTCTCACCCCTTTAGTTCCTTTTCCTTGGTTCACAGCTCTTCCCTCTGGTCCCCTGCTTTGTCATAGGGCACCATAGCCCTAGAAATCCAACCCTAAGAATCACACTCCTGCTCTAAGGCTATGCAAGTTGGTTTGCATAAAACTATCCCCAGGCCTCGCCTTTAAAAGTCTTCATTTTTTCTCTAAACAGCCCCTAAATGATTTCTGTAAATTGCTCTGAGTAGGAAAAAAAAAAAAGGAAGAAATGAAGAAAGGAGAAGAGAAAAAGAATAACAATGTTCATGCCAGCTGCTGGACAAGAATGTGGATGCCTCTCTTGCCTCTGCCTGTTCCTTCCCACAGGGGACTGCACCACAAAGCCCAAACCATGCCCCCTCCCTCAGGCAGGAGGTGACCATCAGACAGAATCAGTTCCCTCCCCTGCACTGCTATCGCTGACACTCCAGATCTCTTTGGGGATGTGTACCTCCCTTGCCAGTCTACCACTCCTCAGGAGGAACTGCCCTTCTTCTCAGTTTAGGGACTTCCTGGAAAAGGAGGGGCCTGGCCATCAGAGGGATCTGGATTCCCTCTAGGCAAGGATTGGGTGGGGAACACTGGGATCCCCTCTAGATTCTGGTTCCCTCTGCCATAGCTTAGATAGTGATTCCCAGACTGAGACCTCGGGCACGGGCCCCCTCAAGCACATGCTAGTTGGTTTGATCATCGTTCAGCCTGCACAGCTTTTCCCTGCACCTGCTGTGTGTCAAAGCCTTCCTGATGACGCTTCCCTGACAAGGTCTGGGAGCTGCACTAATCTATGGGTAGAAAGGTAAATATTCAGAGGCAGTTTGATACTATGTCCTGAGGCTGATGACCTATCCAGTATGGTTTTTTGTACCACATACGAATTCCAGCTTGTGAAGAGGGCCTTAAACCCAGTAAGAAAGTTATTGGTTATTTCCTGCTGCAGGCACAGATTAGAACCAGGCCCTAGATGTGGCCTGGCGCTCCTGGGGTAAGATCCACACTAGAGGCTCAGTGTGGAAGCCCCTCCTATGGCCTTGGACTTAAGCTCAGTCCAGATCATCCACATGCCATCATGACCACAGCTCTGTTGTGACCAGAAAGCCAGGGTAGAGGTGTGCAGCTCTGGGGCAGTGTTGGCCCTACTTCCTCCAGCATCTCTCCTGTGTGGTCACCACACCTGCTACCGTGAAGTGACACCATTGCCTGGTATTGCCAGCCCTGACATGATCATGTAGCCACAAGTCCTTTACCCTTGCCCAGGCCAGTTTCTCTGTGTGGAATGTAATAAGATCCGGGTGAAATCAGTGATTATCTACAACAGTTTTAGGCATAGAAATGTTTGCCATACCTGATACACACGTATCATAACATCTTCATAGACACATACATACGGATGACAGGTGACACAGATGAACGTCAGCAGCTGGATGAAAGAAAGTGAGGTCTCACGAGTCCTCCTAAACCCCATGGCAGCCCTGGAACATGTCTATGAAGCCAATAGACAGGCACTGGGTCTGCGGTCACACCACTGACACACAGGGCACTGCTGGTAAGAGCATCTGCTTTCCAATGGAGGTGAGCCCAGGGAGATGGGCTGGCTCCAGCACCCATGAGCACTGGATGGAGTCCAGTGGGATCAGAGCCACATGCACCAGAAAAGCTAGTGTGGTAGCAGACAGGTGTCCATACCAGTTCAGTGGACAAACTGTTCCAGATGCCACAGAACCGCCATTTGTTATCTTCGTGTGCTCCCTTTGATGTGCTGAGAAGGAAGGAGGATGAACACAGACACAGCCTCCTCTCCCTTTCCCACTTAATTGGAGCCCAATTAAGTGAATAATTGTTACAAATGTGAAACCACCTTCTATAGCTTGGGGATGTGGCCTGAACACAGCATGAGCCACAGTCCTCTCTAGAGACAGACTTGGCCTAGCACTTGGATCCCCACAGTGGGGTGTGTCGACCTCTAGAGCTCCCTACCCTCCCTCTCTGCTAGTTGCCATAAAGCTCAGCCAGCCACAGCCCCAGCCCTTGGCAGCTCCAGCAGAGTAATCCATCCAGCCTTCAGCCTCTGCTCAGGCATTCACACCCTGCTAGATTGTCTCTATGCCAGGCATGGCTCACTAGCTCCAAGCTCATGCATACCTGCTCGTGGGAGCTCACACATGCATAGGAAGTAAATCAAGGTGGAGAGAAGGGTGCCACCGAGGACAGTGAGGGACCCAACTGGAACATCAAAAGCCTTAGGCAAAGCTTTCTAAGGAAGGGGATGTGCTTCGGAGTGTCCACAGTCAGACTCTCCTGACAGAGGGAGCAAGGACAGGTATATGAAGAATCAGAGCATGGAAGACAAATAACTCACTTTAGGGAGTATCCTAGAAGCCTGTGCAGTGAGCATCCCACATCCCATAGGCATTTACCAATATCACTCGTACCTACTTTCCTCTGGACAGTTGTACCATGGTGGGGTGGTTTGTTTGGTGCAAGGCTCTGCACATGGGATTTTGGGGTAGAAAGACCTCATTAGTGACCTATGTAAAGTGAATAGCAAACCCTTTGCAACTGTGTGATGAGGACTTGGGTTGAATTGGGTTCATCTGGGATCTTGGGTTGTCTGGATTCAGGAGCTGCTCAATCAGATGATGTTAATCTTGGCCACACACTAGGTCTGCCATTCAACTTAGCATCTGAATCCACTCCTAGTTAATTCTTGGGATAACCCAATGCCAAAGCAGGGCAGGAGTGGTGAATAGCTGGGGCCCAGAAGCCAGCATTGCATAAGGCTCCTGGCATTGAGATTGGTCTGGGGAGGTTTCCCAATGCTGAGAGACCTGGTAGGTGAGAGATCTGAAAGGCTCTCGGGGTCAGAAGACAGGCTTTGGAGAGGAGGAGAAAGTATGTTGAAGGTGCTCTCTCTCTCTCTCTCTCTCTCTCTCTCTCTCTCTCTCTCTCTGTGTGTGTGTGTGTGTGTGTGTGTGTGTGTGTGTGTGTGTGTGTGCAGGTTCATACACATATGTACATATGCATGCAAAGTCCAAAGGTCCGTGTTAGTTGTTTTCCTCTTCCACTCTCTGCCTTGTTTTTTGAGACATGGTTTTTCACTAATTTTGGAGCTCATTGAATTGGCTAGTCTGGCTGGTCAGGAAACTCAGGGACTCTATCTCTGCCTCCCCAGTGCTAGCATTACAGTTGCTTGCCACTACACCCAGATTTGTATATGGGTCTCCATATTTGCACAGTAATCACTTAACCAACTGAATCATCTCGCATCGGTCCCCAGAACTGTCTGTCAATGATTTGGAGAAAAACTTATTGTTTGTTTCCTGCTTCTGTGGCCCTTACCTTTCTCACTTGGTTCTCTGTTCTGGGTCTAGGTGTTCAAGGCAGGCCTTCTAGAGCCACTGTTGTGTTGCACTGTGTATGTAGATGGGGCTACTCACTGCATGAACTGTGAATAACGTATTTGGTGGGCTAGCCTTGGAATGAGAATACCATCACCACAAGCTGAGCATTCCAGATCTGGAGATCTGAAATCCGAAATGCTCCCAACTCAGAGGAGAGGTTTTCAGCACAGAAGAGCCACCCCCAAATGAAATTTCCACACCCCACCTCACTAAATGGGCCACAGTCAAAATGAAGATACATTGGAAATAATATGTATAAAATAACTGTCAAGCTACCTGTTTGATTAAGACATAGATGAATTTCCTGTTTACTCTTGGGTCCCATCCTTAAAATGTCTCCAACAGAAAAGAATCTGAAATTCAAGACCTTTCTGGCCCTGAGAAGTGTTGCCAGGTTCCACCTGCCAATTTCCAGTCAACTGTTTGTAAGCAGCCCACTTAAAAGTTGAAGGGTCTGGGTGGAACATGAATGGGGGGGGAGTTAGACAGACATATTCTATTTGACACATCCTAGAAGGAGTGCTTTGAGGGTCCTCTGAGGCATTACTTTAGCACCCTGGTTGGGAGAGGGCTCAGAGCCAAGACGTAGCCAAGACCAGGGAGAGCTGACAGGTATGGGCCAGGCCTGGTCCTGAGCCAACAGGGTGGAGCTGGGAATGCATAGAGCATGAGTGCAATTTTCTAGAGGCCTGGAGGGGGGAGCCCAAGAAAACAGCTCCCATAAATCAGATTCCAAGCAAGAAAAGGAGGTATGCAGCTGGAGAGGGGGAAGTGTGAGGCCAAGCCAGGGGGCTCTGTGAGAGTCCTAGCTCTACATGAACTCCCATTGGTGTTCACGGTGGCAGACAAAAGGTCTCCAGCTTGGACAGTGGAGATCAGTGGACAAGTGGCCTGTCTGCCACCTCTGCCTTCTCATTCCTCCTCCTCTTTTTTTTTTTTTCCAAGACAGAGTTTATCTGTGTAGCCCTGGCTATCCTGGACCCCACTCTGTAGACCAGGCTAGCCTTGAACTCAGAAATCTGCCAGCCTCTACCTCCCTAGGACTGGGATTAAAGACTGAGTACCACCACTACGCAGCATCTGGTCTGCCTTCTTGAAGTATAGAATTCTGGCAAAGATAGCCAGCAGGCATCCTGTGGACAAAGTTGCTCAGGGGGCTCTGGCCTGTCACTTCCTATAGGCTGGTGGGGGGGTCAGTGAATTTGCCCCTTCATTAGTGAGGACAGAGACAGTTGCTAAGAGAGGGAAACAGAGTAGCACCAGGGCCTGGGAGGAGCTTGTTCTGCTATTCTCTAGGAAGCCCAAACTGCTAAGATTCCCATGCCAAGTGTCCAGGGAGCCCCCCTTCCCCTGATCCCAGGGGTTGCCATTGACCTCAGAATAAGGGGATTGAGTTTTCCACTGAAGCTGTTCTGCTAGCTGTGTGGGGAGCAATGGTCTTTCCCCAGAGGCCACTTTTGTCCCCAAAGCCCCAGCCCTGCTTCCTGAGGATGGAAGACTCAGAGAGGCAGCCATTCACAGGGGAGATGACCCTGGTGGCCTTGGGGGAGGGGCTATCCCTGACCACACAGGGTGACAGTGATTAAATGCACCAGCAGCTGGGCCATCAGGCCCTCCCTGCTGCTAATTTGGGTCAATTAAGCCAATTTGTCTTTGTTGACTGGATGTCCCTTCTCTGTAATGGCTTTGGCCCCTCTGGGACCTGGGAGGGAAAAATGGGGAGGAGCCTCCTGATCACAAGCTCTTCTCCCCCTCCCCACGATACCCCAAAGCCCTGGGCTTAGGGGGGGCTTCTGGAACCTTGTGACCTTTCCATTGTCCTGGGGGTGTTGTCATCCGCCTCATCCGGCAGCTGCCCCAGACTTCACCTCATCCCACAACAGAGTGATATAGACTGTTCAGAGTCAACTCCAGACCCAATGTTAACTCTGTAGGTACCTTCTGACCTCTGCAATTTCCCCAAGATACTTGCTGTAGGGCCTGGTCCTGAGGCTATGAAACGCCCCTCCCGAGGTTTCCTTGGAAACTCACTTCTGAGGTATCAGAGTCCACCTTGCATAAAAGAAAGGGAAGAAGGCTCAAAAATTGATGGCTTCAGAGGGCAGCGTGTTGCCTGGCACTGGGCATGCTCCTGAGAGGGTTCCTGGCCATGGGATTATAATGAGGTTACCCCCAAGCCTAGCCTCCCTACCGTGTGGCTGGTAATCAATGGTCAGAGGCCAGACTGCCATACAGCCCTGTCTCTTCTTGCTGTGAGCTCTGGCATGCCTCTCCATTTCTTGAACCTCAGTTTACCTACACCTATCTCTGGAAGCATGGGAAGACAGCCGGTCTGGGCTCCCATAGCTCTCATTTGTGAAGGATTGGCCAATAGGTAGTAAAGTATGATGGGTAGTTTTCTCTTGTTCCTAACTGGGAAATGTAGCACTACCTCTTTCTTCATTCTGGACAAGTGAGCCAGGAAAATCCTGTCTTATATAGGGACACATGGGGACAAAGAAGACACAAGTTCCTTGTGATTCCCGAGGAAGCTTTATCATCTTCACAGAATCAGTGGAAGGAAGGTACTGCCCAGGGCGGTGGGTCATGGGGAAAGGGCCCTGGGAAGAAGACAAGCATGGAATGGAGCTTAGCAGGATCAGCCCCAACTGTGCACACATGGGATTACCCGTGCATTGGTCCCTTTCACACACACAGGATAGCTTCCTTAGCCCACCCTGTGACAGGTGAAGATGGGAACAGATCAGATGGGGACAGAAACAAGTTGAGGAGTGGGTCACCACTCAGAGTGCTCTCTCCCTAAACACAACTCACTAGACTTGTCCTGTGTGGCGTCAAGGACATCTTTTCATGAGTTGCATGGCCCTCAGTCTGGACCCAGTGGTCCCATGGCTAAGTCCTAGGTGCTTTTATGAATGGATGAATCTAGGTAGACAGTAGGAAGACTGAGGGGCTAAAATGCAAAACAGTGGTAATACAATAGATCCATATCTCTCCCTTTCTCCATCCACCAAGTGCTCTCCTAGAGGCTAAGCCGTGAGGCATGTCAGATGTGTGACATGATGACCTGCATAGGCATCGATACTGAGAATGTGAAGCTAAAAGCTGATAGGTCCTCTGCAGGGACCTGAGGGAAAGGCTAAGTCCCTTCTCTTACTGCTGGTATAGACATGGAGACCCAGGTAGTTCCTAGCCAGAAAGCTGTGTAGATGCATGCCATGGAGGTCAGCCCATGGTTCCCAGGCCCAGTGACCTCCTTGTTTATTTGGAATGGACACCCATGCTGATCCGGGTACCCAGTGAGAAGGGGAAGTGTGTGGTGGTTTGTCTGCATAGGGGCCTCTCAGATGGGTACATATAATGATACCTAGGACACATTGGCATAGACCGTGGAGGGCCCCTCACAGTTTCTCCTTCCTCAGATATGATCTTGACAAGGTCCCCCACCTGCCAGCCTTTTCCTGGGGGTGTTTCTGGGTTCCCAGGCTATGCCTTCCCACCTCTCTAAGGTTCCTCTGAAGTGCCTGTCCCCTGGCTGATGTGCCTTCCTAGGTACCCCATCTGTGTTGAGAGCCTCAAGATCCAGCAGACACCCTTTGAATGTTCTGTTGGTCCTCAGTCCTGCCCCTCCCCTAGGCTGGACCCCATATTGTCCATCCCTTTGCTCAGATGTCAAATAGGAGGCATAACTGGGGTCCTGCATCCCTCCCTTCCCACTCCTCCCTCCACATCTGGCCCAAGCCCACCCGTGTCTGGATTCTGATTCCAGGAGGCCATACCTAAAATAACAGTAAACACCATGCATCACATGCCCACATGGTCCTGGGCCCTGGCCTAGGGGCTTTTCATGTTTAATTAATTTATAATTAATTAAACTGCCACTCAGCTAGACCTGGGCAACCTCATCCTTAGAGCACCCCCTTCAGGATGTCTTCCCTGCAGCCTGCTCTCTGAATTCTTTCTCACCTAGCAGAGCTGTCCCCACCACCTTCTGGTACCCATTGCCCATGAGGAGAGGAGGTGCTCCCACTCCAACTAGTGACCCCCATTGCCCTGTTTTCTGACCTTACTAGGTCTCCTGTGTATCACACATTTCCTTACCCTCTTCCCCAAACACACATGTGCCTCAACCCCACACAAATGACCAGTGGCATCGGAACTCAGAACCCTGAAGAACCCAACTTCTCTCTCTGAACATTACCCACTTGCTCTTCCTGGATTTATTTTTGTCATCCTTTGTTTTGTGTTTTGAGACAGGACTTCGATATATAACCCAGGATGACCTAGAACTCACTGCAATCCTCCTGCATCCATCCCAGAGTGCTGGAATTGTGGGTCAACACTAGACACCTGGCTTCCTAGCTAGTCCCTCGGTAGTCTCCTCACTAGAGGCTCTGCTCAGGCCTCCTGGATGGAGCGCCTCACCTCACCCCTGTGCTATGCCTTTAGCGGCTGTGTTAGTTGTTCACAGGTGTGTCCCCTCAGAGACCATTTGTGGCTTCTCTATATACCCCTGACACTCAGGAGGGCCTGAAAGGAAGGGATCAAAGAGTAGATGCATTCTGAGGAGAGAAAGCCTGGTGAATTCGGTAAAGGATTCCTGTTTATAGCAGCATTCATTACCAAGCCAGTTCTGGACCAGGCCTTGGAAGCATTCACCCTTCTCACTGTCAGCCCAACAGGAATTTGGGGAGGTGGCTGGCACTGTAAAGGATGGGTGACTAAACCCCTAGAGGTTAAGCAGATAACTCCAAGTCACACAGCAGGAAAGAGGCTGGACGAGGACTTGAAACTACCTTCTCTGAGTACAGAAGGGAAGCGTGAGGCTTCTAGGGCCTGCGGCTGGGGGAACCAGATAGCCTGGAAATAACCAGAACATTTGGAAGTGGCAAGAGCAGGCTGTGCTGGCCCTCTGCTGCCTGGAAAGCACTTGTATTCCCTTATGTAATCAGCTGTGACGTCCTAAGTGAGCAGACACAGGTCCCCTGCGCTCAACTGGTGCATGGTCAATTGAGGCCCTCAGAGCATGAACAGTATGATAAGCAAGACGAGGCTCAGCTGAGGAACCATGCTATGAGTCAAGGCTGGGTACAGCAAAGCAGCCCCTTTAGGAATGGAGGCCAGGTACCCTCAGCATCCACTCAGCAGTGGGGAATATTTCCACACCAACACCTATCAAAGTCCTCCCTCTGCTGACACTAACCTGCCCCAGCCTTGTGACTACATAGATGTGGCCTGTGTCCCATACAAGAGGAAGATGAAAGAGCCCTGTGCTCCCTGTGCTAAGGCACAACCCTATACTGCGGCCTTGCCTATGAGCAGAGGGAGGGTGGGGTGACTTTCAGAGGCCCCTCCACAAATCTGTATTTGTTAGTCAGAAATTGTCATGTAAGGGCCACCACATATCCTCTGTGCATACACACTTAAGAAATTTCATACCACATATCCTCTGTGCATACACACTTAAGAAATTTCATGATCTGAAACAAGGGAAGTCAGCAGGTACCTGAAGCTTGGCCTATGGCTTGGGTTTCATCTGCTGGACTGGGAGTCATCTGCCTGTGTTTCTCCCACGGTGTGTGTGTGTGTGTGTGTGTGTGTGTGTGTGTGTGTGTGTGTTTATGTGAGTGTGTATCTATATGTGCTTCTCTGAGTGTATGTGTTGGGGGAGTGTTGCTGGGGGGAAATGAGACAAAGGGCTTCTACAAGCTAAACAAGTTTTCTACCATTGAGCCACATTCCCAGGCCCTCTTTTTAAAATGACATTAAAAATATTTTCTTTATTTGTGTGTGAGGGTGCACTCACACATGCAGGGCACAGCATATGTGTAGAGGTCAGGGGACCGCTTTCAGGAGTCTGTTCTCTTCCTCATCCGGGACCTGGTGGTTTTTCTCAGTTTATTGGACCCTTGCAGCAAGCATGTGTATCTGTTGAGCCACCTTGCAAACCTCCCAGCCCTCGTTTTACTTGTTTATTTGGGAACAGGGTCTCAATAAGTTGCCCAGACTACCTTGAACTTCCTTGAACTTCCAGGTAGGTCTTTAACTTGTGATCCCCCTGCCTCAGACTCCTGAGTAGCTGGGATTGCCACCACACTGGACTTTCTACAGGTTACTCTGAATGGCCATTTGTTTGATCTTGTTTTGTGAGATATTGTCTCATGAAATCGAGGCTAACTGAAACTGCTGTGTATCTGAAGCCAGGTATATATCTGTATCTCAGCCTCTCAAATGCTGAGGTGACAATCCTGTACTCCAACCCCTGGCTTTCCCACCCTTTGTATACCTGACCCAACTTACACTATAGCATATTCTTTTCTTGTTGAAAATACCATTTCACAAGCCTCCTATGGGTAGGTACCATGTGGTTGAAAATATCACCAACTACCACAAGCCCAAGCATTCCCCAAGTCCAGAGAGGATAGTGTTCTCTCCCATAGGCTAACACCAAGCTAGAGCTTGTCCTGCTATGTTAGGGCCTAAAGAATCGGGATAAGTAATGTCTCTACTGTCTGCAGCAGAACAGACCAGAGGTTACAACTGGAAAGAGCTTGAATGGCCACCAGTAAAGGAACTGAAATCTGGGGACAGGAAATGCCCTGCCTCAGTCACACAGCAGGATTGGATAGAACAGAAGAACCACCAGCCTGGTCCTGGGTTTGGTGTGCTCCAGGCTCTGTCTGTCTGCCCTGGATTTGGTGTGCCCCAGATTTGGCCTGTCTGTCCTGGATTTGGTGTGCCCAATGGACTGCCTGTCTGCTGCCTCCCAGACTGCTCGTAAGGGGGTGCCTAGCTTAGAACTATGTACTACCAGTGTGCCAGTCATCAGTCACTAGTAACTAGAATGCCACAGCTTGTGCTGTGCTGCAGAGGCGATGAACAGAGATGGGAACTGGATCTTTAAGCTGTACTATATTCAAAGCCTGCAACCAGAGAAGGCAGCAGATTAACATCTTTGTCAGAAGACTTTATAGAGAATAAGGGGAGGAAGTTGAGTAAAGTTAGACAGTCATTCTAGAATTCAGCCTCACTCCTCTGGTTAGACATGTTTATGAGACTCAAGGTATGTACCTGTGGTAGTTTGAATGTAATTGGCTCCCATAATCCCATAGGAAGTGGCACTAGTAGGTGTGGCTTTGTTGGAGTGGATATGGCCTTGTTGGAGGAAGTGTGTCACCGTGGGGGCGGGCTATGAGGTCTCCTGTGCTCAGGATATAGCCCAGTGTGTCAGTCAACTTCCTGTTGCCTACAAATGTGGGACTCTGAGCTAGTCCTCCAGTGCCACATCTGTCTGCATGCTGCCATGCTCCCAGCCATGATGATAAAGGAACAAACCAAACCTCTGAAACTATAAGCAAGCCCCTTGTAAGTGTCGCCTTGGTTGTGGTGTCTCTTCACAGACACAGAAACCTAACTATCCAGGGCCCCTCTCACTGTCATTCCTTGTGTTCTCCTTCATGCATTTCAAAAACACCACGTCTCTTTAGTGCCCACTAGAATTAACCTTGTACTCCTTCAGGAGTATGTGGGCTGTGTGAGTAGGGGTCAACAGAACGAACAAACCGTTCACAGTGTGTACATGATGCTGTCTTCCTAAGGAGTGTAAGTGTGTCTATACAGCAGAGAATATAACAACAGTGCCCCCATTCATCCTTCCTGTCCCGCAGCAGCTGTAGCAAGTAGCAACATCATTAATTTCAAAAGATAAAAGGCTGCTTTTCAGTTGTGACTTTACTGGTCCTGGTCTGGGATGGAGGAAATCCATTGCCCTTAGACCCCTTGTGGAAGTGCATGTCAGAATAAAACCACTCCCTTTCCAAGTCAGAAAGTGAAGGGGGCTGAAGTCCCATGAAGTATTTCAAGGACCCTTCCCCATGAGCTGGACTCTGCTAAGCCACACCTCCCAAAGGCCCCACCCCTGCTAAGCCACACCTCCCAAAGGACCCACCCCTGCTAAACCACACCTTCCAAAGGCCCCACCCATGATAAGCCACACCTCCTAAATGCCCCACCCCCGATAAGCCACGCCCCCTAACCTCCCCAACACACACATCACACTCACACCCCTCTTAGTAGCACCAGGCTGAGCCTTTGAAATTATCACCAGACCCAAATCAGCCACCCCAGATCCCACGACCCTCTTAATGAGTAGAGACATTGCTGATTCCATTTCCTTCTACCCTTCAGCTGTGCCCCACACCCAGATGAGGCAGAGTACTCTGAGAGGCAGCCACACAGATGACAGATCACCCAGGCTGTGAACCTTCCTCAGTGAAGGCTCAGCCTTCTCATGTCTGGAGTCCTCCTGGGGACAAGGAGCTCACTGGGAGGCAGCATGTGGCATTGCTAGGCATTTCTGTCCCCCC
This sequence comes from Phodopus roborovskii, assembly GCF_943737965.1. Classification (NCBI taxonomy): domain Eukaryota; kingdom Metazoa; phylum Chordata; class Mammalia; order Rodentia; family Cricetidae; genus Phodopus; species Phodopus roborovskii. The sequence goes on along the minus strand of NW_026126407.1, from coordinate 579,527 downwards.
AAAAAATGACTAACCTGTTTCTAACTCCAAGACTAATTTCCCAATGTCCTGTTCTTTAGCCAGTTCAAGTAGGATTTAGGGAGATCCTAAGACATACCTGCTGTGACTGGGGAGAGATAAGGATCCCTGTAGCCCTCAGTCCACAGGGAAGTAGACTGATGTAGCAACATGGTGTGAGGAGAAGGTGTTGAGATGGAAGAAAGATGGAACCATGGTTGTCCTAGAGAGGAACTCTAATCCTAGATGGGCAGCAAATACCTCTTTTCCTAAGGAAAATAATATTACTGTGTTTATAATACCTGGGCCCCCAATATGTACATCACAAACACACACCAAATATGTACATTACACATACACGGCACATGTGTACATTACACACACAAAAACAACAAATGTGTACATTATACAGAGAGAGAGAGAAAGCTCGTGAATAATACTAGTTTCCTGAAGGCACCAACAAGATGCTCTCCAACTTAATTAGATTCTCACTAACTTCTAGAGGCATGCAGACTCCATAGCACAAAGCCACTCTCAATTCTGTATTCTAATTGCAAGCAGGAGGTGCCCAAGGTTCCCACACTACTAACCCATCCTCAGCTTCAGCAGCTTGCTGATGTAGCCACTCAAAGAACTCAGGGTAGCAACTCACTGTTTCTAACGCCTGTGAAAATTTATAAAAAAAACACAGCCAACAGCCCCATGAAGGGGTGTGCAGTGACATCTGCCCCTTTGAGTCTAGGGTGCACCTTGTCACATGTGTTTGCCAAGCCAGTAGCTTCCCATGTCCCTCACTCTAGGCTTGTAACGGAGGGTCCCCTAAGTAGACATAGTGGGTGAAATCCCTGAGCCATTGGTGTTCAGCCCAGACTCCAATTCCCAAAGTGCCGAGGCCAGTGGGTGGGCCTAAAAGTTTCAGTTCTCCAGCCCTGTAGTTGGTCCTTCTGCCAATTAAGGTACCCTCTCCACATCAGCACATTGGCATAATAAGCTCAAGTGTGTTGGAAGGGGTTTCTGTGATTGTCAAACCCTGTTCCTCTCACCTTTCTCAGAGGAACACCAAAGTCTGGACAGTCCCTGAGAGAACAGAGAACAAGATAAATGCACATATCTTAAATCACAGAATCACCCTTCCCTAGGACAGTTGACCAGTTGTCTGGAGCCTGGGATGCGGCCGAGCTGCTGTGTCCTCTGCCCAAGGTTAAGATCATGGCTGTGGTTGGGAAGGGAGGTAGGGCAGAGGTCGTGAGAGCCTTCTTGTCATCACTGCTAACAAGGCCCCAGGGTGGAGCTTGTACAGCACAGCTGTACTCTTAAGGTTCAGCTTGGACCTCTTCTTTTTCAACCATGCTGTAAGAGCCTCCTGCAGGCTAGGCAAGCCATCTGCCACCCAGCTATATCCTAGCGCAACTGTGACCTTCTGAGTGGAACCTTTCCCTCGCCCCTGAATTGGGAGTGTTGACTGCCAACTTCTCTGCCTTCCCACAACTGAGGACCCAGTACCTGGCAACCAGAGCCAACTGCAGGCACTTCAAACACAGAGCAGGGGAGGTATATCTTGTTAGGCTGAGCCTGGGGAGCAGGTGGCCTTAACAATGATGAGGACATAGGTGCTTTATGTGGCCTTTCCAGAAGTTGTGGGCCTCAGGTGACCTCAAAAATGTCTAGTTGAATACTCAATCCAGCATTTGGAGTAGGAGGGTGAGGGCAGTAGGGGTATGACTCAGCTGGTCTCATTCCTACATGGCCCCCAACACAGGCAGGCCCCGCTCATCAGTTGGAGCCTTCCTGTTTCTACCAAGGTGGGGTTGGATCTGAATTGCTATCATCTCAGGCTTCTTGGAATGGAAGAGAAAAAACAAATCTGTAAACCATCTTGGCTGTGTACTGAGCCAGCCCAGCTGTGCCATCAGGACAGGCTTCCTGAAGGCAAAGAGGACCTCCAAATCTTTTCAAATGGTGTGTGAATCACATTAAGCAGGTGTGAGGAAGTATATTCTAGGAGTTTGAGGGTGTCTGGGGAGATTCTAGGTTCAGTTCTGTGCGTGACTCCCCACCCCCAACCGTGCCCCATTCTGGGTTTCCAGGACCCCCTAGTAGTAGTAGGTAGGGGCAGGAATGTGGGGAAACAAGGCAGATTGGAACAGAGTGGAGTGAGCCAGAAGGGGTACCCTTTACCCAGAGGGCAGCGGGAGGCTTCTTGTACCCCGTGCCAACTGAGCCCAAGGTGGGGAGCACAGACTTCCCTAGCCTCCTGGTGGCTCCTGGGAATAGCAACTAGTGCCCCTCATATCCCCCTGCTGCTGTTTGCATGTCTGGGCAGGGTGTGCTCTAGAGCTCAGGTGCTCAAGTGGCTCCCCATTGCTACGGCTCAATGGACAAACATTCTTAAGGGGCCTCAGCCTGTAAGACAGGTAGAACCTCTGTGAAAAATCTATAATGACGCTGCCCCCGGTAGTAAAGCCCCTCTACAGAGCCCCCGGGCTCCAAGGATGCTGGAAAACCTTCAGAATTGGTCTCAACTCCTCAGCCTGACATTCAAGGCCTTGGTCCTCTTGGTGTCACCGTGCCCAGCCTGGCCCCAGCACCCTACACATCTCCACCACATGCCCTGCCTTCCAAATTGCCTGTTAGCCCTGACCACAATTGTAACCTTGTTCTCCCTTCCTGAAAAGACTCTGACCCACCTACTCCCTCAGCACTCAGAAGTTCTCGAACCCCATGCTCCTGCTATGCCATGTTTCTGGTTCTCTGTGTGGGCTGCCGGTGCTAGAGCCAGGCACTCCTGTGAAGGCTCACAACACTTCCTACCTTTTAGCACGTTATTTATGTACTTGTCTAGCCTCCTGTTAGCCAGCAAATTCCTTAAGGGTGGACTCTTCCTTCTGTAGCCCTCCCTCCCAGCAGTTCCCAGCAGGGTCTCTGAAGAGCTGAGCTGGATAAATATTTATTTGGGGAATGTCTGTGAGAGTCGGCAACAAACCCTAATATTTCACAATGAGCTCCAGGCTGGCTGCTCCATGAAATCTCAGCCACTCCCTGTCCGAAGCAAGGCCACTATCTATGACAAATTGGAGACAACGAACCAGTCTCTGCAGAGTAGAGAGGAAGAACAGAGGGGTGGGTGCCAGCATATTAGAGGACAGGACCCAACCCACTCCTGGGAAGGAAGCAAGGAAGCCCCATGGAGGATACAAGAAGTCAAGGACTAGTGAAGCCCATGAGGTGGTGTGTGTGGGACACGGTTTAGCAGACCCAGGAATAGCAAGTGTGAGGCATGGAAGCCTGGGAATGGTGCCTAGGGGTTTGCTCAGAGGTGTGGGTTGGGAAAGGTGAGGTTGCAGAAAGAATGGACAGGAGAGGGGTAGGGCCTGATGCTGCAGGACACTGAGGAACTAAGGGAGCATTTTGGGAATGTTGACCAAGGCAAAGAAAGTCAGCAACTTGGCAGGGAGGAGAGAGCCTCCGTGTGAGATTCTAGCAGGGTTTTCCTCCTCTCTGGACCCAGACAGTTAAAATGGGAGAGGCTTAAAAACAAGTTAGAGATCTGAGAATACAGGAGCCAGCCATTATCAGTCCATCTGCATGGTACCTAGAAAACCTGGTGCAATAGGACTTGGCTTCCCACGGTGGCTGAAGGAGAGCAAGCCAATCAGGAGGCCCTGCAGGGAGTGCAGGAGTAAGGCAGGCAAAGGTTTCTTGTGGGCCAGGGTGTATGCAAAGCATGCTGTGTGGACAACCCACCCCCCATCCCTCTTCACGGCTGTGCATAGAGGACTTCATGAACCTGTACTGGTTTGCTTTTCTGTTGCTGTAGTAGACACCATGACCAAAAGCAGGAGAGCAAAGAGTTTGTTTCTGTTTACACTTCCTGGTCACAGAACCATCACTGAGAGAAGTCAGAGCAGGAACTTAAGCCAGAACTCAAAGCAGCGCCTAGGAAGGAACACTGCTTACTGCCTCACTCTCTGGCTCTGCCACTGACTTTATTATATCATCCAGATCCACCTGCCTAGGGATGGTGCTACCCACAGTGGGCTGGGTCCCCCCACATTGATCATCCGTCAAGACGGTCTCTCACAGATCTGGCCATAGGCCCATCTGATCTGGCCAGTCCTTCAATTGAGACTTCCTCAGAAGACTAGGCAATGTCAAGTTGACTGTTGAAGCTAATTAGAAAGAGTCCATGTTGCTGATAACAAGTTGAGCCTCAGTCAGGAGTGGCTGAAAGTCAATGCTATGATTTTGACTCATCAATAAGCAGACGATTCTCAAGGGCTCCCATTCCCCTTCCTACATGGGAAATTCGCCCAGCCCATCACCTTGTACAGTGCAGCCACTGTAGACCTCTTTAGACCCTACCTACAACCCTGTGGGAGAGAAAGAAAGGTTGGTCTATCCCATGCTGAGGGTGATCAACTATCTGGATTTGCCCAGGCCTGAGAAGCACTAGGTATCAAGCCCATGGCAATCCCAGGCCATCTGGGGCATGCTGGTTGATCACCTTCCTCATTCTACAAGTGGCAAACAGGTCCAAGGCCCCCTTGCAGGTCCTCTAGAGCTTCTTTGCCTTTCATGGTGCAAACACTTGAGCGTTCTATTCTAATCATCACGTTCTCCAGCTTCTAGTGACCTGGCCCAAGCTGGAAGCCACTTCAGGCCCTTGGAAAGTGATGAGCTTAGAATAGAATTGAGGCAGGGATACCAGGCCAGACAAAGTAGGGGGGACCTAGGGGCAAAGAGAATGATCTGCTAGGGCTCAAAATGTTCCCTCTCCTCCCACTTGGCCTGTCCCTGACAGTCCTTGGCTTTTGTGCACCCCCTCCCCTCCTTACCAGAGCCCCTGTGGAGCCCTACCAGGTTAGCCCTCACACTGCACCTCATCTCTAGACCCTTGGTAGAGTAGTCTCTCCAGTCTGCAGTCACAGCGAGGACTAGTCTCTCCCCTCAGTACAACTGCCAAGACTTCTAGTTCATTCTTGTGCAAGGAAGCTGCTAATGGCATCCACCTGGGATATGGTTGATGGGCCTTCACTCCAGCTGTGTGTCCTTTGGACACCCCTCCTAGCCTCTCTGAACTTCATTTCTTTTCATTGGCAAAACTAAGAATGCTATTGTTTTCCCTAGGGGTTATGGAGAGGGCTGGTGACAAGGCCCACTGCCTAGCACTCCAGATGCAACCTCTACACAGGCAGTAGGCTTTTTGCAGTAGTCCTCACCTCTACTGAGCCCTCATCAACAGACTAGGGGGAGAGGGGGGATTTGTCTCCCTAGCTCTCACCAGAGCTTCCCTACCAAGCCCCGCCCGCCCCCTTACTCCAGCAGCTATAAGATCTCTTGCAAGGTCTCCCTCCCTTCTTCCCTTCCTTCTTCCCTCTCTCCCTGTCGCTGTCTGTCTTTCTCTCTCTCCCCCCCCTCTCCTACACACACACACACACACACACACACACACACACACACACACACACACACGGCACACTTTCCTTTTCTGTTGTTTGGGGCTAATTGTTTATTAGGAGATGCATGCAGGCAGCCCACACTGGTGGGGGGCCCAGCTTGCTCCGCTATAATTAGGATAATGCACATTAGTCATTTAGTGTAACTCGGCGCTGCTGCACCCTCCCCCGCCCACCCCTGCAGGCTCAGCTCCAGCCCAGGCACGCAGCTTTGCACAGGTACTGGCCTCTTTTGGCAGTCCTCCCCAGCCCTCCTCCTGCTCTGGCTCCCTCCTCCCTCTCCTCACAGCAGCCACTGTGCTTACCCTCCACTCCCTCCCTCCCTCCCTCTCTCCTTCCCTTAGGTCTTCCCTTCAGCCTCCTCAAATCTGTCTTATTTTAGGTATTTTTCCCTCCCCTGCCTAGCCCACTGGGTTAGTTAGGTGGACTCCAGAGCAAGTCAGAGTCAGGGCACGTGGGGGGGGGGGGTAAAGTCTCAATCCCTTCTTCAGAGTTTTCCTCCCACACTGCCCTCCTTGATGCTGAGTGCCCTTTTCCTGGTTGGCCAAGGCAGGCCTTTGTTTCCAAAGGCTTCAGTCCCTGTGGCTGGTTTCATCCCTGTGCTTTTTGTCAACTTGACACAAACCTAGACCTAAGTAGGAAGACCGTGTCTCAGTTGTGGAACTGCCTCCATCAGATTGGCCTGTAGGCTAGTTAGTGGGTGCATTTTCTTGACTAATGATTGATGTGGGAAAGCGAGGGATATCCCTGGGTGGGTGGTCCTGGGTTGTATAAGAAAGCTGGCTGAGCAAGAATGTTGTCCCCCATGGCCTCTGCTTCAGCCCCTGCCTCCAGGTTCCTGCCTTGGTTTCCTCTGATGATGGACTGCAACCTGAGAGGTGAAATAAACCCTTTCCTCCCCAAGCTGCTTTTGGTCACGGTATTTTACCATAACCATAGAAAACTAAGACACTCATCATCTTCTTCAGTCACTCATGCTTACTTCAAACTCTAGAAACCTTGCCCTGCAGGAAGCTCCTTTTGTGGATGGTTGTGATGGGGGTCTCAGATAGTGAGGGTGAGCCAGGGAGCTATCCATGCCATGGGGACTGGCCTGGGCAGGAGCTGCAGGTAGTAGGGACACTTAGGGACAAAGGGCTACTACAGAGTCTGAAGGATTCCTTTCATCTCTAGATGTACACCCACTAACTGACCCCAGGCCCAAGACCTATGAACGTATGACCCCACTTCCTCCATTCTTGCCCATCCCCCCATCACAGAAGGCCCCTCACATGGGAGCTCATGCCTGCTGGGCCTTCCACAATCGAAGCTCCAAGGCATGGGCTGATGAGTTGGAAACAAAGCCTCTTGTCTTCACAGGACTCTGAAGGCAATCCTGGGGTCACAGATGTAAATGACCAGCAGATACAGGCTAACTACACACAGACAAGCATAGAGAGACAAAGAATCGCTGAACTGGCAAAGACAGGCTCTCTTCCTGTAGCTCATCTCCTGCAGCTCATCTCTTCCTCTGCTTAGACTTCTCTTCTCCAGCCCTGAGCCTCTGAGCTCCCTGCCCTGGGCCCCTCTAGCCCAGGGACAGCAACCTGGGTTGTATCTTATCAAAATCACAGGTAATCACACCCCATCCCAGCTTCTTCCCCTTCTCACCTTCCCTTAACCCCACATCTCCATGAAAGATTCTCCCAGAATCCCACTACAGCAGAGATTAGAAGAGACTAGCCAACTCCCAGGACCAGAGAGAGAGAGAGAGAGAGAGGGAGGGAGGGAGGAAGGGAGGGAGGGAGGGAGGGAGGGAGGGAGCCTTTCAGCCTGGTGGCAAGGTTCTGGACTGGCAGGCAGGGACCCAGGAAGCCTGGTTCTGATATTGTGGTGGCTGTGTGTAAGCGAGTCTGTTCTCACTGGGCCTTGGATTCCCCAAATTAGCATCAGCTAGCTGATTCTAACATTCAAGGGCTGTCCCTACATCAGCTTTGTGGGCACCTGGTCACCTATCCTGGGGTACATGGTCCTCTTCCTGGCTCTCAGAAGCAGTCCTCATACCCTGTATCCTGTCTGGGTTGCTTCAATGGCCTTAATGCTGAGGAGCAGCAGCCTCTCTCGCTGGTGGAGGGTTGTGGATAGCAAAAGGAGTAACCATTTCAGCATGGGTGAGCCAAGAGAGAAGACATGGCATGGAGCCTGGCAGAGGTACTGAGGCTGTGCATATACACGTTAGCAAGCACAGCTTCCCAAGACCACCTCATTCACTCACTCATTCATTCATTCATTCATTTAGTGCTCCGGTCAGCAGCAAATTGGTACAGGATTTTATCCTGGGTGCCAGGAACCAAGGAAACATCTGGGCCTGGCCAAAGCAGGAGACAAACCTCCCATGCCAGCAGAGGAGCACTAGTATTAGGGTTCCACATGAGAGGGAGGACGTTGAGTAGTTGGTTCTTGGGGGACCCCTGGGCCTTGAGGCCATGTGGGGATGCAGTTAATGGTGGTGATAATCACATGCACACATCAGCTGGACTGGGGACATGCTGTGGACTGTCCTTCATTAGAAGATTAAAAGCAACCTCCATTTACCAAGTGGAAGGGAACCCCAGGTGGAGTGCAGAGCCCCCTGCTTAGGGCCACACAGCAGATAATCCACAGCCCTCATGAAGCCATGTGTCGTCTTCTTGATGCCCTTCCAGTGGAGAGATGGAAGCTCCCAAGCAGATGGGGACATGGGACTCCTGAAAAAGAGCAGCAGAGAAGGGCACCTGTCCTGCATCCCACCCCATAGGGCACTCACTGAAGCCTTGGATTCTGGCCAGCATGGGGTAGGGAAGTAGGGGGTGGCAGTCTTTGGGCTCAAGACCTAGGGTTACAGAGAGGCTACGGATGCATCTGGGAGCCCTGGGCTGGTGGATGCTTCTCCCTCTTCCTTATCCCGCCTATCCTAACCTGCTGTGGGTATCAGCCTCTTGCTGGTTAGAAACATCCTCTAGCACTTAGAAACATTCAGAAGAAACCCCATTTAGTCATTGGGCAGATCAACAAAACTGGAGCTACTTGATTCCTGAGCTTGAGCCAAGGACCTTCACCGTAGACACGGAGAGACCCTGCCTGTGAAGAGGGGACCCAGCCATCAATGCTTTCTCCTTCTGGGCTCCATCTTGTCCAGAATGGGCCTCCCTGGCTCAGCCATGTGACACAGAACAGGGACATACTTCTCCCATGCTAGGAGGTTAAGCCTCAGAGAGCAGAGGTTCCCTGACACAGGTCACACAGCAGGCCACTGACAGGGCCTCCAGGCTGGCTTCTTGGGCCCCAACAGCAGGTCCTCCTCCCAGTCTCTGCCTCTTGGAACCCTGAGTTATGCACCTGTCACCCCTTAACTGCTTCCATTTGACCTAACATAATTTAACAGGACAGACAGTGCTCTAAGTTCTAAGGAAACCAGGTCATCATTCCCCTCCTCTTGAGCTGAATGACCAGCTAGTGTTGATGAAGAAACACAGGAAGAAATGAATGTATGGCACCAGCTCCATCCCTGAGGACACTAATTTACTTACAATGACTTTGTGAAACAGACTGTGACTCTCACTGTACAGGTGTAAGAAGTGGAGGCTCAGAGAAGTTAAGCAACTTGCCAAAGGTCACACAGCTAGACATGTCAGAGCTGTCATTTAAATAGGAGTTTGTACAATACCAAAGTCCCATAGGTTTTCTTCCCTTCTGCCCTTTCTTCCTTTATTTTCAGTCTTAGAACAGCTTCTACCGCTTTTCTTCATTTAAAAAGGAATTTATTGTTTTCAGTTTTATAAGCCATACATGTTCGTTGCAGACATCTTGGAAATACATAAAGGATAAAGTAAAAAATGACAATTACACAAAGTCCCCCCCACCCCAAGAAAAAGTCATTAGCACCTTGATGCCTCCCCTCCCTGGGTGCTCTGCATCTGCACACAAGCCACATGGTTCCCTGGTACTAGAGGCCCTTCTCATCCTGAGCACCTTCTCTGAGTAACATCCCCTTTGCCTACACCATCCAGCCAGATCAGGTATTCATCTCCATACATTTGCATATTTAGCCCAGGCCTCCTTTCAGACATTTTAAGTTGTTTCTTGTTTACTCTGAGAAGCATCTCATGGCTGCAAAGCATCTTTCTGTACTAACCCTCCATCATGTTCCTACTAATTACTCTCCCAAGGGAGGTTTGCTGAGAAAAAGACCTGAAAATTTTCAAGTCGTTTAAAATAGTGTGAGGGGGGGCATTGTATGTGTGAGTGTATGTGTGAGTGTGTGTGTGTGACCTTATACATGTGTGAGTGTGTGTGGGTGTGTGGTGTGTGCGTGTGTATGTGATCTTGTACATGTGTGAGGGTGTGTGGTGTGGGTGTGTGTATGATCTTATGTGTGTAAATGTGTGTATAATGTATGTGTAGAGAGAGAGATTGAGGATTGAACCCAGTGCCTTGCTTACACTAAGCTAGGCTCTGAGTGGTAACCCCAGTCCCTTGTTGACAGGTTTGAAGCTGGAGTGTTGCTCAGCAGCAGGCAGTTGCCTAATATACACCAGGCCCAGGCGCTTTGTTTGATCCTGAGGTCTGGTGGGAGCAGGGCAACACTAATTTGAAATTACTTCTTAGACAGCTTTGTGTGGTTGGCGCTATTGCTGTGGGGCAAGGGAACACCCTGTCTCTTTAATACTTGCAAACAGTGGATGTCATTTGTTTGTTTATTATCTAATGAGCCTTCTCCAAAACAAGGTTTCCCCCAAGGCAGTCTGCCCCATTCAGTTTCCTTTTGCCTGCTCGGACATAGGTCACACACGGCAGAAAACAGCACTCCAAGCCAGACCCATTGCTCACCCCAAGGAGAGCAGGCCTGGGCTCACTCCTCCCTGGGGGACAGAGCTTTCTTCCATGTCAGCATTAACTTCCTCATAGCATAGGGTTGGAGAGGGGTGGGAGAATGTCCCCTGAACATGAACTACGAGGCCCCTGGGAAACCCATCAAGTGCCTTAGTCATGGTTCTTATCCCCTCTCATTTGTTCATCCACTCATGAATGTATCCACTCACAGGTCTGATGAACAGGCTTCCTTTGGCACTTGTAGTCCTGGCACTGTGATGGGCTCTGGATATTTGCTATCATAAACTGTCATCATTGCTCCCCTTAGGCCATGAGAATCTGCCACTTTGGTGCCCTTAACACTTTTCTGATTAAACTTCTGGGATGCTAACTATGTGTATCCACCATTCATGTGCCAAAAATCCAGAACTCTCTCCTTTGGAATCCCAACTGTGTCAGCCTGCCTGGATCTCAAGGCCCTGTCTTCTCTTATTCTTCATTCCAGCTCAGAAGCAGGAACTGAAGGGTCCCCAGACACCAACCTTCTGTATGCCCCACATCCCTATGGTCTCACACACACACACACACACACACACACACACACTCACACACACATGCACCTGCACGCGTGCGTGCGTGCATGGGCAGAGAGAGAGAGAGAGCTACAGCCATCTACGAGCACACAGCCCAGCACCCATGAGCACAGCTGGACTCTACTGCCTCAGACTCACCAACACTAATGACACTTTTTTTTTTCTGATTTGAAAGTGATTAGTTTTAATTTAGGGACAATTAGAAGTAGAGGCAAGAGGCATCTGATCCTGATTAGATGCAGGGAGGTTGCCGGTGCCCCAACCCTGAGCTTCCAGGAAGACATATTTATTCATTCAATAAAGCAAGAAGAGAGGGCTAGCCTCTACACCCAGCCATCCCTTATGCCTAAGGCCAGTCTGAAATGCAGAGGGCAGGAATTCCATCTACTCACCTCCTCCTTGCACATGTTCCCAGCATCATAAAAGTGTATGACTACCATTTGTCAGGCATCCACTGGGAGCCTCATTGTGCCACGCAAAGCAGTCCAGCCCCTGTCCATCATATCCCAGATCAGATGCAAAAGCAGATGCAGCAAAATGCAAGCTCACAGGTCTGATGGTGGAGGTGGTTTGAGGGATCTCCATACAGACCAACTGACATGTGAGCCAGCATCCTCGGGTCCCAGGGAAATAATCACTGAAGTAACTAATGTGGGAGTTCTTTGATGATCTGTTTGACACTAGCTCCAGAGCCAGAGCTGCACAGAGAGATCAGAGGTGAGAGGAGCTTCGGGGGCTGGGGATTGCCAAGCCTAAGTGGAATGCACATCCCTAGCTGCCCATCCCCTGAGCAAGCCATCTTTTGGGTCCTGGTAGATAGGATGCCCCTCCTACAAGACAACTGCTCATCCCTTCGCCTTTCCCGTTGTGGGGAGGATAGACCTTACAGGAAGGGCCCCTATCCAGGCATAGTCTAGAAGGGGTTGGGATGACCCCCTGAGAGTCTGCCACTATCCCAAAAGATGGACTGCCCCGACATGTCTTCTTCCTCCATCACACTGTGTGATCCCTTACTAGAGAAAACTGGGGCCCCGAGGGGCAGAAACAGTCAGTTCTCAAGTATCCATTTGCCAGGAACACCATGATAAAGTGGGTGGCTTGGGCACCTGAAACATGTCATCTCACAGTTCTCAGAGAAGACAATGGAGATGTTGTGAGCAGAGTCTAATGCAGTGAGGGCCTCTTCTTGCTGGCCTCTTATGGCTCATGTCATCTTGCCTCTGGGTATTTCTGTGTGCTGTCTCCTTATAGAGACATCTTGTCACATTGAACCCACAGCTTCCCAGTACCTGTAGGGCCTCTTTAGAGACCTTATCTGCAAACGGCTTCATGTGGAGACCTTGGTTGTATGAACTAGGAAGACACAGTCTAGCTCATCACACACACACACACACACACACACACACACACACACACACACACACTGAGACTTCCAGTGTTTCATCTCCCTAGGACTGTGCCTTGCTTCATGAAGTCCAATGTTTACAACTGTGCACGAAGTCTCAGGACACCATGTGTGTCTGCACGTACGCTCAGGCACAGGTCCACCAGCCTCTGAGTGAACCTCTACTGACCCCATCAGCCCTACTTCCTGCACTCTCCATCCACCCAAGAAACTGTCCAGAGCCTCCCCTACTTCCCAAAGGCCTCTAGAGGTCAGGCAGTTTCCTTTTGGCTGAAGACTCAGGATCCAAGCCCAGAGACAACACTATTCCACCACAGAAGAGCCCTTAGGACCCCAGCAGGATACAGTGACTGGGAGTCTCTCTTGGTGGGGCAGGGTGATAAGGCCTGCTGTGGGCCACCATGCCACAAACAGGAAAAGGAGCAGTGCTCTGATCAGCTTCAATGTGTGAATGCTAACCGTTTGCTTAGGGCAGACACTCCATTTCAGAAGCTTAGTGTTCCCATCTGCAAAGTCACTGAAAGAGGGTAAGAGCCACCAAAGCCCTGAGCCAGAAGCCTTCCCCCAGGGCTCATCCAGGCTCCTCTGGAGGCCTCACCAAGGAGAAAGTCATTAGCATGCAGGAACCCTTGGTTAAATGCTTAGTACCTCAAAAAAAAAAAAAAAAAAAAAAAAAAAAAAAAAGAAAGAAAGAAAGAAAAAGAAAAAAAGAAAGAAAAAAGAAAAAAGGTGTCTGTTGCAGACCTGTAGTCCCAGGTTATCCTCTGCTATCCAGGGCTATGAAAGACCCTACCTTAAAAGAAGGGGGGAGAGGGGGAGGGGAGAAAAGAAGGGGTAGAAAAAGAGGGAGGGAGGGGAGAGCCTAGGATGGCTGGAGAGGTAGAGTAGATATGACAGTCACTCAGGGAAGATATCCCCTGGCCACAGCTAGGTATTGCATGACAAAACTTTTCCTAGGGAGACTCAACCCCACACAAGGATCCCATGACAGACCAAAGCATAGATAACATCCAACTCCAACTTGGTGAACCAGTGATCTTTATTGGGGTTATTACAGGAATATGGGTGAGGGGTTACTTACAGGAGCTGAAATGATTCTCAGAGACAGCTGTGTCACCAAAGTCCACCCCAGCAAGGGTGACAGCTCACAGAGCTGGGAACCTGGAGCACAGTGTGCGGCCTGCTGGTGGCTCAAGAGGTTGGAGAGTTCCCTTCCCGGGTGCCTCTGGTCTAAACCTCTTCTCTGCAGCTCTGTGGCTGCTGACTGGCCTCTGCTTCACCCAGGCTTCCAGCTCTTCTCCCAAGACAGACCCAGGCAGACCCCCCCCCCAGGCAGAAAGGACTCCCCAGATTCCTGGGGCACAGCAGGTGATTCTGAAGATCTGATAGTTTGACTTTGCCAAGCTAGTCATGTTTGTTTGTTTGTTTGAGACAGGGTTTCTCTGTATTGCTTTGGAGCCTGTCCTGGAACTAGCTCTGTAGACCTGGCTGACCTCTAACTGCCTCTGCTTCCTGAGTGCTGGGACTAAAGGTGTATGCCACCAACGCCTGGCTCACCAAGCTAGTCTTAACCCCAGGAGGTATAGGGGCTCTGCAAATTGTCCCCATCACTTCTTTCACACCCCTTAGAGTCCAATGCCCTTCAGGTGGCCTCCACTCCCAGTCAGCCTCCAAGGCTCCAGATGGTGAGCTTTGAAAAGAATAAAAGGGGCAAATGAGGCTAAGTACCACTTAGCAGCCTCCAGGAGGTTCATGGGTGAGGGCAGGGGCAAGGTCAGGGTTTTGACCTTTTTCCCTGTCTGCATTAGAACACAGCCAATGGACTGCTGCTACTTCTCCAAGCCACAGGGATAAGCATGGTGTACACCCATCACTGTCATGGCAGTCCCAGACCCTTCACAGAGAGCAGTGCTTCCACACTCCTGAGGGTGTCCTCCCCACTCTCGGGATTCCTGGGGAGGCTGCAGCTGATGCCACCTCTGCAATTTTAGGTGGAAATAGAGACTCAAAGTAGGAAACCATTTGTGCAGGGAGAAGCCTTGTCTAGAGTCTAAGCCAGTATCTGCTCACTGGGCTCCTGCTGCTCTCAGAGCTGACTAGGTGCCCTGCCCTGACTCAGCTGTCATCCTGAGTTTCCCCACTGCCTAGAGGCCAGCCCTGAAGCTTCTCTGCTTGAAGGGACAAAGGCAGAAGGGCTGTCCATATCCACACAAACACCTTCCAGAGCCCATCTTAAATACTTGTTCTACCCTGTTCCTGTGCCTGCCAGGACTTCTTGTAGGGAGCAGTGTGCCCTGCAGGGATGAGTAGCTAGGGCCTGTGGAGTCCTGAGAGCAGAGGAAGACAGCCTGATGGAGAAATCATTGGCATCCAGGGACCACTGGTATCCCTGGACGACCCTATGGGCTCCTGGAGGACAAACAGTTAAGTGAGATCAGATGCCCCTCATTCCATAATGGATTCTGGGACCCAACAAGGGTCCATTGCTTTTGGTTTCGTTTCCAGTTTGTTTGTTTTGAGTCAGTATCCCTATGTAGCCCAAAATAACTTGATATCCTCCTGCCTCCGCCTCCTGTGTGCTGCGATTATAGCCACCACATCAGATTCTATTATCTTAATTTTTCTTTTCCATTTTCATGTTGTGATGGAAAATTAATAACTAAGAGGTATAAATTAGGGCTATGGCAAGAAGGGAAAACTAGAGAGAAGATAACTCTCTGACTACAGAGTATGGACCAGGAGATAAAGAAGAAAGCTGGACACCGCCACCAGCTGTGTTAACATCTTCCCTGCCCCATCATCTTAAAAACAAGGCCACTGAGCCTGCCTTGGGGGGTGGGGAGAAAAAGAAAACCCTAACCTGGCAGGTGTGCTAATCAATCTTGCCTAAACAAAGGACAGTTACTATTCTCTTTGACCCATGATGACCTTGTACAGAAACTTTGTACTCTATGAAATATCTGTAACCTTGGAAACCTTGTGAACTGAGACTAGTGGTCTCAAGACTCCCTTTCCCTTCTCCCTTTTAAAAAGGTTTCACAATTGTAATTAGGCCCCTTACTCTTCCGATAGAGTGGGAGCCCAGCCGGTTTGGTTCTTGGCAATAAAAACCTTTTTGCTTTTGCAGTCGGAGTCACTTCCTTGGAGGTTGAGGAAACCCAGTAGGCACAACATTGTGTGCTCCTGATACCCATGTGTGTACATGCAGATTTGCATGTGTACAGCCATGTGTTATAGAGCGGTTCCTACACACATGTGCACGTGTGTGTGGAGGTCAGAGGTCGACTGAGAAATCAACCTTGATCACTCTTCCACCTGGGGTCTCTCAGGCAAACCCATAACTCGGGCCCATAAGGTTAGTTGCCCCAGCCAGGTTGCCCTGAGGGTCCTATCCTTGCCTTCCAAGGATGGGATTGGAATTCCAAGGTGGGTTGGCCTGCCCACTGAGCATGTTAGGGTTTCGAGGCTTGGAACTCTGGTCCTCATGCTCACATGGCAAGCACTTTAGCCACTGAGCTATCTCCCCACCCTTACTTTAGCCTTTAATAGGGGAATTAAACTGCAGATTTTAAATAGGTTAGAGACCATAGAGCCTCAAGTGCAGGGCACTTGAACTTCACAGCTTTTGTGAGGAATCAGTATGCATGTTTGTGAATCTGGCAAGGTCTAAATGACATTGATGAAATAATGAACATGGGTGAACTGCATGGAATGCCAAGTGCTGGCCGGGGTCTCGGCTGCCTGCCACGGAGTCTGCAGTCATTCTTGGTAGAGTCCTCGGACTGGCTAAAGGCTCACTGGAGACTAGGCCCCATATGTAACTACCACATAAGGCAAGAGACAGAGCACACTGCTGAGAAGGAAATTTCACAGGGGGGTGTATCCTGGAGGGATTCCCGGGGAAGGTGGCATTAAGACCCCCCACACACCCTGGTTATATAAGGAGAGGATTGGACGAAAGAGCCAAACATGAACAAAGAGAAGCAGTAAGGGAGAGGGGTCACAGCGAGGTGTCCCATTACAAGTTGGGGCTAGGAAAGAGCCTAGGGCCGAGGGGCTCCTGATGACCCATGTCAAAGAGCCTGAATGCTACAGTAAGGTACTGGGTGTGGGTTGGAATCTTACTTGAACAGGCAAGAGAATCTTTAATACCTAAGCAGGTTTGCATCATGTTGCATAAATTCCACCTTTTAACAATGCAATTCTCAAATGGCACCTGGCTGGATGAGCATTACCACCACTCTGATTCAAGCTGAAGGAACAAGACTCAGAAAGCTTAGGCTCACAGGAAGACACACAGAAGGACTTCCAGCCGCAGGCCTTTCTCTGCAGACCTTCCTTGTCCCAGGACTTAAGCAGAGAAAGACACCAAGGTCTCATCTGTGCCCAGAAGAAGGGGGGGAGTCAGAAGGGGTGAGAGGAGGAGGAAGAACCCAGTTGTACAGCTTTAGGTCGTTGTCATCAACAGAAAATGAGGCCAGCACTGGGTAAGGGGGACAAGAGGACAGCTCAGGACACAGCAGTGATGAAGACAAAATTGTCAGAACCTGTTAGCTTCCTTGTGGGTCAGGGAAGGAGCCAGCCACACTTGGGATTAGGAGACTGAAGACAAAGCACCCCTCCCCAGTTATATAGTGTGTGGTAAGAGGGAATTGGGATAGCAGGGGCTCCTGAGATGCTATACCATTTGGGATGACAGGTTTGAATTTTCTCCTGTGCTTTTCCGGGACAAGTGCCCTCCACCTTCAGTCCTACATCTGTAAGATGTAAGTGACTGAGTGTTTAGAAATCACAATGCCACTCCTAAAACTGATCCGGTGATCAAATACTTTAAAACTTGCCAGGTGTGCTGAATGGCAGCCCAGCATACAGGGATAAAGATCACCTAAGTCAGCCCTCCCTTGCCAGAGCAGAGCCTGAGCAGTCAACCTTTGTGTACAGGACTTCAGCAGATCCTCAAACCCACAACCCACACTTTGAGGCAACAACCGTTTACTCATTTTGCAGGGTTTTTTTTTTGGGGGGGGGACTCTTGCCACAGCTTGTGAGGGTCAGAAAACAACTTGCCAGAGTCTCTCCTTCCACCATGTGGATCCCGGAGATGCAACCTGGGTTGTCAGTGTGGGCATAAGTGTCTTTATCCACTGAGCCATCTTGGGAACTCATCATTTTACAGGTTTTCATGACCCCAGGGGATACAACCTCACTGAAGGCTCTCTGCAGGAGATGGGATGGGTTGTTGGGGGGGGCGGGTTGTGGGTACAGTGCCATGAGGTCCCCCAGATACCTCTTCTGACCACTCCGGACCATTCTGCTTTCTGTCCATAGCCGCCAGCCGTTCCCACCCGGCCAGCCCCAGTCCCCCAGGAACGCAGGCCAGCCCTGTGCTGCCTGTCAGCTATCGCCTGTCGCACACGCGGCTAGCCTTCTTCCTGAAGGAGGCGCGGCCCCCACCGCTAGCTGCAATCAACGGCTCCCTGCAGCGCTCGGAGCCCTTCGTGGTGTTCCAGACCAAGGAGCTGCCAGTTCTCAACGTGTCTCTGGGGCCCTTCAGCACCAGCCAAGTGGTGGTGAGGGAGCTTCTGCAGCCGTCCAGCACCCTGGACATCCCCGAGCGCCTGACTGTCAACTGGAAGGTGCGCGCCTTCATCGTGCGCGCTCGCGTGCCCGTCTCTCAGCCCGTGGCACAGGTGCTCTTCTATGTGGCCGGCCGCGACTGGGACGACTTCGGGGTCACCGAACGGCTGCCCTGTGTCCGCCTGCACGCCTTCCGCGACGCACGCGAGGTGCGAAGCTCGTGTCGCCTGGGCGGGAGCTTAGCCACCTGCTTGGTGCGCGCCGAGCTGCCCCTGGCCTGGTTCGGACCCCCGGCCCCAGCCGCGCCGCCTAGCGCCCGCCGCAAGTCCCCCGACGGACTGGAGCCGGAGGCAGCGGCGGAGAGCCAGCAGGTGGAACTCTACTACACGCTGCACGCCCCCGATGCGGCGGGCGGCTGCGGGAACTCGCGGCGCGGCCCTGGGCCCGGAGCGGCCGCGCGCGCCGAAAGCCCCACGCAGCACCCGCTGCTGCGCATTGGCAGCATCAGCCTGTTCCGGCCGCTGCCGCGTAGGGCCGTTCAGGAGCATAGGCTGGACAGCAACCTGATGATCCGCTTGCCTGACAGGCCCCTCAGGCCTGGGGAGGTGCTCAGCATCTTCCTCTACCTGGCACCCAACTCCTCCTCAACTGCCAGCCCCAGCGTGGAGCATTTCACACTCAGGTAAGGGATCTGGGAATGAGAGGGGCTTTCCAGCCCAGGTCAACTGCATCTCTGACCCTTCAGGGCCTCCAGGATCATCTCACCAGAGCAGCTATACCCCGGGGCCTGTTTATCCTTACTGCCCAAAGCGTTTAAATTACAGTTGTTATGTTTTGTTTCGTATGCGCGAGGCCTGCCTGGTGTGGCCCTCTTGTGGAGGTTAGAGGGCAACTCTCAGGAGTTGGTTTTCTCTGTCCATCATATGGATCCCAGGGATCCAACTCAAGTCTGGCTTGATGAGGAAGGCCTCTACCCACTGAGCCATATCCCCAGTTCCTGACCACAGCTTTTCTCTTGCTCTGTCACATAGAAAAAAGATTTGCAACAGGAGTGAATATGAGCCATCTTACAAGCATGGCTGCGAAAGTGCTCAGGCACACTCTGGTGAAGCTCACCCAGATTTCACGGATGAGTCCAGGGCATGGAGTACGGATGCCTGGCCCTTTCTGTACAGAGCACACCACCCACTCATAGATGCCCTGACCATATCCTAACCCCACTGGACATCATATTTGTTTTAGTGGGAAATCATGGTTTGAGTCAGGTCAGGGATTCTGAGGATACCATATAGGCCCCACCAAAATGCTTCCCTGCACAAGCAGCATGTCTAGAAACCGAATTATCCCCATCAGCCTTGCAAACTTTAAGCACGCGCCCACAAAGCTCACAAATCCCCAGAGCGTGTCTATCGGATTCAGTGATGGAGACTTGAATGTGGATGGGTTTTACCAGCCATCCTGGGCTGCACTGACAGTAGTAGAGTATGTAGATGTAACGAGGCGATGTCAATCTGCTTTTAGTCAACAGTAATTGAGGCACAGCAGAAGCGTATTACTGCAGGGTGAATCTCATCTCCTGTACATCCAGAGGAGGGTGATGAGACTGGGCACCTCTGAAACCATGGTAAAAAAGGAATGGGAGGGTCTGGAGGTCAGAGGAGACTGCACCTCTTTGCTGTCTGAAGAGCTTTCACAGTAAAGATGGAGGAATGTTCTTCTTTCTTGCCCGGCAGAACTCAGGGCTATTGTGTCTCATGTCAATAAAAAAAGATGTGGTTCTAGGGCTGGGTAAGTAGCTCAGTGATTGCCTAGCATGCTTGAAGCCTGCGTTTCATCCCCAGCACTTATAAACTGTGTGACGCATTGCACATGTGTAACACTAGGGCTCTAGAGGTGGAGGAAGGAAGATTTTCAGAAGTTCAAGGTCATCCATGGCTGCATAAAAAGTTGGAGGTCAGCCTCATCTATATAAGATCCTCTCTTTATAAAAGGCAGGTGGTATGTTCTGTGGGCTTCTGTGGATTCTAATGGGCTTCCTGAGGAAAACCAGAGGGTGTATAGAAGTTGTGTTAGTGATGTAACTGAGTATGGGATAGGCCAGGACCAAGGCAGAAGCTTTAGAGAACTGATCACGCAAATGTTAAGTGTAGAGCCTATTGTAGTTCAGATCACTTGCTTGCCCCACCCCCAGCTCCAGCCTAGGGCTGGTGATCAGGGGAGCAAGCTTTGCATCAAGGCTTGACCCTCTGTCTCTTTTTCCTCACTTTTGTTCTAGGGTTAAAGCCAAGAAGGGTGTGACTCTCCTAGGCACCAAGTCAAGAAGTGGCCAGTGGCATGTGACCTCAGAGCTGCTGACTGGGGCAAAGCATTCAACAGCCACTGTGGATGTGTCCTGGGCCCAGGGCACTCCCCTACCCCCATGGTGAGTTCCACTTCTTTAGAGCAGGCACCTGGGGGCTGGGTAGCTAGCCTCCATGGAGAAAAATGGACTTTCAGAGTGCTGAGGCATCAATTTCCAGGAGTCAGAAGTGGGATTCTGGGTTGGGATACTCCAGTGGGTTGGGGAGACTCCAAAAGCTGAGGAATGTAGCTACTCAAAAAAGGCACATTCCTGCTAGGGTTTCAGAGCCCTGCCCTTTATCCTCTATCTCCCCGATTCCTGCTCTGCCTTGCAGGGAGGGTCAGGGACCCCTGGAAATCTTGCAGCTGGACTTTGAGATGGAAAATTTTACCAGCCAGTCTGTGAAGCGGAGGATCATGTGGCACATCGATTACCGAGGCCACAGTGCCCTGCCTGACCTGGAGCGAGCTGTCACTGAGCTGACAGTCATCCAGAGGGATGTGCAGGCCATCCTGCCCCTGGCCATGGTAAGCAGGCTTTGACCAAGCACTCCACCCTGGTCCATGAGTTCACATGTGTGTAGTGGAACTGGACAAGGTTGTGCACATGTATGTGTGGATGGGGTGGGGCAGGGAGCAGAGAAGAACTTCTGAGACAGTGCCTGTGGAGCTGGGCACGTGCCCATCCACAGGAAGCAAGCACAGCTCTGGCCCTGGTGAAACAACTATAGAAGAATTCTCTGGAAAGGGGCTGCTTAAGAGAAATCTTCTAGAAAGTGGCTGTCCCCTCGAGTTTTTGGAAACTATCAGAGAGGAAGCATTCATCACATCTGAGATGAAGAGAGGAACGTGCTCCAAAAGGACCCAGCTCTCAAAGGAAAAAGTGCATGGAGGGAGATAGGGGCAATTTGTTCAAAAGGATCGTGGATGTAGCCATCTCAGTGGAATGGAGGGCTGGTGACCCACTCAGAGCACTGGGTCAAGCCAAGAGAATGTGTTGATGTCACTCTGAGAGCTTTGGCTCAGGGGAAGGGATGCTCCTTGGAAGCAGGGAAGCCTTCCTTAGCAGTCCATCTGGATTGATCATCTGAGGAGCCCAAGGCTCAGCAGGGGCAGGCCTCTACACACATGTCCTATTTCCCCAGAGGAAATAGATATCTGAGGAGTGGCAGCAGCTAGGAACCTGGGTAGCAGGTGACAAACATGTCCCTGAAGAGAAGCATGCAGCAGAGCTCCTACCACACTTGCCTCCCTGCAGGACACAGAGATCATCAACACTGCCATCCTGACGGGCAGGACTGTGGCCATTCCTGTCAAGGTCATCGCCATTGAGGTGACTGGCCTCGTCCTGGATGTTTCTGCTCTGGTGGAGTGCCAGTCTGACAATGAGGACATCATCAAGGTGGGTCTGTGGGAGAATGGAGTCCCCAAGCTCTTCCGGTCAATCCTTGGAAGTGTCTTGCACCCACCCTGCTATGGGCCGGCAGTTGCCCCTCCTCTCTGCTATCCTGAGCAGCACCCCAACTCAGTCCCACATGTGTGGATACCCCCATACAGACTTACATTCCCTCTCCTAGTGCAAAGGACCACTCCATACAGACCTGGTGAGTTCCTGGAGAGGAAGATAGACCAAAAGGAGATAGGTAGTGTTGACAATGTAATCCCAACCCAGCAAGTCACTATTAAGCACTGTATAAGACAGACTCGAATAAGGTAAAGGAGTGTATAATTTTACCCTGAGTCCTGGGCAGGAGGGGAACAGAGTAAAGAAACTGGAGCTAAGGAGGGCAGCTTTAGGAAGAGAGATATGACATACCTCAGCACCTACAACTCCCTTATGGGCCCCCAGCTGTGACCACCCTGCTCCCCAGATGCTCTCCAAAGTCCAGCTCCATCCATCTCCTTAGCCCAGGACACACAGCATTCGTCTGACTTGATGACCACCCCCACCTCAGAGATTCCTGGTTTGTTCTCTCCCTAACTTTCCAGAGGCAAGATGGGACAGGAGGCAGTGGACAGATGGCACTGTAATGCAGCCATGGTACCCATGGAGTGAGCCAGCCTCCAGTAAGATGGAAGCGAGCAATTGGACAGCTGGGTCTGTCTCCTGCTTTCCTAACCACTCCGCTTAGAAGAGTCGGGGCCTGGATGTACCACCTTGCCGCCCACTTGATCTCTGCACTCTGCCTCTGATTTCCTCAGGTTTAGAAAGCCTTAGGATACTTTGTCCACCCCTTTCCCAGGCACATCTTCCAGGGAGATGGAACAGAATTCAGCTCACACCCCCGTTCCCTCTGCCTGCTCCCATGGCTGAGATAGAACCAGATTCACCTGCTCCCAAGAGCCTGCATATAGGGCTTTCTCAGCCACATTTCCCCATCCTGTGATGGCTAAGACACCAGCAGGGCGCAGAGGGATCTAAATAAACTGCTACAAATCTCTGGGAAATATGGCTTGTTAAGTGGAGGCTGCTAGCCTTCAAGTGGAACTCACCAGCCTATGGTTGAAATCTCCTGCCTTCCACGGTGGGAGAGGAGCATTCCTGTTTCCCTCTACTTCACCTCTAAGATGATACAAGGAGATAATGACTAAATGGATGAGATATTTCTTAGTTACACTTTCATTGCTGCACTAACATAGCATGACCAAGGCAATTTACAGAAGCTTTTATTGGGAGATGACTTAGCTTTTTATTGCAGTGACGAAACACATGACCAGGGAAAGTTATACAAGAAAACATTTAATTGGGGAGTAAGGTTACAGAAAGTTAGTCCATGGCCATCATGGTAGTAAGTATGGCTGCAGGTAAGCAGGCAAGATGCTGGAGCAGTATCCGAAAGCTTACATATAATTCAAAGTAGGAGGCAGAGAGAGCACACTGGAAATGGTGTGACCTTTTGACACTTCAAATCCTGCCCCAGTGACACACCTCCTCCAACAAGGCCATACCTCTTAATCCTTCCAGAACAGTGTTGCCCACTGGGACCAGGCTTTCAAATACATGAACCTCTAGGGGCCATTCTCATTCAAACCACAAGGTATAATCCAGCACCCCCATCACTGCAGAGGCTTTGGAATGTGGCCGGCTCACTGGTCACATAGTAAGTGCTCCAAGATTCACAGAGGTGCCCCAAAGTGTGTTCCTGCAGGAGTGTCCAGGTGTGTGTGCACATGGAATCCACTCTAGGGTGTTCCAGGTGTGTGCATAGACATTCAAAGCACACTCAGACCCATGCACCTACCCTGAAGCCTTGGTAGTGGCTCTCTGGGAAGGACTGAACACTGCTTCCAGCAACAGCTCCCCTGTAGGCATGTAGGTTCCATGAGTGAGCCTCTAGGCATAGTGTTGCTAGCCAGGTGGGCACACGTTTGCATAAATACTATATATCAGAGGCCACCATCCACCCACCTGTGCTCAGGCTTCTCTGATCCCAAGTTTTCCTCCCCCATTCCCTCTCCTCCATACCTACCAGAAACAGCCCTTCATTTGAAATTAACTAGCTGTCCACTCACCTAGCAAGTCATGCTAGCAAGGAGGCAAGAACCAGTTCCTTGCTCCAGCTCCCCTGTTCCACGCTGACCAGTCAAATGCCCCCTGTGGGGTGGAGAAGTCCATCTAGCAGATATCTAGTTCTGGAGTTCTAGGTATGCTGCAGTAGAGAGCAGCCCTGGGAAACCCCTCCCCTAGCAATCCTCACCACTTCCTCTCCAGCAACCTTGCTGGTCCTATAGTTAGACCCAAATACTCTGAATACCCAGCAGGAGGACCTGAAAAGCAAGCCATGCCTATGCTATATGTTCCTGCCTTTCTCCAGGTGTCCAGCAGCTGTGACTATGTGTTTGTGAGCGGGAAGGAGTCTCGAGGGTCCATGAATGCCAGAGTCACCTTCCGCTATGATGTCCTCAGTGCCCCCCTGGAAATGACAGTTTGGGTCCCCAAGCTACCTCTGCACATCGAGCTCTCAGACGTTCGCCTCAGCCAAGTGAAGGGATGGAGGGTACCTATCCTTCCCGACCGAAGGTACAGCCCTAGCACGTAATGTAAACATGGGATAGTAGTCTGATCTGAACACGTGTAAGGCTCTTGGTGAATACAATTTGAAGGCAGTGATGCAAATAGCATCCTAGTATTGAGCAGCCACTGTATTCTGGGCACTGGCAGGTATTTGAGATGTGGAAAGGGTGTGACCAGCCAAACTCTCAGTCCAACAGTGTGGGAAGACATGCACACATCCCAGAGCATGGTTGGAAGCTCTGTATGCAGGAACTGAAGGGGCATGAAGGAGGGAATTCCTCTTTCTCCAGAAATAAAGCCAGGCTTTCTGGAAAAGATGGTTCTTGAGCTAAGACTTAAAGGACAAATAGACAAGGATCAGCTGGGGACCGATAGGCTTCAGGGGACTGAACATACCCTTGAACACAGTGACATACACTGCAACTATATTTCCCCCAGCCAGGGATACCCACACAAGCACCAGCACACACACACTATATCCACTGGCCCCAGATGGGCACCACAGACAGACTCCTGAGTCCATAGGGGCAGGTTCACCACAATACACAGGTAAGCACAAGCTCCCTAGCCAAGATGCAGGCTTCCACACCTCAGTGCCCACCTGTGGGCCATGTACATGTATACTTACCATGCTCCACTCACCCATTCATAGATGCTTCAGTGAAGCTCAACAGGGCTCTGTGGGCAGCCAGGGCTATGGAGAGAAGCTTGGAGGGAAGGGAAAGCTGGGCTGCATTTGAGACTGTGGTGACTCAAACAGCAGGAACAGTAGCAGAGCCCTTCCAGCCTGAATGTGTTAGGACTTTTATTAGTGTGCAGCCTTTGTTTCAGGGCTGGGACACAGCCTGAGACCCTACCAACCAGCTGCAGAGCAGTGGCCTTGATGCTTTGAGTGCTGAGGATGTAGGAAGCCCTTACCCAGGTAGTGAAATTTAAATCCTGGTTTTGTCTTTTAGTAGTAGTGCAGTCTCATGCTACTTATTCAACATCTCTGACTCATTTTTCTCATCTGTGAAATGGGCAGTATAATAATTGGCTGGATAGCAGTGAGGATTAAATTCATTAACACAGGTAAAAAGAGACCTAAAATGAGACCTCCATATGAATGGATGTTTTAGTTAATTAATTTTAACAAAGCACTAGCAAGCTTATTCTCTAATGCACACCACCCAATCAGGGCATCTTCTGATTTTAGCATCTTTTTCAAACAGTGGAGGCTAAGGATTCCCTAAACCATTAAGTCCAAGTTCCCTTTTGCTTAGTATCCTATTCTCATATCTCTCTCTCTCTCTCTCTATCTCTCTCTCTCTCTCTCTCCTCTCTCTGTCCTCTCTCTCTCTTCCCCTTGGTCTACACAAAAAGAGGGGACTGATGGACTGAGGGTGTGATTCATGCAATAGAATGTTTACCTAGCATGCATGAAGCCCTGCGTTCAACCCCCCAGAACCACATAAAACCAGGAGTGGTAGTGCATGCCTGCACAATCCTAGTAGTTGGGGAATTTGAAGCAGAGGTATCAGGAAGTTCAAGGGAGATCTAGCCTGAGCTGTAAGTCCTTGTCTTTTGAAAAAGGCAAATACACAGAAACACCAGGAAGAAACTACTTCACCTCTTGGCTCAGAAATCTCCTGAAATAAACGTCAGACTTCCTCACTTTCCATTCACGGTCCATACATGACCATAGGACATATCAGCTGAGCCTGTTCCCTTCTTGCTCTAGTTTAAGACTCAGGACTGGGTCGTGTGCATGCTAAGTGCTGAGGAAGAAGCCACTGTCACTGCTAGGATGGGGTGCCAGCTGTTGGCAGCCATGAATGGGGAAGGCAAAAAGAGGAACCTCTCCAGGCGAGAGAGGCTGGGATGGCTGGTGGCTCCATACACACTCACCGAGGACATATGCCAAGGAGGGCACATGTATAGACTGGAAAAGAGGAAAAGGTGCAGCGCAATTACACGGAGAGAGTTGGGTCTAAGCCAGAGAGCCATAGTGGAGTGCTGTTAATACCCCAGTCCCGATGTTGGCATTCCCCAGGTCAGCTCGGGAGAGTGAAGATGAGGAGGAAGAGGAAGAAGAACGGAGACAGAGTGCCAGCCGGGGCTGCACTCTGCAGTACCAGCATGCCACCCTGCAGGTCTTCACCCAGTTTCACACGACATCATCTGAAGGCACCGACCAGGTGGTCACCATGCTGGGCCCTGACTGGCTGGTGGAGGTCACTGACTTGGTCAGTGACTTCATGCGGGTGGGTGACCCCCGAGTGGCCCACTTGGTAGATAGCAGCACCCTGGCGGGACTGGAGCCAGGCACCACCCCCTTTAAGGTAAGAAAGGGCTCCATCCAGGTACAAAGTGATAGACCTGGGAACCTGGGTTACCCACAGGTACAGACCTCAGCTGTACCCAGCACCTGACTTCTGAGAGCCACCCCAGTGGCCACCAAGAAACACTTTCTTCCCTCTATCTGAGATTGTGCCTTCCAAGGTCAAGCTCTTTCCACTTCTTGGTGAAGTTCTCGGGCAAGCCTCAGCAGCCTTCATAGCCCTATGCAGGGAACACTGGCTGGGACGGGATCTGGGCTGCGGGTGTGGAAAGATCTTGCTGCTGAGCCCCAAGAAGGGACCTATGAGTGGCCTAAGAATTCAGCCCTTGCCTTCCTCTGTGATTGGGGGGGGGGTGACCAAATAGAAATCAGCCATCTGAGAGCTTACAAATAACCACCCTACAGGCGTACTTTGTTTATAAAGCAAGTGATTCTGCAGCTCAACACCAGTTCCTATTATCATTGCTCATGCTCACCTCTCTTATCTGCGTCTGCATTTCTGCCTGGTCCCTGGGAGGCCCTGACTGTCCATTGTTCCTACTTACAGACCTATGGGAAAACCAGGAGTCCTGTACTCTCTGGCCCTTCTCCCCATCCGTGATAGGAGTTCTCCCTGGGTGGGGACCCTGAGCAAGGCAGCTGCTTCCCAGATATCTCCCACCACCACTTTGCTCTGTCATAGGTTGTATCCCCCCTGACCGAGGCTGTGCTGGGGGAGACGCTACTGACAGTGACGGAGGAGAAGGTCAGTATCACACAGCTGCAGGCCCAGGTGGTGGCCAATCTAGCCTTGTCCCTGCGACCCAGCCCAGGGAGCAGCCACACCATCCTGGCCACCACAGCTGCACAGCCCACCCTCAGCTTTGCCAAGCAGGTAACTGACTCCCAGAACCCCACCCTTATCCCCCACAGCCCCACCCTTCACACTCCTACCCCTCCCATCCCTACCCCCACCCCCCACCAGCATGTCAGGTATGGAATAGGACCTGGAGGCTCTGCCCCACTCTGAGCCATCAATCTTCAGATGAGGCCTTCAGATATACAAGGAGCTCTGCACCTCATCACCCAGTCCTTTACAGGGGTGGGCTGGGTTCCAGTGTCCCTGTTGAGTGTCCTCTACTGGATTCTCAGAGGGCTCTCTACCCTACCACCCTCTAAACTCATCTTTGGATGAGTTTGTAGTGCACCAACACCTATGTAGTATAGGTATTGATTAAAGGACAGAGGGGTGCAATAATGATGGATGGTATTAGGCCACAGGGGTCCTATGTCCCCTAATCGTTGATCCAGGTCCCTCTATTTTTATCTGAGCTTCATTAGCCAAGAGTCAAGCATAGAGATCTGGGGTTTCCTCGGTGGCTGATGAGGTAAGCCCAGCCAGGAGCTTACCTTCAGGGCAAGAGAAGAGGGGGAGACTTGGAAACCCTACCTTGTGTTCCCCGTCCTCACAGTGCAAGGGTCTCATTGTACCCCAGAAGTGGTCTTGAGTCCCACATAGCTCCTAGCATTTCAGGTGCTGAGCCAGGCAGAGCTGGTACCTATCAGAGAAGATGGTAGGACTGGCCCTGACTCCTGCCCCCTCTCCTCTTTCAGGAAGCCCTACTGAGTCTGTGGCTCTCCTACAGTGATGGGACCACAGCCCCACTCTCTTTATACAGTCCCCGGGACTACGGGCTTTTAGTGAGCAGCCTGGATGAACGGGTGGCCACTGTGACCCAAGACAAGGCTTTCCCACTGGTGGTGGCCGAGGCAGAGGGGTCGGGAGATCTGCTCCGTGCAGAGCTCACCATCTCAGAGAGCTGCCAGAAAACCAAGCGCAAGAGCGTGCTGGCCACTACTACTGCAGGCCTACGAGTACACTTTGGGCGGGATGAGGAGGATCCCACGTATGACTACCCGGGACCCAGCCAGCCCGGGCCTGGTGGGGGCGAAGATGAGGCCCGAGGAGCTGGTCCACCAGGCACTGCCATCCCCGCCGGTGAGGTCCCGGAATTGGGCACTTCCGGCCTGGTGCCACCCACAGAGGACTTCTTACCACTGCCCACGGGCTTCCTGCAAATGCCCCGGGGGCTGACGGACCTAGAGATTGGTATGTACGCACTGCTGGGGGTCTTCTGCCTCGCCATCCTTGTCTTCCTCATCAACTGCATTGTGTTCGTGCTGCGATACCGGCACAAGCGCATCCCTCCAGAGGGCCAGACCAGCATGGACCACTCTCACCACTGGGTGTTTCTGGGCAATGGGCAGCCACTGCGGGTGCAAGGTGAGCTGTCGCCGCCTGCAGGGAGTGCACTGGAAACCGTGCCTGCCTGCTGCCACGGCGATCACCACAGTAGTGGCAGTTCACAGACCAGCGTCCAGAGCCAGGTGCACGGCCGTGGAGATGGCTCCTCTGGGGGCTCTGCCAGGGACCAGACGGAGGACCCTGCTAGCTCTCCCACCTCCAAGCGCAAGAGGGTCAAGTTCACGACCTTTACCACTCTGCCCTCGGAGGAGCTGGCCTATGACTCAGTGCCTGCTGGCGAAGAGGATGAGGAGGACGAAGAGGACCTGGGTTGGGGTTGTCCAGATGTGGCCGGAACTACAAGGCCAGCTCCACCCCCGGACCTGCACAATTACATGCGCAGAATCAAAGACATTGCATAGTGGCCTGGGGTGGCAGGATATCCCCACACACCCAGTGGTCTCTGGCTGGGACTCAGCCTGGAGCCCCAGCTCACAGGGACTCGGGGCAGCTGAGTGGATTTTATAGTCCCTGCCCCTGCAGCTTTGGTTGTGGCCAGATCACCTTGACCTTCTGCCCCTTGCAGGTGGAAGGCTCCTTCCAAACCCAGCGTGAAGCAGGGAGACAGTTCTGCCCTGTTCATCCTTTCCAAACCTCATTCCATCTTAGACATCCCCACTGCCCCAAGATAGCGCCAAGGCCAAACTTGGGGCCAGGTGGGCCCACACTGTGCCCTGCCATGCCTCTCACGTCCCCAGTGGTGTCCCCTGTGCAGGGGACCCTAGTGGGGTCTTGTGTCACAGGCTGCACAAAGACTTTTCTTAAACAAATATTCAGGGATTTCTGTCCTGCAGGGTGGGAAGTGGCGGCTGCCTGCCTTGCCAAGGATCTTGCTGCAGACAAAACATTTGGGTATTGGGGGACAATTGTGATGTCTGCTGGTTTCTGGGTGTCTCCCAAGCCTGGAGCTGACTGCAGAGGGTCCAGTGTAAAGTGGGCACTTTCCATGGCTTCCTCTGCCCTTTAGACTGTGGGAGGGCCTAAGTAAGAGGGGTTTTCGTATCTTTCTGGCCAAACCATACCCACACAGCAAGCGCAGTGGGTGACGTACAGCCTGTCCCCACAGCAAGGTCAACACTACTGCGCCTTAGCCTGGGCTCTGCTCACTCCTGCTTCCCTCCATACCAAAGGGCGGGCAACCGCAGCCAGCGTCCCTGCAATGGAGGAGGCCACCTGGGAGTATTGCAAGAGCCCATTGGGTGGGTGAAGGCAGAAGGGAGCTATTGCTCTATGCCTTCCCCATCCCCCCCTCACCTCTTGGGTTCTACCCACCACTGTGTCAGTTTTTCATAAATAAATGGAAGGCATCAGCCTGGCTTGGGGACAACAGCTCCCTGCAAACAGACAGTACCCAGAGGCTGGCTCTGTCTCATCCTTGTATGTTTGCCACAAGACACCATGAAGCGACACTGGCTACCTAAGGCTGGCGACCCACTCATGCTTCCCTGCGTGTTGTGTCTCTTAAGACAGTTGGGTGCCATAGAGACACCCATGCTGTATAACAAAAGATCCACTGCCCTAGAAAGGTGGCCTTCAAAGCATGGATCTTCTCCAGGGGTCTTCAGTGGTCAACTCGGGAGGAAGGAACTGGTCTTGAGACTGGCTCAGAAGAGAGGTCTTGTGGGTGGTGGGTGGGAGTGTTTGACTTAGTATGCCCACCAGAGCGTCCCAGTCTCCTTTGTCTACATGCCTCTCCTTGCATCCACTATGACAGGAGTATAGCCTTTCTTACCTGGAGGTCAGATGGGAAAGTCCTGGTGGCTGTGGGTCTCACTTTGAATGGGCAGAGCCCCTCTGGGCTCGGGAACATTCACAGGGTATCCACAGGCCCCAAGAGACCATATCAGAGCATAAGCAACAAGCCAGACAGGGACATCACAACTTAGATGATCCTGCCAGGGTAGCTAGCCAGCCCGTGCATAGGGCTATAGTAACCATACTGGAGGGGGCAGGGTCTGTGACATCAGAATGGAGTTGCACTAACTGCCAGAACATTTTTTTTTTATGATAGTACACTAGAGAAAGCCAGCTGGCTTCCAGGTCCACCTGTCCCACAACCCAGGCAGGCCTCTGTCTAGTGCCCATGGTAGTCACTGCACCTGGCAAAGATCACAAGCTATGAGAGTCTCCGTGAGTAGGTCTTTGCCAGGACCAGAGTCCAGCTTCTGAGGAAAGTGTGAGTGTGAATGGGGAGACGGACACTCTACTTGCTCCCCAAGTGTTTGACAGCAGAGCTCAGTGGGAAGAGAGGGCCACCCCAAAAGCTAAGCACAGGGTGAGGCTCAAGCTCAGGCCAGGGTTCCTCTTCGGAACACAAACGCTGCTTGCGGTGTCAGTCTTCTTTATCTAGCTCATGGAGGACCCTGAGAGGACTGTGGAAGTCTGCATTGGTTTTCTTAACCCCTTTGTGCCTAATGTTGTGCCTGGAGTTGGTTAGTGCTCAGCAACTGTTTGCTGACCGAATTAAAGTTTGAATGCAGATTTGGTGATAGTTCTTCATCCTGGTTTGTTTGTTTGTTTGTTTGTTTGTTTGTTTGTTTTTCTGTACTGGAGACTGAACTGAGGACCAAGGATGCTGCATGTGTTAGGCAAGTCCTCTACCACTGAGCCACGCACCCATCCTTTTACTTTTGTCCTGTTTTGTTTGATTGAGGCAGGGTCCTCACTAAGTAGCCCAGAGTGACCTTGAACTCACTCTGTAGCCTGAACAGGACTTGAACTTGCAAGCCTCCTACCTCAGCCTCCTGAGTAACTGGTGCTATGGCCACCACCACTGTTAACAGTATGGGATTCCCTATACCAGGTTTTTTTTTTTTTTTTTTTTTTTTTTTTTTTGTGTGTGTGTGTGTGTGTGTGTAGGAAGTCACAGGTGTCCGAGACATCCCCTTGGAGCTCCCAGGGAGAAAGACGAAGAAGACACAGAAACATCCTCAGAAAGAATATTCCAGAGGTGTAGGTGAGACGTCACTAGAGTTAAACTTATTTAACACATTAATTTCCTACTGTGTGCTGGTGTCTGCCGGGAGTCTGGGCTGCAATGTGAACCAGTCCTCAAGGACCTCACTGCCACCTGAGACAGCCATAGAGTTTTGCCTTGGGTAGAAAAAGGGGGAAGTGAAGGAAGAGGACACAGAAGGCATTCCCAGTGGGTATGGAGTCCCAGGCTGCTGCTCACCACTGCAGCCATGGCCCCGCCTCTGTTGGCACTAAGTCACTGACAATAAGAAAACAAGGAGAGCTATGAAGAGGTTGGTGTGGCAGGAGGAGGGCTGTAGGGTCCCATGGGTTTGGGCATCATGATCCCACATGAGTTTTAGATGTTTTCTTCTGCCTGGGTTGGGGAAGGAGAACAGGGTGACCAGACCATGAGGTGACAGCTACAGCAGACAGAATACAGCTCAGAGTCGAGCAAGAATAGAACCGGTGCACACAGCAGAAACAGGGCTTCTCAGCTGCTTCATCCCATGTAGATCCATTTGGGGAGAAGGATGAGCAACTGCTTGATTGTAGAGACCCCATTCCCCCAACTCCCCAGAAGTGAGAATGCTGCAGGTAGGCTCGCATTTTTGCCAGCCAAGGCACTAGGGCCTTCAGTGAAAACTAAGGCACGAGCCCCCCAGCTGTGCCTGCCATCCTGTCCTGTAATTTGTGACCCTTTCTCCTCATCCCTCCCTCTGCTCACATTGGAGAACTCAGGAGCAATCACTAGAAACCACTATGCATGACCCTGGAGGAATTCAAGCTGGAGCAGGCTTGACAGAAATGAGGCGAAGACCTTAAGTTAACAGCCACCCTGAAACAACCTGGGCACTGAACTCCTCTTTTTATAAAATGCTGTCTTCAACCCCAAAAATGAACGGAGACACCATGTACAGAGTAACTTTTGTTAGAGGGGTACTGGAAGGATGTTGGGAAGCTGGGCCCAGGAATCAGCTCACTAGCAAAATGGGAATGGTATGTGCCAGGCACTCTGCTCCCCTTTAGACACTGTTCTGGAGGCAAGGAGATGGCTCTCAGAGCAAAATGGAAAGGATACTAAGATGAAAAAAAAAAATAGAGAAGTCAAAACGTAAAAGTTTACAAACTTCCTAAGGCTGTGAGAGATAGGATGTCTTCTGAGAGGTCTCCAGGTGGGTACTGCCATTTTCCTACTTAAAAAAAAAAAGTTCTCCATGAGCTTCCTGGGGATTGGCTGGAACAGGGACTCTGGGGCTATTTCCATAGGAAGGAGACAGGACAGAGACTGGAGCGTGAGCCAGTCCTAGGAGCTTTCCACTCCTCAGTAAGAGGAGCCAGATAGCTCATCACCTACCTTGAAAGTTGACTGACACCACATGACAGATCCTACCCATCAGAGGTAGCCTAAAAGGTAAAACAATGAAGGGGCAGGCAAAAGCTCCATCTTTACTCTTTGTCTCTGCTCTCCCTGTATATTTACCACCCCCTACCCTATCCTGGGTACGACTCTACTTTCCAGGAGACAGAGATGGGGAGGAGATGACAGGAATCTGGAATGCCGTTCTCCTCTCTCTGGCCTCTGCCCGCACAGACACACACTTGCACACTAGTGACATGGTATCTTCTCCATACCCTCCAGGTTCTGGTCCAGATTGTCCTCTGTGGAGCTGGCTATGGAGTGGGTGAGGGTGAGACTTTGGTTGGTCCACTTCTCAGGGACTATCTCGCAGAGGCTGGAGAAAGGAGAACATTCCAGCAATGTAGCTCCTTTAGGAAATGTCTAGCAATGCTTGACTCTCAGAAAACTTACTTTGAAGCCACTGATCTAAGTGGTTAAACTGCAGTCTTTGATAGAAGCCCCAGACACGGGCTGCTGCTCCACAGGGCGCAGGCACAGAGCACCCACCAAGGTTACAGATACACAGCAGGTGCCTGCTCCCTGTGCAACCACAAGTGCACGCCCTTCTCACGTGCACGAGCACACACATGTATGCATGCACACGTGCACACTTCTCTTGTGCCCTAGTGGTGCTGTGTGACATTTCCTGGAGATATGTGAACAGCACACAGTTTTCTGGACTCACAGGAGCATGGGTGGCTCAAAGGCTACTGTGTCACTGAAAAGCCCACCGCAGCACTCAAAAGCTCCATCCCTAGAGCTCCCTGTGCAGTTCAGCAGGCAGAAGAGTCTCCTCTCACTTGTACCAATTACTGCTTCCATCACCCTGGGAAGGAGCCTTAAGGATTGAGTTTCCAGAACCTTCTAAATCACCTGAGATTCTCCTTTGACCAGAGAACGTTTTAATGTTTCAGAAATTCTGTGTGACATATGCACACACCCCTCCTACAAACTCCTATACAGGCTCCATTCATGTGCACAACTCATACTTGTTATTAATAATGTGGCGAGGGTTGGGCAGCAGGTGCCTGGTCCCTGTCCTGTGCTGGGACCATGAGGATCGCAGTTCCGGAGGCAGGTGAGGGACAGAGGGCAGATGGGGAAGGAGAGACCTGTAGATGTGACTCCTGTTGAAAGTTTTGTTGAGGGGGAGGTAAGAAAATAAGGTAAAGAGACACACAGAGAGAGGACAGAAGAGAAGAGGGAGACAGGTAAAGTCCTGCCTTCCCCAAGGGAACAGTGGGAAATAGAATGGAAAGAGCATAAGTGGGTGAGGGTCTTTCTTTTAAAGGGTCCTTTGCACTTGCGTACAGACTAACAGTCATGGAACTCTGGGCTAACCAGGGTACTGCCTGAGTGTATTCTTCCAGGTGACAGGGGCAGGCCAGCATCATGAACCCATGCATACACTTCTAAGTTGCACATGTGCATAGAGGCAGCTGAAGACTCAGGGCACCCAAGAAGTACTAAGAGACAGTAGCCGGTCCCCCGTTTTATCAGGGCTGAGCTGGAGTTGAGAAGGTACAGGTCACAGGGATGGCACTAGGGCTGTAAGTCCAAACCTGGTCCTCATGGAGGAGATAGAGTAGAATCAGACAGCTCTGGAAGTTCCAGTGTCCTGATGACGGACAGGCTGCAGCCCTTCTGCATAAATCATCTTCAGGGGCCAGAGTGTGTGCTGAGCTTGTGGAAGCAGCCCAGACTTACAGCAGTAAATAAAAGCTCTGCTCGAATTCAGAAGACTGCCATTCACATGCAAGCCATCACTGAGTTAATTACAAAGATTCGTATCTGTTCATTAAAGTGACTAGAGGGCCCTCTATTTGGAAACAGTGCAGTTAAAGGGACTGTGTTATTAACTCTAATGAAATGATTCACTCAGGCTGGTGACTGTTGAGGTGGAACCGGGGGACAGAAGCCCTTCTTTAGGGTGCCTGGTCCTTTGTACCAGGCTCTGGGAGGAGCCCCGGCTGAGGCTGGCTGCCAGGTGGTATGACTCAATTCACTGGACCACAGGAGGAGCATGGCTGATTCTTCCCTGAGTTTGCTTCTTTTCCATGAAATGGGGATAAAATTCCCATCTCAGAGGGTTCTTGTCAGAATTAAATGAGTCATTCACGGGATAACAGAGATTGGCAAAGCCTCCAGATCACCTCAGCAAACACAAACCAGTATTTTATGATCTTACACAGAAAGACGCACTTCTCAAGTGAGGTGATGTGGAGGGCTGAGCTCGGTGTCCATCTAATGCTACTGATTTTTTTTTCTTTTCTTGGCACTTCAAGACAGGTCTTCCTTCTTGACCTTCATAATCTCTCAGGGAACTTGAATAGTTCCTTGGAGACTTTGGAAGTCTCTAAAGGAGACACTGATATTTTATTTTACTACACAGAGATGGGGGTATGGTGTGGGGGGGTGGTGAACATCATAGGTAACTCAAAAGAGGGTAGCTGTGAGCTGGTGTAATGTTGTCTGCTTTCAAAGCATTCCTCAAGACATACTCCACCCTGAGCTTCCCAACCCCTAGGATTACTCTAAAATGAGGGGACCAGACTCAGAACAGGGACAGCCTGGCAGTCTTCCTAGCCCAGGCTATCTCACAGGGAACAGAGTGCTTAGAGAGGCAGGCCCAGGACTTAAGCCCGGTCTCTGATACAATAAGCCAGCTGCTGCTTACCATGCATGAGCACACTCAGCTCCTTCCCCTCTGCAGCCTAGCACAGGGCTCTAAGGGCACTGGTGTCTATCTGCAGGGTGAGGGGCAAGCCTAAGCCAGAGATCATCTCTCTGTTTTTTTTTTTTTTTTTTTTTTTTGTTTTGTTTTGTTTTTTTTTTTTTTTTTTTTTTCTGGGCTGTGTTCACAAGCTGATGAGGACACAGGTTGGTGGCTGGCTGCCACCTCTTCCAACTCCAACCTTCTGTCCTCCTCCTTTCCCAAAGCCTACATCTTATGAAGAGGCCTTTCCAGAGGGAGGGACCTATGGCAAAAGAGAGGAGTGACATCAAGAGCCAAAAGCTCTGGAGCTGGTAGGTATGAGAGTGAACTTTTCTCCCAAAATAGGGCATGACCAGGGAGTCTTGTGTTACCCACAAACCCTTTCTTCTGGGGATGAGCATCCTGGTGGGCCATGGCTCCTAGTCATAGATGTGCACAGGCTGTACACTAGGCTCCAAGGTCCCTGAGACAGGAGGCTGTCATCTGCTTCTCTCCTCCAGACCCAGATGAGGCCACGAGTCCAGCTGAGCTGCCTGAACTGCTCTAGGCCCTGGGAAAATGCTCGAAAAAGTGGTGACTTCACCTCTGCCCACTGTTGCGTCTTAGAGGCCTTTCTTGGCTCCTTCACCAGACCTCCTCATGACTCTGCCTCCAGCAGGCCTAGGGTCCTTCACCACACCTGCCACCACCAGCCCTTCTATTTAGTTAAGCTCTATCCTCTCTTCTGAATACTAGAGTAAAACTCCCTAAAGACTGGCCTTATTTACTCAGTGCTGCCGCTGCCGCCTACATCTGGCTTAGGGCCTGCACACAGAAGGTACTTCATATGTGTTCTATGGACAAGGCCATACTGGGGTTGGCAATCAGAGACAGGGGCCCTGATTTTCACATGAACACCCAAGGAAAGGGCCGTGGAATCAGCTCTACTTCTAAGGTGTATATCAGGGAGCATTCCACCTCACTTCTAAACAGACCTAAACAGAGATTCAGTGGAAAGAGCATCCCAGAGGAACCATACCAGGTTCTCCACTGAAAACATCCTTGGTCCAGTTCCCTACCCCACTCCCATGGTAGGATGACAATTCCTGTTAAGAGCAGTTCAGAGTTCACACAAGGAACACAGCACAGCAAATCTTGGGTTCTACCCTCCTCCACCCAAACTCTGCCATCTTCCCCACAGCCCTGGGTCTGTGAGATAGCTTGGAGTTCTAGTATCATGAAAATAAATAAATAAAAATAAGGCATGGTGGCATGAATGGTAATGCAGACTTGTAATCCCAGGGCTGGAAGGGAGAGACTGATCCCTGGGGCTCACTGGCCAGCCAGACTGGCCTACTTGGAGAGTTTCAGGCAAATGAGAGACTCTATCTCAAAAATAAACAGCAAACAAGGTAAACAGAGTTTGAGAAATGACAGCTTAGATTGTCCCACACTCAAGCAAATGCTGCTGGGATTATAAGCACAAACCACCACACCTGGTCTATAGTTAAACCTTTTCTCCAGCAGCCCTTCCTCAGGATGCAGATCAGGAAGGAATAAAGGTCATGGCCAAATGTGTAGGAAAGGCATTTACAAGGTTCAACCTTTCTGTGGATAACATGCAGGCAGTGGAAGGAAGACTCACATCCTAGAGGGGAAAATAAACAGAGACAAAAGAGTCTGGGGAGTTGCAGAAGGGAACAAAGAATCTGCTACTAAACTGAGTGAGCAGACCAGAGCCACAGCAGCTGGATACGGGCAAGACCAGCAAGGACCAAGACTTCAGATTTTATCCTGACCTGGCGTGTGCCAGCAGAGGCGGTTAAACATGCCTGAATACCGTGTCCTACTGGATTTCAGGAATTTGGCCATGGTGGGGAGAGAAGGGGCAGATTAGAAACCAGGCCAAACTAGTATTAACTGAGTCCAGGAACAGAAGGCTACAGGGGTCTCTCAAGGTTCGCTGGCTTTGGTGTTTTACTCTTTGGAAGGTTCCCTAAGGGCTAGGACCATGTCATCGTGCAGGAAGAAAGGACTTTGAGACTTGGTTCTACTGATTATTGCATATCACTTTGGGTCTTTATTACAGTTAATCTATAAAACAGGGCCAATTTTTTTGCTTTTTTAACCCAAGTGGTTATGGAAGTCAGTGGTCATTTCCATACAAGTTCAGACACAGTAAATGTTTCCTAAATGGAACCATGAGTGTCCTGCCTTTCAATGCTCCATGTACTGTGGTTCTGGAAAAAACAATGAAAAGATTACAATCCGGTACTGGAAGAAACCAAGATCCTGAGCCTGGACTTAGTGCTCAAGTGTATCCTGTGGAGAAACAGGGCTTCTGACCACTATCCTCAGCAGACTTGGCTTTCAAGAAATCGACGGTGTCACCCTTCTCCATGCTGTCCACAGAGGTGAGCAGGACTGGACCATTGCCATCCCTCCAACTCTGCCAGACCCAGCTCCACCTAGCCTGCATTGGAAGAGCTTTTTGCGAAATTATCATGGACATCCCAGCCTATGGGGGCAGTCAGCAAGGATGGGGGAGGGCCAAAGCAGCAAGGAGAGATGCTAAATGTTCACCAGTCTGTCCCCTGGGCCTCAGTGTAGGGCTGAGGGATGGGCCTGTGCTCTGTCACTGGCCCCAGTCTGCAATGGATGTGCAACCTGGTAAGATGGTGTCGGCAACACTTGGCGAGATTCATTTTCCCCGCTGCTATGGGAGAAAAATGGGGCCTGAGAGCCATCCATCTGCTCAGTGGCAAAGTGGCAAACGGGAGAGCAGCCTTGCAGAGAGCAGCCCAGCCAGCCCAGCTTGGCAGTCTCAGAACAGGCAGGGAGGTGGGAGGCAGCACAGGTCTCATTTCCCTGGCTGCCCAGGATGGACAGGTCCCCTGGGGGTGGCCTAGCATGTAGGATTTTCAGTGCAGCTACCTGCACCTTCAGGAACTAAATGTTAGAAAGTGGTAGTTCATGGTTCATGTTATAATCTTTCTCACATCTGGGAAGATCCTGGAGAGAAATACCCCAGTGTTCTCAAACCCTGGCCTTTCTGCCCCTTCCACAGAAAGAACCTCAGCTCTCCCCCTCTTTATAGCATGCCCGGAATGCTCCTCCAGCTGATTGCATAAGCACTTCAGCCATGAGTCTTCTAGACTCCCCCAGTCACAACTCTCAGCACTCACAGTAGCTACTTTACAACTGAATTCTGCTTTGGGAAGTGGAATAGTTTATTCCGCTCCAGCCACATCATTTCCTTTTATTATTCCTTAGATTTATTTTTTTAATTATGTGTGTGATTGTGTGTTGGTGTGTCACATGTATACAGGTAGCCTTGGAGGCCAGAAAAGGGTTCTCTGGAGTTATGGGTGGTTGTGAGCTGCCTGACATAGGTGTTAGGGACCAAACTCAGACCCTCTGCAAGAGTAGCGAGCACACTTAACTACTGAGCTATCTTGTCAGTCCCTAGCCACACTGAACCCCTGTCCCCCCAGTATCACAAATAGGGACGCACCTAGATGTGTCTAAATACAAAACTCCTTTTTCCCCTACCACATCAAAGTCTAGTACATCCCAGCAGGTACTGCCAAAGACACATGTCAAATGCATTGTGTTTCCAGGAAAGTGACTAAGTTACAGGTGTTCCTGCATTTACAGAGGTGTCATGTCCTGTTAAGCCCATCACACATTGAACACATCATAAGATGAAAACGCACTTAATCCAACAGATGCTGTGCCTCAGCACACCATGCAGAGGAGAGCTTTGTGTCCCCTGGTGATCTCATGACTAGCTGGGAGCATTGGCCCACTGCTTCTGGCCAGCATCTTGACAATATGTCCCACTTCATGTCTCTGGACTGGGCAGTGATTGGAATACAGTTGCAGGTCAGGGTTGTAGCTCAGTTGATCGAGAACCTGCCTAGCATATACAAGGTCTGGGCTGGTTCCCCCAGACTCCAGAAGTCAGGTACACAGCACATGCCCACAGTCTGAGCACTTGGAAGGTGAGGCAAGAGGATCAGGAACCCAAGGACAGCCTCAACTATAGAGTAAGCTCAAGGCCAGCCTGGGATACATGAGATCCTGTTCCAGAAAGAGACAAAGAGCCGGAGGCAGAGACAGAGAAAGGAAGGAATGAGAAAGTGACTTTCCAATAGAGCTGTACCTCATCTACACCACCAAGACGTCAAAACACTGAATGGCAAGCCACCAGGTTTGGCTCATCCAAAGTCAACATTACAACAAGTTTAGCATGAAGATCTTTCCCATCGCCTAGTCATGATTCTAGAATTGAGTAACCCTCAGAACCAGAGCAGGTTTAAAGAACACCACACTGAACGTGGTCAGGAAGAATTTAGGGACAGAAAGCAGAAGTGAGCATTGAAATAGGGGTGAGATACAAAGCTTAATTAGCGTTGAATTGGCTGGCCTCCAAGCTGGCATTCCAGCGGTGACCGTCACTCAACTGCAACAACTGACTGAGTCCTGGCTGTTTGCTGCATGACTGCACTTTTAAGTTCATTAGCTTGGTTTAGCTTGAGCAACTCCATGTTGGTGTAGTCTATTGGGCCGATACAGGAACCTGGTACAAATCAGTGGCCTCATACAAATTGCAATTGCCAAGCCCCCCTTCCTTTGGCTTTTCCCACCACTTGCTGTCCTCTCCACCACCATCTCTTTCCCCTTAGAACCTTTCTCAGATCTTTGCCACTAGCCCTTCCCTTTGTTGTCTATATGCTTTAGTGCCTATGCTCTTATCATTAGGCCTTGTTTATGAAGGTTTGTCATCTATTTCCTGGCTTTGAAAATAGGCAAACTGAAAATAGGGAAACTGATGCAGAGGTGAACTGGCCTTGACCAATAAGAAGTCAAAGCAGGGGCTAAGAGTGGCTTCATTCCAAAATTTCAGAAGCAAACTTTCCCATACTAGTATATTATTTTAGCTCTGTGTGTGTGTGTGTGTGTGTGAGAGAGAGAGAGAGAGAGAGAGAGAGAGAGAGAGAGAGAGAGAGAGAGAGAGAGAGAGGAGGAGGAGAGAGAGCTCATGTGGGTGACTATAGGCATGCATGTGCCGAAGTTCCAGTGTGGAGGGCAGAGGACAACCTCTGGAGTTATTTCCCACTTTCCACCTTGCTTCCAGCAGGTACTTTTTTTCTGTGTATACCAGCCTGGCTGGCCAGGGTGCTTCTGGAGATTCACCTCACCTCATCATAGGTGCACTAGGATTACCGGCATGCTACCCCACCTGGCT
This sequence comes from Phodopus roborovskii, assembly GCF_943737965.1. Classification (NCBI taxonomy): domain Eukaryota; kingdom Metazoa; phylum Chordata; class Mammalia; order Rodentia; family Cricetidae; genus Phodopus; species Phodopus roborovskii. The sequence goes on along the minus strand of NW_026126407.1, from coordinate 538,407 downwards.
TTATGCAGGTCCTAGGAAATTCCAATTCAGGTCCTCTACTAAGTCGCCTCCCCAGTCCCCTTGAAGCTCCAGTACCACCAGCTTGAGGCCCTGCTGTCTCCTTTATCATCAACAGAGGCAGGGCTTACCCAGCCGCTCACCAGGACACACAGGCTTCCTGGCTTTCCCACTACAGTCTCTTTCTAACCTTCTCTGATCTGTCATTGCTCAGGCAGGGGACTAGGCAGAAGCCAGGCATTTGCCAGCCTAGAGACAGGGTTCCTGCACTGCTCTGTGCCTACTTCTTGGAATATAAGGCTAACTCTGCAGGCTCTGAGGGACAAGAAGGACAACTCTACATACTGACTGATGTGTATTTATTTCCTCAGAATTAAAATATTCCCTCCTGGAGGAAGCAGCAGGGGTCATAAGAACCAGGAAGCTACTGACACCCATAGGATTCTCAAGGCCTTTCTCCAAAGATGCATAAGTAGTGGACATTTGCTCAGGATAGAGGAGACTCTACCATGGAGCTGCCTGCAAGTTAGGCAGGCACAGCTTTCAGCAGTTCTTGTCCAGGCTCACTGAGAACTCCCATATGGACCTGTCCTTAAAGCTCCACAGAGGCCACATTCACATTCCCTATGGCAGTGGTTCTCAACCTTCCTAATACTGTGACCCTTTAATATAGTTCCTCGTGTTGTAGTGACCCCCCAACCATAAAATTGCTTTCATTGGTAACTGTAATTTTGTTATTGTTATGAATCACAATATAAACATCTGCTGTGCAGGACATCTGCTATGTGACTCCTGTGAATGGGTCATTCAACGCTCAAAAGGGATAGTGACCCAAGGTTCTTAACCTTCCCAAATTGTGTGTCCCAGAAGTGACCAAGGGGGAAAAGCAACTGGTCTTTCCCTGTCCCCTGGCAGCTAGGCTCAGCATCAGTAAGGAGCAGGGGTTGGGAGGGGGGCACTGCTCTCTCATCCCTTAGCTGGGATGTTAGTGGAACCAGCAGGGCCATTACTTATTGAGCCAATCTCTTTCTCTGATGCTGACCCGCCCCCACTCTCTTCTCCAGAGAACAAAATTAAAAGAGATTTGTCCTCAAGCAGCGACAGCTCATCTCGCTTGCTCCTGCTCCAGATCAGTAGCCTTCCCAAGCTACGGCTCAGGCTTTCTCTGCAGCAACGGCAAGTGGGAATCATTTGTCCATGGCCTCAGTGGGTCCTCCAGCCATCAGCAACCCTCCCTGCCTGCCCTCCTACTAACTTTCCCTGTCCTGCTTTCTCTGGGGGACATTTTACAGGGATTCAATTGAAAACTTCAGTGACATTCCTGTCCCCCATTTTGAAGGTTCTCAGCTTGAGTGGGAGGCTCATTTGTTCCCACTTTCATTCAACAAGTAGCTCGATTTATCTCCCCTATGTTGAGGCCCCTAGATTGTTCCAGGATGAATTATGGAGCCTTGCTTGGAAGCCTCAGATTGAATATATCCCTGAGGCTGTTGTCCTCATGGAGGTCTGCTGCTAGACTTTCTAACCTGACCCAGGGCAGCAGTAAGCTATAGGAGAACACATGCCCTCTAAATTAGTGCTTTCCAGTCCCTGGGCATGGCACACAGTGTGAGCCAAAAAAGAACTCACTATGGCTACAATATCTACTACCACCATTTGCCAAATACAAGGTGTTAACCAAGAATGAGGTAGCTAAGGGAGGACACAGATAGAGAAACAAACAAAAATGTCCCTGTAACCATGGATACAGGATAAGTATCTCCCCACTAGCGTGATACTACATACATCCACACTGACCACAGATGGGCTGAGCTCCTGTACAGACAAGGGACTTAGCTCCCCTTGGCCTCCTGCCCATTCCCATCACTATCCAGGGCATTGAGACTGGAGGAAATCAAGACTCCAACTGTACTCCTTAAGAGGAGAGTAGAGAATTTGGCTTTTTTTTTTTTTTTTTTTTTTTTTTTTTTTGTTAATCTTCCAATAGATGATGAAGGGCTAGCAACAAAGGGAAAGGGAAAATGAACCATTCTCATAAACACTTACTCCCTTTGCACTCATTAGTAAAAAAAAAAAAACTATTGCCCTACTGCATCCAGGACTGTGACAGCCATCTTGGTTGTCAACTGGACTGCATTTGCAGCAACTGAAACATGAGCTGTTGGGCATTCCTGTGAGGGATTTTCTTGATCTGATTATTTAAAGCAGGAAGACCCACCCTAAATGTGGGTGGCATCTTCTGGCAGCAGTCCATCTCCTGGATGCAAAGGAAGCTTTGCTTTTCTCCTGCTTGTCTTCATACTCGCCATCAAGTTCATCTGCCATGATGCTGCAGGGTTATCAACTTCTTCATTATTCCAAAATAACTCCAGGAACCCTCCAGGCCTTCAATGCTAGGCTGAGACTGCTAAGACTTCCAGCTTTGTGGACTGAGCAACTGTTCTCAGAATCTCTGCCTCTCTGGTGTAAGATAGCTATTGTTGGCTACCTAGACCACATTCTATAAGGCAATCAAATAAGTCCCCTTCATGTGTGTGCTCATCCTATCAGTTCTGTTCCTTTCTAGAACCTGGAGTGATACAAGATTTCTGTATTAGTTACTTTCTTGTTGCTGTGATAAAACATCATGACCAAAAGCAATTTGTGGAAGAGTTTTGTAGGCAGACGTTTCTGTCTCACGAGCTATTCCCAAATAACCACACAGAGGCTTAACATTAATTATAAATGCTTAGCTAATAGCTTAGACTTGTGACTGGCTAACTCTTACATTTTAAATTAACCCATATTTCTTATCTATGCTTTATCATGTAGCTTGGTACCTATTTTCAGTAAGGCACACCCATCTTGCTTCTCTCTGCACCTTCTTGCAACTACTGACTCCACCCTTCATCTTCCCAGCATTCTCAGTTTGGCTCTCCCACTTAATCTTATCCTGCTCGGATATTGGCCAGTCAGCTTCTTTATTAAACCAATAATTGACATATATTCACACAGTGTAAAGGAATATTTCACAGAGTTTATTTTGGCTTATGGTTCCAGAGAAATGGTCCATGTCAGCAAGCCGCACGTATGACAGCAAAAGGGAGAATCTGGGAGGTCACATCGTCGACGATAAGCACAAAGCAGAGAGCAAACTGGAAGTAAGGTGAGGCTATGAACTCTGGGAGTCTGTGGTGCATCCTCCAGCAGGGCTGTGTCACCTCCCCAAATATTGTCACCAGCTAGGGACCTCATGTTGAAACACCTGAGCCTGTGGGGAATAGTTTCATCCAAACCACCACAGAGACAGACTTGTTATAGAAAATGACTGAAGCCTTCCAGAAAAATTCACAGCTCTGCAAGGGAAACTTGCCAGCCCCTTCTCAGGCCTTCCCAGCAACTGCAGCAGAAGCAGCTGCTTGGTCAAATCACATGTGCAGAAAGCCTCAACTCAAAGACACCCCTTCAAGACCCAGGAAACAAGGGCCCCTGGCCAAGGTCAGTAGATTCTTAAAGGACCAGCTAATGTGTCATGTAGTCTCTATTAAAATATCTCCATCTTTTCAGGGCAAAACCAGCCTTAAACAGCATAGAAGAAATGCATAGTAGTGTACTCCATTGGAGATTTGTCAAGAGGCAGCCATCAGCTGGGATGCATGCACACACATGTGTACATGAAACACACACACACACACACACACACACACACACACACACCTTCAATAGCATGCAGAGCTGTTAAGTCCAGCTCTGCCATGACATAATCCAGTATCCTAAGCATTTCCCCTCATGATTCATACTGCTCACATTCCAGGGAAAAACTTCTCTCCATATTTGGGTCTAGGTTCTTAAAGTCAAGACCATTGATTCAAATGCAGAAAAAAAAAAAGCTTTCTAGGACCTGCTAGTGGTGACATCAGCCCTGCTTTAGCATGTGGAGAGGGTATGAGCCGCAGAAGCCCTCGGGCAAGAAAGAAGAGTAATGAATTAGCTTTTCAAATCCTTGCTTTCTGGTAGCAGGAATGCAATCCAGTCTTGCTAAGCAAAGCATAATTTTCAAGTAATGCCAGGTGTCCATTTTCTGGCCACCTTCCTGCTCTAATGGGTGGTTCTGGAAGTATTCTCGGGTTATCACTTTATTATTTCTAGCACTGCTCCCCTTGACATGGCAGCCAAAGAACATTTTGCAGCATTAGCAATTCATATATCATATGGGATGTGCATACATCTATAGGTCTAGACATAGAAAACAGGATTTACTACAGTAACCAAAAATCATACTTTCAATACAAGAGTTACGAACATTTTCATCCTACTAAAATATTTAATAATATTTAAAAGTCTTTAAATTTTTTAAATAAAATGCCAGCTGTATATAAATGACTTTTACTTAGTTGGTTTATATTAATTTCTTATAATATAAGTTATGCCTTTTAATTTTAATAATTCATTTGAATCCTATTTGGAAAGCATATGTCAGAGATCTTATTTTTTTAATCATAACTTAAACTTAAGTGTTTAATAAAAACATATTCAAATTTTAGAGACAGGATAAATGATGTTTTATTCTCTTATACTTTGTCTGAGGGACTCGCTACAGTTTTACTGTCTACATGTAGACCATCAAGAACTTGAAATGTGTCTAATTTGCATTGAGATGTGCTGTAAATATGAAGTATGTACCATATTCAAAAAATCTGGTCCTTAAAAAAGAAGAGATGGCTCAGCAGTTAAGAGAGCTTGCTGCTCTTGCAGAGGACCTGAGTTCAGTTCCAAGAACCCAAGTAGTATGGCTTACAATAGCTTGAAACTCCAGGTCCAGGGGATGAGATGCCCTCTTTTGTCTCCCATGAGCACCAATGTTAAGCTGCACATACACACACACATACACATACACAAGTAAAAATACACCTTGAAAAATAGTGAGGCTTTCATATTGGGACTGTGATGATGGCTCATTATATATTTGCTACACAAGCATGAGGACCCAATTCAGAACTTACATAAAATATTCAGAACTTACATAAAGCCAGATGTGGTAGCATGTGTCTGTAATCCCATCACCCCTACATGAAGATGAGAAATACAGACAGGAAAATCTCTGGAAGTTTCTAGCCACCTAGGCCGGCACACAGTGAACAGAAGAACCATTCCACAAACAAGGTGGAAGACCAGGGCTGGCACCCAACATTATCCTCAGAAATATACAACTGTTCTCTCTCTCTCTCTCTCTCTCTCTCTCTCTCTCTCTCTCTCTCTCTCTCTCTTCTCTCTCTCTCTCTCTCTCTGTCACACATACCCGCGCACACACACACACAAAAGATAATAATAATCTTCATACTGGCTGGGCATGGTGGTGCATATAATCCTAGAACTCAGGAGATAAAGGCAGGAGGTTCAGGAGTTCAAAGTCTTCCTCAGCTACATAGTAAGTTCCAAACCAGTCTAAAAGACATGGAGCCATATCTCAAAATAATAATGATAGCAACAGTAATAATCTTTGAGTTGATTATCTGCAGAAATAATACTTCCGATTTTCTAATTGACTCAAGGCATTGCTAAAACTAATCCCTGATGGGAGATGTCATTCTGTATATGTTTCTCATACTGGTTAATGAATAAAGCACTGTTGGCCAATAGGAAAGGAAGATAGGAAGGACTAGGAGACAAGGAGGAAATAGGAAGTAGGAAGGAGGAGTCAAGATGGAGAGTCTGGGGAAACGAAACACTGGCCCTTTTCCCCTGTAAGAAGACCACGTGGAAATACATAGAAATGGGTTAATACTTAAGACAGAGCTAGCTGACAAGAAACTAGTACCGGGCCAACAAAATTATATCTAATACAGAGTCTCGGTGTGTTAATTGGGGCTGGCGCGGCGGCGGGACAAGACTGGCGGTGGGCGGAAAAACTCTACTCCTTACAAATCCCAGATGTTCCTTTAGACTATTTCAACTTGACAAGTAACTTCATTTGTGACATGGTCCCCTAGATAAGCTTACTTTAGGATGAATGATGGTATACTGTTAGTACAGCACAAAGCATATGAAAATCCCAATTTTAATTACAGGCTTGGTGACTTTGCAAGACAAATGAATTGTTATGGGGTCAGTATGTGATCACTAAGCAATGTGCGCGTGCGATTCCTGACAATGACTAGTTCTAAATTTCTCACAATTCTATCATTAGACTTAGTTCTATGAGAAGCTTGATTTGCGTGCAATAGAATATTTTCCTTCTGAATTGTTGGGTGAGTCTGGATAAGTGCAAACATATTATACAGCACCTCAGTTTAGATATGAACACCCCATCACCCCAGATACCCCACCATAATCCTCTGCAGGTAAATTGAACTTCACAGTTTTCCAGTGTTATTGGATTTGTTTTTTGTTTGTTTGTTTGTTTTGTTTGTTTGTCTGTCTGTCTGTAGTATATGAGGGCCTCAACCTAGAGTCTCAAGAGTACTAGGAAAGGAGTCTATCATCGAGCTATATCCCCAGACCTCTTCTACTTTTGTTTGGTTGGTTTTGGTTTTTCTGTTTTATTCTTTGTTTTTCAGACAGGGTTTCTCTGTGTAGACCTGGCTGTTCTGGAACTCATTCTGAAGACCAGGCTGGCCTTGAACTTACAGAGATCCAACTGCCTCTGCCAGGATTAACCATGCCTTGCTTCCAGCCCTTTTCATTTTCTATTTTGAGACAGGGTTTTACCCAAGCTGTCCTTGAACTTGCATTCCTCCTGCCTCAGCCTCTTAAGTAGCTGAGACGACAGGTTCACACCCTCAGGCCTGTCTACACTTCTCTTCTTCCTGATCCCATGGATTCACTTTGCATTCTCTTGAGCTCCATGTGAGCAGGATCATGCATTAACTATCCTTTTGAATCTAGCTTCTTCTATAAGTCTGTTTCATTACTCATCTAGACACCGTTCCCCTTGCCAAGACACTCATGGAAGAAATTCCATGCAGGTATCTTCTGTAGATATTTGCTAACACAGCAATTTACATGCTTTATAGTTTTGTCATAATGCAAGGATACTTGCTAAGGTGGGTGATAAACAGACTTTGTTTACAAGTCTGTTCACTGAATGAATAACTTTTAGACATCTAAACACATAGTCCACGGGTGTCTCTTTTACACTCTTGACCTGTGTACACTTGGATGGCCTGGAAGGGTGAGGAAAGAGCCTGGCACTGTAGGGGAGCCTCTCTTTCAGCCCAGAAGCTTGGCCAGTGCCTTCCAAGGGGCCAAGAGTGGACTAAGAAGCTGGATACCAATGAAATAGGACAAAGGAAGGTTCTTCCAGGCCAGCTGAAAGAGGCATAGATTATGTGACTGACAAATCCAAGTGTGGTGGCCAATTTTGATTGTCAAGTGACAGGATCTAGAATTGCCATAGAGACACCTGGGCATGTCTGTGAAGGATTACCTAGATGAGGTTAAATGAACTGGGAAGACCTACCCTGTGTGTGGATGGCACTGTTCCATGCGCTGGAGTCCTGGACTGAGTTTACAGGAGAAAGGAACTGGACTCCAGCATCCATCCATCCTTCTGCTTGCCGACTATTGGTGAAAAAATGCCTCCTGTTCCTGGAGCTGTGAGACAAAATAAACCTCCCTCCCTTCCATTGCTTTTGCTAGGCATTGCCACAGCAGTAAGACAAGTACCAGGGTTGTCACACACACACCTTCCTTCACTTGTGGGGTTTTGTGGGGTTTTTGTTGTTTTGCTTTGTTTGTTTTGGGGACACAGTCTGTCTGCAGCCTTGGGTGGTCTCAAACTCATGGTGATCCTCCTGCCTCAGCTTCCTCAGGCCTAAGACTAGATGTATACTACCATATCTGGATTGTTTGCTTATTCATTTACTTACCTATTTGTTTGTTTCTGTGCTGGGACTTGAACTCAGAGCCTGATGCACGCTAAGCAAGCACTCTCTCACAGAGCTACATCCAGGCCTGGACAAATCCTTTTCAAGCATTTGGGCCCAGTGTGCTACATTTTAGAGACATTGTAGCAATAAATAAATAAATAAATAAATAAATAAATAAATAAATAGGCTTTCCTCTGACCCCATGGAGCTCACAGATTGGTAAAAGAGACAAATATTAATGGAATAGGCATACTTGTGGTGTGAGTCCTGCCTCTGACTCCCTCAACTGCACAGCCTCTTCTGTCTCCATCGTCTAGCTCTGGTAGTCCCTAATCATTCATCAAATTTTGCTCTCTCTCTCTCTCCCTCTCTCTCTCGCTCTCTCTCTCTCTCTCCCTCTCTCTCTCTCTCTTTATACCATGCCACACCTTCCCTAGACACTCCCTTCTGAATCTGAGCCCATCTGTCCCTACAGCCAGCATGTTCCCTCTTGGGTAGGCATCTCTGCCTCTGTACCTCCTCCGCCAAGAAGTCTGAGGAATGTGAAGGGGAAGGAAGAGGTGATGCGCTCCAGACTGCCCCTGAGTCTCAACTCTACCGCCTCCACTCCCAGCTCCTGACTGTGAGTCCAAAGAAGTCTTCCACCTGAGTGGTGGTGGCCTTGTTTGCCTAGGGGAAGAGTAGAAGGATTTCTGAGGTTTCAGTGAGGGCTGATCAGTAGTGTCATGTGGCAGATGATGCTGAATGACAGCTCTTTCTCCCTGACACCCTGTTTGGGAAGCCTGGGGCCTATTGACAAGGCGGTTACCTACCCTTCATTGGCTTCATGGCTTCTGTATTCAGGGGTAGGGAACCTTCATATAGAGAAGTAGTTAGGACAGGGGATGAGAGGTGGCAGGGGAAGCCGAAGCCTGGGGTCCTGTGTGGTTCCCATCTGCAAGGCAGCTGAGGGTGGGAAAGAGGTAACTGCTGTTGGCAGTATCCATCCAGGCTTGGAATGAGCTGCTGCGGTGATCATGTATGGGGACAGAACAGGCAAACAGCAGCTGGGATCCAGGTGGGCCCAGCCAGGAACAGATCCAGTGTGCTGGACCACTGCCCAGTGCCGCTTCCCGAATCCCATCTTCTCCCAATTCCCAGAGTGTGGCCATCACTCTGCCAAAGCATCCTGGCAGCCTCTGGCAACTCCACGTCCAGAGAAGCCCAGGAACCTGGGACATTGCCCAGCCAGCCACCAGTGAGCTGAGGCATCCCTGCCTGAGACCTGACAGCAAAGGATCTCATCCATCCCATCACAGAACCCCTGGCTCTGAAACTTTACTTCAAACACTCCTAGAATGAAGTTCCCACCTAAGACCCAGAGCAGCCCCTCCCAGACAGAGAAAGAAGATGAAGTCTTAACCTTGAACCCACAGCTCATTGCTCATTGTTGACTCCTTTTACCTTTTACATAAACTGCACTTAAGTTTGTTCTCATTCATTGCATGAAAATAACAAGATTTCACAGGTCTGTAATGTAAATGAAGCCATGCATGCAAGGAATGCATTTTACATGTGGCCCAACATGCTGTGTGACCTCAGCCATATTGTTACTCCTCTCTGTGCCCTAGGCAACATTAAGAAGATGCTAACATAATGTCCAAGTGCTACCCTCCCCCAAGCCTGTCACCATCAGAGGAATCTCTGATGAGTATCTCTAGAGGGTGCTGCTTGGGATGGATGCCACATTTTCTTTGCTTCTTCTTAAATAATGTCCAGCCTGTATCCTTTCCTGTCTCCATCCAACCTCTGGGAAGTCTAGGAAGAGTTCCTGCACTTGGAGGGTATCCCTACCCTGAGAGATAAAGGTCCCTACCAGATGCCCATTTGGGTCCCAGCACCAGGCCTGGGTAGGCCCAGCCTACTTCCCTCACTGATCAGCACTAGTGCTGGCCAGCACTCTTGGCAGCTCCAGTTTGCACACCTTGTCCATCCTGGCCTCTCCTCCTCCTGTCTTTCCTTCTCTATCCCTATACCCATGTCTCTGTTTTCACTCTGATAGGGATTCCTGAGAGCCTGCTATGGTCTGTAGGGACATAGCCCTGAATCCTGGGTTCTATAAGAAAGCAGGTTGAGCAAGCTATGAAGAAGCAGCACTCCTCCATTGCCTCTGCATCAGTTACTGCCTCCAGGTTCCTGCCCTGCTTAATTAAGTTCCTGCTTTGGCTTCCCTCAGTGATACCCTGTGATTAGGGTATACCAAATATATGTGTATACCAAATAAATGTTTCCTCTCCAAGTTGCCTTGCACCATGGTCTTTATCACAGCAATAGTAACTTAACTGAGACAGCCTAGCTTCCCATTCCTGCCTTGCCCAGCACATCTTCTCGTGGAAGCAGAGCTTCCACAGAACTCAGGGGACCTGGCCTGTCTTTGGGGAGGGAAATTCTTTTGAATAGCCTCTCTCCCCATGGAGGAATTGCCTCCTTCCACATACATGAAGTGCCCGGGTCTTCAGATCCTCTCTGTCCTAGTATGATGGTGAACAAAGAGCACTGAGCAGTGAGTCAAAGATAGGGGACAGGAGTTGAGGGGCAAAGGGAGGGGTAGAGGTAGACCCTCGTTCTTAATTTCTGGCTTTGTATTTGTACAAGTAGAGATGATTTCAGTCTCCTTCTGGTCTGGACCCTACTTTGCCAGTCTGGAGAGTGAGAATAACAATTCTAGCCTCACTTAGCTCTTTGTGTCTGGGAGAGCATGTGAGTATTAATTTACCATCACATGCATAGCATCCAGCATTTATTGAGCATTTAATGTGTGCTAACCAAGAACAGGGTCCCCACCCCACTACTACTGAGAGTTTGAAGTTCCCTCAGCAATTTCTCTGAAAGATAAAAGTCTAGATCACTGGTGAACAATGGGATAGGAAGATGAGGATGGTGATAAAGACCTCCTCATCCTCCATCATCAGAGTCTGGTACCCAATGTGTTGTGTGCACCTTGGAGTAGTGACAAGGACAAAGAGGGAGTTCAGTACTCCTGTGACTGAGGCTTGAGGCTCCAGGATGCCTGGTGGAAAGGGTTGAGAGGCACTTTCCTGGGGGTCTTCCTTCAGAATGCTTGCCTATCTGCCCCCTGGGTTGCACCTCCCAGCAGGAACAGAAGTGTATTCAGAGAGCTCCACGGAGCTGCAGAGTCTCCCCTGACCTTGCAAATGGAGAAATACACAGACAGGAGGGCAAACTGGCTTCCCAAGAGACCACAGCCCTCCTCCCTGCTAGGTCCAGCCCAGGTGGTTCTGGAAGACAGCTGAAGCAGGAAAGCTCAAGACCATGTGGGGTCACTGGCTAGGATCAGAAAGCACTCAGAAGGTCAGAGCCCAGGAGAGTGGGGCTTATGTGGCTCACAGCCTATTGTAGGCCAGGCACTGCTAACAGTAACAAGTGGCAGTCACCCTGTCCCCACATTTTACATGCACTGTTCATTTAATCCCTTCAGCCACCTTTGCAAGACAGCCTATGATCAGTATCTTAAAAAGAGGAAAACTCAAGTGTAGAGCAGTTAGCTTGTTTGAGCAGGGCACTTCACATACCAGACCTCACTGGATTATTCTTCTTACAGCTCCATGCTATAAAGAACATTTTAAAGACGAGGTCTCAAATTCATCATCCTCCTGCCTCCAAATATTGGGATTACGGGCATGTACCACCACATCCAACTCTAAGAGGCTCTGTATCATCATTGTCTAGATTGTGAGATGCTGGCTCAGAGAGGTTAAGAAATTTTCAGGAGGCCACACAACCAGGAAGCAGGGTATTCTGAAATGGACCACAGGTGTTTCTATCAAAGCCTGGGATCCTGATCACCAAATCACATTGCATCAACTCCCACCCCCAAAGAAAGAGGTATATTATCACTAATTCCACTTTCCAGAGAAAGAAACTAAGAATACCCTACTAGTGGTTAGGAACACCTTAATCAGGATCATTTCCCAACATATCAGCCTCCAGCAGTATGGAGACCATGTCCTCCCTAGCCCAGGTCTGCCAGTTTCGAGCTCCCTGTCCCTGGTCCCTGCCTATGACAACTCTTCTTAATAAAGAGTAATTGCTTACTTGGGCGCAGGGGTCCCTGGAGGTCTGTACCACACTGGGCTAGAGGTCTGAATTAGGGCTGAGGACACTTGGCTAGCTGGCTACTGGGAGGAGGTAGGGTAGAGAGGCTTTGATAGCCTCCACCTCTAAGAAAGTCCAAATTCTACCCAGGGCCCAAGAGTTTCTCCTCTATCCTTAACCTTCAGCAGTCTCCTGACCCCCTTGCTCCTGTGGCTCTCAGATGGGGAATGTCTCCTGCTCTCTGCTCCAGTGCTGGGTGGCCTGGAACAGCAAGCTGCTCTACTCTGGACTCTTAAATCTGCAGAGGATTCAGAGGACCCTCCCTCATGGACCTGTACCCATGAGTGTCCTCATCCAGAATCAGCCAAGGAATCTTTGGTCATTGGAGGAGACACAGGTTGAAGACCCAGAGCCAAAAGCAACATCTGCAAAATTGTGACATGGAGGAGAGATAAATGGCAGAGACAGAGAAGGAGACATAGAGGCACAGAAATGGGAGCTTCTTAGGGTGAGTTAGAGAGGAAGGAACAGAGACCCACTGATGGCGAATTAGAAAGGAAGCAGAGGTGGGCAGACAGGGAAGGATGGAATGCAGGGCTGGAGGGAAGGAAGGACCACAGGGCTGGGAGGAAGGATCAGCAATTCAGGCCTTTGCAGGGCAGGGAGGAGGCTTGGGCGGCTCTGGCATATGGCTTCTGATCTCCCGAAGGCACGCGAGCATAACCATTCATCTCTATAAATAATTTTACCCGCCGAGCCTTCTAAATGGCTTCTCTGTGTCTGTGAAAGCTTTTAAACCCCATTTGCTTAGTAAACATGCAGGAAGCAGACAAAAGCTTCTCCCTGGCAGTGAGGGGGCTGGAAGACCAATTAGACTGAGGAGTGATTAAAAGGAAAGCGTAGCACCAGCTGCGGCTGCTGGGGTCCCCTGGCCCTCCATGCCTCCTGGACATCACACATCTCTTCCAGGGAGAGACACACTCTGGGCATCTCAGCCACATGCCTGGTCTGCCTGTACATAAGCCGGAGGGAGGATGAGCCTTTGGCTGTTGTTCCTCAGGAATGGGGAAGCTCCTTTTTGTCTCTGTCCTAAGTCTCCATGTTATTCTATGCCCTCTAGCCTTTAGGCCTGACAGTCTGCCCCATCACAAAGAGCTGAGCAGGCCGGGATGCTGCCCAAATAAGGCATTTTACATCCCTGTGTCTATATGCAGGTTTTCAGGATTGGCCCCGTGTCCTTCTTCCAAATAAGACAGCTAGCTTTCTTCTATTTCTTCCTAAATCTTACATGAGGGACTGAATTGTCCATTATTTTTGGCTCTGTATTAACAGAGCCCAAGACATTGTTGATTATGTGAATTTCCAACCCCTGAACAAACAACAGTTTCATGGGACCTTCTGTCTAACCATATATGCATTCCTTCCGACCCCAGCCCTGGTTCTTGAGTCACCCAAAGTAGGACCAGCCTTTTGTCCCTGTTAAGTTTGCTCAGGTCAGATTTTCAGTCAATTGAGATCTCCTCAGATGTGGATTCTGCCACCAGCTAGCTCACTGTCCCCTCTGTCTCTGAGGAACAGCTCTGGATGCATTAGAGCATTGTGGGTCACCCTTGATTTACTTGGCACTCTGGGTACTTCCTCTGGGGGCCCGGGACTCTGATGAGCTTTCTCTTCAAAGTTTATGCTTCATGGTCTGCCCTGGCTCCTGAGCTGAATATTACTACCTCCTACCTGTTCTTACTGCGCACAGCTCATGGCTGTGCTGACAGGATATATAGTGACTCCAAGGGCTCAGGGTTGAAAGCATTGTCTCCAGTTGGTGACATTATTGGAAGGTGGCTAGTTCTTGAAGGCACTAACTTCATCAGCAAACCTATGCGTGAATGAACTCATAGCTGAATGAGCTGTTAAGAGGTGGGTCTAGTTGGAGGAAGTGGTTACTTGGGACTGTTTTTGAAGGACCTCTCTTGTCTCTATCCTTCCAGTCTTGTATTCTCTGTTTCCTGGCCACCATGAGGTGAGCAGCTCTTCTCCATCCTATATTCCTGTCCATGGTTCTCTGCTTCATCTAAAGCCCACAGGCAATGGAAGAGCCAAATCACTGTGGACAGAAACTTCTGAACCCATGAGTCCAAATAAACCTTTCCCCCTGAAAGGGGGAAGATTTTGTCACCCATGATGAAAAGCTAATACACGATTTATGTCCCTGAATGGGTGATTCATGTGGATTTGTCAGACTCACACCTATCATCCCAAGTACTCAGGAGGCTGAGGCAGGTTTGAATGCTCAGGGTCAGCTTGGGTAACTTAGCAAATCCCTGTTTCAAAATAAAGATTTAAAAAGGGCTCTGGGTGTAGTTCAGTGGTACCATGCCCACAGACCCATCTATGAGGTAAGCCAAGCATTCACTGAGCACCCTCTTCTTTCTGATTTTGCATGTGATGTGACCAGCTGCTTCAAACTCCTACAGTACTAACTTCCCTTGCCATGATGGACTGCATCCTTGAACCAAAAGCCAGAGTAAGTCTTTTGTCCCTTACTTTGCTTTTGTGAAGTTTTTTGTTGTTTTCCCACAACCGTAAGAGAAACTGAGATAGCTTATTTCCCTAATCTTCAGGGTGCAGATGGGGAACCTGGAGCCAGATCGAGGTGCTAGCATTCCCATTTGCATCTGCTCCATCCCCTCATTCAATTACATTAGTGCATCAATGCTGGGCATTGGGTGTGGACATAGGGATAAACTAGGGTGAAGAATGGCATGCCATTTCTCTGGCTAGAGACTGGTCCCCTTGCAGGCTCGGGCTACCCAGCAGCCCTGGATCTGATTCTGCCTGCATCCACTGTGTTCCCTCACCTTTGCACACATCCCTGTGGTTCTGTTAGCTTTCATTGCTCCTTTATTAATTGGCTTGCCTGTCCTCAGGATTATTTGATTGCCACTTAATTGCTTGATGACAGCAAGGTTTGTTTTTGTTCTTTTTCTCTCTTAGAAAGGGGGCGGATGCTGAAGAATGGGCCAGCCTGGCTGCTCAGGGCTGTCTCATTCCCCAGCAGGGTCCTGCTGTCCCTTCCCATCTGCCACCCTACATGGACGGACATGAAACCTCTGAGGGGGCTCCAGCTCTAAGCCCCAGACAAGGGCTCCGGAGGCTGTTAAGGCAAGGACAGCTGCATGTTTCCAAGCTCTTTAAACTGTTGTTGGTGAAGCTGTGCCCTGAGCCAGCTGGATGAGGCCTAAGCAGGCCTTCCATTGTGCCTCTATAAGTGGGAACCTCTGGGTAAGGGAGCTTCAAGGAAGTAGCCTAGGGCCACAGAACCAGGATGGGGCAGGATAGAAAGCCAGATCTGCAGCTACTAAGGCAGGCTGCTCTTTCTATATGGGAGCCTGAAGTTTTGGAGGTAGAGGGAGGCTGTAGTCTCTGGAGGAGGTGTATCTCTGCAAAACACATACTCTCTCATTTATCTGCTAAACACATATTAAACACCCATGGGGTCCCAGGCACATTATTGAAAATGGGAGGGTGACCACGATATGCTTTGATACTGTCCTCCTGACCTTAGAACAGTATAAGCTAGACCAACCCACCCCCTGTAGGATAAATTAAGTCTGTGAGGTGTATAGGGCATGTGCTAGGTCCCCAGAGCTCAATACCTTGCTTAGCACTCATAAAAACTTTGGATAGAAGAACCAGGAAGAACTGCTGTCCCACTGTGGGCTGTAGATAAATAAGGAACCTACAACTTGAACAGCTAGAGGGAATTGCTCATTACATAGCTACAAATGGGGGGCAGAGCTTGCCTTAGATCTGTGGGGATCTTCATGTTAGACCCTTGATGTCCCATGTTGGGAGCTGGTGAGTTCCTGTGGTACTGGACTGGGCAAGGGTGAACCTGTGGGTAGCTCCCTGGGTATGCTGTGGGGTTCAAATATGAGGACATCAGCCAAGCATGACCATATTGGAGGAAAGGAAGTCTGTTCCTTCATTTACATGGATCATAACCCACACTTGGCAAGAAGCACCCTGAATAACCAAGCTGTCCCGGATCCTCAGGGCTCCCTTGCTGAGACCAGCCACTCCTTTCCACCACACTGGGGCTTATATGGCTGCTCCAACTTCAACTTGGCTCTCCCCACCCCTTCCTCCAGCCTACAAACTTGTATGGGAACTTCATCTGGCTGGCCCTCAAAGCCTGCCTGATTGTGGTCCAAACTCAGCGGGCTTGTTTCTGAATGCTGAAGACCATCCCACCTCACAGGCATCACCAAACCAGGAATCCCAGCCTAAAGTGTTGGTGTCAGGAATATAAACTTGTTCACATGAACATAAAGACCCAATGGGACCCCAGTGGGGTCCCTGAGTTTTGCTGTCTTTTCCCTCCCTTGTGCACTCCACCTATCCTCATCCCCAGATCTGGCACAGGTTCTGACTTCTCCCAGAGCTTCCCATCAGCTCACCTGCTCATTGCCACACACTGACTAATGGGATATGAACCCTAGTTCCCAGATCAAGGCTCTAATGGACTTAACGTTGCTTGGCCTCACTTCTGGCCCAGTCTCTGGCCCAGCCACTTCCGGCTATGCTCATAACGCATGGAGCCGCATGGAGCTAGGTCTGCCCTTGTTTGGGGCTCTGCTGCTCTAACTGTGGGTGGCAGGCCTGGAAGCTGTGTGATGACAATGGGCCTCTTCTTGTTCTTCATGTACACTTGTACCTGCAAGCCTCTGCCCCCCCCTTCAGCCTGGCACACCTCCCCACAAACCACTGCCTTCTATGATCCGTACTAAGTATTTCATTTCTCCAACCCTCTATTGGGCTTCAACCGCCAAGCATCTTTTAATGGCCCCTTCCATATCCTCACACTATGATAGACACATCCAGTGGTGCCCATGCCCACCTACCTGCCCCCCATCTGACCCAGCCTGTCCCCCACTAGCTCTGGTACACCATTCTTCACCTTAGTCTGTCCCCTACCCATACCCAATGCCAAGCACTGGTGCTCTGAGTAACTGAGTGAGGGGTAGACCCAAGTGTGAATCTTGCTGCACCTGGAAGACCTGTGATACCAACAAGGATGACCCACCTCTTCTACTGCAAGCTGACACCTGCTTAGACTGAGGACATTTCTCCTCCCAACCCAACCTCCAACATAACCCCTGTCCTCATACCAGACTTTCCAGCTCCCCCCTCTCTCACTCCCCTACTGGCACTTCCTCCTCCTCCCTCCCCAGTAGATCTTTTCATTGTAGGATCACAGAGTCCATGGGCTTAGCTACCACTCCCAGCAACCTCTGCTCTCTCGGGCTGACTTCGTTGACTTGTGCTTCCTATTGTCAGCCCCAAGATCTCCTGATGTTTCTCCCCCCCCCCTTCTTTTTAAACACAGGATTTCAACCTTCCTTTCACAGATGGGTAGCTTTCAACTTGGGCACTGGAATTTGGCTTTGATTTATTTTTTTGATCCTCTGAATAGATTTTCTCCAATCAGAAAGACCCCTGGTTCTCTGGACCATGAATGGAGGTCAGTTAAAAAAAAATTATTGCTCAGACTCAGGAAGGAGAACCCATTAACCAAGGGCAGCAGGCTCATTAGGGGTGAGGTCCTGGATGCCCTGCATCCTTATGTTTGGCCCCTCCCTGCCCCGCCATTCCCTATAACCTGCCAAAACGATGCATTAAAGAGGGAAAGCAAGGGATTGGACCAACCAGCCTCACCTTAGAGAACACTAATGCCAAGCCAGACAGGCTCTCACAGAGACTGGCTTAGTTATGAGGACTGCCCTCATGTGGCTCATAGAGCTGAGGCCTGGCCTGGTGTCCTGGGATCACAGCTGCCCTTGAAGACCCCAGTCTCAAAGCAGAGCCTTAAGGCCTAGTAGCTCTAGGAACTTTGCCTTCCTGTCACTTTGCATTGCAGGATGGGCCCATCGTCCCAGCTGCCACTATAATAAAAACCCAGGTTTGTCTGAGACTTTACATGCCTGTCACATCCAGCCTTCCAGCTATTGAATAGACTGGGCACCATTGCCACTCTGTCCACTCTACCTGTCAGTAGATACCGATGTTCAGAGAGACCCAGGGCTTTGTTAAGTCACACAAAAGACATAAAGATCCAGAACTGGAAATTGCCTGGCTCCAGAGAGAGCCCAAGTTCTTCCTGTCTGATTTAGGATGAGGCCAAGTGGAGAGGGGTTAAGGACGGGCACAGGATGGGGTGGGGGTGGGGTGGGGGCAAACACAAATGCTATCTGTTAAGACTATCAGCCACAGCCAAGCAAACTGGTCATGCAAATCTGTAGGCAGCCAGGGTGAGGCAGGAGAACAGGCTGGTAGGGTAGAGAGGGGGAATCCAGGGGCATCGAGATTAAAGTTAGAGAGAAACAAATGGCAGAGGAAGACTGGATTCACCGCCCCACGTAACAAGACGGAGCATGTGAAGAAGGAATGCATTGTATGTAAATGAACCATTAAAAAAATTAATGTTCCCAACCTGCCCCCACTGCTCTGTCTCTTTAGGTTCTTGGCTTCTGTCCAGAGCTGGCCCCTTTCCAAGCTCGGAAGCGGTTTCCTTTCATAGACCATTTCCTTTTCAGTTCCTGGCCACATGTCTTTTTCCAAATCTTTGTTCTGGGACACAAGACCCTGAAACTTTTAGTGGGTACCCACAGAACCCAGATCTGTGTGTGTGTAAAAAGGGTGCACTTGACAGGCTCCAGCAGGCCAGACATTGTATCTGCATCACACTCTGGGGTAGTTGTGGTAGCCCTGGGATCAAACTGGAACTAGGTGCACATAGTGTGCCTGGGTCCAGATGTCAGCTGGTGAGAGCAGGTACCTGGGTCCCCTGCAAACAAGGTGGTGAGTGGAGGTTGGGGAAGCAACCTTGGCTCTCTGCCAGGTGAGAGAAACAAAGCCACTGTCTTTTGAGCTTCATTCTTAGAAGGATGCTCCCTGCAGTGATTACCTGACCCCCATTGTCCCTGGGGCCTGTGGCCTCACTGACCTCGCTATACACCCTGGTTTCTTTTTTCACCGACACGTGAGCTTCCATGATGCCTTCAGACCATACAGGCAAAGTGTGACCTTCTGAGCCTGTGAAATCTTAGTTGCCTAGCTCTGTATTTGCCTCACTCCCTTCCCCTTCCTGAACTTGCTGATAAACCCAATTCCCCCTTGTTCTCACCTCCACAGACCTGCCTTTTCTCTCACATGTCCATCTGCAGCCTCCTACCCTGCCTGGTCCTGATGTGGGTGTGTTTGGTTGTCTCCACACAGAGGCTCATGAGGTAGAGGTTTGATCCTCTGTGAGGACTGCTCTACCCTGAGTGTCTAACAGTGCCTACCATGGAAGTGCATATCACAGAGGGAAGTCAGTGGTTTCTTGCAGGCTGGAGACAGCCCTACCTAGGCCACAGGTTGAGGAGATACAGCTGCTAGGAGATGTCATTTTAAGGTACCTATAAAATTGCTCAACTGTGAATCAGTGGTTTTGAAGGAAGTAGCAGCTCAGATGCAAGGTCAAGGAGGACATTTCTACCAAGCAGCCTTGATGATTGTAGGGATTAAAGCCTAACACTTTTTTCTTTATCTCAGCGTATGTTTCTGTTCGGTCAAGTTGACACCGTGTGTGTGTGTGTGTGTGTGTGTGTGTGTGTGTGTGTAAAAGTGAGAGTGTGTGTGCAAGTGTGTGGGAGTATATGGGAGTATCTGAGTGTGTGAGGGAGTATGTGGGAGTATGAGTGTGTGGGGGAGTGTGTAAAGGTGAAAGAGTGTGAGTGATTGTGTGTGTGAGTGCCTATGTAAAGTATATGAATGTGTGTGTATCTGAGAGAGAGAGAGAGAGCGTATGTGTGCGTATGTATGCGAGTGTGCGTGTGTGTGTGTGTGTGTGTGTGTATGTGTGTGTGTGTGTGTGTTGCAAAATAAAAAGATAGTCAGAGTCAGTGACAGCCATAGACAAAAACACAGCAAAAGGGAAGTGAGAGGGAGGCAGAGCTGCCTAGGGCATCTTACAGAGCTTTGGGGCTACTGCATCTCACGCAGCTGGAATTCCCACTGCATGCACTATATCTCTTGGCAGTTGTGTTTGCCTTTCCCTGTCCAGTAGTGGCACTAGCTCTTTAAGGTAACCTGGCCTTGACCCTTGAGCGTTTCTAGCAGGGCCCAGAGTACAGCAAGTGCTCTCTGGACCTGTGACAAATCCACCTGCCTTAGCTGGACTAGGGGCAACAGTGACTACCCAGACTGTGATCTTCATTAGGTGAGGAGGCATGAATGGGCACACACATTGCTATCTTTGACTTCCTTGGGGTACCCATACCTCTCCAGTACTATGTGGGTATGAGAGAGTTCCATTCTAAAGGCTAGGAAATACTTCAGAGTGATGGAGGCAGCTATTCTTTCCGAGGTCCCTACAACAAGAAACAGTGTGCCCTAGGGACCAGCTCCTCTTTGCCCTGTGGTATCCTCAGCTTCCAGATATCTGCCCTTTCCTTACATAGGGTCCTTGTCCATCCCATGTATAATATCAAGAGCCAGGAGTGTCCAGGGCTCCTCTGGCAGCCTCATTCTCAACTCACTCCACCCCGCCCCCACCCCTTACAGAGAAACCTCGGTGAAGCATGACTCTGAGCCAGCTTTTCCTTTGGGACCATCCATGGCTCCTGCTATCCACAAGGCTATCTGTAGTCCCTCACAGCATTTAAGGCTATCCAGGATGTGGTACCAAATCTGATTATTTCTCAACTCCAGTTCCCTGTGTTGCCCTCATTTCCAGACAGTGCTCTCTCTCTCTCTCTCTCTCTCTCTCTCTCTCTCTCTCTCTCTCTCTCTCTCTCACACACACACACACACACACACACACACACACACACACACTTCCTCTATGGTGCATTCTTAGAGCCCAGCAGCAAATATACTTCAAACATCCAGTCCACCTCCTCCTTGCACCCAACCCTTGATCTCCAATCAGCAGAATATTGACCCAGACATCAACTGGATTTAGTGTGAGCATGTGGAGGCTTGTCAAGATGCTGACCCATGGGCCCTCCATGCCAGCCAGGAGTCTTACACACATTGCTGCTCCATACATGTGTAAGGATGAGACATCAAGAATTCCAGGTCAACATAAAAGTGACCACCAGTCTGGGACTGCAGGGTCTACTCATCTGTTCACTCTTCCTAGTTCTGCAACAAAATAAAAATCATAGTCCTTGTCCCTGGCTCTTGGCACAGAGCTCCTAAAACAGAGTCTCCCAAGTGATAGGCATGTCTTTGGTGGTCTGTAGTCACTCAATCATCTCCAAGTCTACCCTGCTAAGGAGACTATGGCTGGTCTTGCACACTCTATCAGGGCAGAGGCTTAGAGCCAGAGGAGCTACCCAGGTGACTGGAAAGTTCTAGAACTTGCAATCCTGCTTTCCAACCTCTAAGAAGGTGAGGGAGATGCAGAGCCAGTTGGTCACCAAAGGTCTTGACATGCTTACACAATTACATCTCAACAGAAATCCCTCCAGGACTGTCAGAGATCTAGGGACACCCAAATGTGGGGAGAGAATCAAGTGCCTCCCCTCAAGGTCCAGAGGCTTCTTTGCTCAGAGCTTCCACACTTGGGAAGAACACAAAGTGGGGGAATGGTATCTACCTCTGCCCTCCACAGCTCAGAGACACATCTGTTACCTGTCATTCATAATAAAAGGCAATATATTTCCTGATTGGGGAACTATGAAACTGTGGGGAGGGGTTTTGTAGCCACAACAAATAGAAGTAGGAGTATCTTCTGAGTAGCAGGTCAAGGGAAATGGACCTGTGGGACTAGGCTCCCGAATTCAAGCTCATATGGTACCAGTGAGGTTTGGGTGACATCGAAACATTCACAGTTGGTGGGAGAGAATTGGTTAGATGGTGTAAACATCTGTCACGCTTTTCTTACATTAACATATTTTGGGGGGTACTGGAGACTAAATCCATGAACTAAGCAAGTGCTCTACAACTGAGCTGCAACCCTAAAGGACTTATTTCATCTGCAAAGCTCAACATTACCTCTCATCTTCACAGATCTAGAAGTACTGTAGTAGAGTAAAGTCTCAGGATGTGCCTGTGAAGGATTGATTATCTAGCTTGGGTTAACTAATGTGGGAAAACCCATCCTAAATGTGAAACTGTTCCCTTGGTTGTGGTCCTTGGCTGAATAAAGGAGCAGAAGGCAAGCTGGGCATCAATTCATCTTCTGAGAGCAGATGGCAATGTTACTAGCTGCTTCCTGATCCCACCACCATAGCTTCCCCGCCATAGTAGATTGTTTCCCCTAGAACTGTAAGCCAAAATGACCCTTTCCTTCCTTCAGTCCCTTTTGACAGATATTTGGTTGCAGCAATGAGACAAGTAACTAAAATGTCTTCCCATAACAGTCCTAAAGTGGACACTGTTTCCACACTCCTGTACAAACAGGAATGCCAGCCGAGGCCAGAACCCACTTCAGGCTACAGAGCTGGTAACACAGCTATGATGAGAGTGTGAGTGGTCCAGCACTCCTCACAACTATCCCTCAGCTCCTGTGTCTGCTGCAGGCCTCTCCATACTACGTTAGCTCCTACCCCCTAAAGCTCTTCCTCCTTTGGTCAGGAGGCATAAAGAGCCCCAACTCCTGCCAAGGCTGAGCAGGGTAAGGCTAGTTTCCTGGAGTTTCTGTCATGGTAGATGATCCATGGAAAGGGAGCGAGATGTTCAGATGCACGGTCCTGAGCCTAGCATGGGAAAGATGCAGGGTAGAGGAGCAGGACTGTTCCACACGAGGTGCTCAGAGAGTCCCTGCCAGAAAGATAAAGGGTGATGGAAAGATGGCATGGGCGAAGGGTCTTGAGGGTCTAAATGCAGTATGAGGGGAGACTCTCTGTCTCAACCTAGTTACTTCCACCTTGCCAAAGGCACTTCCCAAGACACCCAAAGGGAATATTTGTCATGGGGAAGTTCCTAATGGGGTCTCCGTGGTATGCCAAGCCAGGAGGAGTTCTAGGAAAGAGCAATCAAGGATCCTATCTCAAAAAATAAGGTGGGCAGTGATAGAAGATAACCTGACAGCAATCTCTGATCTCAGTACATGTGTGTATACTCCTACATGTGTGCACACATGTGAACACACACACCACACAACAAAGGATCCCAAAGCCCTGCTTTCCTGGCACCCAACATGTGGATTAAAAGTTGAAAATCATCAATGATAAATGCTGGGGGGTTTTCTGTTGTTGTTGTTGTTGTTGTTGTTTGGTTTTTGTTTGTTTGTTTTGTTTTGTTTTTCTTTCTTTCTTTTTCTCAGCGCAGAGCCTAGGGCATTTAAAAACATCTGGGGGATGAGCTGGCTGACTCTGTTTTTTCCTGCAGATGTTCAGCCCTCTAGGCTCAGCCTGAGTATGGATGTTGTGTAAACTTCTGGAGGCTGGGAAGTTGAGGATTTAGCCAAGGAAAGGGCGGGAGGGTAATACGTACTGTGGACCCTTTTGTCCCAGCTCATCCAGCATCATTCAGAGACCTGACCCCTGGCTGGGAATATTTGTTCTCCTTCCACCTCCTGCCCAGACCCCAGTTGCAGGCAGTTGAGGCAACATCATGTGTATACATCTTCCTCTGGGATTTAGCCAGCCCAGCCTGAATGAGCTAGTGTCTCCTAGCTCTGGGTTATGCAGGCAGTGACTCTTATCGAATCTGGCAACCAGATTTATGAATCAGTCAATATTTATTGCAGAGAACAATCTATCTTCAAGTCTGATCTATGCACACAAAACCCTGCTCTAGGCACACCCAAGGGGTCTTGATGCTAAATGTTGGGAAGATCGTTGTGAACACATCAGAGATAAAATATAAGGTGGGGATGATGAGTCAGTTAGAAGGGGGAATGTCTACTTTATGGGTCACATGCTTGACATGATCTGCCCTCTCCAACCTTTTCTCACTCTCCTCTCCACCTGATTGAACACAAGTCAACTAACTGTTGTGTGATTTGAATTCAAGCAGAATGTAAAACTCAATAGAGTATGTGGTAATGCATGAGAAGCATGCTGCCTGTTCTTTCTAATTAGTGACTCTTTTGTTCCCTCCCCTGCCCACTGACCCATTAAAGAAGAAAATGGAGCCTGAACTCCCTAGGTGTCTTCTGATGGGCCACAGGAAGCCAAGGCTATGACTCAGCTAAAGTGGACCGGATGAAGACCATTTATGATATTCTCATTTGTGTACCTGCATCAATTGGCTAAATCACTGCCAGCACTCAGTTAAGGCAAAGGGAACCCAGATATTACCCACCTGAGGGCAGTCAGCTCCTTTAGAGAAAGAACGAGAAATAATGGTCTACTGAATAGAGCCAAACTGAGTGGAAGGACAGGAGCAAGGGGTAGAGTTTAAGATGGGTGAAAAGGAAGAAAGTGGGTTTCTCAAAGCCCCTTCTGCCTCTATTCAGCCCTGATGAAATCTCCTGCCCTGCCCTGCCCTTCCATTGTTCCTCTAGCCCTGTACTCCAAGATGACTACACTCCAGGTCCTGAGTCCACAGCTCACTTCATGCAGTCTTTCTTAAAGGAAACCCAAAGCTTTAGGGGAATGAAGGAAGGACGAAGGAGATGTATAGGAGCTTAGTAGTCTGTCTCTCTGAGGCTGTAAAATGGTTTCTCCAGGCAGAAACATCTGGCTGCCTTTGTGCTGTGCAGGAACATCTGGCTTCCATTGTGCTATGTAGACACAGGGAGGCTGTTCTCACAGTTACTGGGGAGTCAGTGACTGTAGATGGACATGGCTGGGACCATCTTTACCCCGGGATGATTTTAATCTTCACTTTCAACTTGGCTGAATCTACAATCACACAGGAGATTGAAGCCCACATCTGAGTATGTCTGTGAGGCATTTCCAAAGTATTGGCTAACAGGAAAAAAAGACCCACCCTGAATGATGATAGTACTGTGGGAGACATGTAGGTACTTTGCTCATAGATAAGCACTGGGGAAACCAGAAACGTTAAACACACAGGGTTGCGAGATGTATAACCTGTTTTCCACCCCGAAGGCTGGGAACAGAGGTGGCTAATAGCCTGGTGATCTCTGGGCTCTTTGTCCACACTGGGCTCTGGGCCCAGTCCACACTGGTTCCCCCAGACTCTTATTATCAGCCTTGTTTACCTTGAGCCTTCTTCCTTTGTCAGTCTATAGACTCTATCTTAATGGAGCGTGACACTTGTACTTTACAAGAGTTTCAATGCAATCATGTCTTAAGCTTTATTGTGCACACGGGATTGAGTTAATTATCAGGAGGAAATTTTTTTCCAAATTGTGCTGTGCTTAAATATGCCTAAAATAAACTACCTGTGTCAGACTCTCGAAGATTGAACCAGCACCAACTACTGAGCTGTATTGAACTTCCTTCTTGCCTCCCCTGGATGACACTCAGTGGTGTTTGCAAAGTCCTCCCCCAAAACCTGGCACCATCCACCATCCATTGGCTGGATGGACCAAACAGAATGAAAGAAGGAGAAGAAAAAACTGGTGACGCACCTGTGTTCCTTCCCTCTCTCTGTTTCCACACGGAGAACAGCTTGTCTGTGAAGAGCTGCCGCCACCATGATGCTGCATGGGAGGAAGCAACCATGGGCTGAACCCACTGAAATCATGAACCAAACACATCTTCCCTCCTGTAGGTCATTTCTATCAGACAAGTCATCAAAGTGATGCAGAAGAAGTGAATAAACAGTCACATGCACACACACATGCACGTATACACGCACACACATGAACACATACACACATGCACACATGAGCACACACATACAGCCTGGGCCTGACGTTGGGCAGATGTATTTCCTTCTTGCCTTGCAGAGACAGGCATTAATGGGTGGGACAAGTGGGCAGGTGGAAAGGACAGGTGATAAATTTACTCTGCAGCTGACAGAGAGCAAGAAGTGGGTGGATCCCACCCCTGGGAGCCTGATATGAAGTGGGAAGACAGCCCTCCTCTCCTCAGTCCCTACTCAGGCCAGGACAACTGGACCCTGGAGTTCTTATCCTTGTTCTGGGCTTGTGAGTAATGGCTTCCTTGTCCAGACCCCTGTGAGACGAGGAATTCTCTTCTCAGCAACCTGCAGGGACAGGCAGAGAGACAATAAATGTGAAGGGACTGAAGAGCAAGCTTCCGGGAGTCAGGCCAGAAGAATGCAAGTACGCAAAAGAGATTTCCGTATCCCGAGTGTCTGGCAGTAGAAGCAGGAGAATGACCTAGCCGTTACCGGAGGCATCCAAGCATACTTTGGACAGCCATCTGTTGTAGAGTATGGTTTCTGGACACTTCCCTGCACTGGATGGGAGTTTTGCATAATGTGTTGGCTGCTTCTAACTCTTTACGATTCTATGATTCATCCCATGAATGTTTATCAGCTGCCCACTGGACCCAGCTGTATTGCTAATGCACCCTATCTACTTACTGCCTTCCCTCTCCTAACCTGGTTTCCCCTCACATAAAGGGAACCGCAAAAGGTCCATGACCTCAGTGGGCTTATCCAGCTCTGACCGCTGCCTGGCTCAGAAGAAAGAAGGACCCACACACCCACCCTCCTCTCCCATCACTGTCCTGATTGCTGGATTGCTGATTTGCTACCTCTAACTTAGTGAAGTCGAGACAGAATGAACTTCTTCTGGCCTGGGATGCCATTAGAAACAGATGGCCCTGTTGCTATGGAGACCAAGGAGCTACTTGTCCTGGGGGGCTGGGGCTGGGGAGGGGGGTGAAAGTAAGCAAAGTGATTTACTTCAGCAATAGCCCAGCCTGGAATTCACATGAATGTTAAACAGGGGTGGCTCCAGGCCATCGCTCAGCCAGACAGATCGGAAACCACTTAAGATGAAAAGCCCAGAACACTTGCACATCCCTTCTCAGGGAGGCCAGAGACTTCTCTGGCTCCCCGCCCCCACTACACAACCCTGGCCATGCCAGTGCCCTCTTTCTTCCTGGAATTTGACTTATTCCTTCCACGGGCAAAGCTAGAGTCCTAAGAAAGGGGATTTGGGCATCTGGGTCAGAGGGAAGGGGTGTGGCAGGGAAGGGTCTTGCTTGAGACTGAGGAAGGTTCCTTTCTTGTGCACATTAGAAAAAAAATAGTTCTCTGGCATTGCATAGCCACAGATGGGCTGTCCGGGAGAGAATTGAGCCCCAGCTCCAGGAGGATCCAAGCTGGGCTGGCAGATCTTCAATCGGGGATTCTCAGGATGATTTTGCCCATCAAGCAGATGCACAGGGCAAGTAGCAGATTGTGCCGGACACCTTCTAAAGAGATTCCTTCTGGTCAGGTCTGAGACCGGGTATTGGCAGAGGCATCAGAATTCAGGGTGGTGAGCCTGCAGTGGAGTTCCATAGACCCGGCCTCTGCTCCAGTTCTGTATCCCACTTGCTCATGACCCCAAGCAAATCCACTTTCTCTGAGTCCTTATCTCCTTACTTATGAAATATGAATCCTAATACTGACTTTTAAAAGATGACTTGGGCCGGGTGGTGGTGTACACCTTTAACCTCAGAGGCAGGCGGATCTCTGAGTTCAAAGCCAATCTGGTCTACATAGCCAGTTCCAGGACAGCCAGGGCTACGTAGAAAGACCGTCTCAAAAAACAAACCAAAGCAGATGCTTTGGTTATGGTGTTTTATGGAAACAGCAGAAAGGTAACTAAACAATTAAAATAAAGCAATGTATTTAATGTGGTTGGCACTGAGTCTTGTAGGCATGACACACTCAGTGAACAGTCATTATTCTGAGTATTAATAAATGTACCCAGGGATGGAAGCTCCCCAAACTGAGTTTGGATTGTCCTCAGCAGAGATTCCTGGCTCCTTGTCTGTTGCTCACAGGGAAATTTTTCATCTTTTTTGCCTCCATTTCCTCTTTTATGAAATGAGGCTAATCGCGGGGCTTACACCATCAGGTCATTATGAGGACTGAACTCTATAAACCATCTAAATAATCCAACCTAATGCTCACTGGCAGGGCAGTGTGTCCTCATAATAAGCAGAATGTCTGTTCCCAGTCTATGTGCTGAAATCCTTACCCACCAGTAGGATGCCATTAGAAGCTGGAGATGTCATGGGGCAATTGCATCATGAAGATGAGTCTTCAATAATAGGATCAGCACCCTAATAAGAAGGACCAGGAAATAATGTCCACTCTCTTTTACCTCCATTTTATTTAGTGGGGGCTGTCAGAGGACAAGTTTTGGAATTCAGTTCTCATGTCTCATCATGTGGGTCCTGGGTATCTGATAAACCCTAAGGGTATGAACTCAAGTGAGCTTAGCAAGAGGTGCCTTTGCCTGTTGAGCCGTCTCACTGGTCTTTTGGCTGCATAAAACAAGAAGCCCATGACCAGCAATCTGAAAAAGGACCCTCTCTAGTACCTAAAAATGCTACACTCCGTGTTCCTCATGACTGAGACAATGGTAGATAATATCTTTTGCTGACAAAGTCACTCAAGCCTATGGTGCTTTGGTTTATGGTAGTCAGAATTGATGAAGACAACATTATCATAACCACTGTTACCATCACCTTCTTCATCCAGTGCTCAGCACTCAGAGCCTCTTCAAGGATTTGTGGATGAATGAATCTGAAAACACATGGAGAACCCTCACCAGAATAAGCATTTGTGAGGATCATCTATGCTTGTAGCCCTGTGCTAGCCAAGAGGGTACACAAGGCTGTTCTCAAGGCTGAATGCTGGGTTTCAGTAACCAGTAGTTAACAGGAAGAAATGCAAACATTAGTCCAGACTATAATGCACCAAAACAAGTCAAAATATCCCTGACAGTACAATCAGGCGGGATTCCTGGATGGAAATTGCATGAGGCATGAGGCAGAAGCTTACCAAGCCTGCATTTGTGGGAGACGGTAGGTAGACTCCTACACTGTGGGATAGAGAGGGAAGACACCAAAGGTAATAGTGTTCATAATCTTTCTGGAAGACAGTGCCAGGGTAAGGATGGTTTCCTATCCAGTTTATCTTTCCCCTCACCCCCCACCCCCGCTCTTCAAGACAGAAGGGAGTTAGGAATCAGCTTGAAGGCTTCATATATAAGAAAGAAGGTTGGATTGCATTTCTACCAGATAGGTGAATCACCTTGGTCAGTTGCTAAATGTTCTAAACCTCTATTTCATCATCTCTACAAGGAAGCTAATCCATGCCCTCTAGAAAGAGTAATGGTTAACTAAAATCAGTGTAGATAATGCTGTGTAACAGATACTCAATAACGGCAGAGGATTTTTTTGTTTTGTTTTTTCTTTTAATTTTTAAAAAGTTTACCTGCAAGCAGTGAAAACCCCCCAGGGAAAACTTTCTCCCAATGTGTTGAGGGAACCCGTCACTGAATGGGAGGAGTGAAGGACTGAATTGAGGGCAGGGAGAGAGTTAGATCTGTTTAGAGATGAGGGCTCCTGAGGGAGGCATTGCTGCTCCACGGCCTCAGTGCAGGTAATAGAGACTGAAGGGTAGAAAAGAAAGCGGGAGACTGTGAAGAGAGGCTGACAACTACAGAGCACAAGAAGGCAGCGGTGGGTGCACACGTGAAGAAACAGGGCTCGGGAGCTGGAAGGGATCCGATGGAACAGAGTTGAGTGGTTCTACATGGAAACCCTGATCGTCATAAAATGCAAATGTTACTTATGCAGTCAACAAACATCCTGAAAATCTGCAGTGTGCTAAAGACATAAATAGGAGCAGATGTGGTTCATGCCCTCAGGACTGTGGAATGAATGGTTGGTTGGGAGAAACAAATGCACACCGTGAAATATAACAGACTCTCTCCACCATGTCTGCCCAAGTAAACTGCACAGTAAAGAAGTGTTTGGCCATGCCTGGCTTTATCGGGAGGTTATGCAGAAACAAAAATGAGTGTTCTCCAGCGAGACTGAAGCAGCAAATATTCCACAGGAAGAGGAAAGCATGAGAGAAATCCTAATAAATTCTAGTGCCTCCAATCTATAACCCCAGCTCCAGGAGCCTGAAAGGCAAGAGGGTCACAAGATCAAAATTAGCTTGGGCAACTCTATCTCAAAATAAAAGGTAATGAAAGCCGGGGCTGTTGTTTGGTGGTAAAGCATTTGCCTAATGTACACCAGACTCTGGTTCGATCCCTCGGTGCTACCAAGAAACAAACAAACAAACAAAGGGGAAAATTAGGGCATAGATTTGCAATTTGTACTGCTAATCAAGTGCTCTAGATGCCTAGAGGAGCCATTGTGTGCCCATTATAATGTAGAAGGAAGAAGGGGATGCTTAGGCCATACAGGAAAGGAGATGGAAGCTGAGAACATGCATCTGGTCTCAGATATGTACCTGGAAGGTTGATCTGAGAAGGTTCAAAGATAGTTCTTCCCATAAGGTAGGAGAAAAGAGGGAAGTGAGGATGAAGGCATTTTGAAGCAGATGGACAGTAGAAAAACCTAAAACTTCTACCATTGACTTTGCAGAAAAGCTGGAAGCAAGGGCATTAGTTAAAATCAAAACTGAAATGAAGGTTAAAAGATCTAGACAAGTTAGATTGATGAAAGAAAAAGAAAGCCCAGCTCACAAGTAACAGCATTTAAAAAGGGGACTTTTGTTTTTATAGATATTAGACATTAGACACAGACATTAGGAGACATTATTAGCAACTTAGACAAAAGCATAAATACTCCTAGAAAAATTCAAATTAGAAAAATGGACACATGGTAAAATGGATAAACTAAATTCCTATACTTATGAGCTAAAGTGAACTTGTTATAAAAACAAAAAAATTAAAAAAAACCTGCCCAGAACTGGGTTATTTCACTATGAATTTTATAGAATAAATATCAGCAGTCCTATACAAATAAAAGAAAGTAAATATTCTCTCATCGTTTCATGATTCTATATAACTCTGATACCAGAGTGCCCCCAATTAAGTTTGACATGTAGTATCAAAAAGAGGTGATGTGATAGAACACTATCTCTCAGGAACATAGAATTTGAGAAGCAAGCCAGGGTAATAAAGCAAGAAAACAAAATATAAGGCCCGATGTTCATAAAAAAGAACTAAAATTATTTCAGTGCGTAAATGATATGATTGTTTATGTAGAAAATCCAACACAATCTACAAACAGCAGCTACAGCTAACACATACATTTAGCAAAGTCATAGGATAAAATGACACTGCATAATCCAATTTGATTTTCATACAATAGCAGCATACTACTGAAAAACAAAGAGAAAATCCACTTATTATATAATCAGGAACAATAAAATACTTAGGAATACACTTAACAAAAGAATCATAAAACCTATATACTACAAACTATAAGAAATGAAAACAGATAAAATTATGAATGACTTAATCAAATGACAAATATTAGGAAGATTAGCACTGTTAAAATTCTGATTCTCTACAAGCTATAAATGTCTTCTTAATTCTACAGATTCAATAAAATCTCAGTTTCTAGCACTCTTTGTTGGTCAAAATCCATTAGCTTATTCTAAGATGTATGTGGAAATACAGAATCTGAACTAGCCAAGGCAATCTTGGCAAAGAAGAGCAGAGTAGAAGTACCTACATGACTCAACTTCAATGCTTGATGCAATCGGGGATACCACCAACACAGGATAATGAATAGTTAGACTAACGAATGGAGAACAGAGACTCAGGAAGACTTTCGTGGACACAGTCATTTGATTTTCAGTAAGAGACCAAGGTGGTCCTGTGGGTAGAGCAAGTCTTTTCAACAAAAGTGGCTGAGGCAACTGGCTGCTAAGTGGGAAAACATGAACTTGACTCCCATATTCCACAATGCATAAAACCTACCACAAGATGAATCATGAGGTCAAGCGACTATAAAGATTTTAGAATAAAACTAGAGTTTTATCTTCTGCCAGTAGGCAAGCTTTCTTCAATAAAAGGCAAAGCTCGATTGTTATAGCCTGGTGAGATGGCTCAGTGGGTAAAGACACCTGTTACCAAGCCTGATGACCTGAGATCCTTCCTAGGACCCACATGGTAGAAGTAGAAAACCAACTCCCACAAGTTCATCATGAAAACAAAAATGAAAAAAGAAGGAGAAGGAGAAGGAGAAGGAGAAGGAGAAGGAGAAGAAGAAGAAGAAGAAGAAGAAGAAGAAGAAGAAGAAGAAGAAGAAGAAGAAGAAGAAGAAGAAGAAGAAACTCTTAAGCAAGTTAGTGATTTTTTTTTCAACCTGGTAAAAGTTCTAGAGCTAACATCAGATTGACTGATATGCACATGTACACACCACGAGCATGCATAAAGTATATGCACATGCAGAAGTAAATGAAATGTAATAAAATGATCATTATAAAAGAAAAGGAGGCCATTTAGATTTCATAAAAATGCAAAATGCCTGTTCATCAAAAACAGTTACAGTGAGCAGAGTCACACTGGGAAGAAATGCTTGCAAAATGTGCCTGTTAGGGGCTTGTGCTGAAAATACAGAAAGATAATGAAGCACAAAGAACCCAGTGGAGAGAAGGAGAAACTGCACCGACACCTCACAGTGTGCTGCAAGTGCTGACCTCTACCTAATCCATGACCCAGCAGATAGGAAAACACGGGACCACGCACTTGACTGAGGATGTTCACAGCAGCCCCTGTTGGAAACTCCCCCCAAACCACTGCCCACAAACAGGAGACTGGGGGAAAAGAAATGGTGATGGCTACTCAGCAGCACAAAAGGACTAACGTGACATGGGTGAGTCTCAGAATCACGAGTTCAGGCTTTATTTGTGTGGAATTCTGGAAAGATTGCCTCTATTTTTGAGTTTGTAAGTGTAAGTTTCTGGTGTGTGTGTGTGTGTGTGTGTGTGTGTGTGTGTGTGTGTGTGTGTGTGTGTGTGTGTGTGTGTAGGTTGGAGTAAGTGCTTGCTATGGCACCTGTGTGGAGGTCAGAGGACATCTTGCTGGGGTTGGTTCTCTTCCAGGTATGTGGGCCCTGGGGGATCAAACTCAGGTCATCAGGCTTGGCAGCAAGTGCCTTTACTAACTGAGCCATCTCTCCTGCCCTGTTTGTTTGTTTGTTTGTTGTTTTGTTGTTGTTGTTTTCTCAAATGAGATCTATGATGCTTCTGGAAGATGACAGCAGTGACAAGAAAGGCATACATAGGGACAGACTTTCCGGATGACACAAGTGCCCCCTGCCTTCACCAGAGTTTGGGGTCACACAAGTGTGGCATACTTAAAACTTGAGCATCTTGCTATTTCACTAATATGAACCCCACTCAAAGGCACATACAGAACCACAGTGTGAACTATGTTTAATGACACATATACTGAAGTATCTGGGGATATCAAAATTACTGTGAGAAACGTTTTGTCATTGTTGTTGTTTGTTTTGTTCTGTCAGCAAAATGAGTTAGCCTCACCGGGACTCAGTCCTGCAACCTTATCCTGTGCACTTATCAGCCAATCGTGTCTGATTGTGAAATTGAGCCAATGGGATGAGACACAGTCTCCACCTCCATCCCAAGCTCCAGTGTGCTTGCTAAGCCAGTTGGAGTCTTGGCACAGCCCTTTTTGTAAAAATAATTGCCTTGCAGAGCTATTTTCACTTTGTTCGAGCATTCCTTTGTGTGACAAGATCGTTCTGGTGTGTGTCTGACATAAGCCCAAAGTAATGTTTAACAACAGATACAAACCTGAACTTTACTCGGTGAAGATGATAATGAAAATGTTGACAGCTATACAGGTGATGCTTCAAGTTGTCCCATCTGTTTAGAGATGTCACAATAAACTTTGGAGAAAGGAGAGGATGGAGAGTACAGTCAGTCAAAAACATGGGAAAGAAAAGAAAGAAAAAAAGAAAGAAAGGGAAGAAGGAAAGGAAAGGAGAGAGAGAGAGATCTAAGTGAGGGTGAAAGGGAGTTGGATAGGAATGCTCAGGGCAACAGCAAACAGCACCCAGCTGGGACTTTGTTGCCATCCAGTACTGGAAAGCCTATGTCATATTCCCAAGGGCTGTCTCTCAAGTCACCCCAGCCAGCCTGAACTCCTTGTCCAATAGGACATCTGGGACAGGAGGTCCCCTCCCATCCTGCATCTCCTAAAGGAAGGTGTCTCCCCAAGGACCAGAGGATCCCCTGGGGGCAAGGATAAATGGGGTATTCCACATCAGATGAGGGGCCCTTTCCAGCAACCTCAAGTCTTCCTAGGATGGAAAGACTGTATTCCTTCACATAGCTTGGAAGTCCCAACCATCACAGGGTTCCCTAAATGCATCTTGCTCATGGCAGGGCTCCTTAGCAAGCTGTCATTAGCTTATCTGCATTTCCCTGTGACTCTCATTTGAGAGAGAAGTGATTGACAGGATCCGAAGGAACTCTCTGACTTCAGTCATCCAGGAGAGCTGACATTCACTCACTTGGGTTTCACATGGAGCCAGGAAGACAGAGCATTAATTCCCTGCAGTGAACGAAACGTTACACACCCTAAAGTGAAGACAGTTTAACTGAAAACTCCCTTTGCAACTGTAGGGCAACAAGGAATTGACAGGAGACCACAAGACTCAGTAGCTCATTAAGCAGGCAGGCATGGGGCAGCTCACACACATCGGGGCCAAAGAAACCTAGGGCTATGTCTGATATCAGGCAATGGGTGACGATGTTGAAGCGCTGGGAACAGGATGCCTGAGCTACTGCTGTGCTACCTAGAAGGTCTGTCTGGGGGAGGAGATCTGGGAAAAGGTGAGAAAATTGTGTGGGGAGGTGACAGGGATGTAAAGTCCAAGAGCCCTCCAGAACACCTCCTCAGAGTGGTCGATTCCCCATGCCTGCTTAAAGTATGACTCACAAGAGTAAGTTCCCTAGCAACTGATGATGCACTTCAAAGCATTCCCTGATCGGGTGCACACGGTGGCACCCAGCTGAGAAATCAAACACACTGGGTCTCCCTGTGGATGTGAGAAGTATTTCTCTTCCCCTTCCAGTCAGATTCCTAGCGCTCTCACACCACCTGGACAGTCCCTCTGAGTCCCGAGTCTGACTAACTCCCGAACTCTGTCTAAGACTCATAGTCAATCTGGATACCACAGCTGTTTGTCTTTTCTGAGTACAGTGGAGACCAGGGGTGGCCTGCTAAGCCATACACCCACTATCCCCTCTTCTTCATCATCAGAGTTTTAGAAATGTCACGAAGGTTTGACACTTCGCAGACTGGAGTCCACTGAAAGCAGCTTAGGTAACTGGAAAACTTTTCACTCAAAATGAAAAAAAGAGAGGTAAGTGCATGCTGGGACAAATGTGAGTGAAAAAAATTAGGAAATGACCATCACCCCCATCTCTCAAATGCGTGAGTAAAGGGTGGGGAGTTTTAAGCATTGAAGAAGAAAAAAACACCAAGATGTTTCCTGTCCTTTTTCACATCAGCACTTTCGAATCCACCACAAGAACAATTATACAAGAAAAACCACTGAAAGTGTCCAAGCTGGAAAACAGGATGTCAGACAACATCTGTGAATAAATGATGTGACCCCAGTTACAGAAACATAAAAGAGTCTCCAAGAAGCTCCTAATGTTGGGTTTTAAAAAGTAAACAAAAATGCAGGATTAACAGTGACTGTGATCATAAATGCTTGTAATCTCAGCACTCAGGAGGATGGGGGAATCGTGGCAAGTTTAAGGTTAGCTGCATGGTCAGTGTAAGGCTAGCCTGTGCACCAAAGTGAGGCCCTGTCTACAAAGGGAAAAAAAATTGCAAAAAGAAAAAAATTCTGTGTCTATAGACTTGCAATGGCAAGAGGGAAAGTTTAAAAAGCAACCCTATTCATGTCTAAAAGAATAGACTATCTATGAATAAATGTAACCAAGAAGCTAAAAAAGACTTGTACATTGAAAACTACAAAACACTGCTGAAAAAAAAGTTAAAGATGACCTAAATCAACGGAAAGGCAATTTTCCAAAGACTGTCTAAACATGATCTAAATAGACACTCATGTCTATGGACAGGAAGAATTGTTATCTATAGCACCCAAAGCAATCTGTATCAAAATTCTGATTTTGAGGGCAGTAAAAGAATAGCGAATCCCCCAGTTCACATAGAATCACAAGAGATTTTTAATAGCCAAAAATAACTATTACTGCAAAGCTATAGGGATCTAAACAGAGGAGTGCTGGTGTAAGAATAGCAATATAGACAGGCAGTTCTTAACCTGTGGGTCACGACCCCTCTGGGAATTGCAAATCAGATACCCTGCAGAAAAGATATTTACATTTCAGCTCACAACAGCAGGAAAATTACAGTTATGAAGTAGCAACAAATGATGGGAGGTGGTGACCACAACATGAGGTATTGAAGTGTTGCAGCATTAGGAAGGTTGACAGAGAGTGAGACTGTTGAACTGACAGCCCAGGCATGAACTCATTGACTATGGTTAAAGGATTTTTGACAAGGCTCCAGGTCTTCTCAATGAAGACAGAGGATCTCTTCAATAATGGTGTCCACACAACTGGATTTCCATGTGCAAATGCTAAGGTTAGGGCAAAGTGGGTCAACAATTCAAATACAAGTGCTAAAAGTGTAAAACTCTTACTAGAAAATATGGAGGGGTCTCCATAACCTTAGGGTTCCCATGAATTGGCAAAACAATGGAAAAATGAAAGCATTGGTTCATTGCTGGTGGCCGTGCATAACAGCACAGACTCTAAAGAACAAAATGTGGGTTCCCACACCAAACTAAACATGGGATGACAGATGACAGAGAACTCCGTTCCTCAGTAAATCCCAAAAGAATTAAAAAACAGGGTCAAATAGATAACTGCATATCAGTATTCACAGCAGGCACATTCACAACAGCCAGAAGATAGAAGCAACCAGAGACTGTCAGAAAAATTGCTGTCTGTCCAACCAGGGATAGACATATAGCCATACAAAGGAAGGAAATTCTGACACATGCTCAGTATGGCTGAACCTTGGAAACTTTATGCCAAGTGAAATAAGGAAGACACAAAGGACATTTTACTATATGACTCCATTCATGTGAGATAGTCTGAATAGGAAAGATGGCGAGGCAGAGTGATTTAGAGGATTGGGGAATGAGGAGTTTATTGCTTAATGGCAACAGATTTTCTGTTTTAGGGTGAGGAAAAGTTTTGGTAATTGGACCAGGGGTGTAACTCAGTTGGTGAACTTGTCCTTGGATTTGATCCCCAGTATTGAACAAACGAGGTGTGATGGCACACCACTGTAGTCCCAACATTCAGCAGGTTGGAGATGCGAGAACCAGTTCAAGACTGAACTAAGGAGATGACTCCTGGGTAAGACATAAGACACCTTCTGTGAAAACCCGATGATCTGAGATCAGATCCCCAGAACCCACAAAAAAAAAAAAAGCTGCATGCAGGAGTTCAGGCATCTGTAATCTCAGCAACCCTACCAGGAGATGGAAGATGGAAAGAGGAGAATGGACAAAATCTCACAGGCCAGTTATCCTGCTGCTCACAGCAGTGAACAAGAGAGACTTTCTCAAACAAAGTGAGAGGGGTAACTGACGCCAGAGGCTGTCCTCTGACTTCTACATACATATATGCTCTGACACCTGTTTGTGCATACTACACACACACACACACACACACACACACATAAACAGAGTTCAAGATCAGCCGCATGGCAAGTTTGAAGGCAGCCTGGGTTATGTGAGGTCTTGTCAAAAAGAAAGTTATTAAAACAAATAGTGACAGTTACATAACATTGTGAATGCAATTAATAACACTGAATTAATTATACACTTGGAGTGCCTAGAACTGAATATTTAAGTTTTTACCACAGCTACAGTATTTGTCACAATAAAAATATTTAAGGCCAGTAGAAGCATGGTGACATCAGCAATCCACAACAAGTACTTGCCTTAAATATTTTTTCAATAGAGTAGCATTTTCTTGACTCCCAAAGGAAATGAATCCAAGGAAAATACCGCTAAATCTAGATCTTATAGACTCCCATAAATTGTGTGCAACCAGACATGAACTCACAGTCAAGAATTTTTACTATAGAATGGAACAAACAACTGTAAATGAAAACCTAGAAGAAACCAACAATAAAGGTTTGCAAAGATTCCCAATATTGAAATTATTTGCTAGATGTAACTCATAAAGCCAGAGATTTATTTACATGCTTCCTTTAGCAGAATAAAATTTCTATATAATATTCAAAGAAATTTGAAAAAATTTAAATGAACTATCAGTAAAAGAACATACAAACTACCACAAGTTACTATTGAAAACTCCAAATAGTACTTCTAGAAATGAAGGGATATAATAAATTAAACATAGTTGAATAAAAAAAATTGGTTAACTACAATCTGAGGAAATTATTCAGAGATAAGATAATGTAAAAAAATGAAAAGTAAAGATTTATGGAAGAAAAAGTCAAAAGATTCAGCATGCATTTAATCAGAGACAAAAGGAAAAAAATTTAAATTGAAGATAAGGTATAAGTAGAAATAAATGGATATTTTCCATGAGTAATAGAAAAATATTTGAAACAGTACAATATGTAGTATGTAAGATATTTTAGAAATGTACATTAAATATATTGTTGTGAAGTACAGAATAGGCAGGATTTCTGGGGAGAGGGAGAAACTCTGGGAAGAAGAGAGGTGGAGAGAAGTCATACATACAGAACAGAGGAGAGAAAACCAAGCCATGTGACAGAATTTTGATTAATAGAAACAGGTTAATTTAAGTTGTAAGAGCTAATTGGGGAAATGCTTAAGCTAAGGCCAAGCTTTCATAATTGATAATAAGTTTCCATGGTTATTTGTAAGCTGGTGGTCCAAAGGAATGTCTAACTACACACAACAACAGAATGGTTATAAAAGAACTGGCACAATCCAGGCATGGATGGGCACCTGCAATCCAGCACTTGGGAGACTTGAAAGTTAGTTGCCTTAAGTTCAAGACAGCCTGGGCTACACAGCAAGATTCTGTCTTAAAATAGTCAAAGATAGGACTGACAAGATAGCTTAACAGGTAAAGGCACTTGCCAACCTGAGTTCTGTCCCTGAGACCACATAAAGAAGAGAACTGACCTCACAAAGTTGTCCTCTAACCTCCACACTCATGTAATAGCATGGGCATGCCCACATGTCTGTCACAGACACGCTGATGATGATGATGCTGCTTTTAAAAAGAGACTAAATACAAATAAAATCATTATTTATTGGGAATAATAATTATTATACTGTCCAGTGTGAAGACAAAAGGACCAGAAAGTAGGAATTCTTTTGGGCTCTTTAAAGTCAACAAAGTCCTCCTAGCAATAGTAGAGAGGGTGCCTGAACTAGCCAATTACTGTAATCAGATTGGTGACTACCTTACATTCTCATCATAGATACTCTGTCCAGTAACTGATGGAAGCAGATGCAAAGATCTACAGCCAAGACACGGACTGAGCTCTGGAAGTCTTGTTGAAGAAAGGGAGGAGGGATTGCACTGGCCAAGAGGGTCATGACTGGGAACCCACAGAGATAGCTGACCTGAGCTTATGGGAGCTCATCATCTCTGAACCAACAGTTAGGTAGCCTCCATGAGACTGACCTAGGCCCTCTGCACGCCTGTGACAGTTGTGTAGCTTGGTCTCTTG
This sequence comes from Phodopus roborovskii, assembly GCF_943737965.1. Taxonomy (NCBI): domain Eukaryota; kingdom Metazoa; phylum Chordata; class Mammalia; order Rodentia; family Cricetidae; genus Phodopus; species Phodopus roborovskii. The sequence continues at coordinate 498,864 of NW_026126407.1, read as the reverse complement.
GTAAGGCTCCTAGCAATAAGATCAGAAACTGTCCCTGGCACTTAAATGTCTTTTGGGAACCTGTTTCCCATGCTGGATTACCTTGCCCAGCCTTGACACAAGGGAAAGATTCAGCCCTGCCTCAACTTGATGTGCCATGCTTCATTCAAAGCCATGGGAGGCCTGCTCCTTTATGAACGGAAACAAAAGAGAAGTGGAAGAGAGGGGGTAGATAGGAAACAGGAGGGGGGAGGGAGTGGAGGAGGGGGTTGGAAGGACTGAGAGGGGAGGAGGGAGGGGAAACTGCAGTCAGTATATAAAATAAATGAAAAAAGAAAAAAGTTATTTAAAATAAAAATCAAGGTTATTTATATGTAATGGGATACAAGTGAGGAAACATAAATCAAGCTACTGGGTTTTATGTTGGATTATTGGATATTTGATGGGCATTCCTTTTGGGTCAAGAAACTTACATTGAAATAAACAGTACAATAAATACTTGTGAAAATTCACCTGCAACTCAACCAACAAACATTAAATCAGCTCTCGATGATCAGATTCTTTGCCTTTTGTTCCTTTTGATTTGGATCAAATTTGATAAATTAGTATTACCAGAAATTTTAGGGAGACCCACAGTGGGCTAGGGAAATTGGTGTCTATGCTGACTAGTTTTATGTCAACTTGATACAAGCTAGAATCACAGGAGAGGAAGAGGGAGCCTCAGTTGAGAATATGCTTCCATAATATTTTTTGTTGTTTTTGCTTTTTTTTTTTTTTTTTTTTTTTTTTTTTTGAGATAGGATTTCTCTGTGTAGTTCTGGCTGCCCTGGAACTCACTCTGTAGACCAGGTTGGGATTAAAAGGCACATGCCACCACTGCCTGGCATGGGTATTTTCTTAATTAGTGATTAATGAGGGAGGGTCTAGAAAGTAAGGAAATTGCATTTAAGTGGTAGAAAGTTCTTTTTCAGGTGCTACCCCTGGGCTGGTGGTCCTGGGTTCTGTAAGAAAGCAGGCTGAGCAGGCCATGCACAGTAAGTCAATAAGCAGTACTCCTCCATGGCCTCTGCATCAGCTCCTGCCTTCAAGTTCCTGCACTGCCTGAGTTCCTGTCCTCATTCTCTTCAGTGACGAACAGTGATGTAAAAGTGGAATCCAAATAAGCTCTTTCTCCCACCACCACCCCAAAAAAACTAAATAAAATAAAGTGAATAAAGTCAATATCACTGTGTCCACTACTGAAACTTTAGAAGTTGAGGGAACCGGTTTGAGTAGCTGACTAGCCTGATTTTCTGTGAGGAAGTCTGAATGGCATAACTAAACCTGACCTTCTGTGAGGACCCCAGGGGAGACTGAGCCTGACTCTCCATGAGGGAGTCCATGATGGACACTGTACCATGTACATCTAATGAGCTGTGGAAAAACTCTACTTTTAAAATGTCAGTTTCCTAAATGAGCATCTAACCCTACTCAACATTCCTGATCTAGGACATTGTCTGGACATGTTCCACAATAAATCTAATGCATACACTGGCCTCTATTCTAACCCCTTTCCCACTGTATGCCTTTATTGGTTCATGTGTGTTTTACCTCCAAATCTTCCCTTGTCTCAAATTACATGTCTTTTGTTTATTTGTGAATTATGTGATCTGTGTGTATGTATGGAGATCAGAGAACAATTTAAGAGAATGAATTCTTGTCTTCCACTGTCATGACACATCAAACTCAGTTGTCAGGCTTATTTCTGGTCCCAAGTCCTCCTCTTTGAAGATGAGCAAAAAGTCAACCTTTTAAGTACTTTAAATACTCAAAGCCACATTACCACAGATGTGATGGGAGATGTCATTCTATAAATATGTTTCTTTTATTGGTTAATGGATAAAACACCGTTGGCCTATAGGGAAGCAAGATAGGCAGGACTAGGAGAGAAGGAGGATTCTGGGAAATGTAGTAGAGAGGGGTTGAAATGTAAAATACAAGAAGAGTAAGAGGTCTGGACCCTCTCTCCAGTAAAATAAGACCACATGGATAGAAATGAGTTAATATTTAAGACAGAGCTAGCCAATAAGAAACACTAGTAACAGGCCAACAGTTTCATAATTAATATGGTGTCTCTGTGTGCTATTTGGGGCTAACGCTGGTGGGAAAATGCTCATAACACAGATGCTGCTATGCATATGCTATTTTCATGCAGCAAACATGTGGTCTATTGACCACCATGTCAGACTCACATGGGCCAGTCATTTAAAAGGCCATTATGCTGCTGACCAATCTTAATCTCTGGTGATTCTCCCCTGGCCTGCACTTTAAACAAGGTCCTTCAATATCCTTTCATCTATAATTTAGACCCACAGCCATGAGTAACTAAGGAGAAGTGAACAGGCACCATGAGGCATGTAGAAGGCAGATGAGCTTTGACATCAGTCATTGAGAAGAGGCTTCAGGAGTTGCTGAAGAAGCTGTGAGGCCCTCCCTACCAAGTGACCTTGCTCATTCTTAGAATGAGTTAGGTTTCTACTTCTGTGATAAAGGCTATGACCAGAAGAACTGGAAAGAGTTTATTTCAACTTACAACTCTCAGGTCACATTCTGTCACTGAAGAAAATCAAAGCAGGAACTCAAGGAAAGAACCTAAAGGAAGGCACTGAAGCAAATTCTATGGAGGAGTGCTGCCTAATCTTCAGCTTGCTCTTCATGGCTTTCTTGGCCTGCTTTTTTGTACAACTTGGGAGCACCTGTCAAGGGGTGGCATTGCACACAGTCATCTGGGTCCTCCCACATCAATCATTGATCAATAAAATACCCCCAAGCTTATGCACAGGCCAGCCTTGTGGGATCATTTTTTTTTTCAACTGAGTTCCCTTCTTCCTGAAATGACTAATTCCTGTCAAGCTGACAAATAACTAACATGGACAATTGAGTACTTTTCAACTTGGCACAGCAATATATTACTATTAAACCATAACTTTTCTTTTCTTGTTTATTCCCAAAGTCTCATATTAATGTCAATATCTCAATATAAAATTTCTGAAATTTCCAACTCCAACTTTTGAAATTTCCATAGTCTTTACAAATGCAAACACATTAAAAGTTCAGTATCTTTCAATGTGCAAAGCCTCTCTAAAATATTCAAAGCATCTCTAAAATGTCCAAACTCTCCCAAGTGTGGGCTCCTAAAAAATACAAAAATAAAAAATAAATAAATAAAAGAAAAAAAAAGAAAAGAAAACAAAGTTACACCTTTCTTACTCCAAGAGGAAAGAATCAGGAAACAGTCATAAATAAAGCAAAGCAAAATCATACTCCAACAATACAATTAGTTCAACATCTAATGTCTGGGACCCACTGTCTTCTAGGCTCCAGAGGTCAGGTACAGCTCTACTCCAATTCTGCTTTCCACAGCAAACCAACTTTTCTAGGCTCAGACTATCTTTGTTCCACATCTGATGCTGTCCTTGGTGGCCATCCCATAATGGTATCTCCAAAATGCTGGGATCTCCACTGCCTCTGAGTTGCACCCTCACTAGTAATCGCTCCTGGGATCTCTTTGTGAACTCTAACCCTGACACATGGTGCCAAGCCTCAACTTCTCTCCATGACCCCTTTAATCATTCTATTAGAATGAGGCTAAGCCTTCACCAATGGCCTTTCTAGCCTTTCTAGATACAAAAACTCAGCTGTTCTCCATGACTCCTTCATGCCTCCAAAACTAGTGCAGGTATACCCTTGGCCCCTCTGGACCACAGCCCCTATGTGCTGGTCCTGAAGAAACACCTCTAGAAGATTTCATCTCAATGATGCTGCTCTCTCCTTAATCACAGCCAAATCTTCTGCTCCAGCTGACCAGTAACAATGATCCCAGCAAAACAAAGGTTTCGCTTTCATGGTTCTGGTCTCTTGTTAATCACAGCTTATTTATCAGCCCTGGGAGACAAGATCACCTAAATGATCAGAGCAGTCTTTGCTACCCTATGGAACTTCAGAAGCCAGGCCTCCATTGCCTGTACTGCTCTCAGCATCGTTTTCCAAGCTTCCACAATAGTAAGCCACCAAGCTCTGAGCTACTCCAGTCCAAAGTTCAAAGTTCTTCCACATCCTCCCCCCAAAACAGCATGGGCAGGTATGTTACAGCGGTGTCCCACAAACCTGGTACCATCTGTGATAAAGATCATACCCTGAAGCAACTGGAGGGAAAAGATTTTACCTTGGCCTACAACTCTCAAGTCATAGCCCATCCCTGAGGGAAGTCAGGGCAGGAGCTGAAGGCAAGAACCTAGAGGCAGGAGCTGATTCAGGCCATGGAGAGTGCTGTTTGCTTACTGGCTTGTTCCTCATGGCTTGCTCAACCTAATTTCTTATACAACTCAGGACCACTTGCCTGGAAATGGCACCACCCACAATGGTCTGGGACCCCCTGAAACCATCAATCATGGAAATGCCCCATAGGCATTTTCTTGCTAAATGACTCTATCTGCGGAGGGTTGACCAAAACCACTCTTCTTCATTCTATCACACACACACACACACACACACACACACACACACACGCACGCACGCACGCACGCACGCACACAGTGAGTTATCCTGCAACCCCAGGATCACAGGAAGGCAAACAATATTTAGGCAGACCCTGCAAAGGAGGGGATTGACCAAAGTGACGCAGGGAAGGGCAGCCGAGTGCTCAGTGCCTGGGCCATTACGACACATCACATAGAGGCCACTGGGGGACAATAAGTTATGCTCTTTAAGAGCCACTTTGTGGGACTTGGGGGGATAGCTCAGGCATTAGGAGAACATGCTGCTCTTCCAAAGCACTCAAGTTCAGTTCCCAGAACCCTCGCTGATGGCTCACAACCACACGTAACTCTAGTTCCAGGGTATAATATGGCCTCTTCTGGCCTTCATGGCTACCTGTACATACGTGCACACAGAGAGGGGAGGAGAGGAAAGGAGAGAAGAGGGAGGAAGGGAAGGAGGGAGGGGAAGGAGAGAAAAGGAGAGAGAGAGAAATAATAGTTTTAAAACATTAAAAAGAAACCTTTTGCTTGGACCCAATACCTAAGAGGCTGAGGCAGAGGCAACATGAATGTAAGCTTAACCCAGGTTACATAGTGAATTCAAGGCTAGTCAGGACTACACAGTGTGATCCTATCTCAAACAAACATTTTCTTAAAAAAAAAAAAAATTCTAGAAACAGGGAAAACAAAATGGAACCTAATTAGAAAACTGTGGAATGTACCAGGTGAGAGATGATAGCTAACTGGGTTCAGGCTGCATCAGTAGGCTGGGAAGAAGCCAGAAGATTATGAAATTTGTAAAGAAGGCCACTTCGCTAGTGTGTCAGGGAAGGGGCAGAGTCAATGCCACAAAGAGTTTTAGCCTGAACAAAAATGACTGGAGCTGACATTTACAGACTTGGGGAAGGAAGATTATAGAATGATCACAGTGGGAGGGGAGAGCAACAAGACAGACATTCTAAATTTGGTTTGCCTTCTGGATGTCTAAGAGGAGAGGCCCCTGAGAGTAAGCCCCTGAGTCCCTGAGCATGGGATGAGGTATATGTCTGAAGTGAGGGATGTTATGAATCCAGGACTTCTAAGTCCCTCGACCAATGCCACCAGCTACAAAGCGGCCTCTTACCCACTTTGCTATTCTATGCCCTTGGTGACTTAAGTTGAAGCAAGGCTTGCATCTGAGAGGCAAGAACAGACTGTCGATGCATGTCTGTGGTGGCCAATTGTCCCTGTCCCATCCAGAGCTGTTTCTAGGCTAGGCCTCTATCTGTATTTCTCTCAGCACCCAATTTGCCTTTCGAAGAAATCATTTCCCAGGAAATGGGCACCCCGTGTCTCTCTGCGCTTGTGAATTGAACAGGGAAGGGGGTATGGGGAGCTTTTATCATTTCTTTCTCTTTTTTTCATTCATCCTCAGTTTTTTGGAAACTGTCCGGAGACATGATGGTGCTGCAACAGCTACAATCAGAGCTATTTCGAAGCAAAGAACTAATTTACTGCATGAATGACTTTAGCTCAAAAGAAGAAATAAGGAAGATCAGGAGTCCTAAGGGAGCAGAATAATAGGGTAATTTACCCGGGAAGATGAGGGAGATGGGAGAAACACACAGGGTAATTCTTTTGCATAATCTTTGTTTTATATTTTTGCCCTTTCTCCTTTGGCCCCTCTGGGGGTTGAGCCTCAGCTTGGAGATGCTCTGGCTATCCCCAGGGTGGGTACCAGGAAAAGATGAAAGAGTAAGGGAGAAGAACTCCTCGGGCTGGGGAAGGGAAGGGCAAGAGATGCTTTTGTGGCTGTTTCAAAAGGAAGGCTGTATTACGAGGTGGTCTGGGGGAGTCCTTTCCCATGAGCCTTGGGAGAGGCCCGGGGTTGTAGAGGTGCTGTTGTCTGTACCTCTAGATCATGATGACTTCACAGTAAGAGCACACTGTTGCCTTGGGCTCTTCGTTTCCCTGCGCAGGTGTGGGCTAGCAGTGTGGCTAGAGAGGAAGAGACACTGACACATGAAGGAAACCATTTGAGGGGTGGGAGTGAAGGGAAAGGCCGGAAGGCTGGAAACTCCTCCCCTTTAGGGCAAGAGGCAAAGCAAAGCACCTCCAAATACTGGAGAAGGCAGGCACTATGCAAATGACCTACAAAAAGCCATGGTTCTCCAGCCTTTTACCTTCCCCAGCTCTCTGGCCAGCTTCCAAGCTTGAGGTGTTCATTTGATCCCCCCCCCCACTTTTTTAATAACAAACTTAACATTTTACTTTTAAAAATCTTAATTAAGAGTACATTAATTAAAAATTAAAGTAAAGAGTATCTTTCCTGGAGCCCATTGTCTTTGGAGGGATACCTTGCTCAGCCTAGATATAGAGGGGAGGGCTTTGGTCCTGCCTCAAAGAGATGTGCCAGACTTGGTCAACTCTCCATGGGAGAGTTACCCTTACTGAGGAGTGGATGGAGGGTGGGAGAGGGAGAAGGTGGGGAGATGGAGTGGGAACTGGGATTGGTATGTAAAATAAGAAAAGATTGTTTTAAATGTTTAAATAAAAAAGAGTATCTATCCATACAGTCACATAGAGAAGAGCAAGGAAGCTGACTATGAGTCGGTGCTTGTTGAAGCAGAGCAATGGGTACACAAGGGTTGTGGGCGTCAATGGGTTCCTTCTATTCCTGCATATAGGAGAGATGTTATTTGTTTAAAAGAATTGTTCTTGGACAGTCTCATGCTTGCACAATTTATTTCCATCATTTCCAACTCCTATTACCCTCCCCCTCCCACTGAACCCTTCTTTGCAACAAGTCCCCCTCCTAGGCTCACATCTTTTTGGTTTGTTTGCTTGTTTGTTTGTTTGGGATTTAGGTTGGGTTTTTTTTTATGACTCAGCCTAGTTAGGGTTGCCTACATAAGCATGGGGAGAGGCCTATTCACTGGAGCATGGGCAACTTAAACAGTTGGCTACACCACTATAGGAAAGGATTCCCCAAAGCCCAGGAGCCATTAACTGCCAATAGCTTCCCAGAGAGGCCTGGGGCCTCATAGTCCCTCCTTTATTATTTATAGAATTCTTGATTGGCCCAATCTTGGGTCTTGTCTGGTCCTATACAGCTAACCACAGCTGCTATGAGCTTGAGGCCAACAACCATATGATGCCTGCAAAGCAAACTTCACAGCATTCCTCCTCATCCTCCAGCTCTAACATTCTTTCCGTCTCCTCTTCCACAATGTTCTCTGAACCTCGGAAGGATGATATAGGTGTCCCATCTAGAGCTGTGAGCGCTTAGTGGTCATTTGTTCCCACTGACCATAGAGAGCGACGCTACTCTATAATTCTAAACATGCCCAAGACAGTTTGGTAAATGTATTCATTTAGCAAAACAATGGTAATAGTCCCACCTGAGGGGAGTGGGGGAGGTCGGACCTCTCCAACTATGTGTTTGGATCAGGTTTAAAGAATCAGGAATGAATTACCTCCTGAGGGCCAAGCCTCAAATCCAATCAGAAGGCAGTTGGCTAGCTCTGTAACAGTCATGCCTACTGACCCAGAGGACACACATTGCCTAACAGGTTAACATGGTCCCTCACAGATTTCATAACTGGGTAAGACAGTTGATGACTTTTCTCCCCTAGTGACCTACATAGTGTGTGCTGGCATAAAAGCTAGCCAGCAGGGAGAAAGCTTCCAGTTCAGTTATAGCTCGATTTCTCCATTCCTTGCAACTGTGTGTGTGTGATGTCTTCAGCAATAGGGTTTCACCAGTTAGCTCTTGAGGACAAATATGAACAGTGGTGACGGTCTGTATTGTTGTGGGAACTCCTGAAGCCTCCCTGACTAGCAACACCCATAGGGAGGTCAAACTGCCTCTATTTCTACCACCTGTGTCCCTGGTCCAGTTCATTGTCCTGGGACACAAAACCCAGGAAATCTCAGTTGGGTGCCCTTGGAAGTCCAAATAATGCCTGTAACTACAGGACTCTGGAAAAGGAGTTAATGGCAGACTGCATGTGTCCCAGACAGACCTCTGTTTGTGTGACCTTGTCCAGGATCTGAGCTCTGCATTTCCTCACATGTAAAATCAGGACTGTCGTGTCATCTTCACAGAGAGCCATGGGCATCGGGTGGGATGGCTCCTGACACTTTGTAAGCGACAAAGCTCCAGATGGACATGAGTTACTGTTGCTGCCATTTGTCAGTGAGGGAAACTGAGTCCTAGACATAAAATAAGACTTGGTTTATCCAAAGCTACACTGAAGATATTATAGAGCAAGGACTAGAATCTTCCCACAGGAAATACCGTGTAAGAGAGTGGTTAAGAACAAGGATCAGAGTGTCAACATGAACATTGTGACACTTGTTGAAACTACCAGGTGCCTTTATCCTTTGAGTATAAAAATGGTTATTGGGACTACTGACACAGGGTCTACAGATAGAGACTGGGGTCAACTTCACGTGCCACATGGAAATCTGGAGAGTTATAGCCTAGGTACGTAAAGGGATGGATCTGAGGTAGAATTTCAGGCCTGTGAGACACATCGGGCTGAATGCCTTCCTGGAAGGTCCTCCGGGGGCTCCGGGGGTGGGAGGTCTTGCACCTCAGAGAATCAGGCCTAGTTAATGTGTGATCTGTGATATGTGATGGAGGTAAGAGCATACATGGCTTGTGCTATGTGTCAGAGATGGGTCACTCTTTCTCTGGTAGGGGAGTGGGATCTGGTTAATGAGTAAATGTATAGTACATGACAGTAGTCAGGCTGCCTTCCACCACCAGACTGCTGAGGGGAGGGATTGTTCTTGCTCTGCTTATTGCCCTCTCTGCTTAGGGACTGGCTGCCTGGAACGCCTGAGTTCTCTAATGGTGCTAACACGAGATTTTGTTTAAAGAGCTGGAGCCATGCACACCTCAGCAGTTCCAGTCAAGGTGCAGTATTGCCTATCATATCACATTGTCTAAGCTCCAGTGTCTCCTGCAAGGGCCTTTGACAAATTATAAGTATTCCCAGGAGACAAACTCTTTGTCTGGCTAGCCCTAGGGTTTCAACCTTTTTCCTTCTCCCTGTGTTATATTGCTGGGGAAATTCCCATGTGCGGTGGGATTGCCGTTTCAATAGTCTGATAGCCAAATGGAAGTGGACTAGTCATGTCTTCATTCCTGCTGGGGGGTTACAGGAACTGTTGTGAATTAGTGTATACAGATGCAGTGTTGAGTAAGTTTGTGAATTCATTCTCTGGGGGTGCTATACATTGCCACACATCTGTTATATCCAACTCACCGGTTACTATTGCAGCTCCAATATGAAATTGGAAAGGTTGAAGGAAAGGATTGCATCTGTTCCATTTCACAGCTTTGTGTCCTGAGCCTGGCATGCCATTGGTGTCCAGTGTAATTTGGCAGTGATTGTTCGTGTAATTCAGAGTGGGGGATAAATCATTAGTTGTGAAGGGCACTCCCGATAGTCTCAGTGCCACATCCTTCCTTTACCAGGTTATTCAGAGCACCAAGGTTGCCCTGTAAATTAACCTCCTATTTACCGGGAAAGATAAGGGGGTAGGGCTCTACAGGGCATCAGTATAAGAGAATCAAAGAACCTAAACTTGATTGTTTTAAGACCAAACCAGGGCTGAGTTCTATGAGCTGACAATGACCATAACCACGACATGGTCAATTAAGACACTGGAGATTTGGAGAGGGAAATCCCACCCCACCCCCACAGGAATCCTTCAGACTGTGTTTCCTAAATCTCCATGTATACTCCCTCAGTCTAGTCTAGAAAGGGCTCATGTGTCTGCCAATTTGAAACATACAGACCACTTGACTTGTTTCCTTGGTCATGAAATTGAGCCTTGGCCATAGTTTCATGTACCCTGACCTTGTCCCACTGCAGACCTCTTTGTCCACCCACCATAATTAAGCAGCTGCAATAGCTTCATAAAGGACCAGTTATTGCCAACACACAGTGAAAGTGTAATCCTATTACCTGTACATAAATGTTGCCACTTAATAGGTAACAGTTCCTATTCTATGATTGAGTGGGCTCTGGATTACGACTGTAGCTGCTGCATTGCTGTAGCCTGTGGTTTTATGGCCCTAATTCTATAATAAACTTTAGTTTTTAATCTTTCTCTTCTTACCCTGCAGCCAGAATCTCCTGGGTGTGGGGGAAGGGGGAAGGCTTCTTGTCCAATGTCTCTAGACCACCTGTCACAGCAAAAAAAATCCCAGCCAAAGCCAAAGAAACACACCTGCTCCTTCATCAAATAAGAAGGTCACCTACCCTGGAGGGAGGAAGCCCAAGCAGCCCAGATGCCCTCCATGTCGGAGGCCCCGGTTCTAAAAGCAGCAAGTTCATTCTGTAAATGTGCCAAGGCAGGGCCAGCTGTTCATGGCCCCAGGAGATGCCCAAGCTAGGGCAGAGGGTGAGTCGGGGATCAGGTAAACCGGTCAGGAGAAAGAGACCTGCTGTTTGCAGGATCTGACCCTAGTTGTAGACATTCCATTAAGCAGGGGTGAAGGGCAACCACAGAGTGCAAGCTCTGCCACTGTCCGAAGTGCTGACTCACGCTTGCAAACCTGTTTTGTCTGTTTCTCCCAACCCCGACTCCAGGATTGTGATGACTTCTGCCCTGTCTTTCTTTGCTTTGCACACACACACACACACACACACACACACATACACACACACACACACACCATTGACACTATAGTGAGTTTTACATGATTGACACAAAATAATGTAATGTTAGCAATTCTATCACATTTCCAACTGTTTCTAGGAAAGTGTTTTCCTCTGGGTGTTTTGGGCGCCCCTCCCCTTAACACGCCACTGCAAATCACATAATCCCTCCGCACAGGGCAGAGGTGAGAAGTGGAAAGGCAATAGCAATAGCAGGCACAGGAGTGAGGAGTTTGGTCCCAGCAGGATGCCTTCCCTCCTGCAGATTTACTATTGCAGGGAGCCACCAAACGACCCTTGTGGAGCAGAGCACATTGTTTGAACACTTCCAATTTTGTAAAGTCACTTAGTGTGAAAAAAAAAATTCTCCCAAGAGGCATATTTGAGATCTAAAGGGCAAAGATAAGAAAAAAGAAACCCCATCCCATCCCCTCTCTCCAGAGAAGGAAAAGGAATTGACTCACCCCAAAAGGGGATCTAGTATTTCACTTGTTACAAGCAAGAAGAGCAGAGAGGCCTGCAGATGGGAAAAGATGGGCAATAATTGCAGGGCAATTTAGGATAACTCAATAAGAAGTGCTTTTAGGCTATTTCTGTTTCTGCTCTTGCACCTGCATTAATTTTGGAATAGAAGAAGGATGGGCTGCCGACTGGAAACTACAATCTCCCACTTGCTATCTGGTGAGTTTGAGCCAGATAATCTCTCTGTTCCTCCACTTGCCTAGCTACAAAACCGGAATGATTATAGCCGTTATGATTGGCCATGGTTCAGATGTTTTGGGCCCTCTAAAAATCCATGTATCTGATGCTTAATTCCCAATGCAATTCAGTTGGGAGGTAGAGCTCTTGGGGAAGTGCTTAGGTCATGAAACCTGAGCTCTCATCAATGAATCGATGCCTCATAAGAGAGCTTGAAGGAGGGAGCGTGTCCTTCTACCTTCTGCTGTGTGGTGATGTTGCCATTCGCACTCCTGATGACACAGTATTTATTTTTTAAATATTTTATTACATTCATTTATTTAATGCATGTGTGCATGCACACACATGCACCTATGTGTGCATATGAAGGTCAGATGGACAACTTTCAGGAGTTGGTTCTCTCCTTCCACCATGTGAATCCTGGGGACTGAATTCAGGTCATCAGGCTTGACAGCAAGAGCCTGTACCAGATGAGCCATCTCAACAGCGCCTGGTATCAAGTACAACAGTATAAGTAGTACAAGATGGCCTTCTGTGCAGGACTCTTGTAAATACTTCATGAAATACAAATATAAAACACCAAATGTGGGGACTGGAGAGGTGGCTCAGTGGTTAAGAGCACTGGCTGCCCTTCCAGAGGACCCTGGTTCAATTCCCAGTACCTACATGGCAGCTCACAACTGTCTCTAACTCAGTTCAGGGAATCTGACACCTTCACACCAAGGCATATAAAATAAAATTAAATAAACTTCAAAAACACCAAATGCATAGTGAAAACTCAATTAACAATGGGTTCCTTCCATCCTTCCTACTGTGCCTTTCTTCAGAGGAACAATTTTTTAAATACCTCCTTAGAAATTTAAGACCACTTGGATTTTGAGTCAACACACTTCCCTGCATTAAAGCCAGAAGTAGGGAAAATGGGACTGTTTCATGCCAGTGTCATGTAAATATGCTTTGATGAGAGAACCGTTTTGACTCCATGGAAGAAAGAACCATCCACATTCATCTCATGGGATGGGGAGGGAAGAGCTTATGAGAAAATACCAGCTTCAGTTCTCCATGGCCCCCTCTGCCATGTGCACATTGGGATTTGGGGGAATGGGTACCACAGTCCTGACTAGTGCAACATCACAATAAGAAGAGAGGGATGGAGTGACTGTCCTCTAGCCCTGGCCCCATTATAGGCACACAGTGTTCTGGCTTGCAGGCAGCATTTGAGTCTTGTATATTGGCTTTTGTGACTAAGCTCTGAACGCGCTTGCCACATGTGTGCCCAAAATATCAAAATACCATGTTGCACACCAACAATATGTGTGCATATTTAAATTTACCAACTTGACAAGTACAATTTAAATTTAAAATTTGGTGACTAGCATACAGAAGAAATATGACTGGAGTTGGGCCAGACCTGAGGTGGGTGGTCGATTCTCACGGGGACCAAAAGGAATGCAGGGGATGGAGTACTGGGTGAGAGGGGAAAAGACTGAGGTCCTGGAGGAAAAGGACTCTTTTTTGTTTGCTAGCTTTTTTTTCAAGACAGTTTTGTAGACCAGGCTCGCCTAGAACTCACAGAGATCCTCCTGCCTCTGCCTCCTGAGTGCTGGAATTAAAGGCATGCGCCACCACCACCCACTGGAAAAGGACTCTTCTAAAGTCATGCTCCTTTACCCAACTAGTTCACCTCCTCTACTGAAGCAGAGGGCAATATCTAACAACCTCAACTCAGAGGACTGGGATGTGTTGTTGATCGTTTGTTTCCAGATTGAGCTTTTCTGCCCCCAGGCGACCAGGAAAGGGTCAAGAGAATATTTTCTTCAAGGCTTCCTTGATATATCTCCCTTCAAACAATTTTGGAAAAGTAAGAGTTCCCATACTGGATGCACAATTGCATGGACATGCACACATGTACAAACATACACCTCTTAACTGGGATCAGTGTGTGGGGTTGTGTGGCACTGGGACCAGAACACCTGCCACCCAAGGCTAAGGACTTCTGGCCTTTCTGGCTCTGAGCTTTATACCTTCCTCCTACAGCACTCCTAACTTCTCTGACTCCTTCACTTTGTCTAAGATAGAGATAGCACCTTCCTTACCAGACTAAGATTGCCCTAAGGGGGACAGCAGGTATCTTGTCAGTTTGGGTCCCCAACTCCACTGGGATCTATACCTTCTTTATCAAGCTCACACTCCCTCCGGCTAGGAGTTAGGTCTCCTCCAGTAGGCACAACTGTATCTTCCTCTTGCTCCATAATGCTCAGCATGACAGCATAGAGGATTGGAGTAATTATTACTATTCTCTGACCAGGAGTCCTTTTGGGAACCCCACACCTTAAAATTAGTTTCTTGCTTTTTATTTTTTAAAGCTATCTATAGATATTTATATACCTCTTGGCTGGCCTGGAACTCCTGACACAGCTCAGGATATATCAATTTGTGGCAATCCTCCTGCCTCTGTCCCCTGAGTGCTTAGATTTTATTTGTATGCCACCCTGGCTGGTATCACCTCTTAATGTACTTTGGAAGCCACTTCCTGTGATTTCATTCTGTACATTGGTATGTAGAGATAGACACAGGGGGTCCTCTGGGACAAAATCACATTGATCCCCACATTGAAGCTCAGAGTTCCAACCTCCTGATTAGGATGGAACCTGGCAGAGAAGAAAGTACCTAGGAGTCAGAGAGGACAGCTGTCCCTGTCCTGGTGTGGCTGCATTCATGCTCAAGTCACTTAAACTCTCAGGTCATGTTTGTTTCCTTGGTGTTGAAAATAGGAATGAGTATGGATGATGTTGAGAACGGAATGAGATGCCATGTGTGAACATGCTTCTTACACAAGAGCTCACCACAGGTCTGCATACCCTTTATTCCAGCTTGCACCTCCTCTGCCCGAGATCCCTTCCCCCCACCCCAACCCGGGCACCCCTGTCCTTGTTTTTCCTGTCACACCCACCTGCCCAAGTTTCTCCTCCCCTGAGTGGAAGAAGGTAGGTTGTTGATGGCAAAGGTTCTCAAGGCTGGTGTGAAATCCCAGCCGCCCTGCTTTGCTCTGTGTTTGTCCTTTCACTGTCTGGGTCTCCAAAGGGTCTCCAAGTCCTCGTCAACCAGACAGAAGCAGAAACAGGGCAGGGGTGGGAGGAAACAGGAGAGGTCAGTGCGAGCCGGTCTCTTTGTTCTTGGAAAACGAGTGCAATTTCCATTCCTTTCCACAGGAAGCTGCGTCCAGCTGTTGAGAGTATGACGGCTGGCTGCCGAGGTGTTGCCTTGGTGAGTAATGGCCCTGGCAATGGCTTTGCCCTCAGCTTGTACCTTGTGTCCCAAAGTTGAACTTGGGGCCAGTGAGTCAGAGTGAGCTGCAACTTCAGTTCAATCCTGAATCCACACTGGTACCCTGCTTTATACCCGCTCTCCAGAGAGCTGAGGAACTGTCAAGCATCCTTTGATTCACTGCCCCAGAGAAAGGGCAAAGCCCAGAGGGAAGGTGCTGGCTCCACAGAGGCTATGGGCTCCTGACACTTGCCAGGCCCAGCAATTAACCTCCTTTTGCCCCCCCCCCAACTCCCTTATCTACAAAGGAAAGACTTCAAGGTCAGACAACTACACTGAGAAGACTACCTATGGTGTGTGTGGCCTTGTGCAAACAAACAACCCAGCCTCAGTGTTACCATTTGTAAAAAAAAAAAAAAAAAAAAAAAAAAAAAAAAAACCTCTAATAGTCTAATAGCAGCGGTATGCCTGAGTGGTGGGTCAAGATATCAAAAGTGTCACTGGAACATAATGTAATGGGTGCATAGTATGTGCCATTCTCTCTCTACCCAGGCAAAGGCCTTGTCAAGGCTTCTTCATTCTCTTTTCTGAAAGATCTCTAGAGGAAAGGAATGCCCACAAACTGGAAAATCACATTTGCTACTTGGAGGAACATGGGGGTCCCCCCAGGACTAGGCGCCCAAGACATAGTAGGAGACGCTTCATCTGGATCAAATATTGACCTTGACTGTGTCATAAGATCAAAGCAGACACAAGGAGAATAGGCTGCCTCTTGAATCTTTCCTGGCCCCTGAGTACCAGGCCCCTAAAAGGGACCACTGAGTGCCCCAGCTCTCAGAGAAAGTCCTTGGAGAAAAGGTGTGCATTTGGACGTGACTGAGAAAAGCACAGACGTCCCTGGGGCGTGACGGGCCTTCCAACCCTCTCCCTGACCACATCCACACAGATACGTGCAAGCATGCTCAGAGGTACCCTGAACTACAAACAGACCCAACACCTGTCTCTGGGGCTGCCTACAAGGAAGTGAGTGGGTGTCAGGCAGGCCTCCTTCTCCTGTCCCTGCTTCCTCGAGATGCTTAGTCTCCTGAACCTTGTCCCATCCAGGGAGGGAGAGGCATGTGTAGACCAGGTCCCAGCCACCAAGCTCTCTGCACATGATAACCTCTAAGGGCTCAGAGGAGTAAGATGGCCCATCAAGACCAGAAGTAGTGGGTGTGGAACTCAAACCACACCTTCTGATTTCCACACTCAGGCTCTCAGCTGCCTGCAGATTCATGTGCATGTGGGCCTGAGGGTTTCCTGGTATCAGGCAATATTATGAGGAGCCCTTTTGGCATCTGTAGAAGAAGGAATCCATTACCCCCTGTATTAGAATGAGGAAACTGAGGGACAGGAAGATAAACAACTTCTCCAAGAACACATCATTAGATCTTATTGTGACTCTGAGGAGGATTAGAATCTTCAAAGCACACTCTCACAAACACATACTTGTACATGAACACACTCACACATGTAAACTATATGCACACACATACACATTCACATATATGCACTCTAGTATGTACTCACATACAGACTCACACAGGCACACACATATGCACACATTCATATATGCACACATATGCACACTCACACACACATACACGTGCACACTCTAACATTCACACATGTATACCATATGCACATACCAGTGGATACATACATACACAAATATGTACATATATACATACATACACTTGTACAATACATACCCATACATATGCACACTCACACATAGGCACACTTGCATGTGCACACATTCATGTATTTATACATATAGACATATGACATACAAAACACACATATCAACATACCTTCTGTTACATATGAAATGCATGTGCATACCATACATGCACATTCATCTGAACATACTTGCTCATGCATGCTCAGTTACATACACATACCCTAATAACACACATACTAGCTCATGTATACACATACACTAACACACACACAGATACACACAGATCTGAGAGCATGCATAGCTGCCCTGGAATCACACTGGCGATGCCCACCACAGAGACCAGAGTTGGCTTAGGCCCTGGCTGGCACCTTCATAGGAAATGACAGAAATACTTCCCTCCAATTCTTTTCCTATCCTCCCCTCCCCCTGCTTCCCCAGTGGCCTGGGGTGGCACTGCAGAGCCATCCTGGAGGTAGGGAAACAAGAACAGGATGAAATATATGTAACATCTTATTAGTAAAGGACATCAGAGCCTCTAATTAAAATTTGCCTAATGACCCAACTTCTCTGTCATTTTTCCTCTCGGAAACATTAATTTAAGGTGACAGGTACTTAGGCAAGGGAAAATTAATTTTTCCTTTAAAAAAATTAAAGGGGAAAAGAGCGGACTGCTCCCTTATTTATTTGTCTTTAAATTTTTTTGTATTTATTTTTCAAGTTCTCTCCAACTCTCAAAACACCCAACCCTGGAGAAAAGGTGTGAGAGAGAAAGGCAGAGGAAGGGACAGTGTTAGGGGCTTGGTGGTCCAGGCTTGCCCAAGGAGGGAGCTGCTGACCCCTGGGTGGGGCTGTGTGCAGCTGCTTTACTGCCTTGCCTGCACTGCTCACCGGGAACAAGTAGGGTGGCCTGCTGGCTGCCACCTCGGGGATTCCAGGAACCTCGTGGCACCCAGGCTGTTTGACTTGGCTGAGCTGGCAGCGTCTGTTTTCCCATGAGCAGATGGTGGGTTCCTCTCTGACACCAGGCTGCAGCCTAGCTTCTGCCTGGGCATTCTTCCCCAGGCAGCCGGCTGAAGCCTTGCAAGCTCATCTACAGGAACCACCTGTGAAGGAAGGGTTGCAGCAGGGTCTGGGTTCATATCGTGGCCCCTGGACCCATCCTCTGGCCCTCCTGGTAAGGAGACAGGCACATGGACAGGAAGCTAGCCCACTCTGTGTCTAAAGAAGGTAGAAATGTTTGTTCTAAGTTCTCGTCTGTTGCTGGAGTAAGACATTCTCATCAGAAGCAGTTTGGGGGAGGAAGGAATTTGTTTCAGTTTACAGGTTACTAAGGGTCCATTACTAAGGAAAGTCAGGACAGAAACTCATGCAGGAACTTGAAGCAGAAAACATGGAGGAAGGCTGTCTTCTGGCTCCTGCTCCTGCTTTGCTAGCTTTCTTACACGGCCCAGAACCACCTGCCCAAGGATTGATGCCACCCAGAGTGGGCTGGGCCCTCTGCTATCAATTAACAATCACAACAGTCCCCCACAGACTTTCTCACAAGCCACTCTAGTCTCTAGTCTGGGAAATCCCTCCAGTGAATCTGGGCTGTTGTAGGTTGACGGTTACAGCTAACTAGACCACTAATGTCACCTTATCTGCTCCTCCCATTTTTTTTTTTTTTTTTATCTCCAATAGTCCTTTCCTCAGCTGCCTCAGACTCCCTTCCTCCACTCACCCTTTCCAGAGAGCTCCCACCACCCCATCCTTCCCCACATTTTCAAGCCCCACTCAGCAGCTCTCGGGTCTCACATCAGTCCATTCTGCCCTAATCTCCCAAGCTGTCTTTATACTGCAAAAAGTTAGTTTTGAGCTGGAGTCCCTAGTAGACAGGGAGAAAGGGGAAAGGGGCAGGGGAGGGAAGGGGAATCCTCCTTTCTAAAACTCTCTCTCTCTCTCTCTCTCTCTCTCTCCCCTCTCTCCCTTCCCCTCCTATCCCTCCCCCCTCATTTATATTCACACTCTCCTCCATCACCCTCCAGTCATGGCCCATGCTGGGAATTCATCTTTCTGTGTTCCCCGGGGAGCCAAGGCTAGCCCTTCTAACAATCAAACCAAGGCCTCTAACCCAGGAACTTAACTCCCTGCCAAGCAGTAAGGCGCAAGAGGAGGGAACAGTTTATCCTTGAGGACTCATTTCTATACCTAGAGGCCCAAGCTAACTGTGTGTGTGTGTGTGTGTGTGTGTGTGTGTGTGTGTGTGTGTGTGAGTGAGTGTTGGGGGGTGAGGTGTGCAAAGGCTGCTACAGGATAGAAGCCCGAAGACTCTTCACCTACATCAGCCTTTCCCACACAACAGGCTATGTGGGTCTCTGCCAGGCCACCAGGCTACAGTACCCACTGCATGAGGGCTGAAGGTGGGAGAAGGAAAATGAGAACCAGAACTGAAGTGTTGCAGTCTACCCCTACCTTCCTTCCTGCAAGATCCTAAACATGTCATATGGCTGGCTTCCAGAGCCAACGGTGATGATCTTCTGTCCCAAGAGGGTCCATGGGAGGAACCCAAGAGCCCTGGACAGAGCCACTCTTTGGAAAGTAACAGAGGACCCTCTTCCAGCTGCCTGCCACCCCACTCCCCTCTGGCTCTGGAGAGCCTGGGTGCCTCTAATGCAGGGTGTTCTGAAGATGCCGGCTCATCTTGGTTTGCATACATTTGCATATTGTGTTCGAGAATGTGAGATTGGCAAATGCAACTCCTGCAGCAATTGTCTCCCTGGTTGTTCTGGACTTGGCACTCACCTCAATCATGGCAGGGAACGAAGCCACCGAGACCCTGGTCTTCCATTCCCACTGGGGTTAAGGGGCTATGAGATGGACAGAACCGGTCCTGTAGCAACAATAAGTTACACTTGGTTGGCTCCTTTGTGAATATACAGGACAAAACTTGGTGTTGGAGAGGGTAGCCTATGGCCACACACTACCCAGGTCCAAATCCCATCTCTGCCCTGTTCAGTTCTGTGACCTTGGGCAAGCTCCTCAACTTCTCTGTTTTGAAGTGCCTTTGTGAGTCCAGTGGGAATAATACTAACACCCACCCAGGGTTAGTGAGAGGATAGAATGAATTAGCACGTTAGATCTGTGCCCAGCAAGTGGGACGTGCTTGGTAAGTAAGTGTTGACTAGCGTTGCTATTTTTATCACCACCATCATTATCATTATGTGATATTAAATGCCCACAGGAGCAGCAACTAGGGACCTCATTTTTATTCACATCCTTGTCTTCATCCACTCTGTGTGGCTTTGGAAACAATGCCCCAACCTCTGTAGACTTTGTATTCCAGAGGGGGCTGGCCCAGGGGTCCTTTAAGCTGAGACAAATGGATTGGGCTGAGTAGGATTTTAGTGTGCTTCAAAGGCTGCCTGAAAGCAGACTTTGAGACCTATTGTCATATGTAAAACACATGCAAATTTCTCTCTCTCTCTCTCTCTCTCTCTCTCTCTCTCTCTGTCTGTCTGTCGTGCACGTGCATGCGCGCGCACACGCTCCAATATTTAAGAAGGGCCCTTCTTGAAATCTACCTTCTGGCAATTGTCAGAAGGGCACTTGTCTGCCTCAGCTCCCTCACCCAGTTTCCTTAGGGAACCAGAGGTACAAGAGTAGAGAGCTCAGTCTTCCTATTCCCAGAGGCTTCTCGCCCCACCCCAACCACTACTTACCTTTAGGGACCTTTACTGCAGGTCTAGAAATCCAAGGAGGCAGACCTAGCACTCATTCAGCCCTTAGCCCATCTCATCACGTCTCTCCCTTCCTGTGCTGAAGGGCCCTCAGGGTTCCCATTGAACACATGGAAAAACTGAGGTACAGCATGAAGCAACTTGTGAGCCAAATCCAAGAGATGCATTAAGTCAGCTCCCTTCCTGAGAATTGCCATGCCCTAGGAAGCCAGAACAGAGAACTAAAGAAGGATGCAGAGGACCATGGGGGTTCCTCTCCTGTACCTGAGGCTTAGCTCGATATAAGCAGCATGGCCGTACTAATGGCCAGTGGGCTGCCTCTAACCATTGACACCTGAAAGAGTGGACAGAAGTTCCTAGGAAGAAGCTGTCCTTACCAACACTGACTGGCCCGAAACTAACTACAGTGTGTCTCGAGTGGTCTTTAGTCCCTTCATAGCCACTACTGTCCACCTCTGTGTGTGACCTATTGGCCTTTTGACTCTGAGGTAAACCCTTTGAAATGCTTGGGTAGATCCCAAGCTTGAACCAGACCAAAGCTAAGAATGTCATCACAGTGGGTGTCTGGGGCTTATGATAATTGTTCTGCTCTGCTTTAGCCCACCTGCCTGATGTCCCTGCCAGCATGTTTGGAAAGTTACGTTTGATGACTTTCTTTATTCTGTTACTATGGAAACTTCATGAAAGGGCTGAGAAATGGTCCAACGTTCAAGAGCACACACTGTTCTCGAAGTGGACCCCAGTTTAGTTCCCAGCAACCACTTTGCTGGTTTACAACCACCTGTGGCTCCAGCCACAGCCACATTAGGTTGATTAAGAGGCACATTCCAGAAAGAAGAGGATGTATTTCATTCTCTACCTCCTTTTCCTCTCCAAGGTCCCTCTCCCAATCTCTGTCATCCCCTACCCTGACCCACCCAGGCCCTGCCACCCACAGTTCAGCCCCCCAGACTCTAAAGGACAAGACATTGCTGTGTTGCAGCAGGGATGGGCCAGGCTGACATCAGAGGGAAATGAAGCCTCTTCAGGGGTCATGGGGTTCACTCCTTCCTGCTGCCATTTCCTGGAGTTATCTGTCCCACTTTTTCATAGGTGACAAAAACTCAAGGAGTTTTGCCCAAAGTCCCCTAGCTAGGGTCAAAAGCTGAGCATTCTGGAAGCATGCCTCCACCCTCTCCTGTTCTGAAAAGTCCTCCCATTGCACCACTGAGCGTGAAGCCCACCCCAACTTCAAATCAGAAACCAGGCACCTTCGTGAAGCCAGTTGCATAGAGCCTTGAGCCCTCTCACAGCCTCTGGGCCAGGGCAGGGTGTGGAGCTACACTAGCACCCTTCCTTAGCCAATGGATTTGCAAATGGCTTTGGAAATCACTTTATTTTCCTAAATAGTTAATTTAATAGATGAGGAAAACTGAAGACCAGAGAGAGCAGATGATTGGTCCAAGGCTGCACAGCAAATGCACCAAGACTGAGCTGAGCTCAAGCTTGCCACCTGTAGGTGAACTCAAAGAGGGCAGCCAGGACTTCTCTGTTGTCAGGCCAACCCCCAACCCTACATCCATTTTCCACAAAGTAATTCTTGTGGAAAAGCTAGGATGGCACTCTGTAGAAAAGGAATGGCCTGGTGAGGCAATGATGACCTGCCCCTCCTGGGCCTGCATTGATGTACCATGTGGAGAGCTCTCTGCTGTCTCTGTGCTACACCAGGTCCATCTACAGTGGGCATGTGCAGAGGTGAGGATGGAAGCAGGCTAGATGTGAGATATGGCTGGCCAGCAGCCTATGAGACAGACCCCCAACCATCCCCAAAGCCTGGTGTGTGTTCACCAGCACTGTACTCCTTCCTGGGGTAAGACCTGGGGATTAGACTGTGCAGCAGGCATTCTTGGCAAGGAGCCCTGGGCTGCAGGAAGCCATTGTCACTGATAATCTGTCACACCTTCCTCCTGACTCTGTCCCCCCTGGATGCAAACACATTAGAACCCAGAGACCCTAGCATGATGACTGACCCACTTTGAGATTCCCCCAAGACTTTCGTGTTTTGAAACTATAATAAAAACCCCACAGTGGAAAACTCTTCCGTTTCGAACAAGCCTAGAATGGGTCCTGGACTGAGAGCATCAGCCATGCCCTCCAGCCTCCTGCCTCCCCCACCTACCATCCACAACCTCCACAGTGCTTTTAAGTTACAGTTGGCTCTGCAGTTTCATTGAGTGAAACCAAAGCTGTTGCCTTCCACCCTGCCATTCCAAGATTAAAGAGTCAGAAGAGAAATAATGGAGGTCTTCAAATTGAAGGGCTACAGTCATGATGACAGGGCTGTAAACACAGCACACCTCCTCCTGTTAAGCACACCCCACCCTGTGGTGTGGTGGGTTGGGTACAGAGGTCTCCCAGGTTGAGGTAAATGAGTGACCTGCAGCTCTGTCTGCCTGTGAGCTCAGGTGCCCATCACTCTCAACAGTGAGCTGGGCGGAGCTGGAAGACTCTGTACCCTTCTGGGGACCAACAGCATTAGCTCCAGCTGTATAATACCAATGGCCTCGTAATTTATATAGTGGCTTTCATGACTTCCCTTCTCCAAAGGCTTGTTCAATAAATTTCCATTTTATGAATTCCAAAGTGCTTTGTGGATCTCAGAGCTCCACCTGGCTCTGACTCCAATAGAGAAAGGACAGAGGGGGCAGGGAGGAGGGGAGGGAGGTCTTCCAGGTCCCCACAAGCTGGGTCTGGGTAGCTTGCTGGTGTAGGGTTAGAGAAAGGCTGCAGGCTTAGAGGGGACAGCCTGGGTTCCAGTTCTGGGCCTGCCCTGCTTCCTGGCTCTGAAGGCTGGCACTCAGCTTCAGCTTCTGTAAATGTGGGAGGGATGTGATCTCCCTCAAGGACTCTGGTGAGAAAAAGATGTGCTGATAGGAATGTAAGGCCAGCTCCATGCAGGCTGAGAAAACACGATTTTCTCCTTGATCATCACAGATGCTGACCGTGTCAGTTACCTCCTCCAGAAGCCCCTCTGGGTTGGCACTCCACCTCAGACCTCTTCTTTTGTTCATAAAACTCCATTTAGCAGTAGAAGATACTTTAATACTCACTGATATGATGCTGGAAAATCCCCAGGATATGTTGTCAAGTTTTAAAAGAGCAAGATGCATTTTGAAATAGCTAAGAGAATAAATTTCAAATGTCTCTCTGCAGAAATGATGGGCGAGGGAGGTGATGGATATGTTAATTAGCTTTATTTAATCACCCCATATTGGATGCATATATCAAAACGTCACATTGAACTCTATAAATGCACATGATTGTAATTTATCAATTAAAAATAATTTTAATAAAGAAAAATCAAGATGTAAGCCTAGTTGAAAACTGAATTCTAATTTAATATATTTGATATGTTTGAATATATATAGAGAGATCCATATAAACAGAGAAAATCAGTATGTGGATGTCATGCTCCTAACTGATTTCACCTTGGAGGGAAGGGCTCAGTGCTAGAGATTAACAATTTTAATTTATTTTGTATAATTTAACATAATGGGATTGAGAATGATTACTGTGTGACACTGTTCCTAAGGAGTAGGAATATCTACTCATCAGAGACAGGCAATCAATAATAAACCAAAGTAAAGATAACATCAAAGTCCAAATTGGCAAACCAGTGAGTTTTATTGGGGTTAATTACAGGAGTGTGGATGAGGGGTTACTTACCAAAACAGAAATGACTCAAAGACAGCTGTGTCATCAGAGCCCATTCCAGCATGAGTGATAGCTGGGACCCTGGAAGACACTGCACAATCTACAGGCAGCTCAACAGATCTTTTCTAAGCCACCTTAGGTGATCTCTGCCTCTTCCAGGCAGCTTGGCTGAACTGAACCCCTTCTAGGCAGCTCTGCTCCTATGAGACTATCTCTAAGCAGTGCTTCCTACTTATATGAGCTCAGGGAGGAGGAGCTTAGTGCTTCTTGTCAGTTTCAGGGACTTCCTGAGGCTTCTGAGTTGTTTGCTTCCTAAGTCTTGCTGAGCTCCTTATAGGACAGAATGTATCAACTGGAAGGAAGTGTTGTACAACAGTCATTTTTACTTTTGGAGTGAATATTTCTTATATATTTTCAAATTTATGGAAAGAGGGTTGAGGAAGTGACCCCATTTGGCAAAATGCTCACATAGTATGCAAAAGGCACAGAAAATAGGCATGGTGGCACACGCCTGTTATCTGGGACTTGGAAAGTGGGGGAAGGGGGATCAGAAGTTTAAGGTCATCCTTAGCCACATAAGTTTGAGGTCAGCCTGAGCTAACATGAGATCCTGTCTTTAAAAAACAAAAGAAAAAAAGGCATCTTGTTTCCCTCATTCTTTCTGAGACATTCCAGCAAGAATTTAGAAGACAAATTTTAAATACTAAGAACACTAATGCCAGAAATTTTTAAGGAATTTTTAAATTTGCTTTTATTTTTTATTTTTTACATTTAGAACCAGGCTCTAGGTTCTGTCCCCTCCCTCTATCTAGCCTCTATCCTCTGTCTTTCTACATCTGCTAGAGAACTAAGCCTGTCCTCCCTACCAAGAGCCTGGTGAGATGCACTTCTAAACACTAGCAAAGGATGCTGCCTAGGAAACAGGTTGTCTAGAAACAGAGCTGAGAATGGGTAGTATCTAGCCAGAGATGACCCTTTCTGTCTCTTACCACCAGAAAAGACCGCCACTATAGGGTGGTGAGGTCTAACAAAGCCTGGCCTCAGTTTCTCCTTATGTGTGTATGTGGCATACTGATGAGTCCTCCGAATCTTTCTGACATGGCACACAGAGTCTAACAATTGATGTGCTAGATGCAGAAGAAAGAACCAGAAGCCAGTAAAACATTCTGCAAAGGTCACTTTTGTTTATGGATAAACTGTCATGAGTGAAACTCTCAGAGGTAAACTCCCTCTGCCTTAGTTTCCCCTCTATATAAAAGAGTAATAAAGGAAGTAATACATCCCCTGGTAATTATGCCACACAAAGCCAATTCTGCTTAGACGGTGTAAACACTTTGTGTTTGTCAGCATCAATATCAAAATGTCTGGTACAGAGTAAACACCCAACAACTTTTTATTGCAACACATTCCAGACAACCTTACCCCTCACTTACTCATCCATTCGTTAAGCATCTATACTCAGCTAAACTTGGTTTCATGACCTGGTAATGCAAACAAATAACAACAACAAAAAAGTTCTTCCTAAACTGTATGAGACTCTCAGTCTAGGTAGGAAAAGTCCTGGAAGGTCTCAAAAAAAAAAAAAAAAAACCCAAAAGGGTCAGCTGGAGAGAGCAGGGAGGCTAAGGAGTGGCCTGAAGGGCATTTGGCCATGTGGAAGCCCAGGGAGAGAACTGGACACAGTCTGCTCTCTTCCTGCCCTCTCTTCCAAGTTTATGCACTGTTGTTAGTCTTTCTACCCCCTACCTTGTACAGGACAGAGCATGAGCTGAAGGAGTAGCCACACCCTGAGGTAGGATCTATGCCACTGTAGCACCTCATGTCTCTCTGTGGTCCCTATAGTTGTCCCCAAAGGGAACTCCAGTCAACCCAAGCTAGTGACAGACACTGTTGCTAGAATAAGCGCTGAGCCTACCAAGAGAATGGTAGCACCAAGGACAGTGCCCACAGAGCGCTGTGTAGGCCAGTCTACCTTGGATTCTGGGAGAAGCTGGGATGTGGAGGAGAACTTGGAGATACTGTGCTGCCTCTTGGAGACCAACTAACAGCTAAGGACTTTGCTAGGAGGGCATTAGTCATTTCCTCATTTCCCGTGTGTGTGTGTGTGTGTGTGTGTGTGTGTGTGTGTGTGTGTGTGTGTAAAGGAAACCTTAGATGTCATTCTCCAGGAGCCATCAACCTTGTTTTAGGAGACAGAATCTTTTACTACTTGCCTGAGCTCACCTAATAGGATAGACTGGCCAGCCAATAGGGCTCCTGGATCTGCCTGTTTCTCCCTCCCAGAACTCATGTTATAAGCATGCTTGGCTTTTTTACAGGAGTTCTGGGGATTCAAACTCATGCGACAAGTGTTTTAACCACAGAGCTAGTTCTCCACAACCACCTCCATGTACCAGCAGCCTTCTTTGGAGACCTAGAAAACCCTGAGCTTCTCCATAAATCGGAGCTGCCGTGCATAGGAAAGGGGTAAGCAGAGCGTCTGTTGGTCCAGAGCATCTTGTACTCTAGATTGCACAGGCCAGTAAGAGTCTAATGAGGCTTCAAGGAGCAGCACAAGTGACTTGAGCAAGATCGAATAAGAATCAAAGAGCAGCCAAAGACCCAAGGCAGCTTAGAAGAACCAGTGCCCACCCCCCAGCTTTGTGAAGAACACACAGCTGTGTCTGCAGCCTGAGCTGCCTCTCTCACCCCAGCCCCCCTCCACCACCTGAAGCCAATCTGCCCCATGCCTGCTCATTTCCTTTCAAAATGATTCTTTCTTTTAACCTGACCTTGAGCTCTGCTTGGCTACAGGAATAAAGGTAGGGTTCTAAATAGCTAAATAGCAGGAGAGAGAGAAGGGTGAGATTCAGTATGTGTGGGGAGCTTCCCCATGTGGAAGCATAAGAAAGACTCAGTCACATCTGACTCCCCACAGCCTCCTGGATTCTCTCATTTTTTTTTTTCAGCAGGGCTCAAAATAGAAAGGATTTGGAATAAAGTCCTAGAAGGGGTCACCACTCAGCTAGGATAGTAAAGAAAGACAAGGACTGGAGTGTTAGAGACACAGGAACCTCCAGCTTATAAGACGGTGGGGGGGGGGATGGACAAGCCTCCTCATAGGAGTCAGCTCGAGTGCTGCTGAGTGTCCAGCTTGTTCACATCCTGCCTGCAGAGAGAAGGAAGTCTGTCTCCTTCTCCTTCCACTAGACTGAGGTCCTGAATGGAAGAAATGGAATCTGGCTATTTTCTCTTGTTTGTTTTCTTTGTACCCTCAGCATCAGGTACAAAGACCTCCCATCCAGGTTCAACCAACACATCTCCAATGCTGAAGAGACTCACTGAACACCTGTTCTGTGCCAGGCTCTGGGCTGCAGAGTTCATGAGCTTCACCTTGTTCCCTCTCTGCCCTACTGTGCTCAGACAGCTGTGGTGTCTCTTGGGGATGATGTGGACACTGAAGTTCAGAGAGTTTCATTTTCTCTCCCATAGTCACAGAAGCCATGGGTGGCAGAGCTGGGACTCCTACTCTGGGCAGCATGACCCTGAAGCCTGTATTCTCCTCCCCTGCCTCCAGACATGGAGAGGCATGGGGGCCCACAGACCCCATGAAGCAACCAACCCTAGACTTCATCCCCCTGCAGGCACTGTGTACACCTGTGGAGACCGCCTGGTTGTTCCAATCTGGTTCCTGGAATAAGGCTCTGAGTCAATGTCAGATCCCTAGACTTTGTACACAGATATTTACAAGGAAATGGAATTCTCCTAAAATTCTCCTAAGATTGTTTCCCCAAAACTGACCTTAAGGTTTGCTTCTAAAGGGCACCATATCTGGGCTACCTACCGGTAGCTAGAGTACAGCAGTAGAAAGGGATTCCTGGGAGGGCTGGAACAGTTCAGGGACCCTAGTAAGGCCCATTAGGGAAAAGGCAAAAGCAAGGAGGAGCCATCATTTCCTGTGTTCTTTCACACTACAGATGGCTTTTAACCCCCAAAATGAAGGCACCGGCCCCATGATAGATGCAAATACCCTAAAAGTAGCAGGTCAGGGTCTGAACCCAGGTTGTCTGACCCTAATCTATGTTCTCTGTGCCACAGCTCACAGCCTGAGGGAAACATGTCCCTGTGGGAAGTGGCAACAGTTCCATGCTCTCGGCCTCATACCTTTCTGTCCACACTGGGGAAGCAGGCATGGCCTCTTGCAATTTTTTTAGCAGACTGGATCCCTGGAAATGGCTGCTAGATACAATCATGTGCCCACCAATTCCAGGACACCCCTATCTCAATAAGAAGTTTGTCTCTGGGAGTCAAACATTACTGTGCTCCATCATCCCAAGGACCCCAGGGAAAAGCCCAGGACATTTGTATCGGGGACTCTCTCTGCCAACCCTCCCTGTATGTGGCAGGTAAGAACACAATCCAGTGAACCAGCCCATGGAAGGCTGAGATGCAGGCATGCATCCGAACCTACCATCTCTCTCTCTAAAGAGTTCCTCCCCATAGACTCTAGACCATTAAAGAGGTTCAGTTCCTTGATTCAGTGCCAATTATGGAAGTGGGGGAAGCAGGAACAAGTAAGTGAACATGTCCTGGGTCCCATGTGTATTATTTCTCAGGCTCTGCATATCCTAAAATGATGCTATGGCTACAGTTCAGAGAGCAATTGGACTCAGCCCCATGGTAAGGAGCATCTCACATGCAGGCACTCCACACATCATTTCACGGAACCTCTGCTAAATGAAGTAGTCATGTAGTCATTGTCCTGTCACAGCCTGTGAGCAGCATAGCCAGAATCTGAATGTGCCAGTGCCCCTGATGCCCCTATTGTTGCTGGTACTTTTTTGCCGACTTGATGCCAACCTAGACATATGTGGTAAGAGGCAATCTCAATTGAGGAATGCCTCCATCTGATTGTCCTGTGAGCATGTCTGTAGGGCATTTTCCTGATTG
Source organism: Phodopus roborovskii (assembly GCF_943737965.1). Taxonomy (NCBI): domain Eukaryota; kingdom Metazoa; phylum Chordata; class Mammalia; order Rodentia; family Cricetidae; genus Phodopus; species Phodopus roborovskii. The sequence continues at coordinate 469,685 of NW_026126407.1, read as the reverse complement.
CAAATTGACACAGCAGAGTGTACCCACTGTGGATAGTGCTATCCCTGGGCAAGTAAGCCTGGGCTGTGCAAAAAAAAAAAAAAAAAAAGCAACTGAGCAAGCCAAGGGAAGCGAGCCTGTAAGCCACGTTCTTTCATAGTTTCTGCTAAAGATCTTGCCTCCATGTTCCTACTTTGCGCTCCTACCCCAGCTTCCCTTTCCTCCAAAGTTGCTTTTGCTCCCACCAATAGGAAAACAAACAAGGACACCTCCCTGGTAACCAGGGACCCCCACCTCCCCAGCAGGTTGAGCATTGATGAGGCCTGACTCTGCAAACCAGGTGCCTGGGAACCAGGAGCAGGCTGCTGGGAGCAGACTGGAGAGGGAGCTGTCAGCTTCCACCTGCGTGGGCTTGATGCTTGTGCAGGCTTCCGCTCCCATTCAGGGGTGATTGAAGGCACCGGAGGGGAACCGTGCGTCTTCCGGGATTATGCCGATTATTTGCTGGATAATGACTCTGTCTATTCTTAAACAGAGGCTGGTGCGGATGCTCCCTCCTACCACAACCTCGGTGCTCCAGGGAGGCCTGCTTTCCACTAGTGCCCTTCCCAGTCAAGTCACTGGAAACTTCTACTTAGGCCTAGCTGGTGCACACAGCTGGTGGGCAAGGGCTCAGCCTCCTGCCAGCACAGCTGGAATTCACAGGCTGCCCTGGGTGGATGAGCTGCCTGGGGAGCTTTTAGCTAATGGGGGCCTATCATGCTGCATCAACTGTTAGGCAGGTAGAACTCAAGTTGACCCTGTAATGGGAAGGACAAAGGAGGTGAAGGGTCCAAGCCCATTCAAGCTCAGCACACCATGCTGTGCCTCTCAGAGGCCTCACTGCCCAACCCTGGCCAAATGCATGTATGTCCCTGTCACTGAGTCATCTTGTAGGTTAGCCTGGTCCTACTCTTCAAACCCCAGAAGAGCTAGGAAGCCCCTTCTGCTTGTTATGTCTATTCAGCCAAGTCATGCTGTCTGTTCTTGGGGCCAAAGATGTTATGCTGTAGTAAAAGTCTATTCTCCATCTCAAGGGAGAGGCCTCAGATCTGAGGCTTGGACTCCAACTCTGTGTGTGTGTGTGTGTTCTTTGTCCCCCAATGTCATGCTTCTCTGTTCTCAACAGTCTGATTCTCTAAGTTCAGGCCTTCCTCTTAACAGACCCTGGATACCAGGCTCTATGAGTTGAGCCCTTTACTATCCTTCCTGGAAATATTGAGGCTACCAACAGAGAGAGTTGGGGAGGATGTGTACAGGTACCCAGACTTGGCCCTCAAATGAGCCACCTTCATCCCAGAGAGTTCAGAACAGGCTGGGTGAGCATGGAGGCAAGCCTACATGTTCTCAGTCTAAGCAGGCAGAGAGATGAATCCCACTGCTGCCCTCATTATTCATTCTCTTCCATATAGCTTTCCCAAAGATAGGACCAAAGATGGGGACCTCTCCCCTTAGAGGCCCAAAAGAAGCAGCAAAGGAATGACCTCAGGCTAAGGGCTTTGGGGAGACACATCAAAACTAGAAAGAAGGGGCCAAAGTGGTTTTCTGCTCCCTTGCAAATTCTCTAGTTATAAGGATTTTGGGGACCAATGGGTTCTACTGGGAAAGTAGATTAGATTCAGCAACATGGGCTATGTTTGCACAGCCACAGTGCTGTTGGTGCAAGGAATACTGAAGACATTTATCCTTTCCTCATGTGAGATTGAGAGAGCATCATTTGCCTGTATTAAGAATAAAGACCCCAAGGGATGACTTTGGAGGTGGATTGTGAGGGAAGGATGCTGATGGAGTCAGGGAAGCTGAGCTACTCTGGAAAGCCTTTGGGAGATGCAGACTCTGGCTTTGCATAAAGGGCTGGGTTTGATAAATCCAGCTTGGAACTCTACTGGGGCTTTCCACATCTCTTCTATGAGGAAGAGTCTTCAGGAAGCTTTCCCACAGCTTGACTTGAGCATGATGGAAAGCTGAAGGAGTGGAACATCAGCTCAAGCCCTAGGGGCCTCTGGGAGCAAGGTCTCCAAAGACTAAGTAAGTTGCTGGAGGGTGCACAAGTCAACTTCTTCCCAGGTAAGTTTCCCTGGCTTCAAAGAGACGAGGCTTAAACAGACTTGGGCACCAAAAGCAGACATCAAAAGCCTCTTGCCCACTGCCAGCCAGATGAGATGCACTAAGTGTAAATGAAGTTGAAATGTGCAATTCAATTTCCCTTGAAATGTACCTGTCAGCCTGAAAGGAAAAGATTAGAGAGCAAAGCATCCTTCTGGTCTACCTACTGCTCCTGTGTCCTCCTCCCAGCACACAGTCAATGCTCCCCAGCCCTTCCCTGTCTACTGAAAGTGCTTTATCCTTGGTCTAGCTGCCTGCCCAGGAACTCAGGCGAGAAGGAAGGAGTCTTACCCTGGAAGGTGGAGGGACAAAAAGATAAGTCATAGCTTAACTGTTGAAAGCACACTAAGAGGAGCTGGGAAGAAAGCTCAGCCCTGTAAGCATGAGGACCTGCGTTAGATCCCTAGAACTCATCTTTAAAAAGAAAAAACTAGCTGTCTGGCATGGTGGTGCACTGGTGGTGCACCCAATGCTGAGGATGCAAAAGTGGGCTGGTCTGTGGGGCTCACTGGCCAGCTAGCCTGGAGGACTACTTGATGAGTTCCAGGCAAGTGTGAGAGAGAAACTGCCTCAAGGAAAGAAAACAAAAGGTGGACTAATGAGGAACAACAACTGAGATTGCCCTTGGGTCTGCAAACACACACACACACACACACACACACACACACACACACACACACACACACAACATGGATCACACATGTACGCAGACAGAACTAGAAAGTATACTGGAAATGATTTTCTCCTTCCTGGAGACAATGAGAAAGATCACAGCCCATGTCTCCAGCCAGGGATGTATGAGTCTGGTAGACTCATACATACCAGGAATTCATGGTTTGCTGGAGGGGGGGGCAGCTCACCTGGGAGAGAGGGGTCCTTGTTATAATGGGACAGAGATAAAGCTCCTGATCAGGAGCTCCTGCCTCAGGTAAGCATCCAGTCTGATGGAGGAGGCAGCTCACCTTGAACCTGTCAGTTGGATAGTTAGCCAGCTAACATGCAATAAGCAACATTAGCCCTGCAGAGCTGGTCACCAGCCTGTACCAGACTTCATAAGCACTGTAGCTCCCAAATCAGGGCCACATGCCTCCTCATCCATTCCTGGCCATCCCCTCCTCCCACTCCCAGTGAGTGAAGCCTGGCCTGCTTACCCATAATCCCCCACAGCCCCAGGAGTACATTCTGGGAAGGCTGGTTTCCAGGGTAGAGACTGCTCCTCAGCTTGGATTCCATACTGAAAACCAGCAAGATCAGTGAGCAGCAGTCAAGTGTCCTTCCTATATTGAGATTGTGGGGAACAGGAGGAGACAACCAAGATGCAGCCCTAACCATGGGAGTTCTTGGTCCCAATGAATAGCCACTGAGCATTCTGAGTCTTGATGGATGGAGAACACTGGTCTGAGCCCTGTGCACATACTGAAGAGTAGGTGTGGAGTGGCAGGGGGCTGGTGCCACCCAGAGGGCTGGATAGATAACATACTGCCAAGCCCTAGCCCAGATCCCTCATTCTACACCCTGGGATGGGGCCAGGCTGGTACTTCACAGCATGCTAGACTAGACTATACCTTTGAGAACCGATCACAGAAAATCAGATTAATATTCCCAGTGTTCTGGCTCCTCTAAGTACATGCCTGCTCCTTTTGCCATGGAATGGGGTGGGACACATGTCCCTGACCCACTGGGTGTGGCCACTCAGCTTGCTCTGACCAGTGACTAGTCAGAGAGAGGCTTTGGTGGGAGTCTTCTTTAGTTGGGCCTCTTGTACTTCTGCCATCTGCCATGGAAGAACATTCTTTGTAGACTTGCTGGGCACAAAATGAAGTCTCAGACCTGAAGCCAGCCTATGGCTTCAAACAGCTCTGCCTCACCCTCCTGAAGCCATGCTTGAGAGTAGTGTTTGTGGTTCTAAGTCATGAAGATCTAGGGATCATTTGCTTTATGACATTTTCATAGCAGAAAATGTCTGACACAGGGGCTTTGCAAGACAGGCCAAGAAATTGGCAGGGAGCCTAGGAGGGAGACTGTTGCCACATTAGATAAACAACAATCACAGCGTGCTTCTAACCTGGACAGCAGAGGGATGGAACCATTCATGCAGAATAGGGACACCATACATACCATGCCATCCCCAGAAGAACTATCGCAAGACAAAAGCAAAGAGAACACACACCCACTGCCCCCCCCCAGCTGGCTTGCACCCCTGGGCAAGCTGTCCCCCATGGAGCCGCATAAGAACTTCAGGGCAAAAGACGGGTTGCAGGCTGAGAAGCAATTTGTGTTTTTCTCCGATCTGTTTAATTCTAAGTCAGCCATAGACAAGCTTCGCCCACAACTGGTGGTCTTTTAATTTAATTGTGTGGTGCTGGGGTGGTTCCCCCTCCCTAGGAAATACATCAAAATTGTCACATTGTAAATAAACAGCCCTCTCCTCCCACGCAACACCCACCAGCCCCATCACTGACATGCAAGCACAGCTGTGGCTGCTGCAGGAGGGAAGGAGGGGGCTGCAAAAGGGGCTGGGTCCCCGAGGACCTCAGGGAGGGTGAGGGCCTCACAGCCAGCTGGGTCCCTAGGGAGGATCAGGAGCCTCTCTCCGGCTTTTCATATGAAAAGTGAGTCTTAACCTGTGTCAAGCTAAATCATAGCTTCAGCTGGAGCTATAAAGTGTGACAGTATTTGAGGGAATACAGAGAGAGCACACTCACAGGTGCAGCCTCAGACCGTCAGCTAGCTCCCTTCACTCTGTGGTCTTGGAGAAATTACTTAACCACTCTGTCCCTTGATTTCTTGATCAGTGAAATGGTGAGAATAAGGGAGAGCCACTCCACATTGTCGTAAGACAAAAATAAAACACCAATGGAAGGCCTAGAACAGAGCTGGTGTGTGTGGGGAGCTCGCTAGGCATGTTACAGACAGGAGGAAAGTTTGAGGTAAGAGGCTCAGGGTCTGGCCACTTCCCCAGGCTATGGACTAATAAAAGGGGGAACAGACCCATTGGAGATGTGGTAGAGGACCCATATCCACAGAGAGTGAGAAGTGACCTGAACGGATGGTCTTCCCCTGATGGTGACAGGCAAGAGTGAGCCAACAGCCTTCCTACTCCTACTGGGCAGAGGAAGCAATGGTAAGACCAGACCAGATCAGAAATTCTTTCTAGAAATAGTAATGGCTCGCCTCTTACTGCCTAAGTGCCAGGATTAGAACTGTGAAGGACGTAGACCCTCTTTCCCCAGAGTGTCCATTTTGTGAGCTATGATACAAAGCCTACAGGCTACAGCATTGGGCCTTCTGGCTTTGGATAGATCATGCCTCTTAGTTGTTGTTGTTGTTTTGTTTTGTTTTGTTTTGTTTTAATCTCAACAGAACCACTGAATAGCTTCCCTACCCAGGCCAGGTCCCCTTCTGAGACAGCCACGCCTGCTTGGCACTTCTGTATGAGAACCAAGTAGCACTGTCCTCTTGTAGCCAGCCTCCCTGAGGGCTGTGTTGGGCTCCATGCTGTTTCAATTGTTTAACGGCCCACCTTCTTCTCTGGTAGTGGAAACACTCCATTCCAATGGAACCTCCAAAGTCGATTGTACTTCCCAGCCTCCCTTGCGGCTCAGTTTGGCCAGCAGTGTGGGAGGCCCTAAGTCTGGCTTGTGCTCTTAGAGCAGGTGGCAGGCCAGCTGTCCATCTCCCTGCTGCCTTTCTTCCTTCCCACTGGGGAAGCCAGACCCCCCCCCCAGGACAGTGCTGAGTCCTGGTGACCACACTAAGAAGGGCAACAAGCTAAGGAACGGTAAAACAGCCACCCCTAGGTCACCTGTTACACAAGACTGTTGGCAAGCAGCCTGCAGTCCTGAGAAGGAAACAGTGTTGGATCCTGTTGAAGCCACTGTCACTTTGACTTTGGATTCCAGTGATAATGTGGCCTGCCACCTGCATCACCGCAGCCTGTCACTGCAACTCACCTGTAAGGAGATAAAAAGAACACGAAAGTAGGGGTGCAGCTCAGGGGCAGAGTACTTGCCTAGCATGTGTGAGATCCTGAGTTCTGCCTCCAGCTTCCCCTTCCTAAATTGAAAACAATACATTACGTCTTTGGTGACCCTAAATTGCCTTACTTGGAAGATGAAAAGCACAGAGACACCGCTGCCACCCTGCATGACCTAGGCCAATATAGTGGGAGGAAGGTAGAGATCTCAAGGCAGGGCACAGATAATTGGCCTACCCCATGGGAAGAGATGTCCAGGGGCCAAGAAGGATTTGCGGTCTGCAGGTATAGACTTCAGGAACATCTCTGTAAGGAACTAAAGCCCAGTCCTAGTCACAGTACTGAGCAAAGCCACCTGGAGCGGAGGTGCCCATTCGATAGATGCTCAGCTAAGCCAGTATCCCCAAGCATGCTAAAGCTTGAAGGATAAGACAGTGAGTGAATAGAAAGGTTGCATGAAGCTGGGTGAGGTAGCACACAGATGAAGGCTAGACCAGGAGGAGTTCAGGGTCATTCTCAACTGCATAGTGAGTTCAAGACCAGCCTGAACTATATGAGACCTTGTCTCAAAACAAACAAAAAAAGTGCTTGCATGAGGAGGTCTGGGACAAACTTCCACGAGCTCTTGTTTTGTTTTTTGTTTTTGTTTTTCATTTGTTTGGTTGATTAGTTGGTTGGTTGGGTTTTTTTAAATTCAGAATTAGATTGTGTGGAATGTTTGCAAGAACATGTAAGATGGAAGATAAGGCAGAGAGGAAGAAAAGAAGATAAAACAGTAGCAAAGATCTTATGGCAGGGATGAATGTGATGGGATTGAAGCCAGGTGCCATGGTGCCATGGAAATTTGTCATTGTCTAGCATCCAAACTCCTTTCTTCTGTTTGAAGACACCACCACCACTCTTTTTTTTTTTTTTTTTTTTTTTTTTTTGCATCATGAAAGGGGAACAAATCTTGCAATGTATCTCTAGCCTCCCTTGCAGCTAGGGTTCATGCAAGCACCTGACCTAGACCCTGTCACACAAGGTGTGTTGTGCTCCATCTCCCAGCATCCTGCCCTACCTCACAACGCATGTGCAAGGCTGCTGTTTTTCACTTAGAACTGTCATCTCTCAGAGCCCTGAGAAGAGCCTGCTTTGTTATACAAACCCCTGCTGTATCTAGAGTTAAGTGGGTACACAGATCCCCTCTTTGCCCTCTAGAAACCTGCCTCATATACCCAATCACATGAGTATGCCATCATCAAACAAAACTCTGCACCTGCCACCAAGGCTCCTCAGGGACCTGGCGCCCGCTCTCTTGATTCTGCCAACCTCCACTTAGCTTCTCGGAATTCTGCTCTGGGCTTTGTTCACCCTCCCAATATTGATATACAGAGACTGATTTTGTTCCTCATAGTCCCACTTTGTTTTTATAGAAACTTGCTTGGCTACGTGGAATTCAGCCTCTCTCCTTGGAACTGGGATTAGCTGTGCCAAACCTTTGGTGAGTTCACGGAGATCTGAATTCATGGAACCCTGCTCTATTACTGAGAACCCTGCTGTGTGCTGGTTGCCTGGACCATCAGAGGCAGCTCAGCAGCAGTAGACAGTACTATTTAGCAGAAGTCTTTTCTGAGACCTACCACAGTGTGACAGCCTCATCTATGTGGAGACTGCACAGAGAGGAATCCAGTATCACCTGCTGGGGAAAAGAGAGCCCTGAGTTTTGTAGACACCCAGAAACCTCAAGGCTTGCATTGAACTCACCTTTGTTTTATCTACAGGATTCTCACTTTCTTCCACAAAGCTGCGTCTTCTCTGATCGCTGTCCACACCCTAGTAGGATGCAATAAGGACAAGCAGCCCAATGGATCCTCCTGGATCACCCTCCTCTTTGGTGTGGATGGGAAGATTTGAATCCCTCCCTGCAGCCCTGCCAAATCAATACCAGACCCCACCCTCAGAAATACTAGACTGGAAAAATTCAAGTCCCAGCTTCAGAGCATGGCAGAGACCTTGGTCAAGCCCTGAAGGAGGGGACACTCACCTCATTCTCCCCCCCCCCATGCTGGCCCTGGTTGCCTGGGCACACATCGACTTGGACAGAAATAATCAGCAGAATTAATTTAGCTTTAAATAGCAGCACTGAGGATGTTTCCACAAAATCTCCTCAGAGGAGAGCTAAGCAGAATTAATGATGGCACAATATCAGGGAGAAATGTTATTTATTGAGGCCTAATCATCCCGGAGAGCAGGCAGTTATCCCATAGAATAGCATGAAAATCAGCCAGCAGAGCCCCACATCCACATACAACACAGCTATCTTTGGCCATCTTGGGAGTCCAGGCAGGGTCCCGAGATCTATGGCCCAAAGCTGGAATATTCAGCTTTCTGCAGAACACACAGGAACTAAGTGAATCCCCAGCAGGACCCCCCAGTCACATGGGATGAATGCACAGTGGCTTCTTTGCTGACCATCTCTACCCGGATCCTGTCTCAGCGACCAAGCAAGAGGCCTCTCACAAGGAGCACCCACCCCTTCCCCTCTTCAAGATCCCTTACTCACTTGTTCTTCCAACTAATACTTATCAAACACCTACAACTAAGAGCCACTTTTGTCTCTGTGTTGAGGAGAAAACAGAGGAGGATAAACCTTTGTAAGTGAATAAAGACAGAAGCTAGGGGCTGAAGCAGGGAGATTACAAATTCAAGGTTTGCCTGTGCTACAGAGTAAGTTAATAGCAACCTAAGCAACTTAGCAAGACCCTGTCTCAAAGCACCAAAGGCCAGTGGATGACTCAGTGGATAAAGGCACAGCCTGATGACCTGAGATTGATCCTTAAGGTTCACATGGTAGAATTAGAACTGACTATACTGATCTCCACATGTGTACTGTGGTGTGTGTGTGTGTGTGTGTGCAGTATGTAGAGGTGGGGGGCATACACATATATGTATAGGTATATGTGTATGTATAGGTGTATTGCATGTGTAGGTGTATATGTATGTATATAGGTATATATGTGTATGTAGATATATATGTGTGTGTATCTGTGTATATATAATATATATACATACATACATACATTGTAGTCAGAGAGGCCTAGGTTCAAATCCATCAAATCCATGAAAATAAACTCTGACACTTCAGGTTTCTCACTATGCTAAGAATAATAGCATCTGCACTTGGCATTCTTTGGGGAACTGAGAGAGTGAGGAAGATCCTATGTACACCACAATCCCTCTAAGGTCTTTGAGGCCTTTCCTGCTCTCGGCAGCACAGGTCATCCTATGCTGAGGAAGATTGTGTCAGGCAGACCAGTGTATAATTCCAACAGGTATCAGTGTTAGTTTGCCTGACTTGCTGTGAAGGTGGCAGCCCCTTTCAGAATACCACAGTGGGTGACACTTGGGAAAGGCAGCTGAATGGTTGCTGCTCACCTGCTCTGCCTTTGTCCTCTCAGGCTGACACAACAAGATGCCACAGACCAGGTGGCTTCAACGCCAAGATGATTTTGTTTTACAGAAAGTTCAAGATCTGGTGTCAGTCTAACTGAGATCTTGCAAGCAGTAAACACTCTCCTAGTTTACAAATGGCTGCCCTCTCCCTGTGTGTGCTAATAGAAAGAACAGCCAGGGAAGGCTGGGAAAGAGAAAGGGAGATAGGGGAAAAGAGAGAGAAAGAAAGAGAGGGAAGCTCATACTGGTATCCCTTCTTAGATGGCACTTACTCTATGAGATTACGGCCCCACCCCTATGATATCACTTAGCCTAGGTCATTCTCTAATGGCTTTCTCTCAAATGCAGTCACACTGAGCCTGGGGCTTCAGCATAAGACTTGGGAAGACAAAAATCAATTAAATCTTCCTGTTGTTCAGAGGCAGCCCACAGCAGCTCCTCACAGTCTGGAATCTTCCATCCACAGTAACTGGGTGCTGCCCCCAGGCACCTTTTGGGACACCAGTTGCTAATTGTTCAGTCAGTCTGACACAGGGAGGCTGAGGTTGGATATAGGTGGAAGTTTGTGTCCCACCAGCAACTCCCAAATACCCAGCAGCCACTTTCCAAAAAACTGATTCAGAGGCTTAATATTGCTTATATATGCTCAGCCAGTAGCTCAGGCTTATTACTTACTAGCTCTTACAACTTAAATTAACCCAGTTCTTATCTATGTTTAGCCACATGGCTTGGTATCTTTTCTCAGTATGGCATTCTCAGCTTGCTTCCTCTGTGTCTGGCTGGCAACTGTGTCTCTGCCTTTCCTCTTCCCAGAATTCTCCTAGTCTGGTTGCCCTGTCTATACTTCCTGCCTGGCTACTGGGCATTTAGATTTTTATTAAACCAATATGAGTGATAAATCTTTACAATGAACAAGAACATTATCTCACAATAGTTGGAGGCAGAAATAGAGTTAAGTATCACAGGTCATCTCATGTGTTCACGACAGTGGCTCTGTCTCTTGCTTGACTGACTTTAGGACCCCTTAGTGTTAGAAAATTTTCCAAAGGTCAACTTAGCCTCTGACTGTAGTACTTATCCAGAGATGGGTGCTGCATAAGGAGTCCTGGCTTCTGAGGAAGCTTTCTTCCCTTCTGGGATCACAGATGATCAAATGTGGCCCACACTGCAATATCACTGTCGACATGTACATAGTTTACATCTCAAATAGGCTCTACAATCCAGCCTGGGCATGGCAGGAGTCCAGCTTATGGCTCTCGGCTCTCAGTTCCAGCCTCTGACTACTCATAGTGCCCCCAGGAATTACCTGTGATATGCTGGTGTATCCTCTAATGATATTAATGTCCCGAGGGGTTTGAGAGGCCCCTACTCAAGGATCACATTTTTCTACTGGAGGGTGTTCCATTTCAACCTCCTGGAAGGAGGAAGCCTTCTGAAATAGGCCTATTGACTATGAAATGGCTGGAGATGTGACAAATGGCTCCAATTATCCCCTCTGAGTTTGGGTTTTAATGCAACGCTTTATTAATGGTGACTATTAAGCAAAGCAAAGAGCCCACTGTGAATGGCCACCTCCAAAATGCTCTCTGTGTGCAGAAATGAGAGGCCAAGAGAGGCAAGATGCCACCCTAGGTCCAGTTCCACTTCATGGTAATCACATGTCACCCTTCCACACCCTAGCCGCAGGCAAAGAGAATGTCACTCTTGCCTGGCATGTTCACCCATTGCTAATGCTTGGTTGCTTCCTTGACTGACAAATTAGGGGTTTGAACCAAATGTAGAAGAGGAAAGGGGTGATGGCAGCTGCCCACCCTGCAATTAAGAAGTGTGGGGGGGGTCCCTGAATACCTTTTTCTCTCCTTGCTTTGGCTGAATGTTTCAAGAGAAGGTAGAAGTAATTGCTAACCACAGGTGAGTTACCTACAAGGGACACCAGTGGGGATGTTCCACTGGCCCAGCGCTGACTTCTCACCCAGCTCTCAGACTTACCATCCTAAAAGAGGGGCCAGACAAGTTCCATTTGACTGATCAGATGATCAGTAACCTGAGGGTTGGAGAGCAGTAGCGTCTTATCCTCGAGTAACAGTAGAAATGGAGGTAGGATTTGAATTCAAGACTTCTGACTACCCGTGGCTTTCCTCCTCCCTACACAGGGCTTCATTATGGGGCGATGGCTGAATCACGGTGAGCCAGCAGACACAGACTGAGTAGAGAGGCTGTAGAGAGCCTGCATGTAGACAATGGGGATCACATGATCCCATGGAATTTACTCATTAGATTTCCATGGCCATGCTTGGAGGAGATGGAAACTGTTGCCCAGGCCCTGCTCCCAACACATTCTCAGTAGATTATCTCTGTCCTCTGACAAGGCTGCAAAGGAAGTGAGGCAGAGGCTATGTGGGCAGGGATCCCTAAACTGTCTGGGTGAGGTGGGGTAAGGTTCAGAAGAACTTCTAGAAAGAGAAGACATCCAAGGTGGACCTGAAAGAAAACCAGCAAGCAACCAAACAAAGGTGATGGCGCTGCACCAGCCATCTGTCCATCCCCACCACAAACACCTCTAGTGCCCTACTGGTACAGGGAGACATTTGTTTTGGCTCACAGTTAGAAAGTTCTAGTTCAGGACTGATGGTCTCCATTGCATTTGGGGCTGTGGTAGCATATCAGCAGCCAAGCTGCTGACCATGTGGCTGTAATCAAATGTCTCCTCCTCCCCCCACACCCACTCACCCAACCCCTACTAAGAACATGCCCCCAGTGATCTGAGGTGCTCTGATTCTACTTCTCAAGGTTCCCTCCTTCCCACCCGTAACATCACACTGGAGACCAAGCTTTTACCACAATAGGCACATAAGATCCAACCTTAGCAGTGGATAGGTAATTCCAGAACAAGGGAACTTTGTGAGAAAGAATAAGCAGGCTTCAGGATTAAAAGGAGGCACTAACTGGAAAGCCCACGTGTGGATGGAGTTTCTGTCCTGCCCAGTCCTGCAGCCGTTTAGTCCCAAATAAACACAAAGGCTTGTATTAATTATAAACTGTTTAGCCTGTGGCTTGGGCTTCTTATTGGTTGCTCTCTCTTACTTATTAACCCAAATCTATTCATCTGTGTATCTCCACATGGCCTTAGCTTACCGGTGAGGCCCACATCTCTTGCTTTCTCGGCAGCTACATGGTGTCTCTCTTGAGACTCACTCTCTTGAGTTCCTCTTCCCAGCCTTCTCTTAGTCTGGTCGCCCACATATACTTCCTTCCTCACTACAACCTACCTGTCCATTGGCCAAAATAGCTTTATTCATCAACCAATAAAATAAACATGCATTTACAGTATACGGAAGGACATCCCCCATCACCCACATGAAGTTGATTGTGATGGTTTGAATTGATTGTCAGCTTGGCAGCATCTATGCAGAAACACTCCTCTGGGCAAGTCCGCAAGAGATTGTCTGGGTTAGGTAAATTGCATCAAGAAGACCCACCTTAACTGTGGATAGCACCATGCCATGTGCTAAGGTCCTAGACTAGTGGTTCTCAACCTCCCTAATGCTGCAACCCTTTAATACAGTTCCTCATGTTGTGGTGACCCCCAACCATAAAATTACTTTTGTTGCTACTTCATAACTGTAAGTTTGCTACTTCTATGGTTCATAATGTAAATATCTGATATTCAGGATAACATATATGTGACCCCTGTGGGGGTCATAAGAAGTACTGTTTTAGACTGTATACAAAGGATGATGCTAGCTAAGCACCAATGTTCATCTCTCTGCTTCCTGATTACAAATGCAATATGACCACTTGTCCCAAGCTGTAGCCACCATGCCTTCCCTGCCATAGTTAGCTGTGCCTCAACTCTGAGCCAGAAGTAACCTTTCCTTCCCTCATGTGTTTTGCTAAGTATTTTATTCCAGCAATGAGGCGAAGAGCTAGTGTACTGAGACTAGAAGGAAGCAGTCCTCCCCACCCAAGGAACCACGATGGCTTCAAGTAGGAACATGAAGTCTGGGCTTCAGAAAGAGCTTGCTGGCACTGTGCAGAGGAGGCAATGGATCCAGAGGACTGGTGTGGGGAGAGGCTGGGAGCTGGAAGAGGCCATTGCCATAGTCCACAGTAGGGAATAAGGACAGTAAGTCTGGGTTGGGTCTGGGATGAGGACAGAGTGATGGCCTTCTATGCTATGTAGAGGAACATCTCATGGAATGACAGGATGAGATGGGGAAGGGAACAGAGAGGCCACCCTAGGTCTCTGGCATGAGCAATGATGACAGGGGCAGCTGGAGAAGAGTGCTGAGAAGAAAGATGAGATGAAGAAGGATTTCTCAGTGTATGCAACAGATTATGCTGGGACTCCTGGGGCTGCCAAACTGGACCACTGGGATGGTACCTCCTAGTGACTAGACCTGAGAATTAATTTCTTATGCATCTCTTTTTCTGACATTCATTGGGTCTCTAAGGTATCAAAACACTTTTAGCTTGTCTTTTTTTTTAATTGTTAAACATAATATAAATTTGACTTTCTTGTGGACTGTTATGGTTTTATTAGTTCTTTATTTTAATATTAATTTTTGTGTAGGAGTTTTTTGATGACTTATATGTCTGTGCATACAATGCCCACAGAGGCCAGAAAAGAGCACTAGAGTCCCCTGGAATTGGAGTTACTGATCCTTGTGAGCTGCCAGGTGGGTGCTGGGAATCAAACTGGGTACCCTGCAAAAACAGCCACCATGCCTTCTGAGACATCTCCCCAGCCCCTAGCGTTCTATGACTTTTAACATACCAGGTTCATGTATCCACCACTACAGAATGGAGTATTACCCCCAGAAAATTCCCTTGTGCTGACCCTTGTAGGAAAATCCTCCTCAACTCCACACCCAGGGACCATGAGCCTATTAATAATCACTGTTTCTTTGCCTCATCTACAATTACCATAGAAATACATGTCATTGTGCAGTAAAAAGCCCTGTGTGACTACTGGCTTTTGTCACTCAACATGACGTCCTTGAGACTCACATAAAGCATTTTTCCCATCATTTATTTCCCCTTGTTGCTAAAGAGTAGTCACCTGTGTGGGTATGCCCTGGGTACTCACCTTTGAAGGACAATAGGATTGTTTATAGTTTCAGGTAACTATGAACATTTCACCTACAGGTGTTTTGTCTTAACATAATTTTTTAGGAGAAATACCTAAGAATAATATGGCTGAGGGGTGTGATGTATATATTTAATAGGCAACTATAAAAAAATTTACATTCCCACCCACAAAGGCTGTGGTTTAGTTTATCCATATCTTTGTAGGACTTATCGCTGTCAGTATTTATTTTAGCCATTCCAATAGATACATAATGGTATTCATTGTAGTGTTATGTTTTCCTAGTAATTAATGATGTTTACTTACATTCATATGTTCTGCTTGGTGAAGTACCTACTTGACTCTTTTGTCCATTTTTCTATGAGATTATTTTCTTGAGCCTTGAGTCTCTTTGTATATTCTGGATATAAGTCCTTCCTCATATGTGTTTTGTAGACATTTCTCCAAGTCTAAAGCTTGTCTTCCATCCCCTTAGTAGTCCCACTCTTTTAGCAGGAGCTTATTTTGATGACTTCCTGTTTATCACATTTCATTTTGTACATAATGTTTCTTATATCATATCTAAGAATTCTTCCCCTGGCCTAGATTGGCCATTATACTTCTTTTTTCTAAAGGTTTTGTGTTTGATATTTGGATCTATAACACACCTTGACTGGTGTTTTGCATGAGGCATGATGCTTAGGGTTATTTTCAAGTACATGGGTCTCCAGTGTTTCAGTACCATTCTTGGGGGAGAAGGGCTGTCCTTTTTCTGTTGAATTGCCCTTCCTGCTCTGCCGTGTCTTATATACATAGCTCTGCTTCTGACTTCCTACACCGTTCATTGATCAATGATCACTCTGCGTACACATCACTCTTTCCACCAATACCACAATGCCTTGATTACTGCAGCTTTATAAGTCTTCAGACTGGGGACTGTGAGCTTTCCAAACTTCTTTTTCAAAATTGTTTTGACTATCTAATTCCTTTGCCTTTCTCTCTAAATACATCTTAGAAGCAGTTTGTTTAGAGCTTTAAAAGAAGACAAGAAAAATCCTGCTGGCTTTTTACTGGAATTGTCTTAAATCGATAGGTCTGATTGGAGAAAGCTGCCGTCTTTACTGTGCTGATTCTTCTGACATGTGTGCCTTTGTTTATGTAGGCTGCCCCTGATGGCTCTCCATTTGTACAAACCTTTGCTGGTTTCTTTACAAAGCATTTGTAATTTTCAGCGTACAAAGCCAGTACATGTTTTTCTAAATGTACACCCAGTCTTTCATCATTTCAGAGCTACTGTAAATGATGCTATTTTACAATCTTCTTAGTTCAGGTCTCTCTAGGGGGACACCTCACCCCCAATCAGAATGCCAAATTTCACCTGTTTGCCCTGGGATAGTATAGAAAATGGTATGATTGATGAAAATAAAAAAACCACCTTGAGGCAAAAAAAAAAAAAAAAAAAAAATGTAAATCTTTTTAGTGGTCCTCCAATTATTGTTGCCAATATAGAGAAGGAGAATTGACTACTCTCTTCTGGGCATGTATTCTACAACCTATTTGCCTTAACTGCAGCTGGTGGCAAGAGCACTAGTGGATTTCTTGGCATCTATGGAAGCAAACGTTTGTTTTGTGAATAGGAACAATGAAACTTGTTACTTTTCAATTGCATACCTTTATTTACTTGCTTTACTATGGAGGCTAGAACTCTCAGTGGCAGGAGGACCATCCTTACCCTCTCCTTAGGTGGAAAACACTGTTTCATCATTATGTTGTTAAACATGTACACATGCTGCTAACTGTAGGTTGTTGGTTTTTGTTGGTGGTTGTTTTTGTTGTTGTTATTGTTTTGTTGTTTTTGTTTGTTTGTTTTTGTGGGGTTTTGTTTGTTTGTTTGTTTGTTTGTTTTTTAAACAGATACCCTTTGTCAGGGTGAGGAAGTTCTTTCATGGCCCTGAGAGTTTTCTCCCATGCCAGGGTTAAGTGTATCTCCTGCATTGGTTAGTAGAATCATTTGTGTTAATACAATCAACCTCTACTAAGGCTGTATTATAGCAGCTTACATTGTTTAATTTTCAAATATTTAACCAGCGTGGCACCCTTGTGATAAGCCCTTCTTAGTCATGGTGTGCAGTGCTTTTTCTATACTGTTAGAAACAATTTGCTAATATTTTGTTAGGTAATTTTGTGTGTGTTCATAGGGGAAATTGATCTCTGCTTCTCTTTCTTGGGTGCTCCCTTTAATGAGCCTGGGAGGCCTCCCCTTTTCTCCTATATTCTGGAAGACAGTACAGAGAATCCTTCTAAACATGAAGAAAGAATCTCTGGCAACCTTTGCAGAAAAACTATCTTGATTGGGAGGTTCACTTTGAAAGATTTTTTTTTTTATCTACAAATTTGATCTTAATAATTGTGGTCTCCTTCTAAGTAACTTTTTTATCTTGGGTACACTTTGATTGCTTGTGCTTGTCTACATTTGGACTTTAACCGAGTGGCACAGACTCAGTGGCTTAGATAGCAAATGCTTCCCTTTCCCAACTTTTGAAGAGTCCTGGTTCAAGGGGGCAGCAGGTCTGGCATCTAGGCAGAGGAGGGGGGTCTCTTCTGACTTTCAGGTGACTGTCACCTTGCATTCTCTAGAAAAGTCTATTCCTTTGTCTCCTCTTAAAAGGCTGCTGATCCCATTCATGAAAGATCTCATCTACTCTTAGGATCTATCACCTCCCAGAGGCCCTGCCTCCCACATTCAGAGTGAGCCAATGGTTTTCACTGAGCCACCCCATTTTATTACAGATTTATGTGACAAATTGTTTGTACTTTTTCCTACTTAATAGCTGTAGTGATGGCTCCTCTTGTTCCTTTTAGTCTCTGTCTTTCTCTCTCTCCCCTCCTTTCCTCCTCTCTCTTCTCTCTCTTTTGACTTTGGGTTTTTCCATTGCCTTCTTAGTTTTAATTTAGTTTGCTGTTATTGTTTTTGAGACAGAGTCTCATGTAGCCTGGTCTTAACTCAATATTTAGCTGAAGATGACCCCGAACTTCTGAACCTCTTCAAGTCCTGGGATTACAAGCCTAAGTCACCACACAGGGTTTATGTGATGCTGGGAGTAGAAGCTAGGGCCTTGTACAAGCTAGACAAGTGTCCTGCAACTAAACCACGCCCCTGGCCCAGTTCTGTTAGTTTTTTGTTCTTGAGTCTGGAAGTTGTATTGGTAAAACATCGACATTGAGATGCTTTTGTTGTTGTTTTTTGATTTTACTCTTTTATCACCAAGCGGTAGTGATTTATTTTGCTCTAATGTATTGTCTTAGTTACTTTTCTGTTGCCGTGACAAAACATCATGACCAACCTATAAAAGAAAACATTTAATGGGAGCTTACAGTTCCAGAGGGTGATTCTATAACCATCATGGTAGGGGGAGTGGCGGCAGGCAGGCAGTCATGGGGATGGAGCAGTGACTGAGAACTCACATCTCATTCACAAACATGAAGCAGAGAGAGCTAATCCTCTCCAAACAGTCCCACCAGCTAGGGACCAACCATTCAAACATAGGAGCCTGCAGGTGCCATTCTCATTCAAACCACCACATGTCAACTTGTATATTCACCTGATGCTAATAGGGACTCTCAATGTCAACCCACTGTGCATGGGCATAGAGGAAAACTATCAGGGAGGTAACAAAGAGAACAAAGGAAGAGACAAGACAACCTTTTCTGTTTCCAGAGCCCATCTCCTCCAATCACCTTCTGGGTTTTACTACTTCCCAGTAAACCGTTCAATGGCAAACCCATCAATGGGTGGATCACTAATGAAGTCAGATCCTCATCATCTACTCTCTCTCAGTAGTGCCACCACACACATGAGCCTGACAGGGACATTTCAATATCCAAATCACAAGTAGAGTGTAGAAACTCGTCCTCATCTCTCGTAGTAGTTTTTCTATAAATGATAGCTATATATACATTGACAATTTAGACAATGTTACAAGGTTGCTTTAATAGTCTAACATTATAAAGAACCCTGGAGAATATATTTTTCCCTGACTCAAATAATGGCCACCCCTGTTGTTCTTTCTTTATTCATGCTATGCCAACTTGCCCTCTGACCTGGTTCCTCCTTCATAGGGAACATGACAGACTTGATCTCTGAAGTTTGCCTCATCCAAGAATATCTTTATTCCTGAGAAACATTTCCACAGAATGTAGAATTGAGATAATTCTTTTCTTTTAGCATTTAAAAATGTCCAAATCTTCCTAGCCTACATAATATCTTGTTTTTAAAAAAATCATCTGTCATCTGCATCACGGTTCCTCTGAACAGGGTTGTCATTTTTCTCTAGTTTCTTTAGGGTTTGTCTTTGTGTTTAATGTCCATGGTATGATTGGTGTCTTGGTGAAGATTTCTTTGGGTAAAGCTGCTCTGTGGTTCAATAAGTCTTCTATATCCATGCCTTCTGCTAAATTCGGGGACTTTTTTCCTACTAGTTCCTCAAATTCTTTTGTGCACTAAGTCTTCCTTCTTGTTCTCTGAGATTCTGGTGGCACAAATGTTGGGTGGGCTCTTTAATATTGCTTCATGGGTCCCAAGGCTTCGGTTATTCTTTTAAATCATTTCTTTTTGTATCGTTCACTCTGGGTACAGCCTAATGATGAGTTTTCAAGTTTATGGTCTTCTTTGAGACTACATGGTGAGGTATTTTTGTTTGATTTATCTTTTTCAGCTCTGAGATGTCCAAATGGTTTATCTTTCAATTTTCTATGTCTGTGATGAGACTTTCTGCCATTTAATTCATTTCAAGGATGTTTATCTTTTAAATTTTTATTACATTTGTGTGTGTGTGTGTGTGTGTGTGTGTGTGTGTGTGTGTGTGTGTGCGTGCATGTATGCCACAGCTTGAATGTGGAAATCAGAGGATAACTTGTGGGAGTCAGTTCTTTCCTTCCATCATGAGGTTCCTGTGAATTGAACTCAGACCTTCAGGACTGGTGGCAAGCCTCTTTGCCTGCTAAGCCATCTCACCAACTCAAGGTGGATGGCCTTTGATATTTTTTTTTAAGATGTATTTATTTATTGTGTATACAGGATTCTACCTCCATGTATGCCTCACACTAGAAGAGAACATCAGATCTCATTATAAATGTTTGTGAGCATCCATGTGGTCCTGGGTACTCTAATCTCTGAGTCATCTCTCCAGCCACCCCCGCCCCCATTTTTAAACAGGTTTCCTCCTTGTAGCCCTGGCTGTCCTGGAACTCACTCTGTAGACCAGGAGCTGGCCTCCAACTCAGAGATCCTCCTGTCTCTACCTCTGGAGTACTGGGATTAAAGAGTACATGTCACCACGCCCAGCTCTGTCTGACCTTTGATTCTTGAAGCACATTTATAATTACCCTCTTGAAATCTCTGTTAATGGCTCAGCATCTGTGGATTCTTGCTGTCAGTATCTTTTGTCTGTCCCCATAAATGCTGAGGTTTTCCTGGGCTCTTCAGAATCCAGGTAAATATAGTTGAAATCTTAGACCTTTTGGCTCTGGATCTTAGTTGACTCCTATGGAGGAAGTTGATGTTTTTATCAAGGCATGTAAACAACCAAACTGGGCTCAGGTCAAGAATTCCAGCCAGCCTGCTAGAAGCTGTAGTCTCAACATCAGTATGTTTTCAAAGCTGCTTCCATGCTGTTTACATCTGTGTGTATGCCACGCACTGTCACATCTGGGAGTTGAACAAGAGCCTGTCTTTCAGTGATTTTTCAGAGTCTTTGAAAGCCTGTGAAGGTCTGCTCACAAATAACTTCATGGGACCACAACCCCTGTGACTGTAAGGGAATTTTCCCTCTCCCAAGGACTTAGCCACAGCATAGCTGTTTCCACCTGTGCTACACAGGGTTACATGAGAAATGGGAAAATGAGTTGTGCATCTGTTCCCTGTCCCTGTCTATACCCAGACATGATGCATTCTGTTTAGGTCTCTCGGGTCCATTCAATGAAAGGGGAGGGGAAGTGTGCTTACTTCACCCCAGCTACAGCTAGAGCCTCTTCTTTTGCTCTCTGGCCCTCTGGTACAAATGGGGATCACAGAGCCTTCCAAGCATCTCATTAGGTGAGACAAAATGGGCATTCTAGAATTCAGCTGCTTAGAATTTGGATGTTGAACTTCAATGAAGCCAAAAACAGCTAAGGAAAGAGAGGAGAGAGTATAGAAGGTTCTGGAGAGATACATCCGTAAATCCCCACTGCTACATGTTTGTTCTGTGTCAGACCCTCATGAAAGCACTTGGTGTGCCAAGCCTGGTTTTGTCACAACATCTCTGAGACAAACAATATTGGTATTATGAGGGAACTGAGCCTCAAAGAGGTTAAAGCCACTTCTCCAATATATACAGTAACTGAATGGGAGAGTTAGGATGTCCCTAAACAGCCTTGGGACTATAGTCAGGAGTACATATACTCCTGGGTGATGCCCAGGTTCCACCTGGCCCCATGGTCAGCCCCATGAACTGGACCATAGGACATCCAGAATTGTTTCTCAAACACCTTGTCTCCAGGACCCGGTGAATATTTCTTTCAGACAATCCCATTAGACCTGCATGCTACAGGGCTCCAGCTACTATGTTCTCAGCTCTTCTGAAGGAAGAGATGTGGAGGAGGATCCAGGATGCCATGTACCTTGTCCTTCATCAGTAACATACAAGCAAGGACCACTGAAAACTCTGATCAGAGAGAGCATGGGGTATCCTAGTTTGCTTTCTGTAACTGTAACAAAGCACCACAACCAAAAGCAGCATGGGAAGAAAATGGTTCATTTGGCTTATTCATCCCAGATTGCAGTCCATCAGTGAAGGAAGTTAGGGCAGGGACTTGAGGAGGAACCTAGAGCCAGAAACTGAAGCAGAGGCCACGGAGGAGCACTGCTTACCGGCTTGCTCCCTTTTGCTCTCTCAACTTGCTTTTTTACAATATAACTCAGGACCTCTTGTCCACAGATAACACCACCCACAATGATCTGGACCCTTTCACATCAATTATTTATCAAGAAAATGACTCACAGACTTATCTACAACCCAAATTGATGGAGCTGTTTTTCTTAGTTGACTTTTCCTCTTCGAATATAACTCTAGTTTGAGTAAAATTAAGAAAAATTGAATCAGCAAAGTGTGGGCCGTGTTCCAGTCTTGCTGATACATGCAGCCTCCAGGAGCACAGGTCCAGGCTTCAGCTCACAATCCACTAAGGCTAGAGTAACAGAGCACTGTAAAACAAGTGTCATTCAGACAACAGATGTCCGTTTCCCACCAAGGCAGAAGAGGTTCAAGCTCAAGGCTCCTTTGAACTTAGAAACTTTTAAGAGCCCTGCTAGGAATTCACAGGTGGCATCTTCTTGCCTTGTCCTCACTTGGTGAATTGGACCAAATGGCACCTGCCTAGGGCCTCTCTGGTGAGGGCACTGATTCTATTCCCCATTCCAATACAGCCTGGTGACCTGGTCACCACCCACAGCACTTTCCCCCAGGAAGAATGATTCTAACATACTCAGGGCAGACCCCAGGGTTAACCAACTCCAGGTCTGCAGGGCCCCTGGGTTCCTGGGCCACCCACTTTCTCCTCTGCTGGGATCTGTCCAGCCTCTATCTGCTGTCCAGACCAGCTTGGCTCTCTTCTCTTGGCCTGACTTCTGCCCTCAGAGGATCTCCCTCACCCTCAACTCTGGCATCTCCTTGTTCCCCATCCCCAACCTGCTCCCCTGCCAAGCCTTCTCTTCCACCCCAGATTTCCTTCCTTCCTAACTTTCTGAGTGCCCAAAACTGGGGATAAGAAACGGGGTTTCTGGCCACCTCACGCTAGAGTAGCTCACAGTCTTAGCCAGAGACACAACTGAGCTGCAATTGAAGGCACTCCTTCCCCATGTCCAAGTCCAAACAAGCTCACCTTCCATGCAGACTTTCTTGGCCTCCAGGGACACCTTAACCCCAACATGCTTTACACATGCTAGAGATGGGGTGGGTATGGGAGAAATGTAGCTGTTTCTCTGGGGAACCAGGGCTCATACTCTACAGAGTGGTTCTCAGCCTTTGGGTCATGACCCCTCCAGGGTTCCATTTCAGATATCCTACGTAGGGGACATTTACATTAAGATTCATAACAGTAGCAAAATTAGTTACAAAGTAGCAACAAAATAATTGTATTGTTGCGGGGTCACCACAACATGAGGAACTGTATGAAAGGGTAGCAGCATTAGGAAGGTTGAGAACCACTGCTACAGAATGAAGTATAGGTTGTGTTCGAGTCCCCACTTTTCCCCTCAGCTTTGCACAGTGCTGAGCATGCCCCGAAATTCATGGCAGCCCTGCTCTGGAGGCCACTGATTGGTTCCACTTCATTCGACACCCACCCTGCCCAGCCAAACTTTTGTGTAGCCTTGTATATTGGGTGAAGCGTTGCTAGCCAAACAAGGAGAGCTCACATCTCTCAGAGCCGTCTGATGTCTTTATCTTCCTCTGCCTGGGGTCCTCTCTAGAGTCTTCATCCGAAAGCCCCCCCCATCCTCCTTGTCCTGTAAAAGCTGGGGAAGAGAAATATCTCTTGCTGGTCATCTCTCCTCTCTCTCTCTCTCTTCCTGCAGCTGCAATTGATGGATCCTTGGGCAGAGGCACCAGCGCCCCCCCCCCCCTTGACAGCAAACTAGTTTTAGATAAATGAGTATTGGTTTTGCTCTGTTTGTTTTTCATTTCTAGCCTTCCTTTGATGTTTTTTCCCTGCAAAATCGGTTACGCAATGATAGCCTGGGCCTGCTTATGCCAGCATTGATTGGGCAGCTCCCAGAGTCTGTGTCTTTTGTAGGCTCTCCTTTTTGTTCAGCTTCCCTGCACCATGCCTCAAATGCCTCCTCTATTTTTGTGGCCCAGGTAGGAAGGAAGGAAACTCACAAATACAGAGCATCTATTCATGCCAGGCTCTGTGTGGGCGACGCGTGCCAATTGTCTCAGTCTGTCTTCAACAAAGCACAACCAGCCAGTGTTGTAGGTAGGCACTGTTCCTCTTGTCTTGCAGATGAACAACGGGAGGGGGGTGCTCAGAGAGGTTGTAAAAGCTGTTCAAGAGTGCACAGCCTGAACCTGCCTCATTCAGTAGGGAGCCCACAGTTTTTCCTGATGACAGCAAGTGTGTCCTCATCGAGCATTCAGGCCGCCCCACTGTGCAGAACCACAGCAGAGATGGGAAAAGGATACAGTAGTGGACTTAGGGAGCTGACTAAGGTGAGTCTGCATACGTGGGTGGTGGGGTCAGCTGCTACACATCTGTACTGGCTAGTCTCAAGTCCCCTGGTCTTTGTGAACAAAAGCAGTAAGAGTTGCTGGCTCTCCCAGCTCCAGTGTGGGAGCTGAGGCAGTGTTGTCCTCTGTAGCTTCTGCTAGCAGGGCCATTGCAGAAGTCCACTTCCAGCAGACCTCAAACTCTCAGCACAGGTCCTGTGGCCTGGAGAAACCTCTGGCAATGTTTGAGCACGGAGCATGCTCACAACTCCTGTATGTGAGGTTCCCTGGACTGGTCAAGCCTCCTGGTGTCAAGGGGCTAGGTTTGCCTTAGACACACACGTGCGTGCACACACACACACACACACACACACACACGGTGGGGGGGGCTGTTAGCCGGGAGGGAAAGGAACTCTAAGGGAAGGGACAGCAGGGCCAAGGGGGGGATGGGAAGGCTCTGAGAACATCGCTTTCCTCTTCCCAGGGCTGCAGCTCAGGCTGGGGGAGCCCACTCCAACAGTTACAGCTGACATAGAGAGAGGAGGCAGCAGCCGGTGGAGCTCGTAAACGGATGGTTACATTTATAGCCGTGTTCTCACAAAGTACCAGGAGAGGATAAATGAATCACACCCCTCCTCCTGCCCACAGCCTGGCGAGATGGAGGCCACCAGCCACTGGCCTTAAATCTCAGCAAACTTAGAAGTCCCTGTATCACCACCGACAATAGAGAGCCACACATCCTTCTCAAACCAAGCGGGTCTCATGTCCTAAAGAGAACCTGGTCAAGGGGTGGGTCTCTATCTTCCTGAAAGGTCCTGGAAGGAGAGTCCTCAGTTCAGATCTTCACGGAATGCTATGTGATCTTGGGAAGGAAAGATGACATCTCTGGACCTAAATACTTCACATCTCAATGAAGTGAACACAATCTACAAGTAATGCACCATCCCCTATCAGCCCATACATTTTGCAGGAAAGCAAGACATACTTGGGGTTGGGGGGACCCTGGCCACAGATCTCCAGTACTGCTTCCCTGAGGGCTCAGTGGTGTAGTAGACTCAGAGACATCTCCTCCAAGTTGAAGCCAGGGACCCTGCTGGCAGCCATGACCTTCCAGCATCGTTACCAGCCCTGGCTCAAGACCACACTGCCCAGCACATTCTTGTTGCAGGTCTCTCAGCCAACACCCCACACATTGCCTGTTTCTCTCCAGGGACAGCAGAGGAAAGGACTGGCTCTTTAGCCCTGAGAGACTGCATGCACACCTCCTGGGCTCCCTCGGAGGCTTTGTATGTGTAATTGGTTCCTGTGAGATTTATTAGAGTTTTTTAACCTTTTTTATTGTGAAATATAACACAAATACCAAAAATTGAACAACCCATAAATGGGGAGCTTAATGAGTTGTATAAAGTGAACGCCCTGGGAATCTCCCAGGTCCCAGGAAGCAGGAGGATGTTGGCTGCCTGCCAGAAGTGCCCACATGGCCTGTTGCAGTGCTAGGTACCCCTCCACCCGGGGAGGCCCTGCCCCAGCCTTCAGTGCAGACCTCTGTCCTGTGCTGACTGATGCCAGCCTAAGCAGAACTAAGCAGAAAGCAGGACACAGCCCTACCCCACTGTGGTCTTGGTTTCCCCCTGTGCACAGGAATGAGGCTGTCCAACCACATCCTAAATTAACTGGGGTAGAAGTACATATGGGTGCTGTGTGAGTGGAGACCAGCCCAGCTCTGCTGACGGGCTCTCTCATGCCTCTTCCATCCATATCACCCCGGCACAGTCAGTGACTGGGCTAGGAGAAGCTCAGGGTTCTCCAGGCTTAGCCTGTCCTTGCCATGGAGTCCACTGCCTGACGTGGGGCACTTCCCAGAATTCAAGGCAGTTTCTTCCCTCCTGGAGTTTCCTATGGAGTTCTGAGGGGGTCAATGAGACAGTGGTGGAACCCAAGCCATCTGTGCCATTCTAGGCCTGGTTACATCATGCCCAGGGCCTCCAACCTACGCCTTGGGGAGCACACCCTGAGCCAGGGCCTGCCCACCTCCATGACTTTTTTTTCTCACTGGGTGTCTAGTTCCATCACAGATATCAAGGGAGGGATTCAGCCTGATCCCTCTCGAGTCTCATCCCTCCTGCTCTGCCTGGGATGGCCAAGGTGCTGGTGAGTGATGGGCAGATGGGATAAATGGTCAGAGGGAACCACCAGGATGACTACAAGACAGAAGGCAAAACGAACCGGGAATAATGCAGTTCAGAGCAGGCGGGCTTCAGTGTGGCCCAGGTGCCCAGCAAGGACTTGTACTTTCGGCTTTGTTTCCCAGCCCTCTCCCCTTACTCCTTCCTGCCTCCCTTCCTCACTTCTTCCTCTGTCTTCCTTTCCCTTCAGCCTCAGATCTCAAATAGAAACATGCTCCTTGGAAGACTTATGAGATGGCTTAGCAGTTAAGAGCACTGGCTGTTCTTCCAGAGCACCAGGTTCAATCCCCAGCACCCACATGGCAGCTCACAACTGATTGTAATTCCAGTTCCAGGAGATCTGACACCCTCACACAGACATACTTGCAGGCAAAAACACCAATGCACATGAAATAAAAAATAAATTTAAAAAAAAAAGAAAGAAATATGCTGCTTGGAGAACCAAACCCCTTTGCTCAGGTCAGTGGCTCCAGCCCGGTTGGAGCTGAGGCTGAGAAAAGTCTGGAACCCAGGCAGACCATGTCCAACAAGACTTAACACCCAGAGGAGCCAGACTATCTGGCCATTCCACTCCCTCCCTGCTCTGGGCTGAGCATGGATGAGGGGAGATCCAGCAGGGGCCCTGTATCTTGCATCTCTGCAAACCACTGAAACATGCCAGCCTCCTGCAGCCCTGGCTCCTGCTGCCCAGCCTAAGTTAAGGCCACAGCTTCCCAGCAGCAAACCGTGATTGCTTGTGGTGTCTTTCTCGCTGGATGACTTTAGCTGAATAATTTTGCATGATTTCTGCCCAGCATGAAAGAGAGATGAGCTGAGGATAAGGGGCCTGAGCTGATGGGAAGGAAGAGGACTGGAATCTAAAGCGCTTCCTTCCCAGGGCTGTGGCCAGCCTGGGGGAATCACCCCAGCAGCTCCTGCTATTCATCATCCTTTGAAAAAGTAGCTCCCTCTACCTATTGCTCTGAGAAGGTCTCCTTTCCCCATCACCAAGGAAGGCTGGTGGCCCCCAGCCTTTGTGGTTTGCCTTCACTCCCCTGCTCCACACACCCAAGTAGTGGTCATTGAGCCTGTGTGCAACCAGCAAACCTCAAGACCGGCCTGAGACCCTGAAGTCAAGGCCAAACTGAGAAAGACAAACCTCAAACAAATGCTCACGATTCCATCACATTCAGCAAGTCTTAAACCTAGACAAGGGATGGAGAACTGCATCTGGCCTGGAGGAGCTTCCCCAGAAGGAACATAAGCCAAGGGAAGACTCCACTTTCACCAGAGGGAAAGAGCTGGGGGTGCCTGCCAGCTAGAAGATTTGCAAGGAACTTAGAATCACAAGTCCAAGTTGCCAGGACACTTTCAGGGTTTCCTGCTACCCTCTGCTTTACAGATGAGTGACCCAGAACTCCAGAGACATCCCATGGCTTGGCCAAGGTCCCAGAGCAGCAATAGTAGTCTCAGATGTCACCATGGCCCCAAGCTGGCCTGGGTCTGCCCTTCCAAGTAGCCGTCCCAGCCCCTCTCTGGCCCCAGCCCCACCCAGCTAGCTTAGGTCAGGTCAGGTTCCAAGGTCAGGTTCCAAGGCTGGGCCCAGGCAGGAGAGATGGTCTCTCCAGCAGGCCCTTCCTTGCTGCTATTCCTGGCACCATCCCCCTCCTTCCCCTTCCCATGGAAACCCAGTGATGGCGAGAACTGGAATTTGGACGTTTTCCCAGCATTTGGGCTGTTAATTAAAACTAATAAATCTGCCACTTGGAGTCAGGTTGAAGGGAAGGAAAGGAGAGGGAGGGCAGGAGAGGGGAACTCAGGCATGGGGTCTCCCCTACCCCTAGGAGACTTTCCCTTTCAACCTCCCTCCTGAATCATTTTCTCCCTCAGTCACTCATTCATTCTATACATGATTTGCCAGCTGCCTGCTGCAGACCCCTGCCTGGGCTAGGCCTGAATTGTTCTAAGGATTAGGAACCTAGCTCCTAAGAGAAGGGCTGACTGGCCACTCCCCGCTGACGCACCAGACTGAGCAAGAGTTCACAAGGTCCAACCCATCAGGACAGATCTGGTCCGAAACTCAGTGTACTGCTTCGTGACCTCTGGGGAGCTTGCCCCCGCCCCCCCCCCAGACATCTTCCTAGCTTGAAAAGGCAGATTTTAATTCTTTCACTGAAAGGGTCTCAGAACGAGGGCACAGGGAGGAGCGTGTGAAAAGGCCTGAGACAACTGGTTACATGATCTCTCTTCTCGATTTCCTGTGCTGGGCTCCTCCCTCTTCTTGCCTTCATGGTGGACAGTGGTTCCTGGAAACACCACACACTGTGAAATAATGAGAAGAGCAATATGCTGCCCTACATCTGTAAGGTGCATGCATTTTACACAACTCCCTCTTCAGGCTATGGGTGTTCTTTCCCAGTGGCCAGTGCAAAGTGGTCATGTGGCAGTCATTAATTCTATGTGTATTTACCACAATGTGTGCAAAGAGGAAAAGTTGCTTCACTGGATCGGATGGACCAGATGCTTCTGTGCCTGGAGTGACTTCATCCACTTGTCCTCCAACACTGTGCCCCCTCTCCTAGGATTACTGCATCTCATCTTTGCAGGAGATGTTCCTTCCATCTCCTGCTACCCAGCTGCTCCACAGGAAGCTAAAATAGAGCATAAATGAGGGTACTGATCCTGAAAAAGCAGAGAGGCCTGAGGGAGCCTCTGAGACACAGACATACCTGGAAGATGCTACTCAAGACCCAGTAATTGGCGGGATGGTGGTGGCTCACATCTTTAATCCCAGCACACAGGAAGCAGAGGCAGGCAGATTGCTCTGAGTTCAAGGCCTGGTCTACAGAGCGAGTTCCAGGACAGGCTCCAAAAGCTACAAAGAGAAACTCTGCCTCAAAAAACAAACAAAACAACAACAATAACAAACAACAACAGTAATTGCTGTTGTGATTTAAGGCTCCACTGAGTTTGGTCCCTAACAGGTCTCGATTGCTTGAGACAGGGATAAGGGCCATTCCCAGAAGTACACCTGCACTAAGCAGGGACCACAGAAGCCAGAGTATTCTCAGTATGAGCCTGGCCAGGAAGCCATGGAGTTTGAGCCTGGGAAAGGCCTGCAAGCTCTGACCCCAGTACTAGCTACTTCTAGAAAGTCTTCCATTGAGACCATGTTGCTCCTTTCACACAACCCAGCCTTAATAATCTATCCTGTGTTACAGATGGTTTTGGGGGCACTGGAAGAGTGGTTCAGTGCTTGCCTAGAGTGAGGCCCCAGGTTCCATCACCAAGACTGCTGACCACTGACATTGTGTGTTTTCCCAGTAGCCCCAGTAACTCAGAGAAATCAGCCTTCCTAAAGCTCACATGACAGGTGGTGAATCCAGCCCCAGAAGAAGCAGCAAGAGGGTGTTTCCCACCCCTCCAGAGAAAAAAATGATACAAATTAGCAAGTGCTGAATTCCCAGTGTGGAGTCATCAACAATGGCCTTAAGGTTACTAGAGGTTTCTTTCTCTTTGCCAAGTCCTGCTATGCACCAGTAAAGATGGAAAGGATGGTTCAATTAGTCCTGTGGTTGCAAAGTTCAGTTCAATATTTCCCTTTTAGTGTCTCTAGAGAGTCAGTTACTGCCTAGGACCACCCAGTGTGTTAGTTACTGTTGATCACACTGTGAACATGGAGATTACATTATTTACTGGAAAAACCTGTTTCTAGCTGTGATGAGGCTCAGCCCTAGCATACAACTTTAATCCAAGAGCTTTCTGCTTGAAGATTGTAAACAGGATTAAGTAAAGTCAACCAAAGGTCTTGAGGCAGAACAAGCAACCAGTTGACAGGAAGAGAACATAGGATTACTAAGAAAAGGCCACAGAGAGTTAAGAGAGAGTGAAGAGAACGGATAGAGAGACACACGTGGCGAGGAACATTGAAAGGAGGGACATTGAGTTTGAGGAGGAAGGTCATTCAGCTGGGCGCTTTCTCTCTCTGAGCTAGCAGGCTTTCACCCCAGCATCTGGCTCCTGAATCTTTATTGATAAAATAGAACGATTGTGATTTTGTTAAAACAACAGTTTACCAGTGCTGCGACCAAGTGGCCTGACAGAATGGCAGGCCATAGCCACAGGAGTGGGCTAGGAAGTGTAAGGTAGAGGAAAATCTTCCCCTTATGTCGTATAGGAAGCAGAGGGGGAGGGAGGGGCAGGACTCCTCCAGTGACCTACTTCCTCCCACTGGGTCTCCTAAAGTTTCCAGAACCTTCCAAAATGCCTCCCTCAGCTGGGGACCACACAGTCACCTCAGAAGCCTGTAGGACACTTAATATTCAAACCCTGAAGCCCAGACAGTTTATGGGAGAGCCTGGACTTGAACCCAAGCAGTTCTAAGTCAATTTCTTAAGGCTTCCTGGCTCCAAAACCAATGTGAGGGAGTGACTCAATGTTGTCTGCACATCTCTGACCCTGGAGCACTGTACACTGCTGTAGGTGAGTCCCATCTGTAAGGATTCAGGCATTACACTGGCCTGCCCTGTCACTCAGGCAGTACCCTGGTCAGCCCAGAGTCCCATGAGTACTAGTCTGCATGCAGGTACAAAGGACCCCTTTAAAAGAAAGACCCTCGCCCACTTACACTCAGTGGAACACAAGAAACAGGTTGGGCATGAATTAGGCCCTAACCATTAGGGGAACCTGTACCCCACAAGCTTTCCTGTGGAGATCCAGAAATCCAAGAGAGCCTGTGCCCTTGGTGCCCAACAACCTGGGGTCTATCCTATCCTCAAAGACTGTGACAGAGGAGCCTAGAGGAGATAGCAGAGAGAATATTGGCCTCAATATTCTCACCTGTAATAATGAGGGGGAAACTGGCAGGGCAGTGACTCAGGTCCCTCCTGGCTCCCCAGTCTTAGGTGAAGCTGCTTTCCCACGGGTTACTTGTTCTTTGCAAGGGCAGGAATGGGACACCTCCAGAGGGAGGAGACCATGATGTGTCTGGGGAGCTCTGGATAAAAGAGGGTCTTACTGCCTCCTCTGCGTCCACCCGAGGCAGGAAGACCACTGTCAACAGGAAGTGGGAAGTGCCTCTGTATATGTGTCTCCTCTCCTGCCCAGCCCATGCCTATCTGGGTGTATAAGCAAGTGAACGTGTATAAGCAAGTGAACATATACACATATTCTCTCTCTCTCCCTCACTCTCCTCTCTCTCAGTGCACGAACACACACACACACACACACACACACACACACACACACAAGCCCTCTGGGCTTAAGTCTTCCACCAGCTGACCTCTGACCCAGTCCAAGGCCCACAGGAGAACCTGCAGAATCAGGACTTTGTTCTGTCTGCTGACTTCCTGCTGCTTTGACTTTACAAATTCTTCGATAGCCCGTGGCCTTCCAGGCTTTGGCGAAGGACAGCTCTTTGCCAGGAAAAAGTAATTGAAAAGAATCATGAGAAATAAACACGACTGTTCCCTCCTCCCAGCCAGCATTCTAACTGGATTAGAAGATCCTGTGACCACAGCGTCCCTCTGAGGCCACTTGTTCAAGCTTGCCATTGTATTACAATAAGGAAGAGTTTGCCAAAATTGGCTTTTAAAAAAAAAAAAATGTGGTATATGTTACATTTTAACATTTAACAATTTAATACTTAACACAAAAATTACAATGTAATATAATTGCTCTATTAACAAGGTAATTACAGGTTTATTTTTAATTAGTTCATAATATGCTACAGATGGTGTGATCCGACAATAGGACCATGCTTAGTGTTGTAGAAGGAAGAGTATCTTTGTGGCCCAACAGAAACTAAGGGCCAGGGAACTAGGCACACCTGGAGTTGATCTAAAGACATGAGTCTGAGACAACAGGCAGGGACTAAACTCCTCCAATATCCCTTCCTTGGCAACCTGAGCATGAATCCTAAGGTTCCTGAAAGCAGTGAGCAGAGAAGAAATGTCTTAATTAACAGCAACATGTCCCCAGACCAACCGGAAAGTCCTCTCAGGAAGCCCGACTTGAGACCCAGTGGATACAGATACCAGCTTCCAAATGAGCCCCCCAGTTTTCTTCCATTTCAAAACCAGGTTGCCAAAGTTGTTGCAGACACCATCCCTCAGTTGGGGGCAGACAAGGAGGCAGGATGAGACCAGGAACTGGGTTAGGAGCCCCAGAGCAGGAGGTGGCTATCCAAGATGCAAAACCACACCCCAACTCAACTGTTGTGCAGTGACTCCACTGTCACCCAAGCCTCAGATAAAAGTCCCTCCACCCTGGTAGAGCTCCCAGGAGAACCAGAGACACCTGTTTGATGTCATCGCTTCTCACCTCCATGGCTGCTCCCTTCCCTAGTTTCCTTCCTCCTTTTCTAGCTCCTTCTGAACTCCTCTCCCTGGGCCCTAAGTCCATTTCCAGAGGCTCTAGAGCTCACATGGCCCTCCCTCACACCCTACTTTCATAGGTCAGTGGCTGCCCACTGCAACCACAATAGAGCTGAATGGCACACTATGGTGTCTCACCAATCAGGCTCCCTGGACTCTACCTATGATAGCAAAAAAGTGAGTGCAAAGTTTATTCAGTTATGTTCTGGGGACCTACCAGTGGGGAAGGAAGGAAACAGGACCTGCGCTACAGATGTCATCACAGTCCAGCAGAGTGCACAAGAGATACAGAATGGATGGCCTTTCACACTTGTCCCGGACAAGGAGATAAGCCTTAGATCCCGGAATCACCCTGCCAGAGAAGTAAGCTGCCTTCCCTAGAAGCAGAGCATGACCCCAGCTGGAGCAGGTAGCTCTCTTCCCCTATCTGTGGTTTCCTGAGAGGGACTCAGCTGCTGGGGTGTGGCTGTCACCCACTCAAACATACAATTACAAAGCCAGGCTGACCTGCCTCACCCCCCAGGGCCTCTTTCCTCACCCTCCCCGACAACAGCTATGCTGTGCTCTGGCATGGTGCCCTTCGTTTGGATAACCTTGAGAATTCTGCTTTTGCCACTTCCTCTGTGCCTCAGCTTCCTCATTTGTAAAATAGGTCAAATAATCACTTCTACCTCGCAGAGTGGTGAGTGTTCCCCCACAGGGCTATTGCACCATCAGAAGTGACAGAGGAGGGGGCCTGGGAAGAAGAAAGCCCTCCTTCCTTTGCATGAATGCATGGCTGTCCTATCTCCAGAGCCACCTCCTCAGACATGCCCTTACTGCCCACCCTTGCCAGGCATGTACCCACCTTACTCCCCTAGTTATCTTACACATGGTACTCGGAGTCCCTAACATTGTTACAACAGTCATCTCCACTGAGGGTGATTTTTGTCCCACCCCCCCCACCCCCAGGAGACATGGGCAACATCCAGGGACACTTCTGGATGTCACACATGGGCAAAGGGGACTGCTGCCGGCACCAGTGGACGGAGGAGAGGGGTGCACAGCAAACCCCTACAAGTATCTTTTGGCTGCAAGTGTCCTCAGTATGGAGGCTGAGAAGTCCTGTCTGCTTGTTTGCTTTGCCTCCTCATGAGAAAGGCTATCTCATTCTTCCTCAGGCCTACCATGTCCATACCTTGTTGGCTGGCAGAGTCTACAAAAGCCTTCATGTAGCAGGTAGTTTGCAAAGGAGATAACCTCCTACTTGTCAGCTACATCAACTTCCTCACTGAAGTGCATTTGCCCTTTGCTCCCTTAGGAAGCAACATACACAGTCATGTAACAGAGCCAGGAAGGATGGGCGTGCCTATAACCCCAGCACTCATGAAGCAGAGGCAAGAAGATGGCTGTAAGTTCAAGGCCAGCTTGACTTGCCTACCAAGTTCCAGGGCTACATAGTGAGAACCTGTCTTCGAAACAAAACAAAGAAGCCATTCATGTAACTGATTTGTATCAAGATCTTAGAGTACTGCCTGCTTCTTAGACCCATGTTGGGGGTGACAGATGTTCTGTAGACCTGACCTTTGAGACCTGTGAAGTGTCCCCTGACCTTGCCCTGTAATCCCCATCCCACCTTCACTACGCAGCTTCTGTCCTTCCTCATCCCCATCCCCAAAGTCCCAGTGCCCTGAGCAGCAGCGAAGTTACCTAGAAAGGCCAGGCAAGCTCTTAGCAGTATCAGATTCCCTCCCACCTTGGTAACAAATCATTTGCAAAGGGTCTTCTGCCATCCCGAGATGACATTCATATCTAGTATAAGCGACCAAGACATATCACCAGCAAATGAATCAACATAATGTCCTGGCTGTGATAGAAAGGAAAGGTTGAGTGCAGATAATCTATACTAAAATTTGTGTTTCAATATGTAAATGTTCTTGTTTCACTGTGCAGGATACTGATGAAGCGGAGGCTTGTGCCTGCCTGGTCACAATGAGGCAAGAGGGCCCAGTCCCAAGTGCTGCTGAGACTCCATGGACACAGTGTTGCCCTTGCAAATGCAAATTTTCCAGAGATGATGAGTAACTCTTGGAATGGCCTTTAACAGAGCCCAGGGCAGCCTTCTCAGTCTGCACAGTGATAGCATTCCTAGGAAACTCTGTGCTGAATCTGTAACATAAAATACTTGATGTTTCCTTATAAACTGGAGTTAGGTTCCCAGATGAAGCAATTAATTAGCAACAAGTTGTCACCTACCTGGATGTTGACTGAAATATTTGAAATCCACAGGGATGAAAGGTGACTCTGACATACATAAGGCCATCTGTGTATTTATTGGCAAATCTTTAGTGCCCTTGGCTCCTCTCTGAAGAGTCAGCAGCATCCCCTATAGTAATGATGCACATAAACTATGTCTCCCACTTGCTCCCCAAACTGTTCCCAAGGGACAGCACTGTGCCATGGAACTTTCCTGGGCTTTTTGGGCTTTCTTTTTACTAACCCTGGAGGTCACCAGAGGGTGAATATACCTGTCCTCTCCTGCTTACCCCTGTGCTCTAGAAGCTCTCAGAAGGTATATAGTGGGTACTCAATAAATTCCTTTGGGCTGAAGCCTGTGAATGCACACTCCAGCCATGCTCCTCAATCAGCTCCAGAGACTGCCTGCAGACATGTATCTGTAGCTTCCTGTGCCTCCACCTGTAATGTAGTTTCTGGCCCCAGGCTGGCCCAGCCCCTGTTCAAACAGCCTCAAGCAGTCATTTGAAGGTGAGATTAGAGCATGGCAGATAAATCTCCACTGTGGAGCTTGATGGATAAGTCTCTACTGCTTTCCATCTCTCTGTAACCAGTCTGAGACATGGTCCCTTCCTGGACACAAGAATATTCAAGGTGGGGAAGTAGTGGCACATGCTTTTAATTCCAGCACTTAGGAGTAGAAGCAAGTGGATCTCTGTGAGTTGAAGGCCAGACTTGTCTACACAGTTAGTTTTGGGGCAGCTAGGGCTTTTATACAAAGAAAGCCAATCTTGAGAAACCTAAATAAACAAAGAGTCAGAGCCCCTTAGGAGACAGAGGAAGTCCCAGCTGTCCTCAAAACTGCCCCTCACCTATCCCTCTCTACTCTTCTGCCTTACTACTCCACAATTCTCAGAGCACTTCCTGGGATCCTGCCTCAACACACAGCTCACACCCATCTATCTGTTGGGCACCGTTCCTACCCCACAATCCACTAGACTGACTCAAGCAACTGTGCTTCTTCCTTTCCTCCTGTTCTACAAGCCAACAAGGTGGACACCGAGGTCCCTGTCCTCATGCCCCCGTGGAGCTGTGTTTGGCCTACGGGTCTGCTAAGCTGGAAGGTAGAACCAGCCTGGCCCTTGCAGCCGACAGTGGCACTGACCATTGCCTGGGAAAGACTCATTGTCCTCCTCAGGACTTCTTGCTCCAGGAGTTACATTTCTATCCATGGCGGCCTTAGCATGACCACAGATGAAACACAAGCCCAAGAGTCTAAGCCCTGGTCCTCAGACTTTACCCTTCCCAAGCACTCTGTAGGCTAATGTGTCTCAATGTCAACTCAGCTTCAAGGAGCTGGGAGAAACAGTTCAAACATCCAATGGAACTGAATGTAAGATGGGGAGGCCAGAGCCACTAACGGTCTCCACTGCAGAGTGGGACATTCTTGCTATACAGCAGGCTCATCCAGAATTAAGACTTTAGTAGCCTGGTGTGGTGGCAGGGTGTCAGGATGCTGAAACAGGAAGGCTGCAAGTTCAAGAACAACCTGAGCTAAAGAGAGTGGATTCAGGCAGTGAAATTGGCAGAACACTACCAACATGGCATTCCTAAGTGGGCAGGGTAAGATTAGTGGAAGCACCTATAGACACCCTTGTGCTTCCCAAATGGCAGGGCTGACTGGACCATGCAATTTCCAGTCATGTAGGGCTGCAGGCCATTGAGACCTTCTTAGCATCTCTAACTCCACTCCCCAGCCTGTATTTTTCCACAGGACTGTGTAATCGCCAGGATACAGTTCCTTGGGGCAGAACATGAGCAGTTTGTGCTGTGCACCCATGGGGTCTATAATTCAGTCATGTCTCTGGGGATAATTAAAACCTCCTCCTCAAAACAGGAAGCCTTGAAATAGCTCTGCAGCCACATGCCCAGCAGGGGCTCCCAGGGCAGCAGGAGGAGGCCACCAACTTCCACAAACCCTTAAAGAGTCCTCCCTTCAAGACCAGACCAAACAAAGAAGCTACCCCACCATGGCAGCTGTAGAGAGCTCAGTGCCAACATCAGGGACTCTATTCGGGCCACATAATACTGTATCCTTCACTAGTGAGTGACAAGGAGGAAAATCTAGGCAAACTGTCTGAAGAAGGTCAGGAGCAGGAACAGGGAGCGTTTCTGGATAAAGGAGAGGGAGGGGACATCAGTCTTAAAGACCAACTCCATGTTTCACACTGGGTTAGCCATCTGAACCTATTCCAATGGGTCCAACTCTTCAATCTATACCCATTTCACAGACCCAGAAACTAAGTCTCGGGGAGTTGAGCAACTATGCTTAACAGCATAAAACTTCTATAAGACCCAGATATTTTGACTGCAGAGTCTGTGGGAATGTCGGCAGTAAAAACAAACTGGATGAAGCCTGGACAGCATAGAGAAGAGAAGGCAGTCTCCAATGAAGAAGAACAGATGGCCTTAAATCTTTAGTGGCCAGTCACAGAAGAGAAATGGGCTTCACTCTGTATGTCTCCCAAAGCCAGGGC
Organism: Phodopus roborovskii; assembly: GCF_943737965.1. Lineage (NCBI taxonomy): Eukaryota > Metazoa > Chordata > Mammalia > Rodentia > Cricetidae > Phodopus > Phodopus roborovskii. Next base: position 432,547 of record NW_026126407.1, on the reverse strand, counting down.
TACTGTGGTGGATCTTATCACAGAATAGGTTTAATTTGATAGAAGAGTGAGCCTTCTCTCAGGTAGAGCTGGTCGGCTGCCCAGTGAGCCGGCTGTGTGGAGAGATGGGACCTACATGTATCTGGAAACATGTAACTACTGGCTGAGTACCCACCCACAGAACTTGTGTAGGAAGGTTAGAGCTGGCCCTGTGCACCCTCTAGAGCTTGTGGTTCCAGCATTTTCTGGAAGGAGCTGAGTGGCTGGGCTGCCAAGGCTGAACTAACAGATAGGCTCTGAACCCCACTCTCTGCCTGCCCTCAACCTCCCAGAATCTCATTAGCAGCACTCCAGACAGAGTGCTGGCTGGGGATGGTGAGGGAACAGGGGTCCCTGCCCCTACCTGCTGACTTGCTGGATGGGGAGGGGCTAACCCGCTAGCCTTAATCAGAGGCTCTGCACAGAGCTTCAGGATGGATGTGGCCACCCATTCCTCCAGCTTCAATTACTCTGCAGGAAGTTCACCTGCTGGTAGGAGGCAGAAGGCAGATCAGAGGATAAACTTCCTGAGAACCACAATGTGATCTTAGCCTGTGCAGAGGAATACAGAGGAGGAGGATCTCCCTGCCCCCATTCCAGCCAGGACCACTAAGCTACAGCCTGGGATTCCTGAGCCAAGCTGAAAGAGATCGGTGCTGAGGTGTGGTAGTGTAGAAGGTCAGGGCTCTCAAGACAGCCCAGATTTCGTTCTGGAAAAATGACCAGTGGGATTGCAAAAGATATTAAACTCCAATGAACACCACACCGTGGCGGGGAGGGGGTCGAAGATGGTACACACAGCTTTGGAGTGAGAGATTACCATTAAGTCTCGATAATCTTTGTACCCCCACTTCTCCAATCCCATCAACCTGTGTCCCTCTGGGATTTACCAGTCAGTCCTAAAGGGTCCTAGAAAGGTCTGCCACTCAACCTCTAGGCTTCTTTCTGTCTTCAGAATTGACCAGGAGTGTTGCCATCCACAGAGACCTCCAGAGCACAATGACCTCAGAATGCTGATAGCCTTCTTTCTCTGCCCTGTGCCAGGTACCCCATGCCATTAGGAAGCATCCAGGGAAATGAGGAATCCTGGGAATGTGGGCGATCCCATCCCAAAATCACTCCTCCAGAGATATTAACCTTCAGAGAAGGGGCTTTCTGGAGGACCCAGAACCCTCATCTGAGGAGGAGGAAGAAGGACAGTCAGACTCAAGGCCTCACACAGCTGCCAGTCAGAGTACCAGCCCTCAGCAGTGCTCCTGCAACTAGATGCTAAACAGGGGAGCACTTAAAGCAGGAAGACCCCAGACCCTGCAGGAGGCCCCCAGGTTAATCCTGGGTACCCCTGGAGGAGTAAGGTTCTGAAGTGGCCTCACTTCCTACACACCACACACACACACACACACACACACACACACACACACACACACACAAACACAGCCTCAGAAGCTGCTTCTGGGAGCACAGAACCACAGGGTTTTGTGTGTTGGTGGCAGCCAAGGAAAAGCGACTCATTAATTTAATCCTTGAACAAATTTACAAAGCTCATCCGTAGACTTCCAAGAAGCTGAGGGAAGCGGCTCCTGGGGGGGGGGGGGTGCAGATTCTCCCCACTGTGTGAGGTGCCAGTTGCCAGAGGGAAGCTTCGTTCTCAGAACCCCTTCCCCAACCCTGGCTGGCGTGGATCCCACCTTTTGGCTTACCTCCTCTCTCACATTCTTCACCATAAACAGAAGCAGAGACCTGGCTGGAGAAAGAACAGCTGCCTTCACCACTAACCCAAAGGATTAACTGGGCAAGCACTTTCATGAGCTAGGCAGGTACTGTTTGTATCGCCATTTAACCGATGGGGAAACTGAGGCACAGAAGAATTCAGTCTCTTGCCAGAGGTCCCAGTTTCTTAGTGGCAGAGGCAAGGTTCAAATCAGGATGCCTGCCACCACCCCCCAAAATCAGCAACTTCTTGTTTATTCTACATCCTTAACACCATATCTTTTCTTTTGTCTTTATCAAAAAGAAGAGAAGCCAAGATCCATTTTCCCATCCACATGAGGATTCTAGGCCAACTATCTCTTCCAATGTCCTCAAGGGCAGCCTGCTTATCACCCCCGACCAGATACCCAGAGTCCGTGTACCTCTGTCACTCTGTACCACTTGCTTCTTGGGCAATCTTCTGTCCTGGTGGTATTCAGTATTTCACTGCAAGTTAGAGTCTTCAAGAACTCAGACTTGCAGTCTCAGCTTCACTCACAATCCATCTGGGTCGGCAAGGCCCAGCCTCTTGGATGGAGTCCCAGCAATCGCACAGCAATTCCCCTGTTTGCTCACTAAGACTTCGTGTCATTAGCCTCAGCTCCAGGCACTGCATCGACTCAGTCCCAGCTGACTGTCTCCCCCATCCCCAAGGAGGCCAGGGCCAGTTAACCCACTTGGAGAGGTCACCAATTCAGCACTGATAAGGAATTAGAAAAGCCCTGACCAACCAGCAACCCTTTCCAGGCCACTGTCCCTGGTCCAGCTCCAGAGCCTCCATCCACTAGAGCCCTCATTAGCATCTTAATGTGAGGAGCATATGCAATGAGGCATCAGAGAAAATCCCCAGCATTTAAATTCATTAACAGTCCCTCGAAGTCTTCAGTGTGAGGTGGAATTATCACTAAACTGCTTTTAACTTACCAGCTGTGCACTAAACTGCCAGCCATGGAGGCTGGGCATTAGGGTCTGGCAGGAAGGCCTAGAGGGGTATTGTTGTCTGGGAGCCTAAACTCAGGGATACCCAGACTGCTGGCTGAAGAACTGTGCTTCCTAGGTTTCTGTTCTGTACCCTACTGATGAGTGAAAAATTCAATCAGCCAGCTGGCTTGTCTACTCAGGAACAAACGACCGCTCGACTGATATTGATGTGTCCGTTGTCTTTGGGGTTAAGTTCTGTGACCCAGCTCTCTCTGCTCCAAATCTGATGGATGACAGGGAAGTTGTTCCTGCTCTCCCTGTAACAGCTTCCTTCTTCCTAACCAGCTTCCCCCAGAGTTCCATTTGCCCCTTCCAAGGCATCTGCTGGCACCCTCCTCTCCTCTCTTCTCCTTCCTGGTTTCCACCCACCCAGTTGGTCCCCCCCCCCACCGTCCCAGCAGGCAGCCTACAGTGTCAAACTCTTGCTAAGTATTGTCTTCACATAAAATCCCATCCTAAGGTGCGTGTGTAGCCCCTGTGGGCCCCGGAGTCTGGTCAACCCTGGCACCAAAGCCAGGCTCAGCTAAGCTTCATGGAATCTATTAATTGATTGATGAAATGTTCCTCTTTGCCTGCAGTGTCAATCACAGCGCCTGGTGCACTGTAGCGTCTCAATAAATATTTGCTGAATAAATGTTGGGTGACAGGTAAATGCTTACAGTGGGGATGGAGTGGGGTGAGGTGGTTAGGATTTAGAAATTCAATGCTTCATTCAACAAATATTAATTGTGTGACTAATCAGAGAGTGCTACAGTTAATATTTATATTCAACTTCCTATCCGCAAAGCCCACAGTGCAAGCTGGTCTAATTTTTGTAACAAACTTTTGTTTGTAACAAAGCAGGACTCCAAAATCATCCTCATTTTACAGATGGGAAGACTGAGGCCATAGAGTGACTCACCCCAAGCTGTCCAGCATAGGAAAGCAGGGATTTGAACCTGGGAAGGCTAGATCAAAATCCATGCTTGCCTGTGGGTATTAATCAACAGACATTGTGTGTAATTTTACATCTTCTACCCCCACTCTGAAAAGGGAAAATAAGTGGGTAAGATTAATTTTTAAAGATAATTTATTTAACCTGACATATCCGACATGTGATGTTTTTCAATGTATAATGAACATTTAAAAGGTATTAATGAGACACTTTACCTTCTCATTCTCACACTAAGCCTGGGAAATCCAATGGATTTTTCAGGCTCACAGATGTGGCTACATTGCTCAGAAGCCCTGAGTTGGCTGTGGCCCTAGGAGAAGGTAGCCCTGTGAGCCCTAGGAAGCTCTTTACCCTGGTTTTCCCAGACCTATGATAGCCCCTTGAGAGCAGAAAAGGGAGATTGGAGGCAATGCCAGACATCCTCATATGCCCACAGTGTGGTCATTGAACCAAGACATACCTGGCCACATTTGGGGGCAAAGCACATGGCCCCAGCATATCCACTCATGCAGGCCACTTTCCAGATGAACATTGAGTAATTTCTCAATAGAAGTGTGTGCTATGCTGTGTGCCAAGCAGTTGACTGGGCCTGGAGATTGGGTGGGAGGAGCTCTGAGCGTCTGAGTTTTAAAAAGCAAGTGAGAGAGACTCTCTTGGCTCTCACTGGCTGCCTAGGGGAGAGGCAAGGGCTTTGCAGATGGAATCCTGGAGATCAGCACCCAGAGAATACAGATATCAGCCATGGACTAAGTCCCTTTAGGCCACACCCCTGCTGCCAGACAGGGACACCATTCCTCGTAATGGAAGGGATGGATGGAGAACTGGCTGATAGAACATGCTGCTGTTCTCCAGACTGGCATGTGCTCAATTAGCAGACCCAAGCCAGATCCCTTAGTACTGGTGTGAGAGTCCTCAGAGAGTTGATTCCTGCCCCATACCAAGTCCAGGTCCAGACCTGTGAAGGTTCAAGGTCAACCATTCCACAGGAACAAATGATCCTTCTCACCCCACCCCTGCTGCAACTACACACACACACACACACACACACACACACACACACACACACACACTCCTACCTCCCAGCATAGCCCCTAGATCCTTCTCACAGGTTAGATAGACACTGGACAATTGATATCTGATGGACAACTGGAGGTTGAGAGTGGATGGATAAGCGATGAAGCTTCCAGTCCCCCAAAAGCTGTCACTCCAGATCCACAATGAGGCTTCCATAGCCACCAGCCAATTAGCCATGAGGTAATGGGTCTGTGATCCCAAAGGCAGTACCACCGTTCTGGGACATTAGCTTCTATTAGGAGCCACTTTCCACAGCAAACACAAACAGCCCCTGGGGAGGACAGGCAGGGTAGGGGCCGGCCCTGGCGGGAGAACAGCAGCATGCTTCAGAACACCCTGTATTAACTCCCTAATTAATTCACTCTGCTCCCTGCAGGGAGCCAGACCTAGAGCTGGAAAAGGAATGAAGGATGTGGGAGGAAGAGGTGCCATTCAAGAACAGAATCTAAAGAAATGTGGGGTACAGGAGGAACACTTGGGGTGTCAAAATGGGGAACCTGAGGTCGAGTCTGGACAGCTTCTTGGGTCAAATTCAGCCTAAACCAGGAACATAAACACCCATGCAGTCACATACATATATACATATATACATGTATACACGTGCTCACAGAGAGAAAACACATAGTGGAGAGAGGGGACCCCTCATGAGCCCAGGCCTCACCTGGGATATTCATAGCCTGGGCTCGCCACCCCCATTTTATAACTCCCTCTTAAAGTGAAGCAGCATTGTGGAACCCACCTCCATACATAAGTTTGCTTTAATTGTAGAATAAATAAGAAAGACGTTTATAATAAAAATAAAATGGGCTTGGGGAGGCTACATCTCAGTGGTAGAAAGTGTACCAAACAGATGTGACGCCTAGTCGGCTCAACCCTTGGCACAACAAACAACATGGAGTCTAGCCCATGAATGCACAAGAACCACCCGGATGCCCTGGGAAGGAGGTGGGCCTGTGAACACTGCACCTAGAAACAGTGACAGTGCATCAGATGCATTTTCTTTAGGGACCGAGGCACCAGGAGCAGGGTTGCCATGACACTGTATTTCTAGGCCGGTAAAATGTTCCTGAGACAAAGGCCAGTTTCCCCCTGGGCTTCCTGGAGGCTGCTGAAAATAACAGAGCATTCAGCAACTCAGAGTTAGGTTCCAGTTGCAGACACATACATCAGGTGCCTCCCTATGTGACAAGGACAGGGAATGAGCCCCTTATCACTGCCTCAATACCAAGGTGCCTCCCAAGTCTTGGTGATGGTCTAGAGGCCTAGGGGGGGGGGGGGAGCAGTAATGCTCTGGCTCTCTGAGGCTTCATGCCCAGGGTCCTGAGATCCATAGTGGCAGGCAAGGTTAAAAAGACCTTCTCCTCCACCTCCCTACTTAGAGACTAACATACAACCAGGTGAGCCCTTGGCCCAGGTCAAGTGATGCTATTTCTATGAGGCAAACACTGAGGACCAGGACTTGAGCACAGGAGGGACACAGAAGATCAGCATATCCAAGCTGGACACATGTCCTTTTCACGTGGGGGTATGGGAGTCAATGCTGATGCTGTGAGAGCTGGAGGAATGAAGTCCCAAATCCTCTGGCCTTCAACAAAGGCTGTGGTGGAGTCATTCAACTAAAGAAAACCAGGAGGTTTATAGCAGACACAGATAGATAGCAAAGATGTTAGGAATCAGGTGACAAAGGCCCAGAAGACCATCTAGGTAGCATTTGGGTTTTCCAAGAACACATAGACAGTGAGTAGCTATGATGGGAGATGATGCTAGGAAGCTGGGTCTAAGCAGGCAGTAGGAAGCTGCGAACACCCAGTATGATGCTTGATCTTGACTTGGTTGGCACTAGGGAGCCACTGAAAGTTCTGAAGTGGGAGAGAGAGGCACCCAGACCTGCCTTTCTGAAATCTTCTCACCTGAATGCCACAGCCTTTTCTCCAGGACCTAGACCTAGCTCACCTCCTTGCTGCCTGCCCTTAAGTGGGGTCTCTCCCTTGAGCTGAAGTTGTAGGGGAATCCTCCTCAGCCTCCTCAAGCAGTTTACAGGCCATAATTAGTTGCACAGTAACAAGGATCTAATTGCCTTCCCCTGCCAGCGCCCCAGAGATGATGGGCTGTACCTGGAAGAAGGTGCGCTCAGAAAACACAAATTAATTAACACCAGAACAAAGAGGCCGCTAATTGCTTTGTTTCCTGTACTTGGGAAGATGGTTTTCAGGAATGGGAGTCTTCTGCCTTAGGAAAAACTGTATGGGGTGCTGGGGTCTCATTCTTCTCTCTGGGCAAAAGAGAGCTGCAATGCCAGCTAACCTGATCACCCATTAGAGAGCTCGGCTTCATGCTGGGAAGTTCAAAGACCCAGGACTCTTCTTGTCCCCGGGTTACAGATGGGCAAACTGAGACCACAGGGCACGGGGCACTCAATGGCTGGGCCACTTGGATTTCTTTCCACTGTGTCCTGGCCTCTGGGACTCTGACAGAGAAATAAGGAGGGCGGGTCTAGGCTGTGACAGGCTCTTCCTCCAATTCTGGTTGGTTGGGAAGAAGGAAGTGGGTACAAAGAGGTGGCTGAGGAACCAAACCCAACAAGTCTCCTTGGGGCCAGACTGTTGTTTCACACCCATAATTCTAGCACTGAGGCAGGGGGATAAAAAGTATGAGGTCAGTCTAAGAGATCTATTGTAATTTCCTTCTTTAGGAAAGAAGGGGGGAGAGGAAACTCCTGGGGAGGGAAGTGGGTCAAGGGAGGGCTTAAGCTTCTATACTGGGCACCCGCTTTGATCCTGGAATGTGTAGCTCTGAGACCGCCAGTCCTACTGTCAATTACAGCAGGCTGAACAGGAGCTGGACCCGGGGTTGTGCACACCTAACTTCTTGAACTCTATAAAACCAGTTCTATGTCACCCTTTGCAGCCTCTTCACCCTGCCCTCTGCCAGTGTCACACAGGCAATACAAAACAAATGGACTGTTCCAATAGAATTTCACTTACCAAACAGATGGTGGCCACAGGGTCCAGCACTCTCTAGTGCCCAATCAACTGAAAATTCCTTCATGTCCTTCAGTCCCTTCAGTGCTGGTGGGTACCTGTGAAAGGGTTAGCTCATGAGAAGCAGGCCATCATAAATAGGGCCTCATGTTGAGTGCTGTCTCTGAAATAGCAAGCTCTAAGACAGTGGTTCTCAACCTTCCTAGTGCTGTGACCCTTTAACACAGCTCCTCATGTGGTAGTGATCCCAACACTAACCTTTTTTGTTGTTGCTACTTTATAACTATGATTTTGCTACTGTTACAAATTGTAATGTAAATATCTGTGTTTTTGGTCTTTGGGAGTTCACTACTCTCAGGTTGAGAACCACTCCTCAAAGAGGGTGACACTTCACTCCCAAGGGTCTCCATCCATAGAGGGCAAAGATGCTGGGATGTGGTACCAGGTCTTTCTCCTGTCTGGATGCTGGAGCATCTCAGAACACTCACCAAGTAGCCAATCAAGTAGAAGATTCCAGGTGTGAAATGTAGCTGAGTGTGTCAGTGCCAACAGCAGCCTGGGACCTCCAAGCTGAGGCTGCTGACCCCCCACATCATCTATCCAGAATCAAATAGCAGGCTGGGGAGGTAGCTCACTCAGTAAAACACTTAAGCTATATGCATGAGGATCTGGGTTCATGCCTCAATACTCACATGAGAGCCAGGTACAAATCTCAACATGTCTGAGACCCCAGTGTCTGCCCATCCTTCCATTGAGCCATCTCATAAAGCCCCACCCATCACAGGTGAGACCTAAGATCAGCTCACCTACATCCCTCACTTTATAAACAAGAAAACCCAGGTCCAGAGAGGGGATCTGACTTGCCCAAGGTCTACACCTTAATCCCAAGAAGGAAAGCACTGGCCCAACCATTCCTGTCCATCCCTATGTATCCAACTAAAAGTAGAACAGCGCTATCTTCGAAAAGCCATCTGGCAATGTGGGATGTGAGCTACAAAACTGCTATATCTTTTGACCTGGTAATTCTCCTTTTGGGAAAAAAATCCATAGAAAATAATCCAAAGAGATACACAGGCAGAAAAGGAAAAAAAAAAGCCATTTGACAAAGATATCAATATCAATACTATTTGGGAGACTGGGCATACACCCAGCAATGGTGGAAGTGAATGGTGGCCATGTTAATCTGCTGTCATTATTAAAAGTGATGGTTCTGGAGCCTAAACAGGCACTTTAGAAATGTTTAGGTACAAACCGGCTTCTAGTGTTGCTTGCAACCAGGCAAGATGGCTGTGTACTCACAAAGGTTGCTCCAGGGGAGGGAACCAGAAAACAGCTTATTATTGAATTTGGCTCACCCCTCCCACACACATACACACCAATAGTTGTTTAGTGTCAAACCTTTAGGGATTTTTTTTTTTTTTTTTACTTATCCAACAGTCATGGGGGAGGATTAACAACTGTGGAATGATATTGCATCAAAATCCACCAAGAGAAGTGCTAAATCCTACCCAGCTCTCCATCGAGCCCTGGGCTTCCAGGAGATTTGGCTAGAGGTCAGTGTCCCCTTCTCCCCACCTGTGTTTTAAGAAGGACATTTGAAGAACGGCATTGCCTACACATAATATGGAAGATTCTATAGATGCTGCCTTAGTTAGGCTTTCTATTGCTGTGAAGTGACACCATGATCACGCAACTCTTTTTTTTTTTAAGTTTTTTTTTTATTATTATTATTATGTACACAGTGTTTTACCCACAGGCCAGAAAAGGGCACCATATCACATTATGGATGGTTGCTGGGAATTGAACTCAGGTCCTCTGGCAGAGCAGCCGGTGCTCTTAACCACTGCAACTCTTATAAAGGAAAACATATAATTGGGGCTGGCTTAACAGTTTCAAAGGTTTAGTCCATTATCATCATGGTGGGACATGGTGGTGTGCAGGCAGACATGGCTCTGGATAGGAGCTGAGAGCTCTGCATCTGGATCCACAGGCAGCAGAAGCAACTGTGTGTCATGCTGAGTGTAGCTTAAGCATATGAGACCTCAAAGCCCACCCAACAGTGATACACTTCCTCCAAAAAGGCACCTCCAGCAAAGCCACACCTGCTAATGGTGCTGCTCCCTATGGGCCAAGCATTCAAATGCATGAGTCTATGGGTCTATGAGTAGGTCATACCTACTCAAACCACCACAGATGTCTAGCAGTCTCCTTAAGACTAGAAGGGATGGGAAGCTACAAGTGAGCAGACCAAAGGTAGCAGATACATTGAAACACACACACATACACATACACACACACACACACACACACACACACACACACACACACACACACACACAGAGTGAGACCAGGACACTAGGAAGAACTGGTAAATGCTATTGTAATTCATGGAGTACAGGTGGCCCAGAAAGACTTAGGGAGTCCTCTCAAGCAGGTGGAGCAATTATTTCTCATTGTGAGTTCCAATCACAAGAGCACTCTCTCTATGAGCTATCCATGCATCCTCCAGACAGAAGCAACTGCCCTTCCCCCACCCACAAGTCAGATTGCCATTGAGCATGGTTGCCATCTGCCTTGGAGGCCAGCTGTTGTGTGGCCTGGGCCAACCCTGAGAACCTGGAATCTACTCTCAGCTTCTGCTTATAGTCCAGGAAGCTACTCCCCTGCCCCATACACCCTGCCATCCAGAATTGGATTTCTTCTCTGCTTGAACTGGCTAAACCTCATGCCAACTCTAGGTAAAGCTTTGTCCCAACCTCTCTTAGTTCCCAACCATGTTACTCGAGATTCTGGAGCCTTGGGAGTCACATAGGTTCAGGTCTTCCTGCCATCCAAGTTGGTGAGGACCAGATGGGGCCTGCAGTTCTCACACCATCACCCCCTGCCTTTCTTGTAGGCCTCTGGGCCTGTCCCCAATACAGAGTCCCGCAACAGCAGACTAATGACCTTTCTCTCCCACACCCCAGTCTTCATCCACTCTCAACCATTATTATTAGCAGCACCATCAAGTGGTTCGTTACTTAGCAATTTGCAATCATTAATTAGGGGAAATTGCAGATTGAGGCCATGAAGGAGGATGGTGCAAACTAAATGCATTCAGATATCAAGTTAATGGAGTGATAGAGGAGGTGGCTGCCTGTTCCAGCTCAAGTGGTCCTCCTGTACATGATTGGCCAGCCTCTGGCCTTAGACCCAGGCTCAGATTCCCCATGTGTGAAACAGGAAGGAGATGTCAGGGCTGAGGAACATGGAAGCAGCTACAGAGGCCGCAAGGGATGGATGTGAAAGGCTGAGAAGAACATGGTAGTGGTCCTTGTTCCAGATTGCCTACCGCTCCTAGAAGTCCTAACTATGTCAAACAAGATACAATTATCTCCACCGCTTTCTTTTCCAGCAAGGAACAAGATGGCATAGCCCCTGATATACAGTAGGACCTGGAGACCCTAATTCATCCTCCTCCATCCCTAGGAGGAATTTCAGTGAAATGGAAAAGTCAAAGGCATCTAAGAAGTGTTAGACGAGCTTCCAGCCTCTCCCCATCTATCTCAACAGAGACCTTCATGCTTAAGAGTAGGATGAGAATCCAAAAGGCCTTCATCCTGTACCCTTCCTCCTCCCATAACAGTACAGTGAACAGCTCACCCTCTTGGGCTCCTCCAGTCCTTTGCCCAGGCTGTACCCTCTACCCAAAATGCCACTTAGGAACTAAGACATCTGTTCCTTCCATTCCCACTGAGCTGCTACTGTCTGTCATCCCTGCTAATAAAATGCTGATACTATGAGATCAGTGTGCCCTGCCTGCTCTGAGATAGAGATGGAGATAAAGCTTTCTCTTGGAGGTGTCCTCAGTCAGGTGACAGGTATAAAAACTTGCCCCATGAGAGTCCCCTTTTAGGTGGAGCATATCCCTCCATTTGAGAACTGCTAATGTGATTAGGTACCCAGGGGAAGCAGGAGAAAATGGCCTGCATCTTGCATACTCTCTCCACACAGACCACTCTGCAGACCTGGTTAGCTGACACAGAGGACACAGAGTTTCCTGGGAGCCCCATCTCAAGCCAGCCAGCTTTAGCGCTACCAGCCCCAACGTGGAGCTGAAGGATGGTCCTAAGCATGGTGGGCTCAGCTATTTAACACTCTGAACACCGCACTTTACTGTGGCCATTAGGCCCATAACAACAGCTCATCCATCCTCTCCCCGGCCCTGCAACACCAAGAGCTGATGGCGCAATTAGACACCAGAGAGCCGCTGTAAATTGCCAGGCAGCCTTCTTCCAGCTGCAGCTCAGGACACCACCTGTACCACTTGGCTCCCAGAACCAGTACAGAGTGATGGTCTTCAGCCCCAGGACTCTCACCTGCACTGAGACCACCGACCCAGATGGGACTCAGAGCACAAGGCAGCCTCTTGCCTGCCAAGGCCATAGGAAGCTGTGGTCAGGCTCTTTAGAGGGTTTTATGCTAGTGGTGTTTTCAGAAAAATTTAGGGGGTTCCTCTTCTGCCCTTCTTTGGGAGTTTTTGTGCAAACTCTAATGACTACCATACTATGTCCTAGGGGCATGGGACTGCTCCCTCCCTACTCCAGACTATGCACCACTCCAGGGGACTGTGGCTCTTAAATATATCTTTGTGTGCACTGGACAGATGACACCGTAGACTCTCCATGTTAGTCCTTTTCCTCATTGTGACCTAAAGGAGGGGCTTATTTTTATATCATGGCAGGGAAGGCACAGCTGTAAGAACAGCTCTAGTCACTGCAGAGGGACCCTGAGGAGGCTGGTCCCATTGGATTGGCAATCAGGAAACAGAGAGAGGTGAATTCTGCCATTCAGTTTCTTTTTCCTTTTTGTTCAGTCTAAGACCCCCGGCCCATGGAATAGTGCCACCCAAGTGCAGGCTAAGTCCTTGTTCCCTCAATTAAATCTCTCTGGGAATGTGATCACAGACTCACCCCAGGTATGTTCCCATGGTGAGTCTAACCCCCCCCCCACACACACACATACAAATTTGTCAAGAAAGACTAATTAGCATACATCCCAAGTTAGAGGATGTACCTTTTAGTCCATAACAATGGACCCCATGTTGAACATGCTTTGTCCTCTTTAGATCCTTTTAGTCTTCTATTACATTTCTAGAGGTAAAGCAGACTTAAGAGGCTATAAACTGGCCACTGGCCCCAAGGGTATGCTTGGCATTGCTCCAGGGAGAAGGGGCATTTACTACTCAGTTATTTAAGAATATTTATCTAGATATACAAATTCCCTGCATCTCTTTAAAAATTATCAGGTGATGGTGCAAGCCACCAAACCTGATGGCCAGAGTTTGATTTCCAGGAGCCTTGTGGTGGAAGGAGAAAACCAACTCCCATTGGTTGACTTCTGATCTCCACACACTTGCTATGGCACACACACACACACACACACACACACACACACACACACACACACAAACACACGAACATAATTCAAACTTTTAGTATTTATTCATTTTCATTTTATGTATTTGAATGTTTTGCCTACATGCATGTCTTCACACTATGTGTGTGCAGAGGCCAGAAGAGGGCATCAGATCCTCTGAACCTAGAGTTCCAGATGGTTGTGAGCTGCCATGTGGGAGCTGGGGACCAATGCCAGGTACTCTACAAGGAAAACTGATGTCGTCCCTCAATCCTCCCTCCCATACTTTTTAGACAGATGATGTAATTCAGTTAGTATAATTATCTCCAGCAAATACTGCATAATATTTCTCACTGTGGGTCCTAGACTTTGTAAGTACCTAAAGTCCTAGGTACTGGTGATGTGCATGTAGAAGATGAACTGGGAAAGAACAGAGGCTAAAGGGAGTGGAGATGGAAGGAAGGTAGGAGGGTATGGGACATATGCTCAAAGTATGTGAGAAAGGCCTTATGTAACCCCCTAGACTATAGGTGATGTGTAGCATGGGGCCCCTCACCTGCGCACAGTAGCCATCTAGTGCCATATTACCAACACCCTTTCCACAGGGTGTGGACCCACCAGTCATCATGGCTCATCCCTCCCTTTGTTCTCCCTGGTTTCTCAAGTCAGGCCCACTTCTCACCCTTCTGCTGCCTTCCTTGTGTCCTCAGGTCATGATCTCATGACCTTGACCTCATATTCTGCCCATGAATGAGTAGAGGAAGATGGAAGTGACTTGCTAGTGAGCACTGAGTTCCTTGCCTGTATCTGGAGCAAAACTCATTATTTTCACTTCTCTGTGGCAGGCAATATCTTTCCTGTCCCTAGCTCCCCCAGACACAGGCACAGAGAGATGAGATATTCAGAAAAACAAAAACAAGGGTCAGGAAAACTGGCATGATGCAATGCACAGGGGCCAGAGTTAGAATGGCTGGGGTATTGTCAGAGAGAGAAGTCCATTGTCCGCTCTACCCTGAAGCTGCACTCATCCTAAGCCTCCATCTTGCCCACCTGGCAGTACCAAGAGCTCTCTGAGCATTAGTGTCCTTTCTTGATTAGAACCTTGGACAGCTCCATCACCCCAGATCCTGGTAGTCCAGCTAAGGCATTACCAGCCCCAGCCACCTCCCAGCCTTAGCCTCTAGCCATGTGAGTGTCTCACACCTTTATCAAATTTACCAAGCTCCACCCTCCCCTGCTGCATACTTCAGATCCCATCTTCTGGAAGCTTCCCCTCCCATTTGGCTTACTGGTTCCTGCTTCATAGCTCAGCTTCGGATCTCCACGCAATGTTATTTGGTAGCACCTCACTCACCCGGTCCTTCATGGCACATACTGCCATTATAATGATGACTGATCTTATCAGTCATCTCTCTTCCATTTTAGAGCAGGAGCCCGGGAGGCAGGATTCAGACTTGTCCTGTTCAGCTGGGTACATGGTAGGGCAAATAAATCTCCCAGACCATTCTGAATGTAAGACTTCTACTAAAATACAGCCCCTTTCCTGGAGAAGCTGCTAATTAAAGCCTCGTTTAGTTGGAATGAAAAACAAAGTAAACCCCACTCCCCTGCTGTCACATATTAAAAACAAAACCAAAAACAAAGCAGCTTGTTTTCCAAACATGAGGACCTGAGTTAGATCCCAGAACCATTGTCTTCAAAAGCTGGGCATGGCCATGAACACTCATAACCCCAGCCCTGGAGAGGAGGAAACAGGCAGAGCTCTGAGGCTCTCTGGTCAGCTAGTCTAGCCTACCAGTGAGAGACCCTGTCTCAAAAAGAGAGATGGTTAGCACTTGAGGAACTCTTAAGGCTGACTCCTGGTCCTATATGCATAGGCACACATGTAGCATACACAGACATACATACAAATAAGTTAATTAGTTGATTTTATAAAGCTGATTATGAAGCATAAATCCTTCCCACGACTATGTAGCAAAGCCACAACCAGAACCCAGCCTCCCAGGCAGCTAGGCGCCTGTGAGTTCTGCCCTGTGCTCCTATTATCCAGTCAGCCTAGTAATGGCCAGGCACACACCCCCTTCCATTATCCCATCAGCCCTGTGTGAGCCTCCCTTTGGCTGGCATTTAACCCCCTGGGGCTTCTGTTGGTCGCGGCTCCACTGCTGCCCTCTCAGAGCGCCTGCCAGGGCCTGCTAGCAGCCCTGAGCAGGAAGATTTAATGTTGCTGCTTTGGTCTCTGTCTTCACACATCAAACCCTTCCCCTGCTGGGAACCTCATCATCACCAAACATCAGGCTCCAGCTGAGTTCCACTTAGCTGTTTGCAAATGGAGGTGGGGTGGGGTGAGGTGTCAGTGAAGGGGCACAGGGCATTGTAAGAATACACAAAAGCAAAAGACTCTAGGGGAGACATATGAAGCTTGTGAGGAAGGTTGGCTAGCTGAAAGCAATGAATTCATGCCCACAGTTATATCCCTCAGACCCTCCATGGTGATGGTCATGGGCTTCAGGACAGCTACTCTGTGGATCCAAACCCTCAGTATTATCACCTAAGCTTCAGCTTACCTTTCCAAGTCTCGTTTGATGCATCTTGAAAATGGGGATGTTGGTGGTCTATGTGTCTGTGTGTCTGTCTGCGTTTGTCTGTCTGTGTGTTGTATCTGCCTATTTATGTGTGTGATACACACACTTTGTGCACTGTGTTTGGAGGCTAGAAGACAACCTTTTATGTCATTCATCAGATATTATTCATCTCTCTGTGTTTTGAAACATCTCATTGTCCTGGAACTCACCAAGTATGCTAAGCTGGCTGGGCAGGAAGACAGGAACATTCCTGTCTCCACTGCTCCTGCTCTGGGATTACAGTTGAGTGTCATCATGCCCAGTTTTTTCCCATGGACTCTGGGGCCCAAACTCAGGCCCTCGTGCTCCTGTGGGCGGCAAGCCACAGCCAAGACCAGTCTTCATGCATGAACACATAACAAGATTGTGGCAAATATGTTTTCCTTGTAACTGGTACCCAGCCTGACTTACTCTCTACCTTAATCACATCTGTCCAACAGAATAGCTCACCCATCTTGGTTGGCCCAGGATGACTGGAGAGGCCAAAGTGATGGAGTGGGTGGTACTCAGGCCAAGTCAGCAGTCCTTACCTGCCCTGTGCCTTCCTCATTCCTTCCCTCCTTGCTCTCACTCCAGACTCTGAGCTCTTGGAATTGTAGGCAGAGTAATTCATTCCCTGCTCTGAACATCTCTTCTCTCCCCTCTGCTGCCTCTCTACCATAGTCTCTTCTCCTTCTCCACCTCCTAAATACAAAGGCAAAATACCCGTAAATGAGAAAGGGATGGGGAAGACAGAATAGAGGAAAGGGGACAAAACTCTTGCCTCTGACTGATGGGCTTCCTTTCTGACTCTCCTTGCTGCTCTCATGTTCCTCCATTCCCTCTGACAGCCCTAGAAACCCCCTCCTTCTCACCAAGTTCCTCTCCCTTCCTCCTGCCTGCTCTCTAAGCTGCAGCTTACTTTCTCATAGAATTCAATTTCTAGCCATTCTCATTACTTACTCACTTAACATGGCTGGCTTGGAGAGGGACAGGAGCAGGGAAGCCAGGGAAGGAGAGGGGTGTGAGGCTAAATCAACCCAGGTCCCCAGCCCCCTGTTGAGGTGTATTAACATCTGATGTGACCGGTAATGAACTTCTGTTTCCACACAGGGAGCTGACTGCAGTGTCTGCAAGATTGCAGCATCCAATGGGAAACTCAGTCACCCTTGGTGGCTCCTCTCTCCCTGGGGACATTCCATAGAGAGAGACATTTGTTAATAAATATTTACTGAGCATCTCTTCTAAGTGCAACACGCTACCCATACACATAACAAGAGGAATCTCCATCTGGGGCCACTGGTTTAAGGAAGGATTTGGGGAAAATAGCATTGGAGGAGGGTTATACAGACTCAAAGGAGAAAAATAGGATCATAGCTCGGGTCCTCCTCAAAACTGACAGAGACAAGGTTATTGACTTGAGACACTAAGATGCTCTGAAAGGAGCAGGGGACAGAGGGATCTGGGGAGACAGGTAGCACACATAAAGATTTGATAACAACAGAAGTATGGGAAGATCGGCAGTCTCAGAACAGGTAGCCACAAGAACCACCTTCCAGTGATCTCATTGGAAGAAGGAGGCAAGGGCTTTTGCCTTGGGCTCCTGGCTCCACCACTGGAGAGTCACACCCAGAGGTGTTTGTTTTTCATCCTTCCACAGCACACACTACTGGAACACATACATTCCTGAGTCAGAAACACAGAGAGCCCAAAGAATGCTGAAGGTAAGGGGCTGGCAACCTGCCCAGAAAGTCCCCCAACAGCTTGCCAAGTCAGATCACTGAGGCAGTCTGCCTGGCATGGGGAAGTAATGTCTGCTGTAGATCACCACCTCTTGTCATGTCATATGCAGACTCACATGTGGTCATTTTGTCTCTGGGTTTTCAAGGTAGGAAAACGAGTTGATAAGGGCGATGGTACCATCAGGCATGGTAGCACGCAGAACTCTGGAGGCTGAAGCTGGAGGATGTAGGCGGACTTTTCTTTCCTGCCCACCAGTTTCCAAATAACCAATATAGATACTTAATATATATAATTGTATATATTATTATATATAATATAATTAATTTATAATTAATATTAAGTAATAAGCTCAGGATTATTACTAACTAGCTCTTACCATTTAAATTAACCCACTTCTTGTTAACCTATGTGCTGCCATGTGGCTCATGGTTTACTTGTCCTCCCTCTGTGTTTACATGTCTTGTTCCCTCTGTGTTTCTTGGAGACTCTTCTGACTCTGCTCTTCTTCTTTCTAGCTTTTTCCTAGTCTGGCTCTCCTGCCCTATCTCTCCTGCCCAGCTTTAGGCCAGTCAGCTCCGTATTAACCAATGAGAGTAATATATTTACAGTATGCAAATATTGTTCCACAACAGGAAGATGTGGAGTTGAAGTCAACCCGGGCTACAGAGTAAGTCTCTGTATCAGTACAAAAGTGCCAGCTGCTATTGCAGGTCCTGAGACCACTACTGTCATCTGTGTCTGTCCTGTGCCACTTACTCTTTCCTTCACAGTCTGCCATTATTTTAGCCAGCTTGGCTAACTTGCTTATCAGGGTAACCCAGACTAATATTTCTGAAGAGTTTTAGCCCTGATTACATGGTTGTTGCCATTGCCCATCCACTATTGTCATCAGGTATGAAATCATCAAGAGATGTCTCAGTAGGTCCCCAAGTCCCAGAGTTCTCCATACCTCCCCCCCATTACCTAGCAAGCACAGCTCCTTATCTCTTGATCTAAATTGTGCTAGAGAAACTATGGCCCTGCTCTCCCAGACCTTCAGAACACAAACTGAGACTCAGAAAGGGAGGTCCCATGGGAGTTAGGGGCAGGATCTGACTCTGAGTCTATCTTAGATATTTTCCTTCCATGGATGCAAATTAGCAGAGTTGTGTGTGCTGTGCCTTAGCCCTCTGCACAGCGCTGTTTGTCCACAGGTCCTGGCAAACTGTACTCAGTGCCTGGAAGTAATCAGGCAGCTTTGTTCTTTTCCTATAAAGAGCAGGGATGGCAGACTTGGCCCTTGGGTGTCTCACACTGAAGTGAGCCCGGGGAGGCAGCTGAGGGGAAAACAAAACACCACAAAGTTGTTTTATGAGATGACTCTAACCATGACAGAAAAATAGATGATTAGCAGGTCACATAAAGAGCTCTGAGTCAAGTCTCTAAATCCCAGTATGGGATCAAGTGAGGCTGCCCTGAACAGAAACTGTAGACCTCACAGTCAAGGTGAAAGCCAACATGACAGATGCCTGGGGGCATGCGGGCAAATCTATTTGCAAGTCTGCTCTCACCCAAACCATCATTGCCAACATGCACATACATACTACACACACACACACACACACACACACACACACACACACACACAGAGCATACACATAATTTACATGTACATCATATAAACAATCCACATACAAATTTTGCACACACTATGCATACACACTATACATACCACACACATACTCTCTCTCTATCCTCCCCTCAGCTGTCTGGCATTTTCCTCTAGAGGAAAAAGGGAGGCATCTTTGGATGCAAGCCTTCTATAATTTTGCAAAGGGAAGATCAGCAAGCTTCAAGATACCCTCTCCCTCTGTGACATATGTGACCAAGTTTAATAAATGCCTCCCTCTGCTCTTAAAGGATAGCTGGTGGTAGGGTATACAGGAAAGAGCAACAGGCGGGCATCTAGAAGATTCTGGTCCCCTCAGTCTCTGCTGTGCTAGGAGCCTGTTATTTCTCCTCTCCTAGCCTCTGTTTGCCAATCTGAAAGCAAACTCAAAGGTCCAAACCTCCACTACAAGGGGATGCTTGAGTGGTGAAGAGGTGTGATGCAGGTGTATCTTTAGTGTCCCCAGGGGGGCATCAGGAGGATGTGGGAATGGGATGAGTTACTGGACCAAAAGAGCCCAGTGTCTGGCTGAGAGCAAGTCCTCTTAGGTCAGAGCTGGCAGGATTCCCTTATAGCACAGCACCACTTAGATTGTACTTAATGTTCAAAAATGGCGAAATCATATTAGTGCCTAGCAAAGTATTTTTAAAAGTAACTCTTGTGCATCACCTTTTAAAGAGACACTGGCATTTTAGAGAAAAGATGTCCTAACGGTGGGTTGGGAGAGAATGACCCGCTCCTCTTGGCCTCACTACCAACTGTTATTTCCCAGTCTGTCTTGTAGTTAAGCAACCATGGAACCAAGTACTAGCTAGCCAAGGGGGTATGAGCAAGAATGAGGGGCATGTATCCCAGATAGTCCTTATCCCTTCTTCCCCACTTGTCACCTCCTAGAGAGACGGACCCTGAGGTGAGGGCTGCAGGCATATGAACGACTCCCGTTCGTTCAAATGCAAGGACCAGACACAGCACAGCGCCAGGAGGGAGGGTATGATTACTGAGAAATCTGGTTTTATACCCTAGGCTTTTTTTTTTTTTCTTGCAGGTGCAGAGATTGAATCCACAGCCTTATATAAGCTAGGCAAAACACTCTACCACTGAGCTACACCCCAGCCTGGAGAGCTAGATTGGATGGAGCTCTGAAGTCTACAATCCTGAGCAGGAAAGGATGGGGGAAGGAGCAGAGAGCGCCAAGTGAAGAGAAGCAGGGTCAGGGGTGATCTGAAAAGCAATTGGAGAGGAGGCACAGGGAGCTGGCTGCTCTCCAACCCTTGCAGAGGCAGTAATCTCTTAGCTTGTCTAAGGATAAGCACTCAGCAGGGAGTTCAGCATCATGTTCTCACGAGGGAGGCTCCGTCTCTTCTATCTGCATGCTTCTGGACCTGAGTCTGGGCTGTGTTCCCTTAGCAAGCCTGAGCAATGCCTCTGCATGAGCATGCCATGCACGTGTGAAGGCACACACGTGGACCTTCCCACCTTTATTTAGGCCTGTTATCTTCTCAAATATTTTCCAGATCCAAGTTCCCAAAAGCACCCCAGAATTCCTAGAAAAATATAGAGCCTGAACCCAGGGGAGTAGCAGGGAAATCATAAAGAAAAGAGCTTCCGGCATTTTCCTGTAGGAGCCATTAAGATGTATTAAAACTAATGCCTCTTCTCCTGCTCGCTCCTAGCTCACCTCCGCCAAGGCCTCCCCATCCCCACATACACCACATTAGGACCAAATTGAATTAGAATAATTAACTTTTGGTCACACTTTTAATTTGGTGCAGGAAATAAGAGAGCTAATGGAGATTAAACAAGGCTCTCACTCCAGAGACCATTCTAGAAAGTGAAAAGGGAGACTCTGGCTCTGGGGAGGAAATTAAATAGCCAAGAAAAGGAGGCTGAGACAGATGTGTGTGTAGTGTGGAAAACATGCATGTATCTGTGTGTGAAAGCATGCTCACTGTCTCATGGGCAACTATGTAGTCTGGGCTGCAAATGTAGCTTAGTTGTCAGAGTGCTTGCTTAATAGGTATGAAACCCTCGATTTGGTCCCCAGCACTTTATATGAAAGACATGGTAATGTGTGCCCATAATCTTAACACTCAGGAAGTACAGGCAGAAGCATTAGAAGTTCAAGGTCATCCTCAGCTACAGAGCAAGTTTGAGGCCAACCTAGGCTACCTGAAACCCTGTCTTAAGAAAATGCACACAAGGACTGGAGAGATGGCTCAGAGGTTAAGAGCATTGGCTGCTTCTCCTGAGATCATGAGCTAATTCCCAGCAACCACATGGTGGCTCACAACCATCTGTAATGAGATCTGGTGCCCCCTTCTGTCATGCAGGCATACATGCAGGCAGAATACATAATGAATAAATAAATATATATTTTTAATGCACACAGTAAAACAAAAATCCACATATGCATGTACACATGTCTGAAGGCTAGCATACAGGTGTATTAGATGGGTATGAGCGCAAACCTATATGAGTGTTTACATACATTTTTTTAAGCCCCAGGCAGGTACCTGATTGTGTGGCATCCTAACATCTCTGACTTGAAAGAAACCTATGTAAGTATCTTCAAACCCAGTTACTTTCCACCTGTGGTTTAATCTCTTCTGCATCTCTCAGAGAAACACACAGCATCAGTCCCACCCAGGCCCCCAGTGATGGCCACTCCCCACCACTGAATGCAGCAGCCTGGGCAGTAGGAGTGTAGGAAGTGCTCTGTCCTTTATTCAACACCTCAATCTGCCTCCCCACAGCAGCTCCAAGGACAGTGGCCATTGCCAAGCTTCCTCTCTGATCCAGGATCTCATATGACACCTGACAATGGTGCACAGCCCCTACTATGCAACTGTACACAAGAAGCATTCAGAAGTCAGGCTCGGAGAATGCACATCAGAGAGATCTTCCAGGCATCGAGGCCAAGTTCACATGAACCAGAACATCTGGTGAGATTTATGAAAATACAGCTCTCTGGGCATGTGCCCAAGAGCTCTGGATCTGAAGGTCTGTAGGAGACATTTATCTTCTAGGTGTGTGATACACAGCCAGGTGGCTCTGGTACAGAGTCTGTGGGCCACCATTTGAAGTCACTGACATAGCCAGTAGACAGCCCACTCCAAGCCTGCTTCCCTGAGAGAGCCCAGCCCCCCACCACCATAAAGCTGCAAGCAGGGTCTAAGATGGAAGCAATCCTTCCTGAATCTGACATTTTCATCTGTCCCCATGCTTATCATTGGTCAGGGGTCAGGAAGAAAGGTCAGGACCAGCAGCCACACATCTATTAAGCAAAGGATCTCTACCCAAAGGAGCTGAGATCACAGACACCATGACTACACTGGGGAGAATTCTCCAGGATGCAGGAAATGGATTGGAGTCAAGGCCACACTGAAGATGCCAAAGTGGAGAAATAAACCAGGCAAGGAGAGGTCATCTGGGGTTTCCCCATGAAGGAACCAGACAGCCCCAGACCTCATCACCCATTGACTCCAGAACTGCCTCTCCAGCCCCACCCCTCTCTCTCTCACACACACACACAAACTCATATGCACACATACATGTACACATGCATACTTGCCACAGTTCACTAAAGTTCCCAGCCTCTCATCAAACTCAAAATTCTCCCCCCCTTAATAAAGAGCCACAGAGAGATGCCAGGGCCCCAAATAACCCAGCTTTTCAGGCAAGCATGAGGTCCCTTTGCTATACCCTTCTTCTCACGCAATACAGAAAGTCAGCACCTAATATAATGGTTTCATGTGCCCAGACACTGCAGAGAGGCAAGGACAGAGCCCAGTGTGCAACCAGATACCTTAACAAAGCCAAGGCAAAACCACAGTGCCTGAGAGCAGGCCCAGAAGAAAAAACTGTCCTTTGCCAACATCAACTTTCCTCATTATCTACAACCACTATCACCCTATCCTGGTCCCCAAGGCACCTCATCTTGTTCAGAGACTATCTGAGAGCAGGTAGACACCCTCAAATTCAGAACTCTGTGGGGCCTAAACACAGGAGAAAAAAGAAAAAGAATAAAAGAGTCCAATGTGGTGGCACATGCCTGTGGTCACAGCACTGGGGAGTCTGTAGCAGGAGGATCAGGTGTTCAAGGCCAGCCTGAGCAACACAGAGAAAGCTTGCTTTAAAATAAGAAATCAAAGGAGAGAAAAGAAGAAAAAAATTTTTTTTATTTGACCTGAGGTCTGATTTCTCTTTAGTCATGGACAAAGTCAAGTTCTACTTGTTTTGAATGTGCATGTCCCCAAAGGGTAGGGGACATCCCCCTGCTGCTTCTCACTTAATGCCACATGCCACCTCTACTAGTCCACACAGAACAGACCCTGGACTTTCTAGATGTAGCTACTGGAAAGGGTGTGAGTGCTGAGGACAAAGAAGACCCCAAGCCATTTGGGGGGACAGGCTCAGAGAATGTCCAACCTGGAAATGGAGCTATGTTCCTGCGGACAAGGACCCTATTTTCCCAGAGTCTATTCCCTGACCTTGCCCCCTTCTTTCTCAGGAAAGTTGGAGGAGGAAGCTGAGAAGATGAGGAAAAAATCAGGGAAACATCACTGTCTTCGGGTGGGAGGCAGAGGGCAAGCGCTAACAACGGCTCTCTGTGACTGGGAGCAGTGGTCCTGGGGAGTCAGTCCTACCTGGGTGGTCATGCTGGTCTGCTCCTGACCTTGCTCTAGCTGCTGCCCTACACCTGCTCCCACAGATGTCTTTCTTGACTGCCTTCCTCTTTTGGACCAGCACCGAAGGAAAGTCCCTGGAGGAGGCCCATGGACTTGCCTAGAGGAGAAGATAGGCAAGCAGTAAGTATTACTCAGGTCCCACAAAGCCCAGAGTAGGAAGACTCTCGACTGGTTCTCACAAGGACCAAAGGAGATGGCTAGGTGGGGACTTCACAGATGTCCCAAAGCGGGGGGGTGGGGGGGTGGGGGGGGCGGGGGGGGAGTTGGAGAACACGAGCCTGAGGGGCTGGAAGTCATTGAAGAGTTCAGGAGGAGAGAGAGGTCAGAGAAGACCTGATAAGCTAGAGGCCAGTCCCATTCAGGTTGTGTCCCTCTGTGGAGGCCAGGACTGCAATCGCCAGTAATTAGGGACAATCCTTCCATGGTCCCTTGGTGACAGTGGGAAGTAAGAAGAGAATTCCGCAAACATGGAAAGCCCTGGAGTCTTAGGCATCCAACCTGGTGGGGAGTCCAAAATATGGCCTCCAAACTGCACCACCAGTACCCTAACCTCTCCTTCATGCCTTACCCTTGTCATAGCCCTTATCATCATTAATACTACGCACTTTATTTATTCATTTTGCTGGTTTATTTTTGTCTCCTCCAAAATGTAAATTCCTTCAGGCAGAGTTTTATCGGTTTTGTTCATTGCTGTAGTCCTCGATGCCTAGAACAGTTGCCTGGCACATAGTGAACATTTGAAAAATGAATAAGAGCGAGGGGATGTTTAAAAAATAAATAACATTTGAAAAATGACTAGGAGAGGGGGAGAGAAGAAGGTTGCAGCTCTCCCAGGTCCCTGGCTGTGGTCCAAAGCACTGGGTTTCACGTCAAGATAGGGCATTTGTAGAATCACGGCTGGACCTGCAGGCTGCAGGCTTGACAGCGAGTTCTCTGTGCTCGGGCTACAGGGAGCATCCAACACACAAAAAAGAAGAGGTGAGACAAGCCCTCTCGCCCATCATACTCCAAAGAGACAGCTCCCTGCAAAACATGCAGCTGTTTCAGATACTCTGAACCTCCCTACAGCCCAGAAAAGGCAGGTAGCCTGAGAGGTGCAGAAACCAAGTAGTTGTCCTATTATGTATGCTCTTGCTGACTAGAGCCATTGCCAAGTGGTCAGAGGGCCAAGCTGCTGGCCAGACTGGCCCAGGGTCACACCCCACTGGGCCCTTTCTTGCCTGGTGTCCTGGGGCCCCACCTTGCTTCACAGACTATCCACTTCCCAACGTTTTAAATGTGGGTGACAATAAGCAGTGTCCACTCTCCTTTACGGGACCTTTGCACATGGGGAAATGCAAATGCATGGTTATTTCTCTCACCACCGAATTGTCCTCCATCCTAGCTCAAGGGTCTAAGATTCTTAATTCTTACTTCCCCTTCCACATTCTGCAAATGGAAAGCTGTCTCCCTAAACCCCTGAGTTGCTGCAAGGGCTAGCTCTGACTCCATTTCTGGCTACTTTTCACTCAGCCTCCCAAGCGCACGTGCGTGCGTGTGTGTGTGTGTGTGTGTGTGTGTGTGTGTGTGTGTGTGTGTCTGTGTGTGTCTGTGTGTGTGTGTGTCTGTGTGTGTGTGTCTGTGTGTCTCTGTATGCGTGCATGCATGCATGCGTGCGTGCGTACGTGCATGCGTGTGTGTGTCTGTGTGTGTGTCTGTGTGTGTCTGTGTGTGTGTGCCTGTGTGTCTCTGTGTGCATGCATGCATGCATGCGTGCGTGCATGTGTGTGTGTGTCTGTGTGTGTGTCTGTGTGTGTCTGTGTGTGTCTGTGTGTGTGTGTCTGTGTGTCTCTGTGTGCGTGCATGTGTGTGTGTGTGTATGTGTGTGTAGCTCCTCCACTTCCTCCACTTCTCTTGTCTCTGTTTCCTTCTTCTCTTGCTTCTGCTCACCTATCTTCTCCCTGCTGTTTCTTTCCATCTCTCTGCCTCCTTGCTTCCCTCTCCCGTCCTTTCCCCCCCTCCCTCC
The DNA here is from genome assembly GCF_943737965.1 of Phodopus roborovskii. Classification (NCBI taxonomy): domain Eukaryota; kingdom Metazoa; phylum Chordata; class Mammalia; order Rodentia; family Cricetidae; genus Phodopus; species Phodopus roborovskii. Next base: position 406,726 of record NW_026126407.1, on the reverse strand, counting down.
CTCTCTCCTAATTGCTTCTTGTCTGCAGATCCTGTGAGGATTTATATAATACCGGGCAGCAGAGGCAGTAGCCAATCTGGATGCTGCAGGCAGACTAAGAACCTAGCAACCTTCAGGAAAATGGACTGCAGTCCTCCCTGGCCCCAAGAGGTAGCCTGGGCCTCACCCCCTCAGCTCCATCTTACATCCTCACCCTCTCTGTTAATGGAAACCCCCTCCCTATGCATGGCAGTGGAAAGGCCTGAAGCCCCTCTTTCAGGCTTGGGGTTTAGCTTGTGGCTAAATAACATGATGGAGAGATGGCCTGGACCTGAGGTCCAGTGTCCTGTCAGGAACCCCTCTGGGAAGAGACCTTTGACAGAACATGTACCTTGGGGAAATAAGCCAATATCTGTTGCCCATATTTGCCCCTCCCAGTCAATGAGGTCAGAAGCCAGAGAGAGGCAGGCATGGGTAGAGTGAGGTCAAGGTTCCTGCAGGAAGGTGGGCAAGGAACAGCTATCTGTTCCAGGCTGTTCCTTGCAAGTCTTCCCAGAGAAACCAGGGTTCCCTCTTGGGTTCATAGTCTCAACAACAAAAGAACTTAAAAGATGGACTCGGAAGGAAACTTGAAGACAATTTAGTTTGAAAGAAGAGCAACAGGCCAGGCAAACTGCAGATCTTGGTGCCTGCCAGGAAGGAGAGAGAGTGACAAGATGAAAAAAAGAAAGCCCTGCATTTTGACTTTGGGTCCAAGAACGCCACATGTTCAGCAATGGCGGTCCAGCAAGCAGCTGCATGGTGGGAGGACAGGGTTTAGAGGAAACGCAAGGAAGCTCAGAGTGTCAGGGAAAGCCTGCTTAGGCTTCTGGCCAGTAACCCAAAGAAAAAGAAGTAGAAAGAAGAAAAAAAAGGCAAGTTATGCTGTTTGGGTTAGAACTTGGAAAACTGGGAAGGTTTATTAGTGCTACATGGCTGCTCCATAAGCTGCTGCTCGGGGGATGGGGCTTCTGGGTGGTTTAAGCCCATTATCTCATTAAGGGGATAATTGTTCCTCCCATCTTCTTAGTGAGTCTTCAGGTGAATCAGCTTTCCTGAATGGTGGTCTCCTGCTTGGGTGAGTGACAAGTCCAGCTGGATTAACTCTTAAGGGAGGAGCAATAGTAGGTAGAGCTCTCATCTTTGGAGCAGATGAGAATGCCATGCCTCCACCTAGAGCCAGAGGTAGAGTCCACAGTTTAGTCCCAGGGGTAGTAAGTACAGGTAAACACACCTCTACACATGTTCAAAAATCACATGTGTGAGTCTTAGAGCCAAAAACATTGGTATTTCCTTCTGGTTCTGTAGCTTGCCTGCAGCTAGGCTGGCCAGTGCCTATTCTCAAGGCCCTGTCTAAATGGCAGGACTGTGAGGGTGTACAGAGGTGAGAGAGATGGATTGATGACAGGCAGGAAGCCAGGGCAGACATTGTTATCTTCCCATCTCCTGGAACAGCAGTCTCTCAGCCCTCTGCCTTTCAGGAAGGCAAGCCAGGAAATTAACTAGAAGCTGAGACACCTCCAGACTCCTGCTTGCAAACTCAGGCCTGGGGCAAGCGGGGACAAGCTTGGAAAGAGTACCAGACTGTAGGAGATCCCTGGAGAGGACACAGAAGGATCCATGCAAGAGTGGGGTCTGTCTAGCCTTTTTTAAGGTGCATGTTTCACAGATAACCAACCCAGACTGCCCTAAATGCAGTTGCTAGGGACACAGGCAGCCTGGTTTGGGAGCACCAGATAACCAACTTAGTACATGCCCCCCCACACACACACACACACACATACACACCAGCTACCATTTTTCCTGGACTTGCTCCAGATCCTGTGGCCTCACCACAAGGGATTCTGGGAAGTGTAGTCCTCTTAGTGGCCAAAAGAGATAGATGGCCTTGTCAGGGTAGCACACAGCCATGCCTCTACAGCACCATTTCTCTGGGCTGTTGGGTGATAATAAGAGGAGAGTCCTGGCTTTCAGCATGTACAATGGAAGTTGTTCTCAGAAGGTTTGGGCTCCATGCCCCCCCACACTCAGGATACTATGTCAGTGTATCCCTACGCAAGGACAAGGGAACCAGAAGACAGAGAAGAAGTTGTTCTTCCTGAGGTCACAGAGCCAGACTCCAGTGCCCACATTTCCCACCTTAAGGTTGCACACTGCAGGATGTCTGTGCCAAGCTCCTTGTTCATGCTATCACACCATACATCATGGACTAAGGACCCACCAGATGCTGGGATATGGCCACCTAGTGCCACTTAGCAAGGAAATATAGGACTGGCTAGAGTCCTGATTAAAGAGGCTGAAGATACAAGTCTGTCTAGAAGGAGTCCACTTCTGTCCCCTATTAAATCTACTTTTAGACTAAAAAGCAGTAACTAGTCTCAAACATTTTACATTGGTATAGATTTTTGTATATTGCTACAAATTTAAGGTTATTTTTGTTACAACATACTGAAAGGTATTGTACCTATGCAACTCATTTAAAATTGTAATGTAAAGTTCTAATCCTTGAAAGCTACTATTTCAAACCATTTAGGATAAAAATCAAACTTGCAGTAAGGGTTTAGATGTAGACATAAATAAGTTTATTTAGCCTCATGTATTTTAGATAGATAGGTGGCCTTCAAACACTTCAGAGATCTACAGGGTATGGCATGTAAGATGTTTTAATAACATAAGGTGTTTCATGACAGTGAGATATGTCTGCTCCCGGCAGCACTAATCTATTTCAAAAAAGATGACGGTTATTTAAGAACCTCCATATGTGGTTTGCTTTAAATGTGGCAAAGCTAACCACTGGGCAAGAAACTGCCCTTGTCTCAACTGTGACAGTATGCTGTCCTGATTAGACAAGCAAGACACAAAAGAAGGCAACTGTTGAACCTTGCCAAGACAAGGCAGGTAAGTCTTTCAAAATTCTTGCTTCAAAGTAAAGTCTGTCAGATATTCTAGACACATAGGCTGAAGATGGATGCTCCAACATAACAGAGGAGCCTTGGGTAACTGTCCAGACAGCCAGCTGTCTCTGTCATTGCTATAGTTTTGGAACTTTCTTGTTCTGTACTTCCTGTTTACTCAAGTACTATTATATTCTTCTCAAATCTCTGATATGAGTTAAAGAGTAGATAGTTATAGTTTTATCATTTTTGTTACAAATTCAAAAACAAAAAACAACTCACAGAAAGATGTAAAGTGTACAAAAGTTGAGAGACATAAAAGCCTAAATTGTCTATCTAAAAATTGTTTTAATGTCTAAAAGTATATTTTTAGGCTGGTAATACAAGTTATGATAGAAAGTGGTTTAGGTATAAAACTTTGGACTTACCAAGATAGGATAGATAATAGGGTACTTTCTCCAAATTTGCCAAATACTAATGTACTGGACATTGTGAATGTAAATCTTACTTGATAATTGTTCTTATTGTATATAGTTTTACTGTACTAGAGTTAAAACCTTTCCTTTTATTTACACAATACCTGATAATTGTTCTTACTGTATATAGTTTTACTGTGTTAGAGTTAAAACCTTTCCTTTTTTCTAGACAGAAAGGGGGAAATGTTGTGAGATAATATTTTTGTACACTGTGGAGATGTGTGTCTGCCAAGGCACCTTCTGATTGGTTTAATAAAGAGGTGAATGGCAAATAACTAGGAAGGACAGGATGGGGGGGGCGCTTCTGGGCAGAGATAGGAACTCTAGGAAGAAGAGAGGCAGGATTCACCAGCAAGATGCATAGCAAGTTGAACATACAGTATGAAGGAGAGTTAATGAGCCATGAGGCAGAATGTGGAATAATATAAATGGGTTAAGTTTTAAGAGCTAGTTGGGGGGCGGGGGGCTGAGGGGCATGGGAAGGAGGGAGGGAGAGGGAACTGGGATTGATATGTAAAATAAAAAACTATACACACACACACACACACACACAAACACACGCAATACAACAAAGCAATAGACAGTCTTCTTTGTTGCAGGTTATCCTGCTTGGACACTCCTTTGGGGAGGGGATGAGAAGACACAGCACCAAGGACTCAGGCACTGGGAGTCAGTGAATAGCAGAGCTACTGCAGACTCATTTATTAAGGAAGTTAGCCCTGCCTTTATGCCCCCCTCCCAAGGTCCTATTGGCTCAGGCGGCTGACTCTGCTACATTGTCCTTTCCTCAATGGTGTCTCTGGGTCAGGTGTCTCTCCATCAGCCTCTGGGCATTGAGACAGGCTTGGTGGCTTGGATCAGGGAGGAAGTGCCTGCCATGCATGCGCATGCTGCGGGCTGGCCTGGGCACTGAGGGGAGGGGCGGGCGATTGTGGCTTGGGTGAGCTGGCCTGCAGTTTCTCCTACATTTCTTCCTCCTTGGATGTCTGGAGTGGGACAGGCACCATGTAGGTCGTCATGTGACTGCATGGAATACTATATGTACTATGGCTTCTCCTCTGGTCCCCAGACTCTACCTTCTCCCCATCCCAAAGCTGTCACTCCTCCCTCACAACAAAATCCAGACCTCTCATTCAAGCTGACAAGACTGCCCCAGCTTGCCCTGGCCCACACACTTTCCTCTGGATGCTGCAGAAGCACCTGCCAATGTTCATGGTATCCCTGAACACATCACTGTTTCAAGCCTTCCAAGATTTTGTCCAAGACATCTCCTCTACCCATATTGTGCTAAGATAGTAAACTCTTATCTATCCTTCAAAACCCTATCCATATATCATCTTCCTGGAGCCTTTCTTTACTAACTCCTTTCCACAACAGCACAAACTAAAATAATATTTTATTTATATTTTACTAATTATAAAATGTTACATTTAAGTATTAGGTGTTATTTTTCATAACATTTAGCAGTTATTAACAGCTATACTGATACTATAACCCAGGAATTCTTCTATACATACCTCATTTACTTCAGTCTGATGCACTGGCCCTTTAAGGGGTCCCTCCCCTTAAACCTGGGTAGGTTTGCCACTGCCTCTACCACTAGAGGGCAGCAGAGGTGATGCTTCCATAGCTAGGTCATAGAAAGCAAAGAATCATCCTGACCCCCCACCTCACCCCACTAACCCCCCCAACCCTAACTCCCCCCAACCCTGCAGACCCCATCCCACTCCCATACCCATGCTCATTGTCTGGATGCTTTCTCTTCAGACTCATCCACCACCACACTGGGTGAGTCACTCAGGAAGGAGTCCCAGCCTGGGAGCCACACAGGCCATCCAATGACAACCTTCCAGATGTTTCCAGCCACTCACACTACCTTGAATATTGAAGTCCTCTATGGTGAAGGAGTGAAAATCACCCCATAGTACCCTTTCCCAATTCCCAGCTCCTAGTGACAGACCCAACCAGAACCTGGGCAAAGGGTGAGGCTTTCACTTAGCTAGGACACGTGTTATAGTACAATAATAATTACACTGTGATACAGCTGCCCCATTTCTTGGGTGAGATGGCTAAGATGACAACTTGAAGAAGTTAGTCCTCTAATTCCACCATGTGGATCCTGGTGGTCCAGCTTAGCAGCAAGCACCTTTACCCACTGAATCATCTCACCATCCCCAACATCCATTTATTTATTCATCCCAGCAACCCTATTGGGCGTGCATTGTTGTTTGTATTCCTATATGGAAACCAGGGTCAGGAGACTTGGCCAAGTACTCACAGCCTGCCATGGTGGAGGCAAGAACCTACCTCAGGCAGGGTAGATCTGAAGTCCTGCCCTTCACATTCCGTTCCTACGTGGCATGCTCAGCACAGTATATGACCTAGATCTGTAAACCCAGCCCCATCAAGCCAAGAGAGAAGGAGGACACATGGGTCCAGGGATCCCAGCAGGAGGCTGAGCCCTTCTGCACAAAGTGTGTGGAGGCCCCTTCCTGTTTAGCACACGTCCTAAGGCCGGGCATCATGACATCCCTGGAGGTATACACTACCTCCAGCTTGGTCTGTCACTTCACCTGGGTGAAACCCAGGAGTTATTGACTGAATCGACTCCATCAAGATGTCTTCACTCTTTAAAGGTGAAATAAAAAATCCAAAGGTGGGGGAAGGGTGTTGAGGGGTTGAGGGGGACTTATTTACTTGGTATCATAAAAGCTGTTGACAGACATCCCCCTGGAAGGGGATAAACAGCTTAAAGCTCCAGTGGCACGCTCTGGGTGTGTCTCCAGAACCAACCAAGGGTTATCGATGGGCTACAAGGAGGCAGCAGCTGGTCCAGCACAAAGGGATGTTTAATAAATGCTTTTTGAGTTCAAGAGTGAATTAGAAATGCACACAGGCCAGGCTGCCCCCATCACCCATGGCTGGAGAGGCAGTGGCTTGAGCATTATGTCACCCAGGACTGAGCCAGCACCCCTGGGATCCACCCTGGTCATGCCAATCCCAGCCCATACTTTTGTGATTCCTCTTGCTCCCCTAAGAGGGGCTTTAATCTAAAGCTCAGGTCCTCCCTTACCTGTCAAACACCCCACTCATATCAGCTTTGACACCCCAGGGGCCCCATCTTCCTCTGCCAGACCAGCACCTATCTGGGCTCTGTCCATGGAGCATGCTGGGTGCCTAGAACTGTGACTCAGTGCCTCAGGATGGGGTTCCCAACAGGAAATGCTCAATTGTTCTTTCTCGGGTGAACAAGTGAGTGAGTGAGGAAATGAATGCTTGCCTAAGTCTTGATGCTCCCCAAGGCATTTTCTAGGCTGTCTTCAAGAGCTCTCCCACCCTGCCCATGGTGCCTCACTTTGACCTTACTTTATAGGTAAGAAACAGACTCAGCAAACATAAGAGGGTAGCCTAAAATAAAATGGCTAGGAATGCCTCACCCTCGATCCTAATTCCTGTATTGGAATCCCAGTGACCCCTGTGATGGCTAGTATTTTTAACTTGTCTGAATCTAAACCCCCTGGAGATGAGCCTCTCACCACACCTGTGAGGAATTATCTAGATATTCTGGGAATATCTGTAGGGAATTGTCTTGATTACTACATTAACTGATGATGGAGAAAGGCATATCTTATGGGCGAGGCCATTCCCTAGGCTGGGGATCCGCACTGTATAAAGTGGGAACATTGAGCTGTACACTAGTGGATTCACCACTTCTCCTCTGGATGCAGGTCTAAGTGGGCCAGCTGCTTCAAGCCCCTGCTGCCTTGACTCCCCCACCACAATGGACTGGTGCCTTGAACTGTGAACTGAAATAAACCTTCCTTCCTTCCTTAAGTTGCTTTTGTCAAGAATGCTTTATCACAGCCATAGGAAAAGAAACAAAGACAACCCCCAAGATGAAGTGGGACCTATCAGAACGTGACTCCATCATGAGAGTAGAGCCTGTGGGCATGTGTCAGTGCCCTGGTAAAAGGGGACAGGGGGGCAGGGGGACATGTTTGTCCCTCCACTTGCTGTCAATGAGCCAGAGACCAGACCCTCCCCCAGACATCTTCCCAGTCTCCACAACTTAGTGAGAACTAAGCACCTGTTACTATTGAGACCCCCCCCCAATCCCATGTATTCTAGCAGCCTGAACAGAGACAAGCACAGCCCAGCTAGCGGGCCTGGTCTTTATCCTCAGTGCTTCCCACTGCACCAGACCAAAACTCAGAGCAGCACTGATCCACACATACTCCCTCATGTTCCGGCACTCACACACAGGACATGGGAGAACGAATATGCCTGTGCAGGTATGCACACACGTGTCCATGCACATGGATGCAGGTTGCACACAGACACATACGATTGGCATGCACACCCTCGAATGCATGCACACGAACAGGAATGCCTTAAGAGAAGAACGGTTAATAGAGAGAAAGTCCCCAGCCTCCACCAATGCCATCCTCCAAGCCTTTGATTTCCAGCTTTTAATTTCACATCATCAGTTATGACATCAAAGCAATCTTCCCACAGGTGCACAGGACCCAGGCTGTCTCCAGCAGCCCTGATTCCACATTCCTCTTCCCACTGGGCCCTGTGCCAGTGGCATTTCGATTCTCATTAAACTCCATGTGGGGAGCATGGGAAAGCGGGGGGGGGGGGGGAGAGCCACACCTCACCTCTATGGCCACCTAGTTCAGTTGCATGTGTGATGCTTACAGAGGTGGGTTCCCACTGCTGACCAAGAAGGGGAAACTCCCTTCCCCACCCAGATGGCCAGGGCTCCTACAGGATTCCTGCAAAGCCCGACTGTGCAAACTCTACAGTGCTGCGTACAATTGAGAGAGTCATTCTCCACTCTCCTTCCCATCGCCTCACTAGAATGACAGATTGTCACCTGAAATAAGATTTGAATGCTAAGAAGCAGGTGGCTGACTGCTTGGGGGTTAGAGGAGAGTGGACCGTGAGTGGACACTGGGAAGCAAGCCCAGGAACAGGCTGGAATGTCTCGGGCTTGAGAGCATGGGCTGACGTCAGGCTAAAAATAGCTGTGCATGATAAAAGTCTGTATGTGAAGCAGGGGACCCTCCAGCAGAGCGGGAGAAGAGACACGGGTCTGAGGCTTTCAAATCCAGAATGCAAAGGAGTGCTTAAAGCAAAGCCCTCTGTGCCTCCTGCTTCTCTACTCAAGTCCCTGAAGCTTCTCCACCTCCTGCCAGACCTCTGCAGTAGGGTTTGGAGGTGAAGGCTTCCCGGTGAGAAAGAACAGACTCGAGCATCCCAGTCATGCTTTCCTCCACACTTCCTCCATATCCAGTGCACACCAGGCCCCCACACATGGAGTGTCCAGGCACCCAGAACGCCCAGGAGAAAGCCAGAGACAAAAAAAAAAACAAAAACAAAAAACAAAAGCCTGGGGGTGGGGCTCAGACTAAACACATGCAAGGTACAGCGGCACACTTCAAATGCTGAAAATTATCCTCAGAGAAACAAGAGGTGCATTCATAAAAAAAAAAAAAAAAAACAGGTGGAATGGAGAGATGGCCCAGTAGTTAGAGCACTGATTGCTCTTCCAGAGGAGCAGGGTTCAATTCTGAGCACCCACATGGCAGCTCCCAACTGTCTATAACTCCAGTTCCAGGGCTTCTGACACCTTGACACACACATACGTGCAGGCAAAACACCAATGAACATTAAAAAAAAAAAAAAAAAAAAAAAAACTTTAAAAAAAAGCAGTCCCTTAGAGTATAAACAAACAAACAAAATGCTAGGAAGAATTAAAAAGAAAAACTCTTGGAATTAAAAAAGAAAAGATTCCATTAGAGGGCTGGAGGAGTCCACTAAGGAAATTACTAGAATATATATCAACAAGAATAGGAATGAAAGACAGGAGAAAGGTGATTGGAAATTCAGGAAATGGTCCAGGATACTTGCCATGTAGCTATCCAGAGCTCTGGGGAGGGAGGAGGCAGAATATGACCATTACCACAAAGGCAATTAGGATGACATCTGTTGTAGATCCCAGTTTCAGATGGGTGGCACCTGATAGTGGAGGCACTTTATTGGAAAGTCTCAGAACAATAGGGATGAAGAAGATAGGAAAACCACCAGAAAAGGAAAAGACTCCGATCTTACACAAGTGGCCTGGGAACTGTTTGGTATTCAACTACTATAAGCAATCTCAGGTGTGTGGACTCCTACATAAGGGTGTAAGTGAGGGAAAGTAACAATGTGGAACAGGAAACAGCATGTCCAAAGTGGGGAAGGAGCCAAGTGGAACATGGGATAAGGGTCGCCCAGACTGCTGGCGGTGCCCCTAGGTGAGAGAGGAAAACAGAGAAAAAAACCACAGCCAGAAAACCACGTGATCCTCTAAACACACCTACGTCAGATGCCCAAGGCTCCTGCGGTGGAGCCTACAGGCTCAGAAGAAGGGCACCCAACAAGTGCCTTCTAACCCCCCAACTAGCTAAGCCTCCTCTCTGGTGGTCACTACTAAGCCAGAGCAGGTTGTAACTTAGCCTAAGCCTCAGCTGGTTGCTATGGAAATGATTGGCCCTTAAGCAGAGCAAATACCTCAGTACTCATTTCTTGAGGGCAGGGGAAGCAGGCTGCCGCTGGTGGATCAAAAGCAGGAGGTGATTGTTAGGGTTCCTAGAAGGTGTTACATGCTCAGAGAGAGGCTGAGGAGTGATGCTTCACTTCCAAAGATGAGAAGTCTGAGATTTAAACATTCACTCTCTCCTCCCCCCTCTTTTCTCTCTCTTTCTCCCTCCTCCTTCTCTCTCCCTCCTGTGACAGTATAAAAACTGTCACACGGAGAGCTGGAGTGCAAGCCTCTGGCTTCACTGAGAGAGGTCCTGAGATCACAGTAGACTGAGCCAGAATCACAGTCCAAGACTCTCAATACTTCCCTCCCTTCCAGAACCTTCTTCATGTCACCTACCTCTCATTCTACAGAAATGGAACCAAGCAACTATTTGATGTCAGGCACTGGGAATTCTTATATAAAATCCATCTTGGGGCTGGAAAGATGGTTCAGCAGTTGAGAGCCAATACTGCTCTTGCAGAGGGCTGGAACTCAGTTCCCAGCACTCACACTGTTGGATACTAATTCCCTGTAACTCCAGCTCTGGATGATCTGCTGCCCTCTTCTGGCCTCCTAGGTACCTGCACTCATGGGCACAAATCCCACCACAGACAACAACAACAACAAAAAATTTAAATAAAAATAAAACCTTAAGAAAAAAATACCTGTGGAAAGAAGGGAGGGAGGGAGGGAGGGAGGGAGGGAGGGAGGGAGGGAGGGAGGGAGGAAAGAAGGAAAAGAAAAAGGCCTGTACCAGGCACGTTTGGAATTATGGGATGCCTAAGCAGCTTCTTCCCTGAAGTGGAGTGAGAGGACCAGGTCAGATCTTCTTGGGAAGGTCCTCTGAAGGCTTCTAGAGATTATTGGAACAGTTCTACATGGAAACCTGATGATACAGAGACCAATCCTTACAGGCTAGAACCTAAGGTCAGGTCTGAGATCCAAGGACAGGATACCTACTGAGGCTGGAGAGGCAAGCAGATGGTCCACACCTGGAGCTAGCATTCCCTCCTGCAGAGGCACTCCTGGGGAAACTTCAAATCCTATAAAACCAGAAAGGCACAGAGATCCAGAGTCTGGGCAGGACTGCCTACAGGGAAGTGTCCTGTCCAAGGAAGGAGGAAGACAAGAGCGAACAGGGTTTGTCTCAAAGGTCTTGGGAGAATGGTTAGAGCCTCTTGAGATGATAGGCTTGTAAACCCCCTTCTCCAACACTCAAGGGTTACTTTTTAAAAATTTCCCAACCTTCTCATCCCATCCACACCCTAACCACCCAGTCCCAGCCCCTAGGTAATTATAAAGAAGTTAAAGTGAATTACACACGCAGGGTTTATTTTGTGTTTTGCTGCTGCTGCTGCTGCTGCTGCCAATTATGGTGCAATTAGACTGTCTTCATTAGCAAATGAGATTAGAATTAACATTGTTAATTACTCGTTCTGTTAAATGGGGAAGCAATGTGGGGAGGGGGGATGAGATGAGGGAGGGAGGAACCAGACATATATCACAGGTTCACATCCATGTCCAAAAGGGTTCTTGGGCCCATGGCAACTGGAGTAGGGAAGGGATCCACCAGATGTCCAGCAACAGGCAGGTGTCAAGGACTAGGGACTCGGCTCCTTGCTAACCACACACTGAGCATCAGTCTGTCCAGTCACTTAACCCATGAACATCATAAAACATGGGTCTTAGCATCCCCATTTTTCCTTTTGAATCAACCCCTTTGATGATCTATCTTGCCTCATGAAGAACATTAGCTCTCATTTGTCAGATGTGGGAGTTGAGACCCAGTATATAATGAAATGAGTGGTTGGCAAACCATGTCCTGCTCACTAGATCTGGCCTACACATGCTTTTATAAGTAACCTTTATTAGAGCCCAGACATGCTATTTAAGTATGTATTGTAAATAAATACTACTGGCTCGTTAAATTGTAGCCATACTCCACTATAACGTTTAATTCATAACACTTTTAGTTTTTACAATTACGTTTTATTTATTCTGTGTATACAGGGGGTGCACAGTGCCATGATACACATGAAGAGGTTGAAGGATGACTTGTGGGAAATCTGTTCTCTCCCCCACCATTAGGTAGGATAGAACTCAGTTATAGCCTTGCAAAGCAAGCACCTTCACCTGCTGAGCCATCTTGCTGGCACCAGTTTGTAAATTACAAACTAAAGTAGTAGCTGATTGGCTACAGCAGTGACCACATGACCTGTGAATGCATCAGCAGTGAAGGGAACATGATCAGTATATTCTGCTTAAAAACATCAGGATTCATGGGGGCTGAAGAGATGGCTTACAGGTTAGGAGCGCTGGTTGCTCTTCCATAGGTCCTGAGTTCAATTCCCAGCAACCACATGATGACTCACAACCAACAAGCATCTGTAACAAGATCTGGTGATTGCAGACAGAACACTGTATACATAATAAATAAAATCTTTAAAAAACAAACAAACAAAAACCACCATCAGGATTCAATCCTGGAGCAGGCAGGATACTGCTGGTATTTAATGGTTGCTGGTATCTGCACTTTGGCAGCAAGTAAGAATTGGGGCTTGGGGCTTGTGGAGCCTGGAGTGATGGTTCAGCAGTTAAGAGCACTGGCTACTCAGACAGAACCCAGGTTCAGTTCCCAGCACCCATGTGGTTGCTCACAACCCTTTGTAACTCTAGTGCCTGAGGACATGATCTTTTTCTGACCTCTGTGGACACACCTGACTCAAGCTGCACAAATACCATGCACATAAATTAAAATAAATGTTTTTTTTTCTTTTTAAGTGAGAGCTGTGGAGTGATACTCGGAAGCTTCATGGCTCCATTCTAGAGTCACCTAGAGAGTCCCAGCCCTCAAGGTGAGGGAGCAGACTCAATTCCCCACGCTCACCTTTGTTTGGTGGTCAGCTTGGCCTCTATAGACTCTAGCTGAGTTCCTCCCGCAGACCCTCAGTGTTTGCTCCTCTCTTCCCTGACCCAGGTGTTGGAGGTAGCCACAGCAACTCCTGGAAATTCCCCTGCAGTCTCACCTCCCAGCTGTGAGGATTAGAGAACTCAGGAGCCAAGAACCACGCACAGAAGACTGAAGGTTGAGATGCCTAAAATGAGGTGGACCCATAGGCCCGCCCCTTCCGGAATGGTGGATACCTCCCAACCTACATCAGTGCTAAAGGGGTCTTAAGTCCTTCCTGCTCTCTTGAGGACAGACACTAGAGGGAGGAAGTCTCAGACTTACATGTTGGGGCTTCAGAGTGCGAAGAATTTCTACTGTAGGAAAGGGTTACAATGAGTGAGAAGTGGGAAGTTTGTGTCCTAGGAGTTGGTCTTTCTCATCCACAAGGAGTGTCTTCTTGCCTCTTTGCCAGGGGAAGCATCCCAATGGGCTTCTGCCTCCTCCAGAGTTAACTGAAACCTAAGACAAGGGTGAGGAAGGAAGCCAGGTGTTGCTTCAGAGGGATGTGTTTCCCCTGCACTGTGGCAGGAGTGCGGACAGAATGACCTCCCCTATCTCTGATTCCCCAATGTTCATAGGACACACTCTCTGTCCCTCTCTGTCCCTCTCTGCCTCTCTCTCCCCTGTTGTCCCCTTCCCACTTGCAGGCCCCTTGGCTTTTCCATTGTCCTCTGTCCCCAGGATGTGTTCCTCTTTCTGCTAGTTCCCAGAGCCTGCTAGGTTTGTTTGGGGAATCCTCTGGGGTCTCTAAACCTTTCTGCTTCTCTGATTGCTGGTTGACTTTTGGTGAGGGGGGCAGGGGACTCCAACACTTTCCTTCTTTACCCTTAAGGACTGAGAGATGCCTTCAGATGACTGCATAGGCTCCTGAGACCCCTATCTCTCCCAACCTGCTACTCAGACCATGAAGAAACTTCTTTCCCTGAGATTCTTGAGGATGTCCTGGAATATGCCACAAATCTGAGCATCTGGGGGCCTTAAAGAGAAAAGCTGATCCCTTCTTGTGGGGACAAGTACCCTATAGATTGGAAAGAAAGATGACGGAGTCCCAAGAGAGTGACCTCTCTCCTACCCCTGTCCCAGCCATGCAGATAACGGCTAGTTTCCTAGAGATCCCCTTGAACCTCAGGGATAGATTGGACCAGGATACAGGGGAGTGATACATGGATGGACGCATGCATGAATGAATGCATGGGTGGGTTGATACATGCATGGTGGATGGATGCATGGGTGGATGCATGGATACATGAATGGATAGATGGATGGATGGATGGATGGATGGACGAATGGATGGTTGGGTAGCTGGATGCATGGATGGATGCATGCATGGATAGATACATGCATGGATGCATGGATGGATAGTAAGCCTGTCTCTTCCCAAGGGAAGAGGCTGTACCAACCACTTTCTTTTTTCTTTTTGACATAGAGTCTGGTGTAGCCTAGGCTCCTGACCCTCCTGCCTCAGCTTCTAGAGTACTTGGATTACAGGCATGTGCCATCATGCTTAGCCACTTGTGACCTAAGAACCCAGAGTTGCCCCAATGCCAGGCAGTCTGTATGGAAGAGCACTGCCCTCTAAGAGTCACCCACAGGTGACTCTCAACAAGATAGTGTCTGTTGATCTCCCAAAATATAAAGGGGGGCATTAGATCCTCACCTAAGAGTCCACCCTCCCGTACCACACTCCCAGCTACAGGTAGTCTCTGAAGATGGGAAAAGTGCAAACACACACACACACACACACACACACACACACACACATCAAACCCCCAATTGGTTCTCTGACACCTGACATCTTAGTGCAAAGAATGTTCCAGACCCAGACAAAGAACTTAAATGGCAACAGACATTCCAAGACATGAGTTGGACACTGGGGCCAGATAATGTAGTGTTTGCAGATCACAACAAGGCAGCCTCCCTTAGATTGCCTGTGGAAAGTGTCAGCTGTGGGCCAAGTCCCATCCACCTGACATTCCCGTTAATAACAAATCCTAATTAGCATGGCTTTTAAGCATCCATTACATTAATTTAACGCGAAAATCTAATGGAGCTTTATTGGAATTTTTTAGGCAAAATTAACCCTGCGGGTTTCTTACACATGTTTTCATTAGGGGTTGTGAGCTGCCCAGAGAATGGGGAATTAGAATTAGCCCCAGGGTTTAAGCTGTGCACTATAAGCCAGACCTGTGTCACCAAGCTCCCAGGGTGCAGGCCTTTGTCTAGCAAAGCTTTTGCCCTAAACCAGTGTTGTGGGGCCTTCCCCATCCCAAAATCTTCAGTACTGGAATGCTGAGGAATCTCAAGACAGGGTCCCTAGAGCCAGAAGTGACCACTTGCTTACAACTTAGTTCTAGCCTAAAGCAAGTAGGCAGGATAGCACATTTCCCTGAACAAAACATAAACTAGAAGAATACCTCTACCAGCCCATGCTTTCCTCTCCTTCCTGTCTGGAACATCGGAGTCAATTCTGGAGCAGTCTCAACAATCTTCTGCCATGAGAACAAAAACCCAGGCTCAGAGTGACTGAAGAACTTGGGACAGGAAGAATCTGGCATCACTCAGCTGCAAGAATCTGGCATCACTCAGCTGCAGTGTAGTGATTTTCCTTGGTCTGGCTTCTTGATGCATAGGAGAAAATCCTTATTTGTTTAAGCCACTGGGATCAGAGTGTGCTATTACTCTTCCAGCCCCAAACAGTCATTGCTGATACACTTCCATGCTGGTCCTAGACTCCCTATAACCTTGAGCATTTGGAGAGGTCCAAATGTCCATTTCCTCACTTGCAAAGTAGACAAATGACAAATGGAATATACCAGGTTCTTAAAGACATCTAGACCACAAATCCTGACATCACAGCCCACTCCAATGGCACTGTTCCATACAAATTATCAACACCAGCCCCAAGGACAGGAGTGCGTGAAGATAAGAGACCTGGGTCCTGGCTACTCACTCCACCCAGAGAAGATACAGTTGCTCCAAACATACAGCCTGTGAAGCCCCAGCCTTGAGGAGTTCTGGGTACTTATTGATTAGGACTACAGAGACTGTCCCTAGCATGGCACACAAGGGAGACAGTTCTAGAGCATGTCTTCTTGCTGCTCTTGTCCTGAGTCTCCTGGTAACCCTGATCCATGGACCTGGACCTGGGGCTCATTCTAGCAAATTCTGGGTGGTGCAGGTGGTATAGGTCATCCCTTAGCAGAGGCCCTTGGCATGCTCACTCTGCCTGTGATTCTGTACAAGATGCTTACTTAGTTGCTCTTCTTAGAGAGTGACTTCTGTCAGTCATGTCATGTGGTTTCAGGCATAGTATGGTACAATAAACTGAATTGTTCTTAAAATCAAAAGCTGTGTTCAAATCCCTGTGGTGCCTTCCAAAGACCCTGGAGAAGGCAAGAACCTAGACAAGGCCAACATCCCACACTGGAGAGAGGGGGAACACAGAAAGCAGGTAAAGGGGGGCATGTCTGGACATTCCCACATTCAAAGAAAATGTAAAGTCCATGTAAATGGCATTCTCGAACATGAGCCCCTCCCCCCCAATACCCATTCTTATCATAGGAGGGAAGCCAGACTGGGTGGTACAAGCCTACCATCTCAGCTACTCCGGCTGAGGCCGGTGAATCCTGAATTCAAAGCTAATTTGGGAAGCTTGGTGAGACCCTCTCTCAATAAAAAAGTAACAGGAGAGCTGGGGCTGTGAGTCCGTGGTCCAGTCCTTGTCTTATGTGCATTAGGCCCTGGGTTCAACCATAGGACATAAAGGAAAGAAGGAAGGAAGGAAGGAAGGAGGGAGGGAGGGAGGGAGGGAGGGAGGGAGGGAGGGAAGGAAGGAAGGAAGGAAGGAAGGAAGGAAGGAAGGAAGGAAGGAAGATCTGATCCAATTCTCTGTTTGGGGGGTTTTGGTTTTTGGTTTTGTTTGTTTTTCTGAGACAGAGTTTCTCTATGTAGCCCTGGCTGTCCTGGAACTAACTCTGTAGACCAAGCTGGCCTTAAACTCAGAGATTCACCTGCCTCTGCCCCCTGAGTGCTAGGATTAAAGCCTGGTCCAATCCTCTGTTTTTATGGGTAGAGAAGTAAGACCCAGAAACATGACGTAACTTTCTCAAGATTACATAGCAAGTTGCTAGCCCCCTAGGAGCTCTCCAGTCTCCTGTCCTTGACTGTCAGTGACAGGGAGCAGGAGGTGGGGTGGGGTCCTTTAGTCTTAGGAGCAGGGCTGAAGGAGACCAGAAGAGTCTGACAAGATGCTGTCACCAAGCCATCTCAGACAAAGCCTTTTTATTGGGCCAGGCAGTCAAGACAGGAAATCATGATGTCGGGGATTCTGCTCCCCAATTAGTGTCAGTGTTCATCTGCAGCCCAACCCACTGCAGGTGGCAAGTCTGACTGTCCCCCACCCCCACCCCCAGCAGCTGCTCCTGCCAGCTCCTTGAGGGACCAGGCAACTCCAATACAATAAAGCTAGAAGTGGGCACAAAACCCCACTAGCCCCTCCCCTGCTTGTGAGGCTTATGTGCAGCACCTAGAGTTTAGTGTCACCCCAAGCCCAGCTTTCCAAAGCTGTGTGAGCCTGGCTGCCAGCCCACAACTGTGCTCTGCTACACCAGAACACGGAACACCATGCAAAGGCACAAGCCAGGCACCAATAAGCCTTCAACATGAATGGCTTCCTGCCCCCTTCCCTGCCATCCAATGCCACCAACACAGACAGAGCAGAGATGTTCTAGTCTGCAGAGGACAGAAATTCAATCCTTGCCTGACTCAGAAGCCATCTCCCTGTGGACACCTGCAGGATATTCCCAGCATGGGCAGATCTCTTTTCTGTTTTTCAATTGGGATTAAGGTTTTCTCACACTAAGATCAAAATTGGTTTTCCTGGTGTTAGTTCGTGATGAAGGACAATTAAGGGAGAAGAAGGGCCAGGAAGGAAGGCTGAGGAATTACAAGGATGGATGGGCCAGGAGTGGGTTTTCCAGTCTCCTCCATCTGGTAGGAGGAAAGTCAATGGGACCAGGAGGAGTTTCAGTGACGCTACCGCACAAGCTGTCCCAGACTCCCCCAGGTCCCTGAGATAGACAGAAAGCCTTGACCAGAGGTCTAGGGCCCTCACTCTGCTGTGAGTACAAGTGATGTCAAGCCGAAAGCCCCACAGCTCCAGGCCTCACTGGCTTTTCCTGGCCCTGTCATTTCTGTGCCCTGTGAATAGAGGTATGCCTGGGGATCCTCCTGCCCCTTTGCCTGCTTCTCAGGGTCTCTAAACTTTAAGAACCGTGAGCTCCAGGATCCAATGATGAAACACTAGCTGTAGCCACGCCCAGCCCTTCTATCCCTCTGCCAGGCACAAGGACTTTACAGGGGTAGATCTGCTCTTACCTCTTTCTGACACTCCCCATACTCACTCCCTATGTGTGCATGTGTGTACACATGTGTGTGTGTTCACATATATGCGTACACACTGTCCATGGGGTCTGGCTAGTACATATTGCTCCTTCCCCTCTTCAGCCCCACATTGTCTTCCCGTCACCTGCCCAGTCTGTCGGGAAGACCTAAGTGGAAGCCATAGTGTGGAACTACCATGGTCACACATAGATGTGCTCCACAGTTCCACAGGGAGCCCTGCATGGGGGCTGGGAGACCTAGTCTTACTGCTTGCCACCACAGTACTGTGACTATGGAACCATAAGCTATCACTGGCCTTTATTTGGAAAATTCAAGCATGACAAGATATGTCCCAACGTCTTCCATACAGGGAATCTGAGAGGGAGAACACAGGAGACTGGCCACAGTGGCCCCCAAGAATCAGAGCACAGGACTTGGAACTCTCATGACAGTGAACAGAGCTCACTCCAGGCCCTGCTCTGCTGCCCAGCCAACCCAGAGGTGATTTGGAGGTGGCATAGGAAAGAGATGCCCCACAGTGACTGACCTACACAGGAGCTTATTGAAAATTTCAAGCTGAGAGTTAGTTTAAAGCAGAGGATGGTGCTTATTTGGCCAGTTATGCAAATTGCTTGCTGCAAAGCCCTCTGGGAACTGCAATTATTGAAGAAGGTGAAACGATAGGATTAAAGATGGGAAAGGAGAAGTGCAGCCTTCTGCAGTCGCTTCGGAGCACATGCCTGGAGCTGGGCTTTTCTCCTTCCAGTCTGGCAAAGCAGGCTGAGCTCTTCCCCGACCAGCTCAGCAGGCTGGAGGGGCACAGGTCATCCCATGCCACAGTCCACAGGTGCACAGTCCACATGCCACATCACAGTCCACAGGTGCACAGTCCACTTCCCACCTCATAGTCCACAGATGCACAGTCCACATCCCATATCACAGTCCACAGGTGCACAGTCCACATCCCACCTCACAGTCCACAGGTGCACAGTCCACATCCCATATCACAGTCCACAAGTACACAGTCCACATCCCATATCACAGTTCACATGCCACATCACAGTCCACAGGTGCACGGTCCACCTCCCACCTCACAGTCCACAGGTGCACAGTCCACATCCCATATCACAGTCCACAAGTACACAGTCCACATCCCATATCACAGTTCACATGCCACATCACAGTCCACAGGTGCACGGTCCACCTCCCACCTCACAGTCCACAGGTGCACAGTCCACATCCCATATCACAGTCTACAAGTACACAGTCCACATCCCATATCACAGTCCACAGGTGCACAGTCCACCTCCCACCTCACAGTCACACTACAGGGCCACTCTTCAATTTTCTCTGGGAAGAAGGTTGTGGTGTCTGGTTCTAAGACATCCTCAGTGTCCATGTCCTCCTGTGATTCATTTACCAGTGTGTTCTGCTTCAGCAGTAGGTAATACAGGAGACACAGCTAGGTCACTGAAGACTCTTCTATTTCTGTCCTGTCCGTGCTCACTCTAGAGAAAGCCAGATCCAGGTTGTGAAGACACTTAAACAGCGTCTGAGGGAAGTCTTTAAAATGAGTGCCCAGGCTCCTCCAAATGCTGTTTTGCTAATCAGGGAGATGGGCTATCGTGAAGCTGGGCATCCTGATGCAGGGTTTCTAGCCCTAGAGAAGCCTCTGATGACCACAGTCCTAGGTCAGCACACCAGCTGGGACTTCATGAGAAACTCTCTGGCCATCCTTGCAGTTCTAACCCAAAGAAATCACTAGTGCCAGCAAACCTTTGCTGTTATTGAAGACACTGTTTTTGACTTGTCAAGCACCAATAAGCAACTGATGCAGGTGGTACTTAGGGTGCAGTTGTAACTCAGGTATGGGGAAGCCTGCAGGCAAGGAGACAACTGCCATTGGGGGGAGGGGAACAGCTTGTCAGAGGTCTCAGAGGAACAGTGTGTCATGCCACACAGAGCCATATAGGGCAGCATCAGATTTAATTTGGGAGACAGGGGAGTAAGGGAGAGGAGTCATGACCACGGGGCCTGTGGCTTCTAAAATAGGCATGTGTACCACAAAGTAGGTAGGCTGAGGTAGACCTTGCTCTAATTATCTCAGTGAGGGTGAGGGACTATCTCTGGGTGCTTAGTCCTGGCTCTGGGGCAAAAAGGAATAGTAGCCTGGAGCAGAAGACACCCATAAAGCAAGTGGGTAGAATATAGA
Organism: Phodopus roborovskii; assembly: GCF_943737965.1. Taxonomy (NCBI): domain Eukaryota; kingdom Metazoa; phylum Chordata; class Mammalia; order Rodentia; family Cricetidae; genus Phodopus; species Phodopus roborovskii. The sequence continues at coordinate 386,223 of NW_026126407.1, read as the reverse complement.
TTTACATACTGCAAGCATCTCCCAAGTGTCAGCTATCCCTAGAAAGGGTAGATTCTTCAAGTTAGCAAGGCTTGTGTGGTATCTGAGCATCAGGAGTGCAGAAAGCAAAACGATGCCACTGTCCTGATTGTCAATACGACTACATTTAGAATCACTTAAGAGACACACCTCTGGGAGTGTCTTTGAGAGCATTTGCAGGGAATATTAACTGAAGAAGGAAGGATGGGGATCTCATGAGTCGGGCTCCTACCCTGAATAAAAGGGGGGGAAGGGAAAGGTGGGTTGGAGCCCATGGAATGCCAGTGTTCACTGCTCTCAGCTCTCTGATCTGTGGAGATGTGAGCAAGCAGCCCCACACTCCTGCTGCCACCAGGGTAGGTTACATGTGCCACCAGTGCCACCATGCCTTCCTCACCACAACATTCAAATCATGAGCCAAAATAAATCCCTTTGAATTATTTCTTGCTAGGTATTTGGCCACAGTAAATAGAGAAGTAACTAATACCAGGGAGAGGGATAGGCCAGAGCCACAGGGACCCTCCATACATGACCTGGCTCCCTGTTTCTGAGAGCCCAAGTCCTAGAGGAGCAGCTCAGAGGCCCCAACTGAGGGCTCTGGGGAAGCCTGGGTCCCAGAGTGGCTCCAAAGACCCAGGGGACTTCCTATACTTGCAGTACTCTATATCCTTCAGTACTCTCTGACAATTCCCTGAGATTCTTTGGCCTGAAGATCACGTCTACAAAGCCCTCCACAGTCTGTCCACAGCTGTCTCTGTGGCCTCATTGTCTCCTCCAAACTTAGCCATACCCCATGAGTACTACCCACCTCTTACAGTAGGCCCTCACTGGTTCCTGGGAAAAGAAGCCCACAGTGACCTTGATGTCTCCACCTATGCCGTTCTTCAGCCTAACAACCCCCATACTGGAAATCTCGCTTCGATGGCTATCCCTCTGCACAACCCCTACCACCATAGCAGGCTAGGCTCCCCTCGCCCTTGGCACTCACATACCTAGCAGTACATGAGTCTACCTGTCTGTCTGTAGAATTCCCTAGGAACAGGGTCATGCTTTATTCTCCCTTGGATCTTTATCACATGGCACTAGGTATACTAGGTACACGAGATATGTCTTTGTTATATGACTGAATCGATCAGTGATGACCAAATGTGGCATTGTGCAATTCACCCTCAGCCCTAGGATCTCATTTGATCACCTCAAATCATTATAGCCATCATCAGCAATACCATCACCCTATCATCATCATCACCATCATCACCATTGTAATCACCATCAATATCAATATACCACCATCACCATCATCACCGACCACCATAACCACCACCACCATCATCACCACCACTCCTTTTCTTCCCACCTCACAGATCATCCTTAGGATTCAGGAAGGCAAAGGATGTAGATAAGTTTTGTAAACTGGCAAGTGCAGTACACACACGAGGAAAGTTTTCCTTAGCTCGGCTGGAATCTTGCATCACAGCTGCCCTCTCCAATAGCCCATGATTCAGGGTCCTTACAAGCCCCTGGCAAACAAAGGCAAAAAAAATGGCTCCCTTCACATTTGTGCCTCCTTCCCTCCCTCTCCTTTGCTCCTCCTCTCCCCCAACTTCCTCAACAGCATGTGGCCACCCCTCTAGTACTTTTCCCCTCCCTTTTCTTTCTTCCTCTCTTTCTTTTCAATAAGCAAACTTGAGAAATGGTAAACGTTTTTTTTCCACCATTATTCAAATGGCATGGAAATTACCTACTTGGCATTCCTCTTTGACATGGAGCCTTTAATTAGCCACTGGCTCCCCATTCTGGGTGTTTCTCTGGCTCCACAGCTTCCCCCCACTCCCTCCCTCCCTCCATTAGCATCCTAATCAGGGAAATACAGGCTTTGGGAAGAGGGAGAAGGGTGGTGGCCTGGCAGGGGCAGAAACCTCTTATGGGCTGGCAGAGAGAGCTTGGGTCTGGGGCCTGTTCCTCCAACCAACTCTCCTGTGACCTTGGACTTAATTGCAGTCATTCATAACAGGAAGTATCACTGACTCATACTGGGGCCCTGGCCCCATACAGATCCCTTATCTCAACTATAAACACACACACACACACACACACACACACATTCACACACACATACTCACACACACACTCACACACTCACACATACACTCACACACACATTCACACACACTCTCTCTCTCACACACACACACTCATGCACCTAACAGGTCCACCTCAGCTGGTTTCCACCCTTCTTCCATTCTCCCAATTCTTAAATATACCCAACTGACCCCAGACAATCACACGGGTCCTCCAGCTCTGGAGGATGCAGGAAAAGTCTTCTCCTGATGGGACTCTCAGCTCAGGTCCCTGGCTTCTCAAACCAATGGTCCAGAGCACGGGCCTCCATGGTCCTATCTGTACATCCACTCTCATTCTCCCAACCCCATGAAAAAGGGGTCTCTGTCGTTGCTCCTTGGATGAGGAAATAGAGTCACCCAAAAGCACATGATGCACAATAGGCAAAGTCAGGAACGACACCCTCCCCCACATCCCATCCCCCAAACAGTTTTCTCTTTCACTAAACACTTTACTTCGGAAACTAGGAACACTAAACAACACTTTGTGTCAGGACTGGAGTGCCAAGCCTCCCCCTGTCCCTTTATAGGTGACTTCTCCCTGTGTTGCTCATCCACCCTCTTCAGATTAGACCATATAGCACAGTGGCTGCTACCAGAGGGGCCACGTCCCAATCACCAGGCAAGGGAGAAGCTGTAAAGTCAGTAATGTTTCCAGTGAAGGCCCAGGGATCTTCCGGTACCTTCCATGTCAAGGACTCAAGCTTCACCCACTTTGCTGGTGGGTGGCTTTTTTCCTCATGGCCCAGTGTAGCTGCTCCCATACTAGTTATTTCAATTAGCTGTATTGCAACTAGCAGCAAGAAAAAAGTAGAAGATGAGCATATTCCAGTTTCTTAATGGACACCTCCTGGAAGCTGTGCACACTATTTCTGCTTGCATTGTTCATCAAGAGTTTAATCTTACAAACACAACTAGCTGCAAGGGAAGCTAACAAATGTCAACATGGGTAGCCATGAACAGGGTTCTTACAGAGGAGAAAGAATGATAGACCATTGATTCTTGCTGTCCCCAAGAGTCTTCCCAGCCTCACTTCACTCAAGAGGTTGTGTGAACTTTAAACAGAGCCTCTCGCTTTTGTTAAGAGACCCAGAAATTGGTCATCATTGCTGGCAGACCAATGTCCTGAGCATCTCCCCTCTCTCTCTGGATGTAGTTCTTCCGTGTAGAGTGCTTCCTCTACTGCCCACTGCTGGGATTCTCTCTGCCTTGCCCCCCACTCTTCTTTCATTATCAGTTGTCATGCTCTTCTTTCTCTTCACTTTTTAAAAGTGGTGGTAAACCTGAGATGAACAAAACTCCACAATCACCACCATAGCCATTACTTCTCTTGCTGCTGGGACCAAATACCTGGCAAGAAGCAGCTTGATCAAGGGAGGGTTTATCCTGGGTCACCGTATGGGGTGCTATCCATCACACCAGGGAAAGCATGGTAGTGACAACTGCCCTAGCTGGGGCAGCTGGACCTCATCACTGCCTCCCATCTTGGCCAAACAGAAGACAGAGAACAGACAAGAAGTAGGGCCTGCCTGTAAAAACTCAAGGCCCACCCACAGTAACTCACTTCCTCCATCCCCTAAAACTTTTACAACCTTCCAAAATAGTGTCACTGGTTAGAGGCTACCTGTTCAAATACGTGAGCCTGTGGGAAACATTTCACACTCAAAACAGCACAATCACTTTCCAGGAAGTCCCCCTCTCCTAAACTAGAACCAACCAGACATCGTGGATTTGATTAGACTGTGTTCACAGGACAGCCCTTCCTGAGCTGGTGCTGTGCTAGGCACAGGGGACATGCACATGTGAAACTGGACCTACTCTTGGCAGCTTACACTACAGCCCCGCCAGATGGGTGGACATCCAAGTCACTTAGCAACAGTTGTTTCCATGTTTTATAATATTTAGCATTATGTGAATTTGACACTGTGACATAAAGATATTAATAAAGTCTCACTTTACATGCAAAATATGAAATAATAAGTATCATTTGCATTTTTTAAGCATGAAGAATGTTCTAGCTGTCAGGCCTGGTGAATTGTAAACTGTGTTTGCATGCTTGCTGTGCAGCGGGTAGCTTCAGCTCATCAACAGAAACACCGACTCACCTGTGTCAGGATTTGTCTTCAATTATGCAAGTTTTTACATTATACAAGGCCTTCTGGAGTGCTGCTTTGCACACGGTGCCACAGGTATGAAAGTTCTGCCTCTGGCATCCGAGAGCTAGCATGTGGCTCCTAGCTCCATCACTGTGTAATCTTGGGCCAGATGTGGAGCCACTCTGTGCCTCAGTTTCCATGTATGAGCAGTCAAGATGACCATGCCAGAGGACATAGTGAGATGACTCAGTGGATAAGAGTGCTTGCTACACAAGCATGGAGGCCCAAGTTTAGACCTTCTGCATTCATGTCAAAAGCCAAACTTGGCAACAGGCGTCTACAATCGCAGCACTGAGAAGGTAGACACAGGAAGATTCTGGGCTGGCTGGTCAGCCAGGCTAGCTGAATTAGAAAGTTCCAGGTTTAAGGAGAGATCCTGTCTCAAAAAATAAACAGTAATAAAGGAAGACACCAGAAGTTGACCTCTGACTTCCACATGCACATACATGTGCACGCACGAACACACACATTCTCTCTCTCTCTCTCTCTCTCTCTCTCTCTCTCTCTCATACACACACACACACACACACACACACACACACACACACACACACACAAATTAACCTAGAGCTCCATCCTGGGGAAAACCTCCCCACAGAGAATCCACGGAGTCTTCTGCACCTATGTTTCTCTTATTGGTTAATGAATAAAGCACTTTGTGGCTAGTGGCCAGGCAGGAAGAATAGGCAGGGCTACCAGACAAAGAGAATTCTGGAAGGTGTAGGCAGAGAGGAGTTGCTATGTGAGCCAGGAAAGAGAGGAAGCGAGTCAGGCATTCCCCGGTAAGATAAGGCTATGTAGAAATACATAGATTAGTAGTTATGGGTTAATAATTAGGACAGAGCTAGCCAATAAGAAGCCCAAGCCATTGGCCAACAGTGTTATAATTAATATAGGTTTCTGTGTGTTCGTTTGTGGTGATGAGGCTGTGGGACCAGGCTGGCAGGAAGAGTGCTCATAACAGTAGAGGTGCTGCCATTCATCTGCTCCTTAGAGCAGATCGCCAGTGAGTCAGATGCACTGCCTGGCAGCGGACCAGGCAAGTGGTTGGTGAGCACACACACACACACACACACACACACACACACACACACAGGAGTGGAAACAGGTCAGCGGCTCCAGACAAAGCAGGGTTAAGGGGCAGCCAGGACCCATTCCACATGTGCAACAGTCTCTGGTGGGAGTGGGTAGAGAGGCGGGAGTTGTGTCAGACTTGCAAGCCTGGTGAGGCCTGTGGATTTCTTAGAACCCTGCCTGTAAAAGACCAAAGCACAGCGTATAGAATTTCAGGGGAAGCCATGTCGTTGGGCATCATCCAGTGGGATTTTAAAAGAAAATGCACATTTTAGCCACACACCTGCCTTTTCTTAATGTATCAAGGGTGGGATGTAGTGTGGCAAGAAGCAGTGAGGAATTAAAGTTGTTTCCCAATGTATTTAAACCTCTGGGATAAGGCACAAAAACACCCATGATTTCTATTACTGATAAGCTCGGCTTCTGACAATTCTATTGTAGCTTGTTGCCCACATCCACAATGAAATTCTCTATTTCACTGAAAGCTTAGCGAAACTGGAGATGCAACTCTTTCCTGGCCGAGTTTACCGGCTCTCTGAATTCTTTTCACATTCCCTCTGGATCTACAGGATGCCACAGAGAAGCCCTTGCCACATACAAAATCCCAGTTTTGTTCTCATAGCCCAGCAGTTAAGATTATCAGAGCCTAGCAGACTTGGTAGCACTGATCTGTAATCCTAGCTACTCGGGAGGCTGAGGAGAGGATCATATTCAAGGGCAGCCTGGGCTACACAGGAAAAGTTCAAGGACATTCAGTGATGTGCTATCTCAAAGTAAAAAAAAAAAAAAAAAAGAAAAAAGAAAAAAGAAAATTGGGGGTGTAGCCAGTGTTTGTCTATTGTGTAGAAGGCTCTAGATTTCATCCCCAGTGGTTTAACTAATTAATCAATTAATAAGATGTAGCCCATTGACAGAATGCTTGTTTGACATGCATGAGGCCCTAGGTTCAACAGCCACTATTAGAAATAAAAACGTATCAAAGCCAGATTTTCTCCAGTGTTTCACCTGGGGCAAGGTCCTCCACCCCAGTGCCTCAGTTTCCTCAAATCCACAGGCATAGAATGAGTACAGGCAAAGTGGCGAGGACAGAACCCGGCACAGTCTGTGCTCAAGTTCCCTGGGAAAACTGCCTCCATGATGAGTCTGAGCCCCTAGAAACAACGGGGTGAGGAAACCCCAGCCTCGACATTATTTACTAACTGCCTTCATGTTAATAAGCACACAGGCACAATTAGCAGAGTTATTTCAATTCTGAGGTTTGCCTGACTATAAAAGCTTCCCATTTCTCCTTCCCCTATTTCTCTGCTAATTACAAACGTCGTCGTCCATCGCAGCTGTCATGCACACCCATGCTGGCTGCATCTAAAGTGGTTGTTAAGACGGCATAATGGTGCACCCTGACTAATTGGCCATCACACCCAGGATGAATGGAATCAGGTGAAGGAGGCTGGCCAGGTCCTGGTCTTAGGACCCCTAACTACATAGTTCCAGCAAGCTCTCTGTACCATTCTTTTTGCCCTCCCTAGCTGCCCATAGGGAACAGGCCATGGAAGGGTGTGTGGATAAGTATGCTGAACTGGGGTTTCTGGGAGTCCTGGCTGAGCCAGCTCTGTTCTGCATTACTGTGTGACTTTCAATTACTCACTAAGCCTCTCTGGGCTGTTTGTTAATCATCTATAAAGTGGTATGGGGGAAGAAGAGGTTGGTCTAAGATGTTTTCTAGAGTTCCTCAGCCCCCATCTATTGTGCCTCAATTATTCTGGGGCAGGCAGCCATCTCTCAGTACCCTCGAGTTTCTCAAGCCACATGGCAGCGAGAAAGTATCAGAAATGGGCAGAAATTGCCATACTCACCAAATATTTCATGTGGAATATTTTCCCATACTTCCCAACATTTCCGCAGTGGAATGAGGCCACATATCCATCTCTGACCAGTGGGCTGTCAAGAAGTGGCATATGTTGCTCCTAGCCTTGGGTTACAATGACACGAGCACCCTGCTGCATCTTCCCATTCTGTGTAAGGCCTGTGGTGGGAAGGTGGACTGAGCTGAGCTGGAAGCAGCCCATGTCCTGCTTCGCCATGTGGAGGACGCTGTGCGGAAGTAACAACCAGACTTCTGCCTGCCATGAACGTTGGCCCTAGCCAGGCAGTGGTGGTATGTGCCTTTAACCCTAGCATTCATGAGGCAGAAGCAGGTGGATCTCTGTGAGTTCAAGGCCAGCCTAGTCTACAGAGCTAGTTCCAGGACAGCTAGGGCTACACAAAGAAACCCTGTCTGAAAAAACAAAAAAAGAAAGGAAGGAAGGAAGGAAGCAAAAGAACAAAAAGAATCGACCCTTGCTACCACCTGATAATCTGGCCTACTGTGCCTAATGTTAAATATCTTCCTTAACATTCAAATCATGGAGTTTTAAAACCATGATTTTCCTTATCATTCAATTCAAATCATGGAGAATTCAAACCATGGGTTTTTTTTAATGACGTAATCTAGGGGCAACGATTAATAAAGAGGAAGGCTCTAATGAGAGTCTTCAGCATGGACCACAGAGGGGCAAGAATCAGTCACAGAGAGTGGGATTTCTATAGCAATTGGCTCAGAAGTCAGAAGAGCCGTCTCCTCCAGCTGTGTCCCTGCTTCACAGCTCTGCAGTCAAGCTGGATGGCTGGAGGTGCACCGCAGTCCTTAAGGTGCTACCAGGGACCCAGGGACACCTTAGGCTTCCTTTGGTTCCCCACAGAAGCTTTTCACATCATGGTCTACCCAGAACACAGTGCATCCACATGGATTTCAGGCCTGGGAAGAAACATGTGGGTGGAGGGCTTTGCTCTGGGACCTCTGCATCAAGGGAAGTTCATAAAGAATAAAGTGATTCTTTTCTGTCCCTGCAGCATATCTCCTCCTCTACCCCACCTTCTCTGCAGTATGAGTGAGAACGAGATCCTTTCTCACTTCCACGAAGTGTGAGAAAAACCACAGAACTCTTGATGCAGCTTAAAACCACAAACAGCTTGAGGAGAGAAATAATTCTGAAGCCTCCGAATCCAACACGGAAGAGTCCAGTGAGAAGACCATGGGAGGCTCCAGTGAGAAAAGTAGGGCTCTGGGATGAACGGTGGACTCTCCAACATCCACCACGGGGTCTCCAGCACAGGTTGTGACATCTTAAATGTGACCACAGAGTCTCCAGAAGTACAGGATTCTAGGTTCCAGAGGTCAAAGCTCCAGAGCAGGCCTGGAAATAAACGAATGAACCAGGCCACCCATCTGGCATCCATCAAGGCTGAACCCACAAGGGTACCATTGGCTGCTGCTTCTCGAGGCATTGCAGAGGAACAAGCTTTCTGTCTCACCTTTCCAAGTCCTGTGCTCACACCCCCAAATCACAATTGTAAGCAGCTGTCCTCGTGCAAGAAATAAATAAACAAACAAATAAATAAATAAATAGAGTGACTTTGTATTTGAAGGACGAATACCAAGTCTCTTCTCTGGGGCCCTTTCCCAAGCCTCTGTATATTACCTCCACGTGACCATGCTGTCAGCTCTGCCACCAGAGCTCTGCTTGGTTGTGATAAACGCAGGAGGCAGTACATTGTCTACCCACTCAGGCCCTGCAGTCAGGGATGGGGTTTAGCAGAGACCTCCCTGGAGCTACTCCACAATTTATGCTTGAAACTATTTCGTTGAGGGAGAAAACAAGCAGATGTTCATAAAGGTGAACTTTGTAAATCAGAACATGCGTGTTGGCACACTGTGCCCTTTGAGGCCACCTGACAAGGTTGAATTTCTGCACCAGCACTTGGAATGCTCCGTGACAGGTACCCACCTACCACCTCCCATAGACCCTCTCCCTGCCTCACACCATGCTGACTCCTTCTCCAGGAAGTCTTCCCAAACATTCCTCCTCCTTGCTCCTAACAAGTGATGGCCCTTTCTCAGCCCATTGTGAGATCAGGTTATTCCAGAATTGTTTGTTTCTCTTCATCCTGTGTGAGAAGCATGCCTCCTAGCCCTATCCCAGCCTAAAACTCAGGGGGAGCAATGCCAACTATTTCCCAAGCCAGGGTCCCATCCAGGGGAGACACGGTAGAGCCTGGAAGGCTGTGTGGAATGGTCACATGGACTTGCAACTTTCTGGAGAGCAGACCCACCACCTTCAGGGGATCCTCAAACAGATCTGATGGGAGCAGACTTGGATGGGGCCTTCAGAAGCACTGAGCTCTGATGAGAGTGTGGTATTGCCCCAGCCTACACCTGTCATATGCAATTCCAGCCCACCAGAGTTGAGCTGTGAACAAGAAACTCCCGTGACACACAAGCTCAGCAGAGCTGAATGTCTTGGGTTTTGCTGATGCCTTAGAATGTAGTTAAGTGTCCCTAGCACGGAGGGAGGCCACTGCCCTCACCAGCTGTGGAGGGATGGTGCAAAAGTGCTGTTTCAGGGGAAGCTTGAGAACAAAGCAGGGACTCAGCATGCAGATGGGAAAACAGAATGGAGTCTCCCAGCCTCTGCAGCCAGCAGGTGACATGAGGCTAAGTCCCTGCTGAAACCCTTTGTTTCCCCAGTCTGGGCAGCAGTGAGGGAAGCAGGGCTGCTTCTATGTGTTCTGGGCTAAGATACGACCCAATGAGGGAACCCTTCTGTGGAGTATGGAAACCACTGGGACCTTCTTCCACCCTCACTCCCAGGAAGGGACCTACTGGGTCAGTTGGCTGCCCATTACTACAACAAATACCTAAGACAATCAACTAATAAAAACCTTGGCCCATGGTTTCAGAGGCTCTGGTCCACGATCAAATGGCTCGTTTCTTTTGGGTCTGTGGTCACTCATTATGGGGAGAGCATGTGACAGAACACAACCAGTGACAGCACAACCCTCACCTCATGGCTGAGGAGCAAAAGAGGAAGGCTTTGCCCATTCCCCTGGGTCTGAGCCAATGAGGTCATTGACATGGCCATGCCATGTTGCTGTGTGATATTCTGTTTGTGTTCTGTCAAGTAAAGCTTGCTTGGAGATCATAGGGCAGAGCTAACCACTAGTTAACTGTAGAAGCCATGTAATGATGGCTCTCAACTTTAATCCCAGCACTCATGGCTCATGCCTTTAATTCCAGCATCCCAGGAGGTAGAGATAGCAAGTGATGAGGTTGTGGGGTGGGAGGGTGGAGACAGGATCTCAGTCCCTTTTGGATGCAGGAATGAGACAGGTAGGAAGCAACTGGTGGCTGTGGCTGTGATTCTCTGCTCTTCCAGGTGTTTCTCGCAATATCTGACTCCTGGTTTTTATTAAGATTAATTAGACTAACACTTCACCATATCAACAAAACATATTCGCCCACGACTTCATCTCCTCCTTACATGTTCACTCAGGGCTTCCTCCACCCCCCCCCAACATGCCTGTATGTATGTATGTGCACCATATGCATGCATGGTGCCCACAGAGACCAGAGAGTATGTCAGATCTTCTAGAGCTAGAGTTACAGGCAGTTGTGAGCCACCTGGTGTGGGTTCTGGGAAGCAAACCTGAGTCTTCCTCAAGGGAAGACATTTGGCCTGTTTACTCCTCCAACTGATGGTGGAAGGACTAAGATCCCTCCATGTAGGAGAGGCTCCAGGAAAGGCTGAAGTTCTGCCCTTGAGGGCTGTCAACACCACCCACAACCAAAGCCATGGTTCTTTTCTGGACCTCGGTTTCCTTGTTGGGATTTTATTTTCAATCCCTTAGGCCACAAACCTTGTAACTAACTCAGTACCAGGACTTGTACTGGGCCCAAGAGTTAGAGCTGGGGGCACAGTAGGAAGGACACAGGCCTTGCTGCTCTCCAGAATCCTGCGTCTAGCAGAGCAGACACCAGCAATTATGATGCACAGGTTGTTTCCTCGGGATTAGGTATTAGTATTGTCTCCATTTCATAGGTGAATAAATTGAGACTCGGGGGTTTGCCCTAGATCACTGAGGTGGTTTTGTTGAAAATGGTCCCGTGGGTTCTTAGGCTTGAATGCTTACTCCCCATTTATGGAGCTGTTTGGGAAGAATTCAGAGGCATGGCTTTGTTGGAGGGATATACTACTAGAGGCAGGCTTGAAGGTTTCAAAAGCCCACGCTTTTGCCAGTTAGAATGCCTGCTCAACCCCCACCCATCTATCTATCTATCCACGTCTATCTCTACCTCTATCTCTGTCTCTCTCATGGTTGTTATCTCAACATGTAAGCTACAGCTCCAGTCCCCTGCTCCCTGCTAAGATGATCGTGAACTAACCTTCTAAAGCTGTAAACAAGCCCCCAAATAAACTCGTTCTTCCATAAATTGCTTTGATCATAGTGTTTTGTTGTTCACAGCAGGAGAAAAGTAACTAAAACAGCGTACAGCCAGTCAACAGCAAAACTGACACTCCACCATTTATCCACATGGTCCCTAATTACAACTGAGATGACAAGGTCCATAGCTGAGAAAAAGTCACATAGTGTGGACATTCCAGGAAGGGAAGGCTTCCTGGAGGAGGTGGCTCCTGACCTGAGGCTAGAAACAGTGAATCAAAATAGACATGCAAACATTTGGGGAGGAAGAGACAGGAGCATTTATTAACTAAAATCCCAACAGCACTTAACTGACTTCCTGCCAACACCTCTACCCAGTGCCCCTGAAATCAGCAATGACCAGGATTGCCTGTGAGCTGCTGCTAGCTGAGGGTTCCAGGACGAGAGAGACACCGTGGCAGGGAGAAGGCAGAGAGAACAGAAATGCCATGCCCAGCCAAGCTCTGACTAAACTTTGCGAAATGGAATGAGGAGAATCCAGGGACAGATGCCAACAAACAGACCAGGGAGAATGGCATGAGGTCACAGCATGGGGGGGGGGGGGAGCATCCCACTCTGGACTCAAGACAACCCAATCCTGACCCACACTGCAGAGCACAGCAGGGCTGTAAACCACTACGTAGGGAGGATAGTTATTGATGTGGGAAAATGCCCCCGTATATTTCAGGTGAAACGGCAGGTTGCAATATAATACGTATGGTGTGATGCCATTCTCGTGGAGAAAAGTATCTTCATGTAAGTCTGAAAAGATATATGCCCAAGATTTCAACCATGGCTATCTCCAGGTGGTAGATTGTGGGTTTTTATCTTCTTTACACTTACCTGTATTTTCTAATTCTTCCACAAAAACAGACATTATCTGTGCTGGTGCACAGGCTTTAAAAAAAAAAAAAAAAAGGTAAATACATCTAGAATTTGAGCAGGTGTCATCCAGAAAAAGAGAAAGGGCTACAATCTGATTTCAGGAGGTAGGGGGAGAAGGGAGGGGAAAGCATCAAGATGGGGGTAAGAAGTGGGGGGACTCCTTTAGGATAGAGGTGGAGAGAAGGGAGGGAAGGATTCAGTCAGGGTGAGGGTAGAGAGGTGGGAAGATGCCTTAAGGATGAGGAAGACTTGGATGCTCATTTGTAAGTTCCATCCCTCCATCTTCTGCTCCCCCATATCTTCATATGTGAGGAGTGCTGTCTAGAAGCCCACAGCTGCCTGAGAAGATGCAGAAAAGGAGTTGTGGAGGAAGGGATGGGGTATCATCGGGCCACAGGGGGATCAGGACTAGGAAGCTAACTTGGGCGTAGGAGAAGCAGACAGAAGTGGGCCTGGGCAGCGCCCCAAGGAGAACTGCCAGGTAAACCTCCAGGGTAGTAAGGCAGAGAGCAGACATAACTGGCATGCCCTGAGACACATAAAGCCCAGTGGTTAATTCAGATCCCTGTGATTGACAGCTTAAGAATTGGCTCTGGGATTAGGGGCCTGAGGATGAGGCAGGCAGGGCAGGAAGCATCCTGAAATTCCTGGGGGGAAGCAAGGATCTGAGGGGAAAGAGAAAGGGCTTGGGAGGGAGTTCAGGTCTCTGGTGAGAGATACAAGTCTCTAGGCTGAAGAGAGGCTATCTGGACTTTTGGGATTTGACAGTGGGCTGGGGACCTGGAGGAGGAAACACCAGCAGGAGGAAAAGCAGAAATGATTCCGCTCCAGGCATTCAGGGAGTTCACAGGCCCCGGGAACCTGTAAGGAAACATTAGCCCATCACACTAGTCTGTTGGTGAAGGGGAGGAGGTGAGGGCCCCTCGTGAGTGCTGGGAACCAAAGGCAGCTTCAGCACAGAGGACCAGAGCTGGAAGGTCCTGGGCTGGTGAGGAGGGTTAACCATGGCCACTATGGCTTCGGGTCACACTTTCTACTCTGTCCCTCACTGCCTAAGTAGTGCCAGTTCCATCACAATACACCTCTCACTAACCCTGTCCCACCTGGTAGGATCTCCACCCCCACTACCCTGCCCACACCTTGACAAATTGTTCCTTTACCCAGAACCATGCTGGATTCATCATAATGCGTCCACACCATCTGGCTCCTGCCGGGGTGCTGACTGATGCACAGGATCCCTAATCAGACACAAGAATTAAGCAATTTGTCCTCTCTGCGTGCCACAATTAAGACAGTAGTTCCGCAGAATGTGCATCAGAGTCACTTTGTCAGGCTGGGAAGATGGCTCTGGAGGTAAAGGCACCAGCTAGTGAAAGCCTGGTGACCTGAGTTCAAATCCTGAGATCATGTAAAAAATCTGGATTTGATGGTGCATGTCTGTAAATCCCAGCACTCGTATGGTGAGACAGGAGGCAGAGACAGGACGGACAGCTGCCCAGAAGCTCACAGGCCAGCTACCCTCAAGCACAGAGCACAGCAGCAGAAACAGCAGAGGTCATGTTTCGGCAAGCTGGAAGGTGAGAACCAGCTTCTGAAAGTTGTCCTCTGACCTACATACACACACACACACACACACCAACTCTCTCTCTCTCTCTCTCTCTCTCTCTCTCTCTCTCTCTTTCTCTCTCAATAAATCAAATTAATTAATAGAATCACTGTTGTCATATTGCCAGCCTTATCCCACTTCGGTAGTAAAGGCTGTTATTTTCCATTGTGTGGCTTATGACTCACAACTTCCAAAACCACCCCTCCCCATGCCTACTTGTTCTAAGGGGAAACAGTACTGGAGCTCTACCCAGAGCCATAACCAAACTGAAAGCCAGTTGCCCCAGATACCACCTGTGCCTTCCCTGAGCTGAGCACCTAGCTTTTGAGTCCTTCCCTGTCCCGCTCAGCAGAGGGGGTGGACCTTGGGAAAATGATGAGGTTTTTATAGATTCTGTGGTAAGTACTTAATAACTCTCCAGGCATAGATCTGTGCTTCATGTGGACTGGGAATAATTCACAGTAAAATATGACTTATCATTTATCACACTGACGGGTAATAAATGCTTTCCAGTGAAATCTGGGCCCTAAAATGGGGGTGGTGAGAGCAGCTACCAGATGAGGCTCCAGATTGGATGTTGGCGATCAGGTCAGTGGTAGGGGCATTTAGGATGGGCAAATTCAACCCACAGAAGGAACATAATCCAGATACCATAGAAAGTTGTTTCTTCAATACTGGGGATTGAATAAAGGCCTCTCACATGCTAGGCAAGTGCTCTGCCACGAACACATCTCCAGCCCTGTCTTGACACAGGGTCTCACTAAGTTGCCTAGGCTGTCCTTGAACTTGTGACCTTCTTGCCTGATCTCCAGAGTTGCTGGGAATATGACCCTTTGCCACCAGGCCAGGCAACTTGGAAGCTTTCCACATCATGGTAAACTCCCTGGACTGTACCTTAGCTCCCCATCAGCTTTGCCACGTTTCTAGACATCTCACCCCTCCCTCCTAGAGCCAGGATATCCCAGAGGGCAGTGGGGTCTATGTCTAGAAGTGTCCTCTGCCTTATCCCAATGAACCACCGCCACTCCCTGAGTTCCCATCCCAGAATCCCTGCTAATAACTTTCTTATTTTTCACAGCACCTAACAGTCATCACAGCTTCCCTAACTCTGCATCTTCCATGTGTCAGGAGCATTTGCTCATATGGTTCAGCACACCCATTCTAGCCCTGGCCTTTAGATGACAGAGGGGTTACACAGGGATTGAGTGACCAGCCCAGGCTCTCCCTGGGATAGCCCACTGCCTCAAGTCTTCTCACTGAACCTGTCTGCCCCCGTCTCCGTCTAGAGACTATCTCAGCGTGGACCCTGCCACATGTGGATACTGGGACAAGGGTTGAGTTCACAAAACATAGTCTATTTAGAAAGGAGAGAGGAGTGTGGGCCGGGGAAGGAAGGCAACTAGTGAAGAATGATAATCCAGGAATACCCAGGCACCCGAGGAGCTCAAGTGAATGGGTGCAGCCCTCAGCAGAGAGGGAGCCAGAGTGCATCCATAGTCACAGTCAATCACTTACTAGTAAAGGGTGTTCATTCACTGCGTGTGGTAGTTTGGATGACAAATGCCCCATAGTCTCAATCATTTGAACACTTCATCCCCAGTCTGGAGGCCCTGTATGGGGATTTTAGGGGGTATAGCCTTGCTGGAAGAAGTGTGTCACTGATGGGAGATGCCATTCTGTAAATATATTTCTCCTATTGGTTAATGAATAAAGCACTGTTGGCCAATAGGAAAGCAAGATAGGTGGGACTAGGAGACAAGGAGGATTCAGGAAATAGTAGGGAGGAGATTCAAGATGCAGAACCAACAAGGTAGAACTCCAGATCCTCTCTCCAGTAAGATACAACCACGTGGAGATACTTAGATTGATAGAAATGAGTTAACATTTAAGACAGAGCTAGCCAATAAGAAACACTGGTAATAGGCCAACAGCATTATATCTAATGTCTTTCTAGGATGAAGGACATTCCCTGTACAGGAAGCTGAGCATCCTGCTGTACTGAAAACCCCTGGGACCAAAGCTGCTTACCACTGGCTGTTCTCTACACCCCTTCTTGACCAGCCCCACTCCATCCTCCTACCCACCACACACCCCATCCCTGATTATAAGACAGACCAGACAACCCATCACCACTGTGGGATGCAGCTGCACCAATCATAGTCTACCAAGGCAGGATGCTCAAGAAGCCATTTCCTAGATCTACAAAGCTACTGGGCAAATCTGTGGCAGGAAAGGACCTGAGCCATGGACTTCTCCCCTGATACCAACCTGTGGACCACCTTGCTCTTGCCTCTTCCACACAAGACATTAACGCCCAAGTTCCAAGGGATTTCCTCCAGCAGCCAGAGGGATGGCCCTGCTCCCTGCTCCTACTCCAGCTCTGAAACAAAGAGCAATAAACAATTTGTGGTATTTCTCACCTGTTGGAATGGATTTCTTGCTTACTGGGGATATATGGGCTTCTGAATAATTAAGTGTGACACTCAGCTTCTGTGGCCCAAGACTCCAAAAACACATGGTGAAGCAGAGGCCAACATTTTCCATCAGCCAAGATTCCAGGAAGCATGATCCTCCCTGGGAAGGACCAGGCAGACCTGGGCTTTGCTGGAGCAAGGAGTCTAGCTGAACTGCTCACTCTCACACCTCCACCCCCAAGCAAGGGAGATGAGGTCCCTAGAGGGGTTTCACCCCAGGGTTACCCAAAGCCTGGCATACCTGGTAAGTGACCAAAAGTTCAGTGATAAGCCCAAAACTTGGGGTGAGCTGGAATCCTACTTCCTAGCTGTACCACCCTGGACACCCTGAGGGGGACTATCCCCCACAGTGGCACTTTCTTCTCCAGTCACATGAGAGCTAACACACACTGGTCATTGTAACCCGTGAACAGAGGAACAGGAAGGCAGGTGGGCAGTCCGGGGTGAATTTTAGGAAGAGGCAGGGTTGGGCTACAGAAGGTCCTGCCTTGGAGGTCTAGCAGTTTGTTCTTTCTTCTTCTCACCTCTTCCTCCCCTGCCTCCTCACTTCCTTCCGAAAAAAAGAACTACAGAATGCATTCGAGAAGCTACAGAAAACAAAGTCAAGCCAAGTGCCAACTTCCAAGGGGCCACAGAGCTCAGAGAAACAGCTAGTGATGCAGCCTCCCGGGAGAACATGTGGTTAAAGGTCACTGGAAACCAGGAGCCGGTAGCATCTCAGAGCTGTGAGTCAAGGTTGCCTACCCCAGCACCAATGGCCACTTGCTGTAAACCACTCAGTGCTATGCCCTGCAACATTCTACCACTTTTGGTTTGGTTGACTCCTTTTACAGAAAGAGGAAACTGAGGCCCAAAAAGTTAATAAATGTCACTGAGGTCATAGCGATAGTAAGTAGAGGAGTCTGAACTCAAACAAACATTGTGCACACTCCTAACCCTCTCCTGTATTGCCATTAGAGCAATACAAGAGGACTCTCTGAGTCTCCCTGCAGTGCAATGACAGCAGAGAGGCCTGCGCAAGCATCCAGATTTATAGTTTATAGAAGACAGTTAAACGTGCACACAGCCCTCTTTTGGCCCCTGCCCCTAGGTATAGCAAAGAGGAAGAACTGTATGAAACAATGTTTCTGGTTTAGCCTCTGGAGACCACAAATACAGCTGTTCAAATCTGCCCAAGGCCAAGGAGCTGAACCGTAGGGGAGGGTGGTAGGCACTGCACTGATAGCTCAGGAGCCCAGCAGCTCACTGCTCTTGTCCAACACAGACTCTGCTCTGCCATCCTGCCCTTGGCTCTGAGAATCAGGCCTCCCTCAAGCATCTTACTCTCCTGCTTCAGATCACTAGAAGCCCTCAGAAAATGATGGTTAGGTAGGAATTTCAGGCACTGTGGCAGGACTTCCCCACCAGGACTTAGTCCCCAATTCCCTCATTTTAACTTCTGTCAGCCTGAACCGAACCTTGAAAGGCGTCAAGAACCAAGTGGGATGAACCCTAGTGAGATCCCATTCAGTCACCTGTAGCACAGTTAGAGGCTGGAAGAAGAATGTCTCCCTGAGCTCCAAGCTGAACTGGGCAAACATTCACAGTTCCCACTGAGCTACCTGAACCCTGAGCTGCAGCCAAGGTGCTCCGGCTACCAACTACCTATGCATCATCCATGGGAAGGAAGCTCAGTAGCCCAGCTCTGAACCCGAGCCCAGGCAGGCCTGCTCTCACACTCCGGCTCTGCATGGTGCTGAGAACCTACCTCTGCAGGGCAGCTTTGGACACAGCCATGTGAAGCAGTCCCCATTCACCAGCACAGTGTCCCTGGGTTAGGAACCAAGGTCTAGTTTTGCCATAATCCCTACAAACCATGATCTCTCTGAAGACAAAAGTTCAGAGTCAAGGAGTCTGTCAGCAAGATTGACATCATGATTGACATCTAGAGTCTGCATACTATGAAGTTTGGACTCACTTGTCCCATTCTGTTTACACACACACACACACTTGAGATTTTGGGAGACAGGGCCTCACTAATGCAGTTTTGTCTGGCCTTGAACTTGCACAGATCCACATGTCTCTGCCTCCCAAGTACTGGTGTACACCATCATGCTTGATCGAATCCATTTAATATATGCAGTATAGCACAGTTAGTGTTTAACATAGGATATACAAGGGAATGGAGACCCTGGAATTTTCTAACACAAATAAATAAAATACCTTTTCCAAATTTTTTTGTTTCCTTTGACACAATTTTAAAAATATGCAATACGCTGGAGTCACAGTCTTTAATAACCTAATCACAAAGGGACATTTCTTTTTGTCTGTTGGAATTCTGTCATCTGGATCCAGCTGCAACTCTGAGTAGGAGGACATAAGGGATTGACTTTCAGAGACAGGAGCTTCCTCTCAGCCTGCCTGCCACAGGCAAGGCTAGCTGTGTCTCTGGCCACATGCCTTTGCATCTGAAAGACCATTTCCTCCTGTAAGATCCTGGAGACTGGTATTCTACAGCACAGGCATGTAGAAAGAGCTAAAGAAATTGGTGGAGAAGTCTTTAATTCTAGAACTTGGGAAGCAGAGGCAGGCAGATCTCTGTGAGTTCGAGGCTAGCCTGGTCTACAAAGAGAGTTCCAGGCCAGTCAGGGTTTCGTGGTGAGAATTTAGCTCAATAATAATAATAATAATAATAATAATAATAATAATAATAATAGAAAAAAGGAAGAAATGGTGGGGTGTGTCACCCTAAAAGGCTGAGAATGTAGGACAAGGTCAGGCTTGCATGCAGCCAGTACACACAAGGAGATGGGTGAAACCGAACACTGGTGGGTTACCTTCCAAGTCTGGGGAAATGGTTTGATTAAGCTAGAGGCTAAGGCAAGAAAAAGGGGCAATCTGCAGGCATCAACTTGGCATCTCCAGAGGACTTCGTGGAACTCAGATAACCCTGTAGCTACAGGAGGAAAGTCAGGAAGGGTTCCCATAGAGATAGGACTGTGAGCCTCCTCAAGCTGATCCCCTCAGCAGGGAGATCGGTGAAAGGAGCCAGCGCTGGATCCTGACATGCTGCTCACCCTCATGACATTTCTTGTGGCTATCTGCCATCTAGGAAACTTCAGGCACCACCCATGTGTGACAAGGATCTTCATAGAGATTTCTACATGACCGTTACATTAGTGACCTGAATCAAACTACAGCCAGAGATGCTGTGCTGTAGTGTGAGTCGCAGAGAAAGAAAAGTGCCAAGTCCTCAGGCACTGACCAGAGTGACTGAGGAATACATATGGACATAGGGCACCCTGAGCCTCTGGAATTGTGTGTGTGTGTGTGTCTGTGTGCACACGTGCGTACATGGCATGTGTTCATGTGTGTGCACAATTCTACAGAGACACCACTCTGAACATAGGAGAAACTGATCCAGCCAACTCTCCCACTTTTTATAGATTAAGAGTCCAAGGGCCTCAGGGACTCTTCCAGGCATAAAACCACTCCCAAAGGAGCTAGAGTGAGAGGTCAGGCTAGTCGGTTCCCTGCCTTTGCCTGCATAAGCTTAGACTTCGTGTCCTCTTAACGGAGTAATGAGATTTCCAAATGGTCCTTAATTATCTCACAGAAGAACCACTTTAATTGGTCGCACGAAACTTAAAGGATTTTTAATTTAAAAAAAATCCGATGCACTTTGGGGCTTCAGCCTCCACCACGGGCTCCCCTTTGTGAACTCCCCTGGACCCAGAGACGTGCATTCATCACTGTTTCATTAGGAGCTGCAGTGCCCATGTTATTTATGAGCTTGCTATTTATCGAAAATTGTGTTTTTGAGGGGGAAGGGGATGAGGTTTATCACTGAGAGATCGCCTCTGCAGGAATATTAGTGACATGTCAAAGTACCCAATCCCATGATCCCAGATACAGTGAATGGGAGCACTGTCCCCCAGGTGTCAAAGCATATGCAGCTGCCAAATCTGAGCCAACTCTGAGGGTGTTGGCTATTGGCAGCTCCTGGAGGCTCTTTCAGCCTAAGGAAGGGACAAATGTTTGAAGCATTGTCCTCTAGATCTGACCTCTGACTTCTCCTCAAGCCTGGCTGCTGTTGTCTAATTTTATTTTATTTTGGGGGTTTTGTTTCATTTTGTTTTGTTGTAGGCTCTCTTTCTTTCTCTCTCTCTCTTCCTCTCTCTCTCTTCCTCTCTCTCTTTCTCTCTCTCTCTTTCTCTCTCTCTCTCTCTCTCTCTCTCTCTCTGTGTGTGTGTGTGTGTGTGTGTGTATTCACGTGGACATACACATGACACAGCCAGTTTGTGGCAGTTCATAGGGCAACCTCATGAACAAGTCATTGCCTTTCTACCTTTTTGAGACAGGACCTCTTCTTTGCTGTCCGCCACCATGTGCCCCAAACCACCTGACCTTGGAACATCCAGAGATTCTCATCTCCACCTCCCCGTCTCTCTAGGGGTGCTGGGATTACAGATATATACTACTGTATCCTGCTCCCTGGGAGTTCTGGAGATCCAGCTTCAGGATCCCATGCTTGCAGATTGAGTGGTCTATCCCCGCCCTTATCCCTAAGCCCCCCCCCCTCCAGCCATCTCTTCAATCATGGAACCCAGCCCTGTTTTCTTTTGTTGTTTTGTAAACTGTACTCATTTATTTATTATGGGAGGGAACCAATGTGCGCATGTATATGGGTGCACATACCCCGGCTCACATGCAGAGGTCAGCAGGCAGCCTGCAGAAGTCCATTTTTCCCTTCCACCCTGTGGACTGAACTTGGGTTGTTAGGTCCAGCAGCAAGTACCTTACCTACTCAGCTAACTTGCCAGTCCTTTTGTGGTTTGTTTGTCTGGGTTTCTTTTGAGACAGTGTCTTGTCTAGTCCGAGTTAGCCCGAAAATCAAACTATGCAGCTGAGAATGACCCAGAACTTCTGATCCTCCTGCCTCTACCTCCCAGTACTGACATTAGAGGTGTGCAGAACCATCCCTGGCTTTTGTGCAGAGCTAAGGATCACACCGGGGGCTTTGTGAACAGTAGGCAAGCACTCTGCCAACTGAGCTACATCCCCAGCCTCCAAGCCTGTTTCGATTTGAAATAACATATGCATCAGGTTAAAAACAGTACCCTGATAACGGCTCTTACTCCCCATCCAGTTCCCTCGGGCAGCCACATCTAACTTTTTAAAATGTCTTGTCCTGTATTTGCCTCCATTTTTCCCAATAATATTCCTCTACCCATATTTCTTGATTCATCAATTTGAGACACAGCCTATTGACTTACTGCTATGGTAAACAAGGATTTATCTCACCCACACCCTCACCCCTCCTGCCATCTCCCCGGCTGGGGTTCTTCTGTTCATCAATCTCTGGCAGGTGTGGGACCACAGAGTTGTACCTTGTAAAAAGAGGATGTGCCCTTCACCCACACCCTTCACCCACACCCTCACCCACACCCGTCACCTCAACCCTGCATACAAAGCGTAAGTTCTATCTCTGTCATGTTGCAAGGAATTGAAAGTGTTTATATCTATTCCACAACCAGAATAGAGCTCTTGGAATGAGGCTAAGATTGAAAAAATCATCAAAAAGCATTTCTTGGATGTGGGTAAAGACTGTTCGCTGAAGGGTCAAGTGTATGCTTTGTGTAGTTTGCTACTGGGGGGGGGGATGGGGATTGTGTTTGTGTTTTGAGTTGTCTTTGGGGTTTTTTTGTTTGTTTGTTTGTTTTTGTTGTTGTTTTTTTTTTTTTTTTTTTTTTTTTTTGCTTTGTTGCTTTGTTTTTATTTTCAGATTTTAGACAGGGTCTTGATATGTAGCCCAGGCTGGCTAGCAACTCAAACCAATTTTCCTGCCTTGGCTTCCTGAATATTGGGATTTGAGATGTGTGCTACCACATTCAGCTGAGTTGTCCTTTGTTTAATTTTGTTTTGTTTTCTGAGACAGGGTTTCTCTGTGTAGCTTTGGAGCCTGTCCTGGAACTCTGTAGACCAGGCTGGTCTTGAACTCACAGATAGCCAACTGCCTCTGCCTCCAAGTGCTGGGATTAAAGGTGTGCACAACCACTGCCGAGCTTGAGTTGCCCTTCTTTAGTCTTTTGTCCTAATTGTCTTTATGGAACTCACAATTCTTTTCATTCTTGTTGTTTCGTGTGTGTGTGTGTGTGTGTGTGTGTGTGTGTGTGTGTGTGTGTGTTTAGTACTTGTATGTTTGTATGTGTCTGCATGCCTGTTGAGACCAGCTGTCAGTTTCGTGTGTGTGTGTGTGTGTGTGTGTGTGTGTGTGTGTGTGTAGTACTTGTATGTTTGTATGTGTCTGCATGCCTGTTGAGACCAGCTGTCAGTTTCGTGTGTGTGTGTGTGTGTGTGTGTGTGTGTGTGTGTAGTACTTGTATGTTTGTATGTGTCTGCATGCCTGTTGAGACCAGCTGTCAGTTTCGTGTGTGTGTGTGTGTGTGTGTGTGTGTGTGTGTGTGTGTGTGTAGTACTTGTATGTTTGTATGTGTCTGCATGCCTGTTGAGACCAGCTGTCAGTTGTGTGTGTGTGTGTGTGTGTGTGTAGCACTTGTATGTTTGTATGTGTCTG
Source organism: Phodopus roborovskii (assembly GCF_943737965.1). Lineage (NCBI taxonomy): Eukaryota > Metazoa > Chordata > Mammalia > Rodentia > Cricetidae > Phodopus > Phodopus roborovskii. Next base: position 363,037 of record NW_026126407.1, on the reverse strand, counting down.
CATGCCTGTTGAGACCAGCTGTCAGTTTCGAGTGTTGTACCACAGGTACCCTTCTGCTTTGTCTTTTGAAACAAGTTCAATCTCAGTAGGAAGTGGGGCTCCCAGGTGAAGCTAGGCTGGCTGGACAGCAAGTCACAGAATCTACCTTTCTACACCCCCAACCCCAGCACTGAGATTATTAGCCTGCTCCACCATGCCCAGCTTTTCTATGCCTTTCTCTGTGGGGCTGGGGGTCCCACTGAGGACCACATGCTTGTATGACAAGAGTTACATCGACAGTATCTTCCCAGCCCCATCCATCACAGGTCTTTTCAAAAGCCCATACACACAGTACTCCATCCAGCCCCCTCCTCATGGGATAGGGGGTCAGAGATGTCACCCACCACTGTCTGGGTATCTGCACTCAGGTCTATACTCACACCACCCTTCTGAGCACCAGCTGTCATCTCCCCCAGCCTCCCTGTGTCTGGTTCACCCTCTAGCTTACTGTCACACATATTCAAGTTGCTTCCTAACAAAGGATTTATGAAAGATAAATTTCCTGAGCCGTTGCAACTGAATCATGGTTCGGCTGCATACAGAAAGGCCACATTGGAAACTATTTCCTTCTGAATGTGAGGGTGTCTGATGCTGCTGACAGGTTGGCGTCAGCCTGTGTCCCATTGCTTCATCAGTGACCTAATTTCCCTCATGGGAATTTCTAGAATGTTCCTTTCCCTGTCTCTCTTGTGGCTCACTGGAGGAAAGAGGTGCAGGATCTTTTCAAGATGCCTTTGTGTTGGGGCTTACATATGATTCTGTGAATTATAGCTTGTGAACAACCCAGTATACCAAAACAAACACAACTTAAGCAGTCTGTGTCCCTTCATACCTCTTCAGACAGCATCCCAACTACCTTTTTTTTTTTTTCTGAGTTCCTGTAAACAGGCCTTTACATTAAATGGCTCTTTATGTCTGACCACTTTTATTTAATGTTGTTTTTGCAACTTTTACCCATGTTTTTCCATGTGAAATCATTGGTTCTTTTTTAATGCTATATAATATTTCACAGACTTGTTGGCTTATAGAATTAATTTATATAAATGTTGACAGATGTTCAAAGTTGCTCCTGGTTTGAAACTATCGCAAATGATGTTTCTATAATATCCTTGTTCATGTCTTTTGGTAGAAATGAGTATCTGCTTTTTTTGTGTCTATATCTAGGTGTTGAATTTGGGAGACATAGAGTAGGCATTTATCTAGCTTTTTGTAGGTAGTGCCTATGATGATTAAACTCGATTGTCAAATTTTGAGGTCTAGAATTTGCCAGTGGGAGATTATCTTGTTTAGGTTAATTGGGTTGGAAAAACTGCCCACTAGGAGCAGCACAATTCCCTAGGCTGGGATCCTGGCCTTCAGGAAAAGGAGAAAGGGAGTGAGCACAAACACCTATCTCTCTCTCTCTCTCTCTCTCTCTCTCTCTCTCTCTCTCTCTCTCTCTCTCTCTCTCTCTCTCTCTGCTTTATAATTGTAGCTACAATGTGATCAGCTGCCTCAAGCTCCTGCCACTGCTGTGGTGTCCCTGCTGTGATGGACTGTCATCTGGAACTGTAAGCCAAATAAACCCTTTCTGCCTTAAATTGCTTTTGTCAGAGTATTTTCTCACAGCGGCAGGAAATGTAGCTGGGCCAGAGCCAAAGAGCTTTCAAAGGTGGTTTAAGCTAAAAGTGTTGCTATGCTTCCTTGCCAACACTTAAAGAGCTTACATTCTTAGTGTTATGGCAGGAGTGTGGAGGTGTTTCGTGGGGTCTTGATTATTATTTTCCTGGTTACTAATAACACTGATCACCTTTTAATATGCTTACTGACCATTTTACCCTTCTTTTTTGAGCTTATTTCATAAAGTGCCTATTTAAAAATTGACAAATTTTAAATGTATAAAATGTATCTTTATCCTAACCCACTACTCCTTCAAGATAGCCATCTCTCAATATATCCCCATCCTATCTTCATGTCCTCTCTCTCTCTCTCTTTTTTTTCTGTAATTCACTGAGTTCAATCAGTGCTGCCTATTGGAACGCTGAGTGATCCCATTGATCTGGTCTTAAGCTGATAAGCATAGCTGCAGTGAGTGGATGAGTAAAGTGGCCATGTCATATCCAGAAGACAGCACTTCCCAGCACTCCTTCTCATCCTCATCCTTTTTAGGTCTGAAAACTCAGTAGCCACTTATTCCCACCTCTCTGAGTTTTCACTCTCTGCATTAACTCTGACACCCACTACAGCTTCTCTGACCAAGGCTGAGGACAGCACTGATCTATGGGTAGATACATAAATGCTTAGAAGGCAGTTTGATAATATGTTTATTTGTCAAAATAACAATAAGACCCCTCTCCAGGACCCACGACCTCCCAAGCCTTAAGCTTCTCATCAGGTTTCCAGTAGCAGGCACAAATTCTCTCCTGGAGGAACCAGCCTCACATCCAACTAGAAGGCAATTAGTTGCCCCAACAACCGTCATGCCACTATTGTACCAGTGGACACATCTTGGGTCCTTTTGAGCACTCTTAAAAGCCAAATTCTCTCCCTTTGTGAATTTGCAAGAATTTGTATGCATTGGATGCAAATACATTGTTGAGCCATGAAAATACTTCTCCAGGTCCTTGCCTTGCCTTTCATCTCTTTAAGATAGTCTCTTATTGAAAATCAGTTCTCAATTTTAACAGTCTTATCTGGTGATGATTTCTTTTGAGGTTACTATTTTGTATTCTAAGAAGTATGTGTCTGTCCCCAAGACAAGAATCCACTCCCTTAAGGGTTCTTCCTATAAGCTTTGCTTTACTGCTCATATTTAGGTCTAGCATCCATCCTAAATTAACTTTCCCATGTAGCTTATATGGATTAAGGTTCATTTCTTTCTTTCCTTTTTTTTTTTCATATGTTTTTCCACTTGGCCCAGTAGTAATAGGTCCTTTTAGCTCAACTCTTCAGCCTTGAAGAATAGTCTTGTACAGGTTCTTGGTATAGTTCTCATTTCTCCCATTTTCTCTATTTCTGAATTTTATTATCCCATGGTTAATATCTGGCTCTCTCTCACTCTCGCTCTCTCTCACTCTCTCATTCTCCTTTCAAAAGGTTTCAGAAATTTTTATACCACATGACTTAGTTTATTTAATAAGGAGAATGGAGGAGCTAAGTACTGGGTAGGATAGTCAATTAAATTAGGTACAGTGAAGTCACAGCATAGCGTGGTTTACTAACTCTGTCCCAAAGAGAACTACAGAAGAGTGAAGCTGGATTTCTTCAGGCAGGGGGACCTGGACACTCCAGGATCATAAAGGGACAAGCCTATGATCTAACAGCATCTTCAAGGTGACTGAGGGACTGTCCAGTGATTGGTGTTAGCCAGGGAACTCAGTCCCAAAAGTGCCAGAGCTCTGCCTCAAGACAAGGTGATGCCTGAGATGGCAGGTGCTGCTCTTCTTTCTGAGAAGCTAGAGGGGCTTTCAGATGGGACCCCATGGATTACATGGGGAGTTATGGAGCTTGGCTGGACCTTCCAAGTTATCTTGACCCGAGGAAGGAGCGGAACCCTCACTACACCCTCACACTGAATGGTCATTGGGTGCAGACTGTCCACGGGAAAGAGATAAAGCCTGGAGACGGGCTCCCTTTGGATGAAACCATGTCAGAGAGGATTGCAACTGAGAGGCATCAGCAGCCCACACTCTCTGCAGCTGGGAGAGTAAATGGCTCAGGCCAAAGCAGGGAGAGGATGATGTCTGGGCCCAGCAGCTGCAATAGCACCCATTATAGTCAATTTCCCTTCCATCTCCATCACTTTCCTCTCCCCACACTCATGTACACACGAGTATGCCCTGTATGACACAGGACTCAGAAGTCCTCCTCTGATTACCTCATCTTACTTAAGAAAATCAAGAACTACACATAGTACCAATCCCCTGAGTCTCCTGGGTGGAACTGAAATATGGTGTGGAGGGGGGGAAGGGAAGAGAATGACTGGGAGAGAGATCTGAGAGCTGTTTCCTGGACCAGACCTGGGAACAGAATTTAAAACTTAATGTTATATGTGTGAGCATTTTGCTGTGTGTGTATATCTATGAAATACAAGGTGGCTGTGGTGGCCAGATGATGGCATTGGATCCCCTGGAACTAGAGTTACAGAACAGTTGTGACCTCCCACTGATAATTAAACCCCTAACCACTGAACCATCCTCTATCCCCCAAATTAAAAGAAAAAAAAAGTAATAAAATCAGTACCTTTGCCAAAGCCTCCACCTCAACCCCCAACCAGTTCAGTGCGGTGTATTCCTTATGCCTCCTGGGAACAAACTAATGTAAAAGATTCTTCCGAGGAGCTAATCTGCACTACAAAGAGAAACTGGGGGGAAGAGACTCAGGCTCCAGGGAAAAACTCAAATTGAAAATGCTCAGGGGGCCCCATTAATAAAGACAACAACCCAGTCCTTTCTGAGCAGTCCAGAACAAAGAGGAGAAATTGCTGAGTTTTTACCTGAATGGGGAGGAGAGTATAGGAAAAGAAAAACAGGGACAAATTGGCAAGTTGGCCTAGCATCACGAACGCCCCTCTCAGTGTCTGCAGACACTCAACTGTAAGTCCAGTTACAGATTCCCAACTCAACACCTCCTCAGCTCTTCCCAGTGTAAGTCTCCCACCAGGAGCTGACCAGAGCTCTGGATTCAGTGGGGATCTCCTTGCTCTCTCTAGATCTGTCAACACATGAATGGGTAGGAGCACAGACACTGCAATCACCAAGGTTACATAGGGGCTACTCTAGCAACGTTGTCTCTTGGTGCATACAATCTGCGCTGGTCCCATGATGGGAATAGTAAGATAATGAGCGCTGCCTGAGCTCATTACCCGCTAGGCACTGGGCTTTATCTTCTCATCCCTGGCTACAAAACTGAGTGATGGAATCTATTAGGAAGCCCATGCTCCTTTCACAGCAGCTTTGTTGTGATACAATCCACACAGTATAAAACTGTCCCACCAAAGGGTATGCTTTAATGCTTTTTTTTTTTTTTTTTTTTTTTTTTTTTTAGTATAATCTCAGAGTTGGACTGGCTTTCACCACAGGTTTGGAATGTTTCCATCAGTCCACAAAGAGCCCTCATCCTCATCACTGACACCCCTTCCCACCACACAATTTCCTACCCATTTTCTGCCTCTGTGGATTTGCCTGCCCCAGATATTCATGTATGTAGAGCTGTACCTGAGAGCTTCTGTGAGGGGCTTTACTTATTTGGCATTAAGATGTCAGGATTCAAGCTTACTGTAATATGAATTTGCAATCCATTCCTTTTCATTGATGGCCAAATAATATTTCATTGTGTGGCTATACCACAATTAGTTCATCCACTGAACAGTTGATTGGCATTGGAGTTGTTTCCGTCTTTGGACTACCATAAGCAATGTCATTTAGAAGTTTTGTGCCAATGTACAAAGGAATAAAATGTAGAAAGGAATGTAGAAAGGAATGGAATGGCTGGATCATCTAGTAATGTCATATGTTTAATTATTTTAAAGATGTATGTTCATTTTACATGAATCAGTATGCACGCATGCCTGAGTGCCATGTGCATGCAGTGCTGGTGGAAACCAGGAGAGGGCGACATAACTAGAGTTATAGACAGTTGTGAATCACCATGTGGGTGCTGGGAATCAAAACTAGGTCATCTGGAAGTACAGTCTGAAGAGCTGGATGGCTTAAATGCTGAGCCATCCCTCTGGGCTCTGTTTATTGTTTGTTTGTTACTTTGTTTTGTTTGTTGGTTTGTTGAGACAAGGTCTAGCTGTATATATAGCCCAGGTCTAGCTACATATCACTCAAAGACCAGGAAATGAAGGCAACAGTATACTCCAAGGCTCAGTCAAGGCGCGGTTTAACAGCGCCAGGATTTGCGGGATCCACATGTAGACTCTGCAGACTCCTTGGTGCAGGTCCCCATCAACAGAGGTCAAAGTCAAGGTTAGCACTGCCTCGTTTCCCCATTTAAGAAAGGGACTCATTTTCAGAGGAATGTTAGCCAAAACCAGAATACAACAAGCAAGAGCAAGGTCTCAGGGCACCTAAACCTTCAATCCCCCTGTCCCAGCCTCCCCAGTATTGGGATTACAGACCGGTACCACCACCTCCAACTTAACTTTTTGAGGACGATCCAGACTATTATCTAAAGTGATTGTATCCTTTCATATTCCTGCCAGAGTGGGTGGCTGGGATTTCTGCACATCCTCCAAACACTTCAGCCTGCTATAGAACAGTTGTGCTACTGAGCCCATAGTGCTTTCACAGTCCCCTGTGGCTAATGAAGCTGAGCATCATTTGGGTGCTTACTGGCCATTTGGCCCTCTTTGGAAGTGTCAACTTAGATCCTTTGCCCATTTTGAAACCTAGTTGAGTTATAAACATTTTTACATACTCTAAACACAAATTACTATCAGGTGTGTAACTTAAATTTTTTTCTCCTGTCTATTCACTTTCTGAATAGATCCTTTGATTTGACATGAGTTTTGTTTTTTGTTTGTTTGTTTGTTTGTTTTTTGTTTTTTGCTTGGTCAGTTTGTGGGTGGATACAGAGGAGTGGTTTGTTTGGTTTAGTTTGTTTCTGAGATAGGGCCTTACTTTATAGTTCAGGCTGACCTAGAATTTGCCATCTTCCTGCTCCAGCCTCCTGAAAGCTGGGATTACATGCATGCACCACTATGCCCATCTTGAATATTATTCTTTGAAGAATAAAAACCTTATTTTGATGAAGTTCAATACATCTATATTTCTTTTTTTGTGTATAACAACCCCACTATATATGTGGGGAAAGAGGATTTGTAGAAACACAGTAATCAACTGTATCATGGTAACTGACAGAGACAAGATCCAACCCCAGCTCTATATGCTCCAGAGTTTCCTATAGGGACTTAGGGGAGCCAGTGTGAGCAGGGACTGTTTCTTGTGTTGTGATCTGAACTTTTTCTTGCCAGTAACTCAAGCCCTTGGTTATGTCTACTGCTGCCTCTGCCCATGGTGGTTGGGGACGGCCACAGTATCATGCCCCAGAGGTAAAATGATGCTATCTTTTCCCCAGATCCAGCACCTGAGCCACTGCTAAGCAGATCTGGCCAAAAGGGCTAAAAGCCACAGACAGGAAGGAAGCCCTGTTCCCTACAGAGTTCTGTACGAGGTGGCCTGGAAAAACTGCAGGACGAATGAACCTCCCAGCCCATAGCCATCAATTCACCAGGGGCCAGGAACTCACCCAATCACTTTAAGAGATGCTTACAAAGTCCTTCATGTTCTGGTTTAGACATTCCCATATATCACCTCATGTTTCTCAATAAATATTCATCATACCTTTGGCAAACATGTATCAGGTACCCAACTGAGGCAAAGCCCTAGGCTGAGAAAGTCAGGAAGATAAAATGTCCTGTTTAGATCACTCTGGGAAAAGACAGAAATTTGCACAGCACACAGAAATCAGGAAATACTCCAGGGCTCAGTCAAGGTGGCGGTTTAACAGGGCCAGGACTTCCGGACCCACATGTAGACTCGGCCGACTCCTTGGTGCAGGTCCCCATCAACAGAGGTCAAAGTCAAGGTTAGCACTGCCTCGTTTCCCCATTTAAGAGAGGGACTCATTTTCAGAGGAATGTTAGCCAAAACCAGAATACAACAAGCAAGAGCAAGGTCTCAGGGCACCTATACCTCTGCCCCTTCCACCTGGGTGCTGCCATGTGCTGGCTCAGCACTGTAGTGTCCTAGGGGGAAGAGGAAGGCCAAACCTATCTTTTAATTATTATTATTATTTTACGACTAATTTTCTGGGCAAATCTTTTATTTGTGCAAAAACCCATCAAGCCCTAAGCACATTCTTGTCTTTGAATTTTATCTCTCTTTTTAATTAAAAAAAGAAAAAGAAAACCACTCACATAAGGAAACCCAAATTGGGTCACCATCAAAGACTTCTTTCTCCTCTCAAAGAGCAGTCTGCATATTAACCCTCATGCTGCTGTGGACCAGTGAGCTGACTGAGTCTCTTGGCCTCTCTGGGCTGGTTTTCCTCTCTATAGTGAATGCTCTGGTGGTTTCTTGCATAAGCTCCTTCTAGCTCTGACACATCAGACCCTCATTCCAAAACCAGAGCCACAAACACACTGGTCTGTCTCTATACCTGGAATGGGATGGGAGACAAGTTGCACAATGACCTCAAACTCAAACCGATGACACACTGAGCCTGCTCCTGAGGGTGACAGGCCCCCTTGTTGAGTGCCTGTTGAGTCACAAAGCTCATCTTTCGTCTCCTCCAACATAAGAAGCAGCCACGGCAACTCTTTTTAAGTTAAACTGTACCATTTCCCTGCTGAGGATCCAAGTCTTTCTTTTTATTTAAAGTAAAACAAGAACCCTAACAAGTACCCTGAAAGTCCTACATGGTCTGTCATCGCTGCTTTCCTCTCTTGTCCCCTCAGGCCCAGGACACTCCACTCCAGCCACACTGGGCTTCTCCCTGTTCTGTGGATGGCTGCACCCCGGGCTGCACCTTCATCATCTGCTCTGCCTGGATTCTCATCCGCCAAACCAGTGGTTCTCCCAAGGCACATCAGACAAAACCTGGAGATGTTTGATTGCCATACCTGACAAGGGAGTACCTGGATGGGTAAACCAGGGATAGATACCCTAAAATGCACAGATGGCCTCCAACAACAAAGAAATGTCCATTCCAGAATACCAATAAAGGAATAAAGGCACCATCTTCAACCCACAGTTCTGGGGTCAGAGGCTCAAGGTGGCTACTCTAGATGTGGTACTGCACTGTACAGTTTTGTCTTTGCCCCTTTGGAGCTGAGGTCCTTGATCCCAGCTGTCAGCACTGTGGACCACTAGGTAATGACCATGGAGTCCCTGTGTCTTTCTCTTCTGCTCAAAGCTACCTCACTCAGGCATCCACCTCTTCCTTAGAAAGCCCTCCTCCTTCCCTCATGTGTGTTTCCTAGGTGCACACACTGTGAGCCTCCAGCACATGCCCCTCCTCTCTCTCTCTCTCTCTCTCTCTCTCTCTCTCTCTCTCTCTCTCTCTCTCTGTGTGTGTGTGTGTGTGTGTGTGTGTGTGTGTGTGTGTGTGTGTGTGTTCTCCCATGAGCCTTCTGCCTTGATTCTGACCCATCGAGGGTGAACTGGGTCTGGGAATGCCCTGGTTGATAATGTAGACTCCCTGTCTTTGAGACATCATAGTCTTCTAGAACAGACAGTTCCTCAGCCACCTACCAGATAAACAAGTACCAAAGGCAACATAGATGGGACGTCAGAGGAAGCCATGGACCACCCTAGCAACACACACTCCACAGGAGTGTCACTTCTGAAGGTCAACAGCCAGACTCTGCTATGGGTTGAGTAGGAATGTCCTCATGGACTTGTTTTGGGGGCTTGGTTCCCAACTTGTGGTACTATCTTGACAAGTCCTGAAAAGTTAAGTAGGTGGAACATAGTTGCAGGAAGTGGGTCATTGAGGACTGATCTTTGGGGATGCTTTGCCATGACTGACTTCCTGTTTCCCCTTTTCTGCTTTCTGGCTCCCAGTTTGAGCTGCTGTGTGCCACCAAACCCCTGTCCACAATGACATCTTTGAAATCATGTCTTTACCCCCCCCCAAAGCTATTTAGTGGCACCTTGACCACAGTAGTGCAAAAATAGCTAACACAGGTCCCCATCCCAGGCTCAGGTCACAGACCCCATTCCCTCCAGAGTATCTTAGCAAGTATGGCCTACAGCAGCCATGTCACAAGGGTCTCTTGGGGGTATATGGGTTCTCTTCATGAGAAAAAATAAGACACAGTCTACCCAGTTCCTGGCTGGGGTCTCTCCACCTGGTTCAGCCTGATCCTCAGCACACTCAAGTCCATCACCCCCCACAAGCCTCACCCTTACACTTTCCTCCAGGCTCATCCCTGATCAGTGGCCACCTATGTCTTTCCTACAACCTCTCATGGGGCCCTGGCCCCGTGCCCAGAATTTAAGAAAGTTTCTGGGCATATCCAGGCCTTCCCATGTGACACCAGTTTTTGGATGCACCTCTCAGATACTCAGTAGATGCCACAAAAAGAAAAGAGGGAGATAGAAGAGGAAAAAGGAGGAAGAAGAGATGGGAAATGGAAGAGTAGGGGAGATGAAGTAGGGGGAGGAAGGAAGGAGAGGATGCCACATAAGCAGCTTTATAGTGCTTATTGCAATCTCCCTAGCTTCCAATGCATAATTGAGTGATTGCTGCAATTCCCTGTCCTTCTGAGACATGTCCCTTAACTCCATCTTTTAGCTAGAAACTCTGAGACTCAGAAAGGGGGGCACTTGATAGGGTGATGCACACCTACGAGCCCAGCTCTAGCAGGAGGAGGCAGTGACTGCTAAGTGCCAAACCAACCTGAGCAGTACAGTGATAACCTGTGAAAAAGGAAGAGAGAAAGAAAAGGAAGAGATCCAAGGGAGAAACAGGGTGGGGAGCTTTCTTAAGTACACTGAAAGGCAGAGGCAAGAGGCTCTGGTCTCAGGCATCTTCGACCTGGCCATGCTGAACCCTGGGAGTGAAATACTAATGGATAAATTCCCTTCACAAAGCAGTCATAGCACAGGAACCAGATGCTCATGGGCAGACAAGAACCACGTGAGCAGGAGCAGAGCCATTCCAGGCCACTTTACAGATGCTGCTAGCTTCAGATACAGGATTCTGGGCCCCAGGGAGACCAGTCTCAGCACTGGTGTTCAAGGCTGATGTGTCAGCTCTGCCTCTTGCTTGCTATATAGTGAAGTCCCTTACTTTCCTACTCTGGGCTGTCCCTACCAATAAAATATGAAGGCAGAAGGTGACAGGTCAGTGGGGAAGCAGGGAATGGGGAGCGGGGGGTAAGGGGGTTGCTGGCAAGGTTGTGTAGAAGGAAGAACTCCAGGTTCCAGGGTACGTGAGGTTAAAAGCAGTCAGGACCCCACAGTAAGCCTCGCACTTTCTACCCTGGCCCTCTCATGGACTTGAAAGCAAGCCCTTACTAGCCCATGAATGAACTGGTACAGCTGGAGCCCACCCCCACATACCCCTGGGCCTGCTAATGTCCTAGCTGCCCTTGCTCCCTCAGGTCTCTCTACCTCAAACCTTTGTTCTTGGATTAGTCCCTGAGTTTCTCACAGTTGAAGAAGAAAGAACACTTGGTAAGCACCTCTCTTCCGTCATGCACAACCATGGGCATTTGCAGACATTTCTCAATGGGCTTCTGCTCACTTACTCCTACCTGAGAAAAGTAGGGCTCAGAGAAGTTAGGTATTGTGTACACCATCACATAGCTCTTGCTTGTCAAGGCCAGAATTATAGCCTGGGAACAGTATAAATAACCTTTGCATTGCCTGAGAAGCCACTTACAGCAAGAGCTCTCTGCTCTCCCAGCCAGAGAAGAGCACATGTGTTGTGGAAGAAGGTAGGATGTTGCCCTGGGAGCCAGGGTTTGTGGCTTATGTACAAGGCAACAAGATACAATAATGGAAGAGATACTCTTTCTTTTTTTAATGTGTCTGTGTGCCTGTGTGTGAGATTTAAACACAGATAGACTCACCTCAGCAAAGGTCTCTCCCAGAGAGAGATGCCCAAGATGGTGGGCTCTTCCCTTTTACATGCAGCCCCGTCGAGTGCCACTCCAAGACAAAGGGCACTGCAAATGCTAGATCTGGTAGCCCCTGCCTTCCTCCCCCTCAGCCTGGTCACTTGCCATCCTCACACCGTCCCTCCAGCTGACCATGGGCACAGAGACACCACAAGCCAGATGTTCCAGTTTAGTTAAGGGCAGCTTAAATAAAGCCCCTAAAGCAAAAATTATTGGCCATGTAAGGCATGTCTCTCTTCTGTCTTCATCTTTCTGATACATACGAGATTTTTTAAGACGAAAAGGGGTAGGGAAGCAAACACCCTATAAAGTAGGAGCTTGCTGCTGTAGCCACTAGGCACTGGCTGTCCTGCCATGTTTAATGAAAGAGAAGGGGAAATTCAGGCAGGAGCCAATTTGCTCTAGCCTCTGGTGCATGCCTACCGCTCCAGAAGATGCCTTGGGGGAGTTGAACAGTTGACAACCATCTGGAAAGCTCCATAAGCAGAGTTGAAAGAGGCTTGCCTTAGCTGGTATTGTTAACTCCAATCCTCCTGTTCCTGGTGTGTTTTTTTCCCCAGCAGACTTCACCTTAGATGTGCTAGAAAGACAGACAACACTCACATCTTACCTCTGGAGACCAAGGTGTCTGGAATGATGACCTGGATGACCTTGAGGCTGGATGCCCCAAGAAAGGTAACATTGAAAGAAACACCTGTAGAAGGTCATCATGGGCACCATACCCCAATGCTTCCAAGAGTCACAGCACTGCCCTGAGACTACCAGACAGAGCTGGGCCTGATGAAAGGCACAGGCCCTGCCTTACCTTACCATAGGAGAAAGTACCAACCCAAAGAGGACCAAGGCTTCCAATAACAGCCAAGCAGATCCTACCAAACCTGCACTCCCACAGCAATAAACTTTGGATAAAAACTTCTTTAAAAAAAAGCAGTGGGTGTGTTTCATGTTTATAAACCTTTGCTCCTTAAAGCTAAATTCCTAGAAAACCCATTTCGGTAGCTGCAAGAGTCAGAAAATGAGAGCAAGTGATGGCGAGCATAACCAAGAGGAAGCCCTGATCTCTGTACATCAGCTCTGGCCAGCCCATGCCTGATCCTTCAGGATGCCTGCACAGGAGAGCGCCAGACTACAACTATAAGAACTGAATGGGCCCTTCTCCCTCTTGCTGACTCCCAGAGGGAAGATAGCTCAAAGACTGAGTTCAGCCGAATTAAAAACGGTAGCTATAGTTCAGTAGACAGACTGTAGTTCAGTAGACTATATAAAGTTCAGTAGACTGTAGTTCAGACAGCTTGTCTGTGAAGCCCTGAGCTCTAGCCTTGGAACTTAGGAAGTGGGGGAAAGGGGATCAGGAGTTCAAGGTCATAGATATATGAAGAAATAGGAAGATGTAGCTTTACTCAAGAGACCATCAAGGACACGAATGGTGGGTGACTTCATAGCTTCAATACACACAAAAAATTAGTGTGACATCCCTTCAAAAGGAAACTTCTTCTGAACACAGAAAGCCCTGCCCCTACCTGAGCTCCACCATACGCAGGTGTGTGACCTGGGGAAGTTGCATTCTTGTAGTTTTTCTGAGTCTCTGTTTTCTCTTCTGCCCTAAGAGGCAGATGCAGCTTGCCCTCCCTATAATGCTGAGTAAAGTAACAACCTGAAAATGCCTAACGCAACACTGATGTCTAAATAACAATTCCCCAAGTTCCCATTCAAATTTCAGAGTCTCTAAACTCCTCAACATTCTACTCCCATCAGATTTTAAAAATGTTTTTGGAGTAGGGTATGATGGCACATGGAGGCAGAGACAGGTGATTTTGTTTGTGAGTTATAAGAAGGGTTGATGGAAGGGAATATTAGTCCCATTTTACAAATTAAGAAATCAAGACCCTACAAGGTGACATGACTTGTTTCACTGTCACTCTGCCTTGTGCTCATCTCTGGTCAGAGGATGCAGACCAGATAGGTGACAGAAGCCATCCTTTGCCAGTTAACATAAGCGTGAAGCCAGTCAGATCTCCCACCCTGCTGGGCTCCTAAGCCTCTGAGGCCTTTCTCTTGGGTATGAGCTCTGTGCTCCTCTTAGATTAGACTTCTGTAAAGGACTACCATCTACTAAGTATCCAGCAAGAGAAGCTTTTTAGGCATATCTCTAACTCTCTCTCTCTCTCACATACACATACACACACACACACACACACACACACACCTGAAGAAGGCCTATGTCCACCTCTCAGTACTGTTCTGGAAGTCCAACCAGGCCTCTGGACTCTGGTTGTCTAGACTCTGCAAGTCTAGAGAGTGTCCCCTGACTCCTGTCTGTACTCCCATCTTCTTGGTACTCAGCCAAGGCCCAGTCCACTGGGGCCAAATTCAGATCTCTGGGCTGGCCCCTCCCTCCCTGAGGTCTGAAGGAGTCTTGCCCCTCATTGGACCCCACCTTCCCCAGGTATCCAGGATACAGCTTCCATGGAGCTCATGGTCTGGGTGCTGAGGAATGGGGTCCCTATGCTCTGTCCATCCCACTCCCTAAGCACCCCCCATGGGTGCCCCAGTCATATAGACCATCCCTCTAACCTTCCCCAAGCCCTGCATATCCCAATGCTGCTATTCTGAGCTGCTCATAAATCACCAAGTTTGACTCATTTTTCTTCATAAATCCTGAGCTTCCAGACTCCTGTTTGATTTGTGTTCCTGAATTATCCATGAAATGTTCAGTGGCTTAGTGAACCACCGAGCTGAGGTCCCTTTGGCCCATAAGAAAGGCTCTAGAGGCTGAGACAAGTGATAGAAAGACCAACAAAGTCAGGACAAAACAGGACAGTCCTGAAGAGAGGACAAGTCTGGATGGAAACTTCTGGAAGACCACTGAGCAGGGCAGAAGGAGCCATTGTAAGCTGCTACCAAAAGAGGTGGAATCTGTAAGGGCTGACTTACCAAACACACAGTCTTCTCCAAGGACATGTGCCCCCTTGTTTCTTCAAATCCAAGGACTCTATTCCACAGAGCAAGAGCATTGAAGGAAGGGCTGGAGATGTAAGGGGTGGCAGGTAGAGGGTAGAGTGTTTGCACAGCACACACAGAGTCTTGGGTTTTATTTCCAGCACCCATACCATAAAGCAGGTATGATGATACACACCTAGAGTCCCAGCACTTGAGAAGGGGAGGCAGAAGAGTCAGGATGTTCAAAGCCATTCTATGAAGTGAGTTTGATGCCAGACTGGTATTTGTAAGACTCTATTTAAAACAAAAGACACTAAAGTGAAATCTCATACTCAGCCATTTTTTGAGTTTTATTTTAATTGCACTAAAACATGTTTGAAGTCACACACCTGTAGTAGACACTTCAGTCACATCAAGTACATTAATAATCTTGCCGTGTAGCCTTTGCCACGGTCAATCTGTGGCGCTTCACCTGGCCCTGCAGGCTAAATGCTCCAATGCAGAAAGACAAGAGAATGTTCAGGGCTCACAGCACATATGCAGTACTTTGCAACTTGTCCAGCCAGGGGTTTCCCAGACCCTTGTGGGGACCCATACCCAGAAGAGAAGGCCCCCTCACAATACTCTATCTCCATCCAATGCGGAGCCCCTCCTCCAAGCAGCACCTGCTCATCGCCTCCCATTGTGAACTTGAAAAATAGTTCCCAGCTGCATCCAAGCCAGTAAAAACATGGGGATGGATGATGGCCCTGCAGGCTGGAACCCAGCATCCCCCACTGGAAAAGGAAGACTTCGCTATACTACCCCTTGCTCCCTCTACCACCTGCCACTGAGCCCCTCACTGAGCAATGACTTCCTCTACCCCATTTTTAAATCAAAAGCATCAATCCACACAGAGCCATCCAAAAAGATGTTCCTGCCTGTTGCCAACCACAGCCTTTCTCTCTCTATCAAGCAGAGCAGTGAAGGGTAGCTCTGTTAAGGCCCAGGTGCCTAAGCTGGCAGGGGATAGATTTGCTCCTGGGAGGGACCAGTGAATAAAACACATCTCACTCACAGACACATGCACACCATGCACAGGTGAATGTGTTTAACTACTGTGAGGAGTCATTTCCTGACAATAATGCCCCCCACGGCTCTCGCACATACACACGTGCTTGTGTGTGTGTGTGTGCGCGCGCGCGCGTGCGTGCACGCATGTGTGTGTGTGTGTGTGTGTGTGTGTGTGTGTGTGTGTGTGGTTTCCAGATGCCCCTCACTGGAATGCTGCTGAGTCTTTAGTCTCCCTATGAGTAGGTTATGCCTGGGCAAAGCTGGGTCTCTAGTGAGGTTTGGAGAGACTTGATGAGGGGACAGCTGAAAGTGTAAAACCTGTCTTTGAGCCAAGTCTAGTAGCAGAAGTCTGTAACCCTGGTGATTTAGGAGGCTAAAGCAGGAGGATGGGAAGCACACACAGATAGCCTGGGCTATAAAGTGAGTTCAGAATGTGCACAATGACCTACACTTACTCCCCAGTACTATGCATGGGAACACAAACACACTATGTATATGTATATATACTCTCATGGGTGGCATTACCCGCAGTGACCATATATATACATATATATTCAATATACTCGCACACACACACACACACATGCACTGCAGCCTTACCAAGCAAATGTCTGAGTTCACTGCACGACAAGGAAACCAAGGCTTGGTCAAGTGCTGTGAACAGTGTGGTGGTGAGAACTGGGAATCTAGATGTGTCCAGTGGGGCCTGTTCTCTTTCCGGCCAAGCTGGGCTGCACTAGTGTGTTTCGGTGGGGTTCTAGGAGTGGCAGGAGGGACTCATGCTGACCCAAGCCATCCCACCCAGCTCTTGGGGGGCTTCCTGGAGAAGAAAGCAGAATAGACTGGTGTGTCCCAGATTGTGTAACACCCAAGTTACTAGATGACTACATCTCCAAAGTGTCTTCTTTCTCCCATGAGGGTACACACACACACACACACACACACACATACACACACACACACACACACACATACACACACACATACACACACACACACACACACACACGTTCTTTTCGGGTACACTCAGGAAAAAAGGAAGCATACACCCCCAGTCATCAGAGTCACACTCAGCAGTCCTTCCTATTTTACTATTCCCCTTCAACCTCATCCCCATGAACAGCCCAACTCTTTACCTAACACTGTGGCAAGAAGGAAGCTCGAGGCCACCGTGATGGCCATTAAGACAGCATGGGTTCTCTATACCAAGGTCCCCAACACAGGGCTTCTGCTGATTAACCTGCTCTTAAGCAGCAGCCTCATTATCTAAGGCTCCTGGTCCCTGTTGGTCCCTCTGCTTCAGCTTTTTTTTTTTTTTTTTTGTAAGCAAGCAGCCATACAGCTGCACCCTAAGTCACTAACAGACTTTTACTGTTGTAATCAAATAAAACTTACAACAAAGAGAATTAGCCCCACACGGGTGCTGCGTGCTGTGATTAGTCTGCTCCTCAGAGATAAGCTCTCTAGTAAGCAAAGGCTTGGAGAGCACGCATTTGTTTCTACCCTTTGTTGATTCTTCCAAGTCTTGAAATGGTAGTGGCTTTAGATTTAATCCATATCCCAGACACACACATGGAAGTTCCTTCTTGGCGAATGCCAAGGACAGCCAGAGTGCCTTGGCACCCCACCCCATCCCAACATAACCAGGCTGAGCTTGTGTGGGTTTCTCCCCTTTCTTCTCCTCCAAGGATGTGGAGAGCAAGCATCAGTCGGCCTCTTGGTCTCAGGGAGGTATAGCTAAAACAAGCAAATGTGAGCTTCTACTCAGTGTAACTTGCAGTCAAATCTTGTGTCACTAGTTAAGTGACCAAGAATGAGTCACTTACGTTCTCAAACCCTCAGTTCTCCTCTCGGTACCTGAGGTGGATGTAAGGATAGACAAAAGCACTCAGGGACACATGGTATTGTTTCCAGCAGCAGTCACACTGCTACATTCCCAGCTCTTCCAAGCCACGCCCCTTGGCTTCTCCCAGTTCTGGGCTCCTTTTCTGTCCAATCAGCATGGAAATGGTGCCTCCTGCATGGTGTTGCTGTAGGAACTCACAAAGAACTCACAAAGTGCTGGAAGGATGCATGCTGTGGGGAAAGCACAAACCCCACTGTGTGATGCTTGTGTGCCGCTACTTGTGCATATCATAGGTGCTGTTTTCCAACATGTAGGTTCTTCTCCCACCTCTAGGGGGCAGGCAGTAGCTCTGGGCATGGTAGCTTCGGAACCCCCAGCCCTGCTGCTTGGAGGGCAGCTCTTATCGGTTTCATTTAGGGCAAGTCTGGGGCTGGGAGTGTAGAATTGGGACAGAAAAAGGTTTAGGAAGAAGCGAGACTGGCAGGAGCCAGAGCTGAGGTAGGACAGACTTCAGACCTTCAGGCTGCAACTTAGTGGAACTGATAAGCCAAAAATGTGGGTCTTCGCCCTTGGCAATTCGAGGAAGAAATGCCCAGAAGCCTTGACTTTGAAATGTACTCCACTCAACTGTGAATGAATAATTTACAGCCTTTGATCTTATATTGCTGAGGAGAAGGAGAGGGAGAAGACCACGAGGTCTGTGGGTACCAGAAGAGAACACAGCACTTAACCCTCTCTGCCTGCCTAGGCTTTCAAGCCTCCTACAGAGACCATTCTTGGGGTGTGGACATTGGATAGCCTGTGGTTCCTGCCCCTATACATCAAGGCCACAAGAATATGTTGGAACTAGCACATGACTAAGAGCAGAGGGAAAGAAAAGGGAAGTAAACACGAGAGGGCAGACAGGTATTGAGCTGTCCTCATCACTACCAAAGACTCAGTCAGGTTGCCCCCACTTAGATCCAGCTCTTGTGTCAACAAGTCACTCTCTACTCAAGCAGAAAACATCGAGAAGCCCTTTCTTCGCCAGCATGGGTGTGAACAGCACTAACAGCTTCTGCCTAGGATAGTACAAGCTGCAAGTGCATGTCTGCCAAATGGTGGCCTCACTTCTTCAAAGAAGCTGCCCACCATTTCCAGGAACCCCAGGGGAGTCTCATCACGAAGCGCCTGGGTTTTCACTCACTTGCTACTCTGTAGGAGTCTCTCTTCTCTGGAGACCCCTGCAAATTGGCAACAACAAAAAAAAAAATTCACTAAATGAGCACTTTTAAAATTGAAATATAACATTGCTTTAGCCAAGAATTCCAAGCACCTCCTGCATGGGAACGACTGCGCTAAGCCTCAGCATCATCCTCTTGTGGAGGGTGAAAACAGCAGGATCAGATGCCAGAATGAGGGGTCCAATACAGCCCCACCCCAGCCAAAGACTCAGAGGGCATAAACAGCTCCTGTTCTACACACATACTTACATGCTCACATGTAGACACACAGATACACACACACCATATGCACAAGCATGCACACACACACACACACACACCATATGCACAAGAATGCACACACACACACACACACACACACACACACACACACACACACAGAATGTATATCTCCAGGGACACATAGGCCACCAATGCCATTGGGTTGATAACCCAACCATACATTCATGTATCCCAAAACAACTGCCTCCATGGTCCCTAGGCATTCAGCATCAGCCAGACCCTCAGCCAGGCTTCTTTAGATCCCACGTTGACATATATCTTAGGGACACACCTTCTCTAACATGTTTCCATTATCCCTCCCTCTTATTCCAGCAGACACAACTGTAGATAAATGACCCCATTTGTGGACAGTGAAGGTTGGGGGTCCCCTGTGCCCCCAAAATCTTACTCTGCTAGGAATCAGAGAATGAACGGGTCTTATGGAGTGAATCATTGTGATACATGACAACCAGATGAGAGCCTCAGCTTAGGCTTGGTTAGCCTGGAAACTCTCATGTCCTCCTTCAACTCATGGCCTGATTGGCAGGCCCTCCTGGGAAGAAGCCACTAAGCCCAATACTGGTGTGAAAAGGCCACACCCCCAACATTGCCTGTCCTTCTGGGGGGCTCAGTCCATAGAAGGAAGAGTGTCAATGGGTCTAGAGTCCCATCTACCCCTCCTCTGTCAGCCTCTTGCTTTTGTTTGTTTAGATAACCTTCCTGCCACACACAACATTTTCAAAGCTGGCTTCCACTGTCCTCCAAAAATAGCTCGGTCTAACTTTGCATCCCTCACCTGAGACCTGCCCCCCCCCAGCCTTGGTTGGACCATATCTGCGTTCCTGGAAATTAAAGGCATGACCCCAGCCTCTTCCTCCAGCCATTGTGAATACTGTTTTGTCATCAGAGAAACCACTCCACTGACCCTGCCCTAGAGCTTATGTTGCCTTGATATACAGTGTCTATGTCCCCTCCCCTGGAAAGCCACCCAGTCATACACTGGGAGTCTTCATCATTCCTTACTCGGGAACACTCACTGGTCCCTGTGACAGATGTGTGGTCCCTGGGAGCAACGGCAGGCTCTCAAGCAGCTTGGTGCTATCAGCACACAAGCACTTAGTAAAGTTGGATGGAAAAAAACCTTGTCTTTTCCCTGTGACAGGGACCTCGGGAAGGGTGGCAGACAAACCTCTGCAGATCTCTCCTGGCCCATGGGCAGTGTACAGATGGGAGCCAGGCACTGTGTGAGTCTCAGAGCATCACCTTACCAGCAGAGTACACGGAGAGCCAGCATCTGTCTAGCTGGGCCCTTCCAGGGGCGATGGGTGCTGGGCTAAGCATTTAACTCTCATTATCCTATTTACTCTTCAGAATAGCCAGGTCAGGGGGACACCATTAGTACTGTTTTCAGGTGGGGAAATGAAGATCAGAGGGGTTAATTGAGCTGACCAAGGCAACACAGTGACTAAGTGAAACAGGAAAAAAATAAAATAAAATGAGCTCTGGCTGCCTCTGGTGTGTGGCTGGAATTCTCCCGGAGCCATCTGTTGGCCTCAGGACATTCACACCCATCACAGGACATTCATACCCAGGGTATTCACACCCATCACAGGATCCCACTGGCATTTGGTGTGAGGATGAAAAGGACCAGAGGCTCAGCTGAGACCAAACGTGCCACTTGTGCCCTACCACATCAGGGCTCAGACCCCTCCCCAAAGCATTACAGATAGGATATCCAGGGAGTCCGTTTCCTGGCAAGGGAAGCTGGTACTCACCTGAGACCAGCCGTGCACAGACACTAATGTGTGTCACACCAGGGAACCTGGACCTTGGAAGCTGGAAACTCCCACCAGGCTCCACAGGGCAGCTTCATTTTCTCCTTTGCTCTCCACTGGGGAAGGGGAGCCAGGAAGAGGAGGAGAGGAAAGAAAGGGGAAAGGAACAGGGGAAGAGGGGTGGAGGAGAAGGAGGGAGGAATAAGAGGAGGCAAGGAAGGAGTCAAGAAGAGAGGAGCCTTCTCTGCTATAGGCCTGGAGGCTACAGGCGCCAGGCTGAGACAACTGGGCACTCAGGACACATGTGCTGGAGAGAACTTAAAGAGACACTTTGAAGAAAAGGGACAGGGCCCTGTGTAATGGCACATACTTCTAATGCCAGCACTTGGAGGTGGAGGCAGAAAGGTACCACAAGTCTGAGGCCAGCCTGAGTTACAAGAGACTCTATCTCAAAAAGCATACATACAGGGATTTGGAGGGACTGCTCAGAATTTAATAGTAATTGTTGCTCCTGCAGAGGACCCAGGTTCAATTCTCAGCACTTACATGGTGATTCACAGCCATCTTTGTAATTCCAGGTCCAGGGAATCTGTGGTGGTTTCAAAGAAAAGGATATGTGGCCTTGTTGGAGTAGGTGTGGCCTTGTTGGAGGAAATATGTGGTGGGCACACTGTGGGGTAAGGTCTGAGGTCTCCTTTGCTCAAGCTAAGCCCAATGACATAAGTCACTTCCTGTTGCCTGCAGATCAAGATGTAGAACTCTTAGCTTCTTCTCCAGCACCATGTCTGCCTGTACACTGCCATGTCCTGCCATGATGACAATGGACTAAACCTCTGAAACTCTAAGCCAGCCCCAAGTAAATGTTTTATTTATAAGAGTTGGCCATAGTCTCTTCACAGCAATAGAAACCCTAACTAAGACAGGATCCAGTACCTTCTTCTGACTTCCTCAGACACCAGGCATGCATGTGGTGGGTGCACTAACAGGCAAACCACTCACACAAATAAAGTAAACCGATTTCTGAAAAAGCATACATATAGACATGCATACATGCTTAACGGATGATAGGATCCTGACCAGTTCTCTGTGTCATCTGAGCCTCCCTGTCTGGAGCTTCTGAGGAAAGGTGTGATTCCTGGGGACTCCAGGCAGCTCACCTGGGGGACAGCTCCCTAAGGAGACCAGGGTGTGTGGATATAAGGAAATGTGACACGGGTTACAAGCTTGCTGGCATCTATAGCCCCATCCTCAGAACAATTCTCTAAGTGTGAATGAAATTCCTGACTCTGGAAGGGAAAATCCAGGCATAGAAAGGGTGAGTAAATTTTACCAGTGAGCTGAGGGGGCTGCAAGCCAACTAGTAGCTCCAGGCCCTTCTCTAACCATGCAGGCTTGCAGCCTCTACCGAGCTGAGTTCAAGTGGAAGAAACAAGGGTAGAGAACTATAAGCCCCTGATGCCCCTCACTCTCTCACTAAGCAACTCCAGTACATCATGCTCATTGGCAGGATGCTGAGGACCGTGGTCCTAGGTCCCCTGCTGGAGGTCTGAGTCCAGGTTGGATAATTCTGCTTCCCTGTTGCTTGGACCCCAAACCTCCCCATCCTCTACACCCTACTCTCCAATTGCCACCTGCCTTGCTTCCCTGAATCCAAAGCCCTCTTGCACTAATAACTGGACATCTGGGAATGGGCAGTGAGGTGGCATCCTGCCTTGTGTATCCTAGAGTGGTGCTTCCCTCTCTCCTTGCTTGGCAGCCATCTACCAACGCCATCTGCTTCCCATGGCCATACCTGGGTAAGATCTAATATGGCTGTAGGCAGGCACAGTGCTCTGCGGTCTGGGGAAGAGCCTTCTCCTGGGGCACCTAGCTGGACCTCAGGATCACCAGATACTCAGCCACATGCCCAACACCTTTAGGGGCACCCTGACCCATAAGGGCCACGATCTTCCCTCGTGTGTGACTTGGGAGCAAGTGGTCTTGCCCTTCTCCCTCCCCCTGCTGGAGCCCCCACCTAACCCTGGGAGCAAGTGGCCTCCACCAGAGGCTCTGCAGAGGGTGCATGGGGCAAGGCTGCCCCCCACAGGCAGTCGGAGGAGGTCTCTGGACTCAGCAGCTGAAATCTGTTCTCCAGCACCAGGAGAGGGTGTGGGCTGTGTAGAACGTCTTTGCTGGATTATCTCCATGATCCTCAACCTCACCCTGAGGCAGAGAGAAATCCATTTAAACGATGTCAAGAGAGAAATCGGAGCTGGGGTGGGGCTGAGAGTTTCTAAGCCCTGCATTAGGATGTGGGACTTAGACAGAGAGGATCCCAGCGTCAGATCCCCTCACCCCACACTGTGTCAGAGGATACTGTCCCCTGCTACATACCCCTTCCCTGTCCTGACTGCTGACTCTGTGGTCCCTTTCATCTCCTTCATCTTATAGCCTCCTGTCATCTGAAAGTACTTTCAGAGATCCAACCAAGATCTCTCCTGCTGCAACTGAAGCTGGGACCCAAAGCCCGCCTGGAGTCCTGCTTATCCAGGGCAGGAAGACATGAGTGGGAAAGGAGTCTGTGGGAGAACTGGAAGCTGCAGGCCAGGGGAGGCACAACACAGTGCTTCTGTTGGCCCAAATCTGTAGCAAGGAGGCTGGGCCCAGCCAGCAGTAAAATCGATAGCCCTTGCTTCAGAGCCAGCTCCAGTATGGAGATAGCTGTCTCCCAGGCAGGCCAACCATAGGGCTTTTTGGTTGCTTTGTATACTACTTATTTATTATCCATAGCATGGTGGGCATGCTCATGCCATGTGTGGACAATAGAAGACAACTCTGGGAGTCCGTTGTCTCCTTCTACCTTGTTGAAGCCTCAGGAACTCTTGGCATTTAAATCATGTGGTTGGTATATTCCAGGCTAACTGGTGCTCAAGCTTCGGGGAGATTCCAGACTCCTCCTTCCATCTCATTACATGTATGCTAGGATTACAGATGCATGCCACCACATCTGGCTTTTTCTTAATGTGGGTCTGGGGATAGAACTCAGATCATCAGGCATATGCTGCAAACACTCATGCCCACAGAGCCATCTTGCATGGCCATGTTTTATATTTTTGATACAAGGTCTCATGTAGCCCAGGCTGGCCAGGAACTTGCTATGAGGTGCTTTGATGAACAAGGCAGGCAAGTCAGTTTGCTGTCTGCATCTCAGACTCCTCCCCTATTGGGGGAAGGCTCTCTCCACACAGGGATAGGCACTCCCCCTATATTCTGACTCTGTGATTCCTGGCACCAGACACAATGTGGATCTGACTACTTGAGTCCAGGAATCACCAAAAAGACAAAATACATGGACTTTCTCCTGCCTGGCTCTGTCCTGGAGGAATCCCTAGTGCTGCTCTGCCCTTCACTAAGACAAGGTCTCTCAGAGCCCCCACCCCACGCCCACCCCATATCTAGTAGGGATAGGACTATAGTCAGAGGCAAGGATCCCTTCTTAGAAAAAAAAAACACAGGATATCTGGTCAGCAGGGCCATTCACAAGTTAGCAGGTTGGAGCCATGAAGTCCAGAGAAGGAGAGGGGCTAGCCTAAGGTCAAAGAGTGAGTCACAGGTAACATGCTGAGGCAAGATAATGCCCAGTCCCTGTACCCACCTTTTTCCTGAGGCCAGAGACAATGTCACCAAGCCAAGAACCCTTCCTCTACAGAATAGTATCCAGTGCCTAAGTATACAGGGAAGCCCGAGTTCAAATCCCAGTTCTTATGCTTCCTACATAAACACTCACTTAAGCTCACTGAGCCTTCCCCCCCCCCCCCCCCGTAACATAAGGGTATAGAGTCAGGCATGGTGCCACATACCTATAATCCCCCTTCTTGGGTACTGATGCAGGAGGGATGCTAGTTTGAGTCTAGCATGGTTTACATAAAAGAGTCTGTCAGAAAATAGGGAGGGGGCTATAGTTGCTTACTTCACTTCCCAGGATAGCTGTAAAGATTCGGGGGAGATAAAGCCATGAGCAATGTTAAGGATGCAGGGTGTACTTAGTTCATGAAAAGCATGCAATAGGTAAGCCACCACTGTCTTCACACACACGTACACTGGCATATGTGCTCACACACAGGTACTCCATACTCACAAACTCACCCACTCACACACAAACTGAAAATATTAGTAAAAGGGAAGGAATATTAAAACCTGTTTAACAACCTGAGGTTTGTCTCACCCTGCATACATGTAGTCTTGATGACACTAGATGAAGGGACTCAAGGAAGGAAGAGAGAAGAAAGCAGGCCAGGATCCCCAAAGGGGCAGGATTCACCCTAAAATTATAGGGATAGGGAACGGGCTCAGCACACCTCTTCTAACTGGCCCCTGCTGGTCACCTAGCAACAAGCATCTCTCCAAAATCCTTCCTAAATTCAGCCACCCTGCCCCCCACACCCCACACATCTCCTAGGGCAGGCTTCCGGGCCTGAAGACTCATGGGAGTCTTGCTGGGAGCCTTGATGACAAGGTGCTGGGACATTCTGTGTGGAGACCACAGCAATTGGCCTGGAATGGGCAGAACAAAGTGTAGAAGGATGTCAGGACCCCGCCTGAGCCATTCACACAGGATCCGGAGCTATATGAGACCTTGTTCAAAAGATACAGATGTAAAATCCCCAAATTCCTTACCCCTAGGAAGTGTTGGGGAAAGGCAATGTGGAAGAGAGGGGAAGGGGAAGAGGAAATACATGCTGAATCTGAACTGCCACATGTCCTCTAATACTGACTTCAAAACCCATACAGTTAAAGACAATGAGCCCAGGGGAGGCCTCTTCCCACAGTCTGAAAGTAGACTGTAGCAGCTCCCCCTCCCCCAGGACTGGCCAACTCCCAGCACACTGTGACTCTATGGCCAGGGTCAGGAAATGGAGCTTGGTAGAAGGCAGGCCTTACCAGGAAGTGCAATCCACACAAGGCCACTGGTATACAGAATGCACCTGCCTGGACCAGGGCATAGGCCAGTCAGTGACCTCCTTCCCACCTACCCTCCTGGAGCTTCTGCCTCCGATTGGCTTCTTGTAGTCCTTGGCTCAGTGCGTCAGCCCCGCCCCCACCATACATGCTAAGACCCTGGCTTTCAGCCATAGGGATCCTGGAACATGAATGAACACTGGTCTCCTCTTCTTCCACAGACATATTCCTTAATTGCTATGACACCGAAGTCCCCTCTTCCTAACCACCCCTTGCAGCTTCCTGATCCTGGTCCACACAGGCCCACATATCTGGGATCCTCCAATACCAAGAAGTCTCTCATTGCTTTGATGCTGCAGAAGACACCCCCCTCCCCAAGATTAACCAGACCCCTGTGATCCTCCCTGGCTCAGAACACCCCAGCTTCCATTCCCTCTGCACTTTCACCCACTTCTGACCTTGAAGGGGCAACCCTGAGCTAACTTCACAGACTAGACTGCACCAACCTCCTGTGTGATCTCAGGCCAGCCACTTCTCCGGGCCTTGGGTTCCCTGTCTATGAAACAGGGACAATAGTCGTACCCTCTTCAGAGGGTCACTGTGAGGGTTCAAAGTGACAGGCAGGAGAATTGGTGCAGGACAGTCATGGCAGCTCATGGCAGCTCGTCCCATGTAGATGAAGGGAAAGCTAATTGCTGGACTGGACCCTTTCCCACCCAACACAAGTTCCCAACCAGGGCAAGGCCACCAGCAAGGTAACAGACTTGGTGTTGAGCTAAATGAGTTCTGTTCCCCCAGCCCTGGTCAGGGACATTCCACTTGTGTGGGGGGGGGATATCTACCAAGCTCCCTACCCCTTCATGTTCTGAGAAAACCACAAATGGTCTAGTCAACACCTGCAACCCCTCTTCCCTCAACTCCCTGATGTAACTAAGCCTGGTCCTCCAATGTTCTAATTAAAGGGCAATCTTGTTATGTCCAGGACTGACTTGTCCCAATCCATTCCCCATCTAACAACCAGGATCCCAGTCTAGCAAGGTTCTGTTACTGTCCAGGGGTCTTGATTGGGTTCATTTTCTCTGCCAGTTAAAGAATTAAAAGGCAGGGGGGGGAAAAATCTCACATGTTGACAGGTAGCAATGGAGAAATCTCAAATGGCTGAAAAGTCAGTAAAAAGAACCAGCACTTGAAAAGGGGGTGAGGGGTGGAATGAGGGGGCACTCCAATGCAGCAGAGAAAAAGACGCTCTGCAGAGCGGAAGGGGTCTGGGGAAGCTGATGCTCCCACCTCTTCTCTAGGGCTGGGGTTCTTTGTCTCCAGAGAGTCTTCCTCCTCCAATTGAGGGTTGGTCAGTTTGAAGAAAGACAGAGTAGTTGATTGGCCCACAGGGTAGTTGATGACTGACCTGGCCTGGTGCTCAAGCCAGTCCATCAGCAGGGGGCCTACCAGCAAAAGAAAAAAAAAAGCCTATAAGACCTTTGTTTCAAGCTGCCAGGCTTTGTCTCGGGTTAGGAGAGTGAGGAAGAAGTGGCCATCTTGGAAGTTCACCACCTTTACTGCCTAGCTAGGGCCCCTCCCCCATCTGCCTGCGTGCCAGGGAGTCTGTCAGCTCTTAGTCCTTCCCTTTTATGAATGCAGCAGCCCTGTGCCCAGCATCACCAGGACTGCAGCAGGGCCCTTTACAGCAGACCTCAGCTGCAAGCCCAGTGCAGGTTACTGACAACTGGAGAGGAGTCTTTTGCAAAATGCCAGGGCAGCGACTTTTCCTCGTTCCCTTTCCTCCTCCACTTCCTACTGACCATTGCCCAGTTTCATCCATTGCCCAGTTCCATCTGACCCTCCCCTTCCCTTAAACAGACGGGAGCATCAAAGCGCGAAAAACATCAGAATTGCCAAATGCAATTTCTCTCCGGAGACTACAAATTTGCTGCAATTTGTATTTCCAAACAGGAGCTGCAGTTCCTGAGCAGCTCCAGGCCGGTTCCCCGCCCCCACCAAAGCATCCTCTGTCCCACTCCCACCCGGAACAGCGCTCGCCCCATCTGTGCTGCAGTCAAAGGGGTACCGAGGGTTGGGAGGTTGTCAGAGCAAGGGCAGGAGGCAAGAGAAAGAAACAGCCTCCGCCAAGAGTCAAGCTCGGAGTTCCCAGCCATCAGATGGGCTGCTGGGAGTGAACAGAGACAACCTGGGCAGGGACTCATTCATTACCCAGAAATCTTAATAAATGCAGCTGCTGTTTTACTTTAGTCACGGTGGCTGCTCCTCCCCTACTTCCTGTCAACCAGTGGCTAACCCTGCCTCTCTGAGCACGGGTTAATTTTATTTAACGAAAATGCATCGCATCTTTACATAGTTAAACAAATTCAGCATAAACTAATGTAACACATCTTTGCAGATATACAGGGTTAAATATTACACAACATTCATCCGTCTATGGTGAGCTGAGTAGTCTCCCCCTTTCATCTGAAGGAGTTGTGGAGCTGGACCACTCTCGGGTAGTTCAGTGGTAAGATGTACATTAAGTTCTGGTTTCCTTATCCAACTTCTTCCGGTGACGTTGGACTAATCCCACTATCTGAGTGTTCTCAGTTGTAGACCTAAGAGATTGCATGGCTGTTTCTTTTCCTTTCTTCTGTTTCTGGTTTTTTATTTTTTGTTTTTGTTTTTGTTTGTTTGCTTTGTTTTGTTTTACACTGATGCTCCTTGAACAGGGCATGCTGGTTAATTTTCTGTGCCAACTTCACTGGGCACTAGACATTGCTCTGGGTGTGTCTCCAGGGGTGTGTGCGGTTGAGATTAGCACTTGGGCAAGTAGACAGAGAAAAGCAGATGGCCTCCATTAATGCAGTTGGTTGAAAGCCTGAACCCACCCTGCTAAGGAAAAGAGTCCCCCACCTCCCATCCCTGTATATCTGCATCAAACTGACTTGGGCTTTTTCCTGCCTTTTTGCTTCAGAGAAAGGATGGGTATCCCTGGATCTGGGCATGCTGGCATATGGGAGCCACACCATCCTCTCTGGGGTTCTCAGGCCTGTGGATGCAGATGAAAGGGAAACCTTCAGTTCCCCTGAGTCTCTAGCTAGTCACCTACTCTGCCAGTTAGTTCTGTGTACAAACGAATGTAACTAAAACCACCTGGCTTTTTCATTGGAGAATCCCGATTAATGCACAAAGTAACCTTAAAATCTATGCCCTCCCTGTGAAAGCTGGGCTCTGTGTTTGTTTTCCAAAGCAAAATTCAATTTTCCAAAGAGAAGATTAATTTCCAAAGATCTAACATTGACTCGGCTTTTCACTCCATGAGTTCTCCCTGCAGCATGCTATCCTGCTGTGGTCAGGCAGAGGGGTGGGGCCTCATTATCAGCCCCACTCTGGAGCTGAGAAGAGGGCACTGCTCCTTCTGAACTGGGAGCACTGGGCCAGAGCCTGACCTTAGGGCCCTTCCTACCCATGAGAACAGAGCCTTCTGGAGGAGAAACCTCAACCATCCTACTGTCTAAAAGGTCTTTAGTCACCCCCACCAGCCTCCAGAGTCCTTATTTGCAGTTAGAGCAATGCTGAGGGACTCCACGAGCTAGGGCTGGCTTGTCCTTTGGCTGGCTCCTGTGAAATTATTCCGTTGGCCCTGAGATCTGTGCGAACCCAAACAAGCTGCCACTTCTCTCCAGATTCTTGTTTCTTGGTATTTGAGGAACCAGCCATCTGGGAGACACTTGAAGCTAGATCTTTACCTCACTCCGCACACCAAAATAAATTCCAGATGGATCTCAATGTTTAAACATACACAGTGGAACCGCAGACATTCTCACAAAGAGAGAGAAATCTTAATATGAGCAAAATTCTAAGGAGGATGCAAGCCATAACCCAAGAAAAGTCAAAAGTGCATACATTTCAGCTCCACAGAAAATTAACTTTCATGGAAAGAGTTGAAACAAAATTAAAAGACAAATGGCAAGCAGAAGGGTGAGCCTCATTAGTCCATAGTTCGAAAATAAAGCTGGATGCTTAAAGAACTGGAAATTAATGAGAAAAAGACAAAGGCCCCATTTTGAAGATACACAATCCCATGGCTCACAGAGGACAGATAGAGTAACACCAAACACATGGCAAGGACAGCGGTCTCATTAACAAGGGAAACCTACAGAAGCTGGAGCAGGACCCCAGCATTGTTTATCTGTCATGGAAACAACTTTAAGTTTGGTAATATTCTTTTGGGAGAAATGGGAACGCCGAACCTCTGATGGTTAGGGCTGTAAGTTGATAACATTTCTATTAGGTGCAGTTTGGCAGGATTTGATCCCAGCACACCCTCTCTGAGAACTGATCGTTCTGTGAAGACAGAGTAATCTATGTACAGTATCCCCCACTTTGAGCACAGCAACCCACTATTGGGCCTCTGGGGTAGGCCACTGGGCCTCAGTTTCCTCTTCTGTGGAATAGAAATATCAACGGGGTCAGCCTCAGAGTATGTTGTATCATGTGCCTCTAGGAGAGTGAGCTGGTATGTAGGAAAGTCTCAGGTACAGTAAGTACTCATATCACTTGAATTAAATGACGGCCATACTCATGACTAATCAGAGACTGAATAACCAATCAGTCAGAGGCTGAATGACCATTTGAGGGAGGACTTTGGAGTGGGCAAGTCTACCTTCAGCCCCCTTTAGAACAAGGAGTCTCTACACAGCAAGGCCAGATGACCAAGGTGACTGCAGAGGTACAAGCCTGCTAAATTAATTGTGATATGTGCAGGTGTTTGGTCAGTAATGGGAAAGGCCAAAATGATCTTCCTGAGAGCAAACCCTGACACTGCCTGACCAGACCCTGCCCCCTGGGGGATGAACTACTTTGGCTAAGGAAGCAGGGCCAACTTACCTTCCTTAGCAACTCTTCCTGAGTGATGCCCAGCCCCGCTTAATTGTTTCTAATCCTCCCCAAATGACTGACACCCTGTATGCCTTGCTGAGCACCCAAGAGTTCATTATTCCATCTAGCAGCCTTGTCACATGGCTGTCACTGGTTTTCCCATGTGACAGAAGAGAACCAAGAGCTCCATCATGGGAGACTCTCGAAGCAGATCAGTGTCAAGGCCCACACTGGACCAGAGGATCTCTGGCATCACAGGGCATATCTCTGTATACACCAGAGGGTCACCTCTAGAGTGTATGCATCTGTCTCTCAGACCTATCTCTCAGAACGACCCACACCTCAAAGGACTTCTCTAAGTATAAGGTCAAACCGGGTTTGTTTCTTCTCTGTTTTGTTTTTTGAGTTTTTGGGTGTGTGTGTGTGTTTGTATGTATGTATGTATGTATGTATGTATGTAGTCCAGGGATCAGCCTTGGGTATGATTCTTCAGAAACTGTTCTAGCGTCTCTCATTGGAACCTGGGGATTGTCAGGCTAGGTTTGCTGGCCAGTGAGCTCCAGGGAGCTTCCTGCCTCCACCTCCCTAGTGCTGGGGTAGCTCACATGCCCAACCTCCCCCCCCACACACACACACACACACTGCACTTTTTATGGGTATAGGGGATTGAATTCAGGTTCTCCTGCCTGCATGGCAAGCACTTTACTAAGCCAGCTCTCCAGGCTGGAGACTGAGATTTTAAGCCCAGCAGGGTGTGGGATGAGCCAGTCTATGTGAAGGCACTGTCTTTTCTCTATTTTCAGATAAGGCAAGAAACCTGAGCTTGCCCACCTAGTAAGGACAGAACTGCAGCTGTCACATCCCTCCTGGCCCATTTCTTCAAGAACTGAAGAGCCTCAGAAACACAGTCATAGGTGGTGGTGGCAAAGAGGATTTAGAAAGACCAATAAGCAAGGATGAGCCAGGCAGTGGTAGTGCACACCTTTGATCCCAGCAGGGATCAGGAGGCAGAGGCAGGCGATCTCTGAATTCAAGGCCAGTCTGGTCTACAGAGTGAGTTCAGGACCCAGGACAGAACTATGGCCAGAGCCTCACAGAGAACCCCTGCCTTTAAAAAGAAAACAAAAAACAAAAGAAGAAGAAAGAAAGAGTAACCAAGGCCCCTGAATGTCCTTACCATGCTGAGAAAGATCCTTGAAGACCAGAATGCCAATCAAGGCCAATGACTCCCTTCATCCTGCACAAGGGCAGTGCACATAGTCTCGAGCTATGCCATCTAATTGTCTTCCAAATAAATGAAGGCTCAGTTAGCACCTGACTTCCAGGAATCCTTGCAGTTCTTTAGCATAAGATAAATTGTTGTTTCTGATTCAATTTCTTCCCCCCCCCCCCAGTGGTTTCCTAAAACAATAAGAAAACACATTTCTCATTTCTGCATTCAATGCTTCAAGCAAGGAACATAAGCTCTACTTAGGTTTCCCAGCACAAACAGGGAGCCCAAAGCCCAGCCAGGGATAGTGGGGGGCAGTGGGCTCTCCATGTAAGGCACAGGGCACAGCTTGCTTCCCTCTGTCTGTTGGTAGTAAGATCATTGTGTTGTGTGCTGGGGAGAAAGACATATAAGTTCAGGTCATCATGACCTACATATACACCACTGCCTCGATTTCATCATTATACAACTCTGGTAGAGGTTGTGCTGGGTTCCAGGGTAGCAAGGAGAGGAGAAGGCTTTGAAGTGTGTGGGGGGTGCATTTGCACTGCCCCCCCAAACTTAATTGCCAGCCAGATGATGGGGGCAGAAATATTTCATGTTAATTATGACATTTATATGACAATGATCTAGTATGTGCACGGCTCTGCAGTCAGCACAGTACTGTCATACACCATTTCATGATTGTCCCTATTCTGAAAATGAGGAAGTAGGGGTCCTGGAAAGAGAGGCTGGCCTGTGAATGGCACAGCTGGAGTTCAAATTCATGTCTGTCTGAGGATTAAAACCTGTATTCTTCCTCTACCCCCTGGAGATGTCTGTGTATCCCTTAGGAGGATTCTTCAGGGAAATCATTGAGAGTGAAGTGGACCCAAAGTGGGGTCAAGGACAAGTGGACAGGTGGCCAGGACTCCCTATGAACCTCTTCTTTCTATATGCATGGCTAGGTCTGAATTTAGAAAACCCTGGCTCTCACAGTGACCATCTCTCTTAACCAGCCAGCCACAGTGGACAATGCATCTTGCTAAGTGTTAGGTCTCAAATCTGGGACAAATGGCTGAGGTGCCCATTAACATATCAAAGCAAAGACTGGCTGCCAAGTTCTCCCAGGATGCCTCAGTAAGATTTTGAAGAAGTGGAGTGTCTAGTTGGTGCTCATCCTTAGTCCCAGCACCCAGGAGACTGAGGCAAGGATATCTCTGTGAGTTCAAGGCCAACCTGATCTACATCACAAGTTCCAGGCCAGCCAGAATTACACAGTGAAACTCTGTTCTGCTGTCTTGGATTTGCATTTACCCTGTAGTTATGGAGTTGTGTCTGTGCATTGTGGGAGGGTCTGTAATCAAATGCTATTTTGAAATTTGATTAAAGAAATAGGAACATAAGTTGTACTGGCTGTGATATCCTCCTGATACCCTCCCTGTCCAGGGAAACATTAAAACTGCCACAATCTCCAAATGTACAAATCAGGAAATAGACTCCCAAGGAGGTGACACCACTTGACTGGTCTCAGATCTGAGCCTGAGCTCAGATAGTCCAGTATCAATGTCAAGAAAAAGTAACCAGAGCTCTACAGGACCCAAGGAGCCCAAGAGCCACCACATGGTGTCCTCCTAGTTGTCTCAAAGGCTTCCAACCATCCCTTCCCCATTCTAAAGAACATGGTGGATTAGGAACAACTGTGATCAATGCTAATATTTATTTATAGAAACATGCCTGTGACCATTTGACTACAAAGTTAAACCAAATATCGAGAGTGTATCAGAATCCAAAGGATGCTGTTTTCATGCCTTGGAAAGGGTGACTGAGCAACAGTAGGAATTAACAGACAGACTATAGACTCTCCTCTGCCTCATCTCTTGAGAAGACAATGGCAAGCCCAGCAGCATGTTGTAGGGGCTCAGGAAATGCTTGAGAACTAAGTAATGAAAAGCCTCCATTCTAGGGGCACAAGCTGTGAGCCTCTCCCTCCTTTAATTTATGGAGACCCCAACAAAATAGCAAGAAAACCAAGCTCAGTGGGTTCTATCAATGCCACTGATAAGAATCCAGTCTGAGCTCTGATAGTTCTTACAGAACAGCAGCTTCAACCATCTGAGAAGTTGACCCCTAAACTACTTGGAACTTATAATTGTCTTCTTAGTGGGTAAGGATTGTTTTTAGCCCTCAATATAGAAATGGCTGAAATACACAAACATACAGAGTGAGTATTTCTAGATGTTAAAGAGTCTGGGCTGGACATTAGTGGTGCATGCCTTTAGTCCCAGCACTCAGGAGGCAGAGGCAGGCGGATTTCTATGAGTTTGAGGCCAGCGCCTGGTCTACAGAGCTAGTTCCAGGACAGGCTCCAAAGCAATACAGAGAATCCCTATCTTGAAAAAAACAAAACAAACAAGCAAACAAAAAAGAGTCTTGTTGTTTTTGATACCCTAAGTATTTGGGATGCTTAAAAATTTGACTTATTTGAGGGACAAGTCTGCCCTTAAATCTCTCTCCAGCCCCATAAATCTAACCTAAAATGTAACTTAGTAATTAACTTAGGTTTTTGATTTTCTATTGAAAAAAAAAAAGCATTTAGCCTTGTACACACTTAAGGTTCTCTTAGATTTATAAGATTTACTTAATCATATGGGAAGGTTTATCACTCAAGCAGTGAATATAGAGCTCAAACATAGTGAATTTGTGAAGTGCTATTTTAAATATTTAAAAATGTTGGTTAACTTTGTGCATGTAATGAACAGCAACCAAGTTCCTTAAAAATGAAAGTGATAGCTAACCTCTGGTAGAATTATAAGTAAAATAATAAAATAAAATTATGGTGCTAAAACAAAATAAAAAATAAGATTTTTATAAAGTACATGACCTTGATCAATTCTTTAGAATTAAGTGTGTCTGTGTGTCAGTGTGAGTATGTGTGGCGTGTGTGTGTGTGTGTGTGTGTGTGTGTGTGTGTGTGTGTGTGTACTGAAAACAACTGCCCCTAATGTAGATCATATCTCATAAGCTCAGAACTAATGCTTTAAATGAACCTTGTTTAGTCTTTACAACAATCCTGTAAAGTATGCACTATTATTTTCTTCATTGTCTGGAGCCTGGATCCTAGAGCTGGAATTCTGACCTAAACAGTCAGAATTTCAGAGCGTGTCTGTCTTGATCCTTGTGAGAAGGCATCCATCACAATTTAAAGTACTGTTACCAACAGCCTGTTGGGACTTTCCTGCTCTTTCCTTCAAATAAAACTAAATGAAATCAAACTGCTCATCAGCATCCAGGCCAGGACTCCTGTCTTCCTCTCTTGGCTTCCTCCTGTAGCTTTACTCCTCCGTGTAGTCCAACACCTCCAAGCACAGGCACCACCTGGGAGGGAATATGCTAGGTAATTCATGGTCCAGGCCACTCAGCGTTTCTGTATCAGAATCTGTAGTGATGGGTGCCCAAGTGGCATGCTGCCCCTTGGAGCTCAAGAAGCCCTGCTCGATGCCATTTGTTTGGGCCAGACTGGCCACAGCTAGCCAAACAATCCTGTGTGCTCTGCCCCAGATGACAGCTTTCTGTGAGAGCAGAGTATTAATAAAAGAGGTGGCATGGCAGGCACCCAGCCCAGAGCTTAGTGAGAGAGGCTTTTCTGTGATTCAAGGTTCTTCTGAAACCAGCTGCTGAGAAAGGTAAATTTTGCTGAACTGCCCAAGGCCACGCTCATCTTTAATTATCCCGTTAATATCTGTCTCCCCCAGGTAGTCGTTACACCTGTAGTTATTACAGTGCCCAGGCTTGAAACAGCTTGCAGATTTCCTGACAGTATTAATGGAAGTTTTGCAAATTGATTTGGAGAGATTAGGTGATGCGAGGCTAGCGTGACTTGACGTGGGGCCCATTCTAAGTGGCTCAGAGCCTCCTGCCCTTGATCTCTGCTGAAGCAAGAGCAAAGAGCACGAATCAGAAGGTGAGGGGTCCATCTCCTGGTGTGGCTTGTGACCTTGGACCTGTCACTTTCTTGCTAGGCATCTTTGCCAAAACAAGAGGTTTGGATGAGTCTCAATAAACTAGAATCTCTTCTGGCTTCTCTGGTTCTGCCCTCTGAGGCTGAGAAGCTGGCAGAAGGACTCTCCCCTCTCAGAACTTACTGGCTTCTCTCCTCTTTCATCCCCCCTCATCCATCTGTGTCCCCCCCCCAGTATAGGACTGAGATCAAACCTCTATGAAGTTCTATAGTAGGTACTAGCAATAGGTATGAATCAGCTAATTTCTGGCTCATAAAGTCAAAGGCTAGCAATACCCCTGTGACCTGGGCCAACTTGGCATCATAGGTTTGTTGCAGGAATCTCTAGAGGAAGGGGAGGATCAGACACATGCTGCAATGTGGAGGAAAGAGATTTGGCCTTGGCGTTCTAACTGGCACCAGATCCAATTGCTGCGTGACTGAACCTATTACTTTTCAATTGCCTTCTCCACAAAAACATGGGGGAACCATCAATGAGAATCGTGTTCCACCTTACTGTATGATACCTCAATCACAAGATCATGATTATCAAGCTAGGGACCATTATCTTCAAATGGGGGAGAGCTACTACCTTCTCCTACCTGCTTCCAAAAAACAGACTTGAGTCAGACAATGGAAAATGACCCTGAGTGAGAAAGCAATTCAGAGTCAGAATAAAGATCATATCTGCCTGCCCTGCTCCCTAAGAGGATCGTCAGTAGAGAGCCCAGACCCTGAACCCCCATCACCAGGCCACCCATTGCAGACAGGCAAGGACCAATGCTGACTCTAGTATCTCAGGACATAGGCAGATATCACTGGTCTCACATGATGTAGGGCAAAATTAGGATTAGGCCTCCTGGTCTCTCCAACGCCCAAACTGAGCCACTTGTGTGACTGCCCTTGACATCTAGCTTCTACTTCTTAGTTCCCTTGTCCCCCATTCACCACAGCCTGAACAAGCTGGTTAAACCAAGTCTCCTAAATCCTGCCCATGTTACCATCCTTGACTCTAACCAGAGCCTCTGTCAATTACAGCCCACCAGACTCAAGCCTGCTGCTGTCACCATTATTGCCAACAGCTACAAGGCTTAGGTGCCTAGATTTTATTCTTAAAGAAAAGTTTTCAATAAAAGTTAGGAAGTATGGGAGAACACCACCCAGAGCAGGCCAACCCCTCTCAGAGGCTTCCTCAAGCAGATGGTTTGTAGCACTTTTAATTAACGGGAGATGGTGCAGATGCAGGGGACTTAATAGCCTGCAGCAAAATATAGAGGCTAGGGAAGGGTAAGTGGAGCTGGCACTAAACAGGGTCTGAACCAGGAGTGATGCCTAAGCAAAAAGCAAGAGGAACCATACCCTTGTCTCCTTCGTGGTGGACATAGTATATAACACTTGGGTCATCCATGGCTGGTTCTGAGCATGAGAAAGTCACATACCTGAGATTCTTGGCTCTATGCCAGCACATAAGAGGAGGAGGTAGAAGGGCATGTTGCTCTGTTCAAATCAGATGAGCCTCTCCTTCCCCAGACCTCTATATTGAGCAAGTCATATAATGTCACTAAGCCTTAGTGTCCTCATGAGGAAGATAACGATAGAAGAATCATAAACTACAGGCTTGAATGGATCATAAAGTCCATATGAATCACCAGGGCTTGCATATCTACCAAATTCTCCCACAAAGAGCTGGTCTGATCTCCAAGCCAGAGTCCTCACGACCACTCAGAGTCACACCAAAACTGCATTTATCTCTAGTCAACACTGTTAGAAAACTGTCATTAGAATAAAGTCTGCCTCCCCAAGTAAATTATAATAATTGTGCCAGGTGTGCTGTTGTGTGCCCATAATCCTGGGAGCCAGAGGCCGAAGGATCGGGAGTTCAAGACCATCCTTAGCTACAAACATGAAGTGAATGTCAGAGAAGACGGTGTAAAGTTGCTTTGAAAACTGAGCATAGAACTTAGAACTTCTGGAGCCTGAAACATGGAGCCAGGAGAAGAGAAGGTAGGCAACATGACATTTGCATTTCAGTCCTTTCTGTTGAAGCTAACCAGTGGTGGACAAGAGACCATGAGTTTCCACATACAGGAAAGGTCATAAAAGGGTGGACAAGTCAGGTAGAGACAGGGAAGATGCCAAATGATAACAGCAGCCAACATTGTCCCTGTGACTGTTCTGATGCTTTGTATGGCCCCCTCGTCCTCCCAACAGCCCTATGAAATGTGTGCTCATGGCACAGTCGGAGCATCAAGACAGAGCAGCCGAATAACTTCAGAGCAATCAGTAAAGTGGAAGAGCTGAGATTCAAACCAGGCAAGCCAAGCTCTATGCTTCTAGCCTAGTAGGATGTCCAGGACCAGAACCTGGTCAAAGGCAACTCAAAGCAGACTGGGCAGAGAAGGAGGGCAAAATTTGGAAAAACTAATTTGTGGGTCATACTATCTTCTCCCCATAGTTCACGGTGGTACTATTCATTCCATGCTTAGAAAGTTTACACAGTTCTGCCCAGCTGATATTTCAACTCTGGAGCAGCTGTTGCCCCAGTCTACATATGAAGATGCTACAACTGAAGAAGTCAAAAGCCATATGCCCAGCCAGGCAATGGGAGGCAGAGGAGGCTCTCTGTGAGTTCGAGGCCAGCCTGGTCTACAGAGCTAGTTCTAGGACAGCCAAGACTATATAAAGGAACCCTGTCTTGAAAAAAAAAAATCATATGCCCAGCTAGGTGAGCCTGATGGCACAAACCTGAAGTGCCAACATGGGGTTTACTAGGGGGCAAGGAGATTCAGATACAAGGTCTACCTAACTTCAAACCTGTGCTAATCTAGGCATCCAAATGCCACTTACAGGTCCCTCTTTAGTGTCAGGCGCTGATTAGGTATTTAAACAAGATGCACTGACCTTGAAAGGATTCCTTGGTTAGTGCCTCTGTCAGCCACATCCTCTATTCAGCCCAATAATTCCTGGCTAAAGCACTTCAGCAGGGGAGGAAGGTGTGGGAGCAGCCACTGGCTCCTGCTCTGTGTTTGCTGTTTTCTCGTGTACTATATCACCCAAGGCTTCCATCAGCTCAGCAGGGAATGTGTGGCTGAGACCTATCCAGTGAACCTGTGCTACAACCCAAGAACCCTGTTTATTGCCTGTGCACCTAACTAAAGACCACGTTTTAAAGCCTCTGCTGCAATTAAGTGCACCCATAGGGCTAGATTCTGCCTGAAGAAATGTTGGAGGAAATTACTCAAATGGACTTCTGGGACAGTTCCCTAAAAGGAGGGAGTGAGGCTGCTGAAGTGAGTCCTCTCTCTGCGTCTCCTGCCTCCTGTCTGGAACTCAGTGATGGTGGCTGACACTTCAGAGAGTCATAACGAACTTGAGGATGAAATTCATATGCTCAACTGGGTGTGGTGGGGCATGCCTAGAATCCCAGCACCAGGGAAGCTGATGCAGAAAACTTGAGAGTTCTAGGAGAGTTTGAGCTACATAGTGAAACCCTGCCTCAAAACAACCCCCACCAAAAAAAAAAAAAAAGTGATACAGTCAGAATAGTTAGGAGCAGGACTCTAGGTGATGTCAGAATACGCAAGTCCTGATCTCTGTGCTTCTGGACTTGAAAGAGAAGCAAATTTCTACATCACTTACAAGTGGGTACTATTCCTGATCTCAGTTGCTGGCCTCAGTCAGGTTGCAAGCATCAGTCAATTCTTCACCTGATGCAGCAGACTTGAGGAAGGATAGACAGAAAGGCAGGAAACAGTAACCGGATGTAAGAAAGGGAAGAAGCCATTCACACTAGAGTCTGACTGGAATTCAGAAATGTTACAACAGAGAAATCCAAATTGTTTGTCTTCCTAAAGATACTTCCAACAAGGGTGGAGAAAAACAAACAGTGCTTCCTTGGGGCCAGAGTGGTTGTGATCTTGAGTTTAACTGTGTTAATGCTCCTCACTCATCACTAGCCCTAAACAATGTACCCTGTGAAACTATTTTACATTCCCTTTACAAAAAGAAATACACTCATATATGTTTACTTCTTGTTTTTGTGGGGTGTGCCATAGCACATGCACAAAAGCCAAGGAATGTGTTCTTTCCTCCTACCATGTGGGCCCCAGAAATCAAACTCAGATCCTCAGGCCTGGTGGCAAACATCTCAACTCATCAAGTCATCTTACCATCCTTGTTTTTAAAGTGTTATATACTCATTAATGCTTGTTGAGTTCCAATTGGTCTAAATAATGAAAACCTGAAGTCAGATATAGAGGAAAATGCTGAGAAACCAAAGAGAAGAAGGAGCAAGCCAAAGCCAGCTTTACCTCATTAGCTTCCCAGTGGAAAAGAGAGCGAGTTCCTGTTTCTTCCTGCTTACATCCTCTCTCCACCCAGCCATCTCACTTCCTGTCTTTGCCCAGCCACCTCACTTCCTGTCTGTCTGTACAGACCTCCAGACCTCTGTGGTTAACTAGTGGCAAGCTCCATCCTCTGATATCCAGACAAACTTTATTTGTACAAGCAAAAGATCACCACATCTTTGAGGAATGTACCTCAGAAAGACACAAAATTGGCTCAGAGGTTAAGAGCACTGGCTGCTCTTTAGAGGTCCTGGGTTCAATTCCTAGCAACCACATGGTGGCTCACAGCCATCCGTAATGAGATCTGGTGCCCTCTTCTGACATGCAGACATACATGGAGGCAGAATGTGGTATTCATAATTAATTGAAATTTTTTAAAAAGACACAAAATCATACATAACCATTGCAAAAGCACCTAAATGCTACTGTTTCTGGAGAAACACTGTGTTTTAGACATGTTCTGTCCTTTCCTGTATGTCTGTCTAAATAATAACTTTTTGTTTTCCTCTGACTTGTCCTGAAACTCTTTTCTGTGGTGGAGTCAAGGATCCAGTCTGGTCAGAGTATAGGTACCTACTGGGTTTAGGCTCCTGTCGGCAACCCCTCTACTGCTGGGTTTCTCCACCATTCCCATTTGGAAACTGTGGCTGTTATCCACATATATCATGGTTAAAGGAAAGAAGCAGGATTCAAACTTGAATCTTGAGGGCCTCCAACTTGCCTTCATGAGCACAACCAAAGCCAAAGCAGTATTAACATCTTCCCACCACTGGAGCCCAAATCTTCAGGGAAATTGTCACTTGATTTTACTCTGTTCACATTAAAAACTGTGTATCTGACCCGTCTCTTATGCACACAATAGATAATAAAAATAACCAGTTGTTAAGAATAAGGAATGGGCTGAGCACTCTGAGAAGCAATTTCCAGGTGCAATTTCTGACAGCAGTCATCTCTCTTTTAGAGAAAAGAGATGCAGACTGGAGCTAAGACAGGGACTGCAGGAACAGGGATGCAGTAAGACCACCCCCACATCCCACTGTGGTTCCTGAGTCAGCATTCTCAGCTGCCAACGTCACCGTTCTCCATAGAGACAACTCCATGAGGGAAGGGATTTCCATCATTCTCTTCACAGGTTAGCCTGTCACATTCCCTCATTGTATTGGGGTGTCACATAGAAAAGAAGAGCTTTGGAGACTGAAGTTTAGTGAAAGAAAAGAACCAAGCTAAACAATGATGCACAAGCAGCAGTGAGCAGTTTTCTCCAGTGGTAGCATCTTCCAGAAGATATTTGAATATATGGGGGGAGGAGAACATTTTTTTTCTTTTATGAGGAATGCAGCATGGTACTAGCCTTCAGTGCCTTCATCCTAGAAGCAGGAAGCACCTTAGAGAAGACAGAACAAACTCAAAGAACACTGCTGCCCATATCCATAGCACTTCAGCTCACAAACACCACCCTATAGTCACACTGCCCTGTAACAGCCCCAGAGCCATTGAAGAAAGGGCACAGGAAAGATTCTTTTAGGCTCTCTGCTTTCAAAGCCTTCTGTTACACACTATGAGGGTTTTATGTAGCACCTGCCAGGTGAACATATGGTTCAACCCTTCTCCCCAACCTCTGTAACTAAATCTGTCTCCGATGCATGGATGAGAGCCAGATTCAAGTGCACAGGCTATTTGTCCAACAAGACACTCGGCTCTATGCTGGCCTGGGCAGTGGGCAGATAAGGAGGTGATGCCATCTGATTCCTGGGCCCAGCACTTAGAAAATGTTGACAAAGTTCCAGACAAGAGGGCACTGCCATCATTTCTCACAGTAAGTATCATCATCTCAGTTCTGTACTGCCAAGGACTCTGCTGAGCATGGAGAAGATGGCAGGCCATGCCCATGGGGAAAGTACTCTTACCATCCAGGGGCTCTGGGGAAATGCCAGCACCCTGCCTCTTCCTTTTGCTGTGTCCTCGCGTATAATATTCTCCTGCAAAGGCCTAGTACAGGCCAGGTCTGATGGTTAATACTAGGGTAAGATCCAGACTTACCCAGGAGATGGGCCTTTGGGAATGTCTCTGGAGGGGTTTCTAGACTGCATTAATTGGGGTAGCAAGACTCACCCTAAATGTGGACAGCATTTTTCCATGGCCTGGGGGCTTGGACTGGATAAAAAGGAGGAAGTGTATTGTGAACAGTTCATGCATCTGCCACCTTGCCTTCCTGCCGTGCTGGACTGTTCCTTTGTGAAGCAGAATAGCCCTTCCCTCCTTTCTCTGGGTGCTCCTGTCAGACACCTTGTCCTCATAACAAGAACAGTAATACAGAAAGTCAAAATTTATAGCTAGATAAAGAGCAGAGTTCTCAGGAATTCACAGTTAACCCCACATAGGGGTCACTTAGCAGGGCAAGGCTTTCACTAAAGCCACCTAAACCCCCAATCTCCAGCTTCTGCTCTTTTCCTACACTGAGATTTGTCAACATACTATGGTTATACTCTGATAAACCCATCATAAGCGGAAGCCATCCTAAGCCAAAATGCATTCAGAGGGCTGGAGAGATGGCTCAACAGTTAAAAGCACTGGTGCTCTTCAGAGGGCCCAAGTTTGACTCACAGCACCCACATGGCAGCTCAGAGCCACCTGTAACCTATAGTGCCAGGGGATGAGGCTCCCTCTTCTGGCCTCTGAAGGTACCAGGAACACAGGGGTGCACAGGTATATGCTCAGGCAAAATACCCACACACATACAAATAAAAGCTTTCATTAAAAAATTAAGTTGTTGGACTTTTTTTTAAAGCATTTACTATCCCTAATCTGCAACCCACTCACCATCTGTCTTTTGCCCTCATGGTTGGGTGACTAACTGGAGACTGGGCTTCCACAGCTTCTCAGCTTCGTGCTGTAATGCACATCTTAGGCCTTGCAAAGAGATCAAGACTCAGAAACTGAAGTGCCATTTCTACTAAATGGGTATGATTTTCCACAACCTTAAAGTTGAAGAATCGTACATTTAACCATAAATCAGGGACCATCTGTACAGATTTAACATCTGGCCAGGAAAAAAAAATATGATTGGAGATTAAATCTAATTCACAGAGCACTTGGTTTCCCCGTTGGTGATCTCAAAGACCCCAATCTAGAACAGAATAGGAAAAGGAAGGCTATTTACAGAGTCGCCATGGATGCCCTTAATGACTGCATCCGTGTTCCCCTAGATCTCTTTGACAATTATATAGGCAGCTGTAAAGGAAGAGTGAATGGATTGTTACGAGGCCTTAATACCTAGAGATACTGAGCTGAATTATGTTCATGAGTCTAACTCCTGAGATGGCAGTGGTACTGTGGGCGACTGGGAGAGTAGTTATATATGACTAGGAGACAGGGTCAAAATGTAAACTCATAGTGATGGCACCAATAAAGCGATTGCAGAGAAGTAGTTATTGTTACAGAAAGGACTGTAAAAGAAAAAAGAGAGAGAGGTGAGAGACAAACAGGGGAATGGCAGATGGGGGATAACGATTCTCTGCTCCATGATACTTTAACAGAAACCAGGAGATTTATAAAACAATCTTAGGATAAAGGCTTTTTTTATTTTTAAGAGAACTGTCATGAATTTTTTATGTACTTATAAGTTGGATACTCTCCAAAAGATAGAAAAAATGAGTTAGACAAATTACATTAAAAATACAGAGGTCTGGCAGTCCCAATGCACAGCAACTCTTCCTGACGTGGAGTACCGCCACCTCACCCCAATTTACAGACATAAAAATGCTACGGAAGACAGACAGCTCATAATGAGATGCCATTCCCCATCTATTAAGATGGCTGTGGCCAGAAGTAACTGTTGGTGAGGACTTACAGGGACCTGGGCTCCTTGCCCATCACAGCTGGACCTGTAAAATGTATGACAATGCCAAAAACAAACAAACAAAAAAAAATAATTAAATGACCACGTGATCCGCCATTCCATTTGTTGTTTCTAAACAAAAGGACTGAAAGCTCTGCTCAGCCTGTAGCTAGAAACTGAAGCGTGAGGGCTATGCCATGCTTGACTGCATCAGAACAGGTTCCTGTAGGTGGGGATTTGGAAATGTGTATCAAAGAACAAAGAAAGTGGTAGCAGAGAACAGTGGGACCATGTGTTCAAAATGCTGAGGAAAACAACAAAGTGAGAGTTCGCTATTCAGGTAAATTACCGGCAGACAA
The DNA here is from genome assembly GCF_943737965.1 of Phodopus roborovskii. Taxonomy (NCBI): domain Eukaryota; kingdom Metazoa; phylum Chordata; class Mammalia; order Rodentia; family Cricetidae; genus Phodopus; species Phodopus roborovskii. Next base: position 318,753 of record NW_026126407.1, on the reverse strand, counting down.
AAAAGGGCAATGGTGACATTCTGACGGACACACAGGGCACTCCTACCACAGCCGCACTGCTGGGCTGAGGAAGGAAGCTGCAGTATCAAAGGGACCCCAAAAGGAAGAAGACAGCAGCAGGACAGCAGTAAGGCCAATAGCCGTGAACGCAGGAGTAAACAGAGGTAGAGGTCTAAACACTGATTAAGAACACATTTCAGGGGGCTGGAGAGATGACTCAGCAGTTAAGAACTACTTGTTCTTGCAAAGGACCCTGGTTCAATTCCCAGCAGCCACATGTGGTTCACAATCATCCACAACTCCAGTTTCAGGGGATCTAGCACCCTCTTCTGTCCTCCATGGGCACCAAGCATTTAAGTGATACACATGTATACATGCAGAAAAAATACTCACACCTAATTTAATTTTGTTAAATATTTATTTATTTATTTATTTATTTATTTATTTATTTATTATGTATATGCAATATTCTGCCTGCATGTGTCCCTGAAGGCCAGAAGAGAGCACCAGATCTCAGTACAGGTGGTTGTGAGCCACCATGTGGTTGCTGAGAATTGAACTCAGGACCTCTGAAAGAACAGCCAGTGCTTTTAACTGCTGAGCTATCTCTCCAGCCCACTAATTAGAAAGTTTTAAATAACATACTTAAAAGAAGGGTTAGGAGTTTGTCTCAATGGGGAGTTTTGTCAGAAGTAGAACATATGCCCAGTATGCACATAGGCCCTGGGTCTGAGTTCCAGCAACACATACACACACACACACACACACACACACACACACACACACACAGCAGGCACACAGGCAAGTACACATATGCATTGCCTCTAATAAGTATGCATTCATCACAAAAAGAAAACTATTTTTTTTTATTTTTTAAAATTTTAAAGAGCTCTTGGGAAGAACAGAAAATTATATACCCAACTGTCAAGTATGCAAGTTTCAATTATTGCAGTTGTGAATATTCATTATACACAGTACTGTGACACATGACACTTTTACATAAGTGTGTGCATATGTATATATGTGTATCTAGTGCACTGAACGTATTCCCTGCCACACATACCTCCTATGCTATTTTTTTCTATTGCTTTGGGAATTGGATTATTCTTGTTTTTCAGGACCCTAAGGTGCACTGTTGTTTAAATTTTATTTGGGCTTTTAATATAAGCATGTGTAGCTGTAAACCTCCCTCTTAGGGCTGCTTTCCTTGTAACATGGGTTTTTGTATGTTGTATTTTCATTCAATTCTAGAAATTTCTATTTCCTTCTTGATTCCTCCAGTGACATGTTACTTGATGGAGTATTACTCAATACCCATGAGTTTGTGTGTGTTCCATAATTTCTCTTGAAGTGGATTTTTAGTTTTAGCCCATTGTGGTCAGATAAATTACAAGGAATTATTTCAATTTTCCTGTACTTATTGAGACTTGATTTGTATCTTATTGTGTGGTCTATTTTAGAGAAACTTCAATGGGCTGCCAAGAATGTATTTTGTATTTTTACAGTAGAATTCTATGTAACTGTTTATGAGGTCCATTTGACCTGTCATTTCCTCAGGCCTGACTGTTGGTGAAAATGGGTGACATCATCCATAAGGTTATGCTGGGGTTGATATCTGTGTCCTTACCTTTACCCTTGTTTTATTAAACTGGATGCACCCATGTTTGTTGAGTGTGCTTAGGATTGTAACATCCTTTTGATGGACTATACCATTGATAAGTATGAAAGGACCTTCTTTATCTCTAACTTTGGTTTGGAGTCTATCATATCAAATATTAGAACAGTGGCACCTGTTGTCTTCTGATTCAGTTTGCTTGGAATGACTGTTTCCATCATTTCACCCCTAGGTTTCACCTATCTGACTTTGACAGCAAAGTACATAACTTGGAGGCAGCAAATGGATGAATCCTGGTTTGTTCCACATTTTAAAATCTTTTTTATGTACATGGGTGTTTTGCCTGGGTGGTGGTTTGAATGAGGATGGCTCCCATAGCTTCATATATTTGAAGGTTTTGTGGAACAGTTTGGGGAAGGATTAGGAAATGTGGCTTTGTTAGAGACGGGTCAGTAGCAATGGGCTTTGAGATTTCAAAAGCCCCAGCCAGGCACAGTGGCTCTCTCTTCCTCTGGATGTAAGATCTCAGCTACTGCTCCAGCACCATGCCTGCCTGACTGCTGCTGTGCTTCCTGCCATGATGATCACAGACTCCCCCTCTGAAACTGTGAGCAAGCTCCCAATTAAATGCTTTCCTTTATAAGTTGCTCTTTATATGTTCTGGTGTCCCTTCACAGCAATTGAAAACTAAGAACTAAGATAGCCATCATGTATGGCTTTGCACCATGTGCATACCTGGTGCCCAGAGGCCCAAAGAGAGCATTGGATCCCCTTAAACAGTTATGAGCCACCATGTGGATGCTGGGGATTGAACTCCAGTTTTCTGGAAAAGCAACCAGTACTACTGAGTCACCTTCACATCTATGTATTTTCCTATTTTGTGTGTGCCATGTTAAGCATATGAAGGTTAAAGAACAACCTGAGGGAATCAGTTCTGTCCTTCCACCACGTGTGTCCTGGGGAATCAACTCAGGTCATCTCTAATCACTGAGCCATTTTGCCAGCCCCAAATCCTCCTTTTTAAATCAGTCTTTTAGTACATGTCTTTTGATTGGAGAATTGAGACCACTTATAGTCAGGAATCGAAAGCTGTGTATTTAATTAATTCTTACTGTTTTGCTATGTTTGGCTGTTTAAGACTTTTTAAATATTGTGTGTGTGTGTGTGTGTGTGTGTGTGTGTGTGTGTGTGTGCAATGGATTTGTGTACATGACTATAATGCTGGTTGGGCAAGAAGGTAGTTTCAGATTCCTGGAATTAAGAGTTTTTGACTATTTGTGAGTCACCCAATATTGCTTCTCGGAACCAAACTAAGGTCGTCTGCCAGAGCAATAAATTCTACTGGTGCCCATGGAGATCAGTGAGGTACATATGATTGTGAGCCACCATGTGGGTTCTGGGAATTAAAACTGGGTCCTCTGCAATAACAAGTGCTCTTTCCTGATGAACCACCTCCCCAGCCCAGTATTTTGTTTTTTACTATTCATTTACTTAACTACCAGTGTAGGGTGATTTATTCTTTCCTGTCACCTCATCTGTGTAATTCTTACAAGTATCTTCTGTAGAGTTATCCTACTGATCATCAGTTCTTGTAGTCTGTTTTGTTTAAAGTTTTTCTTTCATTTTCAGTTATGATAGTTTTGCTAGGTATAGTAGTCTAGGTGGCAGTTGTCTTTCAGATCTTGAAAGACATTATTCCAAACCCTCCTGACTTCTAGGGATTTTGTTGAGAATTCTGCTGTTATTTTGATGGGCCTGTCTTTACACATGATTTGTTTTTCTTTTGCTGCTTTCAGTATGGTTTCTTTGATCTTTAAATTTAGTGTTTTTAACTACAGTATGACATGGGGCTCTTTTCTAGTCTTGCGTATTGGGTGTTCCATGTGTCTTCTTTACATGGATGGGCATTTCTACCCCTAAATTTGGTCAGTTTTTTTTTCCTATGATCTTATTGAACTTTTTCTGTTCCTTTAGTGTGAAATTATACATCAATGCCCATGGTTCATAAATTCCATCTTTTCATGGTGCCCTCACAGACCTCATGTGTTCTGGGTGATTTATATGGATGGGAGTGGGGTCAGGGGAAGAGGGGATGTCCTTGGCTAAAGGGAGAATTACAAATTAAAAGAGGCAAATAAATCAGTTAAGTAAACTAAACAGTCAGCCTCTCTAGAGGCTGAGGTACAGAAACCTCCCCCAAAATAGTCTCACATTCCCTGGGAAGGTCGATCAAAAGGAAAGTGAAAGCAGAATAGAGAAAGAAAGAAGAAAATAGAAATGGGAAGAAAGGAGGACAGAGATGGTCTGCCTAACTGGCACTGGATATTTAATAGAAAGGGATAAAAGTGAGTCAGAAAGAGCGGACAGGAGGAGTTCAGTGTCTGGATGTATCATTTTTCAAGCCAGCAGAGGAGAAAGAGGAGCACTGGACAAAACTGAACACAAGGAAAGACAGTGAAAGGAGTGGGGTAGGGCAGAAAGATGGCTCGGCTGGTTAAGGGAACTCGTCATGCAGCTGCGGCAACAGAGAACCAAGGCCACCAAGTTATCCTCTGACTTCCACATACTCACCGTGTGTCCCCCAATGCTATTATAATTTTTAAAAAAGATAATGAAAGGGAGGAAAGTTTATAAATGTAAGTAAAAAAAATAAATAAAATGTTAGAAATAAATTCAACATGCCAGTAATAACAGAAAACTTAACCAAAACCTCTACTTAAGAAAGACATTATCTGGGTCTAGGGATGTAGCTCAGTGGCAGAGTATTTGCTGAGCATGCACTAGGTTCAGGATTCAATTTTAAGCATGTAACAAATACAAATAAAAAGGTTCCTGTCTCAATCCCCTCATCAAAAGACATGACACATATAGAACAACACAAAACAAACTTTAAGGGGAAAAAATCAAGGATTTCTGTAAAAAATGTAAATTACCAAAAACAGACTCAAAATGACAGAAAATCTGAGACCTCAAGCAATAAAGAAAATTGAGTTAGACCTCTATTTGCCATTTAAGAAACTACTAGACCGGTCCAAGCTTTCAAGAAATAGATAACCCTTCATCATTATGACTCAAACTGTGCCACAGCAAAGACAAAGAGGCTCCCTGCATAGCTCAGGCTGGAAGCCTGACGTGCCGCTGACACCAAACTTCTACTGGAAAAACAAGCCAAGTGTAAGCCAGTGCTGCACTGAGCACATTTGAGACCTAGATGTGTCTGCCTGTGGCAACGGGAAGTTTGCTGCTGTTTGTGTTGTCAACCCAATAAATAGGCATCCCCCAAAAACCTTTCTAAATAAATATCAGAATTGAGTTCAGATATGTACCATCCCCTTATATACTAAGAGCAAAATATATTGTCACTTCGACCATGACAATGCTTTCTTGACACTCATACGTTTTATTTATACTTACCAGAGGAACTTATTTTAGACTTGTTTATACAGATTTTTGCAATAGATCACTGTCAAGGAATTCATGATAAATAAAACATAGGCAAGATAAAGAAGGTACTCTTCAAACTTCCTATATACAGTCCAACTCTTCTAAGTCATTCAGCACAGTTGGTATCATTCCTGGGGTCAAGAGGTGGTAACTAGAGACTTCCTAGGAGTCCTACTGTTGTAATTTTAAAAACTGGCATTTGAGAGAAAAACACCAAGCAGCAGAGAGCTTGTGTGGAGGTTTTTTTTTTTTTTAATTGGGGGAAAGTGAATGGGAAATGAAGGAGGGGAGAGGGGAGACTTGCTTCTGGGGACAAGAGAAACAGAAGAGAAGAGAGAGGCAGGGAGAGAGAGAGGCAGGGGGAGAGAGGGGAGGAAGGAAGGAGGGAAGGAGGGAGGAAGGGAGGGAGGGAGGGAGGTGGTACAGGCTGTTTTAAAAAGGAACATAATGAATGTGCACAGTTGGTGCTCTTAGTGGCTGCGGCTGAGGGCATATCCTGTCAGAACCCCAAGGACAGATGCCTAAATACTAACACCTACTGTGTCTCCAGAGTGTTTCCCACTAAGCCCACACACATTCTCTAAGTTTTGATGCTAAAGATTTCTTTGACTTGCTAGGAAATAACAACAATAAGGCTTTGGCCAACCAAGATTCATGTTCCTTCTTCAAATGGTCTGTAAGATGTGTATCAGGGATTACAAGTGACTGAGTTTAAGCCAGAGAAATTAGTAGATGCTATTGTCAGTAAAGCATATCTTAATTACAGAAATGTTGAAGTATGAAAAATATGCATGTCACACTGATGAATATGCTATGTCATAACATATAGGGCTCATCTCAGGAATGAAAAAATAGTTTACAAATGCATTAAAATAGGCCAGATGGCCGGGAGTGCCTCCCTGCACTTGGGAGGCAGAGGCAGGTGGATCTCAGTGAGTTCAAGGCCAGCCTGGTCTACAAAGTGAGTTCTATGACAGCCAGGGCTGTTGCACAGAGAAACCCTGTCTTGAAAAAAACCATAAAACAAACAAACAAAAAGGACCAGATGTGATGGCATATGCCCTTAATCTTAGCATTTCAGAGGTAGAGGCAGACAGATCTGAGTTCAAGGCCAGCCTGGTCTACATAGCCAGTTTCAGACCAGCCAGGGCTATATAGTAAAACCTGTCTTAAAAAAAAAAAAAAAAAAAAACTATTAAAATAGGTGACCACATTACCACATTAAAGCAAAAACATCTCAACATATGGAGAAAATCACTTAAACAAACAACAAAAAAGCAAACAAACAAAAAACAACAAAAAGCACATCTCTCAACAAAACCCAGAAAGGAACAGATTTAACCTTCTATAGCTACCTGCCAATATCTCACATAAAAAGTAGAGGGAGGAAGATACCTTAGCGAAGGTTTCTATTGCTGTGCTGAAACACTGTGAACAAAAAGCAAGTTGAGGAGAAAAAGGTTTATTAGGCTTGCACTTCCACACTGTAGTCCATCACTGAAGGAAGTCAGGACAGGAACTCAAGCAGGGCAGGAACCTGGAGGCAGGGGCTGAGGCAGAGGCCATGGAGGAGTGCTGCTTACTGACTTGCTCTTCATCGCTGGCTCTGCCTGCTTTCTTATAGAACCTGGGACCACCAGCCTAGGGAGGGCACCACCTATAACGGGCTGGGCCCTCCCCCATCAATCACCAATTAGGAAAATTCCTTGCAGGCTTGCCTGAAGCCTCATCTAATGGAGGCAGCTTCCCAATTGAGGCTCTTCCCTGATGACTTCATTCTGTGTCAAGTTGACATAAAGTAGCCAGCACAGAAGAGAAGGAAGCAAAAGCATTCTCTGAAGGCAAAGAATAAGATAAAGATGACTGTTGTAGTTACCTCTATACAAGAATACATGAAAGGGGTTTACCAGATCAGCATGACACAGAAACAGTTGATACTAATATAAGAATCGGAATGGGGTGGAGGGCTAAACATGATTGTACTAACGAGAGAACCCAGTAAAGTTGCAAAATACAGAATCCATTATTTTTTATTAATTTTTTCTTTAAATTAAAACAACCTTATTTTACATATCAATACCAGTTCCCTCTCCCTCCAGTCCTCCAATTCCCCCCACCCTCTCCCCATCCCACCCCCATTCCTTCCTCAGAGAGGGTGAGGTCTCCCATGAGGGATCATCAAAGTCTGTCACATAATTTGGGGCAGGACCAAGGCCCTCCCCCTGTATCTAGGCTGAGAGAGTATCGCTCCATAGGGAATGTGCTCCAAAAGCCCTTTCATGCACTAGAGATAAACACTGGTTCCCAGAATCCAATATTTAAAAGACAAAAACAAAAAACAACCTACCTCTCTAGCCCTTTACACCCCCCTAAAAAAAAAAAAAAACTATAGAGGATTTACAGGGAAGCAACAAACAATTTAAAAATATAACTCTCACAAAAGGTCTTATTCATAAATTTTTTTAGACAAAATACACAGGAACAAATCTAGCCAAAAGTAATGCATTTTATAGGAAACATTTAAAAGTTAAAAGCAAAACGTTGACTAATTAATAAAAACATGGAGTATGAGGAAGATATAAATGAAGTTATACAAGCTATTTACAACTGTCCATTCTACCTGGGAAAAAAATCATTTCAGTCCTAATAAATATAAGTCTCTCAGTGAGCTCATGGTAAAACTAAGTGTGGGAGAGAAGATCAGAACCACGAACAGCCACACTAATAGGTTTTTAAGACTTTTTATGAAGTTTTAAAGATTAAAACAATGTGGTAATGACATGATAACAATCTGACAGAATAGTGGAGCAAGAGATTTAAACCAAACAAACTTAGATTCCTCAGTATGTGGTACTCTCTCAAATCATGAAAACTTGATCAAGGTCAAGGGGATGTCTCAGTGGTTAAGGACACCTGCTGCCAGGCCTGATGACCTGAGCTTGATCCTCAGAACCCACACAGTGGGAGGACAGAACTGACTCCACAAGTTGTCCTCTGTCCTCCACATGTATGCTGTAGCACGCACACGCTAATAAATAAATTGCAAAAGAAAATGTGACCAGCCTAATGGAACACAAGGAACCTTGGTTTACCTCGGAGGTGTTATGACATGTAAGTGGGCATGAGAGCACTTGGTTGGCAGCATGTTAAGTATTTAGAGCCACACCATGTCATACACAAAAGCAAATGTGAAAAAAATGGTAAAATATATGTAACATCTTTATTAAAGCAGAGAGGAATTTCTTAAGGTAGAACATCAGATTTTACACACACACACACACACACACACACACACCACTATTAATGATAATTTTTAAAAAAAAATGGCCAAGAGTTCATGAAAAACATGTTCAGTTGCACTAGTGACCAAGGCAGTTTCCAGGTATAAGATACAACCATTACCCTTTACATGGAGAAAATTAAGATTAGGACTTTGAGACTGTAGAAACAGGGAATTTATATATTATGTGTTGCAGAGATTAAGAAACTTGTGAAGCTAATTAGTAAATATAAGATGGAGACTAAACTCTGACACTTTGTTTCCCAGAAGAGATATACAAAGAACTTTACCATGTGATTAAAGTTATATAGAATAGAAATATCCAAAAAGTCCATTAACATGTACTAGGGCACTCCAAAGTTGTTAAAATAAATGAATAAATCTCAAAACCACTTAGCGGGAAATAAAGGCAGTAAAATATATATATTTACAGGACAACCTATTTATGGATTAAAGCCTTAGGGAGAATGCTTTATATCATCACAGGTATGTGCACATATATAAGAAGCTTAAAAAGTCAGTGTATGAAAGTCAAAGACTACATCTATGGAGGCTAGATAGGCGAGCATGGTGTGTCCACGTATGTGTACAAAGGCACAAGTGTTTGCACATACAAGTGGAAGCCATAGGACAACCTCAGCTGCTACCTTTCAGAATACTGCCCACTTCCCTTTGAGAGAGGCTGTCTCATTGGCCTGGAAGCAGCAAGCCCCAGAATCCTCCTCCTCAGCCTCGTCTCACTGATGCTGGGATAACCAGCACAGGTATTTCCCATGGGGACTGAACTCAGAGCTCCATGCTTGTGAGGAAAGTACTTTCCTGGGTACTCTGTCTTCACATCTACATGTTGCTTTTTAAAAGAAACTTCAAAGCATGTTGGCTCATGTCTATAATCCCAAAACTTGGGAGGATAAGTAGGAAAGTGCTGAGAGTTCAAGTTCAACCTGGGCTACAGTGTAAGACTCTTTCTTGAAAATCTTCACACAAAAAAAAAGTTTTGATGCACATGGTATGGTGACAATGGAAACTTAAAATATAAGAAGTAAACTAAATAGAAGTGTGTCTTGCAAGGAACCATCATGCAAGAATGTTTAGAAGCACTGCTTACCGACTTAAAGAGATGTCAACAAACACAATAAGTAAAATAAAACAGCCTATAAAATTGTAGATTTTCCAGCCAAGCAGTGAAATGGCCAAAGGAACCTTATCCTAATGCTATAAACAATTCCACGAATGCACCTGAGACATTTCAATATCTTCTCAACTTGAATCCATGCAAAAAAAAAAAAAAAAAAAAAAAAAAAAAAAAGCATAGACAAGGAAGGTACCAATGGTAGGTATGACAAATTAGCTGTAGCGCTTTAAAAAATAATGGGTATCAGTACTGTATATCTACAGACCAGCTATGCTTGAACCAAAAGCAGTGTTCTCCTAGAGCCATGCTAATGAGCGCTGCCTTTCCAGACGGACTGACTGCCTTGATGTCTGCTCAGGGCTGTCTGAGTCAGGGCAGAGTTGCTGAGAAGAAACTGAGGCAGGAGGATTCTAAATTCCAGCCCAAGTTACATGGCCGTACCCTGCCCACATTTTTAAAGGCTAAGGAAACTGTAACAAACTATACACTAAATAGGTTGGACTCGGGATTGTGAGTGAGAAACCTATATTACAAGTGATACCACATTTGTACGAGAGTGGCAGCAGGAAATTACCGAAGGACTTTGGAAAGAAAAGAGAACATTTATCTTACTATGTTTATGATCTCTGATAAACTGGAAATTGACTTGTATACTCTAAAACCTGTGCCCGGAAGGTAGAGGCATCGTGACACATTTTATTTTATGAAAACTGAAATAACATATATTATAGGGTGGGGAGTTAAGACTCAGAAAATATTACCATTACTATTCTTGTACTGGGAAAATTTGTGTGTTCTTTATACTCTGATTAAGTGTTTTTGAAACAGCTGAGACCAAAAGATACACACCACATTTATTTTGTAACTGTTAAGGCCACAAGACGGTGTTGGATATGACATGCATGATATCTTGTCTTCCAGATGAATTGATTTTGAATTCAATCAGTCTCTGAGAGAAGACATCCCAGCTCGCATAATTTCATCAACCAGGAGAATGTTGGTGGCAATCACTGTGCTAAGGATGAAAAGATGAGAGTGAGTCGAGCCTCTTAACGTATGCCTGTGTCTCCCCAGCAATCTTCAGCAGCATGGGGCACTTTTTTCTTTGGTTATGTTGGTGTGGGAGTTTATGAAACAAAGATGTTATGAACGAAGCACCCCTCCTCGCATTGTAATTTTGACTGTTTTGTTGACTTGGTGGAAGGCTAATTCATACCCAGCAAAGCTACACCTAATTTTCATATGTCACTGCTCCTCCCTGCTATAGACAGTACTCTTGCAGTACTTCCTGCCTCCCCTTCCTGATCAAGCAGTGAGGGTTAGGTGAGTTTTTCCTGCTTTTCCTGCTGCAAATACAATCAATGCTTAGGGGGCTGACTACAAGAGGACAAGGCTAGTCTCAGTAGCAAGGAACTACAGTTGTCATATACTTCATACAATGTTTTCAAAACAAAAAATTACAGCAAATGTTCAAAGTTATCAATTTTATCCCTAAAGAGCTTTCTCTTCATTGCCAATTTACCATGAGTGAAGAAGATGTTTTTTCACGCAATAATTATCCCAAATTCCTGCTTCTGCTGCTACCATCGGCTCACCTGCAAAATAAAAACAAACCACTTAATACAGCAATCTGGACATACCCTATCAATGTTGACTGGAGGATTCTAACAATATTTAATCTCTTACAGAACTACTTTTATCAAGGTCACCAATGACGTCTATGCTAAGTCCTGTGAGCTGTGGCCAGCCTTATATCCTGCTTGACAGCTCATCGCACCTTCTAACAACTCCTTCTCAGCTTCCAGGCACCACACTGCCCTTTCTTTTTCTCTGGTGGAAACCACATCCAATCTAAGACTTTTCTATTCTCTCATTATACATATGTCTCAGTCAGGGTTACTATTGCTGTGATGAACACCATAACCAAGAAACTTGAAGAGGAAAGGGTTGTTTATGCTTCTACACTGTTTGTCATAAAAAAGAAGAAAAAAAAAAGTCAGGATAGGAACTCAAATAGGGCAGGACTCTGGAGGGAGGCAAGAGGTGATGCAGAGGCCACTGAGGAGTGCTGCTTACAGGCTTACCCAGCCTGCTTTTTTTTTTTTAACTTTACATATAGATCCCAGTTCCTTCTCCCTCCCTCCCTCTAGCAGTCTCTCCCACCCTCCCATCCCAGCCTGCTTTCTTATAGAATGCAGGACCTCCAGCCCAGGGATGGCACACCCACAATGGGCTGGTCTCCTCCACATCTCACACCCCCCAATCAATCACTAAGAAAATGCCCTACGGGCTTGCCTGCAACCTGATCTTATGGAGGTTCCTTCCTCTCAGATGACTTTAGCTTATATCACATTGACAAAAAACTGTCTAGCACAACATATTTCCCAGGTGGTTTTGTCCAGTTTTCTGTGTTTAAGCTATCTACATCCTGGTAACTCTCTTACCCACAACACATTATCTTTTTCTTGAGCTCAATATATTGAACCACTTCCCCCCAAAAAAACCGTAAGTACTTCAAACTGGACTTTGCCAAAACTGAACAGTTCCTCAGTCCACAACCAGCTCTATCTAGTCATCTCCAACAGTTAGTGCAATTCTAACCTACTAATTGTTCTCCTAACTCCTCTCCAGAGTGGAGAGTGCTCGGGGTGACCCTTTTAAACATAGACTGTAGTGATACATTCACTCTGTCCCCACCTGTTGCACTGACCACGCCCACTGGGGATGGGGACAGGGCATCCAGAGGCATCCTTGGGACTGGAACCTGCCGGTGGTCATCTATCTCTGTTGTAAGTTATTTCTCCCTGAATAAACATCTATTCAGCCTATCTGTTTTCTCTGATCCTTATTTTTCCACGATAATAGACTATGTCAAATTTCTGCCCAGAATTGCTCCCTATTCCACTGCAAGGACTTAAAAAACAAAAGTTGAAGTCCTCAGACTAGCCCACATGCCACTGTATAATCTGACCTATCATCTCTCTTACCTCCTTCCTTCCCCACTGGCTGCTCCCGCTCCCAAGAGAGCACTTAATGCTACCATACCCCATGGCTAACTTCTTCAGTAGACATTCTCCTGGTTTATACTGTGCAAATGTTCTAAATTTTTATCCCTTCCCTCTCCTTGTTAATTAGCATTCATGATCATCCTTACTTTGGTCTTTTTTTATCAATTTTATTGTTCTTAGATGTTAAATAATTTATTGGCTAAGGTTGTTATTTACTGCCTGTTTTCACTCACTATAAGGGAAGCTCTGTTTTGCCAGTATGAATTCAAATAATAAGCACTCCGTAAGTGTATCTTTTTAAACATCGGCAGGGCAGAGAGGACCAAAGACATGGATAGTTCAGTCATTGTCTATTGTACAAACCTAAGGACCGAGTCTGAGCTTGGTACCCAGAACCCACACTTAAAAATTGTTCTGTTTCAGAGCTGGTGAGATCTTTCACCAGTTAAGAGTACTTGTTACTCTTGCAGAGGACCCAGGTTCAGGGCCAGTTCCAGAGGGTCTGATGCTCTCTTCTGACCTCCATAGGTACTGCATGCACACTGTGCAAAACACCTAAACAAATTCAGTATTTTTTGGAGTAAGCTGGATGCAATCAAGATTGATGTAACAAAATGTCCCAACCTACCACTCTCTGTTGTAAGATGTGGGTGACGCTGGTTTTCCTTCAGCTTCTTACCTGTATTCAGGTCAATGCCCACGAGCTCTTTTGATTCTGCATGTTCAGTCTGAATTTTTATCAGTGTTTCCTGCAGGTCATAACCAGAATTCTGAGCAAGAACCTTCATGAAAAAACAATAAGGACCTGTGAAATGCCTTCACATATGCATTTGAAAATCAACTACAAAAGTTAGGTCCTGCTCTTTAGTCTTGTAAAAACCACAACACAGCACTCATCTCCTTTAGAAGAATCCTATTCCTAGCCTAAACCACATTATTGCTTTCTCTACCTGGCACATTTTATATTTGAACAGTCCCCCTTGTGAACAGAACCCTAAGTTCTAAGGACCAGACTTCCCCATTCCCACATATTTTTTAGGCAAGGTCTCATGTAGTTCAGGTTAGCCTCAAACCCCTTCTCCCCTTATGTAACAGGAAACACCTTAAGCTCCCAGTCCTCCTGCTTCACCTCCCAAGTGCTGGCATTAGGCACATCCAGCTTATTTCTTTCCTTATGAAAGATTTAAGATCAGTCTTGCTTCCCCTGGCCTCTTGAGCAGCATGCCCTCCTGTTCTTCCCAGCACTTGCTAGAGAGAAGCAAGGCATCCGCAGCACTCTGTGTCCCTCGGCTTCAAAGGAGAGCCATGAGATGCAGCACTGGATGGAGATGCTTGTACTCCACACCAGCCCAGCTGATGGAGAAAGAGACCACTGTGTGCCAGGGCCACCAATTCACGTCAACAACATCATTACTTAATGACTTTGCTGCTTGGAGGAAAGAAAAAATAGATATCTGATTCACAAACAACCCACAAATTATGAATAATTCTGATATAAATTATTTAAGTCTTTGCTAGAATTGTTGATAATGATTTAATTCATGGGAATAGCATGCTTGAAACAGCTCTCTATATTTCTATGTGGATGACAACTAACAGAAGGCAAAGAGGAAGGAAGGACAGCTCTCTGTCCTCACGCTACCTCTCTCCTTGTCTAGAAATTACAACAAATTCAGACCAGTAGTATTTGGGGACACTAAACATTTTGAAGTCCTTCTCTTTCCACAATTTAAAGTAATACCATGTTGGATGCCACCAACAAAACAAGAATCTATACTAAAAATATCTACCAAAACTTAAATTCCAAACTATGCATTAGGATTGGTTAGTAATGAACTTTCTGAAGGAGCTTTTGAACCAGGGAAAACCTGACTGCTTCCTGGGGTCCCCCAGAGCACTGTAAGCTTCCGTCCCCACAGTTTCTCTGCTGGGTTTGTAAAATATTTAACACAACAGGAAATGCAAATAAGCCCATTTCCAGCTCTGCAAACTGCTGGGCAAGATGGGCAATTTGTAATCAAAGATCTTTCAGTGTAGCAGGTTGTTATCTGGCCAGGAGACAGTTGTACCTTCGGGATAATAAGTAAGGCATCAGCAAAGGCTTGGATTCCAAGGCGAGCTCTTCCCTGCACACGGTGCTTATAGTTAACAAGAGCCTCTGCTATTGCAACTTCAACTGCTCCAGCCCCTGGAACCACACAGCCTGCCAGAGGGAAATTACGGAAAGATGTCAAGCAAGGAAAGGGACAAAGAAAAGCAACTAGCTACAAAGGCAAGCGTGTTTAATTACTTGACTACCTCTGGAATGTTTTGAATATGTTTAGAATAAAATAAATTCCACAGTTCAGAAATTACTAGGTTTCTCCATAAAGCATTCTAAAATCAAATAATTAAGCACAGTGCAAACACTGGCCACAAATAGTTTGTTTCATGTTTATCCTCGGGAAAATAAAAGTAGGATCTCTGGGGCCAGTGAGATGGTTCTCAGACGCCACATCAGGCAGCTCACAAGTACCTGTAACTCAAGTCCAGGGATCCTAACACTGCCTGTCTTGCATTAACCTACATTAGCATAATATACATAAACTCACATAGAGACACACAAATAAAAATAAATCTTTTTTTTTTAGGTAGACATTTCTTTTACTTGTATCTTATAGCTATATGACTACATTCAAAAGTTGTTATTTATGATTTATAGAAGCAAGTTGCTGGGTACAAGGCCTTAGAATGACGCAGTCCAACCTTTGGTAGCCAATAACTGCTAATCCAGACTACTCTGTCTGCAAAACTATCTCTCATAATTGAAGGGCAAAGAAAAACTTTCCATGAGTGGGCCAGGAGTTCATGGACACTAATATTCAAAGGAACCCTGAGGTCTGGGGAAAAAAAGGCACACTACGAGACTACAGGAGCGCAGGTGACACTAGAAGGGAAGTGGAGCAAATGAAAAACAGGACTCACAATCGCCACAAGATCAACAAGTGAACAGGGACCAATGCACACACATTATTGGAGTCAATAATGACTCCAAACACCAATGGTCTCAACTCCCCCACAGAGAAGACAGACTAAAAGGCTGGATTTACAACTGGGCTCATAGGGGCTCTCAGAGACTGAACTGACAACCAGAGAGCCTGCATGGGACTGACCTAGGCATTCCACATATACCTGACAATTGTGTAGCTTAGTCTTCTTATGGGACTCCCAAAGTGAAAGCAGGGGTTGTCTCTGACTATTTTGCTGGCCTTTGGGATCCTATACCTCATACTGGGTTGCCTTGCCCAGCCTTAATATAAGGCGAGTGCTTAGTCTTACTACAACTCGATATGCTAGGATTTATTGACGTCCATGGAAAGGCCTGCCCTTTTCTGAATAGAAATGGAAGGAGGAGTGGATACAGGGAGGCACAGGGGAGGAACTGGGAGGAGAAGAGAAAGGAAACTGTGGTCAGGGTGTAAAATAAATAAAATAAACAGAAAAAATTTAAAAGGCTGGATTTATAACAGAATTCTCATATTTGACAAAGTAAACTCCAAATCAAAATTAGTCAAAAAAGATAAAGAAAGTCATTCCATTCTGACTAAAGGAGCACTCTAATAAGACAATACTGCTGTTATGAACATATATACACTGGACATGAGTGCACCCAACACTACTAGAGGTCAAGACCCAGATAACCAATACAAGAATACTGAGTGACCTCAGTACCACACTCTCATCAATAGACAGGTCATCGAAATGAATCATAAACAGGGAAATATTTGGATTCAGTACAAGACCTTGGTTCAATCCCTAGCACCATGCATACCCAAAAAAGATTCTTTTAGGCCAAGGAGAGGGCTCAGCAGGTAAAGTGTTAGCTGATGACCTGTGTTTGATCCCTGGAATCCATGTAAAAAGCTGAATGCATGGACTAGCTAGCCCGGAATAAGTTGCTCAGTGGCAGAAGCAACAGGAGAGACCATGCATCGTCAAGGTGGAAGGTGAGAACTGACTCCACAAAGTTGTCTTCTGACTTCCACATGCATGCTGTGACACATACATGCCCACACTCACAGACCAATGAATAATTCTTTTGAAAATTTCAAAGAGATCTAGGCATTGATGGTGCACGCCTTTAATCCCAGCACTGGAGAGACAGAGGCAGGCAGATCTCTGTGAGTTTGAGGTCAGGCTGGTCTACAAAGCTACACAGAGAAACCCTGACTCGAAAACAAAATGAAACAAGAAAAAGCCTTTTCCTTCTTTATCTTTATTACATTTACTTATTGTGGGGAGGGGAGAGGCTTGCATCCCAGTGTTCCCTGGAGGTCAGAGGACAATGTTAGGAAGTCAGTCCTCTCCTCTCACCATGAGGATTCCCAGATTGAACTCATGTTGTCAGGCTTGGCAGCCACTGTCTTTATTACTGAGCAAGCTTGCCAGTCCAGTCCCACTCTTTATGATAGTGAGATTATAGGGTAGCTCCAAGGGTGCCCTGGATGGGATTAAAATCTAATGAAGTTGAAACCCTGAGCCATAAGGGTTGCACAAGGGGGTTAAGACATGTCTTTTATTGTAAGTGGAGAATCTTATAAGAGTTCTAGAAAATTGCAGGTTTACAGATGAGAATGGAAAAAGGTCACTTACACTTAGGCCTCAGGCATAGTCCATTGCTATTTAAACATTCTTATTTGAATTACCACTATATAAAAGGAAAATCGTCTCTATGTAGGTAACCTTCACGGAGAATGTTAACTATCTCAGCTCTCAGCTGGTGAGAAGCTTCAAGCAGAAAAGAGGAAGAGGCTCCTTTCTCTTCCCATGCCCATATAATTTTCCCCGACTTTCATCCTGTCCCACATGTAACATAAAAGTGTAAGTGACATTGGCTAGGGGAATAAAGAGGACTAATGGGAAGGGGGAGGCAAGAAGCGAGAAGGAGGGAAGCATGTTCAATATATATTATATAGTTGTGTGAGATGCCCTTATGTAACATAATGCCATGTACAGTGAATATACATAATACACTTTTTAATTAAAAAGGAACTCTCCAGTGTTTTCTGGAGCCAATGCAAGATGCAACAGTTCTGGCTCACTGTTCCTGTTTCACAACAGTTCAATAGTGATATCCACAATGTGCCATTTAATGGAAGTAATGCATAGAGCCATGCCACCTGGACTGTACCTGACCCTATCTAATCTCAGCATGTGAATGTCATTAGTGGGAACAATGACTTACTGACAGTGTATTATGTTTTCGTTATGCTTTGGAGAGTAATTATACTGTTACATGCATCTAGAAACTAGTCCTGAATAGTTTTTTTAAAGGAATTAAAACCATGCAAAATTATGTTTGTTTCTTTTTACTTAAAAGTCAATTTGAAAGTATGACTTTTAGGACCTTTCCCAGAGTTCAGTGGATGTGAAAATATATTAAAATGAAGGGGACAGGTTTTAGGGCAAGTAATGAGGCCAAAGAGTTTGGTATGGAATTCTTGAGACCCAATGAAGTGTTTGCTTTCTATATTGAAGCAGAATCTAAACTGCTACCCAAGGAAAAAGTTAAGTGTCTTTTTATTCTATGCCAAGGGCTTGGTGTTAAAGTACATCAATTCTCACACCTGGATAAGAGTTTCACAACTGCTCACATAGCTTGGGTAGCTGTATTGTGGTGCTGGAGACTAAACTGGGCCTTGCTCATGATAGGTCCAGACTTTACCACTCAACAAAAAACCCCAGGCCTGCTTGTATAGTGTTATAAGGCTCTGGACTTGTTTAAATCAACAAACCTGCTTTGGAATTACCTATAATTATAGCAAAACAATACAAAATCAATTACTTCACAGCTCAGCATTTTTATTACCATCTACCTTCTCTGATTCATTTCATAATGTTAAGTGCTGAAGGAGATATCCATCTATAAGTTAGGTATATTCTTATACCTCATCACATTTTGAAAAGCTTCTTCCTCAGAAAGGATACAATCAAGATAATATCTGTATGTGAGAGGTATAAAACTAAATATGCAAATAAACACATGTACCCATGTACCTCCCACCCAATCCATCTTAAGAAAGATGGTACAGTAC
The DNA here is from genome assembly GCF_943737965.1 of Phodopus roborovskii. Lineage (NCBI taxonomy): Eukaryota > Metazoa > Chordata > Mammalia > Rodentia > Cricetidae > Phodopus > Phodopus roborovskii. Next base: position 300,197 of record NW_026126407.1, on the reverse strand, counting down.
CTCTGAGAGCTTCCCTCATGAAAGAATAACATAAAGTTGTGGGATGCTGCGGAAGAGAAATTTATAGAACTGCCTACATTAGAAAAGAACCAAGTCCTTAACCAGCTAGCTGAGCTTCCTCCTTAAGAAACTAGAGCAGGGCAAACAACACCCAGTGTAAGTGGAGGAATGGAAATAGGAGAGATCAGAGTGGAAAACTGGGAAATAAGAAACCACAGACAGAGCTCACACCTGTAGCCCTACACTAAGGAAGCTCAGATGAGGGCATTAGTATGACTTCAAGGCCAGACTGGGCTGCACTTTGAGTTCCAGGCCAGCCTGGATTACAGTGCACCCTTGTCTCAAAAAAAATTAAAATAAAATAAAAAAGGAAGGAAGGAGAAAGAAGAAGGAATGTTATAAACAAGTTTATATCATTAAAGTTGACAACTTAGATCAGGACAGAAGGATGACTCTGGGAGTAAAAGCACCAATCATGCAAGACTGACTTTTGATCCCCAGAACCCAAGTGGAAGGAGAGAACCAACATCTGAAAGTTATACTTCGGCCTCTATACATGCACCACAGCATAAGCACATGCTCACATGTGTGCGCGCGCACGCACACACACACACACACACACACACACACACACACACACACACACACACAAATATGATTTTTTACTTATCTAGGGGCTTGCTAGAATGTTCATATCCCAAGTACTGAAAAAACTATCTAAGCCAGCTAACAATTTAGGTTCTGTGGGTTCTACCACTCCCTTTACGATTATCTCATCCCACTACTACAGCACAAAACAGCTACAGTCAATACATGCAAGGGGGTATGACTGAATTACAATAAAAACCTACTTACTAAAAACATGAAGCAAATCATACTTCATGTTCAAGCAAAAGTTTGGTGGTCCCAACTTAGATAAGTGGATTTTTTTTTTTTGACTAGCCACAAAACCTGACATGTGGGCTAACTGAATGGAACAGAAGATCCTGTAATTGGTATGGCCACTGGCTTTTTGTTGTTGTTGTTTTTCTTTATTTGTTTTTTGAGACAGGGTTTCTCTATGTAACAGTACTAGATGTCCTGGAACTCGAGCTGTAGATCAGGTTGGTCTTGAACTCAGAGAGATCCACCTGCCTCTGCCTCCAGAGTGCTCAGATTAAAGGTGTGTGCCAACACATCTGGCTGCCACTGGCTTTTTAACAAAGATAGATTGATAGATAGATAGATAGATAGATAGATAGATAGATAGATAGATAGATAGATAGATAGATAGAGGACAGCTTCTTTAACAAATTATTCTGGGAAAACTAGATATCCATATGTAGAAAACTAAAACTAGATCTCATCACTCACCATGTACATAGATTAATTCAAAATAGATCAAAAACGTCAACATATAGAATTCAAACTTTGAAACTACCGGGGGGGGGGAACATTCTTCAACATACAGGCATTATGTCAGGCATACAGGTTCATGTCTATATTCCTATAATTTCTGGAGGCAGAAGCAGGTAGAGCTCTGTGATTTCAAGTCCATCCTGGCTATGTAGAGAAACTCTATCTCAAAAATAAATAAGTAAACAAATAAATAAATAAACGGTACAGACAAAGGCAAACCTTTCTGAATATGTTCCTCAAAGCCCAACCAAATATCGAGGGCTGATAAATATCACTGCACGAAATTAAAAAGCTTCCGCACAGCATACAAGATGGTAAAGAATGCTAAGAATGGGAGGACGACTTTCCAAGTTATTCCTCTGTGGAATTAATATCCAAAACATGTAAAGGGCTCCAAACCAATAAACAATTCAATCACTAAAGAGATAAATACACCATTTCCAAGTAAGTCCAAATGGCCAATAAGTACATGAGCATATTCACCATCCTTATTCATTACTGTAATGCAAATTCAAACTACATCAACATTCCTCCTCACTCCAGTCAGAATGGACATCATCAAGTAACAACAAATCTCACTGAAGTTGTAGGGGGATGAATCCTTGCACTCTGGTAATACTAGTACAGCCACTACAGAAATCAGTATTGAGATTCATCAAAAAACTTAAAAGACAGAACTACTATATGGTCCAGCCAAGAACACCTGTCACCCAACAGTTCTCATCAGGGTTCCAGTTTCTTTATGTCTTTGCTAAAGAAGGATACTTAATTGTTACTCAGCTTTTATATTACAACCATCCTAGAGGATGTAAAATGACATCTCCTTGTGCTTTTGATTTCCACTTCTTCATGACTGAGTTTTAAACATCTTTCCATATGTCTATTATTCTATTTTAAATGGGTACTTTTATTGAATTGCCTCCCTTAACTCCTTTTAGATACAAGCTAGTTCTAAATTATCAATAAATTTAAAATGTTACCATCCCTTTCTAACCTTTCTTAAAATTGCACTACACCTTAAATAAAGGAATAAGTTCCAAGCTATAAAAACTCTCTTGTGGTTTGCAAAATAAATTCCTAAATATAAAAAGTAACAGTATAGTATTAAGTTAAGTGGTTTTCATCTCTGAGAGAAGGGCTAATTAGTAAGGCAACATACCTTATCTTTATTCTTAACAGCTATCCCAAAGGAAAATTAGAAAACTGTCTAAAGTGAAATGAAAGAATTAATATTTGTACCTTAAAATACTATACATACTGTCAGTATTCAGGCATCTGTACTGGCCTGTCCTTGGGGTTTTGACAGGATACACCCTCAGCTGCAGCCACTAAGAGCACCACCTGTGCATATTCACTGTGTTCACTTTTAAAAGGGACCCTGCCCACCTCCCATCCTCCTCCTCTATCTCCCTCTCACTGTCTGTTCCTCTCCTCTCTCTCCTGCTTCTCCTTTCCCCAGACGCCCGTCTCCCCTCCCCTTTCCCTTTTTATGATCCCTTTCCCTAATAAAAACCCCTTCTGCTTGAACACTGTCTTATGTGTCTTTTTCTCGAGTGCTGCTTTTCTTAAATGACAGATTTATTACTACGTAAAAAACATGAGGCTCATATCCACCACAAACAGCTTGCTTACCATCTTCAATGGCATTTTTGACCGCACGAAGTCCATCTCTTAAAGCGTCCTTGATCTGTATGAGAGTATGCTTGTTTGGTCCTTTGACCAACAAGGTGACAGAGAGAGGATTCACACAGTCCTCAATAAAAGTGAACTTTTCCTCACCCTAACAGGGAACAAGAGAAGATATAGCTGTAAGGCTTAGGATATAGCTGAGGGGTACAGGTGCTAGAGCACTTTGCCCAGCATGCATGAGATTCTGACTTGGATCCTAAGTAAAACGCACACACATACACATACACACACCAAGTATAACATTTGACACATATTTTTACATATAAATAATGTCATCATGAAATTCAAATCTATTTTCTATTATAATCAAGTCTTCATGTAAATTTTTCTTATCAAACATAACTAAATAAAGATGTATTTTTAAAGTTGTTTAACCCTTCCCACCATTTGGGAAGGTTGGGTTAGGAAGACAGTTCAAGACCAGCTAGGACTACATAGCAAAATTTTTGACACTTAGGTTAATAAATTGTAAATTCTGTCCTGGAAGACATCAAAATGTAAATAAAATATGAATTAAAAGGTATAAAATGCCAAAAATGACTTAGGAATCATGTTATAACTGCTATTCACAGAAATACTAATGAACTGGTGGTGGCACACACTTTTAACCCAGCACTCGGGAGCAGAGGCAGGCAGATCTCTGAGTCTGAGGCCAGCCTGGTCTACAGAGTGAGTTCCAGGAGAGCCAGGACTATGCACAGAGAAACCTTGTCTAAAAAATAAAAATAAAGAAATACTCACTAATGAATATTCAAATACAAGGCCAGCATGCCCCAAGCAATCTTCATTAAGGTCTTCAAATGAGTTTACAGCTATTCCTCCACAAGCAAGGGTAAGCCTGAAATCACATGTATGTCACCTTCACTTTGGTTACGGAAATTACAAAGGCTAATTTCTCTTTTCTTTTTTTTTTTGGGGGGGGGCATGATCTCACTTTAATCTGAGCACTGAGAAAGCAGAAGCATGTGGATTCCTGTAAGTACAAGGCCAGCCTAGCCTAGACTATATCTGAAACCCTTTCACAAACAAGCATATACTTATTAACTACAATCACCAGCTGAATGATAAATCCTTAAATATATCTCTCCCCTATGATAGAAAGTGTATATACTTTGATCAACAGCTCCCAAACTCTTCATCTTCCCTAGCACTCCAGACTCCCTTAACTGCCATTTCCTAACCTACATATTCCACATATAAGTGAGATCATACAGTATTATCTATTTTGTATGGGGAAGGGAATATATGTGTGCCCATGTACCTGAGGGAGCACTCACCCATGTAAGTGGGGGTAGGCAGAGGGTGACATCAGGTTGTCTTTCTTCAGTTCTCAGATGTTTGTTTTTGTTTTGTTTTTGTTTTGTGTGTGTGTGGTTTTTTTGTTTGTTTTTTGTTTTTTTTTTTTTGTTTTATTTTGGGTTTTTTTTTTTTTTGAGGCAGTCTCTCACTGAACATGAAGCTGGAAGTGTCAGCTAGACTAGCTGACAATAAGCCCCTAGAGCTGGGGGCGCAGGCATATAATGCTGCTGTTCCTGGCCTTCATATGGGTTCTGGGAAGCAGAACTCAAGTTCTCATGTCTGCACAGCAGGTACTGTACACACTGAGCCATCTTCCTGGCCCAAAATCTTGTGTGCTGTTGTTTGGTTTTTCCGAGGGTTTCTCAGTATAGCCCTGGCTGTCCTCAAACTCAGAGATCCCCCTCCTTCCTCTGCCTCCCCAATGCTGGAATTAAAGGCATGCACTACCACACTCAAAAATTATTTAAAAGAAAAAGGAAAACTTAGAAAGCTTTGGATTCAATTCCTAGCACTACAAACATATTTTGCACTTACCTTTCGAGATTTCTTCTTTTTGCCCTTCGAAGAGCTACAATGTCATATTTTGCAAGCATTTCTAAGGAAAATGGATCAATGCCCTGTAATCAAGTTAACACAAAAGGTAAGTAGGCAAGTGTTTTTTTGTTCCACACTAGAGAAGTGTTCTACCACTGAGCTCTACTCTAAACCTTAGAAAAATGTAAGCCAGTATTTCTCAAGCTTTTTTTTTTTTTTTTTTTTTTTTTTTTTTGTCTCAGCACCACTTTACATTCTTAAAAATCAAGAAGAATCAAGGCTGGGAAGGATGGCACATGCCTGTAATCCCAGTACTCAGGAGGCTGGACCAAGGAAAATCTAAAGCTCCAAGCCAATACAAACCACAGAGCAAGTTCCTTGTCAGCCTAAGCTATACAGTAAGTTGTATCTGCATCAAATTATTAAAATAGGCACCAGTGAGAAGGGTCAGTGGTTAAGGCTGCTCTTTCACAAGTCCTCAGATCAGTTCCTAGCACCCATGTGATGTGGCTCACAATAGCCTGCAACTCCAATTTCAGACACACACTCCTAAACATAAGTTTAAAAAAAAAAAAGGAAAACATTTTAAAGAGTTTTAAAAATCATTAATCTTACAATTAAGTGGGTTATTTATTCATGCATGACTTTTGTAAAACCGTGTGATTTTAGTCATTTAGAAAGTACTGGATCATTGAGTTGGGCTCAAGTGTTGCTGCTGGCAGCCCACTCTGTAAGGTATCTTCCTTGGAGTAGTGGTGATTGTTGCATTTATTTTTCAGGAGAAAAATTCACTGAACATCCAAATCTAGACAACCATAGTCAATCTGTTGGACTTTCTTTCAACTAAAAATGGCCTTCCATGAAAAAGTAGCTAGCTTAACACAAAATCCAATTACAAATAGGCTTTCTTCAAAACAACCATCATGTTTTGCTACAAAGAAGTGCTCTGTGCATATTTCATATTTTATCACACAAAATTATAAAAAGATGAATAATTAAAGATCGATATTTAATAAAAACCAATATAGTTAACATTTAAAGACATTCTTTTCTTAAAAAAAAAAATAAAACAGAACAATTGTGTATTGTGTGTATGGTATGCTTGTATGTGGGTATGTGCCCCTGAGTGTGGGTGTGTGGAGGCCCGAAGTCATGAGATCCCCCGGAGCTCCAGTCCCAGGTAGTTGTGAGCCACCTGACCATGTGGGTGCTGAGAGCTGAACTCAGATCCACGAGAGCATGACATGCTCTTCACTGCTGAGTCATCTTTCCAGACCCATCATCAGGACACTCTGGAAGGAAGTGCCTTTTCCCCTGGCCATTTGGTAGTAGAGTGTGATGGTGAGCACAGTTTGGTGCTGTTCTCCTGATGCGCAGGAAGAAGCCAGCAGCTTTACTCTTCCTTACAATTGTCCACACAGTAGAAAAGGCATCATTATTATGAAAAGAGTTTCCTCCCCAAGCTCCCTGAAAATGTCATAGGGATCCTCTAGGGTCAAAAGGCCACACTTTGAGAAATGCTGTAAAATAATGACAAACACTTAAGCTGAAAACTTCTTTCTCACCTTTTGATTAATGACAACAAATCCTTTATTGGACTCAGCACAAACTTTCTGTTTTAGGTCTATTATTTTCTGCACTCTATCTTCAATAAATTTTCTTTCAGCTTTTACCAATTTCTCTTTCTCTTCTACAGTCTTATAAAAGAAACCAGAGCTCACTTCTCTAAAGAATTAATAAGAACAAGTTAGTAAACCAGGTATGGAGGCTAAAGCAAGAGGTTTGTAAGTCTGAAGTCACCTGGAGCAATGGAATTCCCTTTATGAAGAAAACAAAAACAAACAAATGGTAAAAAGCTAATAAGGTGGGGGTAGAAGAGAAAAAGACTGCATGACATCTTCAGAGAAAAAAGAGCTGGGCACGGAGGCTCATACTTGCTATCCCAAAACTCAGGGCACGGAGACAGGAGCACTGCATGTTAGAGACCATCCTGAACTAAAGAGTGAAACTCTTAGACAGACAGGCAGAAGTGGGTGAAAGGGGAATTTAAAAATTGGGATTGGAGAGATGGCGCAGGCTAAGGGGACCTGAGTTCAATTCCTGGCACCCATGTTAGGTGGCTCACCATTGCCTATAACATCAGCTCCAGGGAATAGATGCCCTCTTCTGGCCTCCTGGGGTACTTTTACTCACATGCACATACCCACACACAGATACATACACTTAATTAAAGTAAAAATAAATTTACAAAAAAGAAAAAGGAATGTTAAGAGGATTTCAGTGTTATAAAGACAAACTGACACGCACGTTTTTTCATATTCTAGTGATACATTGCAAATGAGGATAAACGCATCTTGCACTTGCTTCTTCATGCTTGGATGACGGGCACCATGGTCCAAAACCAATCCTCGAATCAACCTATTAAAATACATAATGTTTCATGGAATACACATACTAAAATTAGAATTTCAAAAGCTATTCAAAGCTTGGAACAGCCAGGACACACATTGTTTCCTTGTGTAACTTCAAACCTAACATATAATTAGTAGAATTAGGAAAAGAATCTGTTTTAACAGTGTGACTGTAAGTCAAAATGAAAAGCCAGTCTAGAATTATTCTCTAAGTTATACAGCTCAAAATAGGAATAGCTGATCAAATCATAAAAGATAGGTACACAATGAATTTCTTAGGGTCATTTGTTCAGAATAATTACATAGAGTAACTAAAATTGTTAATCTAAATGTCCAACACAATAGGATATTGTTCAGCAAATAATGGCTCAGCAATTCAATGTTTATGAAAACTATCTAGTAACATGAAATATTTACAAGGATAGTCAATAAGTACAGAATAACCCAGTGTATAATGTAAGTAAAACATTAATTGCAACTATTATTTTTTTTAAATGTTGACAATTAAAAGGGAATGTAGATTGGTTGGTAGAGTGTATGTCTGACATGTTTGAGATTCTATATTCTTTGATCCCCAGAACCATAAAAATAAATATATAAAAGAGCTGGAGAAATGGCTCAGCAGTTAAAACACTTGCTGCACTTTGCAGGGGACCTTTTGGCTCCCAGCGTTCATGTGGCACCTTACAACCAAGGGATCTGATGCCCTCATCTGGCTTTTGAGGGCATTAGATATGCCTACATACATACATACTAGATATACACACATACCTGCAAGCAAAACACCAATAAACATAAAACAAATCTAAAAACCTAACTAGATAGAGAGATAGACAGACAGACTGGCAGATAGATGACCCTTAAGATATAATTAGACTTGAATGGTAAGAATAGAAACTATGAAACTTTTTTAAGTTTTCCAAATATATTTTTCAAGAGTAAATTTTTTTATAACTTTACAAAAGTCACTTGGGCTGCAGAGATGGCTCAGTGGTTAAGAGCACTGGCTGCTCTTCCAGAGGTCCTGAGTTCAATTCCCCACAACCACATGGTGGCTCACAACTGTTGGGAGATGTCATTCTGTAAATATGTTCCTCTTATTGGTTAATGAATAAAGCACTGTTGGCTGATAGGAAAGCAAGATAGATGGGACTAGGAAACAAAGAGAAGTCAGAAGAGATAGAGGAGATATTCAAGATGTAGGACCAAGAGTACAGAATCTCTGGCCCTCTCTCCGGTAAGATAAGACCACATGGAAATACTTTGATAGAAATGGGTTAATATGTAAGATAGAGTTAGCTAATAAGAAATGCTAGTAACAGGCCAACAGCATTATATCTAACATAGCATCTCTTTGTGTGATTTGGGGCTGGCGGGAAAACAAACTCATAACACACAACCATCTAAAATAGAACCTGATACCCTCTTCTGGCATGCAGGTATACATGCAGATCACTCGTATATAAAATATAAATAAATTTAAATTTTTTTTTTATTTTTTTGAGTCAGGGTTTCTCTGTGTAGCTTTGTAGACCAACCTGACCTCAAACTCACAGAGATCTGCCTGCCTCTGTCTCTCCAGTGCTGGGATTAAAGGCGTGCACCATCAATGCCTAGATCTCTTTGAAATTTTCAAAAGAATTATTCATTGGTCTGTGAGTGTGGGCATGTATGTGTCACAGCATGCATGTGGAAGTCAGAAGACAACTTTGTGGAGTCAGTTCTCACCTTCCACCTTGACGATGCATGGTCTCTCCTGTTGCTTCTGCCACTGAGCAACTTATTCCGGGCTAGCTAGTCCATGCATTCAGCTTTTTACATGGATTCCAGGGATCAAACACAGGTCATCAGCTAACACTTTACCTGCTGAGCCCTCTCCTTGGCCTGAAAGAATCTTTTTTTAAGTATGTATGGTACTAGAAATTGAACCAAAGTCTTGTACATTTTAGGCTAGTACTCTATCATTGAGCTATACTCCCAGGCCCTTTAGACTTGTCTATACTCAACATTTGCTATTTACTAAAGAAATACATTTTTAGGCAGGCATAGTAGCACACACCTATAACCGCAGTATTTGGGAGGCATAAACAAGAGGATTGCCACAAGTTTGAAGTAAGCCTAGCCTACACAGTGAGTTCCAGGCCAGCCTGAGCTAAAGAGCAAAATCTTGTTGAAATAAGGGAGGAAGGGAGAAAGAAAGGGAGGGAGGGGGGAGAGAGGGAGGATGGAGGGAGGACATTTTTAAAATATAGATGTAAAGGAGTTTTTAAGTTTTTAATCTGACTAGATACTCTAAGTCTGAAATGAAGATAAATACTATTGGGGGGGGACCCTATAGATTCAATATTCTTTATCCTTCATGCTTACTCTCTTCATCCTCAGAAAAATGAATTTGCTGCTTTAAGAAATAGAAGAAGAAACAAGTCACCACCAGTCTCTAATTCTTAAAAACAAAGAATTCTCACTCCATTCCCAAATTCCCTTCCAGCACAGAACACTGTCCCTATTTAACTGCTCTTGTTTACAGCTGCACTCTGAATTGTCTACATTTGCAATTCTACCTTGTATTAATAAGAGTTCTCTAGAGAAACTGAACCAATGGGATGAATATATTATTTAAAGAATTTATGAAGTCAGCATTAAAATAGGAACAACAGCAGAATCGTAACTGAGAGCTGGGAACCAGGCAGTTCTTGGTCCTTAAGACTAGGTGCCTCTATGAGTGCCGCACTCCTTTAATCCCAGCACTCAGGAGGCAGAGGCAGGTGGACCTCTTTGAATTTGAGGCCACCTGGTCTACAAAGTGAACCAGGACTGCCAGGGCTACACAAAGAAACCCTGTCTGGGAAAACCAAAAAGAAAGGCAGAAGGGGGGAGTGGGAGGAGAGAGGGAGGGGGAGAGAGAGAAAAGGAAGGAAGGAAGGAAGGAAGGAAGGAAGGAAGGAAGGAAGGAAGGAAGGAAGGAAGGAAGGAAGGAAGGGAAGACTGAACAACTGGGTGCCTCAGTAGTCAGAGTGGCCCCACAATGGCTGTCTCTCACTGAAGGGAAGGGAACGATAGTGGGAACCTCAGCAGTCCCAATCTGGTACCGGAAGCTCAAAAGGTCCTAGGAAGTCCCTGGCCCCAGTCCAGGATGAAAGCATGGAAAAACAATTTCTGATATTGACAAAGAATCAGCAGCTGCAACAGCAGGGCAAATTGAGTCTGGGGGAGAGGGAGGCCAGGCAAAAGGCTGGATGATCTTCCTCCTGACAAACCCTTTCATCTGCATTGCTATGGAAGGAAGGTACCCACAGTCAGGGTGAGGCTTCCCACATCAGTCAAGACAATCAGGACAGCTCTTTAGGAGGGGCTCCCTGCTCCGGTGATTCTAATGTTGGCATCAGATCCAACCACAGTACACCTCTTCCCTCACCATTCTCTCCTGAGCTTCCCTTCAGTCTGACACCCATCTCTGCCTCTTTACTGAATCAATATAATGATCAATTTTCAGTTCCCAACACTATACTTAACACCCCTTTCTGCTTGGGTAATGAGACAACACTCCTTTGACTCCCCATCCCCATGCTCACCCATTCCCATTCTCCATTAGTGAATTTTTAATCTGTCCTCAAATTCTAAACATTGAAGTTTCCAAAGTTCAGGGTTTGTTTTAACTGAGTAAGTCAATATATTAAAATAGTTGACATAGGCAGCTGCAATAGTAACTTCAGCCTCCACTCCCCGCTCAATACTGATGGAAGTAATCACTTAACGATCTCAGAAGGACTTTGTAAGTCATTCAGTCACCATAGATTCTCATCTGGGAATGATCCCGTGTCTCAGAGCCTGATCACTGTTATTCTGGATGTGAACTAGTGCAAAGGAAAAGGAACTAATCTTTTCCTTTGCATCTCTGATCAAGTCATAAACTTCACATCATGGCTGGGGAGGAGGATTTGAATTTGGTGGATCACCACTTCCAGTTCTATGGGTATCTTTGGGGGGGTTGTGGTTTTTTGTTTTTAATGTGTATGGATTTGTGCCCGCATGTGTGTCTGTAAACCATGTACATGCAATAACAGCAGAAACCAGAAGAGGATGTTAGATCTAAAACTAGAGTTAAAAACAAACAGTTGTAAGCTTCAAAGTGGATGCTGAGACTTGAACCCAGGTCTCCTGGAAGAGTAGCCAGTGCTCTTAACCATTGAGCCATCTCTACAGCCCCCTTTCTGGTACCTATTTTTGTAGATCAGGCTGGTTCAAACTCAGAGAGAGATTCACCCTCCTCTGCCTCTCAAGTGCTAGGATTAAAAGCATTTGCCACCACCACCTAGCTGCTTTCTGGTATCTTTAAAACCCATGCCTACAAATGTCATATATGTATGACATCTATACAGTCATACACATTTCTCAAATATGTGTTTATCATCCTGACCTCTATTCTGGACTCAGTCCAGGATCTCAGCTCATGTCATCCACACATAGAATGGATTTTCTCTCCTCAGTTAAATCTCTTGAAATAATCTTACAGGTAAACCCAGAGGTTTGTGCCCTGGACTGTTCTAAATCCCACCAACTGACCATCAAAATTAACCATCACATTGTTACATTCCAAAATATCCATCATAAATTGAAACTATCATGTCAAATGCATTTAACCCACCTAACCTTCCTAAAATCTTCATTTAGCAATGCTGTATGTTGCAGAGTATTAGCTGTAAAGTTTTGTGATTTCACGGCTACCTGTGAGATATGGCTCTCTCCCACTGCTGAGAATTACAAGAAAGTATCATACAATATATTGCTTCGGGGAAACCAAAATGTAAAATCCAAAGTACAGGGTCTCCTGAATGTGTGTCGCCTTCACACCACAGTAAAGCTGAAGGACTGTAAGTCAGAACATCTATAATTGTAAGCCTAGTTTTATGCACAATAAAAACACCAAAAAGTGAAAATGAAAGCAAATCAGCATTTGACAGTATGCCCCCAGCAAACTTTGAGGAGAGGAAATCTATAGGATGAAGAGTAAACAGAGGAAAATACAATGCCTCCTTGACTGAAGGGGGTTCCTTCATTTCCTCTCTGGTCTCTGAGACCCACTGCCACATCAAAGATATGTTAACTAAGGAAATTCCACAGAGCAAAAAAAGGAGAAAAAGAAGAAAGGGGGCTGACTGTGTGAGCGACAAGTATTCTGGGAGGAGCCAGGGAGAAAGAGGGTTGAACACTAGCTGTACTATTAGACATCCACTGGGAACCCTGGAAAATATCTCCAGCAAATAAGTAGGAGAGAGCTGCAATCTCAAGTGGAAGCTGAGATGTAAAAAGCCATAAACATCAAAGCAAGATGGAATTATGAAGATAAATCTTTGCAAACACAGTATGAAATAGCAGTAGTATCAAGTGGGATTTTAAAAAACAGTAACAAAGCCAGGCAGTGGAGGCACATGACTTTAATCCCAGCACTCCAGAGGCAGAAGCAGGTGGATCTCTGAGAGTTCGAGGCCATCCTGGTCTACAAGAGCTAGTTCCAGGACAGCCTCCAAAGCCACAGAGAAACCCTGTCATTAAAAAAAAAAAAAAAAGTAACAATGTCATAGTTCAGGAAGGAGTAAATGGGGATACTATCCAGAAAAGATAGTAAGATTAGATTCTATAAGTTAGTATAATTATATAATTTCCACTAATTGAAAATAGTAGGAGTGTGAAATTTGAAAATTAGTAGAGGAGAAAATGTAATGATGAAACCAATAAAATGAAAAGTTGATTAAAAGAAACATAGGACAATGGAAAATAAATTGAAAGTAAAAAGATAGATTTTAAAGCAAATATACTCATAACAATATTAAATGTAATAGATTCATTATTTCAATTAAAATATAAAGACTATCTGATTAAGAATTTCTACTTGTCCCAATATGTCACTTATAAAAAAAATCTAAAATATAAAGACAAGAAGATTGAAAATAAAACAAAACAAAAAAAAAGTATGACAGGCTTATACTAATTAAGAGAAATCTGGTGGGAACTGGAAAGATGGATAGTTCAGTGGTTAAGAACATGCACTGCTCTTGCAGAAGACCAGGGTTCAGTTCCCGGGACCCACATGGTGGATAACAACAACCTGTTAACTCCAGTTCCAGAGTATTTGACACCATAGGCCCCAGCGATGCACATGTTGCACATACATGTATGCAAACAAAACACTCATAAAATATAATTTTCTTAAAACCTTAAATGAAACATATTCATAGTTGAGCAATGGTGGCTCATGCCTTTAATCCCAGCACTGGGGAGGCAGAGACAGGAGGATCTCTGAGTTCAAGGTCAACCTGGTCTACAGAGTTTCAGGACAGGTAGGGCTACACAGAGAAACCCTGTCTTGAAACCCACACCCCCTCAAAAAAAAAAAACCTTAAAAAGAGAAAACTGGTATAACCACTGTATCAATGTGGAATGAATCGTACTTTTAAGACATTTCTAAACAGTTCTATAATCCCAGACACTTGAGAGGCTGAGACAGGGGATCAGAAATCAAGACATACTTTAGCTACAGAGTGATTCAAGGCCAGCCTTCATAAATTAGTAACAGCCTATCTCATAATAAAAAATATAAGAGAGAAGAGGAATGGAGTTATAACTCTGTAGTAGAGTATATACCCAGCATGTGTAAAACTGGTTCAATCCTCAATACTGGAATAAAAAGACATTATTAGAGAAAAGATGGCCTCTTTATATTGGTACAAAAAGTTCATTGTGTGAGGAACATATACTATATTAAAAGCTGGTCACATCTAAAGTTGGGCATGGTATCACAAACCTGTAATCTCAGCACTTAGTAGGCTTAGACATGAGGGTTCTAAGTTAAAGGCTAGTTTAGGGTACTTAGCAAGACCTTGTCAAAGAACAGAAACAACAACAAAATCCTGTATGCACCCAGGAAGACATTTTGTTTGTTTGTTTTTCTTTGCTGAGGATAGAACTCAGAGCCTTGAAGATATTAGTTAAGGGCTCTATGCTCATATACACCTCCAGGCCAAGGCAGTCTCAAAATATATAAAATAGCTAGGCATGGTGGTATAGGCCTTTAATCCTAGCATTCAGGAAGCAGGTTGATCTCTATGCATTTGAGGCCAGCCTGGACTACATAGTGAGTTCCAGGCCAGCTAAGGGTACAGAGAGTCCTTGTTTCAAAATAAATCATATATACATATATATATGTATATATATATGTGTGTGTGTGTGTTATATGTGTGGATGTATATATGTATTTGTTTAATATACATTTAACATATATTAAATCTGTCCAAACTAAAAGAGAATATAAATAAATCTATGATGACATTGCTATAATATTCAAAGATATCAACAAGTCTCAGTAATTGACAAAATAACAGTCAGACTATCAATATGGATACTGAAGGTCTGAACAATAGCATTAACAAAATTGATCCCTTGATATAAAACTGTACCTCACAACTACAGCATATCTTCTTTTCAAGTACATAAAGCATTAAAAATAAATTCTCTCAAGTCAAGCAAGGTAGCTGACATCTATAATCCTAGGACTCATGAGACTGAGACAAGAGGATTATTGTGAGCTCAAGGCCAGCCTGGGCAGTAAGTGTAAGACCCTGCCCCTTAAAAAACAACACAAAGCAAAACAAAAAAAAACATAACTGACTCTATACTTAACCCTTAAAGCAAATCCCAACCAGTTTCAAAGTAGTGAAATGTCCTCTACCATTATGTAATTAAACTAGAGTCAATAACTAAATTCTTCTATATATTTTGAAGATGCATGTTGAAAATGGCAATTAGAAAATATTTTAAATGAATTGCATTTTCCAGCAAGCCTTAGCCAGTCTGTCTGCCAGTGGGACCAACTACATAGCCATAGGAAACCATGCAAAAAAAAAAAAAAAAAAAAACAACAGACAAACTTCATTTTTAAGCCAATTTTTCCTAACAAATAACTTCTGCAGATATGCAAATAGATAAAAGAAAAAAGAGGAAGAAGGGGACTATGGAGAAGGGAAGTAGATAGCTGAAGTTAGATTGAAAACAGATAAAGATGAAATCCATAGTCATCATGGCTCCTCTTAGCCCTTGCCTCATCCCTTACTGCTGCCCCCTCTTGCCTGTGCTGCAGGCACTCTGGATCACTCCAAGCCCATTTCTACTTCTGGATATTTTTCAATTATTTTCTCTGCTTAGAATGCTCTTTTTGACATGGCTAGCTCTCCTGTTTCATTCGAGGCCTCTTAGCCTTGCAGTTCAGTTTCTTTTCAGAATCGTTTTCTCTGAATGCTAAAAAATTGCACATGATTACGTTTCACCCTCTAGTTTGGTTAGAAATGTGAGCTTCTTGAATATGTTTGGCGTACTCCTCATTGCAGCACCTGAAAGTGACGGGCTCACTGTAGCTAACTCATGTGAAATGAATACATTGACATTGAGTAAAACTAACTGATGGGGGAATGTCCTTCTGTATATATGTCTCTCTTACTATAAAACACTGTTTGACCAATAGCCAGTAGAGGCAGGAAGATAGGTGGGACTAGAAGACAAGGAGAATTCTGGGAATGGTAGGCAAAGAGGCTACCAGGAGAGATGCCATGTAGCAGAGGAAGGAGTAACAGGTCCGGGCCCTTCTCCAGTAAGATAAGACCACGTGGAAATACTTAGATTAATAAAAATGGGTCAATAATTAAGAGAGAGCTAGCCAGTAAGAAGCCCTAGCCATCAGCTAACAGTTTAATAATTAATATAGTGTCTGTGTGCATATTTGGGGCTGAAGCAGCAGCAGGACCTGGCGGGACAAGAAAATCCAGCATCAACTAATGAAATCAATGAAAGAACTTATGTATTGCCAAAGTGTGGCTGGTGAGATGGCTCAGCAGATAACAAACCTGACAGCCTGAGTTTGGTCCCTGGAGTTCACAAATTGCTGAGGGAGATGGTCTTCAAGTCACCATTTAACCTCAACAAACACAAGCATATTATAGTGTGTGTGTGTGTGTGTGCGCGCACACACACACACACACACACACACACACACACAACACTGGAGGGGGCAGATATTATAAATTTTATGCAATTTACTGTGTGTCTGTTTCTGACTTGTGCCTCATCTCCACGATTTCCACCATGAAGAGATCAATAGGGAGACCTGGTCTTCTAACAGCCAGGACAGAGTCCACCACAGCCTGAAAGAGAAGCATAAGGGGAATATCACCCAGACCTAAAAAGAAACTCCTGCTCCAAGTGATCTATCACAAGACTAAGCAGGGAAAGGGCTTCAAGCCAAAGGCATAGCCACCAAGTGCCACACTTGTGTTTCTTAAAGCATATTAATAGCAAAGCATTCTGTTTCACACAGCAATGTCTCATGAATTTGGTTATTGTGAATTCCTTGTTTCTGATTTCAAGAAAAAACAAAGCTGAAAAAAAAAAGCAATATAATCAAATGTTAACCACCAGATACAAAGTCTTCCAGAACTGCCTAGGCAGTTTGGTCTTTACATTGCATATCATTTATCTTTAGATGTAAATAAAATAAACATAAGAATCGTATACATCAGATCAATCTTGCCTCATTAAAGCAGCAGCTCTAACTAGAAGGCAATTGCCAAAACAGCCTGCTCATGTGTCACCTGATATAATTAAATATGGAATCTAGGTTTAGCTGGATATAATGTCCAAGAGCTTCCACAAGTCAAGCCCTCCCAACTTTCAAGTCATGTAAGCACTAAGGTGACACCTTGGGGAAATTTTTAAAACTGTTGTGATAATTGAATTTTAAATGTCTGCCTTTATATTTCTGAAAAGTCATGTGCAATATTTGGTTGTCTTGTAGAAAAAAGAAAAATATCACCACATGTCTGGCTATCCTTGCTAGACAACAATTGGGTCATATACCTCTGTTAACACATCAGCCAGTTCAGCATGAACTTTCGTTCGCAGGGATGTTCTAGCCACATCTAAGAGGATTTCTCTTTTCATCTCTTTTTCTACTTTAATTTCATCCAAAATTTCAAGCGCTTTCGTCTTTGCAGCATCAAATCCTTCAGCTATGATTCTAGGGTGCAGGCCCTGGTGTAATAATATAAATACACAAATTACACAGCAAACATACAAAGTAAAAGTTAGCTATAGTCTCTTAGTAATAATAAGTATGTTAAAATTAGCCAGGCATTGGTAGTACATGCCTTTAATCCCAGCATTCAGGAGGCAGAGGCAGGCAGATCTCTGTGAGTTCAAGGCCAGCCTGGTCTACAGAGCTAGTTCCAGGACAAGCTCCAAAGCTACAAAGAGAAATCCTGTCTCGAAAAAACAAAATAATAATGATATTAACAATAATAATAATGTGACCTTCAGTGATGGTACCAATATAAGTATGCATCATTCATAAATTCTTTCTCAGGCTTCATATCTGAAACAATCTTTCAAAATTTATATGAGTGTTTCATCTGCATGTATTAATAAGTACCATGTGTGTGCTGGTAGCCACAGAGGTCAGAAGAGGGAATTGGGCCCCCTGAAACTAGAGTCACAGATGGTTTTGAGTTACCATGAGGGTACTGGGAACCAAACCCAGGAAATCTGCAAGAGCAACAAATGTTCTTAGCCACTGAGCCATCACTCCAGCCCCTAAAACAACCTTAAACCTACAGAACAGTCGCAAGCACAAAAAAAAAAAAAAAAAAAAAAAAAACTATAAATTAATTCACTCATTTGGAGATAGGGTCTTGATGCATGGCTTCAAATTCACATCTTCCTGACTCAGCTTTCCCAATGCTGAGATAAAAGGTGTGTGGCACAATGCTTAGTCAAAGTGTTTTCTCAAAAGTTGCAACTACATCTAGGCACAAAATATTCCTTTCAATGCAGAGGGAAAGATGCTGCACTGACTTCTGGAAAAGTGTGTCACAGTAATAGGTCCAATAGTCATCTCATGCCCCCAATAGAATACATTCAGAACACCACAAAACTTCTGTTGTAGTATTACTAAAACTTAGTAACCTGAGCCTAATCGTGAGGAAATGGGCAATACCAAGTAAGGCACTTTCTACAAAATAACTGGCCTGTGCAACTTAAAAGTAGCAATGTCAGCCAGATGTGATGGCCCATGTCTTTAGTCCCAGAATTTGGGAGGCAAAGGCAGGTGGATCTCTGAGTTCAAGGCCAGCTTGGTCTACATAGTGAGTTCTGGGATAGCCAGGGCTATGTAGATAGACCCTGTCTCAAAAAAAAAATAGCAATGGACATGACTGGAGAGATATCTCAGGAGTTAAGAGCACTTATAGACTTACTCTTATAGACAACCTGGATTCCGTTCCCAGAGCCCACATGGTGGCCCACAATCATTCCTGCCAGTTCCAAGGGATATAATATCCTCTCCTGATTTCCAAGGGCACCAGGCATACATGTGGTTGACATACATACATGCAGGCAAAACATGCACATACATAAAATAAAATAAATCTAAAATAGTTTTAAGTAGCAATCCCAGGCCAGCAAGATGGCTCAGAGGGTAAAGGTGCTTGCCACCAAGACAGACAACCTGAGCTTGCTCCCAGGACCCACACAGTAAACGAAAGAACTGACTCTCACAGGTTGACCTCTAACCTCCACATATAACTTATAAAGGTAATATTTTTTCATTCTTTATTCTTCCTCTGTTTTATTTCAAACAGGGTTTCCCTGAATAGGTTCATTGATCTTGAATCACTGCATAGCCCAGGTTGGCCTCCAACTCCTAGTCCTCTTCCCTACTTTCTTGAGTGTTCTACTAAACCCTCTGGGGTCCTGGTTCTTTTTTATTTCTTCACTTTTTTCTTTTTCTATTAATTTATTTTTTACATTCCAATCCCAGCTCCCCCTCCCTCCTCTCCTCCCATTCCCCTCACTCCCCCCACCTTCCATCTGCTCCTTGGAAAAGATAATTTTTTAAGTAGCAACGCCATGAACTATAAAAGGCACTTCAGGAATTATTTCAGCTTAAAGAAGACTAAAGGAGCATGACAACAAAACCAATGCATTATCCTAGAGTTTCCTTTTTCTGTAAAAGATATTCTTATGACTCGTGATTTGAAAGAAATCTGCAGACTGGATAATAGTGTTCTCTGTGAGCTATTGATGTTAAGATTAATTTCCTGTTTTATATACATATATTGTGACTATATATGAGAATTCAGTGATTCTAAAACTTATAAACTAAGTGGTGGGAGTTCATGGCTGTAATCCCACCACTTGAGAGGCTGGGGCAAGACAGTGATGAGTTAGAAGTCAGTCCCATCTACACAACAAGTTTGAGACCAGACTGAGCTACATAGTCTCAAAACAAAAACAAACAAACAATCAAACAAAACAACAAAAAACAAATAAAAGAAAAAAGTCACACTGAGATTAAGACACATTTGCAATATATTCTCACTGATTCAGAAAACATTTAGATACCTAATATTAATAACATGTTTCACAGAGAACATAGCAGAGGTTCAATAACGCTTGTAGAAACCTGAATAAAATCTATTGTGGTGAGTCTTTGCAATATTCTTTTTGTTTGTTTGTTTGTTTGTTTTTTGTTTTTGATTTTTGGTTTTTGGTTTTTTGAGACTGGGTTTCTCTGTTTTACTTTAGAGCCTGTCCTGAAACTTTAGACCAGGCTGACCAGGCTAGCCTTGAACTCATGCACCACCAATGCCCAGCCTTTGCAAAATTTTTGCAACTTTTCTGTGGGTCTGAAATTCTGATCAAAATCAATTTTTTCTGAGACACTGTCTCACCCTGAGCCCAGGCTGCCCTCAGACTTGCAATCTCCCTGCCTCAGCCTCTTGGTCCTAGAATCACAGTCATGTACCACCATGCCTGGCTCACAAAATTAACAAGTTTCAAACACTGTTGAGACTGAGGATACAGTGCAGGGGTAGAGCAATTGCCTAGGATGAAATAAATGCCAGGTCTTTGAAATAGTCATCAAAAGAAATTGCACCATTATTTGTTCTCTTTCTTTGTTGTGTTTATATGTATTTTCTATCTTTTATGCACGAGGTATGGATGTCGGTAAATGTACATACCACAGCATGAGTGTCAAGGGTCCGAGGGCAACTTTGGAACCTTAGGTAACGGTCCCTGCCTTCCACCTTGCTTGAGGCAGGGTCTTTTCAGTACCACGCTTTCCAGGCTTGCTGGCCCACGAGCTTCAGGGTATTCTCCTGTCTTTGCCCCATCTTCCATAGGAGCACTGGGGTTACAGCCATGTGCTGCCATGCCCAGCTTGACAAGGGTCAAGTTCACACTGGAACAGCAAGCACTTTACCCACTAAGCCATCTTTCCACTCCCCTGTATTGTTTATTTTGCAAAATAATACACAAACATTGTGAATGCATGAAGCACAGGAAAGGCATAAACCATGGTTCATTCACTTCATTTCTTTGTGTCACTCCTATGATATTTAAAAGGTGACACTGAGCATTTATGCTGGGTATAATTCTAAGGGCTCTATGTGAATTATCTAATTTGATTCTCTCAACAACAGTAAAAAGTGGGCACTATTACTGCTCTACACAGATAATGTAATTTGTCTTACATCAGCAAGCTAGTTCAGAAATGGAGCCAAGATTTAAATCTGTAAGACCAGATAATCTAATCCAATCTGTGCTACTATCATTTGTAAAAATGTCCTCAATCTAGGTCTTCATAATCACTCACCCAGGTTACCAGGAAGCCTTCAATTATGGATTCCTTAAAATTGTTCCCAAATATTTAAAATACCAACCTGTACACAGCAATCATTAATGTGCTACTGTTTGGCCTGTTCACTACAGCAGTAAAGCATACACTTCTTGACCAGCTAGTGCTACTCACCCTCAGAGATTGTCTTCCACTTTTCTTTCACAACCTCTTCACTCTCGCACACATTCCCTTAAACTCCAGTAGCACCAAGTACTTATAGTTCTGTACCAATGCAAGGGTGGAGCTTCGGCCTGGAACACTGTAAGCCTTACAATTCCATCATGAAGGCTTTGCGTTCAAGCTCCTCGCCTGGATGTTTCCTGATGACTGCAGGCTGATTTAGTGTCTTGTGCATCCCTGGTATTTCTATCACATTCCATGCCCCAGTTATTAATGTTCAGATATACACTATGGACCTGCCAACATCTCACCATTGACACTCTCCTTCCTTCTTCACCCAACATTATTTTTGGGAGGGGTCCATCTTTCACCTGTGCTTCAGGGTAACATTAACCCTAGCTCAAGCAGTGGGGTCTAGATTAACCTATCAGCTCCCCTGTCAATGGTTATCAGTTTAAGATGGGCATAAGACTGAGGTTGGCCCAATGAAGGCTTCATATGCTCTAGCTGGAGGTATATCTTTATCTTTACCTCTCCTACTGAGTCTTACCAAGGGAAGTAAGTAGCACTGGCTTCCTCTGATGCTCTGACCTTCAAGATTCAGCGCAGAATGAAGCTTTATTATATGTCCAAGAGCTTAGAGACCAAAATGACCTGGATACTTGACGGCTGACTGGACATAATCAAGTTTACTAGTCACAGACCCTACCTTATCCCTCACTGTTCTCTTGAGTGAGATGATGATTTCTGCATAGTTTTGAGGGTTTTAGTCAAGTTCCCACTGTTTAGGCACACACCATTCTAACTAAGCTAAGTTACAAACACTGAGTGGATAATTCCCAATACCAAATGGAACACAAAGAAACCAGAGTTTCCACTGTGACCAAGGTATGCTTCACTGAGATAGTCTTTAAGAGGGAACACTCACATACTTAAAGAAATGACATATGCAATGTTGAGAAAAGAATATGAATAAAGGCACAGACAGAAACATGAATGATGATTTCATAGGCTAATGAGTAGATGAGTCTAGCTAGATAGTTTATAAAGGATGCAAAGACTAGAAAAGTAAGCACAATCACAAGGTAAAAAGCCTTCACTAATTTTTCTCCCAGTTAATTTTAAAGGAACATAATTTTGTTTCCCTGTTTGTTAGTTATGTTTTCTTTTGAAAACATGATTCATTGATACATGGAGGTTTTCTTTTTTAACCTTTCTATACATATTTTAATTTTTCATATTAAATGGCTTTTGTCGGCAATAAGAACCATTATTTTGGCAAAAGATAAAAATCAGTTTCCACTTAGAACTGATTAAGATTATCTTAATTGCAATTAGTTTGTTTGTTTCAGACATGGTTTTTCCGTAGTTTTGGAACCTGTCCTGGAACTCCCTCTGTAGACCAGGCTGTGCTTGAACTCACAGAGATCTGTCTGCCTCTGTCTCCCAAGTGCTAGGATTAAAGGCATGCACCACCACCACCTAGCTGCAATTAGTTATTATCCTATAAAATTAAACTTAAAAACAGAACTTTATTTGAAATAGTGTGAAATGTTAATACCTCAGAAATATAAAGATCAGCTTGCTTGAGCAACTCCCCAATGATTAGGACATTTGAGGTGGTGCCATCTCCTGTGATGTGGTCCTGTGCTGCTGCCACTTTAGCTATGATGGAAGCTGTTGGGTGTTGAATTTGCTGGAAAAGGTAAACACCAGATTTAAAAAGGCAGGGATTGTGATAAAGAGGGTCACTAAACCCAAGATAACCCAAGGGTCAATAGTAAAATTAAGAAACCAACTTCATTCTGCACATTTACAAGTTTTACATTATCAATATTTAGTAAATGTCAAATTCAAGATTTTAAAGTTGAGAATTAATGAGGTTTGAACATTTTTTGAAAGTCTTTGTCTCAAAAGGCAATGACATTTCCAAGAAAAGATTAAGCCCTCAATCTCAAAGATGAATACATTTATGAAAATGGCAAAGGACTTTTTCTTTTTCTATGATTACAAAGAGTATAATGAAGTGCTCCAAAAAGATGTTATTAATTGGTAAGTGTCCCCAAGATATGAGACTCTATAAACATTTGAAAATAGCCAAAATTCATTTTGTTGATATTTAATCCAACAACCCTATCTCAAGAGTGTAGTTTTTAGCTGATATCCTTATCTTAAAAAATCAAATTGTGGTGCTAGAGAGTAGTGGTGCATGCCTTTAATCCCAGGGCTCAGGAGGCAGAGCCAGGTGGATCTCTGTGAGTTTGAAGCCAGCCTGTTCTGCAAATTGAGTTCCAGAACAGCCAGGGCTACACAGAAAAATCCTACCTCAAAACAAACAAACAAAACAAAACAAACAAAAACCAAAAACAACAACAAAAAACATTGTGGGGCTAGAAGTTACCTCAGCCACTCTATTCTTCCAGGGAAGTGGAGTTTGGCACCCACCACCCATAGCGGGTGACTTAAAATTGTCTTAAGTCCAGCCCCAGGGGGTCTGACACCATATACGTCCTCTGCAGGCACCAGCATGTATGTGGCATACACTCATACAGACAGACACTCATACATGTAAAACTTAAAAATCAATACGTTTTTTAAAATACACATTGTAAGGTTGAAGCTATTCCTTAGTGGTAAAAGCACTCGCCAAGCATATGAGGGCCCAATGCTCAATCTCTAGCACTGCAAAATGTTTTAAAATTGTTTTTTCAAGACAAGGTTTCTCTGTGTGTCCCTGGCTGTCCTAGAATTCACTCTATAGACCAGGTTGGCCTCAAACTCAGGACCCACCTACCTCTGCCTCCCAAGTGCTTGGATTAAAGGCGTGCACCACCAACCGTGACTAAAATAAGTTTTTCTTTCATTTTATGTGCATTTGTGATTTGCCTGAATGTATGCATATGTGAGGATGTTGGGTCCCCTAGAACTAGAGGTACAGACAGTTGTGAGCTGCCATGTGGATTCTGAGAATTGAAGCTGGGTCCTCTTGAAGAACAGCCTGTGCTCTTAGCCTCAGAGCCATCTCTCCAGCCTGCAAAAATATCTTTAAATAAATAAACTTGCATATGATATACAAATCATACCTTATCCCTCTGCCCCCCAATGTTAAATCTAGATCTTGCACATGTTAGGGAAGTGCTCTACCACTGAACTGCATTCCCAACCTATGTGCCATGTTTTTAATTGAGGCTTACAAGGTTTATTAAAGTCAGCAGCAGCTGGGTATTGTATCAAACGCCAGATCCAACACTCAGGGGCTTTTCTGAGATCCTGTCTCAGAAAAGAAAATGAAGAAGAGCTTTAGCTCACCATTTCATGAAGCAGAACATTGCCGTCTTTTGTGAGTTTGATGTCACCTGCCCCAGAAACAAGCCTGTTCAAAGAACAAGTCACACAAGTCAAGAATAAGAAACAAAACAACAACAACAAAAAAACACTCATTGTCAGTTCTTGCCATCCATGCGTTGTAAACACAGATGATTGGGCTTGGAAGCCCTACATTGAATGAGGTGATACTGTGGTGATGAATGCCACTTGCATCTGATAGAATTATTTCTCCCAGATGACCTTGGAGTGATTTCATTTCAAATGGAGCATTTGTGAGCTTAGAGAGTAGTTGATGGGTTATAAACATTGGCTAATGAAAACTATAAAACAAAGTACAAATCTGCAAATTTCCTGTAGGTCTTTATTTTGGTAAATGTCATAATTCAGTCACTGAATTTAGTTGCCTCATCCCTTGCATTTATTAAATACACCAAGTTCTGTAAATTCCAGAATTTAAAATACCACTGAATCTTTGCCTCTTCTCTCCAATTTTATTATCATTTCTAAACTGTTTAGCCATCTTGTCTCCAAATTTTAATCAACTCTCTGCACTATATTTTTCTAAAAGGAAATATGACTATTTCCTGATCAATAATCCTTCAATGACTTTATGTTCTTCACCATCTTCAAGGTAAAAACCAAAGTAATTTAACAGTAACATACTTAGCCTTTCCCAAACTCTCCTGTTCATTCGACCATCATTCCCACAAAAGGTCTTTCAGTTCCCTTAATGCATTATAATGTTTGTTTCCGATGGATTTGCACCACTGGGTGGTCTTTATTACCCTAACCAACTGCTCAACTCACTCTTCTACAACTCCGAACAAACAGCACCTGTTATTTGAGAGCCTTTTACTTCAGTCATTGGTAATTGGACCTTTCCTCTGTAAAAATCGTTTGCATCTATATTCAATTGACACACCTGTCACTACCATGTCACCTTAGGAACAGATGCTATCTCAAGGACTAGAGAGATGGCTCAGCAGTTAAAAGCATTTATTGTTCTTGCATAGGTTTCCAGCAACCTTATTAGATGGCTCACAACTGCCTGTACTCAAGTTCGGGGAATCTGACATCCTGTGACCTCTGAGGAGGTCTGCATACACCTGATGCACATAAACACGGGTGCATACACATAAATTAAACCAATCTTCTTCTAAAGAAAAGAATAGAAACTATCTCATCTGTTTTCCTTGTGTTAAGTGGCCTCGTTTACTATCGATGTTAGTTTGTTCATTTCTCTCGGGGTGTCACTTTGCTAAGAGACCTTTTGTTCTCCCTATTCTTTTCTTCCTGTGAAAAACAATGGTGCTAAATAAACGTATGTCCAAATGGATGAATAAATATAAATAACTTCAGGTACAGAGAGTTGCACTAACAGACGGAAGATGATGGAACTTGAATTTGAACCTATGCCTGCCTAGCTCCAAAGCCAGCACAACACACTGCTAAGTCAAAACAATCCTGTCCAAGGTGGGGCTGCAGTGCAACGTCTGCTGAGCGCGCGCACAAGGATAAGTTCGTCCCCAATAGGAGAGGGGTGGAGGGAGCTCCAGCAGCGTTCAAGATACAGTGTTTCCAAATGACCCACGGTATGAATAGGCTGTTTATGAACCCAGTGAAAAGGGGGTGTCACAGCTTCTACTGGTGGGGCCTTTTCTCCTCGGCAAACAGGATAGAGTTTTCTGGGAGCGGAATGTGAGAGGGAGGAAAACCATCGTCTAGGTGCTGCGGCTTTGCTCGCAGGTCTCCACTGAACATCACCAGTCTCCGAGGGCGCCGCGACAGCCCACACACCCTAGCGGCCTCTCACATTTTTAGCGCGCCCTTAGGACCCAAGCTGGGCCGCAGCACATCCTGCAGCCCTCGGGCGGCGCATATGTTCACAGCCAAGGCCGCCTGGCTGCGCGTCACCTCCGCCGCAGGGTTGGCGAGCTTGATCGCAGCCATGGTTCAACGGTCCAGCCCCCAACCTGCGGACTCGGAACCCTGGCGCCACGCCCACACTCCTGAGCTTCGGCCAATCGGCCCCATGACAGGAAGTGACGCTATCACGCCTCGCCCGGACGGAAGCCAGAGTCGCCTGAACCCCTGGCGCAAACATGGCGTCCTCCGCCTCTGCTGGGGCTCCGGCGGGGAAGCGGGTGGTGAATCAGGAAGAACTGAGGCGGTTGATGAGGGAGAAGCAGCGCCTGAGCACCAACCGGAAGAGGATAGAATCCCCGTTCGCCAAGTACAACCGCCTGGGGCAGTTGAGCTGCGTACTTTGTAACACTCCGGTCAAGAGCGAGCTCCTGTGGCAGACCCATGTCCTGGGAAAGCAGCACCGGGAGAGAGTAGCCGAGCTGAAAGGCACCAAAGGAGCAACCCAGGGCCCGTCGGCCAGCGCAGCGCCTCAGCCCATCAAGAGGAGAGCGGCGGATGCGGAGAACCAAGACGCCAAGAAAGCCAAGGCCTCCGTGGGGCCTCAGGTACAGCCCTCCACCTCGTCCGCCAACTTTGAGAAGTCGGGCAAGGAGGCCGCTAGGGCAACCTCTAGTAAACCCTCTGGACTCGGTTTACTCCCTGATTATGAAGATGAGGAAGAAGAGGAGGAAGAAGAGGGAGGTGCAGAGGGGAGAAGGGACAGCAGCAAGCATCTTCCAGATGCACAGGGCAAAGACAACGAACACTCGCTTGCCTCTCCGAGGGAGACCACAAGCAATGTGCTGCCAAGTGACCCCTTTAATACAAATCCTCCCAAGGCGCCCTTAGTTCCTCATTCAGGGTCAATTGAGAAAGCAGAAATACACGAAAAAGTGGTGGAGAGGAGAGAGAACACTGCCGAAGCATTGCCAGAAGGGTTCTTCGACGACCCTGAGGTAGACGCAAAGGTCCGGAAGGTTGATGCCCCGAAAGATCAGATGGACAAAGAGTGGGACGAATTTCAAAAGGCCATGAGGCAAGTCAACACGATTTCCGAAGCTATAGTTGCAGAAGAGGATGAGGAGGGACGATTGGACCGGCAGATTGGAGAGATTGATGAGCAGATAGAATGTTACCGTCGGGTGGAAAAGCTGCGGAATCGCCAGGATGAAATAAAAAACAAACTTAAAGAGGTTCTGACCATCAAAGAATTGCAGAAAAAGGAAGAAGAGAATGTGGACAGTGATGATGAGGGAGAATTACAGGATTTGCTCTCTCAGGATTGGCGAGTGAAAGGGGCTTTGCTGTAAGGTTTTGAAGATCCAAGCTTTCCATCTGTCTCTGATGCCCCTTCCTGTGTCCTAGTACTTGGGTACTGTATCCTTGGGTACCCTGAGTTGTTGAGATAAAATAAGCCACTGAGAAGTAATGCTTCGGGGAAAGTACTGCGGTGCTATTTATTAGAAAATGTTTGAGGTAGAACTGTTTTTGATATTTTTGAAATTATAACCGCAAATTGCCAACTTTTTCGTGTTTACAGACTTAATGTTGACTTTCAGTTGTAAAATTAAATTGTAAACATTGTATATAGCTAAATATATATTTAGATAAGCCACTCTTTTGAAACTTACAAATAGAAGTCAGACCAAAAAGACACGTTTATATAACCTCGATGTACATTATATATTTTCAAGCCTTAAACTCCAGGGGTTGGGGCTTTGGGGAGGTTGTTTTTAAAAGGCTATTCATAAACACATATTTTCATAAAGCAGTGAATGAGTACTCTGTTTCAAAAACATACTTTCATGAGATCACTGAGGAAAACATGACACAAATGCCCAGCCTACTTAAGTCAACATTTCTTTTGACAAGACCAATGATTGTCAAGTGTAGGTCAGTCTCACCTGTGAAACTTTTGATTGTGCATGGAATATCAAGTCACCCATGAAGCTTTAGTGCTGAATCCTAGCCTTAGATTTCATAAGTCTAAATGGGGTCCACATGACAGTATTCTTGAATGTTCCCAGGTTATTCTAATATATGTCCAATTTGAAGAGCAGGTGCCCTAAGTCCAAACCTATTTGTATTGCTAGGCCCCCTATCCAGGACTGCGGGAATACCAGGTACAACTACCAGGACTGGGCTGGTTTTTGAGTGAAGGAAATATTACCTTTTATTTCTACCCCATTGAGTCTGAAATTTGATTTTTTTTATTTTTATTTTTTTTTTTTTTGTGGTAAATTAGGCTTGTGTTTACAGGTTCTTTCAATTTCAGGAAGATGTTTATGTTGCTAGGAAAGCAACGATAATTGCCTTGTGCTAGCTGTTGATAGTTTAAAGTACTCTCTTTGGAGAATGAGGTGTTCAAAAATGAAAATAAATAGCAATGTTTAACATACAGTATGTTCAAATTTAATAATAGCTAAGACATACTAAGCATAAGCCAGACAGGATTCTAAGCACTTTACATATATTAACCCATTCTAGTTCAGACTTTATAGAGAAAGCACCAAAAAAAAAGATCTGAAGAATCTTGAAAACTGGATGTGGTGACAAAACACCTGCCACCCTCAACTTTTGGGAAGCTGAGGGAGATGGCTAAAGTATGGGAACAGCCTGGACTACGTAGTGACATCATGTCTTTAAAAAAAGCCTTTCATTCTAAAGAATTGTTCCCATGAGCAATGTGGGGGTTTTTTGTTTTTAAACAGAATTCTGTGATGATTAGGTGTTACCCTAGTTGTAGTATATGGTATAGAAGGAGCACAGGAAAAGGAACTGGGAAATTATGTAGAAACTACTTCAAAAGTAAAGTGAGTAAGACAGATTAGTTATGGACTAAGTGAAGGGAAAATAACAGAATTTTTCAGGAAGAGCTAACATTTTAGTGATTAGAAGTAAAAGAAAAATGTAGAGGGGATAAGGATGGAATGTCAAAGAATTTTCTTTTAGGCGTGGGTGCCAAGAAGACCCTGTGTGATATGGTATGTGCCACACATCATTGATAATCCTGCCTGTGACACAAAGTCTGAATTTTTTTGACTGCCTACTGATTAGTGATAGCCATTTCAGTTTGATAATCACCAAGTGTGGACATGTCTCAGGTGTGTTCCCCCCACAATGAGAAATTTCAATTGTTTGCAAGAAAGTACAAAGGTGGGTGGAAAGGTGAGTAGTGACCTGCAAGACACCTTCATTAGAAATACAAAGCAGGGCTTGTGGGTCATATCTGTAGTCCTGACACTAGGGAAGGCTGAGGCAGGAGGATTCCTCTCATTTTGAGGCCATATATTTGACAGGTGGGTACTATCTCAAAAAACTAAAGCACACACACACAAAAAAAAATACAAACTTAAATCTAGTAGCCATTTTAAAAAGAAACAGGTGGTTAGTTTCAGTGTTTTTATTTACTCTGCTATGTCCAAAATATTAAATTTCAGTAAGTGATATTTAAAGACTACTTAATATTTTTGCATATATTTTTGAAATCTTGAGTGTATCTAACAGCATATGTTTTAAGTGTCCAGTAGCCATTGGCAACTAATGGCTTCCTTAAAAGACCGCACAGATCAAAAAGTTGCATAGATGAAAAGAAATTAGGTAGGAGCAAAAGGTTCATTCTTGGCATCAGTGGGGGTTAGGTGTGATAAGGTGGTTTATCACTGAACATCAAGATGTACAGAATAAGATTGGCTTTTAGGTGTGTGTGTATCTATTCGTATGTGTACATACCTATGCCCACAGAGATCAGAGAAACAACTGTAGGCCACCCAACATAGATATCCTTTAAGAGAGTAGCCAGTGTCCTTTGGAAGAACAATAAGTGCTCTTAACCACTCAGCCATCCAGTTAACATTTTATTCTTGAATGTTTGATTCTTTTAAAAGGCATGAGGAATGTAGTGTAGTGATATACACGAACTACCACTAACTTTTAAGAGGGCCAAGAACATCAAACTTTGATCTCAGTGGTCCTTATAAGAACAGGCAGGAAGAACCCTGGATCATAACCAGTGCTCAGTGAGTCCTTGTTGAATTTGAGACCAGTGGAACAGCAGTGGGCACGTTAGCAGCTCCACTAACTGCACAGGTCCTTACAACCCCTGAGCTGAGTTGGAGGTCTGATGTTTAACTGTGCTGTCCCCTGATAGAATTAATCCCAAGGATCCCTTCTAGTCATACTTCTTTTGAGAGAGGTCCCTAACTCAGCCACCATCACAATCAGAATTATTGTAAAGAATAAAAGGGTATCATCTCCATCAACAGTCCAGTCCTCCCTAATTTGAAAGAAAAGAATGCTAATCCTACTGGCCTTCAAATAAACATCTGTCTAGTGCCTTGCTGTTATGAAATGCTTCACCTGTGTTTCACTTGTGATGGAATGGTTGCTTTTCTGGTACTTGCATGGAAAAAAGATATCAAATTTAGACCTAAAACCTTTAGTAATAACAGACACCAGATTAATGTGGACTAATGAAAGCCAAGCAGTTGGCAACAGGAAGCCCCGTTCAAGCTGCTGCCCCACTTTGTTTGCTTTGCAGTACTGGGGAGTTAATCCTAGGGCCTCAGGCATGCTAGGCAAGAATTCCACCACTGAGCAGTATTTCCAGCCTGCTCCACCTGTAAGTGGTTAATGATCTTAGCCAAGTCATCCCTCTAAACTTCAGTTTGCTCAAGTACCAAATGAAAACATATAGTCTTCACAGGGATGCACTGAGAATCTGTGGGCTCATTCTAAGTACAGAATAGAAAATCTTAATGAAAAATACTTTTTCTTGCCAGGACACACAAAAATCCTATCTTAGGGGGAAAAAATATATTTCCTGTCAGAAATACCAGTTGGCTAGCAACTTGGCAGATGTGCAGAAAATTGAATTTATCAGTGGGCATAATAAGGTTGGATGGACATTAGTCTTTTTCAGACTAAATGTCTGTGTGGTGTGAGGAGTAAGTTTAGGTTTCAACAGGAAGAAAAGCTATGATGCACTGAATGCCTTTTCTTGTAGATCTTACTATGTCTGCCTTCTGTTTTCTACTTGTATTCCCATAATCCCAGCTCATCCATTCATGTGGGTTTGAATATCACCTTTGTACTTACTAAAGGCTCCAAGTTATACTAAACTTGACCTTTATTTAAAAAAAAAAAAAAAAAAAAAAGCTAGAACTTCAGCCTACACAGCCAGGGCAGAGCTAAGAGCCCCGATCTCACCTTACCACACGGCCAGTAAATGCCACTGTTGGTTAAGTTCTTGAGAATTAGGTTTCCATCTGTAGGTTGGTGTCCTAACAAAATGGTGGTTTTCTGCTGCTGCTTCTAGCTTATCTACTTGCCTAACACTGCAGGCCCACAGTCTGCTGGACTGCAGCCTCCTGACTTTCAGTGGGAACTCTGGAAGAGTTCCTGAGGATGTTTTGCTAGGGGACACCTAGGTGGCATCTACAACATCAGACAGCAATGTTAAGCAATGGTCAAAGGGCTGTCTCACTTGACACAAACAGGCCATCCTTAAAGCACTGGTTCTCCAACTACTTCTACTGCCTAGCCTGGCCTAGAAGATTGCTGGTCATCGGCTCCCCACTGGGGATGTGGGAACAGCTCTTTGTAAAGAACGTCAGAGAGAGTTCTGCAGTGGCAGAAACCAGTGATTAACAGAATAAAGAAACCTCCCAAACCATGATCTGAAGAATGATAATGGAACCTGCCTCATCATCCCTGTAAAGATGAAATCAACACCAACTTGCACTCACTGCTTGACATTGTCCAGTATATGAGAGACCCTTGGTAATACAATAAACATCACTGAGTGTTCCTTTTCTGTCAGCTATCACATAAGCATTTATGGGAAATTCAAAGACAGATGTCAATACATTGTGATAGTAGGGACTGTGTTGGACAGCATTGATCTAGTACCCAGCCAATGCCTTGTTAACAGAGATGACACATAACACCTGTTCACAAAGCTAACTAAAAAGTAGCTCCTAGCACTTGGGGGACAGAGGCAGGAGAATCTGAGTTTGAGGCCAGCCTGGGCTACAGAGAGAGTTCCAGGACAGCCAGGGCTACAAAGCAAAACCCTGTTTCAAAATAAAAATTAAAAAGTAGCCCTTCAAGAAAACTATAAGTGGTCAGGCACAGTGGTACATGCCTTTAATCCCAGCACTTGAGGCAGAGGCAGGCAGATCTCTGAATTTGAGACTAGACTGGTCTACATAAAGTGTCTCAGGCCAGGAAGTGCTATAGAGTGAAACCATGTTTCAAACTAAACAAAACACTCCTAAAACAGATATAATCTTGGCTGGGTGATGGTGATGCATGCCTTTGACCCCAGCACTTGGGAGGCAAAGGCAAGCAGATATCTGAGTTTGAGGTCAGCCTGGTCTACAGAGCAAGTGCCGGGACAGGCTCCAAAGCTACAGAGAAATTCTGGAAAAACGAAAACCAAAAAAGGGAATGGCAGAACATTTCTAGCTTTAATCTCTTCTAGCTACCAGACCAAAGGTGGAAAAGTCACCAATTCACCAACACCACCCATAAACCAGCACTAAGTCCAGTGGAGGGTGGGGAATCAAAGTTTTCTTCCTGCAATGATTACTCTTCATTGTTAGTCTGGCTGAGCTTGGAATCAACTAGGAGAAACACCTCTGGTTGTGTTTTAGTTGCTGTTCTGTTGCCATGAAGAGCCACCATAACTACATCAACTCTCAGAAAGAAAATTTTAATCGAGGTTTGCTTACAGTTTCAGAGGCTAAGTCCATTATTATCATGGTGGGGAGCAAGGTAGCATACAGGCAGACATGGTACTGGAGAAGTAGATGAGAGGTCTACATCTGAATCCACAGGCAGCAGGAAGAAAGCCACGCTGGGCTTGGCATGGGCTTTTGAAATCTGAAGGCCCACTCCCTCCCATTAGATCACACTTCTAATCCTTTCATACATTCAAATCTATGAGTCTATGGGGACATTCTTACTCACCCAGCAGAGTGTTCCTTTTATACATTTTTTTAAAAGATTTATGTATTTTATATAAACGAGTGCTTTATCTGCATGTACACTTTAAGGCCAGAAGAGGGCATCAGATGCCATTATAAATAGTTCTGAGCCACCATATAGTTGCTGGGAATTGAACTCAGGACCTCTGAAGAGCAGCCAAATGCTTTTAACCATTGAGCTATCTTTCCAGCCCATGTGCATTTCTTACTAATTTTAATTCTTATTATTTTGTGTGTACACTGTATATGTGAGTACAGGTAAATGCTTGCTAGCTACAGCATGTGTGGAGGTCAGAGGATAACCTGTGGGAGTACTTCCTTTCCTTCCACTATAGGTTCTGCTGATTCAACTCAGGTTATCCTGAGTTGCAATGCATCAAATGCAAATGCATCAAATGCAAATGCATCAAATGCAAATGCATCAAATGATTTTTACCCACTAACCATCTTGCTGCTCCTCTACATGTGTCTTTGAGGGCATTTCCAGAGAGGTTTAGCTGAGAAGGGAAAGTCCATTCTGAATGAGGGTAGTACCATCCCATAGAATAAATAAAAGGGGCAAAAAGGAAGCCAGCTGAGCACCAGCATTCCTGCTGTCTGCCTCCTGGTCTGCCCAGATGTGAAGAGTCCAGGGCATGCTCCTGAATTCTGCAACACCTTCTCCCAACATACTGGACTGTATCCTCCTACACTGTGAGTCAAATAAATCCTTCTCCCCTTAAGTCCCTTCCATATTTTGTCACAGCAAGTGACTAATATATACATTCCTAAACAGATTGACCCCTTTGAAAAGTATTCACTTGATTTCCAAAGATACATCTACCAGAACCTCATAATACAAAACCCAACAAGGACTTCAGGGAAGACAAGAAGCACATTGAGTATTCTGTGCCAGTGAGACCCCAGGCTCCTTGGCTGCATCTCAGAACTCCCACCCCTCTGACATGCACTGGACACTCAGACTCTACTCTTCAACTCGGGTCTAGCTGAACTTGGCAGCTGTGGCACAAGGCATTCAGAGAAGAGATCATGGAATCCCTCTAGTTAAGAAGCAAAATGCAACCTGCTCAGAGTGAAGTACAAGGCTGAGCTGAGTTACTGTATATTCCTGCATGCTGCTGTTCACTTTCAAATACTTTTCCTGGCAAACACCTCTGCCCTATTTCTTTAAAACTTCCTTTAATTGTGTGACATTAAGCAAGCCACACTAAGATAAGCCACACTGTTAAGATCAGAGCTTGCTGCGAAAATTTATGTGATTCACAGAGCAGAACTTATTAAAAAGGGAATCCACTGAGATCAAACCAACTTCCCAAGTGTCTGCCCTCTCCAGAACAATGTAGAGTGTCCACTCTAACACTGTCTGTAGCTTCTAAGTGAGCAGCACAGAACACAGTCTATACACCTTCCTGTGGGTCCTTTGTTTGTTTGATTCTCTTTTCTTTTAATATCTTGTTTTTTAGCCAGGCAGTGGTGGCACATGCCTTTAATCTTGGAAGCAGACCTACATGGATCTCCGCTAGTTTGAGGCCATCATGGTCTACAAATAGGACAGTTGGGGGCTATACAGAGAAACCCTGTCTCAAAAAACAAAACATCTTTTTTTTTTAACATTTTATTTATTTATTTTTGGTTTTTCAAGACAGGGTTTCTCTGTGTAGCTTTGGAGCCTGTCCTGGCACTCACTCTGTATGTAGCCCAGGTGAGCCTTGAACTCACAAAGATCCGCCTGCCTCTGCCTCCTGAGTGCTGGGATCAAAGGCATATGCCACCACAGCCCAGCCAAGATTTACTATGTATAGTGTTCTGCCTGCATGTATGCCTGCTTGCCAGAAGAGGGCGCCAGATCTCATTATAGATGGTTGTGAGCCACCATGTGGTTGCTGGGAATTGAACTCAGAATCTTTGGAAGAGCAGTGAATACTCTTAGCCACTAAGCCATCTCTCCAGCCCTCTGTGTGTGTGTGTGTGTGTGTGTGTGTGTGTGTGTGTGTGTGTGTGTGTGTGTATACATGAGTGCAAGTGTCTGCAGAAGGAAGAAGAGGGTGTGGTCCCCTGCAGGTGGGAATATTGGTACTTGTGGACTGCTCTGTGGGTGTTAGGAATTGAACTCAAGTCCTAGGCAAGGACAGTTAAGAGCTCTTAAATATCGAGCTGTCTTTTTACCCGTTTCTCTTTCATTAATACTCTTGATAAGCCTCATCTGGAAGTCAGGGAAGGGTCATATTAAAGGGGGTCATGGTGGTGTTAGCTCTGAGACAGGAACAAATAAGATTAATACCCTGAAGGATTTGTGACTAGGATCTGAGGAATGAAGTCAACTGTGGGCTTCTGGATAGGCAGAATATCCTGATTATTCATTACATTATTCGTTACTACGGGTCTTAGTATCTCCTGATTTGACTCAGAGAACTGATTTAAGACTTTGACCAAAGTCCTCCTCTCCAAAATGTGTTCACACAAAAATGTTCATATTAAAAGATCAGGGGACTCAAGGATGCCCGAGGCCACCCACAGATCCTCTAGAGGACCATGAGGCCCTGTTACTTCTCTCTCTTTCACTTTTGCTAGTGAAACTGCCCTCCTTTTTCACATAGGTAATTACTGTTGGCCACCTTCTCTACAGGGCAGCCTGAGTGACAGGGATCTTGTTAAAACCTGAGTCTGATTATGTCTGGTCCCTGCACAGTACAATCCATTAGCTCCTCATTTCGCCCGGAATAAAAACCAGTCTTGTTACAATGGCATACAAGGCCCCACAGGATGTATCTGCTAGCAGGCTTCATCTCTGCTTGCTCTTCTCAATCTTGGGGCTACTCTAGCCATGAAGCTCTCCTTGCTGCTCTCCCAGTAGATCTTTGATGCTCTGTCTTAGATCTGCAAGTGACATTTTCATTCCTTTAAGTTTTATTTTAGCTGTCACTTGGTAGATGGATGAGATCTTCTTGACATCTATTAAAAGCTACAACCCTACTTCCACTGCCCCACATCTCTGATCCTGCCTCTTTCTCTCCATGACACCCGTTCATATCTTACAGTCTACATATTATACTTATTTTTTGTTGCCCACACCAACCTGCTAACTCCATGAGGGCAAAGACTTGCTGGATTCCAGGTCCTAGAATTTTGTCTAACATACAATAGGCATTCAATAAGCACTCGGTGCCTGACTGATAGGATGATGAAAGACACTGCAGTGACAGAAATGTATCCAGGTTTGGGGAAGGAAGAAAATGAACATTTACTGAAATAGCTGCAATGAGCAGTTTACAAATTAACTAGACGTTTTACTTGCCATATCTGCCACAATCCTGGAAGGTATTTTTATTCTTATTTTGTCATCCCATTGAATTAAACTTTCAGGTACAAATTTAACAAAAATATGAATTAAATCTATCACTAAACTGATGAAAAGTCAAGGAACACATTAAAGGAGAGGTCTTGGGAAATAGCTCAGTCAGTAAAATGTTTGCCTTGCAAGTATGAAGATCTGAAGCCCCCAGAGCCCTTCTACTACCCACTCACACTCACACACACACACACACACACACACACACACACACACACACACACAAGAAAGCAAGCCAAGTAATCCTCGAGTTGACCTTGACAGCCTCCGGTTGAGTTCTAGGTCAGTGAGAGGCTGAGCCTTAACAAACAAAAAACAAACAAAACAAACAAACAAACAAAAACAATAACAGGCTAAGCCTAAACAAATAAAAACAAAAAACAAATAATAAGAAAAGACAGTGAGGGAGAGCACCTGAGAAGCAAGGACACCTGAGATTGTCCTCTGGCTTCCACATACACATGTACAACAGCAAGTACACACGAATGCATCTGTGCATGAACACACACACACAGAGTAGAATGCTGGGACTTCATTCTGGTATGTTCCTAAAATCTTAGTTCTTGGGAGGTCAAGGTAGGGGAGATCACAAGTTCCAGGCCAGCTTAGGCTACATGGTGGGGTCCTGTCTCAAAATCCTAAAATAGAGCTGGAGAGATGTCTATGTGGGCAAAGAACTCACTGTGCAAGCACAAGGACCTGAGTTCAACGTCCCAGCACCCATACAAAAGCTGGTCACAGTGGTACATGCATCTGTCATCTCCTGGGGAGTGGCAGAGGGGCAGAGAGAAGAAGATACCAAGGGTTCTCTGATCTACCAGTCTAAAAGAAACGGTGAGTTGAGAAACTTTCATAAAAATTAAGTTAAACCTTTAACTCCCAATATTTCTGCCCTCAACCTAAACCATGATGAAGTGGTAACAGAGAGGAGTGGATTGAGTGGATTAACCAAAAACAAAAAACAAAAAAACTAAGAATGTATGAAAAGTCCCTATGGAAACCCATGTCTCTATAAGCTAATTTAAAAAAAAAAATAGAAACTGGATATCATGGTGGTATACATATTTAATTTCATGACTTGGGAGGTAGAGGCAGGCAGATCTATGTGAGTTCAAAGCCAGCCTAGTCTACATAGCAAATTCCAGACCAGCCAGGGCTACAAAGTAAGACCCTGGCCCCCAACCCCCACCATGCCTAAGGGGGAGGGAACTTGAACACAGATACCTTGCATGGTGAACATTACCCTAGAAGACATGGGTTAGTATATGAAAATCTCAGAACCTAGTGAGGGATACCTCCCTGAGTTACTGATCAGAGAGGCCCCAGAGCTTCCCCAAAACAACACGCTATTATCATTGTTCTTGGTTGTCCACCAGAACAAAGAACTAAGTGGTAGACCCTATTACTACAGACACACCACTTTCAGGTTGTAGAACAGAGAAACCAAGCTGGAACTGTCCTCCCTTATGACTGATTACCTTTCATAGTGCTGGAAGGTGCTATGCAGGATGCTGAGTGAGAGAAGACATCAATGGTATCCCTGCAGCCAAACTCACATAGCACAAAAACTGACCTTCCAGGAAAGATGTGCTCTTTAGAGCAATCATGGCATAAAGGTTATGGGGGGTAAACAACTGCTTTTGGATTGGATTTGAGACCTGCTTTTGGTAAAGAATTCAGGCCAGGTAGCATAAAATTGGTCAAAAGTCCAAAACTCCAAAGGTCAGAGGCTCTACAGAAGAATCAACCACTGTTATTTGCCAAATGACATGTTGTTCTATTGCCTTCTAAATATTAGTGCTTAGCCCCATAGATAGCGCTGTCCTCAATCTTAACCAGGGAAGCTTCTCTCTGTGGTGTTCAGCAGTTAATAACTGGTCTAAATGCTGAGAATAAATATCTAGTGAGTGTTCAGACCTAAATGGAGCATCAATATCAACCCCCACCACCCCTCCCACGAAAGCTCAGGGAACATTGGAGAAAACAGAAAGAATGTAAGGACTGGGAGATGGGGATGAGAGCCGTGAAGTGATGTTTTCTGGCTACTGAAACTAGGCACTTATAGGCGCTATGGTGATCTCAACAAGATCCACTCCCAAAGGCAGCACTAACTTGACTAGGTGGGTTATTAACAAAATAGGAGAGGACATGAAGGTAGACAGGGATGTGTTGGGGGTTCCTAGGAGGAATGAAAGGGGAGGCCTAGGGGTGCATATCGGATTGCTTACATGTATAAAATTGTCAAAGGATAAATAAAAGATATTCTTTTATTTTTACCTTTCTGTAATTTATTTTTATTTTATATGCATTGGTATTTTGCCTGCATGTGTGTCTGTGTGAGGGTGTCAGATCCCATTACTGGAGTTACTGAGAGTGGGGCGCTGCCACGTGGGAGCTGGGAACCAAACCCCGGGTCCTCCGGGTCCTCCAGAAGAGCAGCCAGTGTGCGTTCTCAACCACTGAGCACCTCTCAACCCTATATATATTTTAGGTAAAGAATCACTTAAGGAAAATGTGCTAATGTCAACTTCTGGCCTCCACATGCACATTCATGAGTGAGCGTCCACACACCCATATAGTCACACGAACAATAAATAAAAGGGAGAAAACTTTATGTTCACAAAGAGGAAGACTCAAACCTAAGAAAACGTCAGTCCTTTTCAACTTGAACTTAAATTCGTTCAATCTTAGTAAAAAACCCAGCAAGTCACTCTGTGGCTGTTAAGATTTTAGTGATGTTTACATAAGAAAGCAAAAGACTCACAATAGCGAGCTTAACTACTGATGGGAAAGAACACAGCTAGAGGACCTACGCTAGCTGATGCCAAGGCTCACTCTAAAGCTGAGGTGTTACTATTAATACCTAATTAATATTGGTACACCGATACTAATACCTACATGGTGGTATTAATAAGAGAACAACTACACCAATGACAGGAATACAGAGCCTAGACCTGCACACGGTCAAATGGTCTCTGAAAAGGAGCAAAAACCAAAGACAAATACTGCACTTTTCTCCCATATGTTAAACCTAAATTTAAAATTATTCATGTATGTGTGTTTGTAGGTCACGGAACTAGAAAGGGGATCAGGAGGGGGAGGGGGAGATCTTAATGGTGGTGGGAAACAGAGAATGGAATGCCTGTAATAGAAAAGCAGAAGGGGAAACTGATGGGGGAAGGGATCCAGCTGGAGGTGGAGAGGGCAGGAGAAGAGCAGTGCGGGAGGGTAACAAGAGATCATAGTATAATCTGCATCATGATGAGATCCCTTTGTATGCCAACCTCAAAGATAATCCTTTTTACCCCCCCCCCTTTCCTTTTCTTTGAAACAAGGTCTCTCACTATGAAGTCCTGCCTGGCTAGGAACTCAATATAAAAACCAGACTGACCTCTAACTCAGAGATCCACTTGCCTGAACCTCTCAATGAAAGGCATGTGGTTACAGATTGATTTTTTTTTTTTTTTTAAGGAGCAAAAGCAATAAAAGGGAGACAAGGCAATCCTTCAAGAACTGATGCTTGAATAACCTAGACATCCATATGCAAAGGGAGAAAGGGGTGGAGAGGACATGAATAGCAGCCCTTATACTCTTCAAAAAGAGCAATTAGATGGATCACAGATCTAAATGTAAAATGCAGAACTCTCCCATTCCACCTGGGAAACTAAGACCCAAAGAAGAAATTAAATGAAGGGATTACACAGCTCAGGATAGAACATATTCAAACCAGACTGTGCTATTCCAAAGCCCTATTTCCTCACCAAACTTTACCTCTACTTGACAGACTAGTCCTCACCTTTATTTAAAAAAAAAAAAAACAAAAAAACAAAAAAACAAAACCGCAAGCTTGGCATGGGGGTCCTCACCTGAACCACCAGTACTCTAGGCTGAGGTAGGGGATGGTGCATTGGAAACAAATCTACAGACACACAATGAGACTGTCCCCCCCAAAATGGAAAAATAAAGATCAGTGAATTTAGATTCATGCTAAATGAAGTTCAGTGCTCTTACCACACCAAAAAGACAAAAAACAAAACCAACTGACGGCTTTCATTCTAGTTATGTTTCACAGCAGGTGAACCAAAATCCGAGATCATTATGGGTGCCCTGTACTTCTAATCCAACCAAACACTTGGGGCCTGAGTCTTTTTGTAAACTTATATCTACATCCTTGTCAAAGACATAATGAACTTCCTTCTAAGGGTTTTGAGCACTCTTAAGAGTGTTTGCCATTCATTTCAGTAGCTCATGAATTTCATTGCATTGGTGCTTTGCTTGCATGTGTCTGTGTGAGGGTGTCAGATACCTGGAACTGGAGTTACACTTTCGAGCTGCCATGTGGGTGCAGGGAATCCATGGGTCCTTTGGAAGAACAGCCAGAGCTCTTAATCGCTGAGCCCTCTCTCCAGCCCATGAATTTTATTCTTTTAGAAGTATATGCTGGTCGAGTAGTAGTGTCAGACAGATGCCTTTAATCCCAGTATTCTGGAGGCAGAGGCAGATGGATTTCTGTGAGTTCAAGGCCAGCCTGGGCTACAGAGTGAATTCCAGAACAACCAGAGAAACCCTGTCTCAAAAACAAATAAAAAGGGTACATGCTGGGTACCTATTATGTTCAAGCAACTTTTCTAGGCACTGAGGATAAAAAGATGCACAAAGCAATCTGAAGGCAGGGGGAAACAGGTAGATTCGGGTGTTTCAGACTAACATTGGCTTCAGACCAAGTTTCAAACAAGCCTGGGTTCTATAGTGAGAACCTTTCAAGATTCAGGATGCAGTGGTGCAGACGTCCACCAGCCGAACCATAAGCTTTAAATCTGTGGAGTGCTGTGGGAGTCCAACATTCATTGAAGCCTATTTTCTGATGCCACATTTTCAAAATGTAAAATTAAGCAAATATATTTTAAATATATATTTTATTTAACCCAACATATCAAAACTCATTTCAGCAGGTAATTAGAGTATATGCACTATTACTACTAATGAGCTACTTTACACTCTTTAGGGAAGGGAACTTGTCAGTGTGCACTGTTCACTTACAGCATCTCTCGCTCAGTTCAGACTGGTCACATTTCTAGTACTCAGCAACCACACATTATGGCTAGTGATGACAGGTTGGACAACACAGGGCAAAGGGAAAAGTCAAGTACAGTTAAGAGTCTCCAGTCAAAATGTTTGTTCTTCCTCATTGGAGGCCTTGAACTTCCTAAGCCCTTCTGATTCTGAAACCCAGGTTTATCCTGCCTCAAGTGAAGAGAAGACGAGAGCCTTCACCTCAAACACGATCTAGCTG
The DNA here is from genome assembly GCF_943737965.1 of Phodopus roborovskii. NCBI lineage: Eukaryota > Metazoa > Chordata > Mammalia > Rodentia > Cricetidae > Phodopus > Phodopus roborovskii. The sequence continues at coordinate 258,160 of NW_026126407.1, read as the reverse complement.
GCCTCAGCACACCAAACACCACTCACTCCAAAGAGCCTCAGCTCTCAATTCTCCAGTTCTGTAAATGACCTTATTGTCATCCGCTCACTCTGGTCATCTTTATCAACTGATAACGGAGCATCTCACAGAGGTAATGTTAAAATGTAAATTATTTCAGACATGCACCTTCCTCTCCACCTCAAGGCCACTTTGATATAGTGGGTTCTCTTGCCTTAGCATCTCCCCTGACCAGTTTCAACTGTAGCGACTATTCCCTAGGCCCTTCATAGCGTTCTTTCCCTACGGAATAAAGGCTAAATTCTATCACACAAAGTAGAACTTTGCTCCAAGGGCTGCCCTTTATTTACCTAACAAAGCCCAATTGTTTGCTCTTCCCAGATTGAACAAGGTCACTTACCTTCTGGCCCGGATACTTTTTATTTTTGTAAAATTAACCACCTCACAATCACAAAGCCGACTTGAGGTTTTGAAGCAGTAGTACACTAAATGACATACAATCGGGGCCACTGTCCCCTTAGCTCCTTCACAGTCCCTAATTGCCTTTTTAGTTAAAGCACCTTTTTAATTCAGCAAAACTCATGCGGGCAGGAATAGAAAATAAAGGTGGAACGATTCGACCTTTCGTCCCTGGGCTCACTGTAATAATTTCTCCAATTACTATCTTCAATATCTAAGAATCTGAGACATTCTAGGAAGCTCAGGTCCGCAGCGCCCCAAGCCGCCACTGAAACCCACAACTCCTCAGTTCAAACCCTCCAAGCCGAACAGCGGCACAGGTGGCGGCTGGAGGGGGCGGGTCCGAAGGGGCAGGCCCGGCCCGGCTTACTGCGCCTGCGCGCTGCCTCTCCTACAAGGACCCGTATTTAAAGAGACAGGCGGTCCAGTCATCGTGCGAGGCCGGCGGCCTTGTGGGCTCTTAGTCGGGAGGCCCGTGTGGAGTGTCGGAGCCTGGACAGCCGGGAAGGAAGGTGAGGGCGGCGCGGCTCGGCGCGGGGCGCGGTGTGGGGAGGGATAGGGCCGGGGCCGGGCCGAGCGCGGCGTGGCTGGGGAGCTCGTGGCTCCTCCCTCCGCCCGCCGCTCAGCCTGGGGGCACACCCTCCGTGACGTGGCGGCCCCCCGGGAGCCCACGGGAGGCCCGCGGCCCCCGAGACCCCAGGCGGGCACCGGGGAGGGCGGGTGCCGGCCGCGCCCGAGTGGGCGTCCCCAGGGGTTCGGGGTCTCTCCCCGCCGCTCGCTGCGCCGCCGCGGCTCCGCAGGAGAGCCTGTAGGCAGAGCGGCGTGCTGCCCTCCGCGGCCCCGGGGCTCCCGAGCCTCCCCGCGCCGCTCGGCCCGGGTGGCTAATTGTCCTGTCCCGGGCTGGGGGCTGCCTCCGCCCACGGTAATCTGCGGAAATTGAACGCCTACTCGCCCCTAGCTAGCTCCTCCCCGGCCCTGCAGTCCTTCAGTCGCCTCTCCTATTCTTAAACGTAGGGCTTGTGTGACCCACTATGAGTCTCCCAGTTCACGGACCGTCCTTCTTCCCCCCCCAACCCCCCCACCAAGCTGTACATCGCCAAATACACGAGTTTGGTATACATTCTCCGAGAATTCAGAACTCCACCACCACCAGCTCGCCCTCGAACTGGTCATTTCCTAACCACCCCATGAGTTGGTTCCAATCCTAGGGGTTGTTTTCCTTTGGAGGCGGACGGGCTTTCTATGTAGTCCGGCGAGACTGGAATATACTAAGTAAACCGGACTATCTAGCTTCGAATACGCACAGCAGTCCTTCTGCCTTTGCTTTCTGAGTGATGAGGTGAGATTATAGTCGAGAAACACCATAATTAGCTCTTAATCCTGTTTTGAAAATAAAACTGGGGCCAGTTGTGGTGGTAGCACACCTTTAATCCCTGTACTCAGAACTCCAGCCAGCTTGCTCTACATAGTGGCTTCCAGGATAGGACAGCCAGGGCTATATAGAAAGATCATGTCTCCAAAAACCTAAAATAAATTGAAGCCGGGTGTGGTGATGGCATGCCTTTAATCCCAGCACTTGGGAAGCAAGAGGCAGCCTGGTCTACAGAACGAGTTCCAGGAAAGCAGCGACTGTTACACAGAGAAACCCTGTCTCAAAAAACAAAAATTAAATAAATAGATAAATTGAAGTTAGGCTTGGTGGCTCACACTTACAATGCCAGCACTAGAGAACTGGAGGCAGAAGGATTGGCTGTTTAGGGCCGTCCTTCTTTACATAGCAAGTTGGAGGAAACCAGGCTGCCTGGTATCTGGCCCCCATCTCATAGGTAGGCTTGGCCTCCCATCCTTTCTTCCATAGTAAACCTGCTGTGCTCTGCTCTGTGTAGCACTACAGTGAGTAAAGCAGGCTTTTTGTTGACACAATAGCAATTTCACTTTACAGCAGTGTGCAGACTGAAAATAGTTTCTAGCATATTGGAAATTAAAACTATAAAGCCACCTAAGTAGTTATAAATGTAAGAAGGGGTAAGTATAATCACTGTTTCCACTTGGATCTCACTCTTACCGTCCAGTTTTTTCAGTTTTCCCTGATTCAGAATGCTGAATTAAGCAAGGGGATTGCATATTCTTTTTCTAATGATTTTACTCTTAGAACCCTATTACTTGAATTAGGTACTACTGTGAGCTACATTTTACAGATGGAGTCGGACTAGAAAGGTAAAGCAACTTGCTGAGGGTCACACAACTGATTAATGGTTGAGCAAGGTTTTGAACCCAGGCAGTCAATGTGATTATAGGCTCTAATGAGTTACCTCTCAAAGGGGAGCTTCTTCTGAAATCCCAAATCTATTAATAGTGCCTTAAATGTTTTCTATAGGTGGCTCATGTGTTATATTTCACAGGGAAACTTCATAAACACGATATAAGTTTTCTTAGTTTTTAAGACAGAGCTTCAGAATCTTAATAATGTTTAAAGAGTACATCCATTATTAGTATCTCATGTTGTTGGTGTTGCATGCCTCTATGAAAACTGGCTTTTCCTGTATTGGAACTCAATTTCAGCCTAAGTGAATGCATTGGGAAGTACTTAATAATCACATATAAGATTCTGGCCATTAAGAAATTGGAAGCCTGGGGGCCGGAGAAATGGCTCAGTGGTTAAGAGGACTGGCTGCTCTTCTAGAGGACCTGAGTTCAATTCCCAGCAACTTTATGGTGGCTCACAACCATCTGTAATGTGATCTAATGTCCTCTTCTGATTGATGCCCTATTCTGTCATTCAGGCAAACATGCAAATAGAGCAGTCATATACCAAAAAACAAAACAAACTCATAAATATCTTTTAAAAAAAGAAATTGGAAGCCTGACTTCTTCATATCTTTGTGTTTATTTTCCACCCTTTCATTCAGCTATATGACTTTGGCTTTCAAGATCCTCTTCCCAAGAAACCTTTGTGCCCTTGGCAGAAAAGAACTGTGCCTGTTCCCTGAACAGAATCACTGGCCTGTCATAAGACAGTTCAGCCAGTGGTTGGAAACAGATCTCCTTCGTGGGTGCTGCCTCCTGCAGAGAAGAAAGCCTGCCCTATCTTTCCAGGGAGGTCATCTAAGACCACGAGCCACCCACCTTGTTTTCTTCCCAGGGTCGCATGTGGGACTCTGTACTGGCCCCAGTAAGATGGCGGAGCAGCGGTTCTGTGTGGACTATGCCAAGCGGGGCACAGCTGGCTGCAAGAAATGCAAGGAGAAGATTGTAAAGGGCGTATGCCGCATTGGCAAAGTGGTGCCCAATCCCTTCTCAGAGTCTGGGGGTGATATGAAAGAGTGGTACCATATTAAGTGCATGTTTGAGAAACTGGAGCGGGCTAGGGCTACCACCAAAAAAATTGAAGACCTCACAGAGCTGGAAGGCTGGGAAGAACTGGAAGATAACGAAAAGGAACAGATCAGCCAGCACATTGCAGGTGGGATTTAGAACCTGCTTTCTAGACTTACTGGTACTGATAGACTAGGGCACAAGGAGACTAGAGTCTAGAATATTTCTTTCTTTGTGCATCTTGCTTGGACACAAATTCAAATTCACAGAATAGTTATAAGGATAAAATTAGTGCCAAGAACACTCAGTCTCTTTAGACATATTTCCCTCTTGATACTAGTCATTTTACTTTATCATTTCTGTTTATGTGCTCAATCTCTACATATGAGGCTTGTTTTTTATTGAACCATTCAGAGAAAGTGTGTCATCAGGCCCTGTAGGTACTCCAGCATGTATCTTAAAAATAGGATCTTCTCTTATATGATCATAGTTTACCTGTCAACCTCAGTAAACTCTCCCTTGATGTAACACTTCATTTATATACTGTTTTGTCTGCTGACTGAATGCTGTAATATAGTAGTACATTTTCCTCCATTGCAGGATATAATCAGATTAGGTACTGCATTTAATTGTCATGTCTCTTTGGCTTCCTTTACTCTGTAACATTTCCAGAAGGTCTTTTTGGTTTTTAGTTTTCAGTTTAGGATGTATTCTTGCCATGCCATGTAGCTAGGGCTGTCTTCATACTTGGAGCAATCTTCCTGCTTTCTTTCCCCAGGACTAAGATTATAGCCTTGTGCCACCAAGTCTGGTACTCCATGGTCTTTATTTTAGATGTTGATATTTTTAAAGAATAAAAGACCGATACCACCATTTTAGCTGTCAACTTGCTATCTTTACGAACTTGGTAGATTACTACTTTTCATCAGAGATTTAACAGTTCATTATGGTACTTACTTGTTCCCTATTTGTCCAGCTAGTAGTCCCTTTAGGGTTGCTTCTATAGCGTGCATATTCTATTCTCTCTTGTCATCCACCCCCCCATCTCCCTAACAACCCCCCACCCCACCCCCGCAGTCTTGCTGTGTAACAGTAGTTGACTTTAAACTCTCAGTCTTTTTTGCATCTCAAGTCCTGAAGTTGCACACATCTGCCAACCTTACCTGGCAGATCCTTTTCACTGAATGTTAGCTAGGTGGGGTGGCACAAGCCTGCAGTCCTAGAGACTCGGGAGTGAGTTTATGGCCTGCCATGCCATGTTTTTAGTGCTATGCATTAGGTATAAGAGGATGCTCTTTACTTTCTTCTATGTGTCCTCCCATAGCTCTGGCAGTAGCCATTCCTCTGAGGGATCTGAATTCCCATTAATGGAAAATAGTTTTGGAAACCAAAATCTGGATGCTGTATGTTTCATCATCATAGGATATCTTTGCATCTAAGTCCTTAGAACAGACAACTAGAAAGATATATGCATGCATATACAAAAAAAAAATCACATACATATATCTACATGCACGCACTTACTCCTATATGCATATCTGAGGACTCTTAGAGTCTCTAGAATAATAGATCTAAAGGCTATGGCTCTAATGATGGGCCTCTTCTTATTCTTGACCTTTGTTAACTGATTCTGTCTCATTTGGGGCAGGGAATGGGGGGTGGGGAGAGGAAGTGAAGTCAACAGGAATTTTACTACCTGGGCCAAGCAGGCATGCTCTGCTTTCTTTGATTTTTGTTTTTGTTTTTGTTTGTTTCTTTTTTACTTTGTTATTTCTATATACTGGGGCTATTTCACAGAGCTAGTTTTCTCTATCAAAATGTGATTACTGGGGCTGGAGAGGGCTCAGCAGTTAAGAAAGAGCAAAGGTGGCTCTTCCATCTGTAACTCCAAACCCAAGGGATCCAGTGCCCTTTTCTGGCTTCCCTGGGTATCAGACACACACGTGGTACACACATATGTGCAGGCAAAACACCCATTTGCATAAAAATAAAAATCTTTAAAAATAAAACATTATTACTGATTTTCTCCAAATCTGTACTTTTTAAGAAATTATTATGTATTAAATAAGAGGTGGGGGAATTTTGATAAAATTCAAGTTACCAACAGAGGTAAATGATCCCCCAAATACTTTTTTTTTTTTGCTGCCCAATACTCTTTTACCTTTTCCCAACACTCAAAAGACCAGCCAGCTTGGGATTACAGTGCAGTAGAAACTTACCAAGCAAGGATTTGAGAAGTGTTGATAAAATCTTCAGAAGCTTCCTTAGCAGTTTCTCTCTCTCTGAAGGACATTTCTGTTCTTTGTGGGTCCTGTAGACCTGTCTTCTAAAGCAGCTGGAACACCAAAGAAGAAAACAGCTGTCCAGGCTAAGCTGACAACCACTGGCCAGGTGACATCCCCCGTGAAAGGTGCTTCACTTGCTACTAGTACCAATCCCCGGAAATTTTCTGGATTTTCAGGTAAGATGTGTTTAGGCTACTTTCCCTGTTAAGGTTCTCCTTTGTTTGGTGTCTTCTTTGGGTCTCTGACTAAGTCAAAACACTGCATTACCAAGTGTCAGTAACTGGCTCCGCTGTCATTGCATTTCTCTGTTGTAGCAGGAATTTGTTGGTTTTGTCAAGACTTCTACTTGAAGTTATTACCTGGGTCAAAAAGGTTTTTCTAACCTGCTCTTTGCTTCTTGGTTGTTTGGTTAGTTGGTTTGGTTTGGTTTGGTTTGGTTTTTCAAGACAGGGTTTCTTTGTGTAGCCCTGGCTGTCCCACAACTCACTGTGTAGACCAGGCTGCCCCCAGATTCAGAGATCTGCCTGCCTGCTGGGGTTAAAGGCATGTACCACCACTATTTAGCTACTTCTTGGTTTTTGTTTTGTTTTAATAACAGAATTCTGAGAAGTGTCCCCAAACTTGCCTGAACTATCCCTTGATAGTTGTTTTCCCTATATTCCCATAGTTGAGATATATGAGTGAGGAGCCAGAAGGAAGATCTGAATGACAGGTGTCATGTTTTGTTGGGAGACAACAATAGAGCCCAGTGATAAAGTAGGTGAACTTGGGAATTAACAGGCTCTGGATTTAGATTTCATCTCCTATCTCATTTATGTCTTGGCAAGATAAACAATACATTGTAATCATGCACACACATTTGTAAGTTGTTTCTGTTGTGTAACAAACTACTATTCCTGGACTGGAGTCAGTAAAACTTTGCTAGAACCTATGTTGCAGATGGGAATTGTTCATTTATTGACTATAGATAAGAGAAAACATTGGCTTTTGTTCTTCACTTAACCTGAAGAAGTGCTTTTCTGTTATGCTCATTATGCACATTTTATGAATGAACTGAAGTTCAGGCTCACAATTGAGCTTTTATTGTGCTGATGTCTGTTTGTCCCAGTAGTGTATTATTTATCATATGTACCCTATAGTCTGTTTATTGTTCGAGATAAACAATTCTTTTGACTGGCTCAGTTGAAGAAAATAAAATGAAACCCTTTGGACTTCAGAAGTTTGAAGATTCAAAGAAGCCTAGATGTGAAGTCAGGAGAATTGAGGTTTGGTCCATGATGACAAATAACTTGGTACTTTGAGCAAGTCTTCACCTATGTGAGCCTCTGTGGCTTTGTCTGGGGACTGTGGGATATAACATTATAAAAATGATGTCTGAATCTGTAGGAGTTATTTGTTTGTTTTAATATATATATATATATATATATATATATATATATATTTATATATATATATTGTGTTCTTCCTGCATGTATGCCTGCAGGCCATAAGAGGGCACCAGATCTCATTACAGATGGTTGTGAGCCACCATGTAATTGCTGGGAATTGAACTCAGGACCTCTGGAAAAGCAGCCAGTGCTCTTAACCTCTGAACCATCTCTCCAGCCCCCAATCTGTAGGGGTTTTACACACATGCACACACATAAACGTTTTCGTTCTGTTTAAGAGAGAGAGCCTTGGCCTGGAGAGATGGCACCTGTTAAAGGCTATATAAGAAAGAGGGTCTTCTGTCCAGTCTGTTCTAAAATTAAGATCCTCCTGCCTCAGCCTCCCAAGTGTTAGAAATACAGGCATGAACTGCCATCTCTGGCAGTTTTTATTATTTGAAAACTCAGGTTTGTTTGTTGTTGGTAGTAGGCCAGTGACAGGGATGCAGAAGAGTCCAGGTGACAATAAAGAAACATGATTCTGGAAAGGCTCTGGTCTTGTGAATGGAATTTAGAGGAGTTGAAAGGAATAGGGTGTGCTCCTTCTTGGACCTAACTAAATACTGTGCTCTGGAAAGATCCCTGTCCCACATCATTTTTAGATTCCAGGTTAGGGATGATGACAGATTTACAGTGTACAAAACCCAAACAAGAAGCCTTGGTTAAACAGCTCCTTGCTATAACAACTCTGCCTTGGCCTTGTAAATGGTCACAAAGAAGAGAGGAATAATCACCAAGAATTCTCTCTCTCAAAATAAAACTGCCTTTTATTTTGACAGCCAGAAAAGTCAAACTAGGGTGTACTGGTAGTCCTGACTTTCTTGCTAGCATCCCTGTCTTGGCTCTTTTACCAAGGAAGTAGGTGGTCTTGAAAGCTATCTATTCTTGGGCATTGGTCTCCTCAGTAGGGGGACAGTGAACTCCATAATCTGATAGGTTTGCAACAGCGCTGACAACCCATGATGCCAATATTTCAAATTAGTGTGTCCTTTGATTTCTTCTTCCTTTATCATCCCAGCCTTTCTGGAGTCAGAATTACAATTGCTTTGAGATCCATCTGATGGCTATGGCATGAAAGTACCTTTGTTCCTATGTGAGATGTTCACATGAACAGATGATGCTCAGTCCAGTCATCAAGCAGTGGTATTTGGGCCAATTACTTACCCTTCATATCTGTACTTGTGACATGGATCCAGTACATCTACCTCCAGTGACTCTTTGGGGGGGGGGGTTATATAAGACTACTTATAAAGCTCTAGCAAAATTTCATTTTTTTTTTTTCATTTCTCTTTGGGCATCCCAAAAAGGAAAAATTAATTATCTGTGTTGTTTCTCTCTCCAGCAGTCAAAACCAACAACACTGAGCAAGGCCCATCAAGTCCTGCCCCTAAGACAAGTCTGTCTGCAAGTAAATGTGACCCTAAGCACAAAGACTGTCTCCTACGAGAGTTCCGGAAGCTGTGCGCCATGGTGGCTGAAAATCCTAGCTACAATACAAAAACCCAGATCATCCAGGACTTCTTGCAGAAGGGCTCTGCAGGAGGTAGGGCTGTGAGCACCCTGAGTATGTTCCCTCTGAAATGCTCAGAGCCATGACCAGCTTTATGGATGGGCATAACACACTGGAGTCTTGACATTCAGATAATCTTGTTGTAACTGTCACCAGACCCTGCATATCATATAGCCAGTTCTGTTCAGGGTGCTTGGCCATTTTCTTCCTCTTCCCTTATTTTGCCCTAAGGAGGCAGAAGGACCCATTTAATCAGTAGAGAAATAGTCTGCTTGCATATGTAATTAGGTGAGTCACATGCCAAGTGTGGAGCAGAATCACTTGGTTCTGTTTCTTTCATAGATTAGCAAAATGTCAGTCAGTATTTGTTACATCATCACAAAGTGAAAGTCGGGGCCTCTCCCAGTGGGAGATCGTGGGATAAAGGTGAGGCAGACAAAAACCATAGTCACTGACTACTGCTACTGTAGTAATACATTCAGGGAGCTGTGGGAAGCAGTCCCTGCCTTTTTTTTTTTTTTCCTAATGGTAATTCAGATAGGGCCTTACTGGGCATCCTTCATTATCTGGGATCTTACTGTAGACCAGAATGGTCTTGAACTCATAGACATCTGCAGGCTTCAGCCTCCAGAGTGCTAGGATCAAAGCTGTGTACCAGCACACCTGGCAGCTTCATTTCTTAATGGAGTTTTCTTTCTTTTGTCTTCAGATGGCTTCCATGGTGATGTGTACCTAACAGTGAAGCTGCTGCTGCCAGGAGTCATTAAGAGTGTTTACAACTTGAACGACAAGCAGATTGTGAAACTTTTTAGCCGAATTTTTAACTGCAATCCAGATGAGATGACCCGGGACCTAGAACAGGTCAGAGGCGGGTGTTGGGAAGCCACACTCTTGCCAGGATAGCCTTCCCATAGCCAGCTTTCAAAATAACTGAGAACCTACTGGGGTAGGGAACTGAAACTTACTAGACAAGATTCTGTTAGAGGGGGGGAAGCTGAGTATGAGGACACAGCTGCTCCTTTCATAAGTTTGATTACTGAAAACTTACCACCGCCAAGCCACAAGGGACTTGAGACTTCCTTTTGGCTGTTGTGGGCTTTATTTGCTTGCTTGCTTTCCTTCTTTCTGTGGACTTTCCATTCGTCTTTGGCTTGTTCATGACTCCAGCCTTGGAAAGTTTCTATCCAAATGTCTACTGGTGAGAGGACTGTGTCTCAGTTCAGGTTCTAAATAGGAATCAGATTGGCTTGGTTTTGAGATTAGTGCTACGTATCTACTCAGCAAGTGGACACCCTCATGTGACTAGACAGGCCCCTTGTAGGATCTGGCTGGGAGCGAGTTCTCAAGAACTACTTTGGGCCATGTGCTGTGGTTGAATTATTGATTTATCATTAGTCCAAAGCTCCCTGGGGTTGCAGCAGTGGCATTTTGGTTTTTGGAGACAGGGTGACGTGTCAGAGACGATCAGAGTCTTCTTTGAGCAGAGCAAGTCTTTTCCCCCAGCTGCCAAGAGCCTCCTCACCATCCAGGAAGTGGATGCCTTCCTCCTGCACCTCTCCAAGCTCACCAAAGAGGATGAGCAGCAGCAGGCCCTTCAGGACATTGCCTCCAGGTAGGGGAGCTTCCCTATTCAAACCAGACCCAATGGGGATGAGCTAGGGAGGTGGGCTGCTCTGAGAAGGAAGGTTTGGAGATCAGAGTTCTTCAGAGATTAAGCTGAATATGCCTTGTCTCTTTAGGTGTACAGCCAATGACCTTAAGTGTATCATCCGGCTGATCAAACATGATCTGAAGATGAACTCGGGTGCAAAGCATGTGTAAGTACCATAGCTCCTCTGACAGCCTGAACTGCCAACTTCCTCTTTCTCCACTGCTTTCAGGACTTAGGAGACTGTTACAGGTTCAAACCCTAATTGTTATTCCCTCTGGAACCCTAACTCAGCTCCACACCCATTTTCTCACATATAAAATGGAGGTAGCTGTCTTTAACACAAAGCTGCTATAGCTGCAAGTCCATAGCAGGCTTCTTGTCCTTCCCAGCCCCTCCCTCTGCCAAGGCTACACCAAGTAAGGCACAGAGTCTCCACACCCTGAGTGCTCTGTTCTGTCTTTTCCTGTGCCAGCTTTGACTTCCAACCTTTTGCCTTTGTAACATCTGCAAAATTCAAGTTTAAAAAGAAAAAAAAAAAAAAAGAAAGAAAGAAATTAGAAAAAAAAATGTAGTGTTTTAAATAAATTTGACCACTTTGTGTTGGGGCACATTGGTAACTATCTTTGGCTCCATGTGCTTACTACTCTAAGTTGAACACATCTTCAAGTTACTTAAGGATGGAACAAGGCTACTTCCCCAGTGCCTCTCCTGCCTGTGACAGACTGCTACCCTATGCCATAATGTCAGATGTAGAAGTTTGTTTTCTTGCTCCTGTTCCCCTTGGCAGGTTAGATGCCCTTGACCCCAATGCTTATGAAGCCTTCAAAGCCTCACGCAACCTGCAAGACGTGGTGGAGCGGGTCCTTCGCAATGAACAGGAGGTGGAGAAGGACCCAGGCCGGCGACGGGCTCTGAGTGTTCAGGCCTCACTGATGACTCCTGTGCAGCCCATGCTGGTGAGGAACAATGCCTTGTCCCTACTGTCCATGTCTCTTCAAGTTGCTGGTATCTGAAGGGGGATTAAGGCAAGGGCTCTTTCTTGCCTAGAGAAGTGTGAGGAAGGAAGAGTGGAGACGAGCAGAGCTAGGCTGGGAAGTAGAGGTGCAGAAGAAGGCGGTGGTGGCAATCTGGTACATCCTTAGCCTAGTCTCCAGCCCTGCCACCATCAAGCCCTACAGTCTGGAATGGGCCACCCAGCCTCCTTGGCACTTTACTTTCCCTGTGGGAGTGGCATGTGAGACCAAGTAGTTTAGCATCACACTTGAAGACAGGGCTATGCTCAGTAGCTCCCAAGGCTGTGACCTCCTGCAGGATAGCTCAGAGCCAGCAACAGAGTCAGGCCTCATGTGACAAGCAGAAGAAGCTCAAGGAATAAAGCCTCACTCCAGTACATAACTAGGGTTTCTGCACCTTTAGTGGAGATGGGCTGTCCCTTCTGATTTTTATTTGCAGCAGAGTCAGTATCTGCTGCTCTGCCATTTGCTATGAGTCCCTTGGGCTTCCCAGGGCATGCAAGGAATTCTTCTTCTCCTTCTTTTCCTTCTCCTTCTTTTTTTCTTTTCTTTTTTCTTTTTTTGAAACCAAGGATTGTGATACTAAATCCTTGGGTTAGGCGTTTTTTACATTTATGTTTGAGATAGGGAAGAATTCTCTTGCTACCAAAAATACAGGATAGCCAGTGCAGAAATAGTATGGCCTCCATGTCAGGGACAGAACCACCTCCCTCATCTGAAGAAAGGGCTCTTCTGTGGCCGTGCTTCCCATAGTGTTTCCCACAGCCTTGTCTAAGAATGATGTGGATTGAATGCTTAGTGCTCCAGCACACAGGCTTCGGAGGAAGGCGTAGATGCACATCTGAATAACTGTTTACTGAAACCCGACCTTAAGTAAATGCATAGTCTCCCAGACTTAAGTTCTCCCTGCAGCATTTGTCATGTAAGGAATCATCAAAGAGGAAAGGACATTGTGTCTTGTCCCCTAACGAGAACTCCCCTACCCCCAGTGGTAGTTACTGTTTGGGTCTGGCTTGTGCTAGTATGTGAGTAAGTATGTCTGTGTCTGGGAATCCTGTCCTGTCAGTCTCAGGTTATAGTCACCGTGCCAGACTCACTGTCATGGGCCCTCTTCACTTTTACCTCCAGTGTCACTCACACTGTGATAGCAAGTATGTTTAATTAGCCAGGTGACTTTTCAGAGCCTAAATTGAGAAAAAAAAAAAAAAAACCTTCAGAAAAACTTTATTTAGTCTAGAATAGATAATATTTATCTTTTTCAGAATGTAAACTGTTAAGCCAATTCTGGTGATGGATTAGATTAGATTATTTTTTTTTTATTTGAGACAGTCTTGCTATGTATCAACTGATAATTTTATAATCAGAATATAGCATTGCCTGGCCCTTTGCAATGCCATCACCCCTTGAGCAGCAGTCAGTCCTGAATCAGTTCCAGAACCCAGTTCTGTCCTGACAACCCCAAACCCAGGCTCTGCTAAGGAGCCCCAGTTGAAGAGATCCAACATTTGCTTTCTCCATCTCAAGGCCGAGGCCTGCAAGTCCATCGAGTATGCAATGAAGAAGTGTCCCAATGGCATGTTCTCTGAGATCAAGTACGATGGTGAGCGAGTCCAGGTGCATAAGAAGGGGGACCACTTCAGCTACTTCAGCCGCAGTCTCAAGCCTGTCCTGCCTCACAAGGTAATAGCCTTTTGGCCAGGATTTTCTCCTTCCTACCTGTAAGAATCACCGGGCCAGAACTGCTGGGCCTTCCCAGCTAACTTTGCAGAAGGGAATTTGTTTTTATCTGTAAATGAATGGAGGGAATTCATTCCTGGACTTTGCTAGTAATGAAAGCCTGCTCAGCTGGGACAACCAGAGCCCAGACAGGGGTTAGTCAAGCAGGAAAGAGCTCCCTGGATGGTGCAGTGTGACAGTGAGCTCAGTGCAAATCTTTGGTGTTTGTGTGTTCCCTGTGCTCCTAGGCTACATTAAGGTTCATGTACAAGGAACTATTGAGCTGTTGTTCATTAGTTTGCTCAACAAATATTTCTCAAATGCTATGCATTGTTGTAGCTAGTGGACATATGAAAGTGCAAACAATAGGTCAAAGTTCTGACCTTCATGGAGTTTATCATTTAAGTGGACAATATTGTGGGGACAATATTGACCCCTGCCCCAATCAGGATTTATGGGAATTAGAACTTCATTTCTCAGCCTTCCTCAACTCCCAGGGCCAGTCTTTTGAGGTGTGTGGGAGAAGCAGCTGGGTTATACAGCCCCAGTAGCTTGTGAGGAATTGCTGCCCCCTTCCTTCCTTCCAAGTTCTGATTGGTTTCAGAACCTGTGGATTGGGGAATGTGTTGTGTGGTTCAGTAGAGACTTGGTAGCTGGGCCATTTGTTTTATGTGCTCAGCAGGACAGCTGAGAAGTAGTGTTTCATGGAGCTTTAAGTGAAATTCCTTGGTTCCAGGGGCGCTAGAAACTGATCAGGAAATGTTATAAGAAAGAAGGATGTTGTTAGACAGACCTTGTGACCCTGGGACATTTGAACACAGCTGTCTAGAATATGCTTTCTGTACCTTCCTAAATACTGCAGATTGAACCTAGGCTTACACAAGCTAGGCAAGGGCTGTACACTAAGCTCTGTCCCCACTCCATGGCCCTTTGGTTCTAGAAGGGCTAGGTTGTGATAAGAGGGGAGTAAGGATCATTTCCTCATCCCACTCCATACCCTAGGCAGTTACCGCCTGTGTGCTGCTCTCAGCTGAGGAATTAGACCATCATCAGGCTCCTTGGTATCTTTTGTCAAGGAAAAGGTGGGGTTGCGGTGGAACCTCTCCCACAGAGGTCAGAAATTAGGGCTCTCCCTATGTTAGGAAAAATCCAGCCCCAGGGCTCATACTCTGAAGACAGCAGGGACTTCAGAGCTCTCACTTAGAGAAGACCATGTTCTCATTTCTCACTGTTTCCAGGGCTTTGTTGCCTTTGTTGCTGTCAGCCCTGCAACCCATCTATTTTTCCCCATCCCAGTCCTCAGCCTAATAATACCAATCTTCTATAATGGATGCTAATCTCCACCTGCCCATCGTTCCTCTCTCCTCCCAGTTGTCTACCTCCATGTCTTCCTAACATACTCACTCTGTTTCTTCCTTTTTCCTCCAAAATGTCTATACAGCCCACAGAACATGACTCAGAAGAAGCTGACCATTTTCTGGGTCTAGACAGCAGGAATAAAGCAGTTAGGCTGGTCCTTTTTCCGGGTGGACTGACAGCCTAACAGTGCGTTTCACACATTACTTGGGCTTCCATGTGTCCTCTGTACTATTTTGCCTGGGCTTTGATCACTGTGGCTTGGTTTTAGGTCTTGACTACCAAATCATCCTTGCCAAAGCTACCTTTCTATTTCCAGGTGGCCCATTTTAAGGACTACATCCCCAGAGCCTTTCCTGGGGGTCAGAGTATGATCTTGGACTCCGAGGTGCTCCTAATTGACAATAACACTGGCAAACCACTGCCCTTTGGGACTCTGGGAGTGCACAAGGTACAGTTCAGAGTCCTATGTGCAAAATGTGCTGTTAATTTAAAAAGGGGGGATAAATCACTTAGGACAGGACCTGTTCCTCTTTTTGTTCTTCCATAAAAAGGAGTTGCTCATTAGGAACTAACTTAGAATTGAGTTGGTTTTAGTTCAGCACATGTTTTTCTATCACTGTAACAAAATACTGTAGGTAAATATTCTGTAAAGGAGAATAGTTCAAGAGGTTACATACAATCAGGGACTATAGAGGTCCATACCATCCTGGCAAGAACAGGCTGCAGAGCAGAATCATTCAAGTCATGAACTGAGGAGCACAGAAAAGAGAAATCCCACAATCCTTTTAGGAGCACACCGCTATTGACTTAAAACCTTCTTCCACTTCACCACCCTGGGGACAAAGCCTTACCTGGGCCCTTTGAGAAACGTTAGAGATCTGAAGTTAGGTGGGCACCATCTTTGGCATATTCTATGGCCCCGGTCCTGCAGAGCGCCGATGGGACTGTCCACTGGAGGTACAGAAGTGGACTGCTACTCCCCTGATTCTGTGTCTACATGTACTTACTGCCTCATTTCTCTACAGAAAGCTGCCTTCCAGGATGCTAATGTCTGCCTGTTTGTTTTTGATTGCATCTACTTTAATGATGTCAGCTTGATGGACAGGTAAGTTAGCTAGTGTTTTGGTATGTTTTCTTTTGTTTCTGTGTGTTTTTTGTTGTTTTGATTTGTCTTTTCATGTTGTACAGTACTGGGGATGAAATCCAGGACTTTACATATGATCTACCATTGGATTTACATCTTTAAATCCAGATTCTGTCCTGGGGATTTATCTGGGTTGGACCATTAGAGGCTTCAGTTAGAAAAGAGATAGGGGTATGGCTAACATTTATTTGTAGCTTGTACGTGATGCCATGGGTGAAACATCCAGGAGAGAACTGGCAGTCTGAAGTCAGCTGCATCCACAGGCTTAAACCTACATAGCTGTTACTTGTCCTTTACACACTTAGGATTTCTCCATGATCCTGTTTTTATAGCTGCTACATCCTTAATCATAGGAAGAAAGTAGGGGGCTGGAGAGATGGCTCAGAGGTTAAGAGCACTAGTTGTTCTTCCAAAGGACCTGGATTCAATTCCCAGGACCCACATGACAGCTCACAACTGTCTATAACTCCAGTTCCAGATGATCTGTCACCCTCACACAAACTGACACATAGGCGTCAATGCACATAAAATTAAAAAATAATATATTTAAAAAGTTGTACTTCCAGCACACACATAAAATAGGTTAAAAAAATTAAGTGGTTTTTTTTTTTTTTTTTTTTTAACTAAGTAGAAAGAATTGATGGGTTAGGTCTCCAAAGCCTGTCCCAGCCTTGGGTTAGGATTAAGCAGGGTATGGGGCATAACCTGTCAGACTGTTCACTTAGAGACAGCCTGGTGGTTAGGGCATTATCACAAGAGCTATAACATTCAGGTTGGCTCATTAGAGAAAGCATAGCTATAAGCTGGCTGTGAGCCACAGCTCACAGTGGTCCTTCTCCAGTGTTGATGGAGTCCTTGGCAGCAGAACAGAGCATCAGTTTTATCATTGGGCACTGTGTTGTGTTAGAATTCCTGATAAGAGTAGGAAGGAGTCTCTTTCCCTTAGTTCTGCTATTTCCTTCAGGCCTCTCTGTGAGCGAAGGAAGTTTCTTCATGACAACATGGTTGAAATCCAGAACCGGATCATGTTCTCAGAAATGAAGCAAGTCACAGTAAGTTGAGTTCCTATCCTAGGTGGGGATCTGATGATTTTAAAACAGCAGAGAATCCCATGGGATGTGAGAGGATGAGCCTTGAGTATCCTTCTTGTGGGGTACATATATTGCCTAATTGTCCTCACTCTGAAGGACATGGTATGAAAGTCTTTTCCTAGCTAAGCAGCCTAAATCTCAAAGCCACAGCAGCTCTTTAGGGTTTTCCCTCATATCTAAGTGTCTTTTTACATAGTGCATAGAAGTGAACACTGTTGTCTGTTCTCACATTATCTGCACATCTCTCTTACTGTCCCTCAGAAAGCCTCAGACCTGGCTGACATGATAAACCGGGTGATCCGAGAGGGCTTAGAAGGGCTGGTGCTAAAGGATGTGAAGGTAAGATGGCTACACCCTTGTCTTCTCCTGCTGGAGATAGAGGCACTGTAGGTGGGAGAGAGTGAAACCTATATGGGAGTCTTTCCTACTTAACTGGGGCAGGCTGGTTCTGGATCTGAAGATGGCTTTGTGGGTCCTGTAATGCCTGGACACAGAAATCTGGCTGGGCCATAGTGGTGAAAAGATAGACCCTACCTTCCTATAGTTTCTATTCTCTGTGATGTGTTTATTGTGTCCCCTCAGGGTACATATGAGCCTGGGAAGCGGCACTGGCTGAAAGTTAAGAAAGACTATTTGAACGAGGGGGCCATGGCAGATACAGCTGATCTAGTGGTTCTTGGGGCCTTCTATGGGCAAGGGAGCAAAGGTCAGTGGCGTCTGGTCCCTGTGGTGGTATTCTATCAGAAGACACACACTGGCTTTCTTGCTTGATTTGCTGGTCATGGGATTGCTTGGTCCTGAGATCTGGGGCCCTGGTCACATCAGGCAGGGACATCTGGGAGCCTCAGGCTTACACAGAGTTAGTAAGAAGAGCTGATGCCCCCAAGCCTTTTAGCCTAAATTGATCACTAACACCCATATGGTAAAAGGAGAGAAATGACTCTCACAAGTTGTCCTTTGACCTCCACACACTGTAGCATGTTTGAATACTAGAGTGTGATTGACTGCACACAAGTAGACACTCACATACACACACAAAAATGTCTTAATAAAAAAAAAGGACAAATAATAAAAAGAAGCTGGTCAAGAATGGCTTCTGCTGTCCTGACACAAGAAGCTCAACACCAGCTGTTTTGAGGCCTGACAGCCTCCTCCTCAGAACTGTTTCCTGACTGGGGAGGAAGAAGAGGGCTGAGGAACACTTAACAGTATGTCAGGCACTATTCAATTCCCCACTGCACAGTAAATTGAGTGTGATTAACTTTTTTTGTTTTGTTTGTTTTTTGGGGGACAGGGTTTCTCTGTGTAGCCTTGGTTGTCCTGAAGCTCACTCTGTAGACCAGGCTGGCCTCAAACTCAGAGATCTCCCTGCCTCTACCTCCTGAGTGATGGGACTAAAGGTGTGGACCACCACTGACAGCTACTCTAACACTCTTGATGCTACTAAGCTCTTGGTCCTTCTCCAACCAGCCTATCATGGGCCTTGCCTATTCTAGCCCACACTTAATTCATGTTCCCTTCCCAGGTGGCATGATGTCCATCTTCCTCATGGGCTGCTATGACCCTGACAGCCAGAAGTGGTGCACTGTCACCAAATGTGCTGGAGGCCACGATGATGCCACACTTGCCCGACTGCAGAAGGAGCTAGATATGGTGAAGATCAGCAAGGTGAGAAAGGTGCCTGGTTGGCCCTGGCCCTGACAGTCATCACTCCTGAGACACAGGCTATGCTTTGAGGACTGAGGTCTGCAGGTCTCATTTTTAATTAAGGAGCTTGCTTCTTGGCCATAGGAGCAGGATTAGGCTTTAAAATCTCAGAGGTCCTGTGAACCATAACCTCTCTGGAGAGGAAGGATTACTCGGTGCAAGGGTTCATCCTTTTTAGCTTAGCCATATTTCACAGTCTCATTGCAAAGACAGGATTTAAACCTTGCTCTAGCATGACA
Organism: Phodopus roborovskii; assembly: GCF_943737965.1. Lineage (NCBI taxonomy): Eukaryota > Metazoa > Chordata > Mammalia > Rodentia > Cricetidae > Phodopus > Phodopus roborovskii. Next base: position 239,247 of record NW_026126407.1, on the reverse strand, counting down.
GCAGCCCAAAACGGTGTCTTTTCTCCACCAGGATCCCAGCAAGATACCTAGTTGGCTGAAGATCAATAAGATCTACTACCCTGACTTCATTGTTCCAGACCCAAAGGTATCAACTTGATGGTTTGTGGTCCCCACCCAGGAAGTAGTATGTAGTTCTCCAGTGCCACAGAAGTTAGCTCAGCCTTGCTTAAGGTCCACCCAGGATGTGACTTGATATTCAGCCAAATGATAGGCACAGAGCTGAGCAGCCATCACTAAGGACTCTTCCTTAGTAGAAGGGAAGCAAATTCCCACCCACCTGTCCAAGGGCCTCTTGTAGAAGAACTCAGCCCAGGCAGGTTTCAAGAGGAGGCAGAACTGACACATATGCTGCCTGGGTGCTAGCTAGAGCCTCTGTACTTTGACCTGTTTGACATTGTTTCTGGCTGCTGAAGACTTCCTTCTTGGCCATAGATAATCTGTTTTATTTCTGACAGAAAGCTGCTGTGTGGGAGATTACTGGGGCAGAATTCTCCAAAGCAGAGGCTCACACCGCTGATGGGATCTCCATCCGATTTCCTCGATGCACTCGAATCCGGGACGACAAGGACTGGAAATCTGCCACTAACCTCCCCCAACTCAAGGTGCCGGTTCCTAGGCTTTCTAAATGTCGTCCACCCCACTGTCTTGCCCTTAGTGTTGGGCATCTGACCTGTTCACATGTCACTTGGCTTATTATCTCTGTTCCACAAAGACAAAACAAGGAGAGCAATTAGAATTGAAACTCTTCCCCCCATTCACCCTCTTCGGGTCCCCTGAAAAGGCCCTTTTAGCTTCCCACAATCTATTTAGGAGTTGCCCCAGGCCATAGTCCCACTTCACTAATTAAGAACTGAAGTTCACAGGATAGAGAGATGGCTCAATGGTTAAGAGCACTGGCTGCTCCTACAAAAAACACAGGTTTGATTCCCAGCATTCCCACTGCAGCTTACAACTGTCTGTAACTTCAGTTCTAGGGAATTCAGTACCCTCTTCTGGGCTCTGCAGGCAGAAGACATTTACAATTTATATAGTGCATAGACACATATTCAGGCAAACACACATATACTTTTTTTTTTTTTTTTTTTTTTTTTAAGAAAAAGAACCAGGATTTAGGCAGAATATAAGAATGTAGTATTGTATACACCTTTAAAATTTTAGCACTCAGGCAGAGACAAAGTTTCTCTGAGTTCAAAGCCACACTTGTCTATATGGTGAATCCCAGGCTAGGCAAAGCTACACAATGAGACCCTGTCTCAAAAACAAAACTGTGGTTCATCTGAGCCTGTAATCTCAGCACTAAAGGGACTAAATAGGAATCAGCCTCTTAAGTTTAAAGCCAGCCTCTCCCAAAACAAAAAACTTGGGGGCCACCAAAGGTTACTTGCAGCACAGTTTCTTAGATTGCAGCCCCTACTTTGTTCACTAGCTACCTGTGCCAGGCACCACTCTCCCAGACCCATGTCGGGGTAGGGAAGGGAGTGGCGGCACCTGACCCCCCTCTCCCCTTTCTTAGGAACTGTACCAGCTATCCAAAGAAAAGGCAGACTTTGCTGTAGTGGCTGGAGATGAGGGGAGTTCCACTACCGGAGGTAGCAATGGCGAGAATGAGGGCACTTCTGGGTCTGCTGAACCCCGCAAAGCCCCCAAGACGACACCTAGTAAGTCCTCTGCCAGTGGCAAGAAGGCCCAACAGAAGCTGAATAACCCCAATGACAGAGGTGGTAAGTAAGAGGGCCTAGGTGATGGAGAGGGATGTGGGAAGAAAGGGACAGGGCAGACATACATTTTGACTCTGCTGCGGTCCTGTGATTAGATGTCCACTACAACAGACATTCAGTGCATTCCTGGCATGTGACCAGCCACTGACCCATGGACCAGAAACTGTTTGACCAGGCAGGCACCCCTTATCTGCTTAGCAAACCTGAGTAAGAGTACCCAGGGTGAGCCGGTTTTACCTTGCAGCTAGTGCCGGACCCATCTCTTGGCTCCCCGACTCCCAGGGCCATCAGCAGTTGCTTTTGCCTTCTTCTTTCTTATAGGCAGGTCCCAGTTTGTACAGTGCTAGGGATTGGGCCTATTGCTTCATGCATGCTCGGCCAAGTACTACTAACTTTATACCCTGACCTCTGCTGTCCTGCAGGCAACAAGGTGATTCCAAAGCCTTTCCCCATGAAACCAGGAGACAAGCTGGCTGTGAGGTCTTCTCCAGTGAAAGCAGGGGTGAAGAGGAAAGCTGCTGATGAGACCCCAGAGACCCAGTGCCCGACAAAGGTGAGGGTAACAATAGTGCTTGAGACAGGCCAGATTGGCTCAGCCGTGAGTTCCAAGCTTGTGTGTGTGAAGTTGAAAAGCTGTCTGTATTGGTCTGGGGGAAGGCTACTGGAGTCTTTCCCTTCCTGTTCTGGGCAGGCAAGCAGTCCTGCTGCTCCACCCTGTGCCATCTTGTTGCCTTGCAGAGGCGGCGGGCCAGACAGCAAAGAGGGAGGGAGAGCTATGCCAACAGGCAGGAGCTAGAGCCACCGGCCTAGCAAGAGAGGCTGCCGGGGCTGTCAAGTTACAGTTCACATTAAAAAACAAAGCCCAGTCTGGGTGTGGGGTGCAACAGTGCAATTGTGTCTCTCGGAGCAGGTCCACCCAGCAAGGAGAGGGAGACTGCCCTGGCATAGACAACTTCCAGCTAAGGGAGTTTTTTTTCCCTTTTTTTTTTTTAGTCCCTTGTCTGGCAACATCTGTTGAGTACCTACTGAGATCGTAACTAGTCTGTGGTACCCTGGGTGGCTTCTGGCCCAGAGGGTAAATAAACATGATCAACAGAGATTGCACCCCTGCCCAAGCATAAGTACAGAAGTTGAAATCCCAGGGCCTGAACCCACTTCTCAGTAGAAATCATTTCTACCTCTCTTCTCCCCCTGAAGCCCTTACTTCCATACTGAAGAGCAAGATTCCCAGGCCCTCTATCTAGGTAACTGCAGAGCAGACTACATCTTTTTGTTTGTTTGTTTGTTTTTGGAGACAGGGTTTCTCTGTACTGCTTTGGAGCCTGTCCTGGACCTAGCTTGATAGACCAGGCTGGCCTTGAACTCACAGAGATTCACCTACCTCTGCCTCCCCAGTGCTGCGATTAAAGGCATGCGCCACCAATGCCTGGCCTCCAGCAGACTACATCTTTAAGGAGGTATTTTGCATTGGGGTAGCTCTTGGAGAGACACCCTTTTTCCATATCCTGGAGATGTTGGAGCCCATCGCTTTTCCCTTTTCTCCTAGTCAGGGACAGGAGGAATTGTCAGACCTGGGTCAGCCAGAATGACTGAAGGATGGGTTAGCAACACCTCTGCCACCATCTGTGTCCTTCATCCTAGACTATGCATCCCTTGCCTGTATTCTGGTCGGTGGTGTCCCACTTGACCCAGGACTCACTCGGTATGGACTACTGTTTGCAGGTGCTGTTGGATGTCTTCACTGGGGTGCGGCTCTATTTGCCACCTTCCACACCAGACTTCAAACGGCTCAAACGCTACTTTGTGGCATTCGACGGGGACCTGGTACAAGAATTTGACATGGCCTCAGCCACACATGTGCTGGGTGACAGGGACAAGAACACAGAGGCCCAGCTGGTATCTTCAGAGTGGATTTGGGCATGTATCAGGAAACGGAGGCTGATAGCTCCCTGCTAGGACTTCGATCTTCCTCTTTGGGCTGTCCTCACCTGCCCACTCTACTACATGAGGCTCAGCCTAGATGGTAGGGGCCCTTCGCTAAGCAATGTACCGTCTTACACCCTCCAACTCTTCATGGTCCCTTCTGGATTGGGAATAGTTGCTGTGGGCACAAGCAATTCTCTGCTAGTTTAACTAGATCTTTCAGATCTGGGTGCTAGCTTTGTCTTCTTGTTGAAAAAGAAGCCAACCTTAGTTATTTGAGGTGCTGATAACCAACCTATACCCTTTACACATGCTAGGAACAGTGTTTTGCCATTGAACTACAATTTTATAAGAAATCTTAAGCCAGGCATGGTAGTGCATGAGGAGCAAGAAGTCAGGATCAAAATGCATTCTTTTGCCCCAGTTCCATCTCCAGTTTTCCTCAGTGACTAAGGAATGGAGGCTGAGCAGAATCTGTTTTCCTTGTTTGCTCCTTTTCACTTCCGTGTGCATTTTAAAAGCTGTATTTAAACTGTCCTCAGACACTTCTTGTGTGTGTAAAACCCTTATTATGCCTGATCCCTTTTGCTAGGAACCCTCATGTAAAAAAAAAAAAAAAACAAAGTAAACTCCAATGACTAGTTTCCAGGTCCCAGCTTGGAGGGAGAGACTGGCATCTATAGGAAAAGTGGCCTCCTTGGAGACAGAGGCTCCATGAAGGAGGATTTGCCTCCTCAAAACCTGGACAACTCAGGAGTACAGATCCATAGCCAGGAAACTCTACACTTACCCTGCTTACCAAGGCTGGCACCTGTGCCACCTGTGGCAGATGAAAGGCAAATGATGATTTCTTTGTACAACTGCATACAGTGGAAGTGTCCTAAACTAGCCTCATCTTGTTCTCAAGCCCTTGAAATGTGGCACTAAAGCTCTCATTCTAAGATAACTTCAAATGGTCTCAAGTCACCAGTGACCATCACACCATCTGAGCATCAGTTCCCCAAGAGGAAGGGACAGAGGCACTGCTCCTGAGTCATTGGACAACTGTCAGTAACCTCAGATGCCTTATGTAACACATGTTATCTGGGAGGTCTGGCTTACATGGCGAAGTTCACACTTGGCTCTGGGCATGAGCTTCTCCAGGTACTGTGATAGACTGGCTTCCAAGTCTATGCTGTGCCACCTCTGAAAGATCAGTTCTCTATTCTTATTACCAACTCAACAGGGTAATCTGTAATCTATAAGCTAGATCACCATGACCACACCATGTGTGGATCTCTAAGATGCAAACCTACCACCCCATGTATTCCTAAAACCCTACTGGGAGGTTGCTTACTAATCTGACTCTGCCTTTCACCTGTTTAATATATGCAGAGAGAGGACACAGTTGAATGTAGATGCTGTGATAACTAGGGCAGAGTGAGTACTACTCAGTATGATGAATAAGATACTTTTTAATCCATCTACTTGCCTGCATAGATCCCCAACTTCCTTGGACCAAGCAGCTGGGTAGAGTGTCAAAGACAATAACTTCCCCACCACACAGGGCCGAAAGTTAGCCCCTTGTCCCTTGAATGCCTTATTCCAAATCCACTCCAATTCACTATCTAGTGTTTGTATGTTTCTGACATACTTCTCTCTGCAGGGAGATTAGATTGTAGGTACATCTTTGTATCTTTTCCTGTCTTTCCACCCAACCCTAAGCAATATCACCCTAAACCTCCCCTGCTCTCTTTGGCCTTTTGTTTACATAGTGCCAGTGATAGATAATCATCACTGGACGCTGAACAGGTCAGCCATTATTGAGACTTATTATTCTCTTTTAAGAGATGGTAGAATTATGTCTCATCTAGTTCTCCAGAAGGTAACACACTCCCCTACCCTCAGGCACCTGGTCAGGTAGGTTGGTATAGGCCTGTGCTTATTTTGCAGTTTGTTCTCTAGGCTGGGTGAACCTTTGAGCCATTCTTGTCTGTCACAGCTATTGTCTTGTCTTTCAGGAATAGCCAGCTACCTAGCTGTCCTGAGATTCCTTTCCACTTAGCTCTTGAAGGCCCTTGTGGGACAGTGTAAATAACTCACGTGGTGCTTCCCATTTGCTCTTGAGAATCGTCCACTTCTAGCTCCACTTCTAGTCGGTCCCACAATTGCTCCCATACACTCTTGTTAATAGTAGGCAGTCACAGTATGCAGCAGGGGTGCCTTGACTGAGACCAGGCGGCCCAAGCATCTCCAAAAGTGGAATGCAATCCCTGAAGAGCAGTAGCTCTAAGCATGTGGCCTGATGCTTGCCTACATTCACTAGTACTTTGAGGCCTCTGGCATCAACCCCACCCCAGATGGGACAGTTGTCTGTATTTAAACTTTATTACAAAATTATAAAGCAGAGCTCTGTAACAAAAAATACACATTTGGGTTTGCTTTTTAACACCCAGGTGAGAAAATCTTAATATAAGCCACTTGGAGCAACACATTCACATCCAGAGATTTTAACAAATTTGTACAATATAGACTATTAATTCCTTTACAGCTTATTAGTTTAAAACCAACTATTCCAAGGGACAAACCAGTCAGCTGTCTGTCTTTTAAAACTAAGTGTCAACTGAAATTTTGGTGTAATCATATCAAAATCCACAGACTAGTTGAAAGGATTAGGTGTTTCCATGTTAATTAAGACCAAGGATCCGTGAAGAACAGAAAGGGGCTCAAGTACTAAAAAGAAAAAAGTTTACCTGGGTTAGATGTTAACAGGAATGGAATCTTAGAATTCCAACTTTCATTTGGTGTAACAATAAAAAAGTTGTTTGACATCTGTTTGGTTTTTTTCCCCCCAAAAGAAAACACCAAAAGATAAAAGTTCTTCAAAATAAGTAACCTTAGCTCTGACTGTTCCTTGGGTTACTAACAGGCCATCCATATATTATTTCTGTTCCTGTCTAGGAGGTAGGGAGGTAAGGCCTCAGAAGAGAAAGCTGTTGTATAAGAAGGGAGTATTGAAGTATTGTTAGGTCTGATTATGCAGCTCAGTTAAGACCTGTTTCACAGTGGAGTCCAGGAGCAGCAAAACTGGTGGGCTGTGCTAAACTGAAGACATTGTAAACTACAGTACTTAGTATCCAGAGAAGGAGGGAAGGTAGTCTTTTTAGAGGGGTCTCTTGATTCTTGACACCAACAAAGGCACTGACCCACAACCTGGCCATTGGGACCTAGACTGCACAGGTAACATGGCCTGGGCGCCTCTGACAACAACTTCATGGGCCTCCTGGATCCCCTGAAGGATTTAGTGGTTAAAGATGGGAAGAAAGAAAGCCTAGGTATTTCTAATAGCCCCTTCTAGGTGCCCCTCTGCTTTCCAGTTCTTCCAGTCTACGATGTACTGTGGAAGGTAGCGATTTACCCAGGTGCTGTAGTGCTGGGGGTGCATCCTACAGAGGAGCACACAGCTCATTTGGTTCTTCTTTGAGCTGTTCCAGCAACCACCACTCAGACCCTACAGCTGTGTCAGTGGTGTCAAGACACCGAGAGGCTAGAATCATGATTTAGAGAATGCTTCATTCTGACCCGCCCAAAAGGCTGAGAAGCAGCCTGGGCATAGTCCATTCTCACTTGGCACCTTCCAGGGCCTCATACACTCACTGTCCTATATGTCTGCTCTCTGGGAATCTCCATGAGCAGCCAAGCTAAACAAGAGCCGAGCTCTTTGCTGAAGTTCCTATGCCTTCGGTAAGCAAATTTAAATCCCAAAGAAGAGAAACTATTAAAGTGGTTTTAAAAAAACTTTAGCCTGCTGAAAATGAGGATCAAAGCCAGAGATCAACAGAAAGCCACTGCCTCCATTTCTCTTTCCTCAGGATGGTGTGGCAGAGATGACCCATGCACCATCTCTTAGGGACTCCCCAGCAGTTTGGGGGTAAGGTCAGTCAGGGGACTGATCATTTCCAACCCCAACACTAACAGAAGTGACTCAACTTAGAAATTCTTCTACAGCATTTAGACTTAATTTCTCACCAGAGATGAGTCTACTGATCCAAATTCTGACCTAGGGAATACTATTGGTCTGATTCATATGTGTGTGTGTGTGTGTGTGTGTATATATATATATATGTCCAGAGAAAGAAATGAATTTTAGGCATTGTAGCAGACTTAAATTTCTGGTTTCTGTGTTTTTTACTGCTGGGGGTAAGGGAACCATTCCCAGCAGGACTTTTGATTGATGAAACAGGAGGAGTGGTATATGGGATGTGTAAAATGTGTCTTAGGTTTTCAGGAAGGGAAGAAGACATGGTCCAAGTTCTAGAAAGTCCTCTTCGTTGATTACCATCACCACCCCATGATCAGAGAAGCAGGCACTCACCCATGTGATCTGAATCAGTTCTCACTGGCTTTGGGTTCTGCCACCTAAGAGGTACACACCATGGCAAGACAGGTATGCCAGTCACCTCTGCTTGTCCCAGTCTCGAGAACACTGCCAGTTTCAATAAACCGCCTCTGTGCATCAGACCAACCCTGAGCCCAGACGCTTTGAGCTATGTCCTGTAAGGCACTGAAGAAGCCAATTCTAGCCCTCAGGACCGGAAGACGTGCACTGCTCGGATGACATACTGTCGGCAGATAGGACATTCATTCATTCGTTTGCCACACTTGGTACAGGTAACCATGTGGCCACACTCTAGCAGAACACAGTCAATGGGTGAGTCCATGCAAATCTTACACAGGTTCTCCTCCAGGCCAGAAGGCACTGCTCCCCCTGGAGAAACAAGGCAGAAAGGAAGAAAAGATTATGTCTGAGTGTATGATGGGCTGCATGGAGCAAACCCTCAAATCCACACTTCCCTCAAATAGAGTACCTCCCCACTAAACACACACACACACACACACACACACACACAGTAACCAAACCACCTCCAGCTGCTTGTTGCACCTCCACTCCTGAGAGAGAGAGAGGTTTTGAGGGTGGTACTCTCAGATCAAAAACTTTGTAGGACTCAGAACTACAAAGAAAGAACTTAGGACAAGGAGTTAGCTTTAACATAGCAAGTGAGCAGCATTTAGGTACCACGTTCCACGGGGCAGAATGTACAGAAATGATAAAACTGGTTCAGAAAATTTTGGTTATAAACAGAACTGTAGTGAATGGCTCGTTAGGAATCTGCAGTCCTATCTATAAACAAATTCCCAATTTAATAAAGCGGAGAATCATGTGGGACCCCATGTGTTATCCCACAATCTATCTGTAGGCTTCTGAAAGACTTCCTGATAAAGGGGCATGGGCAGACACACTGCTCCTTTTCTGTGCTACAATCACTGAATTTTATTCCTACCCCTGACTGCTCATCATACTCCATGATAATTCATTTATCTCCCACAGTAGACTAAGAGCTTCTTAATTCAACTTGTTCAATCATAAGCTTACCATTTTCTTTGTGCTCTGAGGTCAGATACTTATCTTGAATTCCCAAAACATGAGTCACATGGTAGGTATTCTTTAATATCTAATAAAGAATGTTCTGCCCAGGGAATGATAACTGCTCACACTGACTAACTGCCTACCATGTGTCAGGCAGGGTCCTAAGAGCTTTCTGTATTAACCCAGAGGTATTGAAGGAAGGTCTATAGAAGAGACAACTTGAGCTAGAGTTAAGTGGCTTGCCCAAGGACACAGGGCTGCTGAGGTAGCTCACATTCAAATCAGAAAGGCTCATGGACATATGGCCTTCTGGACAAGGGCTCCAGGGCAGAGACTATCAAAGACAGCATTGACTGCCCTATAGTTAATTGAGAATAGGAGTTCTCAATGAATACTAACTAGCTTATGCTAGTGGTGGACACAGCTACTATCCTAGTTTAGCTGAGAAAAACCTTTACATTCAGAAGCTCACCTATTTCTAACATGTCAAATTAGCCTAAACTAAGCAGCCATAAAGCAGAATTGTTCTCATACCAGCCACCTCTCCCACCTGTACTACTCCAGGGTAATTCTTTATCTGTTGCTTCTAGTTTTTCTTTTCTATTCTAGGCTAGTCTAAAAAGTCAGGTCACTAAATGCACATGTATTCTCATGTATATTTGTTTATTGCTAGTTTGATGATTCTGGAGTATTTTCATGTAGCTATTTAAACTGCACCTGTGTATGGAATACACAAGTCAAAGAACACTTCCCACAGGAGGCAGCTGGCTGGGATTGCTCAACCTAGTTAAAGCCCCTTGTGGTCTTAATACAGAGGTTAGAAAAGTACTGGCATGACAGGCATGCCTAAACCAAGCTTGAGTCATTTACAGAATGCATCAACTCAGTGCTCAGCACTCTCCAGCGAATGAGAAGAGGGATAGTACCATGTAGATTAATCTGATCATGGTATTATCTGGGGTGAGGGTAGAGAAAGGGGTAACCCAGATGATTACAGGGCCTAAGAAAAATGCTCAACACTGCCCATTCAGCACAGAAGACCATTTTACTTAGGATAAATTCAAAAAGTCTTCTGAAAAAGGTTTAAAGTGCTGTAACACTATTGAGAATAGTTGTGGGACACTGTGCCCACATTTCTCAAGGCTTTCAAAAGTGACATCCCACAGGCTATTGGGGTTCTATGATGTGCTCTGAGGATGCCCCAGTGGTGGCCTTTAATACACGGGTAGCCAGGTGGGATATGCATTCAGAGCTCAGAAGGCAACCACTCAACACCTCTGCTGTCTCCTGAGCATCTCTGACTACCATCTAACAGGACTCTTGGGTCACCACCCTTACTTTTTGGTTTGGCTGGCAGACACTTATTATGCTAGGTGCAGTGGTGGGAGCCTTTAATCCCAGCACCTGGGAAGCAGAGGCAGCTGGTCTCTGTGAGCTTGAGACCAGCTTGATCCATATAGTTGAGTTCCAGGGAAGCCAGGGCTACACAGACAGACACCATCTTAAAAAAAAAAAAAAAACCCTCAAATGACATCTCTGCAAGTATAAACTCTCCCCAGACAGACCACATGGAGAGACTGAGTATGGTACTCCCCACACAGGGTATCGGCTCCAAATCAGCCAAGCCCCTAGGCTGCTATGGCTTTCCTTCATAGGGTTGGAGCAAGGAGAATGTGACTCTATACTTTCCCACAGTCTCTCTGTAAACACATATGCCTACAATTCTTAGACTGTGGACAGACATCAGGATTGCAGACAGGAAAATAAAACTGCTAAGAGCCTAAGTCAATGCTTAACAGAAACAATTACATACCGTTTTGATCCTCATCACCAGACACTGAAAAGAAGAGAAAAGGATGTGTGAATATGAGTGTGATGGTAAAAGGTAATCTTCCACCACCCTGCCATCATTTCCGAACTCCAATCGGCTCTAGGCTGAGAACAGGGCCTGGCTGGAATCTGGACAGGTGCTAGCTCACCCTCCCCACTCACTCTGTGCTAAGAACTCACATGGAGCCTAACTGTCCTATCTGCCTTGTTCTGAGAAAAGCATGTTCCACTGGTCTACAGTGACCACTGTGTCAGTTGAAAGGACACTGCACATACATATCCTTTAATGTTGCCTCTGAAGCCATCATTGAGGTAAAAGGAATGAAAGTTTGACTATTTCAATGAGCCAAGGAGCCCGCCAAAGCTATCACATGCAGTCATATTATTGCCAGGCATGGTGGTACATGCCCATAATCCCAGCACAAGAGGCAGAAGAAGGATCATGAGTTCCAGGCCAGCCTGAGCTATTAAGAGCCTGTTTTTAAAAACTACGGGTGGTGGTGGTTGTGTTGTGCACATCCTTTGTTCTATCACTAGAGATCTCTGTGAGAGTTTGAGGCCTGCCTGGTCTATAGAGCTAGTTCCAGGACAGTCAGGGCTGTTATACTAGGAAACCCCATCTCCAGAAAAAGAAAAACAAAAACCAAACAAATTAACAAAAAATAAAATAAAAAATAAAATAACAAAAACAAAAAAAAAAAAAAAATCCCACCAGCAGCACAGCACAGAACAGGATAGTACACACTTTTAATCCCAGGCACTTGAGGAGGGACAGGCAAGGGATTCTCTGTGAGTTTGAAGCCAACCCACTCTCCATAGCCAGTTCCTGCCCAGCCAGGGATACAGAGTAAGATCCAGTATTAACAAACAAACAAACAGCAAAAACCTACTCCTAAAATCTTTGGGACTCTAAGTAAAGACTCAAGATAATCCCAAAGAGAAAGCGAAGGCAGACGCCTTGTCAGGCCCCAGGTCTATCACCAATGCAGTTACAACTTCCCCTAACTTGGTAAATCTGTGTTATTCAAATTTATCAGAGGAAGGCCTGAAGCTTGGCTTTTACAACCATTTATCATACAAGGAATCAAAATGCACAAAGAACTAATTCAGCTGGTGATGAGAATGTCCAGTTCAACCTGGCCAAAGGGAGGGGGCAGTAAGTACAGTGATGGAATGCTTGCTTAGCATGTGGACAAAGACTCTGGGTTTGATCCCCAGCCCCATGGAAGAAAACCCTAGCTAAGGCTATTGTGCTGGGGATGCTTTTAATGGTAAAGCGCTTGCCTAGCAAAACAGCCAAACACATTTCTCTTCTCCAGGACTTTTTGGCATTTAGTAGAAAAACATCTTCAATGAATTAGTGTGAGGACAGCATAAAACATCTAAAATGACACAATGTAAAATGCTTTGGGAAGTGAACACAAGAAAAAAATCCAAGCACACTATATGCTAGAATTTGCTTTCCAACCCAAAGCTGACTCAAAGCAAGTACTGCTGGTAGCAGAGAAAAGAATAAAGAATATGGAGCATATGTCGTGGGGGCAGGAAGACATTAGGCTTAGAAATCCTTAGTTCAAATCCTGGCTCTCTAAGTGACACTTAATAGAGCCTATTGCCTAGGTTGCTCTGAGGGTTAAATTGTATATTCAATGCCTGTCCCCAGTCTTGGTGCTTGAGACGTACAGACGTGTAGGCTGGCTTCCTCTGAGGCTAAACACATGTGGATCAGATCAAGTCAGTGTGATACCATCATGTGTGGGATGGCAGCAAAGACCTCTCTGTTCAGTTGCTACCCAGATAGCCCCTCACCCAGATGCTGGAGTCCTTTCTGATCCTTGTACAGTCGAGTCACCCTCTCCATCAGTTCCCACTTCTCACAGCAGCCCTTATAGTTGACAAAGTTGCGAGCCAGAATCTCTTTCAGCTGCCGCACTGTCAGGCTTTCAATGTCCTCCAGGTGGGTCAGATCAGACAGTGAAGCCCTCCGGCCGGGGACGAAGCTGTCCTCTGAGCCAATGGACTGCAACAGCAAAGATGTGATGATCAGCTGGTTCAGTTGTGTCTCTTCAAGGAACACAGAGAACCCATCAACATGCACTTTGTTGACCAACCTCAAGGAACGTGAAAAAGAGGGTTCCTGGCACACTGTTTGGCACAGCAAAACAGACTAATCTTTGCCTGTTCCATCATGTTGTTTGTGCAGACAGCCACACACTGGCTTATCAGTACTGGCTTATCAGTACCAGGCATACAGGGTGCAGTAGTTAATTGGCTAGAGGGCCGTGATTCTCAATGCTGATGCCGCCACTAAATATTAGACATTATTTTTCAAGTCATTTACCATCTTGAGCCTGTTACCCCTCCCCAAAGGACAGACTGCTATCCTGATGCACAGGGTTCCTGTGGAAAGTAAATGTGGCTGTATAGGAAAACCCCAGGTATGGTGCTGGGCTGGCCTGTCTCAGTATAGACCTCCCTGGAGGGACCTCCACACATGGCTTCACCTAAGCTCTATGGACCCTCAGAACCATGTTCTGTACTGGTCCCTTGTGTGGATGAGGCCTGAAAGCCTTATCTTACTTCCTTTCCCAACAATGGCTACTGCACCTCTAGGCACACAGGACAAGAACAAGAGCATGCCCTCTGGCAACTCTCAGAAAGACTGTGGGCCAGGAGGCTCCCCATCTTCCACTGTAGCCTCGAATCTGCTTGCTCACACTGACAGCAATAAACGAATCTGCAATGTTAATCCTCAGAGACTGATCCTTTTTGTTCTATTGAGTCTGCTGAGGCTCCTAGGAATATCCCAAGAAGACCAGGGAAAGAACAAAGGCAAAGGCACAGACCGAGCAGAGACCCACCTGGGTCTCATCCTCGGTAGGTACTCTGGCTGTGCTCTCCAGGAAGACGGGCTCCTCGTGGTCCTGAGGCACATGGCCAGTGGCCTGTGGGAAGAGAAAGGTGCCATCACATCCACAGAAACATCCCAGCAACTTAGATAGAATGGGCCTCTTTCAATTTATACAAATGTCCAAAATGTATTCCCATCTCCCTCCAGAAACCAAGGCTCCCTCCCAAAGCAGTATCACAAATGCCTGCTTTCTAACAGCAACTCTCTCAGGCAGAGAAACGATGTGAACAGGTTTCTATGGATGGAAAGCTGCATCAAGAACAAGCGCATTTGTCACCAGGCGGTGGTGGCATATGTCCTTAATCCCAGAGCTCAGGAGGCAGAGGCAGGTAGATCTCTGTGAATTCAAAGCCAACCTGGTCTTTGAATGTTCCAGGATGGCCAGGACTACACATAGAAACCCTACCTCAAATAAATAAATAAATAAATAAATAAATAAATAAATAAATAAATAAATAAATGGAATAACCAAGAGTACTCTAATTCTGTCCATCAGTAAGCCAACACAGTTCTGCCTCTGGACCAATGTCCACTCGTTTTTCCAAACACCTCATTCACATCCTTAACATAAATCTCCTTGACCTAGCCTGGCAGTGGTGGCACAGGCTTCTAATCCCAGCACTCAGGAGGCAGAGGCAGGCAGATCTCTGTGAGTTCAAGTTCAGCTTGACCTACAAAGCAAGTTCCAGGACAGGCTCCAAAGCTACACAAGGGAAAAACCGTCTTGAAAAACCAAAACAAAGAATAAAAAACTCCCTGGACTCAACTGATCCACCCCAAATCACACTCTGAAGTCTCTCACATTCTGGAAATGTGTTCTAACCAGTAGGACATGGTATGACATACCTGTAGCTGCTTAAATGTGTTTATAAATGAATTTAGGAACCTAACACACTAAGACTACAGGTCACAAATGCCTCAGCTTGGGTTCCATTTTACTCGGCATTCTAACTTCTCAAAAGGGTTCACTTTTGTCAGAGTGGTCAGAATTGTGACCTCCTAACTCTTATTAACCACTTCTGCCACAAACCCCTACCAAGCTCCTTCTCTTCACTCCCAGGCAAAGAGCAAACTCAGAGCAAAAGACATGTCTGAGTTCACAGGTCTTTCCCCTAGAACCTGGATGAACAGTAAAGACACAATTTGGGCCGGGCAGTGGAAGCAGAAGATTTCTGAGTTTGAGAACATCCTGGACTACAGAGCTAATTCCAGAACAGCCAGTCTTACACAGAGAAACCCTGTCTGGAAAAACAAGAGGAGAGAGACAGCTCTAGCCTTTCATCAAGAAAAGCAAACAATTACAATAGAAATGAAAAGCAGAGCATAAAGCACCCTAAGCGATGATAGGGACTCATACATATGGGATGAAGCCAACAGTCTCTGCATCAATACCTCTGGTTTCCTACTAGTTTTATATAGATGTAGTATCTACTGTTCCTTGGGTACTGTCCCCTTGGTATTAACCTTGGGGTCTTCCATAGGCTAATCTGTTCCTGAGCTTGCTTTATTTATTTATTTATTTATTTATTTATTTATTTATTTATTTGGATGTCTTTTGTTCCCTAGAAAGAGCAACTGGAATTCATGCTGTAAATACTTTTATCTTCCCAGTTTTCCTACTGGGTAAGTAAAAATCTACAACTAGTATCTATCTGTCTACTATTCTGCTTACTGAACACACACTTCTTCCCTAGCAAATACTGCTAGGACATCAAAGGGTTAGAACTGTTAGGTTTGTTTCCCTGCTTGCTGTGATATAGTACATAGCCTTGTTCCAGTTATTTAACTTTCCCATGCCTGTTTTTCCTGTTTGCAAGGTTCAGGTGTCACCTAACAGAAGGAATTGACACTTAACGTCTTCTAGAATATCAAGAAGAAAGGTACCCCATTAACACACGGTATACAGTATGGCCTGTTGGTTAGTGACAAAATGGTAAGTTTATAATCTTACATGGCAAATCTCCTGACAGTTTGTTCATTCTCCAACCCCCAACCCTGCTTCCTCTTTTGAGACAGCAATCTCATGCCTTGAACTCACTATGTAGAAGAGACTAGCCTCAAACTCTTGATCCCTATGCCCCCATCTCCATAGTGCCACACCTGACCTGTCTAAAGGTTCTTCATGAAAAAAAAAAAAAAAATGCACATCCCCTCCTTGTTCACTACATGCAGACTAGAGTGCTCTAAAAATCCAAGCAAAAAAAAAGTAAGTATAGCAATAAAACCTGCCCAAAAGATCAAGAGCTGGAGCTTAGGAGAGCATTAATGACGTTGGCCTTTAAATGTGCTAAAAGCTGAATGAGTGCCAGTCCTGGCAAAAGGTAAGCACAGCCATGAGGCCCAGCCATCCATGCCATGTGTGGGAAAGGAGCTGCCAAGAACTGGCAGCTCCATGCTCCAAAGATATACTATGGTAGTTGAGCCTCTCTGCAACATAACAAGCCCAAAGGGGTCTCCTTCCATTGTTCTAGGCTCACAGTATGCCCCAGATGACCAAGGAGTCAGAAGAAATTAATTATGGGGTTGGTGGTGTGGCTCCATGGCAGAGCCCTTTGCCTAGCATGCTTGAGGTCCTGAGCTGAATATCTAGCACCAAATGAAAACAAAAATCAGCCAGGCTGTAGTGGTGCCTTTAATCCAGGCACTTGGGAGGCAGAGGCAGGTGGATCTCTTGAGAGTTTAAAGTCAGCCTGGTCTACAAAGTATATTCCAGGACAGCCAGGGCAGTTGCATAAAGAAATCCCGTCTTAGAAAGAAAAAGAAAAGAAAAGAAAAGAAAAAAAAAAAAAACAGTGGCCTCGGAGTCCTGATCTAGGTCCTAATTTTACAGGGTGCAGGCACCATAACTCGCAGCATCAGGGAGGGACTTCTACAGGTCTGTGCAACACCACCACTGCAGACGAACCCAAGAGTAGATATGGAGCTCAGCTTCTCTCTCCCAGGGCTTCCTGAGGGTGGAGACAGTGTCTGTTTACTATGGACTCTCCATGCCTCAACCTGCCTCTCTTGGCTTACCCAATTAGACAGCTCCCACACAGCACACAGTGACCAGGACAGTAGCCAGACCCTATCAGTCCTCCCAACTCTTCCCTACCTGCCCAGTCAGGACAGACCAGTCAAAATGGTAGTAAAGCTGGAGGGTAAATCTGAACCAAGCTAGAGAAGTAATGGTGACTTTCCTCACAATATTTCTGGAGCAATGATTTTTTTTTTTTTCTTTTTCTTTAAAGTCTAACAAGGGAATGAAGCCCATTACGAACAAAACCCACAAAAACATGGTACCAGGCTTACCACCTCTAAAGCCAAAACATGAGCCTGATAGTGACCAGGAAACATCATTTCCAGAATCAACAGGCACAAATGCTTCACACCATCAAGACACGACCTCACTCCCCATTCCCACAATGCAACAGGAAAAGGAAATGAGCTCTGGAGCAGACATAGAGATGAAGAGTCTGTGTGCTGGCTCCTACCTGGTTTTCCTGAGCCTGGGCTAGGGGGACAGAGGTGGCTTGTGCAGGTGAGGTAGGAGGCACTGTGCTGATGTGAGGCTGGGTCAGGAAGGCCTGCTGCTCGGGGAAGTCCTGGGACAAGGTGGGCGTATGAGTCCTGTCCGCCGCAGCCGAGATTACAGGCTGCTGGCCAAGCACCAAAAACACCAGCTCTTCTTTCTCCCGGCACATTTCAGTAGAGACATCATGGAGGCTGAGATAGTCCCTCAGGTCCTTCACCTTCATCTTCATGAGTTCCTCCCGCTGAAAGGCTGTGGCTCGGAACCGTAGGCAGAGGAGGCAGAGGCGTGGCCCATTCCCCTCTTGGCTTGAGCAAGTCATGCAGAAATGTTTCTTACAGTCCAAGCATGTCTGCTGCTTAGAGCGAGAGACAGGGGAAAACATGTCAGCTAGGAAGAAGGAGTCAGAAAGTGGGATGGGAGCTACAAGGCCACTGGGGCCAGCAAGACCTCCTCCAGTAGTTCCTGCTCTACTAAACTGTTCCCTAGATCCACGGTTGAACCACACTGCGGCTTTCAGATTAAAGGCCATTTGGAGGTGGCAGACCGCACGTGGCTGTGTCCACCAACAGGACATCTGACATTTATACACTATGCATATATACAACATAATAATTTACACTTGTAATTTCATTTAAGGCTTATTTAATTTTTGTTTGTTTGGGTTTTTTTCCAGATAGGGTTTCTCTGTCTTGAAGTCCTGGAACCCACTCTGTAGACCAGGCTGGCCTTGAACTCAGAGATCTGCCTGCCTGTTTTGGAGTGCAACTAAAGGCTGTATGCCACCATCATCTAGCAGCTTATATAATTCTTAATTCTCTCTCTCTCTCTCTCTCTCTCTCTCACACACACACACACACACACACACACACACACACACACACACACACAAAACCTGAAGCTGTAGACTCTCAAGTGCTGGGATCAAAGGTGTGGGATATGTTTCTCTTTTAGACGGATTCACTCTCATGTAGCCCAGGGTGGCCTTGAACCCAGAGATCTAACTGCCTCTGCCTCCCTAGTGCTGGCATTAAAGGCGTTCACCACCACCCAGCCAGCCTTTGGTTTTTGAGATAGGGTCTCACTGTGTAGCTCAAACTGGCCTCCACTGCAGGCATGTGTCACCATGTCCACCTAGCAACTATTGTCAACACTGGTATCAATAGAATGTACTGTGATGCTACATACAGTAAGGCCTGGCTTATCCTTTCATTCTCTAAGCCCCTTTAAAAATATTAGTATTCGTCCCTGATTTACAAAGAGAGAAAACCAAGAATCACGGAGAGCAAGTATTATATTCAAGGTTGGAGAGTAAAGGTGCAACTGGGATCAGCCAATGCCCTCAACCGTGCTGAGTCCCCAACAGCCATCAGGACCAAATCAGGAGCCTGGCTTTCCACTTCCCAACTTCCTAATCAGAGCCCTGTCCACAGAGACTGCTCACAGATTTTCCCGCTCTAGCAGGGCCGATCAGGGTGCTGAAGAAGGTGGTACACGAGGTCACTTCAAGATAAATATTTGGACAGGACAAGGGGCCAGGATGCTAGTTTCTCTCCTTTATGAAAGCACACAGTGTCTCAGTTTAGAGACAAGTGTGACTGACCCACAAGCTGGCACTGCCTGGTGCAGCTCCTCCCACAGTCACAGACAGCACTCCAAGGCTGCCAAGGACAGTGGTGACATTTGACTGAGCTCTGCTCCAGCCAATGACAAGTCACTCTCCCAAGAGGTCATTCCTCAACACCTTGGGGTCTATCCAAGGGCACCTTCTCAAGAGGCTGGGAACTTTTCATTTCACATTATACGTTTCTGCTTCCTTTCTCTCAATATGGAAATCTGTTCAGCTGCAAAAGAAACACCTGAGACACATTCTCAGAGGCAGGATCAGGGCAATCTTTGTACAGGGCCTGAAGAGTCCAGATAGTTGGTGTTTGTCTACGTGCCATCCACGCAGTCCAGGCAAAGCAACAAAACCTGGGTGCTACAAGGGAATACACACCAATCCTCTTTTCTACTCAGCTATAACCACATAGTAAACTGTGCAGAGATGGGAAAGGGCATGTGCCTATACCTGCCAAAAACAGTTGTGACCAACGGTCACGTACGTGGAAAACGGGAGTTGAGTATTTGGGGTTCATTCCTGATGCCTGACTGAAAATGAAGAGGCTGCAGAATCATGAAACTCTGGTCCCCACATGGAGTGTTACTTAAGTCAATGCAGTTTGACAAGACCGAGACCAACACAATTATGAAGCTTGTGTTGCTCAATCAGCCAGATCCAAATATCTCTCTTCAAATGTGTGTAGCTTCTGGATACAAGAGCAGAAGTCAAGGATGACAATCCAGTTTCAGCTACCACCCCTGCCCACCAGGGACTGTGAAGTAAGCCTGCCCGGGAAATAGCTGTAAAGGAGGAGGGGGGCACCTGAGTACAATGGTGGGAAACAACAGAGAGAATGAAGAATCTTCCATCAACAAACAAGGGGAGAAGGAGCAAAGGACAGGCATGTGTAAATTCTAACAAACTGATCAAACCAGAGTAACAAAACAGCAAGGAAGAGGAATCAGAAGAGGTCTGGACCTGCACTGAAACAAGAGCTAGCTAGCAGCCAGCCTTGTTTTTCTGGTTTTTTCCCCCCTTTACCAGGCTGTCCTTACTTCCCTCAGTGCAACCTCAACCAAATTGACACTTTGTAGGCCCACAGTCTCATCCTGCTGGCTTCTGAACCACTGGAAAACCAGAGATCATTTATATAAAACGTCATAAGGCAGACACACTCACGAGAAGGCATTATTATTCTTTCCCCTCTGGTCCATCTCAGATCTTCTCAACACCAAAAAAACCACTTCTGCTCTGCATCTGCATACTACGCCCAAAGGCCAACCTAGTACAGCAGCCTCCATCACCTCATACTGGTTCAGCTGAAGAAGCTAGACACCAGAACTCACTCTGAAACTGCTGGGCCACCACAACACTACAGGTGGCCATGACCAGTATATATGTGACAGCTTGTGGCAAAACTGAAGCCTGCCTGTCCCATCTCTCCAGGATTGGGAACCCGGAGGATGAAGGGGACATTTCTGGCCTGTATTCTTTCTACAGGTCTTTGCTGTTGTGTATGCTTTAAACCAGTGAGCATGTAGAAAATACTGACCACAATTGGAAAAAAAAAAAAGAAAAGAAAAGAAAAGAAAAGATGGTAGGATCCATGTAATCAAAGACAATTCAACTACTTCTAGAAGAGCTACTTTTTAAGTCTCTGGCTGGGAAATGCCAAACTTGTAAGAAGGCCAGTCCACTTAAGCATGAAATGACAAATGAAAAAACATTGTTAATATTCACAAAATTCAAGCTGCAAACCACACAAAATTAATTTATCATTTAGAGCAAGAAAACATTATACCAATATCATCTTTCATCATCCAAATTAGGATCTGCCTCCCCCGATGGAGCACTTCAGGCCACGGTGCCTGTTCCCTGTGTGACTACACAGTGTGCTCTGCCTCGACCTCTCTGTCCCACTGTAAGCTCCCTAATCAGGGAAGGACAACCTCCTTCATCCTTGTCTGTTAACCAGGCAACATCTGACACCAGCTAGACTTCAGCACATATTTCCAGTGGGGGAGGAGGCAATACTGATCATGCCCATGCTCCCTCCCAAGAACCTGGGCCTGTTACCTGCCATCCCCAACACGCCACATGTCTACTTGTAGGGTCTGAGTTTGAATCCTGGCTCTAGTACTTAACCATGCGATGTGAAGTGTTGTTTGTGAGAAAAAGAATGGATATGTCCATGTCTCTTGCTGTTTACCAAGAACCTGACATGTTTACTTTTAAAACTTTTTTTTTCTTTTCCTTCGTTTTTTCGAGACAGAACTCTCTCCCTGGCTGTCCTGGAACTTGCTCTGTAGACCAGGCTGACCTCAAATGCAGAGATTTACCTGCTTCTTCCTACACCACCACCAACCACCCCATTTTCTTTTTAAATTTTAAACTCTAAAATGTTGTCATATGTAAAACAGGATTTGGTGGTTTCTAAAACTGAAATAGTTACTGTGAGGATTAAATGAAACAAACAAAGATCAAAATTTTAAAAAGTCTGCTGGTGTTGGGGGCACGTCTTTAATCCCAGCACTAGGGAGACCAGCCTGGTCTACAAAAGCAAGTTCTGGAACAGCCAGGGCTACACAGAGAAACCCTGTCTGGAAAGACAAAAAACAACCACCACCACCACCATCACAAAATCTAAGCAAGGAAAAGTGGCAAACCTGTAATCTCACTACTTGGGAGGCTGAGGTAGGAAGCTGCCTTCAGTTTGAAACCAGATAGGTTAACAACGGTGAGGTCAAGGCTAATTTAGGTTATAGAGTGAGACCCTTTCTCAAAAAACAACAACAAAATCTAAAAAGTCTTAGTAAAATTAAAAGTCTAAATTTTTTGTTGTTGCTTGAAACAGGGTTTCAGTACATAGCTCGGGGTCACCTCAAGTTCACCGTATCAAATGTATTTCACCACACCTGGCTAAAACCTTTAACAGTTCCTCTATACAGTGGAAAACTTAAAAAGAATTCCTCTCCCCTGGTTTCCCATTGCCACCATTTCATCCCCGAATCCTACCAGCCATTCTGGGCTATGAACCTCTTGTTCTGCTGGACATGCACTGCCTGAGGGCACTAGCAAAGGGACAGCCGTCCGCACTGCAGCCCACTGCAGATGGCGTCTATGCTTGTGAGTGGGCTCCAGCTCCTCTGCTAGGGTATTCTCGTCTCTCAGTAAACTCTAACAGGCTTTTGATAACCAGGACAAGGTTAATCTGTGGTCAGGACTTCTATGTGACAGCTAACAGAACCGATGCCTGCCATGGTTCAACGGTGCCGGGCACACCTAGCCTCACTTTCATCCCCAGCACTAGAACAGGGTACTTCATTCACAGCTGGGGCACTGGCACAGCTGGTGAGCAGGGAAGCTGGTGGCTATGCAGGAGCAGCTGCTCCAAGTCTACGCTGAGATGCTTTGCCTTCACTTGAACAGTTATTCTTGAACATTCTTATGACTAACTAGGGCAGGCCCAGGGTGTCCAGCATCACACAGGTAGAAGCCAGGTGGCTGGCCTGAGATTCTGCGGTCATAGTGCAATGACACTTACCTTTCGGGTTGTGCTTGCAAAGTGGACCCCACAGGATTTGCAGCTTGGTTCTGAGCCTGTGGGGGAAGGGAAGGAGCTGTACCCGGGGTTGGAATAGGCTTGCGTCCTGGCTCCCTGTGGTGGTGGGGCCTCCTCAGGCTGTCCATCCAAGCAGAACCAGTTGCAGCAGGATGCCCACATGATAAAATCTGGTACAGGAGAGGAAGAGGTAAGAGTTAGGATGTACCACTGCTGCAGTTTTATCCCTGTGGGCACAGGTAAGGCAGGGTACACATCTCCACAGCCCTGACATCAGAGGCGAGGGAAGGCATGTCACCTCTTCTACCACCAGTTAGTGCTCCACCAGAGCACGGTGAGCTACCAGGCTGATATTAAGCCTTTGTAAGGTTGTCTGGTCCTAATTAGTTTAATCTGAAATCTCACTTCATTAAAATTCATTCTTACCTTACAATTACAACTGGCTTAATATCCACTTTGTTCAAGAACATCGCTCTGCCCTGAGGCTCAGACAGAACTTTCTGTGTCACACACACTGCCCATGGAGGGTGTGTGATACAAAGGGGCAAGTCAGATGCAGTGACATACACCTACAGCTCCAGCTATGTAACTAGACTTGAGTCTGGGCAACAGAGCACGGCCCTGTCTGAAAAAGCAGCTTACAAACCAACCAGACCCAGAGACTAACGAGAAGACTGACACTGTAAAAGCCCAGGTCTCCTAACTCTAGGTCCACAGTCTTATCCTTACACCAAGTTACCCTGACTTTCCCTCCCACCAGCCTATACAAAATACTTTTTTTTTTTTACAACGTAGCTGCCAGTATTTTTAATTTTATTTGTTTATTTATGTGCATTGACATTTTTGTCTTTTTTTTTTCTTTTTTTTTGTGCTAAGGGTGCCCTGTCCCCTGGAACTGGAATTACAGACAGTTGTGAGCAGCCATGTGGGTACTGTGTATTTAACCTGGGTCCACTGAGCCATCTCTCCAGCCCCTACAAAATACTCTTAATCCACACTCCTGCTCCTCTAAGCTTCTGCAGCTGCACTTTTCTTCTTAAAGATTTATTTATCTCCTTATTTATGTGTGTCTGTGTGAGTGAATGTGTGCTGGAACCGTAAAGGCCAGAAGAGGGCGTCAGATGCCTGGGAGCTGGAGTTCCAGGAGGTCATAAACTGCCCTATGTGGGTGCCAGAACAACTCAGGTTCTCTAGAAGAGCAGCAGGAGCTCTTACAGCCGAGCCATCTCTCTAGCCCCATGGCAATGCTTCTAACAGTTTCCTACAGTGATCATTGATTCTCTACTCTCTAATTTTACCTCGTTTAGGGCAGGGGCTCTCTCCTGATGTCTATACTGACCCTAGCAGTACTGTCCATGCAACAAATGCCCAACAATGTTGGGTCCCTTAATAAAGACTATTTCGTTTATTTATTCCCATCACAAACACCAAATTTAGGTATGGAGGACAAAAGAGAGTGATTTTTAAGTTCGGAGAACAAAATGGATCCAACCCCTCAAATGTCAGAAGTACCGGGTGAGAGCAAGGCATAATGTATCCCATGGCAGAGTAAACGGTCGGCTGCATGAACATCCTGAGCCTGTGCTTTTGGCTCACAGAGACAATAGATGAAACATCTAGTGTTATTATTCAATAATACACACACAGATACCTCCTGCATTGTCTCTTTTTAACAAAGGCATTTTCATAGTTCAAAGACAACAAACTGGAAAGAACTAAGAGGCAGATCAGTCCAACACTGGTCACTCTATAGAAGCACAGAACAGGGCACAGGCAGGGAAGGGAACCTGCCAGGCCCCGTGGGGTACATTTTTTAAGCTTCTTGATTTCTCCCGAGCTTTTTGAACTTTCTAGCATGGCCTCTGACACACTGGTGATATAGGTCATTTTCTTCTGTCAGCACCTCAGATTAACGCCTGACCTCCCTGACCTGACCCCTGTGAGAAAATGGAATGTGACAGTAGCCAGGCTGTTCGTTACCCAGGTGGCTCAGTAAGGACTGCTGAATAATTTGATGGCTAAGTGCACATCAAAACTATCTGTCCCCATCTGTGCCTATTATTACCTGAGCCTCTAAGTTAACAGAGAGACCCAATCTGCCTTTATGCAAATGCATAGCACACATGGCAAAATGATAAAGAACACGTCACATGTGCCTCATAAGTTAAAAGAAGTGATTTTTGTGGGTTTTATTTGTTTTAAGACAAGGTCTCAAGTAGCCCAGGCTGTTGTTAAACTACATAGCTAAGATGTCCTGTAACTCCTGACCTTCCGGCATCCACTTCTCAAGGGCACCACCACACCCAGCGTGAATGCCCAGCCTCAGAGGAGTTCTATGTTGACAATGTCATGAGTGGCACTTCTCTGAAAAGGGAGTTCCATATTCTTTAAATCACATGTTGATAACGTCTGAGAGTGTACAGACAGGGCACACATCCCGCCCGGCTCTGCTGCCTGTGGGCTATGCTGTCCACCTCTAACAGGCACACCCTTTCTGTACTTCATATTTGTCCTCTGACACTCGACAGGAAAACAAAGCACTCGACAAGTATGAGTTGCTTCTACCAGCACTGTAAAAATGCCTTTACCTATAATTTCCCCTGGGGAAGACAAGGGTACAGAGACTGTGTAAACCCAAAGGTTTCACCAGCTACCATGCAGCTTTCAGGGCCTGTGCACAGGGGACAAAGCCATGGATGATTCAGTAACTTCTGTTAAAACCTCTCCTTAGCCAGGCATGCACTACATGCCTTTTAATCCTAGCACTCAGGAGACAGAGGAAGGCATATATCTGTGAGTTCAAAGCCAGGCTAGTCTACATAGCATCATCAGGTTAGCCAGGGCTAACTGGTACGACTCCGTTTAAAAATAAAACAAAAATCTTCTCATTCATACACACATGTAACCTTCACTAATAATGCCAATCCCTTTGTCCTTTCCCAGTGCTCAGTAACCATCCCCAGAGTTAATGGTCTACCAGAGTTGCCAGTACTCTAATGGAGGTTTATATAAAGTATGTTGAGGGTTGGGGAGTGGGGCTAATACAAAGATGGCAGAGGAATGACAAAAAAAAAAAAAAAAAAAAAAAAAAAAAAAAAAGAATTAACTAATAAGTTACCATATCTTGTTATGACAGCAGGGAGACTTTACCCCAAAGTCAGAAACAGAGGCATTTTCTAGGGGGAAAAAAAAAAATGATACACACCATAGAAGAAAAACTACAAAATGCTTAGAAGGGTGGGGCAGGTAGATGAGGTAAATAAATAAAAGGACACACATTAACCAGGAGCCTTGAAAAAAACCTTGTACTCCAGGGGAAGGAACCAGGACTCTATCATGACAACCTTACTGTAATATTTGGGTGCACGTGTGGCAGCAAACACTTTGTGGGACAGACCAGCAAGGGGCAGGTTAGTTAGGACAGGACACTGCTGCAGAGTAGAGGGCATGGGAATGAGAAGGGGCTGGCAGAGCTCTGACACAATCAGCAACACGTGTCAATTAACTGAAAGAGGAGAGGAGGAGGGTGCAAGGCAAATCTAAGGGCCTCCTATTAATTTATACACCAGCATAACTAGTAGGGGTTACTCACTAGAACGACGTCCTCAGGAGAGAGAACATGTGGGTGAATTAAGATAATAAAGGTTGAGTTTCACACTGTGGGACACACTTGTCCATGTGTGCATGTCTAGGCTGAAGATAAGGATTTAGTTAGGAATGTTTACCTACTGGGAATACATAGGGCCAGAGCGGAGCAAGGAATGCTCTGAGCTCCCAAGAAGGCAGGAGGATGCTCACAGTGGGAGAACAGGAAGAGTGTTGCTTCAAAGAAGTGAACAGTGCTGTCAAGTAACCCAGGCACTGGGACATAGTGAGAGGGACTTCAAAATGTCCAAGAGACTTTGTCTTAACAAAGTGTGTGTGTGCTCTGCCTAGCAGTTTAGAGGGAAGCAGCTGACAGGTAACCACAGGAAAGAGAATGAAAAGTAAGACCCCACAACCCTGAAAGCTGTCTTTTCAACAAACTTGACTGGGAGGAAGAGAGACGGCAGCAGATGACGAGGAGCCAGGGTCACCAGGGTAAGTGCAGGCACACAGACTGCAAGGGAGGAAAGGCATCCCTGAGGGAATAAGCGCCCAGGAGGACAAGGGATTTCCATCATTTAAGGAGCTAAAACACCCCTGAGCAGGGGAAACTTGGGAGCCAAAGAGAAGTGGGTAGCATTAACAACAGAAAAGTGAAAGAATAAAATGAAAAAAGAGGGTGGCTGGGCGGTGGTGGCACACGCCTTTGATCCCAGAACTCAGGAGGCAGAAGCAGGCAGATCCCCGAGTTCAAGGCCAGTCTGGTCTACAGAGGGAATTCCAGGACAGGCTCCAAAACTACACAGAAAAACCCTGTCCCGAAAAACTAAATAAATAATTAAAAATAAAAAGAGGGTGACAGATTTAGCTACTAAAGTTTTTTCTTGGGATTCACTGAGGTGCAGTATTATTAGCATGCACAAGGACATAGGCTCATCCTCATCATGACAAAGAGGTAAGCATGTCTAAAAACAAAGGAGGTAAGTGCTCTGTCATGCAAATGGTAGACCTACATTGTAAGGTACAACCAGCAGGTAAAGGAAGGCTATGTGCTGTATTCTGTTATGGAATATTAACTATGTAAGATGTGTTACATTTGTTTATTACTTTAACCAGGCAAAGATGTGTTTCATTTGTTTAACTATATAAAGATTGTGTTGCTGTTTTACCTTGTCTGCCTACCCAACTGGTCTAATAAACAGCTAAACAGCCAATAGCTAGGCAGAGGAGAGATAGGCAGGGCTCATGGGCAGAGAGAATAGATAAAAGGAAAAATCTAAGCTCAAGAGAATGAGAGAGAACAAGGGAGAAAAAGAAGACATATCCAAAGAATCAGGAAAAGTAGGACACACAGAATGAAAAGCAAAAAGCCCTAAGGCTAAACATGGATGAAGAGAAACTGGTTACATTAAGTTATAAGAGCTAGAGGGACAAGCATAAGATAAGGCTGAGCATCCATAACTATAGTAAGTCTCCGTGTCTTTATTTGGGAGCTGGTTGGTGACCCAAAAGAAAGCCTGCTACTGTACTCCACCAGCTTAATGAACACTCAGGAAGCAGCCACTATGCTGAGGCACTGGGACTGCACAAGCAAGGCCCTCACCCAGAAGAGCTTAGGACCTAGAAGGACACCACAGCTCCCCCTCTGCCACTGTGATACAAGATCAGGCCCACTTCTCAGCTAGGAGTCAGGGTAGC
Organism: Phodopus roborovskii; assembly: GCF_943737965.1. Taxonomy (NCBI): domain Eukaryota; kingdom Metazoa; phylum Chordata; class Mammalia; order Rodentia; family Cricetidae; genus Phodopus; species Phodopus roborovskii. Next base: position 211,478 of record NW_026126407.1, on the reverse strand, counting down.
CTTGCTTCCACTACACTGTCTCGTTCTCTCCAACCTCAAGGGCCTCTTCTAAACATCTTGGAAGAATGGCCTAGTCAAGTCTTGGCTGCTTTGAAAAGAAACAGACGGCCCTGTGAGAAGACTGGACTCTTACCACATCGTGACCCCACAGGCCTGTGTTCATCTGGGAATGTACATTCAGGGAAGGTGACCTATAGAACAGAGGTAGCAAGCGACAAGAGTAGCAGTGTCAGAATACCTCAGACCTGCTCAGTCTAAGAGAACAGGTCTAAACAATCAGAGGACTAGGCTTTTGTCCACTGAGGTATTCAAATCTCAGAAAAGAGACATCTGTGGCCGTGGTCAGGTTGACTAACAAGGCCACCATGCAAACTAAACTCTCTTCTCTTGGGAAGGCTCATCTGATCCCTCAGCCCTAAACAGACTCACAAACATCTGATTACCCCGATAAATAACAAACTGGGGAACCAGCTATGGAAAATGGGTAAACAGGACACTTTGGAAAGCTAGCTTCTGTCCTGCAAACCCCTTCTGAGACCTTAAAAAGATGACAAGTACCACATCTTTCTTGAGGGCTCAAAAACTCAACCTTGGCTCCCTCAGCTATTCTGAGAAGATGGATTCTGGGGTTTAATCGTCAACACCAACTGCCTACTTACTGTGCTTGACTAAGCCTTCCATCACACATGGAGGATAGAGGTGAGGGATGTAAGGTGGGGAGTGAACAAGAACTGTTCCCTGAAGAACCCTCAGGGAGAGGCGAGTGTGGTTAGTGGACATGTGGGTTTTGTGACTTCGTGGGATATGCTGGTATTTCTGATGCTGAACAGGCAAACCATGGTGTTAATACTGAGGTGAAAACAAATTGCCTATTTCAGGTGGGGTTGGCACAGTCCTAGAGGCAACAGAGCAGGTAATATGGCTTCTCAAAAAAAAAAAAAATAAAATAAAGTGGCTCACTGGCTGTCATGGGCATGGTCTCAAAAGGAGTGGGTATAGAAAGGGAGCACAAATTTAAAATGACAATCCAAAACCATCTCACTAGCAACCAAAAACAAAGGCAGCAATGTCCCCAAAGTTTGCGTGCAATCTGTCCTGATTTTAATTAACAGTTAAAGTGACTCTGCAACAAGAGCTCCACAGATGCAAACAGCTGCATCCAGGAACACATTCATAGTGAACCCACTGTACACGAAGACCTCACAAAGATCCCCTAGATACCCAGTTAAAGTGCCCTCGAGTCTCATGGGAAGTACCTTTTGACACAGCAAATCATCAAATGGCTGAATCATCTCATTTATCCAGAGGTGGCACACCTATGGCCACTAATGTATTCCTGGAATGGTCGACAGCATCTATGCTCTGAGTGCATAAAGCAAAGTATCCGGTGTTATGGATCGTTAATACAGAATGGGCTGAGTTTCATCTTGTATATTATCTTTAAAAAGCAATTAAAGTATAATTGCAAAGGTTTTGGAGGGGAATGCTGTGGAAGGCCTATCAATATGGTTTAGCCAAGGTCCTCTGAAGCAACTGAGAAGTAATTATGCATTTGAGAAGGACAGACTAGGCATTGGCTGAAAGAATGCTTCTGTTCTGCCAGACACCAAACTATGTGCTTCACCTACTGTTATTAGCGCATGCAATCCTAATACTTTAGTATGAGCTGAGTATTTTCAGGAAATCCTAATACTTTAGTATGAGCTGAGTATTTTCAGGAAAAAACAAAACAAAACAAAAAAACCTAGATAAATACGTTGCTCAAAGTCACAGAAAGTGGGTAGCAAAGCCAGGCCCTAAACATAGGACCTAGACTCAGAAGTCCACTTACCCTGCAGCCTACCCCACTGTGGGTACTGACTCTATTAGAAACTTTTTTTGGTCAATATACAGGCATGCTCCAAGATCCCCCAGATTTTAAAAAACTTTTCCTTGTCACAAGGCAAATACAAACTACAGGCCAGTGTGTTGCCATCAAACACCCACTGGCACAACTAAAACAAGAGGTTCTAACAAGTGTTGGAAGGTCGGAGAACAGCTAGAATACTAACACTGCTGGAACCTTCTTGGTACCAAGTGTGCATCAGAAATGATAAGGGAGGGACAATGTGCACATACGTTTGAGTATGTGTGTGCTATATAAAAATACACATATTTCCATGGCTTTGCAATTCTGCTTCCAGGTATGATACACTCACCAAAAGAAATCCACACACCAAAAGAAAACACACAAGAATATCCATGAAAGCACTACTATAATAGCCCCAAATGCTCATCAACAGCAAAATGGATATATTATGTTTGTGCAACTGTGAAACAAATCTGATATAGACCTAATGCCGCCTGAAAGAAATGGGCAATGGGTATACACTAAATGGTTACATTAAAAAGGAGGAAAGCCAATCTAGTGTGAAAATTAGGATAGTGTATCCTGGCATGATGGCACATGCCATAGTCCCACCTACTTGGGAGATTGAGGCAGTTAAATCACTTGAGCCCATGAATTTAAGGTCAGCCTGGGTAACACAGAAAGAAATAACCAATCAATGAGAACAAAATCAGGAATAGTGGCTGTGCTTGGGACGTAGATGGAAGGAGACACAGGGACTTCTGCTAATATTGTTTCTTTTTAAATTTCTTATGTCTATGTAGTATATGTGCTTGCTTGTCTGTATGTGTATCTGATGCAATGCCCACAGGGCCAGAAGAGGACACTAAATTCCTTGCAACAAGAATTGCAGGCAGTTTAAGAGCTGTCATACACAGGCACTGGGAATGGAACCCTGGTTTTCCATAAAAGCAGCAAGAGCTCTTAACCACTGGACCATCTCTTCAACCTCAATGTTTCCTGATTACATAAATATGATTTGTAAGAATTAATTAAATTGCACATATTATTTGTGTATTTCTCTTGTGAGGTTTTTTGTTTGTTTGTTTGGTTTTGGTTTTTTCGAGACAGGGTTTCTCTGTATTGCTTTGGAGCCTGTCCTGGAACTAGCTCTGTAGACCAGGCTAGCCTGGGAACTCACAGAGATCCACCTGCCTCTGCCTCCTGAGTGCTGGGATTAAAGACTTGTGCCACCACACCACCTTGTATGGGTTTTTTTTTAAAGCACCTAGTAAAATGTATATGATTTGTAGTAACAAAAAAGAAATCATTTTGGCTCCCACCCCTGTAAAGTTCAATTTCTCTACATCAAAATGCCTCTCAATATTTTGTTGCAGTTCCTTAATCTCTTAATTTAGTCATCAAGCTTCTCCAAACTCCTTGATCCAGGTGTTCCACATAATCTCTAAGTCACCAAAGCCAAGATCTTACTGACACTTCTCTATCTTCATCTCCTCAATCTCTAAGCATTCCTGTGCACTCCTCCCCACTCCAGAGCTCCAACCATCGAACCTCCTCTTACCTCCAGAGCTCGCCGCTGGCTTTCAGAAGCCAGGCACACTCAAGCACACCTCAGAGGGCTTTCAACAATACTCTCAAGCTGAAGATTCCCATCAGCATCTCCTCCATCCCAGTACCAGTCTGCTTATCCCTTACTTCCCTCCCCCTCCTTGGGTTCTTCAGGTTTCTAGCATGTCTTCTGCCTGGATCACTCTCCAGGTCTCAAGTCTGACCCTGTCTCTGGAATCCTCCCCCATTTAAACACACTGCCCAGATATCCCCTGCTTTCCCTCACAGCTTTTATAATACGTAGACATCCAAACTGTGGGATGAAGGAAAAGACTGTGGTCAAACACTGCTCATATTTTACCAGCATAGCTGATAAGGCAAGTTCTCATTTATCCTTAGGGACAAAAAGCTCATTCTCAATTATTTACAGGGACCACGTGACTGAGAAAGGAAAATCCTTTGTGAACAAATTTAAGCTTATGTATGAGTTATCTGTACATGGTATATGGGTGTGTGTACACATCTGTGGATGGATGAATACACACATGGGGACCAATGTGTGTAAAGGCTGCCAGAGGTCAACATCGTGTGTCATCCTTGATCACTCTCCACCTTATTTTTTGAGACAAGGTCACTCACTGAATCCAGAGCTCTCATCAGTTTGACTGACTGACACTGGCTGGCAAGTGGGCTCTATAGCTCCGCCTGCATCTGCCTCTCCAGTGCTGGGATTATAGATGCACACATCTGCACCTGGCGTTTATATGGATGCTGAGGACGAGGCTTCGGTCCTCCTGATGTGAAGTAAGCACTTGCCAACTAAGCTGTCTCCTCAGCCCTTACTTAATCTTTAAGTCTTGTATACTTTCCAAAAGTAGGTAACAGCAGGGATGGAAAGTAACATCCATAACATACCTAGTCAATGGTGAAACATTTGACAGACAGCACATTGGAGACATTATTAAACCTTGTTACAATTCTAAAAGGGCAATTGACCTGTGTATTTCAGTGACTCCTTTTTTCTCCCTGGTTACCAAGGTACTGTGTGGAGCAGGGTTGGTGAATAGCTGGCTAATTACCCTGCCCACATATTAGAGAATCCCTGTTTCTTAAGAACTCACCTGAACACTGACAGCTGACCTGAACAAGGGGAGCTCATGAACCCCCAGATTGACAGCTGGGAGACCAGCATTGTACCGACTCAGACCCCCTGAAAGTGGGGCACAGTTAGAAGTCCTGGGCAGTCTAAGGGACCTCTGACAGTGGAACCAGGATGTATCCCTGGTGCTCAAAAGGACTTTGGGAGCATCTTCCCCATAGATATTCCCTTAGCCTACATGCAAGGGGGAGGGCCTAGATCCTACTCCAAATGACAGATTTTGATGATCCCTCCTGGAAGGCATCACCCTCCCTGTGAAGTGGGGGGGAGGGTAGGATAGGAGAGGGAGTGGGGGGGGAGGGAGGGAGGGAGAGAGAGGTAACTGGGATCAATATGTAAAATAAGAAAAAAAAACTCACCTGAAATTTAAAATCATCTCTCAGCTTAGAAGACGGCTTGCTTTTAAAAAGAAGTTGATTGGGCAAGAAACTTGAACTCCCTGAAGCTGTTAGAATCTTGGGGCTGCAACTGGAACTCTCCAGTACACCTGCCTGGGACATCTAACCCTGATGTAGGAAGGTTTAAGATGCTGGTGACACAAGGGACATCAACTAAGTGACTGTTGCAGTCATAAGCAAGCAACCTGCAGAGTGAACCATATTATCAACTGGCCTCACATGAGGGGTATGCAGCAAAGGATCATGATCTCTCTGATTCTGGGATTATTTCTGAGATATTCATTTCAGAATAAAGAACTCAGAACCCTAAGTCACAGAGGAAACAAGAATACGGTGGGAACTTTAGAACCCACAGCTGAATGAAAACCCCCACTGAAGTGGTGTGCGGGCCAGACATAAACAGACTTCACAAGGTGGGAACTCATTTCCAATTCCTTTAGATCCTGAGAGATGTACCCCACCCGCAAGGCAGTCTTTTGGGTGCAGGTAATGGATAACACAGTTTTCCTAGATGAGAATTTTATCCCAGGGATAAAATTATAGAAGACAGAAGTTTTGGGGGGGAAGGGAGTTGTTCCCAAATATAATATGCTTTAATTTCGTTTTAGTATCAGACTGTTCCTTAAATTCTGGCTATTATAGTGAGTAAGTTCGATTGAATGTGGTCTCTGGGCTTCAGACTAAACATCTCCATACTCACAGGATAGGCTACAGAGGTGGTGCTCTCCGTGGAGAAAACTTACGTGTACTAAATTTCCAGCTTTCCATAAAGAGCAGAGGGCAATCAGGTGTGGTAGCCTAAACCTATAATCCCAGCACTTGCAGGGTGGGAGGTAGGCAGGTGAATCAAGAGGGGTGCAAGGACTGAGCTACATGAGACCATTTCTCTTTTACACACACACACACACACACACACACACACACACACACACACACACACACACTATAGCAGACAGCAGTGCTAGGCATAAACATTACTGCAAGGGGTCAGTAAAGGATTAAATGCCTGCCTCTCTCCAAACTCGCACACACCAGTGTCTTTAGGACAGTTAAGCTCCATGGTTCCTTTCTACTACCAAGCTAGATACTTTGTTACAAAGGATCAGAGCCACCAGCACCGGGAGGCAGAGGCAGGAGGATCTCCAAGTTCCAGGCCAGCCTGGTCTACAGAGCAAGTTCTAAGATAGGCTCCAAAGCTACAGGGAAACCCTTTCTCAAAAAACAAAACAAAACAAAACAAAAATAAAATAAAATAAAATAAACTTTTGACAAAGGATCACAAAGCCTTTGGCAATGAGATATCTCCTGTGATGCTGTTTTGAGGAGCAAAAGGAGCTGTGATGGGAACTACAAAGAATGCAAAGAAACACAAAATCAAAATACACAGAAGTAGAATATCAACACAGAAACCCTAGAAATCAGAGCACACCACTCTAGTCAATACACCCAGGTCTGGGCAGAGCTTCACCTGTTCCACCCAACATGCCCCACACAGGCTGGCAGAAGCAACAGCAAAAATATGGCAATAGGACACTAGAGGGCCCCAGAACATAAAGGGTTAAAACAACACACCTAGCGAGGACAGCAGGGAGACCACGCTTCCCCCCCCCCCCCAGCAGCAAATGAGCTCTCTTCCTGAAGTGGGAACCACTGTAAACAACTGAAAAACATACATAATAATCACAAGTTATAAATGTTCTCTGGTAACTCCCTGGTTCCAACTAGTCTATGACAAATATCTGCAGAGGGATCTCAGCATCTGCTCCGAAGTTCAAGGAAAAGTAATTCCTACCGATGGAGCAGTGCCAAAATATCACCCCCGGGGTCGGACCAATTAAATGGCTGCTTCTTAGTGTGGCGTTTAGGAGAGATGACAGATTGAACACTGCGGAGTAAACCCACACATTCATTTCAGCCCAAGCACACTGCCCCAAAGGGGGAGTCAATCAGAAAAGGAAGCAGTTTGTAGTGAAGTCTTCTAAATGAGGCTGAACACAGAATAAACGGACCCATGGTTTAATTACTGAAGGATCCTTCTTCCATTAAAACTGATGACACAATTCATGAGGCCTGGAGAGACTCAGCTCCCTCTAGACCTCCTGTGCAAGAAACAGGACTCATCCCATAAACTTTCTGCCTCAAGAAGCTGCCTTCACAAAACACTATCTAGATACCAGACTACAGGTGAGCCAGATTAAAACAAAAAAGCCAGGGGTCAGGGGAGAGGGCTCCTGGTGCCCCGAGTGGGGGAAGCAATGCACTAATTCTGATTAGGATCAAACGATGCAACTTGCTTTTCTTCCAAAGTACCCTGCACAAAATGTGGCCAAATGTAATACATTTCCTCCAAATAACAGAACCAGTTACAAGAATCACTGAAAGGGTTAAAATATGTGTGTTATGGATTTACCTGTGCACTTAGGGAAAAATGGCTATAAAGATGTTTTCTTTTAAAACTTTGATTACATTAAAATGTAATTATTACTACAGCATGCGCCAGAGCCCATGTACAATCGAGAGATTAACTTCCAGGTATCAGTTCTCTCCTACCACAAGGATCCTGGGGACCAAATTGGGGCCACCAGGCTTGGCAGCACGCACCTCTACTCACTAAGACTGCTTGCTGCCCTCCACCTTGTTTTGAAGGCAGCTTTGCTGCACAGGTGTTGCATAATAAGCCAGATGATCCTCCTGCATAACCTCCCATCACTGAAGGGGTGCTGGAGCTGGGGTGATAAGGCTTTTATAAATACAGGTTTCAGGGACCTGAACCAGCTTTGCTGGTCTAAACTAATTGCTTTCAAAGTTTTTGACTTTTGTTTCCCAGCTGGAATCTATATTGCCCAGGCTGGTCTCAAACATCAATGGGCTCAAGCCACCCTGCCACCTCAACAGGTACATGCCAGTATACCCGACTTTTCAAGGCTTTGAGAAGACAAAGACCCCCTTCTCTCAGCTTTCCTACCTCCTTTAGGCATGCCAAAACCTTACTCCACTTCAGTCTAGTTCTTGGCAAGAGGCTGGATGATCTTTGGCCTTTCCCACTGGCTCTAAATCAGTGTGGAACCCTTGAAGAACCTAATAGAGCCATTTACAAGTAGCCCGTCCTCCAATTGCATTCCTTCCCTTTTCTACCCCTTGGCAGGAAGTGTCCATTTGTCTTTTACTCTCCTGCACTCCAGCCAACTCACAATCTGGCGCTTCCCTGCCAGATTTGGGGTAGAACCACCATCCTCACCTCCACCCAGACCTAGAGCTGCAGTGGCTCGGGCACCATGCAGCGCCTGTACAAGGTCAGTGATGGAAGAGGAAGCCAGACCAAGCACCTTCTTTTTTTCTCCCAAACTCTTCACTGGCTCTGATGTTTGGTCTCAATTTGAAAATTATGCTGACTTCTGCACCATTTTCTGCTCCTGCTGGATGTGATATACCCAGCATCCATTCCAAAAAGCAGAAGGAAATGGAGAGGTCTAGCTGTAACCTGCCAGTACTACTAGAAACAAAAAATAAAGACTACCTTTGTAAGTCAGGCACACACCTTTAATCCCAGCATTCAGGAGGCAGAGGCAGGCAGACAGATCTTTGTGAGTTCGAGTCCAGCCTGGTGGTCTACAGAGCTAATTCCAGGACAGGCTCCAAAGCTACACAGAGAAACCCTGTCTCAAAAAAACCCCTACCTTTGTAATTTCACCATTCTCCCCTACCTGTACTTAATCTGGGCCCTCAGATACTACTTAGCTTCTATCTCACAACAAATTATAAAATGGCTCCTATTCAACATCCCCAACGTCAAGACCCCAGAGCTGACTTCAGCCAAGTGCAGTCCTCAGAGATACCTTAACTTCCAAGGCCACCAGTCCAGTCTGACCCCACCCCCACCCCATTTTTTAAAAACTTATTTTCTTCTTATTCATTTGCCCCTTGAGTTACAAAGCAGAAGGACATACAGACTTCTTTGCAATGTGGCTGGATATGGAATGCAGGGGAAAAAATGTAATTAAGGTCTTTACCTGGAAGCCTGGGTGCTTGTGAGCATGCTCAATTCAGTATAATAAACCAAGTTTACACTCAGCACCTGAAAGAGTGACACACAATGGCTCAGTGACCGTGGCTGGTTCTTAAGCATCCCTAAACAATCCTCTGTGAAACAAAAGGAAATGTCGGCTTTCAGAGTATGTTAATGGAACCTGATCTAAGATATGCTTAGGACAGTAAAAATATATTCCTCAGTCAAATGACAATTTAAAAGAAGACCTTTTCCTGCACCTAATTATATCCTGAGATGGCAGAATGGACCAGTTTTGAAATAACTCAAGCAGTTTTAATAATCCACAAAGACTCCAAGGTGACTCCCTGCAGGTAGCTATCCCATAGCCAATCTCATCCCTTAATCAAGGCAATAAAGCAGATTTCACAGTAGGAAACAATGAAGGGGGGGAAGTAGACCTTAGAAAATAGGGGCAGTTGAGATTGTTTACCAGCTGTGTGACCCCAGGCAAATTACTTATTTAATGGCTTCTCCAGAGACTTGCCAAAGGGGGAAACAATTGAGCAGCTACTATTAGATCCCTGCCTCCAGTATGCAGGGAAACTTAATTCAAAAATAAAAAAGTCTTCTGAAAGGCCCACAGTACTTTGTGGCCCATAGCTACCTTGGTCAGAACACACACAGAAGGCGCTAGGAATCCTGGATGTCCACAAAAGGAACCTGTTACTCAAAAATCTGGCAAATTATCTGCTAAAATTTCCTATTGTTATTTACAAAAAATAAATAAATAAATAAAGAGCTAGCACACACTTGAATCCCACACCTACCAAAAGTAGCAGACCAGCAGCTGTCAATCTAGTGCTACTTCATTTTATGAACCATATGGTGTAAATCAAGGAAAACAACATGTCTAAGATTCCAAAGAGAGACAGACATGGGCCCCAGAAGATGGCTATGCTGAGAGGCCAGAGCTGTGCTGTGGTTGACTAGATGTCCCCATAGGCTCCGTGTCTGAACACTTGGTCCCCAGGTGATGGCTCTGTTTTGGAAGGCTGTGAAATTTAAAGGAGATGGAGTCTCACAAGGAGAAGTCAGCACCATTGATGTGCCTTGAAGTTTTATAACCCACTGTCTACTCTTTGCTTTCCTATTATTGCAGATGCAATGTGACCGACCAGACATGTTTCTAGTACCATACGTTTCCTGCCATGGCAGACCATATCTCCACGAACTGTAAGCCAAAAATAAAAAAGTAAACAACAACAACAACAAAAACCCCAACCACCCTTTTTGCCCCTAAGCTGCTGCTAGTCAGGTTGAAGTCCCAGCACTGAGAAAAGTAACTCTTTTTGTGTGTGCAGTAAATGGCTATTAGGCTCGTTTCCACACAAGGAGCAGACTTCTCCAGGCAAGCTTCAATTGAAAGTTTTGGCCTCCAAAATACTCCCTCAGCCTCCCAGATGCTGGGATAATTACAGGTGTGCACCACACCTGGTTAAAGTTTTGACCTTTTACCCACAGCAAGTTCCTAAATACAAGCTGCAGTGGAGACAAGCACGTTCTGTTTGAACCCGACTTCCTGTTTGCCATTGTCTGCTTTGTACTGCAGCTCTGAGGCTCAACGTTAGACCTTTGAAAAACAGGTAACCTTTCTTGGCTTCTGACAACCGACTCACTGGACAGTAAAATCCATTACTATTTAAAGTCAAAGATTTGTCTAGCAAGCACTCCTAAAGTCACAAACCTCTAAGACATTTTCTGGATTTCCCATGCTTCATCCTAACATCTGGCCTGCAATAAGCAATAAAAATACCACAAACGGTGCTTAGATGAGGAAATTAAATCTAAAACAAAACTTGGAATATGAAGGTTGAAAAGGAGGGTCAAAGAAGTTGGAAAGGTTTTCATGATTAAACCTTGGCCCCCTTTCAAATGCAGAAGAAACAGATTTCTGTCAGCTGGTCCCCACTGAGCAGATTTCCCCCTTAACCAAGCATCTGAGACAGTTCAAAGGGTCCTTATGGCACACACTCCCATGAACCCAGGCTGCCACCCCCCCCAACAGCTACTGTTGAGCACTTCAGTGGCCTCAGCCATCTGAGGCCTGAACCCCTCACAGCAGGGCTGGAGGTTCCCCAAACCACACTCAGTGTTAGGAATAAACACTGGGCACAACAGCCTGGCTTTTATGGACAAGTCATTCCATTTCTGTCTGTCTCCTCATCTGGAAAACAGGAGGGTGGGGACTCCACTAATTTCTAATGGTTCCTCCAGCTGTTGAAAAAAAAAACAACTCAGGTTTAAAATTAGCAGTTGGTGGAAGTGCCTGTGACTTCCTGGATGGTTTCTTTGGTTTAAAAAGATGTCTCTAACGCACCACATCCCATTGTGGGAATATTGCATGCCTCAATCTGGCATTCAAAGAATCTCCCCTCTCTTCCCTTTCAAATGTGGGATAGAAAATTTCCCACGTGAAAGCAAACTACTGATAAACTTAAGGACCGTTCTTCATATACGATCTTTTTTATTATGAGTTTAACATAATCACATTTTGTTCCCACACGGGTCATGTGATTTGTGGAAGACGAGAGGCACAAGAGGGTGGGGGAGATGGAACCAGCAGCAGGAGGCACACCCACACGGTGACTGTTAAAGGGGGAAAAGAATCGGCAAAATCTGGCTGAGAGTAGGGAGTGGCAGAGACAAGTATGTTAGTCAGCGCAAGAGCAGATCACAAGCTTCTCAGAAAGAAAGGACAGGGGACAAATGTCGGTCAGAAGCTTTGCTTGTTCATGTGACGGACAGACAGACAGGATGCCTACAATGTGCAAGAAACAGAACTAGACACCAGGAGAAAGGCAGAAGTCAGCACACACATCCACTCAGGGCACACAGTGAGATAAAGACAGAAAATGCACTGTGACACAGAGGTGACAGAAAAGAGACTCTTTTGTTAGAAGACTCGGGAGGATGTGAGACTCCCAATGACACACCAGACAAAAGAGGCTTCATAGAAAGGATGACACTCTCAAGTCATAAGCAGGGCAGAAACAAAGGTGCTCGAGAGAGGAAGAAATCAAGGTTCATAGGTACAAGTACCTGGATTTGAGACACAGGCAGGCAGGAACTGACAGGACAGTCTTAATAATAATCCTAGCAATCAATCCTAGAGCTGTGACTAAACTGGACAGCTGGATGGGGCCAGAGTGAGGCTGCAGAGAGCAGCCTTGGAATCTGAATTTAAATGTCATGAAAGAAGGGGATGCTGACAAGCTAGGATCCTGAAGAAACTCAAAACCCTGGCCCATAAAATTAACATAAAATCTGTGTGCATGGTATGTAAAAAGTCTATGTTAAACAAGGACTGTGCCACTCTTGGGCCAGGCAGCCCAAAGCGGTGAGCAGCAGAGCCATAGCAAGGACCAAGGAAAGCAAGGAGGAGGAGCTAAGACATCTGAAGGTGAAGATGTCCCAGCTTTCTGCTGAGGTGACAGGCAATGCTGCCTAAGCTCTCCAAGTTACAAGTCAGCCCCAAATTCCATCGTGAATGTCCTTGTCATCATTAACCAGATTCAAAAGGAAAACTTAAGGAAATTCTACAAGGGTGAGGTACAAGCCTATGGGCCTGCTACCCAAGAAGACTACAGCCAATGTGCGGCTGGCTCACCTGATGTGCAATGTGCAAGTGTGAGGTCAAGACCTCAGGTGGTCACAGCAATCAAGCACAAGACTGGCTGGAAAAACAAACAAACAAACAAACAAACAAACAGGGTTGGAGAGATGGCTCAGCAGTTAAGATCACTAACTGCTCTTCCAGAGGATCAGGGTTCAATTCCCAGCACCCACATGGCAACTCATAACTGTCTGTAACTCTGAGATCTAACACCCTCACATAGACATGCATGCAGGCAAATGGCAATGCACATAAATCTAAATGTGGGCAAAATCCCCTACTGCCTGCTCCCTGGTCTTCACAGACATCTTCACAACATACTCCAGCCACCATGTACTCTGTCATGCCATCCCTACCTGCCATGATAGTAATTAATACAGCCACACTCTAGTCACAATGAACATTTGTTTAAAAGAAAATAAATAAGCCTGCACTACTTATTCCCTTCCTGCTTCAAACCTTCAATGGTTTCCCACCATGCTTTTGAATAAGCACAGACTCCCTTCCTTGTATGGCCCACCAAGGCCCCATGTGACAATGCTTCTGCCTGCCTTCCCACTTACTTTATACCTCTCCCCTCCTTCACCTCACTCTAACCTTCTATCGCTCTATTTTCAATTTCTCAAAAATAAATTGTATTTATTGCTCCATGGCTACACTTGTGGTCCCTTTCCTGGAATATTCTCACTGGCACAATTCAGGAGGAGGCTCTATTGGTCTTTCGTCGTCTGGCACACACATAGCAGGGGCTCCCTGTACTGGCTGAAGGAATACACCCCATGGTGTTCTTTCTGGCATCAGTTGAAAGGCTGCTGGATAGCCATTGCTCAAACATGGCATACTAAGTATAGTAAAAATCAAACCATTCAACTCTTCCAAGCCAGTTCCTCCACCTTCTGAAAGCAATCCGATCTACACTGGGAACTTCAGGACGATTAATTTCTCATTCATTTGCTCCACCTGTCCAAAATCCTAGTCACCTTTGAAACTGAATTCAAGTATCACTTCATTCCTGAATGCATTCAGTCCACCACTTACCCATTCAACAAACGCCACTCTTACGAGGGGGAGTACTGTGTTAGGTAGAAGAAAGGGAAAACAGTCAAATCATACTTAAGAGACTAAGACATACGATAACGTGCTTGACGCTAGGAGAAAGAAGCCCTGAGAAGGTGCTGTCTGATTGAGATGTAACTTACAGGAGGAAGCGTGGATGGAGGAGTACACCAGGCACAGCTTTGGCCAAGTACAGGAAGTAGCAGGAGGTCAGGTGTGGCGTCCTAATGCACAGAACATGATACCTTTATATACTAAACTTTCTGGACCTGTCCCCCACCCCCATTCTCGAGTTGCTGGTAGTCACCTGAGAGGACAGTGTCTCTTACAAACTAACACCCCCCCAGGAGACATTGAGTCATGCGTCTGGTATCTAGGAGTCCAAGCTTGTAAATTCCCCCAGGTGACTCAGATGTGCTGCCAAATTCATAAATCATATGCCTATTTACCCATTCAATGACTGCACATTGATTATTCTCTCATAAAAAAAAAAAATCTCTAAGGTTGATATGGTAAATTGTCGCAAAATTAGTAACAATAATCCCAACCAGGGCACATACCCTTTTGCAGGGTGACTTCAACACTCTACCCTCCAAGGAGTGAAGTCCACGATCTAGCCTGTTGATTCTGTGCTAGATTTGGCCAAAACAATGGGGCAAAGTGGTCAGCTTGAAGATTCTGACTCCGCAGCTTCCTTTATGGCCCAGGAGCCTAATATTGCTAACAATGAAAGAAACCAAGGAAGAGACAGACTTGCATGGACAATTACCAACAAGCCCCAAACGACAACTAGCAACAAGATCCCAACATGTGAATAAAGCCAAATTGATCCTCGAATTATAGCATGAAGCACCATGAGCTCACAGTTGTCATCTTATGCTACCAAAAGCTTTGGGGTAATTGTTTACAGAGTAATCAATAAGTAGGACAATACCAAACTCAAAACTCTCTGTAGCAATTAACTCCAGTGTTTCCTAATTTTGACGATCTAAAGGAGAAGCTCTTCCTCCCAGTCAAAGTAAATTCCTCCTTTAATTTAAGGCCATTAATTCTTAAATCTCTGAAGTTCATTAAGAACAACTGATAGTTCTGTTACCCTCTCTTTAAATTGTTAAGTATTTTATGCCACAGTTGTCCAAATCAGCAACTGCAACTCCAAGATATCAGCAGCTCTTTCACAGCTCTGAAGGGAACTTAATCTAAATCTCTGCCCCTCTAAAGAACTCAAGATTCAAAGGTTGAGGTTGATGGAATTCTGCTCCTCAGGGAGGCTGAAGAGCAAGTACCTTACCTCTCATCATTCTGGAGTCCCTCCAGAAGTCCTCATGCGCTTCTCCACACACACCCCCCCATAAAAACCCTTTTCCACTTGGCTCCTCCCTACCACTTCCTGTCAGCAACCTCCAGACCGCCGGTGAATTTTATTTAATCAAACACATCTTCGCATCATTAAACAAATGTTCTGGAGCATAAACAAAAGCAACACACCTTAAAATAATAGTCTGCAACATAACTCCCTCTGGCAACTATCCTTCTACTTGAAGATGGTATCGCTTAGCTTTTGTTTCTCCAGGTTAACAACTTTTTAAGTAACTGGACCTAGTTTTCAAGCTTTTATTCATCTCTTTAGTATAAAAGAACCAAAATTGAATGTCATCTGTACTTAACAGATGTTATTTCCTAACACTCAAGATTTTTCTATAATTTCACAGTCTAAATATGAGAGCACCCCAAAGGGTGTGACATACTCTGCAAACATAATCACCCACTAGGATGTCTGAGACCTTTTCTGCTTGTCACACAGTTCACTCCATTCCATGCTTCGCTCTTCACCTGGGCTCAAAGTACGGAAGGAAGCCTCAACAAACCTGGAGGCGTAACAGAAAGCCGGATGGACTGTAGCTCAGTGGAAAGGGCACTCCCATGCTAGCACGGGTGAGGCACTGGGCCCAATCCCCAGGGCATGGGCACAAGAACACATACACACAGGAGTGTGGAAGTCTCTAACTATAACAGCAGTCTTTCCATAGGTCAGAAAGCCAGATCTCTTGTTATGCCTCCTTCTATCTTGATCATAAAGTGGCCTTGCAAAGAAATGATCCTTAGCCCCTGCCTTCTGTGCAAAGGTGCCATTTATGTAGAACTGGACAGGGTTTATTTAATTATAAAGAGACCAGCTAGTTGCTTAATGCTATAAAAGAATACTTCCCCCACAAGTTTCATGTGAATACAGAACTAGCTTTATAACCACTGGTTGGGGGGGGGGCGGTTGAGTACTACAAGCATTAGATAAAATGAAATACAGAAATAGTTTTGTAATACCCTAAAAAAGTGTTAGGCAATGGGCCTGGAGAAATGGCTCAGTGGTTAAGATGGCTCTGCTGCTCTTGCAGAGGACCTGCTCCCTTATCACGCACACAGCCCATGACTGCCATTAACTCCAGTTCAAGGTTCTGATGCCTTCTCTGAGGGCACCAGACATGCATGTAGTGCACATACAAACATGCAGGCAGTCAAACATACACACAAAATAAATGCACTAGCAACATGGTGTGCCAAGATTTCAGCAAGCCCTTTAATCTTCAAATAAACTCAGAGTGACCATCTAGACTCCAGTGAAATAAACAAGCAGCCACGAGTCTGAGCTCATCCAACAGGAACCCAAGAATCCATCTACTGAGAGAGCATATGGATCATCTAACAGTTAAAAGAATAATAAAGACATTTGGAACAGTGGCTTCACCCCAAGGATCCATTTCAGCCACTCTGCATGATGTACCAGGCTCCAGACTAAGTGCCAAATTCAGTCAAGGAACAAGATAACTAGAGAATGGGAGAAAAAAGAGGGAGAAAACAGGGACACACACACACACACACACACACACACACACACACACACACACACACACACACACACGGAAAAATTATCAAACTCAGGTCAGGGACTTTATAGATGAACAAATCTGGGGATGAGACTTTGCCAGTTAGAGAAGGGGATGCTATTAGGAAAATGATCAATCCCTAAAGTAGTGGCTCTCAGTCTTCCTAATGCTACAACTCTTCAAACAGTCCCTCGAGTTGTGGTGACCCCCAACCATGAAATTATTTTCACTGCAACTTCATAACCTTGCTACTGTTAAGAATCATAATGTAAGCCGGGCATTGGTGGTACATGCATTTAATCCCAGCACTTGGGAGGCAGAGGCAGGTGGATCTCTGTGGGTTCGAGGTCAGCCTGGTCTACAGAGCAAGTTCCAGGAGACAGGCCCCAAAGCAATGCAGAGAAACCTTGTCTTGAAAAACAAAAAAACAAACAAACAAAAAAAGAAAGAAAGAAAGACAAGTCTTCACCCACTGGCCTAAAGGGATATGTCATGGCCAGGGAATGGAAAGGTGAACAATTCAGTGAGGGTAGGTGAGGGAGATAGAGATGGGCTAGTTATCAGTACCCATAGGACACTATCAAGTCTGGAAAGCTTTACAAATCACAGTAAGCAGCAATGATTCTTTTTTTTTTTTTTGGTTTTGTTTTCCAAGATAGGGTTTCTCTGTGTAGTCCTGGCTATCCTGGAATTCACTCTGTAGATCAGGCTGGCCCTGAACTCACAACGATCCACCTGCCTCTGCCCCCCTAGTGCTGGGACCACTGTCCAGCAGCAGCAATGATTCTAAAATCCAGGAACAGCTGGGCATTGATGGCATACCCCTTTAGTCCCAGCACTCAGGAGGCAGAGACAAGTGGATCTCTGTGAGTTCAAGGCCAGCCTGGTTTACAGAGTGAGTTCCAGGACAGGCTCCAAAGCTACCCTGCCTTGAAAAACCAACAAATAAATAAATAATGAAACCCAGGAACAGGAAAATAAGATTTGTTTTTTAAGAAGAAAATGTTGGCAAGGACATGAAGAGGAGGCATTATATAGAGATTTACATTGGAGTGGCAGAAGTCCAAAAGAGAAGTTCTGAACAGAACTTGCACCAGATTTCTGCTGGCAAAGCCACTCAGTCGTTGGTGTATGAACTCTTGGGAAAGGGTAGTCTCTGTATTTGAAGAAGGTGGGCCCTGTCTGAAAGTATTCACAAACAAAACTCTAAGCCAGTGAGATGCTTAAAGAAAACTAAACACTGTAATACAAATGCCTAAGGGCTGAAGAAACAGCTCAGCACTTAAGGGCACTTCTAGAGGAACGTGGTTCAATTCCAAGGACCCACACAGCTACTCACGTTCACCTGTCACTGCAGTTCCAGGGAATCTGACATAGCCTCTTCAGGCACCAGGCATGTGCATGATGTACTTGCATGCATGAAAGCAAAACACCTCACACATAACATAAAATTAAGGGGAAAACTTTTTTGTGTGTCCCCACCCCCCCACCCCCCCCACCCTGGTTCATTATGTTCCAGACTGTTCTGAAACTCACTCTAGACCAGGCTGGCCTTGAACTCACAGAGATCCACCTGCCTCTGCCTCCCAAGTACTGGGATTAAAGGTGTGTGTTAGTATGCTTGGCTAGGGTAAACTGTCTAAATGTCCACTCATCTGTAATTTAAAGTAATGAGGATGAAGAAAAGCCATATGAACAGTACTCCAATACAGTCAGCAGGACTTAGCAACCACAGCTCTACCACATTTAAAGGATGTGAACATAAAAATGAATGAAAAGGAAGATTTAGTGGGTATAATTAACAGTTCAAGCTTGCAGCAACATACATAGATAGCCCATAAGACAGCAGGTGAGACACAGCCAAGGCCCCGGCTGTCCAAACCCTTTAAACTCAACGTGTACACCACTGAACTCATCATTCTCACCTGCTGTCTTAGACAGTTTGTCAAGGTTTGTCCACTTGCCAATAAGGCTCAGGTCTGAGAAATACTGCTAGGCTAACAAGATATAATGAAGGTAGCTGAGTTTATGAGTGCGTTTTTGAGGGTCTTAGAGGGAAAGGATGATGGCAAAGCCTTGAACACCTCAACATTTATGAGATAGTGAAAAAATGTGGAAAAAAATTACAGAGGACACTGGGAGAGGAAACATGAAGAAAGCTTGGAGAAAGACTCAACAGTGTACCTGCCAGGCGGAGATCGAAGACAGAGTGGGGGGGGGCACTCATGCAAGGTGTGAGGGGTACCACTAAGTGGGGACTCCCTGTGGACTTCAGGGAAGTATGAGCAGGCTGGTAGGTGTGGAACGACAGAGACTGCATGCCGACCAGAGACAAGAAGGTTCAGTGTAGGCTTCTGCACATTCTGCCCTTACGGAAAATCAAGCGCCATAGACACACAGAATAAGACAATGAGATTCTCACATCCCCATTCTACGGCTGGAATAAACAGCACACTCTCTGACCGGCCTTATCCAGCCTTGAAAAGTAAGCAGCGGCTCTGTACAAGCGACTTCTACACTACATCAGCTGGCCAGGTGTTTCAGAGAAGGCCCACGTGCACAAAGCCTGGGAGGGGGGAGACTGTCTAGAGATGGCAGTGTCACTCCAGGTAAACAGATAAAACGCTTAGAGGCCAAAAACAGGAAAGAGATGGGCAGGGATAAGAACAAAACCAGGAAGGATAAGAGGATGTTCTTCGTAAGCCCTCAGAGCAAGGACGAGGCCACTGGGTACCAGTTTAGTAGCAGGTGACTAGGAAGGGAAGCAAATGTGCCTGCCTTAATTTCACCATGACTTAGCTTGATCAAACTGCTACTCATAAGACCTAAGATACAGAAAAGAAGGAAACAAAATGTGAGTAAAACTGTTTACCTTTTTTTAGACAACCACTGGCCTGCTCAGGTCTAAAACACCCAATACCCCAAAGAAAGGAAACCTGGCCTCTTAAGGACCACTTCAAAGAAGGGAAGAGCTGGCTTCAGACTCCCAAACTGAGAAGCCTTGTTTCATATCTGAAGGCTAAGGATTTTCCAGTGGTTACCCCCAGCTTAGTCTGGCTTTAGGAAACAAAACAAAACAAAACAGAAACCATTTGGGGTTACCTGCTTTTGCCTGTCTCAAAACACAGCCACGGCAGATAGCAGGCTGGCCCCAGTAGCTGCGCCTGAGGTTGCTGGAGCCATGTTCTGATGAGATCATCTCAGGGGCCACCAGCAGCTGCTTTCAGGCACAGTGAATGGTGCCGCCTGGGGACGGATCTTTGGTAAGCAGCAACACTGCAACAGAGCTGAGGCTTCACCTAGACAGTGCTGACTCATGCCAGCCAAACTCCTTCCCAAACAACCCATCCTGCGCCAGCAGCAATCAACCAGACACCCCACTGATTGTCCTCAATCAAGGGTGGATCTACCTGGGGGGCAGGTAAAGCTCATTTCCCCCCACTGCTGCAGCCTTTACCTGGAAAGCCCTGGTGGCCAGTTTCTGAAATTTCATCTCAGAACAGCCTGAGGCTCCCTGTAGCCAGCTGCTGCAGATAGCAGGCTCACAGCTCTGAAGATTTTCCCAGGAGGGTGATATACACGTTGCTTTGCCATTATAAAGGGTAACACTAGGGTCAGTGGACTGGGAGAACTGGTGGAGGCACTTCGGGCTGGTGGGATCCTCTCTTCGTTTCCCACTCAGTCTCCTCTGACCGCTCTTATTTCCTTAGACAACTAGACTTCTCTCGTTAAAACAAAAGTAGGATTCGTCTCTCCTGGTTGCCACACTCCATGCTAAAGATAAATCGTCTACCATCCTATCTTTGCATGCCTAAGGATTGTAGGAGACTGCCTTAATATCCGCCCTTAGAAAACAAAGCCCCTAAATGTATATCAATTCTTTCTTATTAGCCTGTTTATTTAAAAATCAATTTGCAAAATGACGCCTCATCAAGAGCTAGTCATTATTATTGAATTAGCCCTGACCGGCTGGAATTGGCATTGGTGTTATACAAAGAAAACAAAGATCAAGTCCTTGCAATCTACGTGCTTTAACATGTGTTCGGGTGTTTGCCTGCATGTATGCCTTGCACATGCCTGAGGAAGCTAGAAGAAGCCATCAGGGCCTCTGGGTCTGGAGTTACAGATGGCTGTGAGCTGCCATGTAGGTACTGGGAACTGAACCCTATGGAAAAGGAGCCAGGGCTCTTAACCACTGAGCCATCGCACCAGCCTCTGGATGCTTTAATTTGATTAGAGAGAAACTGATGAGATCCTTCTGTTCTCTGGGGAAGACATGTGAGTGCTCCCCTCAAATCCACCAGTTATTTCTCAGCAAGGGCACTGAAGGCCACCACACCTGGCCTCCTCCATCTTTCAAGGTAGCTTTCAGATGGCATGAATTCTGAATGGAGCTGCCAACACAGGCTGCCAGTCAGTAAATGCTAGGTTAATTAAAATGTGCAGGCAAGCAGGGCGGTGGTAGCAAATGCCTTTAATCCCAGCACTCCAGAGGCAAGAGGCAGGAGGACCTCTGTGAGTTGGAGGCAGCCTGGTCTACAAAGCAAATGCCAGGACAGCTAGGATTGTTACACAGAGAAAACCTGTCTCAAAAAATAAACAACTAAATAAAAAATGTACGGGCAAACCTGGAGATGATGGTGCATTACTTTAATCCCAGCACTCTGAAAGCAGAGGCAGGTGGTCTACAAAGTGAGTTCCAAGGCTACATAGTGAGACCCTGTCTCAAAACAAAACAAAAACACAACAAACAGAAAGTACATGCAGACAGAATTTTAAAACTATACTACTTCATTCCCTTCCAACAAAGGAGTTGTTTCATCCCACTCACCCAAGTCTTCAAAACTATATAGTTACAGAAGGACAGCCACTGGAGGAAGGCAGTATAAGCGTCCTCCTGGTTTGTCTCCCTGTCAGTGTTTCCTACTCAGAAAATGGCAGTATTTAGAGACAAGTTTCCCTGCAATGTGTGTTAATTAGTCCTTTTCAAAGAATACGGCATCTCTGGAGCAGCTGACAGCCATTATCTCACGAACCACACTTCAGAAAATCCTTCTGTAGCTGATGATAAGCCCCACAGCCTAATATAAAACAACTCTTGAGGTCTACATACAACTTTGGAAAAAGCTGTGATGTTGTTACAAAAGCTACTGGCTCCTTCCACACTGGTCAGCTTTTAGGGCAAGAAAAATCTAGGTAGTGGAGTGAGCTAGCAGTCTGGTGAACCACACCAAGAACTACTCAGGATCAGAAACAGCTGAACTCAATCAGCTAAGATACTGTTCAGCCAGGCAGGGCTATCATTTCCCTCTGAGATTCTGATAGCCACACTCCATCCTGGTACCTCCTTTTGGTATCATAAAAGATACTAAATTTGAAGTAGTGGCTTCGTGCACTCGAGGTTTTATGAGATTATGTAAAAAATAATGAGACTTCGTGGAAGCAAGGAAAAGAGCATTGGCTCTGCCATTAAGTTCTTTCACTCTTTAAACAACCTGCCACCTAAAGCTATTAATAGGGTTGTTGTTTTTTCAAATGGGTAGTTGCAAAGTATATATGTACATATAAAAAAATAAATGGGCTGGGTATGGTGGCTCATGTCTGTAATTCCAGCATTTGGGAGGCTGAGACAGGACAGGTTTTGAGGCCAGCCTGAGGCAGCAGTATGTATCTGCATTCTCAACACTCAAAGGCAGGAACAAAAAGGAGGCAGGAAGCAGAGACAGAGCAATCATCTGTGGGCCGGCTAGTCTGGAACAGCACCAACAATAGATACCGCCTCAAAACAAGGCAAAAGGGAAGCAACACCCAAGAAGTTACTGTCTGATCTCCCTCTCCCCGCACACCGAAAATTGAAATGATGAAACTTGCATATATCTCAAACGTTGTTTTACTTGAACTAAGCATATAATGACTCTTTTTTCCTGCAATAGAGCCTAGTAGTACAAACAACTATGAAAAATCATTAAAATATTAATCCCCCAAGATTCTTTAGACTCCTAAGTTCATATGAAATTATCAAGGATAAGCAAAAAGAAGTCAGTGGACAACACGTTCAGGGGGAGAGCTGCAATGGGTACAGGACTGAGAAGCCATTTTTAACTTTATTAGTAAAAATTTGGGGGAATTCTGTGTGCAGCACAGACAGGCTTCCTCTCTCCACTTCCTGAATGCTGAGACTGTAGGCATGCCCACCATACTCAGTACCTTTCTTCTTTTTAGTAAAATTAATCTTACATCGACATCCTATTGAAAGTGAATCAATAAAACCCAAATTTCCAAGAACCAGTAGCTGTTCATGACATTGCCAAATTCTAATTATTGGTGTGAAGGGCTCTTATTGCCCCAACATACCTTATTCTTTTTTTAGGATTTATTTTTTAGCATGTATGTGTGGGAGGAGGTATGTATACATAATGCCCATGGAAGTCAGAATAAATATAGCTACAGGTGATGTGGGTGCTGGACTCAAACTCAGACCTTCCACAAAAATAATAGTGTTCTTTTGGGGGATGGACCTCAAAATAGGGTTTCTCTGTGTAGCCTTGGCTGTCCTGGAACTCATTATGTAGACCAGGCTGGCCTTGAACTCAAGAGATCCACCTGCCTCTACCTCCCAAGTGCTGGGATTAGAGGTGTGCACCGCCACCATCTGGTGTAATAGTGCTCTCAACCACTGAGCCATCTCGCCACCTGCCCCCCCCTTTTATAAATAAGCAAGAGTACCTACTACTATTCAATAAAAATACTATGAGTGCCACACAAACATCCATCATCTAATGAATCACAGAAATTAAGCAGGAGAAATGAAGTAAGCTTCAGGGCACTCAAGAATCAATTCTAGTGCGGCTTAAGAACCAAGAAGAGTGCTTAGGGGAAATGATCATCTCCACCCTGTCCCTCTGCTGCTCTGGATGAATGCAAGCAGAGAGATGCCCCAGAGTCTGAATTTTAAATAAGTTTCTCTCCCTCTCTAGGAGGTTCAGTCATGACCAGCCTTGGACAGTGCCCCAGGGTGACTGGTATTTCTCTGAAGCCATGCACAGAGTAAAACAAAGTGTTTCTTCAAAGACCATCGAGTTGAACTGCAGCCACACAAGTCTCCGAAAGACAATCATTCTAACTACTCTTAACCTGCAGCCTGGTTACCCTGCTGCTCTCTCTCACACCTGGGATGCAGCACAAGGGACTCCATGGACTTTTTATTGCTGAGGAAATTCAAGTTCACTTGACCCCACTGAACAGTCAAATGAAACAAAGGAGAACACCTCCCCCATGGGGACAGGTTGAAAGTTGAGGCTTTTGACTTCCTGATGAGGCAGTTTTCCCAGAAATCCAAACCATGGGATGCTATGGAGCTCATATGTCTGGAGAGTGCCCAAATGTCAACTTATCGCCACAGTATCAGCCAGTGCAGCTCACTGTAACATTTGGAAGCACAGACCTGCTGTATAAAATGGCCTCTCCTGGGAGAGGGAAGCTGTCGCCATGGCAGAGATCATTCCATCTTGGGGCCAGAAGGACCAGGCAGTCCTTTAATCTTTAACGAGCCACCTCCGTGTTCAGATATAGGAACTGGCACAGCTGAGACCCAAGCTGTTTTTTGGTTCAACAGCACTTTCCAGCAAATGACCTCAAGCAAAATGAGGGTGCACCACCCCAGCCTGCCCCCCCTCCCCCAGGTACAGCTACCAGAACCTGTTCCATAATGTAACTATGGGCACTTTCACTTTATTATCCACTATGGTCTAATACTTCACAGCTCTGAAAAGGTAGCCAGTATCAAGAGGCAAGCAACCACCCACCTCAGCCACAGTAAAACACTAAATTCCTGTGTGTGTGTGGGTAATTGAAAATGTAGCAAGCATACAGCAACAGAAGAAGTCGGGGCTGCTGTCAGGACACAGTCTGAGGTCCTGATGATGGGACTGGGAGAAAGGTTGTCAGTGATGTGAGCAAATTGCTGTCTTGGGAAACTCATTTCAGAACCTAGCAATGGAAATCTTGGAGCCATTTGTGGGTGTAATTTTCTACACAGGGCTATTTCTTAGCTCTCTTCCTGAGCTGCTCATACAGAAAAGGGGAAGGAAAGAAGCCCCTGTCATCAAACTCCATCACCCAAACAATATAATGGCTGCATAATGAAGTGACTATTAGGCTCTTGTCCTATTACTTGTCTTGTCCCAGTAAGCTTCCTCTCAGAGTAAAGTAACTCAATGTTGGAGGCCATCTGAATTTGTAATACCTTACTATATACCTTTGGATGCTTTGCCTCACAAAATGAGCCCCCCACCCCCCTCTTTCTCTCTGTCTCACACACACACAGAGGCACACATGCACACATTCACAATGTCTGCACCCCCTTCCCAATCCCCAATACACACACCCTGTCTCATTAAGTCAAACTTACTAAACTCTCACCCTGGTTTCCCCTAAAAATCCAAAGAACTGAGTGAGTTACCTTTGCTCACATTTCCAAGTCTAGGGGGACTATGTCAACATGTACTTCATCTTAAGGGGATGATGCCTAGTCAAGTAGATACAATTACCTGCTCTCCTACATCTAACCATCAAACTGGTTTCTGCGAGCTATGGAAATAAAAAGATACAACAGCACAGCTTGAATGTCTCATCTAAGTAATCGAAGTACTGGAAGAGGGAGAGAAGACAGAAGGAATGATTGCAAAACAAAGACTGAGCTGTACATTTTTGGAACATTAAGAAAACGCTCCGTCTGACTAAGCTGAGAAGACAAACACCCCAAGGACTGCACATTCTCTGAAGATGATGCCGCTTACAGTCCCTACCTCCCCGAGGTTCAGCAAGACAGCTTATCACAAATGAGACTTGCATTATTTATAATAAAGCGAAAAACACTGTCTAACATCCAGATTCTTTTGATTTATGGGCAAATAAATCTGCAGCCTAAATTCAACCAAGTCCACGTAACAGGGAATAAAACTTATTTTCTTTGGATCCTTAAAGGTAGTGAAGGAGAGATGGGGGGAAGCTGATAAATGGGTGCTGAACTACAGCTAGGAGTAAGAGGTGTAGTGACTGGACATGAAGATGTCATAATATACTATGTATTTCCAAAAGATAGAGAGTTTGATCCTATTTTCCACAAAAAAAAGACAGATATGATGGAAAACATTACACAGTGTATACATTTTGAAACAGTATAAGGCACTCCATAAATATGGACAAGTTTATGGTTAGGTCTCAGTTTAAAAGATAAATTTAAAATGGGACTTTTTCTAAACAGGTGCCCCTCCCTTGTATAACAAGACATGATTACAGGAAGGAAGCTTATCCTCTAACATGATGCTTTTTTAAAATGTTACAAGGAAAATTATCACCGTAATATACTAGCCATCGGGGAGAGCACTGTGACTGGCGGGTGGGGAATGCATGCTCACACACACACACACACACACACACACACACACACACACAGAGAGAGAGAGAGAGAGAGAGAGAGAGAGAGAGAGAGAGAGAGAGAGAGAAAAAACATAATCGACAAGTCTACAACTAATTTAGTTACTTCTGGCAGGGGTGGAAGTTTGCCTTCTGTCTATGTGCATTTTGTGCTACTACAGTATTCCTAAATAAGCAGTTTAAATTACTTGACTTTAAGGTTTCTAAAACTACTTGACAAAGAAAACAATTTGAACAACTTTTATTTGTAGCCAAATTGTGAGGGTACAGCCACAGTGGCAGATTTATAAAGGAGTCACCAGACACTGTTGTCTGGGATGCAGACTCATAGGCATCCCAGTGCTAACAGAATGAGTAAGTCCTGGTTCCAACTCACAGCACACAGCAGCAGTTTCCACAGTGAGTCACCAGACCCTGGCCGGCCACAGCACATAGAAACAGAATCATACGGAGAGCTAAAAACACAACTCAAAACCTGCCTTTGTTGGACAAATCAATTTACTGAGTAATCTGATAAACTTCAAAACCAAATATCCCAGGACTAAGAATACAACAGTGGCAGGGAGCTTGCCCAGGTTTTAGGCGTTCAAACAGGAAAAAAACCCACCAAAACAAGTTGGAGGCCAGCCTAGACAATACGACAAAACCATACTTCGAAACAATAAAGAAAAAGAAATGTGACCACACTCACCATAAGGCCCATCAACTGCATTACTGGGCACTTAACCTAGTGAAATTCAAACTTGTAGCCAGGGCCCGTAAACATGTCAACCTGAGTTTTATTCCTGGAACCCATAAGGTAGGAGACAATCAACACCAGCCAAGCTGTCCTCTGACCTCCACACCTGCACCATGCACGACATATGCCTATCCATACAGGAAAACAAGATAATAAATGTAATACAAGATAAAGCTTGTGTCCATATTCATACCCACAGCACACTAATGTTCGCAATAGCTTTATCTGTAACAGCCCCCAAGTGGTAGCAACCAACACACTCTTCAATAGGTGAATGGCTGACACTGCACAACAATGAAGAACAGATTCTTACTACATGCAACTGAGATGGAGTGTATTACTCTAAGGGAAAAAAATGCCAGTCTCAAAAAGTCACATTCTTAAAAGTACATGTCCACACCATTTCTAAAATGACAGAAATATAACCAGTTGCCAAGAATTACTGGTGAAGACAGAAGGATGTGTGAGATTCTAAAGAGGGTACCACAAAAATGAGTGTGTGCGAGAGGAAGAGAGGCACACAGAGAGAGTGAGTGTGTGTGTGTATATGTGTGTTTGTGCGCACGTGCATGCATGTCTATATAGAACCAGTTAGATGATGGTTAAACAAATATAACCATTGGGGAAGACTGGATGAAGGATGCATGATATCTTAGGGTTACTATTTCTGTGATGAAATACCATGACCAAAAGCAAGTTGGGGAGGAAAGAGTTTATTCGGTTTACACTTCCATGTAACTATTCACAACTGAAGGAGGTCGGGACAGGAAATCAGATAAGGTAAGAGATGATACAGAGGCCAAAGAGGAGTGCTGCTGACTGGCTTACTCCTCATGGCTTGCACAGCCTGCTTTCTTATGGAACCTAGGACCACCATGGGCTGGGCCCTCGTCATCAATCACTAATAAAGAAAATGCCTTAACAGCTGGATCTCAACTGAGATTCCCTCCTTTCAGAGAACTCTAGTTTGTGTGTCAAGTTGATAGAAGAGTAGCACATGTGAACACTGAGAAGCCATTTCATGGACCCAGTTTTTGCAATGTTTTGTGAAACTGTAATTACCTCAAAATAAGAATGTTTGCAGAGGCTGGAAAGGGAGGGCCCGAGTTAGATTCCTAGCACCACATGGCAACTCACAACCAGATCCAGAGCTCCAGGGGACCTGACTCTCTCTGACTTCCTGGGGACTAGGTACAAACATGAGACGCATGTACACACACACATTCATGTGATGCTCGCCTCTCGGGCCAACTTCTACTTTCTATGTGACCAGCACCCCAAACAAAACATTCATATAGATAAAATAAATACCCCTCTAAAAATTAAAAGAATTTCTTAAAAGAACAATTAGTGAAGGATGGACATAGTAATACACACCTTTAATCCCAGTACTCAGACACAAGAGGCAGGTGGACCTCAATTAGTTGAGACCAACCTGGTCTACCTAGTGATTTCCAGGACAACTAGGGCTACCCAGAGAGACCCTGTCTCAAAAAAACCAAAAAATAAAAAATAAACTACAATTAATGAACTGTCCACCAACTATGGAGGAGGAATGGTAAAATGTTGACATATAGTACATCTCAGACTATTCTGCAGGCTGACATTTAAAAAGACTCTTGAAGCAAAGATTGATTGCTGGCCCAAATGAAACACATCCAGGCCTGACCTACCTGCTATCCCTTCCTGGCATTTTCCTGTTTCCACCTATAGCCAGGAGCAATGGAGAAGTAGCCATACAGAGTGAACTCTCCACACTGTTTCGGCTCAGCAGGCAGTCGAATGCCTGATGGGAAAGAACCAGAGTGGTCGGTCAGACAGGCTGACTGTACCGGGTGTGGTTAGCAGACCGGCTGCCTCGCGCCCTGGGCAGTGCAATCAGTGGCTGCAAACAGGTTTACTCACTCTGGTTAAGAGCTCATGGCAGGTCTACCATGTGAGACTGACCTTCACACTGTGGGTAGTTGCTACCCAGCAGGAAAAGATAAAGACGGTATTTCTAGTTCCTGTGATGCGCTCCCCCCCTCCCCCAGCCAAGTTCTACTTTCTTCTGTGACCAGTGCCTCTTAGCAAAATGGGCCACCACCACTTCTCTCACTAAAATTATTCCCAAGGGGCAAGCCCATCTACATAGCTCATGTAGGATTCCATCTGTGTGGAAGGCTACTCACAAGCAGGAAAAAAAGGAAAAGAAAAATGATCTGAAAACCCACTGATGAAATCTTCCCTAAACCAAAGCTTTAGATATTTAGCCAAATATGCTTTTAAGGGTAGCTGATTTATACATGTAAAATTTCAGGATTAGGAATAAATGATAAGACAATTCTTTAGTACTAACAAAAAAGAAACTAGGAAAATAAGGAACAAATACATCATTTTTAAGTAGCACTTCACAGAAGGAGGCCCATGTCTCAAAAGAAATTTTAAGCCTGCATTACAGGAAATGAGACTCTATCTATAAAGGCCCAGTCTGAAAACTGCATGCACTAGATGTGTTGAAAGGGTGGGCAGCCTACTCCTGGGGATACAACTGCTGTGGAATATTATTTTAAAATGTGTTATATTTGTTTGTGCTGGGGAATATTTGTTTTAATGATGTAAAGATGTGTTGTATTCTTTTATGTTGCATTTGTTTAACTCTGTGAAACTGTGTTACTTTCCTGTCTAAAGCATGTGATTGGTCTAATAAAGAGCTGAATAGCCAATAACAAGGCAGGAGAAAGATTAAGCGGGGCTGACAGACAGAATAAATAGGGGAAATGTGGAAAGAGAAGATCAAGGAGCAAGAAAAGAAGGGGCCAGCCACACAGCCAGACATGGAATAAGAAGGAAAGAAAAGACACAGGGAAATATAAAAATGTAAAAGCCCAGAGGCCAAAGGTAGATGGGATAATTAAGAACAGCTGGCAAGAAACAAGCCCAGCTAAGGCCGGGCAATTATAAATATGAAAAAGATGCCATGTGATTTATTTGGGAGCTGGGTGGTGGTCCCCAAAGAAATAAGATCCAAAAGAATAAAACAACCAACTACACTCAATTCAGCTGATTCAGTTTCAATGCTGGTGGTGGTCTGAGACCTATTCTTGCCTGGAGGGCCAAATGCATTAATATGATAAAATTACTGGCACATGTTGTGTGTTTTGTTCTGTTTGGTTTCTGTGGTACAGGAAGGAACCCAGCACCTGGCATGTGCTGGAAAAGAAAAGCGCTCTACCACGGAGCATTGAGTGGGTACTTCTCAGTCAAGTAAAATATAGAACAAAGAGGAATATTCCACCCAACAAGAGTAAAGCCAGTCTTCTGATCAGCCTTACACAAAGTTCTCTCATATTTTTAGGCAAGAATAAGCCTTCCAGGCTGATCCCTGAGTTCGAGGCCAAACTGGTCTATCGCGGTTAAATAAGGATCAGGATAAACAAATAGGCCGAATAGATGTTTATTCAGGGAGAAATAACTTACAACCTAGACAGATGAACACCAGGAAATTCAACCCGATCCTCTCCTGTCCGAGCCACGCCAGAAAAAGAGCGCCTTTCCTGGCCCCCTCCGACCTCCTTCCACAGGTCACTCCGCCCATGGCTCTACCCCCCAATGGGCGTGGTCAGTGCCACAGAACTATCTCACTACACTGGTCTACAAAGCAAGTTGCAGGACAGCCAGGACTACATAGAGAAACCCTGTCTTGAAAAAGAAAGCAAAACAAAACAAGCCTTCTCCTAACACCTACTTTAGAAGGCATACAACTCCATTCAGAAGATCATCTTCCACAATGGAATGAGTAGAATAAACCTTGTCGAACACACGCAGCTTCCCAAACTCCTGTGGCCAACATATGATTCCAATAAGAAGGAGACTGTTTGCAGAGAGTTTTATTACATTCATCAAGGAAATGTTCAAAGTCAAAATTCAAGACTTCACAGGGCACACAGACTTTCAAAGCCATCTGTACCCTTACTCATGGGCCCCACCCATCTTTTCTACTGGAAGTTAGACTAGCCAAGGCCCACTGTAAGATGGCTCACAACATTTGACAGCAGGCTATCCAACCAAGCAGTCATTAACAGGAAAGAAAAGCCCAAGATCACAGTGGTTCCATAAAGCACTCGCCCTTTGTTGGCTGGGACAGGATCTGTTCTGGAGGTTCATGAGAAAGCTGCTTGCTGGTAATTACCTGGACACGCACTATGCTGCTCCCCCTTTGTAACTTCCTCATCTATTCAGGAAAAAAAAAAAAAAAAACATAGACATTGGAATCAGAAACACAAACTCTCTCCCAAAGAATTAAGCAATATGTGTACAAAAGCCCCAGCACAACCAGAAGTCTGGACAGCTGTGTCAGAAGCCACAGGCAACACATTTTCTAACTAGCTCTGCTTCAGAACGACTGAAACTATCTCTGTGCAAAGTCCAGACACAGGAAGCCGTGTCCCCTGCAAACATCTAAACAGCTTCATTATTGTTTAACTACCCAAATGATGCTCCAATAGTCTTTTAAGTTCAAATTTATATACAGCTAAACAATCACTCAACCTGGAATGAAGAGCCCATGGAGAGTTTTTTATCCAGCTCCAAATAGACAGCAACCTAAGGCGCCGAAACCATACAAGTGACTGGTGCTTCTTCTCACAGTTCTTACGCAAGGCAGCTGAAAGCAAGCCTCAAACTACAAACCTTGAACTTTCATCTTCTATTCTGTCTCCCAGGATCTCTGTCGGTAGTGAGTCACACCTTACAGCCCAAGAAGTTGGAAATGATGGTACTTAGTCAAGAGAGCTGCATATCCCTCCTGATACAGTTCTACCAGTTTACTCTTAAATACGCCAGAGGTAATGTCCCTCATCTAATTCTCGTATTGTATTTTATGGTTCTGACCCAGGAACTCCCGAGGTGAAAGGAACAGGTGTCTCACTTGTTTGCTACGATTTACAAGGTGGCACTAGAGAGAAAAATGATGCTAGACCCATCAAATTCTCCAGTTATCCTCAGAACCACCTAAACAATGCTATTCAAAGTGTGCGCCAGAGCTGCCAGCAGAGACAGAAAATCATGTAAACACTTAAGGTCTTAAGGTATTTTCACAGCACATTGACACTACTGACATTCAAGCCTGGTTTTCCTGTTCGTTTTTCCCCTTATAATCTGCAAAGACACCATTTGGCAATCGATGAGGGTTTAGTGGGGTAGGGGAGAACCCTTCACAAAGCTGGTCAGTCCTGCACCACTGTTTAGGACATGCTGGCTTTTCTTCTTTAAACTCCCAATTTATTTGTTGTCGTTTCTACTTAGTGTCTGGGTGTTTTGCCTGCATGTATGTTTGTGCACCGCATGTACACTGATGCCCAAAGAGGCCAGAAGAGGGCCTCTGGTGCTCCGGGACTGGAGTTACAGCAGGCTGTGAGTTGCCCTGAGTGCTGGGAACCAAACCCAGATCCCTCTGCAAGAACAACAAGTGTTGCTAACCTCTGAACCATCTCTCCAGCCCATGTGTTAGCTTTCCCCACCAAGTGCCAGCTGCTCCTCACTGTTACCAAGGAATCAAAGCGCCCTTGCTCTCACAACCTCATGGCTTTTGATGCAGGGCACAGAAAGCAGGCAGGAAGCATGTTGCTGTAGTAGAATCGAGGAAAACAGCGCCCCCGTCAGGAGACAGTAGATAGACTCCAGTCCCTTCATTTCTCTGTGCCTTCGCTAGCTCCTCTATAAAATAAAGACATCAGCACTTTTCAACCTTTTTGCTTGTTTTGAACATGTGAGGAGGGGTTTGTCATTTGTTTTTGGGTTTTTTGTTTTGTTTTGTTTGGTTTGGTTTTTCTAGACAGGCGGTGGTGGCAGTCACCTTTAATCCCAGCACTGGGGAGGAAAGGCAGGTGGATCTCTGTGAACTCAAAGCCAGCCTTGTCTACAAAGTCAGTTCCAGGACAGCCTACACAGAGAAACCCTGTCTCAAACAAACAAACAAAAAGGTACCATGTCTGTGCTATCTCCAATAAAGATATTATAGTCAGCATACATATTAAAACAAACACGAAGCACGTTTAATTACTTTCATATTTAAAGCATGTAGAAGCAATTTCCAATCCCTCTTTACACTTTTCAGAAATGATGCTTGGTCAGGGAAGTTAAATGCACATCTGTAATCTCAGTGCTTGAGTGAAAGTCTAAGGCAGGACAATGGAGAATTAGAAGGCCAGCCCTAGTGACCATGTCCCAAAAACAGATTTTTTTTCTCATCCTCTCACATATAATTTTAGCCTCTTAAACTCTATTCCAACAAAAATCCAAACTGTTCAAAAAATGGCTACATATCTGCAAAACCCAGAGAACTTAACCATTCCTCCAAACAGCTGAACTCCCACTGGCCCACCGGTCAGAGGGCTAAAAAGCACTGTTTTCCCGAACTGTCCTGGAACTTGCTCTGTAGACCAGCCACCATGGATGGCTTCTTTTTCTTTTCTTTTCTTTCCTTTTGGAACCAGGTATTTTCAAATGAAGTGTATGGTTTAGTTCCATGGCTAAGGGAGGCTACAACCTACCCGAGCTGACTCAAGACCTGGGGAAGCCTGGAAACCAGTTGCGGGAGGATGAGGTTATGGTTATTTCCAAAGCAGGTATCTTAGTCTTAGTCATGACTGAGTGAAAAGGGAAATAGGGGTGGAGGACACATTTTATGATACAGTATGTTGATTCATGTTGTCACTGGGTCAGTGTGTTCAAGAGATCATCCTGAGCCTGGAATGGAAAGTTTCCAAAACAAACAAGGTAAGACAAGAAAGTGGGGTGGGGGAGGGGCGTTCCACTTAGGAAAGGCTTTCTTTTTTTTCAAATCTATTAACAGCAGACAAAGTCTGGCAGACTACTAAAGAACTATCCTTGACCATTCAGGGACCAACAGAGCCTCCAGCTGGCCTGATTCCTGGACACCTGTAGGGATGGCGAGGCAGCAATTAGTTAAGGAGCCAAGCAGTTACAATGCTCAAGCAAACCCTACTGGTTCAAATGAGGTTACTCCCCTCCTCTTGGAGGAAACCAGGTTCTGAGTGGTGGGAGCAACTAGACCTCCACATCCCAGAGGCAATGGAGACTGTCTTCCCTTGCCATGGTGTGAATGTTGGGCCAGAAGACAACAGAAGTCAGAAGCCAGCTCCACCAAGTCAGGTAACACTCATCCAGTGAAAACCAAACTTCACAGCTACTCAGGCTTCGGGAAGGGAGTCACCTGAACCCACAAGGTGGAGACCAGCCTGGCAGCATCGCATCATATAAAGCCTAGTCTCCACCTCAACCCCCTCCCAAAATCCCACTGTGCTGAGACAGCAGGAAAGTCATGCTGTCTCCTTTACATAGGAGGACAATGGAGAAACTACCAGACCAAGGTCACTTTTCATTTCAAATAAATAAGTAAATAAAGGTTGGTGCCTTAGCAAAAATAAAACCCATGTAAGTCATAGCCAAGATAGCAGCCTGGTGAGACTCCCACTATGAACCCAGTAGGAAATTAAGTGAGGATTAGAATAATTAAATGTAAAGCCTCCTTGAGTGCAAGTTCCGCAGCAGAACAGTCAGAGCCATTTCTGTGAAACATACAGGAAAATTATGAAAGGATTTCCTGGGCTTCACAGCCTTCCCACTTCCCCATCAACTTTACAAGTGCTATGATCTAAAAGGAACAAACGGACCCTTCGGGGAGAGAATTAAATACAACGGCTTATCAGAGAGAACCAGTCCCGTCTCCGGGCCATGCGACAGTCCTGTGCTCATGTAACTGTGATGTACTTAAGAGTTTCCAAAAATTACACACATTTCCTCAAAAGAGATGTAGGAAAGAAATATAATCACGGGGTAAAAGGCCAAACACTGTCTCTGCTGAATTCTTAAATAGCCAATTATGTGTCTTAATACATTAATTCTATACAGAGAAGGAGACTATTACAGGCAAGTTGAATAAGACATCTTAAAAAATGTACCCTGGGGCCTAAGTCCATTCAAGTGACAGTAAAATCACCCTCAAAAATAGCAATTTTATGAAACATCTAGTATTTTAATTTTCCAGTTGCAGAAATTAAACTAATTATGTCAGTGCTCAGTGAACAAAACTTTAATTGTATTACATACTAGACATCTACTGAACAATACAAAGGCCCTTAAGGGTAGGGACTTCTACAGAATATAAATGATTCCCAGTCAATATGACAGAAATTAGTCTGTTCAGGCAGTGAACAGATTCATAGGTCACATGCAAAAATTCGGCTGATAATCCAATATAAAAAACAAAAATGTAGTGTAAAGGAGGGGAAAGAGTCTACAATGGTTCTAAATAACCCCATGATTTCCATATGCTGTGTCATTAGTAAGCCCTTGGAGCCAGCATTGTACTAATCAGCTTCTTTAACACCCTACCCACAAAAGAGCCTATTCATTTAGCTGGGAGACAGGTGTTAGCAAACCAGCAACCTCTTTCTGTCTCCAGTTCCAGGAGCCCAGCCTGTAATCATCGCGGCATGAATAGCAAAGTTGAAAGGAAGGGCAGCATGGAAGAAGGAAGATGGAGAGGGAAAGGACAAAGACCCAGAGAAAGGGAGACATGGGAATGAGCCAATGCCAGGCACTACTGAACAGGGCCACCCTCAAAGCCTGCTAGCCTAATTTGAGTTTCTGGGCTACTGTCCAAATATACCAAGCAGAATTTGGATAATGTTATTAATTTATTACTGCAGGTAGTAATTCTGGGCACATGCCAACACTGGACTATTTCTGAAAGAAAATTGTAAAGCATTGCTAATTGTCCTGTGGTTTCATTTTTCTCACCCATACTCTCCAGTTTTTAGGGTTTTGATTTGTTTTGTTTGTTTGTTTTTCGAGACAGTGTTTCTCTGTGTAGCCTTGGCTGTCTGTCCTAGTACTAGCTCTATAGACCAGGCTGGCCTTGAACTCACAGACAGCCTCCAAGTGCTGGGACAAAAGGTGTGCACCACCACCACCAGGCTGTTCTCTGGTTCTTTAGTCCCTGCTCCTCTGTACACTTTCACTCCTAGAAAGACATTAAGAGGCAGGCTGGGTTTCAACAGACACTTTAGCTAGGCATGATGATGCACTTTTGTAATTCCAGCCACCAGAGAGGCTGAGGCAAGAGGATGTCACATTCAAAACCAGACTGGACAATTATCTCAAACTGATGTTGATTACTGTCTTAGGGTTACTTTTGCTGTCAGGAAAGCCATAACCAGAAGCAACTTGGGGAGGGAAGGGTTTGTTTCTCTCACATTTCCACTTAACAGTTCATCATCAAATGCAATGAGGATAGGAACTTAAGCAGGGCAGGAACCTGGAGGCAGGAACTGAAGCAGAGGCCATGGAGGGGTGCTGCTTATTGCCTTGTTCCTCATGGCTTGCTCGGGCAGCTTTTTATAGAACCCAGGACCACCAAGCCAAGAGTAGCCCTATTCACAAAGGACCGAGCTCGACACCTACAGGTTTGCCTATGATCCAATCTTACGGAAACATTTTCTCAACTGAGGCTTGGGTTGCTCCTAGATGATTTTAGTTTACATCAAGCTGCTGACATAGAACTAGCCAGCACAATGACATGCTGATGGCAGTTAAAAGCACTTGTTACTCTTATAGAGGACCCAAGTTTGTTTTCCAGCACTCACAGGTGGCTTACAACCATCTGTAATTCCAGCTCCGGGTGATCCCACAACTTCTTCTGACCTCCATGGGTATCACACAAACATACACGCAGGTAAAATATTCTTCACATAAATAAAATATCTAAACTGTATCTATAAGTAAGTAATGAGAGGGTTAGAGATGAAGCTCAGTGGAACAGCACTAGCCTAGCATGCTTGAGGCCTTAGGCTGAAGCTGCAAGTAATCCAGGAACTCCTTAGGAGGCAAAGGCACAAGAACTGAATTAATTCTAGGACGGCCTGGGTTACACAATGAGCTCTGTCTGTCTGTCACTCTCTTTCTTACACACACACACAAAATATGTTATTGTAAAGACAAGCATGGTATAATCCCAGCATTTCCGAGAAAGCCAAAGCAGAGGCCAGGCAAGATGTGGTGGTACACACCTTTAATCTCAGCACCAAGGAGACACAGCAAATTCTAGGCCAGGCCAAGGGCTACAGTGACTTTCCCAAAGAAAACAAAAGCCATCCTGGTCTATGCAGCAAAACTTTATGACCCATACTTTGAAACCATCTGTTCAAACCCAAAGGCTCGCCAAATGCTTCTGGCACACAGCCTAGTGTGGGAAACACTGTTGTATTACAACGATATAAACATACATATTTATGACATAAACCTATATGCGTATGAGCAATAAAACAATTTTATCATCTATACATCAAGGCCTATGGAACTTTGAAACTGGGGTTTACTTCTCTGTTTTCTTAACATTTTAAAAACTGAAATGGAAGACAATGTATTTTCAAGGAATGGCTGCTTTCTAGGACCTTCTCACAATAAACACACTATAAGGTGGAAATTGACACTGGATATAATGTGACTTTCCTTTGATGGCTCAGCAGACTTCAGGGTCACCCAATTTCATTTGGTCAACACTCACTACTACCGACTAGTTACTGTATTGGCAAAAACAGAAAACAAAACAAAAAATATATACAAAAAGATATATTTTAAGAAGGAAGACTAGGGAATGGAGAGATGACTCAGAGGTTAAGAACACTGGTTGTTCTTCCAGAGGTACTGAGTTCAATTCCCAACAACCACGTGGAAGCTCAAAACTGTTCGTTACTCCAGTTCCAAGAGACCTGAGTGACACCTTCACACCAATGTACATAAAGTAAAGTTAAATAAAATTTAAAAAAAGGTAGACTAATCCAATGAGACAAAACTAAAGGGAGACTTAAATGAGCTGCTTCAATATACAAACAGCAAAAAAAAAAAAAGCCTATCTTTTAATACATATTTTTCCACATCTTAATCCACAGAAAAATCCTACCAGATATTTTCATTTTGTAGATTAAGAAAATAAAGCTCACAGAGGTTCAGAAATTTACCTAAACTCAAGCAGCCATGAAGTGAAAAGCTGGGTTTCAAAACCATATTAGTCCATTTCTTAAACCCAAATCTACTCCCTTAGTATATCTAGTGTCCAATCTGTTTTAACTCAGACCCTTCCAGACTTAAGCAACTTTTCTTCTTTCCATGAACTCAGCAAAGAACCTGTGACTAAAACTTTTTGACAATTTATTAATCATCCATTAATTTCAGTAAGGGCTTCAGCCAGAAGAAACAAAATAACAAGCATGTTGGTTTTATTTTAAAATCTTACCCAAAAAATCCCCAGGCATCTCTCTCATCCCACACTGATCATAACTACATTCTACTACCTATTCAAACCTCCAGCTGTTTCCACATTATCATTCATTTGTCTACTCAGGGGATAAAGAAAGGTACTTTCACCAAAAACCCTCCCTCATGACTCCCAGTAGATAATACAGGAGAGGGGCCTTGCTGTAATGCAATGAATATAAAAGTCATACAAGCTTTTTGTTTATCTGTCACAACTAGGAGATGGGCTATTCTAGCAAACCAAACATCCTGGAAAATATCACCATGTAATCAGAGAGACTGCCAATATAGAAAGAACTCAGTGCATCCCATTTCAATTTTTAAAATGTTAAGCCAGACATGTGGTAGTAAACACCTTTGATCCCAGGAGGCAGAGGCAGGTGGATCTTTGAGTTTTAGGCCAGCCTGGTCTACACAGCAATTTCCTGGACAGCCGGGGCTACACAGAGAAACCCTGGGGGGAGCATTAAAAAAAGTGAACTTCAATTTTCAAAGTTCCATAGAACTTGATGTACAGGTGTTATGTTTTTATTCTACGTGTGTGTGTGTGTGTGTGTGTGTGTGTACCTATCAGTGCATACAACAATGTTTCTCAACATTGGCTGCACAGTTAGAGAGCTTTTTTAGCAATCAGGTGGTTTCAAAATGTAGGTCATCTTCCAATGAATCAAAACCTCCAGAAGGTGGGGCCCTGAGATCAGCATCTTTCAAGAATGCCTGGGTTACAAACTGAACCACCTCTCAAGGAGTGGCTCACTTCTGGAAACTCCTTACAATAAAACAAGGCTGAAAGCCACGCTGAATATAATCTGACTTTCCTTTGATGGCTCAGCAGACTTCAGGGTTTCCCAGTACCACTGACTGGGTCAACACTCACCACTACTGACTAGTCATGGCCCTGGCAAAACCACAGAGTAAGGAACAGTTTAACACAGATTTCCTAAAGGCTGAAAGCTGGAAGAACCAGCTTTTGTTTTACTATCGGATCAAGAGCTGGGTTTCTCCCAGAAGAAATGCAGATTTTATACTTGCTTTGTAAAGGGGAAATGTTTCTAAAACATGTAGGACTCTTAACCAACTGCTTAGCTCTACTTCAGATGTAAACAGACTCCATAAATGTGGACTATTCAGCCCAAGTAAAAGCAAAGGAGGAACGTCACAGCCATCTTAGGGAAGAGAAAAGATAATGGGTTTAGAATAAGATCAGCTTAACAGAATTAGTTGTGACAAACTGTCCAGAGTCCAGCAACTGTTAAGTCCTAGGGACAGGGCTGCCTAAGGAAAATAAACACAAGAGGCCTATTACTACCTATCTGAGATGACCTTTATGTGAGCCAGAGAGCTCAATTGGTTTTAGGATTTTTAAATCCCATGTCTAATATAAAATCACAAAATAAGAAAGTAACCCAAGCATTTCCCCATGAAAGAATGGGAATCTAAGGCCTGGCAGTGGTGGCACATGCCTTTAATCCCAGCACTCGAGAGGCAGAGGCAGGTGGATCTCTGTGAGTTCAAGGCCATCCTGGTCTACAGAACTAGTTCCAGGACAGCTTCCAAAGCCAGAGAAACCCTGTCTTGAAAAAAAAAAAAAGGAATAGGAGTCTGCATATGAAAAGATCACTCTTATAATTATCAAAATCATTCTTTCTTAAGGAGATGCCAGGTAATTATCAGTAATCAAACAAAGATAATCAAGGAGTCATGGGTTGTATAGTTCCTTGGTGTAGCATGTTTACTATGTGCAAGGCCCACAGTCCCACCCCTTAACCTTAACACCACTATCCCCACTCCCACAGTGCTAATAACCAGCAACCATCACCAAATAAGTCATCAACTCCAAAAACAAAAGAAAATTAAGCAGCCCCTCCCTTGAGACTTCACTAGCAGCAATCTACACCATCGGGTCCTCAGCCAACTCTAAACAAGAATCCAACTCTAGATTGTAGAGACTCCAAGGTGCAGTAATTAATCTTTCTCTTTCCTTCCCAAACATAAATGAACTAGTAACACAAGTTTGGTGTCAAAGTCCCTTATCTCATTAAAACAACAGCTGCTGTATTAAAGATTCTACAATGCGAATAAAAACCAGTGTACTTAGCTCCCTCTCCAACATTCTTGGCGTTTATGTGGATAGTGTGGGTAAGTAGCAGGTACCACCCACAGAGGCAGGTGTGGCTGCATTAAACTTCACACACCTTAGATACTTGGAAAAGAAGCCATCTTTTTGTTAATGTTGCAATTTGTTAGTCAATGAAAATCCCTTATAAGAGGCATGGTACTGAATACTTAGATAAACTGGCTTGGTAAATAGAGTTTGAAAATAGTTAAGCTTTCTGAGAACAGGCTTTCTCATTTTTGTTATTATTTTAGCAGTTGGTTAAATTGGTCAATTTAGTGGATAGATTTATAACCCTGGATCCCAATGTAAACAGTCAGGATAACAGCTGATCAATATGAGAAGTTTTAATGGACTGGACTTTGCAACTAGAAAAAAAAAAAAAACACTAAAGTGAGTGTGTCCCCCCTATTACATGGTCATCTTTGAACACCATCAAGTTATTAGCCATATCAATCCGCTACTGTCCTCTACAATACCCATTCGTTCTTTAATCCCAGCCCTTGGGAGGCAGAGGCAGGTGGATCTCTGTGAGTTCCAGGAGAGCCAAGGAAACAAAGAAACTCTGCCCCAATAAAACAAAAAATAAAAACAAAAACCACCTGTAAATAAATAAGCCACCACTTTTGAAATGTACTCTGGAATCCAGACTTAGCAAATAGGCAAAAAATTTCAGAAACACTTGTCACCATCTATTTCTTTGAATGTGACAGAATGTGGGGGAGGGGAGAAGGAGGATGATAAATAAGTTGCCAGAAAGGAATTATCATTGCCAACTTCAGTCCTAGAACTCTACAAACTCGGCCCAGGACCAAGTCCCCTCCCATTCCTAGAAAAATGCCATAATACTCGAACAGCCTTGCCACATTTCTGTACATGACTGTCACGGCAAGAGCCACCAAAAGGCTCTCAAAAAGAGGGACAAGGAAGTCTCTTGGTTCTCCAAACCACCAGCCAAAACATGCAAAGGAACGTACCGCTTTCTTAGAAGGCCACATGCACCCGGGGTGTTTGTTCATGGCCTTTAACCAGGGTACAGAGTGAGAGTTGTGGGTAAAGTCCCATTTCAAAGTTAAAAATAATCTTCCTCCGTGGTGGACAGCGAGGAACGTGGTACTCTTCCTTGATTACACAACCAGCACCTCCTCACCCCGCCCCCCCTCCCAAATGACAGCCTAACAAAAAGGAGAAATCAAGCTGTTGTTTTGTCGTTTCTGCCAGTCTCCAACCAAGCTCTGAGCAGACAGATGCCAGGAAAAGCTGACGGCTCCTCTGGTCTACCCAGACTTCCCCATGCCGGGTCAAATGTCTCCTGGGCAGCCGGCTGGAGAGGGACCCCACTTCCCGGAGTCTGGCCAGAGCCACACAGCAGCGACCTCACACACCTCGGGAACAGAGGTCGACTCCGAAGAGGCAGACAGCAGCCCCTGGCAGGGAGAAGGGGAGAGCAGCAATCCCCAACTTCCAATCTAATCTCCAAACTCCGAATTTCCAGTGTCGTCCCGTAGGCGGGGAGCCAGTGCCGCCAAAGCTCCTCTGCCTCAGTTTTCTCTGTCCTACAGAAATGCATCCTCCCCCCCCACCCCCCACCCCACCGCACCTCCCCGGGAGCCAGCAGGACCCGCAGGGCTCTTACGACACTTAGGCACAAGTTGAGGACACACGTCCGGGGTTACGGCGCACACAGGCGAAATGCTTTGCGGCACTTTCAATGGGACAGGTGTGGGGTGACCTGGCAGCGGAGAGTTCCTGAGGCCAAGTGGCTGTCCCACTCCCGGAGCGCAGCTGGAGCCCCACACCCCGAGAGCACACAGCCTGGAGCACCCTGTCCTCCGGCCCGATCCGCCGCGGCCACCGCCTCCTCACCTGCCGCGGACGCTGCCGGGCCGCACCTGGGAGGACAGAGGCCGGCTCTCGACCGCGGCCGCTTAGGTAGCGGAGCTGCGGGGTTGGTCACCGCCGCCGCAACTCCCCGGCTGAGGGGCACCCGGGTGCGCGCACCACATCCTCACGGGCGGCCTCAGGAAGTCCACCCCCACCGCCCCAGTCTCCCGCGGCTCGGCGTGGGCCCCGCCCGTCTGCGTGCGGCCCCGCCCTCCCCGCGCGCGGCCCCGCCCCCGCGGGAGCGCTCCCCGCTCCGCCGCGCCCGCGCCACCATAGAGAGGAATCGGGCGCGCGGCGACCTAGAGCGCAGCTTCCGCGAGCGCCCTCTGGCGGAATCCGGGCTCGGATTGCAGGGCGGGGGTGGGGGTAGGTCCCAGAGTTCGAGTTTTGGCTGAGTCAGTCCCGTGCATGGTGACACTGAGTGAGTCTCCTATCATCAACTTGCTTTATACTAGGGTTTGAATGTTGAAACCTTGATTTCATGTTTCATTGCACCCGACAGTTTTCCAGTTCACCCAGTGTATTATCTCACTTGGAGATAGTAGGCAAGTCTGTGAAGCAGCATAACCTTTGCTAGGATTAGCTACATTCACGTTAGGAAGGCAGGGACCCAGCTGAGAAAGGTTGCAGTACAATGACTATGACTGCTAACGACCACCCATCAGTGGCAGGTACTTAACCTTTCTGAACTCTTCCCATCCCAGAAAAGCAAGTCTGCCCTGCAGATTAAATGAGCTGATGCACAAAGGCCTTAGTAAAACATAAAACACCAGGTTGACATAGGGGATCATTAGCCAGTGAGCTAAGAAGATGCCTAGTCATGGAAGTCATATAAATGCTAATTCTTCTGCCTGGTGTCTAGTGACATCATTGACATCATTTTCTTATCCTTCAAGTTCAGATCACAGGCTTCTCAGGGTTTTCCTGAGCAATTTGGCTTTTTTTTTTCTCATTCAATATTTTGGTGCTTAGGATTTTTGTATATACCAGGTAAGTGCTCTACCACAGTAATGCGTTCTACCCCTTGCATTTCAAAAATCACGACTATCAGAAGGGAATGGGAGCTAAAATATTATTTATATCAGGCTGTCATTTTACAAGTGTCATTACTATTTCCAGTTCTCAAAAGAGCCCAGCAAGCTCCATACTGTTATTTGCTTGTTATCAACCAGAATCTACATTTTAAGTAATTTTCCCACTTCCACACAGAGAAAAGCAGAGCTGGGATATGAAACCATTTTTTCTCTCTCTCTCTCCAACCTGGAGTGCACGGGGAGCTCCCCCTTCTATAGGCCCCCTGAACCTGAACTGAATGTCCACACCTTTCTCTTGCCTGCCTATTTCTGCAGCTTCACTTTGCTGCAGCCCCTCCCCAGCTCCTACCCCCCCCCACTTCCCCAACTCCAGTATTCTCTGTTTCTCTAGGAGCTTTTTTTCCCACAAAGGTGTCTACTGTCTCCTTCTGTCTCTACTTCCTGTTCCTTTGATGTACCATCATGGCTCACCATCTCATGTTTCTGAAACGGGCCTGTGAGCCTTGCTAGGGGCTCACACACTCCACCACTTTGCCCTTCTCTGGATGTGAATTATAGGCACAGACATGTAATAAGTCCAAAACAGAGGTGAGATGTTCTGGAATTATTTGTTAACTTAGCTCACAAGCAGAGTGCCAGTTCTAAAAGGGAGTGCACTTACTGCCTTAATTGGACTCAATAATTAAGGCCTGGATTCATGGTATCCCACAGAAATCCTTCTCTCGGGGCTCTCTGGTCCATATTATGGCTAAATCACCGGAGTGCTACTAAATAATGAGCAGATCACTGGAGCGAGGCCTCAGAGCTGCATTTACCCACACCCCTCCTTTTTTCCACCTTCGGCGTTATCACCATCACTATTTTTCATCTTTATCGTGCCCTTCCACAGAGGCATTCAATAATGTACCCATTGTGCGAGTAATCTGAAATCCTTTTCGGCG
Source organism: Phodopus roborovskii (assembly GCF_943737965.1). Taxonomy (NCBI): domain Eukaryota; kingdom Metazoa; phylum Chordata; class Mammalia; order Rodentia; family Cricetidae; genus Phodopus; species Phodopus roborovskii. The sequence continues at coordinate 167,454 of NW_026126407.1, read as the reverse complement.
AGCAATAGTATTTAGTAGTAATAAAACACTAATTTGTCTACCAAGTGACATATTTATAGGAGCTGTTTACTTTGACATATTTTTATTATTTCTACTCATTTGCTAAGTACTTCCCAATACATATTTATGAAGCACATGCCTTTCCCCAAACAGTACTGAAAAAATAAATCACATTATTTCTTTTATTAGTAGCAGGAAGGCAGGCTTCTGAGTCCTAGTGCCCTGATTGCCATTACTCCTTGCAGGAACCAGAAGAACTAATGGTGATTGAGCACCTACTGTGCGCCCAGCTCTCTGTGAAAGGCACTTTCCATAAATCTTCTGCTTAACTCCCCTGAGATGCACATTTTACCAATAAGGAAAATGTAACTCTGTACAACATAGATTTCTACCAGTAAAACAAACACATTATCTTGTCGAAGGAACTCTGCCAGAAAGAGCACAGTAGGGTATTGGACCTAGATCTTTCCTTGATTCCAAAGTCCTAAGCCACCATCCCACTTCATCAGTCACAGGCCACTCCAACATCTCAGGAGGCAGAGGCAGGCACATCTCTGTGAGTTCAAGGCCAGCCTGTTCTACACACAAAGAAACCCTGTCTCAGAAAACAAACAAACAAACAACTATATATATATATATATATATATATATATATATATACACAGACACACACAGACACACATATATATACATATATATATACATACATACACACGCGCGCACACACACACACACACACACAGCAGGGCAGTGGTGGTAAACACCTTTAATCCCAGCACTCAGGAGGCAGAGGCAGGTGGATCTCTGTGAGTTCAAGGCCAGCCTGGTCTACAGAGTGAGTTCCAGAACAGCCAGGGCTACACAGAGAAATCTTGTCTTAGAAAAAACAAAACAAACAAAAAACCAAGGTGGGGGGAACCTCTATAAAATCTAAGGTATTCATAATAGAGTTATTCCCTAAGAAGTCAGCTGTGTCCCCCAAAGCAGTGTGAGTACAAGAGCTGTACCCATCCCAAGACTGGTGAGGTGGTTTGAAATGGCCCATAAAGGGAGAGGTACTAATGAGAGTGGCCTCGTTGCAGGATGTCACTGTGGGATTAGCTTTGAAGTCTCCTATGCTCAAGCTATACTCAGTAGACAGACCACTTCCTGTTATCTATGAGTCAAGATGGAAGAATCCTCAACTCCTCTACCACAATGTCTGCCTGCTTGTTGCCTTGCTTCCCACCATGACAATAATGAACTAAGCAAGCCACCACAATTAAATGTTTTCCTTTACAAGTGTTGCTGAGGTCATGACATTTCTTTACAGCAATAAAAACACCTGGACAGAAGTTGGTACCAGTGACTGGGGATTGTTGTGATAGGCAAGACCATGTTTTTTTTTGTTTGTTTGTTTTGGTTTTTTTTTTGGGGGGGGGAATAATATGGACTTTGGGAGTTTGGGTTAGGAAAGCAGTGGAATGCTTTTAGCCCTGCATAATGGGCCACACAAGTAGGAGCTTAAGAGACAGTGGTGTGGTGCTAAGAATTATTTGAACTGTGGGGGACTGGCTCAAGAGGTTTCAGAGGAGAATAATATTAATATGTTGCCTAGAGATCATTCTTATGATATTTTGGTGAAGAATGTGGCTGCCTTTTGCCCTTGTCCGAACAGTCTGTCTGAGGCTAAAGTAAATAGTTTTGGATTAATTCCATTGGAAAAGTCTCAAAACAGCTTAGGACAGACTCTGTTGTGAGGTAATTAGTGGTAACTCTAATGTAAAGATTTATAATGAAAAGGAGCAAGCTGAACTGGGTAAATTATAAAATGTAAAATTTGAGGGGAAAGTAGCACTAGGAAGTGGAACAGAGTTAAATCCTGTGTTCAAGGAGATAAACAGATTAAGGAATGGAATAAGAAAGTGGTGACCTCAGGGCAAGTTCTCACTCAGCTAAACTTTCAATTTGTGAAAAGGAGTTAAGGAAAGCTTAGAGCTGGGTATGGTGGTGCATACTTTTAATCCCAGCACTTGGGAGGCAGAATCTGGTGGATCTCTGAGTTTGAGGGCAGTCTGAACTACAGAGCAAGTTCCAGAACAGTGATGCTTAGGCAGTGAAGGTAACTATCAAAAACAGAAAGTAACTGTTTCTTTCTGTAATGAAGATGTAATTGAAAGATCACTGAGTTCAAGGCTTGTCTGGCCTACAGATCCAGTTTCAGGATAGCCAAGCTTAAGCAGTGAAGAAAACCACCAACACCAAGAGGCATGTGTCAGGGGAGTCTTTGAATGAAGGACTAGAAAGGCCATTTTGTGAAGCTGTGAAGTTGAACCTGGATTGCCTTGGAGACCCAAGATGTTGGAGATGCCAGAACCATGGAATACCTGCAGAGGAGAGCTGCTAACAGGAACTGGAAACAGCCCAAGAGAAGGAAGTGGGTTAGAATCAACAAAGCTGAAAGGAGTTGGAGATCTGAATAGTGCTTTGATATCGGACATGGAGATATAGAATTTGGAGTCTGCCCAGCTAGTATTCAATCTCGCTTTGGTCCAATATTTCCTCACTATGTTCCCTTCCAATGTTGTGAAATGATAATATATATCCTATGCCATTATATGTTGGAAGTATGTGATCTACTTTTTAATTTTTATTTTACAGGGGACTACAGTAAAGCGATTGCGTAAATCTCAGGAGAGACTTTGAACTTTAGACGTTTAAATAAGTTTGAGACTATTATAGACTATGGGGACTTTTGAAGTTGGACTGAATGCATTTTTGCATTATAATATTATCACAAGCCTTTGGAGGCAGTGAGTGGAATGCAGTGGTTTAAAAGAAAAATGGCCTCCAAAGGGAGTGGCACTAATGGGAGGTGTGGCCTTGTTGCAGAAAGTGTGGCCTTGTTGAAGGAAGAATGTCACTGTGGGGTGGGCTTTGAAGTCTCCTATGCTCAAGCTACACCCAGTGAGACAGACCACTTCCTGTTGCCTTGAGTCAAGATGTAAGAACTCCCAGCTCCTGCTCTAGCACTATGTCTGTCCACATGCTGCCTTGCTTCCCCCCATCCCCCATGAACATAATGAACTAAATCTCTGAACTGTAAGCAAGCTACCCCAAACAAATGTTTTCCTTTATAAGAGTAGCTGTGGTTATGTGTTTCTTCACAGCAATTAAAAAAAAAAACTAAGACAACTGGCTACATAAAGTGTAAGCACTACATGGATGCTTGGTCAAAATCCAACATTCCATTCTTCTAAACCAACAGTCCTGTGTGACTGACTGCATTAGTCACACTAACATGAAGCTCATCCTGTCTGGACAGAAGGTCCTGACCAGCATCTCCCAGGCATCATGAACCTCCAGGGTAAGACTGGAGCCCTACTATATCCTGGAAAGGCACTCAATACTTGCCATAAGGCATATGGGAAGCTTGGTAAGCTAAATAACCCTACAAGAAGTCTATGGAGCAAGCAATATTTTTCTCATTATACAGTGGATAAAACTAAGGCTTAAAAGAGCCAAGTTCTTCCTTTAGTATCAGATAGCAAGCAAAGAGCTGAGACCAGTTAGTTGAGATGTCAAAATCTCATTCCTTTAGAGAGGGAGAAAGGGAGAGAAGCATTAATGGTGAATGTGTTTGTCTCTGTGTGCAAAACTGGTGTACTGGCAATCAAAACCAGGAGTTTAGACATGCCAGACAGAGCTCTACCACTGAACTACACCTGGCTGATAATATACCTTGCTCTCATTAAAGACAAGTATATACCCAGTCATTGGTGGCACACACCTGTAGACCTAGCACTGGGGAGGCAGAGGCAGGTGAATCTCTGTGAGTCCAAGGTAAGCTGGTCTACAGAGCTAGTTCCAGGACAGGCTCCAAAACAATACAGAGAAACCCTGTCTCGAAAAAAACAAACAAAACACAAAAAAAGCAAAAGACAAGGGTATAGATGGATTTTTCTTAGGGCCACCAGCTCTCACACACACATACACAAATAAATGAATGAATAAATAAATAAATAAATGGAAAGTAACTTATGTGTGGCTTGGCTACCTTTACTCTGTAATACCCATCCTTCTCCTCCTTCAATGTCTGGCTGGTGACTCCACCTTTCTTCTTCCCAATGCTCTCTGTCCAGAAGACTTACCTATACCTCCTGCTTAGCTATTGACCATCCAGCTCTTTATTAAACCAATCACAGTGACACATCTTCACACAGTGTAAAAGAATATTTCAAACACAAGGTACTGGAGACATGGCTCAGTAATTAAGAGCATTTGATATGCCTGCAGAAGACCTGGGTTCAGTTTCCTGGTCTACATGGTGACTCACAACTATCTGTAACTCCAGTTCTAGGGGATCCAGCACCTTCTTCTGACTATCGTAGGCACCAGGAACACACATGGTACACATATTCACATGCAGGCAAAACACTTATATACATAAAACAAATAAATCTTTTAAAAACTAAAATCAATCAAACCAACCAACAACAACCAAAGCATCCTGTTGAATTGCCACAGATATATAATCCCAGCACTCTGGACTCTAAAACATGAGGATTGAAGGTTCAAGGTCTCACAGGGTCAGACAACCTTCCTCAAAAAAATTAAATTAAAAAATTGTATGTATGTATGTATGCATGCATGCATGTATGTATGTCTTGGTCATTTTTCTATTGGTATAAGGAGACACTATGACCAAAGTAACTCTTTTGGGCTTTTTTGCTTTTGCTTTTTTTTTTGTTTGTTTGTTTGTTTGCTTGTTTTTTAAGCCAAGCTTTCTTTGAGAAACAGCTCTAGCTGTCCTGGAACTCTCAACCAAGCGGGTCTCAAACTCACAGAGATCTGCCTGCCTATGCCTCCTGAGTGCTGGCATTAAAGGTGTGTGCCACCATGCCCAACAGGACTAAAGCTTTTTTTTTTTTTTTTTTTGAGACAAGGTTTCTGTGTATTGCTTTGGAGCCTGTCCTGGAACTTGCTCTGTAGACCAGCTTACCTTGGACTCACAGAGATCTGCCTGCCTCTGCCTCCCCAGTGCTGGGATTAAAGGCATGCGACACCAATACCTGGCCTAAAGCAACTCTTATGAAAGAAAACATTTATCTGTGGGCTTGCTTACAGTTTCAGAGGTTTATTTAATCCATCATCATAATGGCGGTGAGGAGCATGGCAGCACATGGTCAGACATGATGCTAAAGAAGTAGCTGAGAGTTCTACATCTGGAACCACAAGCAGCAGGAAGAGATTCTGGGCCTGGCATGGGCTTTTGAAACTTCAAAGCCCACCCCAGTGACACACTTCCCTCAACAAGGCCACACCTATCCCAACAAGGCCACAGCTCCTAATCCTTCTCAAATAGTATCTTTCCCTAATAACTAAGCATTTAAATATATGAGCCTATGGGGGCCATTCTTATTCAAACCATCACAATGTGTGTAGATATATCCATATATTTATATGGAATAATATACCTCATTCTAATTTCAGCTGTATACATCACCAACATAGAGAACTGGACAGCTGAAACTCTACCCAGACACCTCCACACCACAAGACAGTGAAAGCCTAGCAGGCTATGTGTGCATATAAATCCCTTATCTCCTGGTGGCTCCCATCTTAGGCATGCTCAGTGCCTGCTGCTTTTCATTCAGCTTTATCCCCTCTAACCCTCCAGTTCTCTTGTACACACTCGCTATCTGCCTTCTCTGGAGTGTTTGTCATTCCCTCTTCCCTGGGGGAAGTCAGAAAAAGCTGATAAAGTGGATCTGTTTATAGTGAGCTCAGCTCAAAAGGGGTTGAGATGTGCAGCCTTGGCTGTTGGGGCAAAACATGAAGGAGAATTTTGTTAAAATACTTACATATTTACAGCTGAAGGCAGCATGGGGTTGAAAAGAAGAAAGCCTGGCATAAAATGGATTCAAGTTTAGACTCCCATGCTGTCGCTTAATAGATACATGTTCTAAAACCCCAATGAGCTCCATTTAGGCTGTAAGAGGAAGTAATTGTCAGTGCCACTCAGCTTGTCTTAAGACAACCGTGAGTCCTGTGCTAAGTAAGCACTGAACGCGCACGAGCACGCGCGCGCGCGCGCGCACACACACACACACACAGAAGCCTTGATAGAGTCGCCTCTAGACACAATAGGGCCACCTACTCTCTAACTCCACACCCCTCCCCCACCACAGTCCATTTTCTAGTAGTACCACAGCAGGTGCCTCAAGAGAGCTAAACCCAAGTCCCACTCCACAGCTGTTTCTTGTTTGGTCTGAGCCTACCACTGAGGCACCGTATCCTTTTCCACCTACTGAACTAGACACAGTGCACTTGCCAATTCCAATATGGAGCAGGTCATCAGGCATTTGGAGGAAGCTCAAGTTTTCCCTGTTCTTCAAAGGACACAAGATGATCCCGACCCTGCCCGTTAGATATTGTCACGTCTGGATCAATGTTCAGAGTGTACAGCCAGGTTTTAATGACGGCAACAAGCTTGAAGACAAAACCAACACAGAGAATCGAGGACAGAGATGGAGAGGCCCTCAGCTTCAACCAAACTGGGCTTCATCTTATCAGGGGTAAGTAATCTTTCTTATCATTGATGTCTCTCTAAGTGGGATTTTGTTTCTTGCTATGGAAAGCAGCTTCAATAATACATAGATTCCCACCAGTCTCAGAAAGCAGGAATTTGCTTTTCCTGGTTTAATGTATTGCTTCTCACTAGGGTTGCAGGAACCTCCCAACTGACCACCCATGGTGCAGATACCAGACTGTTGTCTCCCATGAAAGTGTCATGGTTTAGGTTCACCCATGTTATCATCACACAGACACCCTTATGCCACTTGTCACTCATTCTCCACCCTTCAGGCTTGCTTTGATCCTGCTATACCTATCACCCATAAATAAGGGTCATATTTTCTGATTTTTGTTTGTTTGTTTCCTTTTTGGTTTTTCGAGACAGGGCTTCTCTGTGTTGCTTTTGAGCCTGTCCTGGACCTAGGTCGATAGACCAGGCTGGCCTTGAACTTACAAAGATCCGCCTCCTCTGCCTTTCAAGTACTAGGATTATATGCACGTATCATAATGCCTAGCATATTTTCTTTTTTTAATTACATTTTTATTAGCATGCGCAAGGGAGCATACATATGTCACCGCATGTATGGAGGTCAAAGGACAACTTGCAGGAGTCAGTTCTCTCTTTCCATCATGGTGGACCCAGGGATTTAACTCGGGTTGTCAGGCTTGGAAGCAAGCACCTTTATCTGCTGAGCCATCTCACTGGCCCTAAATATGAGAGCTTGTAACTCTGGTCCCCCTTTCCTGAAGCTAAGACACAGCTAATTACACAACAGGCTCTCTAACCAAGCGTGACCTTCCCATAAAAAATGTGGTCCATAAACAATCCTGATCATTTCTTTACTCTGCCTTTTACTTTCCACTCTCTGGTACCATCCTCCCCTCTCAGCCAGAGTTACGACTCTCAGATGGACGGCCACAGTGTTGGTAACAGACAGGGTGTTATTTTATTCACTGAGACATGACGAGGCTGTGGTACAGCTGGCAGAATGAGAGGTGTAATTATACTGCATCTTAGAGCCACCAGCAATGAATTTCTGTATAAAAGACTAGATTTGCCATGTATTATTTATGCTGGCATCAATTTTCCCAGCTGCTTATATTTACTGTGCAAATTCTCCTCTGTCTGTTTATAGGTTAGGCCACGGTTCAGCACCTCTGGTTACTCTATACTGAGGAAGAGCCCCACAGGGCACCATGCATATGAAACAAGTGTCTGGTTCACCGGGAGCAGGTCATATCCTCCCTCTCCGGTAAATTATATCCCTGGGACAGCATCGAGCTCATGTTCTCACCTATCAGGATGATGTATGCAGGTGTGTGAAACCCAGTCAGCAAGCAGGGACAAACTCTCATTCTCTGGGAGTCCCACCCCAAGACCTGAAAATCAACCTTCTTGGGGGAAATCAGGTGGCTCTAGGGCTCAGAGGACTTCCTCTTTCTATATTTTTAAGAGTGGAGCATACATAAAGAGCTTTACATTTCGAGGTTGTTTCTATGAGTAATTCAGAGACAAAGGAAGTCCCATCTTGCAGGTGGGAAAACAGAGGCCAAAATAAAATGGGAGTGGGTGGAACAAAGGCTTCCTGGCTCGATTACTGTGTGAGGGATGGTGACACACAAGGCCAGGAAGCTATTCATCCAGTCACTGTTGTGTTTGGCGTCCCAAGGTAGGTTGACCTTGGCCTCCACTGGAAACATACAGTGGACACAACAGAAGAAAACTTGAGGGCACGACAGACTACAATGGACTTCTAGGTCCTCGTCCACCCCCACCCCCACACAGACTGCAGCATCCTGGGGCCAGTGGCTCCACGAGATCCCACACAGTGAAGCTGAGGAAACTGAGGCTTGTCTTCTGACAAACCTGAGACGTCTGCACGGCCAGGTCCCCATGTGACACTGGTCAGCAGCTGACTGGGAAAGAATGCTGTGAGGGCCTTGAAGCTGTCCCTTTCCCAATCAACTGTGTCACGTCTGTTTGGCAGGCAATTCTGGGCTCTGCTCCTCAGTCCCCAGTGTCCCGATGTCGATCACTTCCTGCAAACCTGTTGGCTAGAAGGAGAGATGGGAGGGAGGGGGAGTGGGTAGAATTAAGCAATCTTAGTGGTCAGCTTTTGTTTCAGGGTTTCAGCATCAAAGAATCCTTCAATGACGTAGCAGTGGACATGGGAACCACCCTCTCCAGGGTCCAAGCTCCCTGGTGTCTCCCAGGTCGGCTCACCTGGCGGGGAGACTTGGTCAGACACACTGTGCGTTGGCCTCTACCTAATGTTCCAGCCCCTTTGATGACATCCAGGAGAATCCGGGTACTGGGCACAAAGCTCCAGGAACGTCCCAGAGCAGGTTTGAACCTCCTACCATCCCTGTCTCGGGTCAGGTGGTTGGTCACCTGCAGAAAGGGACATAGATCCATGATGGTAGTACAGAGGACACCTGTTCCTACCACTTCGCGGTACACACAAGAAATCTGAGGTCTCTGACTCTCCCAGATGTTATAACATATACCTGAATCTAGAGCTACAAGCCAAGGCTCCTGATCGGCACCCAGCTTTCCACAAAGTCTTAGTGCTTTGGGCCTGACACAAAGCCATAGGGCACCTGTGTACACTCTTTCCTAAAGCGGAGCCAGTGCCAGGCTAGGGCCTGCCACAGGCATCTGAGACCAGTGCACTCAACCCTTGGTGGCTGGAGTGTGCCTCTGTGGGGGGGGGGGGGGAAGGGAGGTTTGGATAAGGAGTCCCACTCTGGAACTAGTCTTAAGCAACACAGCCACAACCTCCTGATGACAGTGGCTCTTTCCCTACAGACCATGCCAGAGACTGGCACCCAAGTATCCACAAACACCCAAAAGCTCAGAAACCAAGAAAAGCAGGTCCAGGACCTTGCACTTGAATAAAAGAGCAGGGAAACAGATTCATTCACACTGGTTGCAGGTGCATAGACTAGTATACTATTTCCTCAAAATTGGGCAATGACCTATCTAGACATTTAAAATACATGCCGTTGAATGTGGTGATGCGTGTCTGTAGCCACAGCCCCTCGGGAGGTTGAAAGAGGACTACTACTTCAATCTAGGAGTTTGAGGCCAGCCTGAGCAGCCCAGTGAGACACCATGTCAAACACATAAAAGTAACAGGTAGCCCTGAGCCAATAATTATACCCCTAACCTCCGGCACTCAGGAGGCAGAAGCAGGTGGATCTCTGTGAATCTGAGGCCAACTTGGTTTACAAAGGGCTATGTACAAAGACCTTGTCTCTAAACAAAAAAGGCAGGAAATATGGTGTACAGAGTTATGCATGAGTGCTGGCTGTGGGGGCTGGAGAATGGCTCAGCAGCCAAGAGCAAACACTGCTCTTGTAGAAGACAAATTGCTGTTCTTACTGAGCTGTTTCCTGTCCCGACACTCTCCTTCCTAGAAGTTATACAGACAGATCTTCGCTGTTAATTTTTTTTTTTCTTCCTGCTTAGGGAGCAGCTTTTTAAAAAAAATAGTTTATTTTATTTTATTTGCATTGGTGTTTTGCCTGCATGTATGTCTGTATGAGAGTGTCAAATCTTGGAGTTAGAGACAGTTGTGAGCTGCCATGTGGGTGCTGGGAATTGAACCTGGGCCCTCTGGAAAAGCAGTCAGTGCTCCTAACTGGGGAGCCATCTCTGTAGCCCCCAGGAAGCAGTTGTTTTTTTTAAGTCTGCATACTTTTCATAAAAAGATTTAAAAAAAACTAAATATAAGATTCAAGTTGTTATCAATCTCCATACTCAAGGAGCCACGCTGATACTCTTATCTCTGTGAAATCTTTTTCTTTTGCATATATGTTTACATTTTTAGACAACTTTCTTTTTTAAGATTCTATTCTTATAGCCAGGTGGTAGTGGTACACACCTTTAATCCTAGCACCTGAAAGCCAAAGGCAGGAGAATCTCTCTGAGTTCGAAGTCAGCCTGGTTTACAGAGCAAGTACCAGAACAGCTAGGACTACCCAGAGAAATCCTGCCTCAAAAAAACAAAACCAAGCTGGGTGTTGGCAGCACATGCCTTTAATCCCAGCACTCGGGAGGCAGAGACAGACTGATCTCTGTGAGTTGGAGGCCAGCTGGTTCCAGGATAGGCTCCAAAGCAACAGAGAAACCCTGTCTCAAAAAAACAAAAAGAGGCCCCAGGGGGTGTGGAGAGATGGCTCAGCAGTTAAGAGCACTGGCTGCTCTTCCAGAGGACCCAGGTTCAATTCCTAGCACCTACACCACAGCTCACAATTATCTGTAACTCCAGTTCCAGGGGATCTGACACCTTCACACCAATGCATGTAAAGTAAGTGTAAATTAAAACAACAATAAAAAAAGAGACCTGGAAGATCCCACTGTTGATTCCATCAGATCTCCTGGATCTCTTCAGCCCCTTTCCTACCATTCAATATCTGAATAAAATATTTCAAGCCCTTCAAAACAAAACAAGGCACAAAAGGAAAACTTCACAGTTAGCATTTTTTTTTAAAAAAATAAAGATTTGTTATTATTATTATTTTGTTTTTAATGTTTATGGGTATTTTGTCTGCAGTAATGTCCATGTACCACATGCATGCCTTGTACCTATGGAGGCCAGAAGAGGCTTAGATCCCTGAGACTGGAGTTACAGATGTTTGTGAGCTGCCCTGTTGTTGTTGGTGTTGGTGACCTGGTCAAACCCAGATCCTCTGGAAGAACAGTCAATGTTTTTGACAGCTGATCAGACTCTTCTTATTTATTTGTTTGTTTTTCAATACAGGGTTCCTCTGTGTAGTCCTGGCTGTCCTAGAACTCACTCTGTAGACCAGGCTGGCTTTGAACTAGGATCCACCTGCCTCTGCCTCCCAGATTAAAAGTGTGTACCACTACCACCCAGCTTATTTTTTTAAATTATGTGCATGTTGGTAGTGCTGATGCCACAGAGGCCAGTGATATCAGATTCCCCTGGAGCTAGAGTTACACTGTGAGCCACCAATGTCCCTGGGCCTGAGAACTTGACAGGGTAAGGAGACAGCACATCTCCATAGGAAAAAAGTTCACTCTTTAGATTTACCTCAATACACACAATTTAGAAAGAAAATACGGGGCTGGAAAGATGGCTCAGCAGGTAAAAGCACTTGCCTGGAAACTCTGGGTGCCCTGAGTGTGATGCCCAGTACCAGGTGAAAAAAACGATAGTGGTTTGCCATCTGTAACCCCAGCCTGGCCTCCTACAGAGAAGTGGGAAGCAGGGACAAGGAGAATCAGCCAGACACAGAAGTGAAGTGGCAGAAATAAGACTCGTCTCAAAACTAAAGTGGAAGGAGAGAGCTGATTCCTAAAAGTTGTTCTCTGACCTCCACACATGAGCTGTGGCACACACATGCCTGCCCTCTTCTGAGCATGAACATACATACACAAATAACAATGACATCAAGTATAGAAAACACAGGACAAGAGCCAACTGGCGGTAGCCCTTGCCTTTAATCCCAGCAAGAGGAGGCAGAGACAGGTGGATCTCTGGGTTTGAGGCCAGCCTGGTCTATAGAACAAGTTCCAGGACAGTCAAGGCTACGCAAAGAAACCCCGTCTTGAAAAACCAACCAACCAAACAAACAAACAGAAGACCCCACATACACACACACACCAAACCAAGATAATCCCTAATCCCTGTAGCTATTCACGGTCCAAACACTTCTTTGACCTGTGGAAGCTGACCTCTGAGCTCTGTCCTTTTCCTTAAGGGTTATTATAGTTCCGAGCTGACATTTAAGACAAACAGAGAGCCAGCCAGGACCAGAAACTGTGTTCATAGGAAAAGCCTTCTTACCACCACTGCCACAGCGAGGTCCCGGGCCAGGGTCTTGAGCTCTCGGGCCAGCTGCATCATCAAGGCCAGGCCTGGAGGAGGAGCAAACAGGAGAGGCAGCAGAGGGCAAAAGGCCAGGGCCTGGAGGTGAAGTCCCCACCTTGTTCCCAGGTTCCCCTTTGCTCCTTACCTTCCCTCTGCTGACCTCCCAGAAGTGGGGCGACCACTGCAGTGACAGAGTCCACGATCACCACCTTCACAGTGCCTGAAGACGATGTCGCCTATAGGGGTGGAAAAGCAGTGATGAACCAGTGACAGCTAGGGACGCCCGGGGCAAGCTCCTTTAGTAGAAGGTGGAGGCCAGAGTGCTAACAGAAGTGACTTGTTTGATCCCTGGAACCCAAGTAAAGGTGGAAGGAGAGAACCAATGCCACAGAGCTGGCCTTTCTGACCGCCCCCAACACACACACACACACAGGGCATCATGTATGTGTTCACAGTTGTGCATGTGTGTACATACACACACAATTTAAAAAATCAAGTTTACTCCTCAGATTCTCCTTAAAAGACGTCGGTCATCAGCAACCTTTCCTGCCCAAATAGGGCTCTGCAGGCCTCACTGAAGCACCCATTCATGAGCACAATGGGCCCCACTGAGTCCAAGAGGGTTGAAGTCTTAGGACACCACAGACCCTCCATTCAGGACCCGCATGCAGACTCCAGTGGCAATCTCCTCACACCCAGCCTGATGTTAGCCCTTTCTCCTCTTCTGAATGCCCTTACTGCTACTAACTTTCACTTCAAATTCCCAAGCTTCATTTGCTAAAGAGTTAGCTCTCCACTAAGGAACCCAGGGCCTGAGCACACTGGGGAAGCATTTCACTTGAGCTACATCTTCAGCCCCCTAGTCTTCATGTTTCCAGCTCCTAGATTTTTACCTCCTAAGTGGTCCCCTCCCATTGTTCCAAATAAAGGCAGCTGTTTCAGCCAGGCAGTAGTGGCGCATGCCCTTAAATCCCAGGGCTTGAGAGGCTGAGACAGGTGGATCTCTATGTTCGAGGCCAGCATGGTCTACAGGACAGCCAGGGCTACAGAGAGAAACCCTGTCTGGAAAAACAATCAACAAATAAAGTCAGGTGTTTCTCTAGGAGCCTGATGTCATATCTCAGACCATAATCTGGTGTCTTTACATACGTGAGCGTGGTCCTAGCATCACCTGTGGATCTAAACTATCTTCCACGCTTCCTTTCTTCTGTCCCTTACTTCTCAGATCCCCATTCTGCTACATGTATTGTTTCCATTGGCCAAGCCTTGGCTATTTGGCATTTCTGCTCTGCCTTTTGTGTGTCTCAATTCCAGTCTGGACCTGTGCATCAATCTTCCTGCCTCTGACTCTTAGCAGAAATGCCAGAAGTTAAAACCAACCAGCTTATGCCCTCTTTAGCCCTGTTTAGCTAAATGGTATTGCAAGCCCTTTGCTGCTTTTCCCCAGGACCTGGGTTTGATTCCCAGCACCCACAAGATGGCTGGCAACCTTCTGTAACTAAGTTCTAGGGGAATTCAATGTCCTCTTCTTGCCTCCAATGGCACCAGGCAAGCAAACCATGCATGCCTATATATTCATACACATAGAATACAATTTTAAAACCTAAAAAAAAGGAAGAAAAAGAAAAAGCCAAGTACCATTGAAAATATCCTTCTCCCTTCCTTATAAATATTAGTCTGAACATGTTAGGTACTGGGTAGAAATCTCCTGACATCAGTGAGGGTGGGCTGTCCTAGAACTCGATGTGTAGACCAGGCTGGCCTCAAACTCAGAGATCTACCTGCTTCTGCCACCCGAGTGCTGGGATTAAAGTTGTGTGCCATCACCGCCCCACTGCATTTTTCTTCTTAATAAAAGGGAAGAGATAATATTAAAATAAATCTTCTATCACTTACTGGTTTGAATATGGAGCACACGCATCTGTGTACAAAATGCTTGGGGCTACAACAGTCACTTTTGAGGCAAAGAGCTGGAGAATCAATCAGACCAAGGACTCAGTGCCTTTTGTGATGCTCCAGCCTCACAAAAGACAATCAGATTGTCTCAAGAGTCAAGTCGTTTAGCCAGATGTGGTGAAGCATACCTTTAATCTCAGCACTCAAAAGACAGGGCGGGAGATCTCTGTAAATTCCCAACCAGCCAGGCTACATAGTGAGACCACCCCCACCTCTCTTACACACACACACACACACACACACACACACACACACACAGTTTTCCGAATTGATTTCAGTGAGTAATGCAGAGATGAAGACAATATAATCCTGTACTCAAGGAGCTCACTGTTGAATAGGGCTGGTGAGCCCTGTAAACAATGAAGCACATGAATTATGAATTAAGCACCAAGGAATTCCACCTGGGGGGGGGCGCAAACACAGCTAGAGCTGTTATATTGGACACATGCATTCCAAATAGAGTCTGTAGGACACCTGCCCCAATACAGAGAACACCTGGCCAGCTGGGTGAAGCAAAAACAGGCAGATACATGGGCAGGCTCACCTGCTGGGCCATGGTGCCCCGAAGGTCCTGCAGCAGATCCAGCATCTGGAAGATGTCAAATACATGCACCACCTGTATCCTCTGGAGAGCACCTGCCTGCAGGGTGGGAAAGAGAAGCAGGGACTTGGAGAGGGGAATCCCAGAGAGCGGTAAACGTAATCACAAAGCTGCAAAGGCAAAGAGGCACTTAGACACAGTGCTGGCATCCAAGGTGGGAAATGGATCTTGCCTAATGGGCTGCATCTCACAGTGGTGACTACCTGCGTGCTGAGCCATAAGGCATTCAGGATCCAGCAGGAAGGACAGATATCATTGATTAGTGATGCCTGCCCTGGCAAGAAATGGGCTGGAAACGCAGATGCAGGTCTTTGCTGGCTCTGATTTACAGTACTTGAGGACTTGGAAGTTCCTGGAGAATCAGTGTGGGTGGCATCCAAGCTGGGATGATGACATTAATATGAGCAGCTCTAGGAATGCAGAGAACTCTCCAGTTTCAAAGCAAAAAATGATGATTCTCACAGGTGGTGTATATTCTTACAATGTAGAGTCATGAACTCTTTCAGCATCGAAATTTTAAAGGAACCCAGCCATCTTGCCCCCTACCTGTTTCTCCTCATCTCCGGTTCTAGCCTGCAGTAGCTGGAGGAGGCGGGATGCTGTCATTCCTCCACTGGAATCCACATACAGTACATTCTGCTGCAGGCCGTGGGCCACATTCGCAGCCACACAGAGACATACCTTCAGAGACAAGAGAGGGCACTTAGTAAACTAAGCCCTTGGAGAAGAAGGAGGACCACCAGGGAGCTTCCCCACTGCATCCTGCCCAGATTCCAACAACATACGCTGGCCAAGGCCATACTCATTCTTAGCCCCTACCCGGTCTGTTCTGACCTTGCAACCCACAGGGACACCTGCAAAAACTCCCCAAGGAGTCCAGGGCAATGCACCCACCTCCCCTCTGTTGGCCCCAAGGGTACCTGGGTTTTTCCGCTACCTGGGCCTCCTACAATTTCAGTCACCTCTCCGGTATAGAGGCCAGGATCAAGTAGTTTGTCCAGGCTGATGGTGGAAGGGAGAGAACGGGCGGTGGGAAAAGAAAGCAGAGAAGAAGCTGTATTAAATCCGCAAATTTGGGAAGTAAGCTGGGCATAGTGACAGATGCCTTTAATCCCAGCATCAGAGAGGCAAAGGCAGGCCTCAGTGAGGTCAATGGCAACAAGAGACCTTAAAACACACACACACACATTTGGGAAGACAGCTTAATGGTAGAGTACTTGCTTATTATATGCAAAGCCCTGAGTTCAATCTCTAGTACGGGTGGCAGGTCGGGAAGGAGGTCAGGGACTGTTGGCATTCACTGATGTAGAATCTTGTAATCCATGAACACGGAAAGTCTCTCCATTTATTTGGGTCACCTCTGATCTTCATCAGCATTTTTCATTTTCAGCATACAAATTCTACATGGGCTTTGTCAGACTTAGACCTGTGTATTTCATTTCCTTAGATGTGACAGCAAATGGCATTACATTTTTAATTTCAGTTTTCACATGTTCATTGTGAGTTCACAGAAATGCAATTGATTTTTTACGTGTTGATCTTGCATTCCCAGACCTTGCTAAACTCGATTATTAGTTCTGGGAGTTTGTAATTATTTCTTATTTGCTTGTCTTTGTCTGTCTCCCTCATCTGGTAGGAACACCCCGGGAGCAAAGGCTGGGTCTTCATCCCTAGTATGTCTCCAGTATTTGCACAGAGCCGCAAACCCCGAAGGCACACAGTGAGGGTCACTGAAGAAAAGAAAGGAACAGTGGCTCGACTGTCAAAACTCTGGCTGTAGAACCCTTGAGATGAACCTCAAAACATGGCCACTTCCTAAGCCGAGCTCTGCTCCCAAACCACCATGAAACAACTTACTACCCTCCATGCGCTGCCTGGGACGGGGGCTGAAGTTTTTGTGAGTCAGCCTGACTGTCATGCATCTCCCCTCCTAACTTGGCAATAATAGTCACAGTCTGCAGGCCTCTGAATGAGGTTCTTGATGACCAACCATGACCTATCAGCACAAGGCAAGCAGCGACCAGTCACTACTCCACCTGTTTTAACTCCAGGGACCACAGGTCCCTACTGTGGCTCCCTGGCTTGTGCACACCCTGGGTGCGTTTAATGAGCTTCTACTTAATAGATCTCTAGCCTCTGCTTCTGAATCCCATTCTCCCTGAGACACCAGAAGCCCAGGTCCATCACAGCAGCTCCTCTTGGTGTGTCTTCTCAGGGGACCCCAGACCAACAGCATCAGCCACACAATCGGAGACTCTAGAAGTTAGATTCTGAACAGAGTTCAAGAACTCCATCCAGGTTGAACTGGCATGATGGCTCAGTCAATAAAAGTGCTTGCCTTCCAAGCATGAGGACCTTAGTTTGAGCCAAAGAACCTACTAAAATAACTGGGGCTGGAGAGATGGTGCAGCTGTTAAGAGCACTGACTACTCTTTCAGAGGACTGGGGTTCAATTCCTAGAACCTACATGGCAGCTCACAACCGTCTGTAACTTTAAGATATGTCACTCTCACACAGACATGCATGCAGGCAAAATGTCAATGCACATAATAAAAGTAAATAAATTAAAAAAGAAAAAAAGAAAGCTGTGTGAAGGGCTGGAGAGGTGGCTGAGCAGTTGGCTCACAACCACCCAGGGCATCTGACACCTCTGGTCTCCATAGGCCCCTGCATACAGAGGCGCACTCTTGGAAGCACACACATACACGCACACACACACACCCACAGAGATACATATACATACATATATAGTTATTAATATATATAGTTATTAAACTAAAATAACATTTAAAAAAGAAAAAAGCTAGATATGGTGGTGTGCATTTATTGATTTTTGTTTTTTTGGGACAAGGTTTCTCTGTGCAGCTCTGGCTGTCCTGGGATTCAGTCTGTAGACCAGGCTGACCCAGAACTCACAGAGATCCACCTGCCTCTGTCTCCCAAGTGCTGGGATTAAAAGCATGCACCATCATGCCCAGCTGAAATAAAATCTTATAGAACAAAACAGCTGGGTGGGGGCTCATGCCTTTAATCCCAGCACTTGGAGGCAGAGGCAGGTGGATCTTTGTGAGTTTGAGGCCAGCCTGGGCTACAAAGTGAGTTCCAGGACAGGCTCCAAAACAATACAAAGTACAAAGTAATCCTGTCTCAAAAAAAAAAAAAAAAAAAAAAAAAAAAAGAAAGAAATAAAGAAAGAAAAAAAGAAAAAAAGAAAGAAAGAAAGGAAGGAAGGAAGGAAGGAAGGAAGGAAGGAAGAAAGGGAAAAGAAAAAAAGAATCCACCATGTCCTGGGCTACAAGGCTTCACCTGTGGGGTTCTTCCAAATCTACCTCCTGGACAATTCCCTGCCCCCCATGTTTCTATCCCTGACTCCTCCCACTGCCTCTGGAATGGGGCCCCTACTGTCATATCCCATTACCTCTGAGCATATCAATATATGTGGAAGGACTCCAATCAGTGCTGCCTACAATGCAGGCTTTCTCCCCACCTTCCCCACTTCCCACCAGCAATTCTCCAGTCATTCAGACAGTTTGCCTTACATTTCTTGTAGATCTCATCCCCACAGAGATGAACAGACAAAAGCTCTGGCTTGTAAGGCATAACCAATCTCCCCCCCTCTGACAGCATTTCCCAGAGTGAGCTCTACTGCCCTGCAGAGGTTTATACTGCACCTCAGCATTTCAAGACTCACAACAAAGGGCCCTGCTTAACAGTTTAATAAGATAGTAACAGTTTTAATATGATAATAACGGTTAATCACACATTTCACTAACTTTGACTTGCCTCCCAAGTTTCAGGTTGCATCCACTATGTAGGCACAGCACACTGTAGGAAAGTCTAAAAACCTAGCAAATCACCTTTGACTCTCTAGTACCCCCCCCCCAGAGTAGGTCTCTAGTCACATCTCTCCTTCAATATGTCTTCCACTGTCACAAACCTTGGACCAGATTCACACAACCCATACCAACACCACTAGATCATCCCTGATGAACCACTTCTGGCCAGCCTATCCATCCTGCACATCTCCACCCCTTGGCCTACAAATGCTTTCACAATGGCCTCTCACTGTGAAAATAGTCCAGCCAGAATCAAGTTCTTAGACATGCCCTCCAGCGACCATTCTACCTACCATCTAGTAGCAGTAGGATCTTGAGCCAACGCCTGGACCTGAGTCCCTGTTTCTTCACATACACATCGATGATTTCAAGGGCAGTGAACTCTCATTAGAGGTTATGAAGGACAAATGAAATGCATGCCATGAAATGCTGAGCACAGTGTCAGAGTCAAGGTGAGCATTCAGGCCAAGCTCAGTGGTTGGTCTGCCAATGCCAAGGCTACCTATGCCACCCTGAGCCCATGCCCCCACCCATGATGACTGCAGCTGCAACCCTGCCAGTATACCTTCTCATTGTTCCTTCGTGGATGCTGGTTTTATAAGTTCCCTGGGCTCCAAAGCCTCCTTGCTGCACTCACGAGTCTCCTATATACACTAACCACCACACTTAAGAGTGGGAGCCTTGTCTCTGCATGTATCTGGCACCCAGTAGGCACTCAGCCAATGTTTGATGGATTACAAACACAGGCCCCCAACCAGTGAAAGCAAGCACCACACTGTGTGGACCTTGCCAAGAGAATGTGTTATGGAAACAGCAAGGGCCAGATCAATCCAAAGACCTTTGTGATGGCAGTGTTATTCATCAAACTCCGCACAAACAGGCCAGGAGAGAGGTCAGGCTCACTTGGCCAGAAAATGCCAGTTGTCTTCCAATTCTTTCCCAACCCGAACAACAGGGCACAATGTAACTGCTCTTTTCAGGGAGTGTACACATTCCTGGCTGCTGCCTCCTACAGCAAAGGTATCAGGTTGTGGGTTAAACATCCCTGGGCTCACTTCTGCTGCCCCCCCCCAGGCTAACCACAAAGGAGGTCAACAATCTCTCAATATCTAGAGCCTATGGCAGTGGTTCTCAATCCGAGAGTTCTGACCCTTCTGGGAAATTGAACAATCCTTTCACAGGGGTCACATATCAGATATTTACATTAGAATTCATAACAATAGCAAACTTACAGTTATGAGGTAGCAACAAAAATAATTGTATGGGTGGGGGGTCACCACAACACGAGGAACTGTATTAAAGGGTCACAGCATTAGGAAGGATGAGAACCACTGGGCTAGGGTCAGACTTTAGGTGCAGACTCCCAGGAACTCTCAATCCTGCCCTGGTCCCACTTGCCTTATCCTGAAGTATCAGGGACTCTACGGAAAATTGGGATATTGGGGGTGGGGTGGGAGGAGGGGTAGGAGGGAGAAGTAATGTTGGAATGCAAAATGGAACTTAAAAGATAAATTATTTTTAAAATGGCATCTTGTGTTATAGGACAGTGGCTCTCCCCCATGAAATGCTAGCTACCAGGTGATACCCAGCCATATCCGGACACATTTTTGACTGTCACGACAGGGCAGGAGAAATGAACCTGGTATCTGGTGGGTAGAGCCCAGGGATGCTGCTAAATGCACAGGATATCCCTATCCCAGCAAACAATTACTTGCCCCTTAGGTATCAATAGTGTTGAGGCTAAGAACCCCTGTCATTCTATTCTAGGAAAAACAAAACAAAACAAACAAAAACTCCGGGGTCCTGATGCCTCTAGGTTCCCTCACATCTCCAGATTGCCCCCACCAGTCCTGCCCTTCGAGGTCTCAGCATGGGAAGCTCGACTTACACGTTCTTGTCCAGGTAAGCATACAAACCTTCCAATGCCGGTGGACAGGATGGCCGTAGAAGTCTTCAGTTCCTCATATAGGTCTGCTCCATTTAATGGGAAAGCCGAGAACTGTGCCAGCAATACCCTCCTCAGGGCAACCAGGCCCTGCCAATAGGATGGAAACTCAGGCTCCTGAGCACCCAGACTGCCCAGCGACCAGCTTGGCCAGCAGAGGAATTCAGGTCTAAGGCCCTCCTTAGCAACTTCCAGGAACGCTAATCCTGCAGCTTGGGGACCCGCTCTAGAAGATACGTTGGGATGGAGTTTGCACATCGTAAGCTCACCTTGTAGGACAAACCACACTTTTGGGCTACCTCCTCTAGGTTAGCAGCTGCCAGGTCCGCCACTGGAAAGAGACCAAATGCAACCGATTAGCAACAGGAATGTCTTAGCTTTGCTATGCTTGCCTTTCTTCTGTTGGGAAATGGCGTTAAGGTCTTAGTTTACTCCCTATCTCAAGCACACAGGCACTGGTGCAGGACCTGGCCAGGAGCCCAGCACACAGCTGAGTCCTCTGTCTCTATTTTGGCTCCTGAGAGCCCAGTCTCCCCAAGAGTTCAAAGTGTGGCCTCTGGTTAGAGCAAAGCGCCCCGCACGTGTGCCAAGACCATGGCGCCGACCCTGCGGTCGTGCCCATGTGGTGTGCTACGAGCCCACGAGGTCACCTGTCTTGATCCTTTGGCCCTTCAGAAGCTGGACGGTCTCCTCGGTGAGGCCAGGGCACAGCCCTACCCTGAGGACGCCCATGTTCCCTGCAAACCCGGGGCGCCCCGGGGGCTGTCACGTGGGCGCCCACCAAGAACCCCACTCTGGCGTCCCTGGGTTCCACTTCTGGAAAGGATCCTGGTGCGCCAACGCGGGAGGGGCGGGAAGAGGATGCGGGTTGGGGTGAGGGACACCAGCCCTCCCAGACTCAAAGGACTCCAGCGCCCTGGACCCGCCCCCTCCCGGCGGACGCTTCCGGGTTCCGCAACTGGAGCGTCTTTTGTGGCCCAGGCCTGCAGCGCCACCTGCCGACCAAGCGAGCAAACGCGGCAGTCTTGAGACTTCATACGCTCCTCTCTCTCCCACTTCTACCATCCCCACCCTCCCCACTCTCCACCCACCCCACCCACCCCCAACCCGCACCCCTACCCCATCCTGTTCTCAATGCTAAGGATAAACTTACCCTACTTACTGAATGAAGTATACCTGCCTTCTAGTAGCATTCATGTTAGGGAGACAGACAACAGGAAGGAATCAGTTCGCATCATTACAGATTGTATGGTCCAGGGAAGTTCACAGAGGGCACCTGCACCCCTGTATTTTAAAAAAGATTATTTTAAACTTTAACTTATGTATATAGGTGTTTTGCCTGCATGTCTGTGTACCTCTTGTATGACTGGTGCCCAAGGAGGCCAGAAGAGGGGGGGTCTGATACCCTTGGACTTGAGTTACAGATAGTTGTAAGCCACCTTGTAGGTACTGTGTTATGAACCCTGGTCCTCTAGAACATCCAGTGCTCCTAACTGCTAAGCCATTTCTCTAGCCCCATATTTTCTGAAGGTTTTTTATTTCTCGATACATGATTTATCTGTGCATCCATGGTTGGGCACCTCCTGAGTGTTGGGAATAAAGATGTATACCACCACCAGACATTTCCCAAAGATTTTAATGGGAGTAAATGCCTGAGTATTTGGAGCATATAAAACATAGCTTACTATTTTGAAATGTCCTTTACCACATCCAGTGGAAGAAATAAAGCAGTTTCACAAACCTATGAACGAGGTTCTGTTTTTCTTTGTATCTTGTAGTTGAAGGAATTGGGGTTCAGTAAGACATTTATTCTGAGTTACACAGCTAGTAGGCACAGAATTGAATCTCAAGTCCACATCCAACTGCAAAGCCAGTGTTACTGGACTTGCTCTCTCCCCTCCCCGGAAGTTGTGGGTGCACTTTCTACCTTGGGCTCTCTCTATGTAGAGAAGTCTGGCCCGTTTTGAGAAATATTTCCCCATGTTCAATACTGTGTCTTTTTTCAGGGTATTTGGAATTCTAGCACTAAAGTCAGCTTCTCTGTGAGCTGCAACCCACAGGAATCTTTCACTGTGCCTGTGCTACTGGCCACACTGAGATTTCCAGCTTAGATGTCAGAACAGAGAGCCTTAGCATCAGTAGGCAAAGCCATCCTCTTTAAAGGCTTTGTGGCTCAGCCCAGGTGGTGTTTTTCTGTCACTAGCCTGCTCCTCCTTCCGGGACAGCTTTAAAGGGCACAGGAGACAGAGCAGCTGTGGCCACAAATGTGCCTAGAAAGGGCCGTGTATGCTGGAAGGAGCCATGAAGTCTGTTTCTTGGCTCTACCCCACTGCTGACACAGGCTTTTGGTCTGTCTGGCTGCACAGCAAACCTCACATCAAGGGGAGACTGGCCCCTAATTGTTACACCTTGTGATGATTGTGAAGTCAGCTCATTGGACACCCATCCCACCCAAACTAAGGGTGGGACTTTTGCCTCAGTTTCTCTCTGCTCTCTGCCAGTTGGTTGTCCTGCACGGTGGTGAAGGCTCTGGTCCCACCCACACCAGATGGCAACAGAGGTGCTCTGTAAAGTGGGGGATGGGGAGGAGGCTGTACAGAAGAAGAAGAAACCCCTCAATGTTATAAATGTGGTTGACCAACTGCCGAAGCCCTGTCCAAACCCCAAGTTTATGAACCGGTCCATGGCTACCAAAGGCCTCCCGCTTTCCTCAAAACACAGCTTGGTCAACTGCTTAAAGGAAGACACCACCAATGCCATGTAAGATACAATTCTGGGTCCTCCTTCCAAAGGCTGGGGAAGCTGTGCAGCCCACATTGGGGGCCCTCAGGGAAGAGCAAGACAGCAGGTTCCCCACATGCCCTGCACCCCATATCTGTTCTGAGCGCATGCAGGCTGCCATCTCTAGGAGACCTTTCTGGATTGGTTACATACGGTGCTCCCTTGTTCTGCTAGGTGCTCACCACCAGCACTCTGACCCATCCCAGACTTTCCCCCTTAATTTCTCCCACTGGATTGTCCTTGCCTACCATCCAGCTGAGACCCACTGGCCCTCTTAGTAAGTAGAGGGTTTCCTCTACTTCATGCCACTAAATTCTTTTCCTCTCAGTGATAAATAGAACCTTGTGTTAAGTTGGTAATGCAAAGCTGGGAAGCATAGTCCCTGCCTGCAAAGAACACCAGGTCTACTGTGAGTGTTGTTGGTTGTGGGGGACCAGGCAGTAAAGAGGGTTGGTACAGCACAGCCTGGTAAATGCTATCACAGAGCACCATGAGAAACCAGAGGGGATTTCAGAGGGCTTAGTATAGCTTGGGACAAAGTGAAAGGGAGACCTCCTAGAGAAGGTGATGACTGAGGGAACAGTACACAGTTTCAATCATGGTGACTCATGAACGGGCCCTGGGCTTAGTTTAATGTTATGCTGTCACCATCTTGAGCCACCACATAAGCGCTGGCAATGAACTCAGGTCCTCTACAAGAGCAACCAGTGCTCTTAACCACTGAGCCATCTCTCCAGCTCCAGTCTTGAAATCCTTCATAATAATTTCTCATAAAAAAGTTCCCTACTTTAGTTTTCACTGGGATCCACAGACCATATCCTGGTTTAGAGAGAGGTATGCATTCATCATCAGGGGTCACCATTAGCTAGCATGGCCTGCCTAAAATGACCATTGTTTGTAGGAAACCTCATGATTTATTGGGGGGGGGGGTTATCTAAGGCAAGGAGTCCTGAGTCCAAATCCAAGTTCTACCCCTTAGGTATATGGTCTCAGCCAAGTTCCCAGGCTAACACCCATCCTCAGGGCTGCTGTAGAAGTCAGGAAAGAGGTGTGTACAGCAAGCAGCCTTCTAGGACCCTTTTGCACCAGCATTTCCAGTAGGGAACTCTGTTTTGTTGTTGTCTGTTTGAGACAGAGTTTCTCTGTGTAGCTTTGGCTGTCCTGGAACTCACTCTGTAGAACAGGCTGGCCTCGAACTCATGAGACTCACCTGGCTCTGCCTTCTGAGTGCTGGGTTAAAAGGTGTGTGCATCCTGACACTTCAGCCTACAAATACAGAACTTAAAGAAAAACAACATCTGCCCCAAATGTCCTTCAAGGACTAGTGTTGGGATGAGGGCTGGATGTTCCTGACCAATCCAGATTTATCAGGAGGTTGGTGGGTTAGAGCCCAGAGAGGGAGTTTCATATGGCCCAGGAAGCAAACAGCAGGTGGAATCTGAACCACCAGACTAATTTAGATTGGGTCCTCTTTACGGGCCAGGAAATCTTAGCTGGTAGAAACCAGAATGGTAATAATGATTAGACAGAGAATCAGAAGTCCCAGAGCACATCACAGGGGAAGGGTCAGTCTGTGATGTTTACTTTGAGTTGCATGTACCGATGGGTCAAAGCTGTTGTTTTTAAGGATTTGAAAGCTATTCTTTTTGGACTGGTGCATTTCATCAGCAAGACAATGCAGAGTCATCATTTTCTTTCTAATAGCAAAGAACAGCAACAATACACACATCCATCCAGGGACTAGAGAGATGGTTCAGTACTTCATTGCATTGGCTGGTCTTCCCAGCATCCACATGAAGTCACAACTATCTGTAGCTGTAGTTCCAGAGAACCAGTGCCATCTGTCTTCTACATACATGCATGTGGTATCATCAACACACATAAAAATAAGTTAAAAGTAACAAATATTCATGTCACAAAAGAGCATGAGATAGACAAAATGGCTGAAGCCTCTGCTACATGTATCAGCACAGACCAATCAAAACACAACACAGAGCAAAACCCAAGTTTTGGATAGGCATGTGCTGGATGATGCCGCTTATTTACACATAGTCTAAAGACATGTAAAGTAATATGTCTTGCCTTGGATATATATATATATATATGCAGCAAGCCTACGACGACGACAACACATAGTGAATAACATACCAGATGATATGTGGTGGAAGAGAAGCATTCAGGGGTTTTAGTAATGTCAATATGCCTTAATTTCTGAAGTTGGATGAGAACAAATAAAAGTGTAATATATTACTCTTGGTAACATAAGAATGGGGGATGTCTTAGTTACTTTAAGCTTATAGAAGAAAGCATTTAACTGTGGGCTTGCTTACAGTTTCAGTAATCCTGAGTGCTAGGATTACATGTTTGTGCCACTACACCCAGGAGAACAAGAGCATCCCTCCAATATACATGTTACACATAATATAGACTATTAGTTTTACCTGTAGTGTGTTCCAAGCTACTCCACAGTTGGTTATGCTGGTAAAGTGAACCCCTAAGCCATGTGTCCAGGGTTCCTCAGGCTGGATGGATTGGGATATCCTTCATCTGATATCCATATCCTTCCCACTCCAGGAAGCAGATGCCAGTGGAAGATTCGGAATTCAGCTCAGATGACACTAGTATGTCCCCCAGATCATCCACTCTGTTGAACCCCGTCAAACTGGCCGTGACTCAGCCCAACAGCAGCTTCTTTGCAGGGATGCTGGAGGGTGAGCTAAACAAACTCAGTTTATCGTCACTATCCAAGAACACAGAAAAAGAGAATCTGGCCATCTGTCCCCTCTCACCTAAGGGCCATATGGCCCCCAGAAGCCTGTTGGACCTTGACAACCCTGCACTGGACACAGACACCTCCTCAACACGCTCTGAGTCTTCTGTGGTCATGGATGTGCCAGATGCCCCCTTCATCTGTGAACACACTGTTGGCGATTCCACAGCTGTGGTATGTTTTTCTCTTGGCAAGGCTTACCGTGTGGGGGTGTGTGGGGAGCTTGAAGGCCTCACCACTGCATTCGGACTTCAAGTTAATGGTTTAGGGAAGGAGGACAGTGGTGTCTATGGAGCTTTAGTGCAAGGTGAAATGAGCTCACTGCTTCCCTGCTCAATGCAGAGGAGACTTAGAGTTTCTCAGGGGTTCAGAGAGAAAGCTTACTTCCAGCTGAGCAATGGCTGGAACTGGAAAGTGTAGAAGTGAGTAGCAGCCTCAGTGTGTCACAGCTTCTAACCACGGACTACGGACTGTCATGCTCCTACAGGCCACTTTGTCAATATCTAGACTACCAGGCTCCATTCCTATAGGGTTTGAAGGAGGTCTGCTAATGTTCGTTGTTTAAATAATTCCAGGCAATGGAAACAATATGGTTAAGTCTCAGCTGTTGAGTCAGGCTTCTAGTCTGTCGTTTAGTTGCTGTGTGACACTCTCTGCAGGTGGAAAAGATGGTTTCCATAGGTGGCTTTCAGCTGACCTGACCATTTAGTAGGTCTGTGGGATAAAGAGCGCCCTCTGGTGGAGCTCCTCCCTTTCCCGGGGCTGCTGGGCATGTGCTGGTTGCACTTTCTTCCAGGCCTGGAACAGGAATGGAAGTGCCACTGTGACCTATCCCTGAGGGCCAGGCCAGACCTGAGGAGGCCTGGGCTCTCTCTTCCCCTAGATTTCCTGGACTTACACTGTGGGCAAGCAGCAGGTCAGTTTCTACCAGGTCCTGCTGCAGGAGTCAACCAAGCAGAGTGACAAGGAGATGCCCAAGATCAAGAACCGCCCTTGGATCTTCAACAAGATCCTGGGTACCACCGTCAAGCTGATGGAGCTGAAGCCGAACACGAGTTACTGCCTCACTGTCCGTGCGGCCAACACAGCCGGGGTGGGGAAGTGGTGCAAACCCTACAAAGTAAGTCCTGGCAGCAGAAAGGCCCAGAGCGAGGGAGAGAAGTCCGACCCAGACAGTTAAGGTGTCAAAGGATAGAACCATGGGCTCAGATAGCTCAGAAAGTACAAGCGGGAGACCAAAGAGAAGGCTGGACAACCCCTCCTCACCTTCCACCCCCATGTCCTTGCTTGCTTATGCCTGGGCCCACAAGCATTAATTCCAGATTGCTGTCTTCTGGCAGGTTTAGGGGTTAAGTTATTCAGGGCCCATTAGAAATGCAAACTGATAATTGTAGTACTATTGCCACAGGGTCCATTTCCAAAGACATGAATTCTCATATACCTCAATTCTATTAAATGTGAACGGACCAGGAATTGAGGAGAAAAACGGGAAGAGACCAAAAGGAACAGCTCGCAGGTTGTCAGGGGCCTAGAGTAGAGAGAATCCCACAATGACTGTGTTGCATGAGACTAAGGTGTCATTTAGCAGCAAGAGGGTGATGGAGATGCGTGTGAAGAGCCAGACTCTGGCCTGGGAGGGCATCCTGAGGGTGCTTGTTTTATTTCAGTTTGCAACTGTACCTACTGACTTCAACAGCTTTCCTGAGAACAATCCCATCCAGGTCACTGTGCAGCGCAAACAACCCCAGAGGAAAACCGTGTCCATGGCAATGGAGGAGATGCGGAGGCTGGAGGATCTGGAATACCTATATCCATATTAGGCGTGGGTCGAGGTTATACCTTGCCCACTGTCAGCCTTGGCCCTGGGTCCTCAGGAACCATAACTGTGAGATGTACTGTACCACTAAGCACCAAGCCAAAGAACCCGCTAGTTACCCTGTCAGCTAAGGACCTGGGGCAGACGCACTAGAACCTCACCCTTGGGTCTGGGTCAAGGATAGACATGAGCCCCATTCACCTAGAGACACCTTAGGCTGGGCCAGGCTCAG
Organism: Phodopus roborovskii; assembly: GCF_943737965.1. Classification (NCBI taxonomy): domain Eukaryota; kingdom Metazoa; phylum Chordata; class Mammalia; order Rodentia; family Cricetidae; genus Phodopus; species Phodopus roborovskii. The sequence goes on along the minus strand of NW_026126407.1, from coordinate 139,122 downwards.
CCACTACCCAACAGCTGGTAGGCACCCTCCTTCCTCCCTGACCTGGGCTGGTTCCAGGTCCCTCATTAAAGAACTGAAGGCCCATCTAATACCCTGAAAGTCTGCTTCCTGTTGCTATAAACCTGAGCTGAGCCACAATACTGACCTCTTGTCAGAACCAACAATCTAACAGGAGAACAAGGACAGGCTGACATTCAAGACTAAGATCCTAGCTTTGGCACAAACAGGTCACTGTCTCCTGATGCCATTCAGGCATAGGCTCAGGGTCACTGTGACACAGAAGTGACTGACACCAAACACAGGTGGTTCCCTGTGCCTCTCCTGCAGTCCTTTTTTGTTTAAAAAAAAAAAAAAAAAGTATGTATAGTGTTGTGCCTGCATGTACACCTGCAGGCCAGAAGAGGGCACCAGATCTCATTAAGGATGGTTGTGAGCCACCATGGGGTTGCTGGGAATTGAACTCAGGACGTCTGGAAGAGCACCCAGTGCTCTTAAGAGCTGAGCCATTTTTCCAGCCTTCTGCAAACCTATTCTTATGTGTGAGGGGAAGCTGATTGATATACAAAACTCTAAAAGCCCCAAATGGAGGTGGGAAGCATACGGATCCAGTATCAGGCAGATGCAGAAATCCCTCCACAGATGACTGGAGACTGTGAACAGGCAGTGCCGAGTCCCCCAGCTCATGATTTACTGCAAGAGAAAATGAAGGCAGGTTCTTGCAGCGCAAAGGTCTCAGTCAAGGCCTGAAATACTGGGATACCCTTCATTCCTTCAAGGTGCTCAGAGAGCCTAGTTCCTTATCATACCATGCCCACATCAGCTAGTGTCCCACACCACTGCCCCCCTTCTAGGTGAGTCCTCTGGGATGGTCCTGGCCTTCTCTAGCCTGAGGGCCTAGCACAGTGCTAGGGATGTGGCAGGGCCTCAGGCAGAATGCCAGGAGAGGCAGTGGCTAGACCGTTTCCTAATGCTGGAGTCCATGTCTCTAGATGTGAGTAATTTTAGTTGGCGCAAACAGGTGCATGGCCAGTGTGACCATAGATAGCACAGCCTTAGCCTTTCTTATGGCTACCATCACACTGTTCTCTTGCTTGCTGTGAAGTGGCAGGATGGGAAGCTAGGGTGCATGGGCTGCTGTCATACAGTGCAAGGGAGAGGTCAGATGGACCTGCTCAGGGTCCTCAACTGATCATGGGGGTTCTAGGACAAGAAGCTGCAACACAAACACAAAATTTATTTGGCCACACAGCCGAGGGTGTGGGCCTGCACAGTTGACACTTGGAAAAAGGACATGGAAACCAGAGGCCTGGCTTTTCCCACTGCTGTTAGTACCAGCCAGAAGTGACCATGGCTTAGCTCCAGGTTGTAACTTCGATGACTGTCACATGTAGATCACCGTCCTCGGCAGATGGCCACCTGCATTCTTTGGTCTCTGGCAGAGGCTGAGTCCAGGCAAAGGTCAGGAAGCTGTAGAATTCTTCACCTTCTCCATCTGTGGGAGTCACGGGAGGGATTTATGCTATCTACAGCCCTGTAGAGAGCTTGGCACCTGCTCTAGCTCTTCACGCACACGCGCGTGCGCACAAGCATACACGCATACACACACACACACACACACCTCTCTCCTTCCCTGTGATCCTGCAGTGCCCACCACCAATCATCAAGTTGCTGCTGCCACAAGCAGAATGCTTTAGGTGTCAGTGTTCTCTGTGACCCTCCTGTCTAGAGAGGTGCTGTTCCTGTCTAGGATTTGAACCCAGGGCCCAAGTGCAAAGCCTGATATCCTAATGGGGAACCTACTGCTGCACTGTGGAGACCTGCAGGTTCCCCCAAGCTATAACCCGTAGCTCTGCCCCCCATGGAGAATCAGGCCCCCCATGCTCTCCCTCCAGAGCACAAAGATACCCCCTCTGAATTCCATGCCATGGCAAAGCAGAGGCCAGGAGAACCGAACACCGGTTTTTACCACACCCCCACTCACATCCGGAGGCACTTGTCTTTCCCACCGCTTGCTACTCTCTGGCCATCTGGACTCCAGTCGACAGCATATACCTAAATGGAGGAAGAGGTTGGACAGTGCAGTGGTAAGGCTAAGAGCCAGGGCGAGGGCTAATCCCAGCCCCCATGGGGTCAACCATACCTCATCAGCATGGCCAGGCAGGTCAGTGGCCAGTTTCTGGGCCTTCACATCCCACACCTTCAGTGTGCTGTCACTACTGCCACTGACCAGCAGCCGGCTGTCTGCTGACCAGGCAATCTGGTACACAGCAGCCACGTGGCCACGAAGGGAAGCCAAGTACCTGAGTCAGGGGAAGCCAGCAACAGATTATTAGATCTTCAACAGGTTCTCTATACTCACAACAGTGGTTCTTTACCTTGGCAACCTGTTAGCATTGCCTGGGCCCACGCTAGACCATTTTAATCATCACTGGCCATTACTACTGTGTAAAACTTCTTTTGCTAAGTTGCTCTGAGGCACCCTCCTGCTGAGCCTCCAGACTCGTGCAACTCTGCACGTCTGAACCCAATGTGCCACCTGCTTAGCCCATCTGCCTGGTGTCCTCCAACACAATAGGTGCCAGCTGACAGGTGGTACGGAGAAACAGTGGGCCAGGCCCAGCTGGAGCTTTCAAGTTAATAGCATCTAGCTGTGATGTCTGGATAAGCCATTAGGCCTGGGACTAAGTTTCCTGGCCTTTTTTCTTTTGATTTTTCGAGACAGTTTCTGTGGAACTCACTCTGTAGACCAGGCTATCCTTAAACTCACAGAGATCCACCTGTCTCTGCCACCTGAGTGCTGGGATTAAAGGCAGGTAATTCCTGGTTTCCTAAAGGAACTGAATTATCATTTCAAAGAACTGTATGAAAATACACAATGACGGAAATTCCTTCTCTGCTCCCATACACACGCTTTTCCAACCCAATAATTGCTGGTGCACCACAACCCCCTCTCAGACTTTAGCTGATCTTATAAAATGCAGACTCTGATTCATAAGATCTGGAGTCCTCATTTGCATTTTTAAAGATCTATTTATTTTATGTATAAGAGTGTTCTATCTGCGTGGCAGAAGAGGGTACCATATCTCATTTTTAACTTTTAAAAGAGATGCATTTTTATTTCTAAGTAACTACATGACTGGAGGTCAGAGACATAGGGTCCTTCTGGAGCTGGACAGAGGTGGCTGGCTGTGAGCCTCACAATGTGGGTGCTGGGGATTAAACCTGGGTTCTCTGCAAGAGCAGTACACGCTCTTAGCTGCTGAGCCACTCTCTAGACTCCTACCTACATTTTGCATTTCTGTCAAGAAATGCTGGTGCCACTGGGGTGTGGGCAACACAAGAGGAACAACACAGACCTAGCTACTGCTTACCCTTTTGAGGGTTGCTGCTGCATCCCTGGCCCTGTGGCTGGCCTGCCCTAACATTTAGTGCTGGTCCTAAAGATTCCATCTTACTAATCCAAGTTCATAGGTGTCAGAGAGAGGCGTGGGCTGAGGAAATCAGACTCCACCAACGCTACAAAGAAGTAAGTGGTTACACCGAGCTCATGCTATTCCACACTGCTACGAGGGACAGCCCCCATCCCTGTACTCACTTGCCCGTCCTGCCATCCCACAGCTTGATGGATTTGTCAAAGGAGGCACTGGCCACCATTCGGGAATCAGGAGAGAAGAGCACCTGGTTGATGAGGGCCTGGTGTCCCGTCATCCGTGCGAGGGGCTTCTTGTCTTCTCCTGGGGACCACAGGAATAAGGTGAAGTCGTCTGAGCCAGATACCAGCCTCTCTGGGCCTTGGCCCTGGGCAAGAAAGCACACCATGTTGGATGCAGTATGATACTAGCTATTCACACAGCGACAGAACCAGGGAAATGAGGCCTGGAAGGGACACAAGCCCACATGAAACTACAGGTTAGCCCATAAGGAGAAGGAATTCCATACATTGGTGGAAGGAGTCCTAAGATACAAACCAATGTACAGAATGGTGCTAAAAGGGGATGCCTTTTGTAACTCTTTCCTCATACTCTCTGTGCATACTGAGTACATGAACTGCCATACTGTTAACACTGGATGCTTCCAGAAGGGATGCGTGACTGTGTGAAAGATAAGATGTTTCATTATCTTTTTGTATCTATTAAACCTTAGATCATGTAAATGTGTCCTTTAAACAACAAGGAAATATAAATAAGATAATAAAGGTTAAATGAGGCCCAACTTTTTAAGATCTGAAGATAGTAAGGAACGATGACCGAGAACAACTTTTTGGGATATGAACCATGAGCTGGGGTGCTAGAAGGAAGAAGCCCAAGTGATTAATTCCAGGACAGCAGGGCTATATAGAAAAATCCTGTCTGGAACGCACTCTCTATCCCCCAAAAAGTCCTGAGCTGGGGTTGCATGCTGGTGGTACATACCCGCACAAGGTTGTATCGGCTTGATGCTTTCTCCTTCAGCTCCTTCACTGTCCAGGTACCCAAGTGTGGGGGGGAGGGAGAGGGAGAGAACAAGACTGGTTAGACATCTGCCCATTAGGCTGAAGAACTGGCTCCTTCCCAGGCAGCCTTCTCCCCTCCCCTCTCACTCACAGGACCCCTTTAGGTCTTGGGCATTCACTGTGGCTTCAGCAGGCTCAAAGGCTCCTGTGCGCAGGGCATAGTCTGTGCTAAGTGCCATGGTGTTCACCCAGTGGCCATGACCTTGAAGAGTCCGGCACAGCACACCCTAGGGCAGAAGGAGACAGGTCAGACATACACAGATACACACCCTAGAGTCAGGCAGAGAGATCATATACCACCATGGGATGGACAACATGGGACTAGATCAGAAACCTAGGAATTCATCACTCATGCATGGTTGCCTCAGTCAAACCACACCTGCCTGAGGCTCAAGCTCCTCTTCGTTTAAGAAGCCAGAGTATTGGCCTGTTTCTGGGCAGAGAAGTACATCAGGATAAAAGGGTTTACTTAGGCAAATGTGTTTGAGATGTGGTAGGTGGCACACAACTAACTCTACAACCTCCCAGAATCCCCACAACACTGCAGCACTAACTACTGAGCTGCTGTTCCAGAAGCACTGGCTGGACTCATAATTCTGGAAACACCAGACCCATTGATACCAGGTTTGTGACTGGCACCAGCAACCATGACTCATGAGACCAGCTTCTGAATCCCACCAGCCCTTACATCATGGGCCCTCCAGACTTTGATGGTGCGGTCCTGGGAAGCAGAGTATAAGAGCCCGTCCCCTCCCCAGCGGAGGCAGGTGACGGACTGCGTGTGCCCCGTGAGGATGCGTTCACAGCGGCCTGCAGTTGTGTCCCAGACTCGAACGCTGCCATCTTTGGAGCTGCTGGCCACATAACGGCACTCGGGGTTCCTGGTGAAAGGGGAAAATGCAACCTCAGGTCTGACGCAGCAGTGCCTGGTCATAGCCTGTCTCATGCCTGACTCAGAGGCTGAGGATAATTTCTTGACAGCTTTCTGATTGCATAGCAGGGCTGTGCTCAGATCCATGGTGAACAGCCACCTCCAAGCAGCGGGGGTGTGGCCATGGAAGGCCAAGCAAGCTGTCACTGACATCTGGATGTTTCTCTCACTCTCTTCAGAAAATGTCTCTGTAGCGAGCAAGGGAAGGGGGCAGCTTATATCCCGGTTCATGTCTCGGCCTGTCACTTACATGTGAAGGGGCTCCCAGCTCAGGCCTGTGATCCATTTGCTGTGGCCAGTCAGGGTCCTGCCCACCTGCATCCCTGTGCTTGGGTCCCACAGGAGAATCTGAAAGGCAGAAGCTCATAAAATGACTTTCTATACCCGCCCCAATAAACATCTCCCAGGTACACCCCCAACACACCCTTCAAGATCCCAGAGGCCATTCTCTGCTCATTCATCCAGATGTCTCCTACCTGGCCATTCTTGCAGCCCGAGGCCAGTTTCTTGCCATCTGGGGACCAGGATATGCTAAGGACCCAGTGCCGGTGTCCTATAAAAAGTGGGGGAGGGAGACAGAGCTCCATTCATCTTTATCACTAGCCTAGCAGTGCCTAGCAGTGTATGACACACTGAAAACCGTTAGCCAACTGTCAAATGAACTGAACTAAAGGAGAGGCGAGGGAGAAAAACACAACCCAAGAGCTACAGCTGTGCAGCTTACTGTGGGTAGCATGGCCACTTTCTTTAAGTCCGTACTTGACATATAGGACAGGGTGTTTCTATACTCACTGTCCCTTCTTATACCAGCTCTAGGATGAAAAGCAAGAGTCACCCTTATTCTCCAGATGCAAAAACTAAAGTTTAGATAGGGACTAATACCCAGCAATGGACTCCTCTATGTGGTCCCCAGACCAGCAGCAGAACCTAGAACTTCTTAGAAATGCACTCAGGCCCCACCCTCGAGCTGCAGAAAGAAATGCTCTGGGGAATGTGGAGTGTGGGTGGTGTCTAGCATCTTGTAGTTCAATAAGCCCTCCAGGTGATTCTGATCTATGCTAAAGTCTGAAAACCCTTGTTGACTTCAAGTCAGGAAGTCTCATGCTAGCAATGGTTCAGCCCCTCCCTCCACACCACACTGGTCCAGTAGCTGCTTGTTTCTAAGGAAAAGGATGCCAGTGGGTTGGATTCTTCTGAGTCCTACCAGAAGCTACAGAGCCAGCCACTTGGCATGCATTAAGACCCCTGAAATGGCTAAATGCCCACTGACCTTTGCACGTGAAATGCGGTGTCTCAGTGCTGAGATCCCAGAAGCGCACAGTGGTGTCTCCAGAACCACTGGCCAGGTACCTGGGGAAGAGAGGCCGCTTGACTGCTGCAGTGGTGGGCCCCACCCTGAGACACTGCACATGAGCATTCCTGCTGCCTAGCCAACCATCTTCTGGGAACAGACTCTCCTCCCCTGAGAAGGACAAACAGGACACTGATGCCACCTAGAAAGGCCCCAGGAGACCACCACTTCTCACTTCCTCCGACAGGAACAGCTACAGTTATAAGCAGGGTTTGATTGTTTTCTTTTTCTTTTTTTGAGACAGGATTTTTCTGTGCAGCCCTGGCTGTCCTGGAACTCACTCTGTAGACCACCTGCCTCTGCCTCCTGGTGCTGGGATCAAAGATGTGCACTACCACCCCAAGTGCTGGGATTGAAGGCCACCACACCCAGGTCAACTGTTCACATTCTTGGGAGTGTTGTGAAAAGAAACGATTCACTTCCACAGAGAAGTAACAGATGCAGAAATCTGACTTGTTTTAAGTAACACAACTTGGAAAGAAAGGGGTAGTTCAAATCTCCAGAGATCAAAGATGGGCTTTTTCCAGGCAGGAATCCTTAGCCTTTGTGGACCAAACCATAATAAAATCTCCCCCCCCCACCCCCACAAGACAGGGTTTCTCTGTATTATTTTGGAGCCTGTACTGGAACTTGCTCTGTAGACCAGGCTGGCTTCCACCTGCCTCTGCCTCCCGAGTGCTGGGATTAAAGGTGTAAGCCACCAATGCCTGGCTGAAAATCTCTTACTTTCAATTTGAGTCTAGACCTCAAGTCTATGGCAGGCAGCCTAAGACCCACAGCTTGGGAGGGCTCTCTCTACCCCACTCAGAGGCTACCTCTCCACATCCCAGTGATTCTGCTGATGTCCTTACTTTCCTGTAGGGCTGAAGGCCACAGAAATCACTGCTTCGCTGTGACCCTCCAATGAGCTGGTGCACCGCGTCACAGCACGGACTCTGAAGATAGCCTGGGGCTGGTAGATGATGTCTATGATTTTCTCTGTCTCCACAGACTGGGACTCCAGCGTCTTCCCCAGGGAGGACACAATCTCAGCATCGTGTACATAGAAAGCAAGGGGTAAGGGCTCCTCCTGAGGGCAAGAAAAATGGAGTAAAGAGCAACTTGGCCATAGAAGGATGAGCCCCTGCCCTGGGGAAAGCCAGCTTGCCAGGAGCTGTGGCAGGATGAGGCTGTCTTCTTCCGGCCACCATGCTTGGGATACCTTCACTATTCCCCACCATGCATGACCTTCGAGTGATCGATGATCACTCGAAGAATTTTGGAATCCTTTATTTGCATCTCAGAACACAGGGAAGTAAACATTAATATCCCCATTTGGTGGATTAAAAAGATGCTTAGTGCAAATAAGCAATGAGCTCATAGCCCTAACCTTAACTACTAATTTAGGTTCTTGGCATTTTTAAGTCCATACACAGCATCGCATATGGTTTTGGAAATTACTAACACTATGCTGCACCTGTAAAACGAATGGTTAAAGGGATGGTTAAAAAACACGGACCATAGGCTGAAGAGATGGCTCAGAGGTTAAAAGCACTGGCTACACTTGTAGAGGACCAGGGTTCAATTCCCAGCACCCACCCACATGGCAGCTTACAGCTGTCTGTAGCTCCTGTTCCAGGGGATTTGACAGCTTCACTCCAATGCACACAAAAGTTAATTATTAAATAAACAAAAGAAACACATACCACGATAAGAGGGTGGGGGTCCACTAGCTGCATCTGTAAGTAAGCCTCCAATTCCTCCCCAACACAGGGCAACACCAGTAACACGGGCAGAAAGGTTAAGAGGACAGATTTTGAATCTGGTCAGACCGATCTGGTTTCCGATGCTCAACAACTACTGCGTACCAGCAGGAGAATAATCAGGCTGGGCTTCTTTGTATAATGGGGATACTTATGTTGGGCTGTGACAAGGAGTCACGGAAATACTACATCCGATGAATTCAAAACACAGCCTGTCCGCAGGTGGGTCGGCGTGGAGAACCTTTTTCCAGGAACCGATCCACGCCAACTACTGTAGGTGAGCAGTACTGGGAGGGGGGGTCCCCGAAACAGCGAGGCCTCGCCTCGGTGTGCTCACCTGGGCCAGTAGCGCGTTGCACACGAGCTGCAGCTTGTCCGGTGTGATGTCCACAGGCACGTCGAAGGGGGAGCCCAGCAGCTGGCCGCCCTCATCCTGGAACTGCACGAGCAGCCGCTGCACGTCGTCCACCGCCGCGTCGTCCTGCACAAAAAAGCCGGGAAGCGGTCAGTCCCCACTCCGCCTCCCTCGGGCCTGGGGACCCCAAGCGGAGACCCGACGTCCCCGCCCTGTGCACGTACACCCAGTGCTACAGCGTCCGCCATCCTGCGTCCCCACGTGGAGGAGAAGCGAGGCGGAGGGATGGAGCCTAGGCGTTCGTGTAGCGGAGCAGCTGCCGGCCACAGTGCCCTCTGGTGTTCGGAGGAGAGAGTCAGGCTGGAGTGCAAGTGAAATCACAAGAAGGACTCCTCTTCTCCATTGCTTGCAGACTGCGGTCTTTCACACTGTTCACTGCAGCGACTCTTGTCAACTTTAGCAGACCACGGAAGCTAAAACGCAAAGAAGCTAATTGATTTGCCAGTCTAGTTCATAGAAGCCGGGGTCCAGGCAGCAGCCTCTTTTCTCTTGGGGTGGAAATCCAAACCAGCAAACTATTGGACTGAGGCAGAAACTTTGTTTATTGCTTGATTTGTGGTTTTTATTAATTTATTTACTTTAGAGATAGGCTTTGGGTGTGTAGCTCCGTGATCCTCTTGCCTGTGCCTCTCAGGATGCTGGGATTACAGGATGGGTGCTTTCAAGGGGTGGCCCCCTCCTCTATTTGTCCTTTTGTATAGGCAGCTTGTTCTGTCTGGAGCTATTGAGTCTCCACCCCCCTCGTGCTTAAGTCGAAAGAATACAGAGCTTCTAAGAAAGTAATAAAAGTTGAAGGAAGCCAGAAAGATAGAGGCCCTAGCAGATGGAGTTACTAGAGGAAAAAAAAATCTCCAAAGTACACATCCGGTCCCTCTATTCTCCTCCTCTTTACCTCCGCCTTGTCTGGACACATACAGAAAAGAAGCCGTATACATCCAGAAGATGGCTGTCTGTAAGCAGGGGAGGGCAGCCTCATCAGAAGCCTCCTTGCTAGCACCTTGACCTTGTACTCTCAACTCCAGAGCTGTGAGAAAGTACGTCTTCACCTGGGTATTCTGTTGTGACCCAGGTAGGAACCAATTCAGTGTTAATGTCTTGCCTTAAATACATTCATTCATGCACACGTTCATTCATCTGACAAAATGAATTGAGCAGGTATTCTCTGACAGATAGTGTTCTAGGAACGTGGCATAGGTTCACTCAATTGTCCTTTACTTAAGGAAGTCTTTCCTAGGACATTGTCTTTCTTGTTTTGTGTTTTCCAAGCATTCTGGCACTCCTCATTATCAGTCATGTCCCCTGGTGTATAGGAGACACAGAAGACATATTTGTGGAATGAATTAATCAGGACTTGAATGAAGGATCCCTTGGTTCAAAAGCTACAGAGCCAAAGCTGTGCTAGCAGTGAGATCCTCTGTCACCTTACCTCATTGTCCAGGCCACAAACCAGGGCGGGAGCTTGGGATCCCATGAGAGCATGGAATCCACCTACCCACCCACCCACCCATTTACCATTTAAAAAAAAAAAATGTGTGTTAAGATGGACATGGTGACACACAGCTCTGATTCTAGCTGTACAGATGACAAATTGCTTAAGTCTAGGAGTCCGAAGCCAGCTTGGAAAACAAGGTGAGAGAAACAAACAAACAAGCTCAGGTGTTAGGGCTTGGGCCGTCACATAGCTGCGGATCCACCTTCTAAAATCACAGCCCTACTGGCAGCAGCTATTGTCCTGCCCCCGTTTGTGGCTTTTCTTCAGTATCTTTCAGGTGTGGCTTCTGTGTGTGTGGCGGGGGGGAGTCCAAGACAGAGTTTCTCTGCATAGCCCTGGCTCTTCTGGAACTCACTCTGTAAACCAGACTGGCCTTGAGCTCAGAGATGCACCTACCTCTTCCTCTCGAGTACAAGTACTGGGATTAAAGGCGTGTGCCACCACTGCCTGACTTCGGGTGTGTTTTGAATATATAGGAGGTAAGGGGAGAATAAAGTTAAATAGAGCAAAGCATAAGAATGAAGATACCATCCATCTAGCCACCCATCCATTCATTCGTTGTCCATTCATTCATTTAGAAAACACACCCAGGCTTGGCGGTGGTGGCACATAACTTTAATCTCAGCACTTGGGTGGCAGAGACAGGCAGTCTCTGTGAGTTTAAGGCCAGCCTGGTCTACAAAGCAAGTTTCAGGACAGGCTCCAAGGCTACAGAGAAACCTGTCTCAAAAAAATAAAAGTAAAAGAAGAAAGAAAGAAAGGAAGGAAGGAAGGAAGAAAGAAAAAGAAAACACACCGAGGGCACCATTTGGCAGGCTTTGTACCTGGAATAGTGATAGAAGTTCCTGGGCAACATCCGTGACCTCCAGGAGCACACACTGAAGGAGAGGACAGTTCTGTCTCTCAGAGAAGGTATCCTTTTAAAGTTGGCTGCTGAGAAGCAAGCAATGCCGGCTCCCAGAGAGAACCCTCTGCCATAATGGTTGCTATTTTTAAAGAGGGAACCTCCTCTTGTCCTGGGGGATACCTGGATGGGAAGGCGGGCAACAACCTTTGAGCTCAGGAAATTCCAGGTTTGACCTAATCCTTGCCCCAGGAGAATGACATCTGATGGAGAGGTAGAGAGCCCGCATCCAATGGAGTCACAGCCAGATGGGAGATAGAGTATATTGACCAACACAGACAGGGAGGACAGGAGACAGTCATACTCAAACAGCAGCCCACTCACATACCAAGTTGGCAAGTCAGCAGGCTCTTTTGAGCAAATGCAGGTGCTGTGAACAAGTATGAAGAGAAGGGATCATCCTCCATTCTGTTCTCCTTCTCCCTCCACAGAGGCCTTTCTGGAAGTCTCTAGAGAGACCTGGGCAGCTGTTGTGTGTCCAAGTCTATCAGCCCCTCAGCTGTCACTCTGCTCCCAAAATAGCAGTAGTATGTGTTAGGGAGGGGGAGGGTGGGGTTTATCTGGAATGGAGGTGGGGAAGGGGTGTTATGTTTTCCTATGCAGGGCAGGTCTCTTAACCCCTGTCTCTTCTGGATCTTTCTCCCACACTTTGAGGTGTGAGTCCAAAGTCTTGCAGGACTGTCCCTGAGTGGGGTGTTTAAGGGCTAGAGTATAGTCAGCCTTTCCATGTGGTCATGGATATCCAGTCCAGACAGGGGGAGGGCCCTGTATCAATGACAGCCTCTAGGAGCACCTGCCCCTGTGGCCAAATATAGTCTGGAGTCACTGGCTGGGGTGATAAAGTCTGCAGGGTGGGGGCTGGGAGCAGCAGACGGAAGCTGGCTGAGGTGGACAGCAGAGCTCAGGAGCAGTACCTAGGAGGAGGCATCACTGGGAGACTGTGAGTTGACTGGGAGACTAGGCAAGGAGAAGGCCCGAGGACCTTTAGGCCTACAGGGAAGGTGGGGGACACCTGGGGAGGGTGGGTTACACCTGCCTGGTTGAACGAGACGGGCTCTTGGCAGCCCTCTCAATGGAGGTCAAGCTCCAAGCAAATACCAATGTCCTTTGGTGGTGGCGGTGGGATTCAGTGGATTTTGGGGTGCTGGAGTAGATCACTTCCAGGTAGAATCCCCACCCTACATTGTGGAGAGGGAAACCTGGGGCCAAGAGCCCTGCCTAGGGTATCCAGCAAGAGGCTGACTACACAGGGCTGTCGGTAACCCCACAGATGGCAGAGGCAGAAGCCGTGCAACTGAAGGAAGAAGGGAACCAGCATTTTCAGCTTCAGGACTACAAGGCAGCCACCAAGAGCTACAGCCAGGCCCTGAAGCTGACCAAGGACAAGGCCCTGCTAGCCACACTCTACCGGAACCGGGCGGCCTGTGGCTTGAAAACGGTCTGGGGACTGGACAGCTTGGGTGGGCTGAGGGCAGTTAAGGCTGGAGACAAAGTCGTGATGGCCTGATAGAAATGAGCCCTCATCTTCACTGTGCCATCTTGACCCCCTAAGTGGGAAACTTGCCTCTGACTCCCAGGTTACTGGGCTGGAGAAGTAAAAATCCACTAGTCACAGTTGACCTAACACAGGTGCTTTTCATATGTTGGGCCTCTCCCTTTAAGAGCAACTCTGTGACAATCCTTGTTGTTATCATTCCCATATTGCAGTCAAGAAACCCGAGGTTCAGAGAGCATGAATAGCTTGGCCAAACTCTTCCAGGTGGCAGAGGAATCAGTATTTAAACCTGGAGTTGCCTGATGCCAAAGCCTGTGCTTTTCCGTTCCAGGCACTGAGTGGGTCCTGGGCCTCTCATAACCTGTAGCTCCCCAGCTAACTTCTCCCCTCACTTATGGGGCATTGGTTGTCTCTGCCCTTGGCCCCCCACTAATAGAATCTCTCGTTCCTGTTTCTCAGGAGAGCTATGCCCAGGCAGCTTCGGATGCTTCCAGAGGTGAGTTCCACAGTTTCCCCTCACCCAACATGGCTGTGCATGAGTGTGGGTCTAGCTGCCATTGTTTGGAGGTGCTGTAACAGTCTGTGGGTTCTGAAGGTCAAAGACCAGCTGGAGAAGGAAATGAAACATTTGGCAATATTTAGCCCAGGGAAGACAGCTACCAGGTGGGAGAGAGGGTTTAGTTTCACCTCCCGGGCTCCAGGGCCAGACTTAGGCTAAAAGGACAAAGGGACAGGGAGGAGTTTGGGTAGGACCAGGGAAAGGTGATACACAAGCACCAGTTAGATAGGCCCCTGATAGGAATCCTGTGCTAGAGGAAGCCTTGGGGATCAGATGGAAGTTGAGGTGTATGCTGGGAGGGGTGCAGGGGGAGAGGACTTGAACACTTTCTGCCAACCTTGAGACTCTATGGCTCTTTCTCCCTATCAAAAAGATGGTATGAGCCAGATAGTTCATACGGGTATCTCTAAGGAAGACATCCCTCCTGGGCAGTGGAATAGGGACATGAGTCTGTAGCCAGCCCCCTGAGATTCTGCCTGTCGCCCTTCCGTAGCCATTGACATCAACTCCGCTGACATCAAGGCCTTATATCGGCGATGCCAGGCACTGGAGCAGCTGGGCAAATTGGACCAGGCATTCAAGGATGTGCAACGTTGTGCTACCCTCGAGCCAAGGAACCAGAACTTCCAGGAGACATTGCGGAGGCTCAACACCAGCATCCAGGAGCAGGTAGACTGGGTCCTTCCAGAGAACTTTGGCTGCTTCCATCCTATTCATAGTGGGAGATGGGCTAAGGAGGTTGAGGTGTGATTACAGAGGTAGCCCTGCTCCTTCAACTGCAAGTCGGAGGCAGCATGGAGCATGGGCAGTGTCCGTGGAATATCGGGGCAAGTATACCAACCCGTGAGAGATGGAGAGAGCTGCGCTGCTGGGCGAGGCTACAGTTCTTTTAAAAAATGGAAACTTTAAAGGGGGAATTATGGTTACCTAGTAAGCCTATGTTGTGACTCTAGGGGGACAAAGTTATTCTAGAATCCTTGGGAATCAGGGAGACTAATGATGGACAGAGGGTCAGAGTCCATGGGAACCTGAGATCTTTGCTGGGAATGTGGACAAGGCATGGAGAGGCCGAGCCAGAGAAGAGGAGCCCTGGCTCAGCCACTGACTTCTTTCTGATTGACCTCTAGGACCTCTCAGCTTCCTCCTGGAAGAGCAGGAAGGCAATAATTCATTTATCCATCGGCTCCAGACATTCATTAACTCCCGTGTGTCTGGAGCAGCTAGTGGCTGGACCAGGGCACACTGTCCAGAGTGTAGACTCAGTGCTGGGGAAGTGGTAAAGAGGGGGGGATGAGACAAGGGATGGGTAAAGGAGGAGCCTGTCCAGGCTGGCAGGAGTGGGGAGCAGCCGCTCTCAGCTCTAAGAGGCACAGAAGTAGCTGGCCGGATGACCATTTAGGTCACGTTATGAAAGGTCCAGAGTGGCATGGGGTGGGATGTGTGAGGGTCTACAACCTAAGATAGAACTGTTTCCACTTGCTTGGTGGGATGCTCCTGTTTTATGAGCCTGAAGACAAATTCCTACTTTAGTCTCCACTTAACCGTCTGGTGTTTGCTTCCTCTCTCCTCAGCTCCGTGTGCAGTTTTCCACAGACTCCAGGGTACAGACTATGTTTGAAATCCTTCTAAACGAAAACAGCGAGGCGGATAAGCGGGAGAAGGTAAGTAATGCCTTATACTTGTCAGCAGAGGGCGCGCTGTATCTGCCGAGACCGGCTTCCTGGGCCTTGAAGTTAGGAGGGCCGTGTCCATGAATATGGAGAAAATTTGACTTCGAGTTAATCCCATTAGAAAATGACACTAACGGAAGGAAGGACCAAGGTTGGAGTGAAGCCATTGAATCGAGTCAAACTGCAGGATGAAATCTTTGTTTAAAATCAGATATTTTGTTCAATGTGGAATTGTTGATCCTTGATTTTGATTAAAAAGCATTACTTATCCAGATATTGGACTTTTTGTTGCCTCCTTAAACTTTGCACCTACAGGAAATAATTGACTGGCCCCAATATAGTTTTGGTTCCAAGAAACACTGATACATTCAAATAATGCTTTGTCTCATTTAGAAACACTGCAAAGAGGTCACGATGAGATATTAGAAAATATTATTTACTGGTAACAGACATCTTTTCTTTTTCTTTTTTTCTTTTCTTTTTTTTTAAGACAGGGTTTCTCAGATGGGCGGTGGTGGTGCACACCTTTAATCCCAACACTCGGGAGGCAGAGGCACTAGGATTTCTGTGAGTTCGAGGACAGCCTGGTCTACAGACCGAGTTCCAGGACAACCGAGGCTACACAGAGAAACCCTGTCTCAAAAAAAAAAAAAAAAAAAAAAAAAAAAAAAAAAAAAAAAAAAACCAAAACCAAAACCAAACAAACAATAGGACAGGGTTTCTCTGTGTAGCTTTGGAGCCTGTCCTTGAGCTCATTCTGTAGACCAGGCTGGGTTCAAAACTGGAAGGGATTAAAGGCATGCATCACCATACCTGACTGGAAACAGCTCTCTTAAACCAAATCTTTCTCATGTTCCTTTTGGGTCCTTGAGTAAACATTTGTATGTTTTGCCCTTATTTATATAAGCACTTGGCCGATGACACCTGTGAAGAAGGGTGCCAGATTAGTTTTGTGGTCAGTGAATTCACATGATACAAAAATGTACTGTGCAACGTCTCTAAGGACCTAAGGAACTGTCCGGGATGAAGCAGCTTTGTCTGTAGAATCACAAAGCCCTAAGCTGATAGCAATGTTCAGGTCACCTTTACCTGACATTTGGGTCACTTACCCACTGGCTCCCAGGCTCTCTCTCTGCCTACCCACCGGTTTCCAGTCTCTCTGCTTACCCACTGGTTCCTAGTCTCTCTCTGCCTACCCACAAACTCCCCATCTCTGCCAATCTCTCTGTCTGTCTCTCTGTCCGCCTCTCCCTCCTGCTCTTTTCTCAACTGTGGATTTTCTTGCTGTCCTCCTCCCCTGCATGGGGGCCTTTGAAGGTTCATATATCTCAAGTGAGAAGACATCAGAGTGAGAAGAGACTTGGTGGCTTCCTAGTCCCTTAGCTCAACTGCCGCATTTTTTAGATGAAGTATCTGGGGCTCAGTGAGGTGCTGACTGGAGCTAGCTAGTAGCAGAACCTGAACGCTAACCTCTGGGCTCTTGAGTCCTAGTTAGTGCACTATCTTCCACCTTCCTGAGAACCCACAGCTTAAGAGTCCCTTGAACAGATAACAGTAAAACAAAACATGTGACAGCCATGGTAAAAGAAAATGATTTTAACATGTAAAAACCATTCATATTTCCATCTTTTCCTAGCCCTTTTCCATCCATTGCAACCACACACTTATATTTTAACACCACCACACACTGAGTCTATGACTCCAATTCTACCTGTCAGCATTGTTTCATGTGGCTTTGTTGTATCTGTGACCTCACTCACTGGCTGTGGCCTATCTTTTTCTTTCTTTCTTTCTTTCTTTCTTTCTTTCTTTCTTTTTTTTTCTTCAAGGCTGTGGCATATTTCATCAAGTTAGTCCTTATGTGAGTTGCTTTGATTATTATTATTTTCTTAGGCTGTTTCCAGGAGTAAGTAAGAGGACAGAGTATACCAATGTTCTGAAGATGCAGCTGGTGTTCTGGTCCCTGTACTAGGTTCATGGTCAAGGCCTCTATCCAGCTTCGTGACAACAACCTTCATTGCTTCTCCCCCCAGGCTGCCAACAACCTCATTGTCCTGGGCCGTGAAGAAGCAGGGGCCGAGAGGATCTTCCAGAGCAATGGAGTGGGCCTGCTGCTGCAGCTGATGGACACTAAGAGGCCTGAGCTGGTGCTAGCTGCTGTGCGGACTTTGTCTGGCATGTGCAGTGGACACCGAGCTAGGGTGAGGGCCTGGGGATTGTGGCAGGTGTGGAGGGCAGTGGGTTCAACAAGGCAGAGAGTGGCACTCAGTCAGGGCTGTGGCTGGAATAAATAGAACTTGAGATAGAGCCTAAAGGGTTCCCTGCCTTCCAGCCTGGGCCATATGAGTCATAGTGCTCTGAGCCCTTTCCCTGCAAGCTGGAAGTAGGCTTGACTAAGTAAAGGCATTGTTGAATGTGGATTACAGGAAGAGCTGCATTCAAAAGCATTGTAATATACATTTCTTCATGTTTGAGTTCAGTGTGTCTTCTACACTTACATCTTGGCAAGACTTACCTTGTGGACAGACTCAGTGTCCCCAGGACTCCAGTGTGAGATGACATAGCTCAGAGTCTCCTGAAGGAGGTTTCCCAGTCTGTGAGCCCCACTTCCCTAAAGCATAAGGTAGATAGGACAGTCCCTACCCATCTCCTAACCTGGACGCCAAGCAGGAGGCGGGAGCAGGGCTACTGACTCTGTTCCTGCTGGCGTCTAGGCTACAGCAATCCTGCACACCATCCACATAGACAGAATCTGCAGCCTCATGGCCACGGAGAATGAAGAGATGTCCCTGGCTGTCTGCAACCTGCTCCAGGCCATCATTGACTCCTTGTCTGGGGAGGACAAGCGGGAACACCGAGGGAAAGAGGAGGCTTTGGTTCTAGGTAGGAGATATTCTTCTGTTCTGGTTCATGTGGACTCCAAGACAAAGCCAGCCGCCACCTCACATCGGCATCCCCTGTGTGCAGAGGTGGCCTGGTGTGGTGGGATTATGAGGGTGAAAGTGGCATAAATTACTGAGTATGAAGTTGTCAGTTTATCTCTCTGGAAGGTGCTGTGGTGGGTGGTGGCAATGGTTCATATCAGTGTGACTATGTTCATTGCCACTCAATTTTATACATTAAAATGATAAATTTTATACTGTGCATATTTCATCCTAGTGTAACAAAAGCTCACTGGGGAGACTTTGAAAGATACAGGAATCTGCGGGGTAGAAAAAATATTCTCCCAAATTAAACTCTGACTCATTCAGATAATTCACTGGGTCCCTCCTGTCCTTTCTTATCCATGTCAGTATATTTATATAAATATCAATTAAAAATTGGAATTCTCAGAGGCTGAAGAGATAGCTCAAAGGTTAAGAGCACTTACTGTTCTTTAGAAGACCCCGGTTCAATTCCCAGCACCCACATAGTGGCTAACAACTGTCTGTAACTCCAAGATCTGACACCCTTACATAGATATACATACAGGCAAACCACCAATGCAAATAAAAATAAGAAAAATTAAGAGAGTGAAATCCCGCATTAGGTCTTTTTGAATTGCCTTCCTTAGCAACATCAAATTTACATGCATTGGGTGGAATGTGGAATGTCCCCCACAGGGGACATGTATTGGCACACTTGGTCTCCGGTTGGTGGAGCTGTTTTGGGAAGTTATGGATCCTTTAGGAGATGGGGCCTCAGTGAAGGAAGTTGAGTGTGTCAAGGAGGTTGGGTCTTGAGGTTTTCTAGCTGTTTCTCTGTCTTTCTCATCTATGCATTTCAATCCACTCAGTGGAACCCCATACTTCTACTGCCGTGATCATGAGCCACTTTATCAATGCCTTTTCCACCATGAGCCACCTCAAACCATGAACCAAAATATAACCCTTCTTTGACAGGTGTTGTGACCCAGTAATGAGGAGAGTAATTGACATATATATAGTTTCATGTTGTTCTTTCTTTTTAGATAGGGTGTCTCAATGCAGTCCATTCTGTCTTCAGCTCCCCATCCTCCATCCTTCACCTCCCAAGTGTGCACCACCAAGACCAGCCCATTTAGTAGTCTTTTTTTTTTTTTTTTTTTTTTTTTTTTTTTTTTTTGAGACAGGGTTTCTCTGTATTGCTTTGGAGCCTGTCCTGGAACTAGCTCTGTAGACCAGGCTGGCCTCGAACTCACAGAGATCCGCCTGCCTCTGCTTCCTGAGTTCTGGGATTAAAGGCATGTGCCACCAACACCCGGCTTTCTGGTTTCTTTCTGAGAGGAACTGCAGTTCGTACTCTTGTTCTCAAACTCAGGTTTGGGAGCTTGGCACTCCATTCCTCAGAGTGCTGAGGAGAAAGGAAGGCTTTATTCAGGAGCCAAAGGGTAGAAATTTGCTTCCCCATGCAGCCCGTAGGTGCCTTTAACTTTGATCAGGGACGAGGGACAAGGCAACTGTACACAAAGTACAGCAAGGCCAGGCTGTCACTCCTGTTGGGACACCGTTGCAGGGGAGGGGCAGTGCCCAGAATTGAAGCTGGGGTCTCATGTATACTAAGCAGGCCATCTCTTACTGAACCCTGAGTTCCAGGACAGCTAGAGCTGTTACACAGGGGAACCCTCTCTCTCGAAAAACCAACCAAACAAACAAACAAAAAAAAGAGCTGCTGGTGCTCTTAACTCCAGCCCCATGGAAGATATTAAAAAAATAATAATAAGTTTATTAACTGGGTGGTGGTGACACATACTCAGGAGTTGAAGCCCAGCCTGGTCTATGGAGAAAGTTCCAGGAAGCCAGGGCTGCATAGAGAAACCATGTCCTAAAAAGCCAAAAAAAAAAAAAAAAAAAAAAAATTAATTAAAACCATACAAAGTGTCCCTGGATCTCTGCTAGTCATTTCCTGGCAGTAAGGGACTATCTAAGAACAGGAATTATTTGAAGACAAAGGGGATTTTGGAGGAGACAGTGTTCCATGGCCAGAGTGACCCATGGGTGTGTTGCTTGAGGATTTCTTTGCTTTTGTGGGGAGGAGTGTGAGATGAACAACACTGTCTTGGGAAATTCACATGCTCACTGTACTGACAATGACTTAAGGAAGATCTATTTGCTCACACACTCAGAGGTTTTATGGGGAGGTTGCTTGGTGTCATGCACTTGGAAAAGCATCAGGCACTATGCAGTGGAAGCAGGCTTAGGAGGAGGAGGAGGCCTCCTCATGGTGGAAAGAGGGACAGAGAGAGGAGGGGGAAGGGAAGAGGGAAAGAAGAGGGGATGGGGGAGGAGGAAGGGAAGGAATGATGGAGAGAGATGGGAAGCACCATCTGGGACAAGAAACAGCTGTCAAGGATCCGCCCCACTGGCAAGTGACTTCTTTCCCTCAAATGGACTCCCCCCAACCCCGTTTCCAGAACCCCTTCAAATAGCACCATCACCTAACAAGCATTCCACATAGAAACCTGTACAGAGGGTGTTTCATATTCAAGCTGTAACACTCAGAAAACAGTGGGTTCAGCCCTCCAGAATCCTTCTAGAAGTTTCTGCCATTCTTGATCCTCTCTACATGAAATTTTCTATTGTCTCTACTTTCTCTTTCCCTTTGTTCTTCAGACACCAAGAAGGATCTGAAGCAGATCACCAGTCACCTGCTGGACATGCTGGTCAGCAAGAAGGTATCTGGGCAGGGCAGAGACCAGGCACTGAATCTGCTCAATAAGAACGTCCCCAGGAAGGATCTGTCCATTCACGACAACTCACGTACCATCTATGTTGTAGATAACGGTGAGATGGGCGATGGGGCTTGAGGTTCAGTCACACCATTAGGATAGGCTCGGGATACTTGTCTCTGTGTAGAGAGAAGAGAGAGGGTGTTGTGTGGAGAGTGTGTTCAGTCCCAAGCGAAGGCAGTGACAGATGTTAATGTATCTCCCAGGGGCTGTTGAAACAGGTAGGTCAAGGCTCTGAATTAAGGGCAAGAACATACCTGGAAAGGATTTAGTGCCCCCAAAACATTGGGTGGAGCCATCTAAAGGACAGGGTTAAGTGGGTTTGACACCAGACATCATGGGGAAAGTATCCCTTCTATGTGTCACTTGCTGGCTACAAGGTCACAAATAGTAACCTTATCTGAAAGATGGAACTGATTGCTAAGAAGTAGGGTGGTTGATAGCCCAGCTCAGGGAACACACACAAGCCCCTTGGCACTAAGAAACTGCTTGGAATAGTTTGCCACACACCTTCTGGGGACATGGGAGCCAATCGGGGCCTTTCACATGCTAGGGAAACACCCCTGTCACTGAGCTCTGTCCTTATCTCTAACCTGTAGCTCTGTTGAACCTAGTTGCCTTATCTGCGTCATTAGCATTC
The DNA here is from genome assembly GCF_943737965.1 of Phodopus roborovskii. NCBI lineage: Eukaryota > Metazoa > Chordata > Mammalia > Rodentia > Cricetidae > Phodopus > Phodopus roborovskii. The sequence goes on along the minus strand of NW_026126407.1, from coordinate 117,745 downwards.
AGTACCCATAGAGCCTTCCTGCCAGGTTTACATGCACATTTTCCACACTGTGTTGAAGGTAGGACAGATGAGGGGCTCACTTATTAACCTACTTATTCAACACACATGTGAATGTTGAACTTAGTCTGGAGGAGGTTCTTTAACAAGGAATCAAGGAGATAATGATAACAACTACTAAAAAACCGATAGACATTTGAGGAGTGGTTATGCCTCTGGATGGGTTGTAGGCTACTTCTGTACATTATCTGACTGAGTCCTCAAGTCTATAAAATAAGTTTTGCCTTTTCACCTTTGTAAATGAAAAAGCTGAGGCCTGGAGAAAAGATAATATGGAGTCATATATGCGCAATCCAGAAATGGCAGTGCTGGTAGACCCCTGAGATCAACTAGTGTTGAGTTTAAGTATAGTAGAAATAATGGTCCTGCAACAGGGGGATTGCTCCACAGGTACAGAGTCAGGTGAAAGGCCATGCAAGGCCTCTTGTCCCCTCTCCAGTGCCCTGAAGCCATAGCTGGTGGGAGCCAGCGATGAGACATTTCTGTCTCATCCAGAGACCCTCAGGAATCTCACTCTTGCTGCCGCCACCCCTCAGGGCTGAGGAAGATCCTGAAGGTGGTGGGACAGGTTCCAGATCTGCCCTCCTGCCTGCCTCTGACTGACAACACCCGCATGCTGGCATCCATCCTCATCAACAAGCTCTACGACGACCTGCGCTGTGACCCAGAGCGCGACCACTTCCGCAAGATCTGCGAGGAGTATATCACGTGAGTTCCCCTGAGGCATTAGCTGTGGCTGTGTAGCCAGACACCCCCACCTTTTAGTAACTTACAGAAATAATAGTAATTTATAACCCCTCAGTAGGATGGGCATTTGGGACCTGTGTAGCTGGGTGATTCTAGCTTGGGGTCTCCTATCCAGGAACAGTCATGTTGGCCCTGGATGCAGCCATTTGATGGGTTGATGGCTTGGCTTGGGCTGGAAGATATCTCCAGGAGGCGGCACTAACATGGCTGGTGCACTGGTGCTGGCTTCTGGTGGAGATCTGCCGTTCCCCCATGTGGCCCTCTCCGTGAGCTGTGGAAGAGCCCCTCTCCTTACCTGTCCCCTCACCATTATTTTGATGCAGCTGTTTGACAGTTAATGCTAGTGACTCTCCAATCTGTACATGGTCCAGATTTCTGGGACACTATCCATGCCTCAAAAGCTGGGGTGTGACTTAGGAAGTTTTCCCCCGTTGGGGTCCCAGGTAGGCAAAGGCATCACTTTTACTCTGTGTTCTTTCTCTCTTCCTAGGAAGGCATACTGCTTTTGTAATGGGTCAGGGAAGACAGAATTTAGATCTTGTAGGACAAACTCATACATCTGTTTTTGTTTTTTAGAACAGGTCTTACTAAGTAGCTCCTACTGGCTTGGAACTCTCTGTGTAGATTAGGCTGGCCTGTAACTCACTGGGCTCAAAGTGCCTCTCCTGAGTGCTGGGATGAAAGGTGTGAGCCCCCATGCCTGGAAAATCCATACATTGCTCTCACCTTATTTATTTTCCCAAGTGCCAAATGAAGAGCTATCCTGAGCTCTCAGGCATGCCGGCTCCTTCCCAGTCCTGTATTCCTGCTAACCCTGATCTTGGTTTTTAAAGTTTCTTGTGGTATTTGCCTATCTGTGGGAGCTTCAGTCCACTCTGTTCACCCCATGAGCCTCCTTGTCCTTGGAGCTTGAGTCTTGGTTTCATAATGCTTAGGTAGAAGTCTGGACTTAGAGGGCTACAGGGAAAACTTTTTTATTGAAGTTTAATAAAGATCAAGATAAGCAAATAGGCCGAATGCTCCACCGGATGCTCTCCTTTCTGCGTCCTGTCAGCAAGAGAGCATTCTGGCTCCTCCTCAGACCTCCTTCTACAGGTCACTTCCGCCCCTGGCTCCACCCCCCCAATGGACGTGGTCAGTGCCACAAAGGAGACAAAGTGAATATCCCACTACACTTTTTAAAATGAGATGTAAGGTCCAGCTAAATGGGAGATGAAGCTCTGACAAAGTCTTGGTCAGGTGATGGCTCCTTACACAAAAGGAAGGGCTGGCAGATACAGGATGAGTACAGGTCCAAAGTTTCCCATGTAGGTCCTCCATGTTCATGAGGAATTCACCCCTGTAGAGTGTTCAGTCCTGATTGGTCCATGTCCCTGAGCTAAGTGGAAGGCAGCTTGTTGATAGCTGGGACTACTAGAATAAGGCAGGTATCAGGAGGCCACTCTGCTCACACCTGTGTTTGTAGGATGCATCTGCTGATGCTGGGTTTTTAATTCTCAGGCCTGTGTGCACCCTGATAACCATTTATGTCCTTGTTTGGCTTTGCTGTGAAAACACAAATTGAGTGTGATCTTTGCCAGCCTCGTCCTAGTCCTAATATCTGATTATTCCACTCCTACTTTTGGGTGTTCCCTGTATTGTTTCGTCTCATGAGATCCCAAATTGAATTCCACACCCTCACTTGCCATGCTACGCCCATCTGTGGCGGTGTACTGTCCCTCCAGGTTGAGAAGGCTGGAGCTATTGGCTGATAGCACTGTCTCTGGTTGGTCCTTGCTTCAGCTGAGGGGGCTGTCCCACCTTTTCCCATGTAACCAGCAACAAATGACTTGTCACTCACCACAATTTGAAATAACTGTTTTTAGAGTGGCCCAGCTCCAAACTCTTCAAGGGAAGAGCTTTGGGGTGGCTGCATTGCAGGCCAGTGTGTTCCTCAGCACTGACTGCTTCGTCCTCTGCCCAATTAGTCAGCTTCTTACAGGCCAATCTCCAAGGCCAGAGTGTGTTTCTGGGGCAGGGGGGTGCGACACATACCCTGCGACCAACCGTGATGTAATTTGTACTCAAGAAATGACGTACTATGCTCTCTATGTATGGATCAAAAAGCTGAGACTCAGAAAGGTTCAGTGAATTGCCCAATGTCACACAGCTCAGGGGAGGAGGCACACGTTCTACTCTTTCCAACCCTTTGGGCTGATTCTCTTGACTATCCTTATCCTCTGTTTCAGGGGCAAGTTCGATCCCCAGGACATGGACAAGAATGTGAATGCCATCCAGACAGTGTCGGGGATCTTGCAGGGGCCCTTTGACCTGGGCAATCAGCTGCTGGGCATGAAAGGTGTGATGGAGATGATGGTGGCATTGTGTGGCTCGGAGCGTGAGGCAGACCAGCTGGTGGCTGTGGAGGCCCTCATCCATGCCTCCACTAAGCTCAGCCGGGCTACCTTCATCATCACCAATGGCGTGTCACTTCTCAAGCAGATCTACAAGACCACAAAGAACGAGAAGATCAAGATCCGAACGCTGGTGGTGAGTGGACTGGGGGCTAAGTGCCAGGGACACCGGGATGAATGAGACATGGCCCCCATCCTTGAGGATGGTGTCTTAGCTAGGATTACTATTGCTGTGATAAAGCATCAACCAAAAAGCAAGTTGGGAAGGAAAGGGTTTATTCACCTTACACTTCCATGTCATCACTGGTCATCATTGAAAGATTTCAGGACAGGAACTCAAATAGGGCAGGGGCCTAGAGGCAGGAGCTGCTTACTGGCTTGCTTAGCCTGCTTTCTTATAGAACCCAGGACCACAATGGGCTGGGCCCTCCCCCACTGATCACTAATTAAGAAAATGTCTTACAATTGGATTTTGTGGATGCATTTTCTCAATTGAGGCTCCTTCCTCTCTGATGACTCTGGTTAATGTGAAGTTGACATAGAACCAGCCAGGACCAGGGGTCGTGTACCAGGGACCCCTCAGGCCCATCTCTGTCCTCCTATAGGCAGAGTGGAGGGCTATGGGGAGACAGAGTCAGGAGGATGGCCCTCCATTTAGCACTAGGCAATTACCCTCTGTACCGTGAAGAGACAAACATGCACTCTGTCCAGGAAGTACTTTCAGAGCAGACACCAACAAATTCATTTCCTTAAACAGTGGCACACAGGAGAATTAGGCTTTCCATTTTTGCTGTTTTCACCTTACTGAATTATTTTCACCTCCTTTCTTTACTTCATAAGAAATTACGGAGAAGATTTGATTCATTTGCCTGGATCTTAATTCACATTGACTTTTTTTTTTTAAGATTTATCTATTCATGCATTTATGTAATAAGTGCTTTGCCTCCATGCACACCAAAAGAAGGAATCTGATCACTTCTCACAACAGAGGGTTGTGAGCTACCATATGGGTGCTGGGAATTGAACTCAGCACCTCTGGAACTGCAGTCAAGTGGCCTTAACCGCTGAGCCATCTCTCTAACCCCTTGCTGTGTTTTTGTTTTTGTTGTTTGTTCTTTAAAGATAGATTCTAGCTTATAGTGGTAATGTGTCCCAAGCCAACCTTAAAATTACAGTCCTCCTTCCTCACCCTCTCAAGTGCTGGAGTTACAGGCTCTAGCTCCAGACTTTTTAGTTGTACTTATTTATTTGGTCTTGCTATGGACACCAGGCTGGCCTCAAACGTAATGTTACAGGCCAGTGTGGCCTTCAACTCATGATTGTCATGCTCCCTATGAGCTGGGGTTATAGGCCTGTACCACTGCTCCTATAAAAATTATATGAATAATTTTAAATCTTTCTCTTCTCTCTCCCTCCCTCTCTCTCTCTCTCTCTCTCTCTCTCTCTCTCTCTCTCTCTCTCTCTCTCTCTCTCTCTGTGTGTGTGTGTGTAGATGCCATGGCACATGTGTGGAGATCAGTAGATACTCTGGGTGTTATCCTTGCTTTTTTACCTTCTTTGACACAGGGTCTGTAGTTGTTTGCCATTGCACAACCAGGCTGACTGGCCCATATGCTTCTTGAGATTCTCCCATTTCTGCCTCCCACCTCCCTGCAGGAGGTGCTATGTCCGTCTTTACATGCATTCTGGGGATTTGAACCTAGGTCCTCATGCTTACGTGAGAGTGCTTCACTCAATGAGTCATCTCTGTAGCCCCTCATGTTGTCAATTGTTTGTTTGTTTGAGACAGGATCTTACTGTGTAGCCTTGGCTGGCCTGGAACTCAATATGTAGACCAAGCTGGCCCCTGACTCACAGAGATCCACATGCTTCTGACTCCTGTATGCTGTGATTATAGGTGTACGCCACCATGACTGGTCCTCATGTCTATTTCTTAGAAAATTTTTGACTGGGCATGATGGTCTTTCTGCTCCAAAAGACATTGTTGTTTTCCTAAGAAGGTTCGCTCCCCCACCAACCCCCAGGGTTAGATTTTGCATGTCTGAATTTGTTGCCCACATGATATGACTTCTTTTCTATCTCATACCATCTCAAGGTTTCTCACAGTGACTGCAGATATTTAGTATGTGTGCAGAATTTTGAAAACATATATGAGATGAAAATGGTGTGCATCCTCCCTAACACAGAGCATGCGGCAGGGCTTCTCAGGAGAGGTAGGAGGGCAGAGGTGTATCCAGGCAGAGAAGAGGGGACAGTGTTGACCACAGGGCTACTTGGCCTGACTCAGGTCTCACTGCTGCTGATCCTTCCATATCCTTCCCCACAGGGCCTCTGTAAACTTGGCTCAGCTGGGGGCTCAGACTACGGTCTCAGACAGTTTGCTGAAGGCTCAACCGAGAAGCTGGCCAAGCAGTGTCGAAAGTAAGGGGCTGGGCCCTCTGCTTCCTCGTGGGCCTCTCTGGGGCGTGGTTTCTGGGGTATGCCTCAGCGATGCCGGGTGAGAAAAGACCCCCCTCACTGGCCACCTGCTGTCCCAAACTTGAGTCACTCTTGGCCAGAGGCCTGGCTCCTTCTCCAGTTGTTTCTCCACTCCTCCATGTCTAGGTGGCTGTGCAACACTACCATAGACACTCGGACACGACGCTGGGCAGTGGAGGGCCTGGCCTACCTCACGCTGGATGCTGATGTGAAGGACGACTTTGTCCAGGATATCCCTGCTCTGCAGGCCATGTTTGAGCTAGCCAAGGCAAGTGTGGTCCTGATCTCCAGCCTCAGGAAAGGGTACCTGGCCCCGGCCCTCGGGGCTCAGCTGGCTGTGGGCTCATGCTGACCCTACCCTCCCTGGGGAAGCTGGATTGACTGTCACACTGGATGGCCCTCTTCTTGCCTAGTTGTAGGCGAACTCATGACTCTGTCCTGTCCAGATGTCAGGACATGTCTGCCTATGACCCTTTGGCAGTGAGATCATGATGGAACCCAGGCAGTGCCTGGATTCTTCTGGAAGTGTGGAAGGGAGTCCACTAGGATCAGCCCAGAGGCCTCCTTCCATTCACCTACCACTAAAGTGACTCCTTTGTGTGTTTTCCTAACCTGGGGGCCTCCAGACGAGTGACAAGACCATCCTGTACTCAGTGGCCAACACTCTGGTAAACTGCACCAACAGCTACGACGTCAAGGAGGTGGTCCCTGAGCTGGTGCAGCTGGCCAAGTTCTCCAAGCAACATGTGCCAGAGGAGCACCCCAAGGTGGGTACAGAGCAGCTGAGGGAGGAGCTGTGTTGTCAGACCTCCAGGGACATGGTGTGGGATGTGTTTTGTGGTTTGGCAATGACAATAGTAAATTTTACCCACTAGGTGGCGCTCATGATTCCTGTCTTTTAATTTCCTGACGGGGGTGGGGTGGGGGGTTTGGAGGGGCCTGGGTGGCTGACGATTTTGTAATCTGATTAAACAGAGCCAGATGAATATTTTGTAACATTTGTTGCTAGCTTCATGGATACTTGTGTTTCGTTTCATGCTTCTAAATCATAAAAATGTGATTTTTCTGGGATATCTGGACTTCCGGATGTGAGTGCTGAGTTAAGAAACACAGGTTTTCAATGCACAAATGTAAAAACCCGTAACACAAGGGTGTGTATGGTGATTACCTCTTCAGGAGGATGTATTTGTATGCCATTTGCATATGAATGAATATGAGAAAATACTGCCAGCTAGTGAGAGCATTTGGATTTTAGAAAATGATAAAAGTCATACCTGTGTTACAAAATGGAGTGGTGGACAGCAGAGAGGAACTTAGCCACAAGGGGACACCACTACCACAGGACCACTGCTGGCGGTTCCTGTGCTGCTCACAGGAAGGTTTTCTTTCTCTCCTCTATAGTTACAATCAGAATGTGAGTGTTGCCTTCGTGCCAGGCGTTGGGAACATACTCGCGATGCCATCTCGTTCTCTCATCTGCTTCATTTCTTTGTGATGCAAGGGTTTGGATTCAGTGTCTCATGGGTGCTAGGTGGATGCTGCAGCCCTGAGCTGCATCCCCGGCCTTCCGCTGCTCTTACCACTGGGCTATGTTACATGGAGACATAGATGTAGCATGCGTACATGTCCCAGGGCTGTGTGTGAGGTTTAAGCACATTTCCAGAGATTATGCACCATGCCCTCCTCCTGTCTACTCCCCACTCTGATGTTGATCTGTCATAATGACACAATCTGGGGCTGGCTGACAACTGGTTCCTTCCCCATGCCCACCCATTTGTCCCCTCCAGGATAAGAAGGACTTCGTAGACATGCGGGTGAAACGGCTCCTGAAGGCAGGGGTCATATCTGCACTGGCCTGCATGGTGAAGGCAGACAGTGCTATCCTCACAGACCAGACCAAGGAGCTGCTGGCCAGGTGCCACCAGGGTGGGCTGGGGATACTGGGAGGTGGGAGGCTGGATGGAGGATTAGAATGGCACAGACTAATCGAGGGTTTGGAGAACAAGGAGAAGAGACTTGATAAGGCAGGTCACCGCAGTTGAAATCATGCGTCAGGAGGTGACCACCATCCTGACGCATGAAGGGTAACCTAGAGAGGAGGCAGTTACAGCACAGAGGGTAAAAGCCATGACAGGGAAGCACAGATGTCTGGTTGGAGTTCAGGCAATAGGTCCCAACCACCCAGCTAGAAAGTAAGTGAGTAGACATCTAGGAAGGCCTCCTGGTAGAGGTGATAATTCGACAGAGTCCTGAAGGAATAAAAGGAGCCAGCCAACTGCAGGGAAGGGAAGGGAAGGGCTCCAGGAAAGAGGGAACAGCATGTGAAAAGCAGCTAAGGCTGGAGGGATAAAGAGTAGAGTCTGCTTTCTCCTGTGCTGTGTCTAGGTTGTTACAGGTGGTGGTGGTATTACATGGGACCTGGGCCAGATGATGCGGTTAGACAAGGAGAGTTTCTCCTGGGTTGGGGGTAGCAGGGGGCTGCCGGTTGTCTCCAGAAATAGGACTGGGAGGGCTCTTGGAAGCCTTGCTTGGCCTTGTTTCCCTCCATCACGTATGTGCATGACAGTGTCTTTAAAGGTGGTTCATTCTAGTCAAGGGCATTCTGTCTGCCCTCCTGGGTTTCCATTGCTGTGCTGGGGTCCCTGGTTCTGAATGGCTGTGTGTGATTCCTGGGAAAGCTGTGCAGAAACAGTGAATATTCATTTTTCCTTGTCATTGACTCTGCAGGGTGTTCCTGGCACTCTGTGACAACCCAAAGGACCGGGGCACCATTGTAGCTCAAGGTGGTGGCAAGGTAATCAAGCAAGATGAGATCCTTGAAGTTCTAGAAAGTGATCTACTGGGAAGGGACACACACACACACACACACACACACACACATACACACACACACACACACACACACGCCTGCTCAGGCTATATACACATGCATAGATAGGAGTCCCCCTTGTCTCATTCGAAAATCATGTGCTTCAAACCCCCCTAACTTCCTGTAATATGCTCACTTAGTTATCTTCACTGCCTAATTCATGGACCCAAACTACTTCCTTCTTGATTTATTGTTGTCCTGGTATTCGCTTTGGAATTTCATGCACTCTTCCTGTTATTCTGGCTGGTGTGAGGCAGAGCATGGGTTTCCCTACAGAAGCCTTGCAGCCAGTAGAGTTCTGCTCCTCCTCCTCCTTCTTTTTCAAGACAGGGTTTTTTTTTTTTTTTTTTTTTTTTTTTTTTTTTTATGTAACAGCCCTAGCTGTCCTGGAACTCGCTCTTCAGGCCAGGCTGGCTTGGAACTCACAGAGATCCCCTTGTTTCTGTCTTGGGAGTGCTAGGATTAAAGGCATGTACCACCACTGCCCAGCCTCTCTCCTTTTAGCTGTGCAAACCTGGGCACTTTACTCTCTCTGAACTGTAACTTTGTCCTCAGCAAAATGTAGAGTAGTCACAGTCTCACTTTTCAGATAGTCATGGGAAGTAGGTTAGATACATTCAATTCACAGTAGCTACTCAACAGTGGCTATTAGGATTAGATTTGCTTTGGGGAAAATGCAAAAAAAATAGTTACTATTATTATTATTGTTATTATTATGCTTCTAGACAGAGTCTTACCATGTAGCCCTGGCTAGCCAAGTTCCTGCCATGTATGTAATCCAGGCTGGACTTGAAACTGTTGTACTCTTCCTGCTCCATCCTCCTGGAGCTGAGATTTTAGGCCCGTGCCATCACTCCTAGTAAAGGTCATCAAGTGGCCCTGGTTCCCTGGTGGCAGAGTGGGAAGCCAAGCAAAGTTGCTCAATCTGTGAGTCAGGAGTGAGTGGGAAGAAGGAGCAGGAAAGGGGAGGGAGGGAGAAAGGAAGACAGGAGAGAAGGAAGCAAGACACTGTCCTTTGCAGTCCACTCCATCCAAGCAGGACTTTCCTCTCAGTGGCCCCTTCTGCTGAGAGCTCATCGATTAACCTGAGGATTAGCTCAGAGCTCTCAGGGCCCAGTCACTTCCCCTTCGCACACATGAGCCTAGGAGACTTTGTCTCAATAGGACCAGTGCTCCAGAGCTGATGGTGAATCTCTGCTCAGACAGACAGACAGCAGCTGGAGCCAGAGGAAGGAGAGAAAGAGAAGCCTCTGGATGTCTGTGGCTGGCTGGTGACCTCATGTGCTCTCTCTTGCAGGCCCTGATCCCCCTGGCTTTGGAGGGCACCGAGGTTGGCAAGGTGAAGGCAGCCCACGGACTAGCCAAGATTGCTGCTGTCTCCAATCCAGACATTGCCTTCCCTGGGGAGCGGGTGGGTATCTGAGAATCAAGGGAGAGGGTGCCCCTGCTCTTAGGGCCCTGCTGCTGCATCTCTTCTGCTAAGAAAGGGTCATGATACTGTCAGAGGGAGGTTAATGAGTCAGAGACACCAGGACACCAGGCCTGGCTCTACCTCCTGAACTCCACTTTGCAAAGGAATGCTTTAACATCTCAGGACCACTGTGCAGATCAAACCAGACAGAGTATGGGAAAGAGAGGGATTGGGAGTTGCAGAGCTTCAGAAGCAAGAGTCTGGGAAATGCCGGAATCTCACCCGTCCTGTGTCATCCCCACAGGTGTATGAGGTGGTGCGACCCCTTGTGAGTCTCCTGGATACACAGAGGGATGGGCTTCAGAACTATGAGGCTCTCCTAGGTCTCACCAACCTGTCTGGGCGCAGTGACAAACTTAGGTACGTGGGGCAGGTGGAGAGGGCAGAGGCACATAGAGGTGTCCACAGAGTGTTGGGTTGAAATTTTGTCCATGCCATGTGCTGACTCCTCTGCTTGGACGACAGCATCAAAGATGAAACAGGGATAGGAGGGCGTCTGAGCTGGCTCCATCTCCTAAGGTAGAAAGGAACAGCCAGGGGGATGGAAGGATTAATAGGTAGCCCTTCTTGGAAGTGGGCTGTATTGTGTTGTGGTTTTAAGCGGCAGGCAACCCAGCTGAACTGGTTCTTGAATTAAGGAAGTGTACTGACTCATGCAAATTAAGTTCGGGATAAGCCAGTCAGGTTTGGTTTGATGCAAGGATTGTCTGGTTGCTGGTCATCCAGTCCCCTCCTCCCCACTCGCTCTCCCCTCCCCTTCCTTCTATTGTCTTAACCTCTCTCAAGGTCACTGTGTTGTTCTTGGCTTCATATACAGCAGAAACAGGAAAAGAATTTCCTTTTCCAATCATAATAATAAATGTCTCCAGTGGGGTGACATTTTTATCCCAGAGCTGTGACCGGGAGACATTGTCATGTCATTTAATGTATATCCATTCCCGGAGGTGGGCTCAGTGCCCCCTTATACTGTACAGGCTGAGGATTTGGAAGGGACCCTGTGAGGATGGAGGGAGAATGCTGCATGACCGACCTCACATGCTCACGTTTGTGGGGGAGGGGCACTCAATGTCCCCTGTCCCTCACCCTTCCCTTCCACTCTAGGCAGAAGATTTTTAAGGAGAAGGCCTTGCCGGACATTGAGAACTACATGTTTGAAAACCATGACCAGCTACGGCAGGCAGCCACTGAATGCATGTGTAACATGGTGATCAATAAGGAGGTAAAACTGGGGCTCCAGGGGGCAGGGTGACCAAGGTATGAGCATCAGGCTTTGGTTGATGCTCAGGCTCCAGGGGATGGGGTGACCAAGACATGAATGTTGGCCTTGGGATGAGCCCTGGGGCCATGAGATGGTACTAAAGCAGCATTTTGATCAGAGAACCCAGGAGTCCGCAGATCACACCTAGAGTAGGGCCCCATTTCCCTGTAGGAGTCCTAAGCTTAGAGACATATTCATAGTGTAACGAAGCTGAGTCTTGGTCTTAGTGAGGTGGAGGTGCCACTTTTCTTTCTTTCTTTTTTAAAAATTTAATGGTTTATTTTTGTTTTATATGCACTGGTGTTTTACCTGCAAGTCTGCCCCAACCAGCGGGGGCCTAGTTATTCGTGGGTCGAGGTGGGCTAGAACCTGAAAATAATGGGAGAGAAAGAAGGAACGAGACCAAGCAATCTTTGTTAAGGTCTCACTTTATTAGGCACAAAGAGGGGTTTTTAAAGCAAAGCAGGGAAGAAATGGGGGGGGGTAGCTGTGCTGACTCTGGGGCTCTAGTATTGTCCCAGGCCAAAAGTATCAGACCATAAATGTCTGCTTATCTCAGTTCCTGGGTTGAATGGAACAGACTGCTTTTTTAGCACTTTTCTGTTTTACCAAGATAAAGCTCAATTAGAGTTTTAAGGTGTAAGTAATTCTGCAAGAGGATGTGTCTCAAGGCCGGCTCCCAACACATGTCTGTATTGGATCCCCTGGAACTGGAGTTATAGACAGTTGTGAGCTGCCATGTGGGTGCTGGGAATTGAACCCTGGTCCTCCCGAAGAGCAGCCAGTGCTCTTACCCGCTGAGCCATTTCTCCAGCCCTGGAAGTGCCACTTTTCTAAGTCAATTAAACCTAATCAATGTCATAATGGCAAGGCAGGCTTGCAGATCAGGGCTCTTGGAGGTTAAAAGAGGCTAGACCACTTGCAGTCACTAAAGATCCACAGGACAGGGGAAAAATGCTAAGGCGCAGTTCTGAATCACTTTAGAACACCTCACTATGAATAGTATCAGGTCCATGGAACCTGCAATGCATTATAGTTGTACTTACCACAGAATAATCATAAGATACAAAAAGAAAATGAGCTGGGTGGTGGTGGCTTCATGCCTTTAATACCAGCACTCAGGAGGCAGAGGCAGGCAGATCTCTGTCAGCCTGTTCTACCAAGTGAGTTTCAGGACAGCCAGAGCTGTTACACAGAGAAACCCTGTCTCAACAAACAAACAAGCAAACAAAAGAATTAGGGGCATACCATAGACTTCATGGTCAAGAAACAGGACAAATTACGAACCTCTAATGAATATCTTCTGTTCATGATGACCAAGCAACGCTGTGCTTTCAGGGTACACCAGAGACATGACATGACAGGTTTAGAGCCGAGACATTTCTGGAATGTGAGCCCTCATGCAAGGACATGCGAAGCCTAAGATTTTTCTTCACCTCTATACCTAATTCAAGTCTTAGACCCTTTCCTATTACCAGAGTGACTTAGCTACTTCTCTATTGCTGTGGAAAAACACCAGGATCAAGGCAAATAATAAAAGAAAGTGTTTGATTTGACGTACAGTTTTGGAGGGTTAGAGTCCATGTTGGCAGACCAACAGAACAATTGGGAATTTATATCTTGATCCACAACCATGATGCAAAAAAGAAACCAGTGGGAGTCAGGGGGTCTTTTGAAACTTTAACCCCGCCCCCTGCTCCGCCCCACAACACACCTCTTCCACAAAGCCACACATCCCACTCCTTCCCAAACAGCTCCACCATTTTTGTCCTAACTGCCAGATGGAGGAAAACCCAATTTATGAAAGCTTGTTAGAGTCAACAGGGATTGAGTGCTCCGGGGGCTGGCGGAAGGCTGGCCTGGGACCTGGAAGTTATATGGGAGGAAAAGGGTATGTCCAAGGAGTCAGATGGTGGTGGGCTACACAGAGGACAGTGTGAAAGAGGAGGCAACCTTCCTTGGGGAACCACCTGCTGCTGCAACAACAGAACCAGAAGTTCATTTCTGGCCACATTATCACGCCATTGAGTTGGTGGCTTATCTACACAGTGACTAGGAATCCAAACCTTTTGGGCCATCAAGAAGTGCCTCCCTCCTACCACCCTGGAGTGATCTCTATATGGTAGTTAAGTAGGAATGACCATAGCAGGAGAACTGTGCCACTTAACTAAGGTGGCCTGCCAGTGACACAGCTCGACTCTGCTTCCATTCCATCAGTGAGAACTAGGCCACATTAAGGTGCAGGAGAGGAGAGGGCTGCAGTCATTGGTGTGACAGCTGCTTCCAGTGGCTTCCATCTAGGCCCCACAAGAGAGGGCTCTGCTGGCCTCTTCTTTCATACCTTCCCCTCTTGATGGCCACTGGTCCAGATCCAGAGAGATGCAGGAGGCTCTAACCTGAGTATCAGCGACCTTTATCCTCTTCCAGAGAGCTACATTTTGGATATCTGCTCCAATAGAATGTCCTTAAACTTGACCAATGAGATTTTATTGTCATGTAAAGTGGGCTCTGAGATGCTATGGGAGCCTTAATCCCTCTCTGGGGCAGGTCAGAGTGCTGGGTAGGTGTCAGGCAGCTCTTTGGCTTTCAGGTATTTGGGATGCTTCAGTCTCACCTGTTGGAGGCAGCACAGCCACTCCCCAACACCAAGAAAACTCCCTAATTGCCCCTGCCCCTACCCATGCTTTCAGGGACAGCAAATTCATTGCACAGCAGACCACAAAGGCCCAGGGCTGTGGGGGAAGCAGTGTGCATTTCCTAAAGAGAAGTTGCAGCTTTCCCTAGTGTAGAGATGCAAAGAGAAGGGACAGACAACCTAGGGGAGGTGGGAAATGACTTTCTTTTCTTTAGCCTTTTGGCTGTGGGGATTTGTAGCGCCTCCATTCAGGCAATCCTAGAAGAGCTTTATGCAGGAACAGCTCAAAGCAAATCTCCCAGAGACCCTGGGTCAGACAACTTCAGCTGCCTCTTTCCATCCTTGGGAGGTGCAGGGGTGGGACATCTTTCACTGAGCCACACACCTGCCTGCAACAGGTTCAGGAGAGGTTCCTGGCCGATGGGAATGACCGTCTAAAGCTGGTGGTGCTGCTCTGCGGGGAGGAGGATGACAAACTGCAGAATGCAGCCGCTGGGGCCCTGGCTATGCTGACCGCAGCACATAAGAAACTGTGCTTCAAGATGACGCAGGTGGTAAGAGCATGCTGGGGACAGGAGGGAGCTGGGTGAAGTATACAGAATCTCCTAACCCTCAGACCATACTATCCCGGCTCATCTAGGGAAGCTGGGCTACAGGGCAAACTTTCCTAATTAGGGGTTGGTTCCCAACACCTAAAGAGAGGAGACTGTTCCTGCTGGCCAGTACCATCACTGTTTGGACTTCCCGGGGACATTAGCCAACGTCCTCTTGCCAAGGGTGTCCCACTGCCTTTGTGGATGCACTTAACCCCTACTGAAGCATGATAATAACACTGATGCACGTTACTGCTGAGGGGCTCATGAGTTCCTCAGTGAAATGTGGAATGAGTTGGGACACTGCAGGAAGCTAGCCTAATCCACAGGCATTCATCCACATTGGAGTGAAAAGGTCAGCAAAGGTCAGCTCAACTCAAACATGCTCACATCTAGGGTAGAGGCTGACTCCTTTACATGGTCAACTGAAGGATGTGTGTGTGTGTGTGTGTGTGTGTGTGTGTGTGTGTGTGTGTGTGTGTGTGTGGTCCAGGTAGGCTTTTTTTTTTTTTTTTTTTTTTTTTGTCCTGCCACCAGAGGTCTCTTCTGGGTACTGTTCATCCTGTGTAGACTCTGGACTTCAGTCTCTTTTACTATTACTATTACTCTTTTACTACAAGCTCTTCAAAACTATCATGCTTGTAGGCATCACCCATGGAGAGAGTTAGAGCAGTTTCTGTTGGTGTTCTGATTAAGTAGATTGGAGGATGGGAGGGAACTCCTGGTCCTGGAACCACACTTAGAAAGCAGTGCCTTAGATTTGCTCTCCTGGAGCAACTAGACACAATGGCTACAGTGGACACATGGTCAACCAGGCCACTTTGCACTCTTGCACTTCTCATGAGTGGGATGCTGCCCTAAAGGGACATGACTAGGTATATATCACACACACACACACACACACACACACACACACACACACACACACACACTACATCATTTAATATTCTCAATCAACCTAGCAGGTAGATTATTATTAATGTCCTCATTTTCCATTGGGAAACAGGTTTAGAAATTGTGCTGGTAGAACAGTGCCAGATGAGAATCTTGAGGCACACGCATAACTTCAATGAGGCCCTGCAGAGGGCAAGTGCTGAATGGGCCTGAGGACTGCTCTCTCTGAATCCAAACTCATACGTGTGTTTGCTCTACTCTGCTACCTCATGTCCAATGCCAGGAGTGGACTCCTGCCTGTGCTTTCAACTCCCTCACTGATGACATTGGCTGAGCACTCATACACAGCAGTCACTTGTCCTCCCCACTGTGGAATGAGGAGAGAATTCACCTCGGATTCTTTGTTTATTCCAGTTGAAACCAAGGCTGGAGAACATGCCTGGAGCTCTTGTCTTGATAGGGGCGAGCATTATCCATGTTCCTCTCTTTCCTTGGCATTCTGCATCTTCACTCTGCTGAACTGTTCACTGGGCCGGTCTTTCTCTTTCTCAAGATGCTTTAAAAAATAAATAAATGGACGGGAGCAGGGGAAGCAGCTCATTGGATAAAGTATTTGTTGTGCAAGCATGAGGAGCAAGGTTTGGATCCCTAATAACCATGTAAAACCGAGGCAGGCATCATGGATGCCTGTAATCCCAGCACTCCAGGGAAAACTGGGTAGTAATGCAGCTGATCAGTGAGCTGTAGGTTCAATTGAGAGATGCTACCTCTCCAAATAAAAGAGGACTGTGAGTTGGGTGTTGGTGGCACACACCTTTGATCTCAGTCCTTGGGAGGCAGAGGCAGGTGGATCTGTGTGAGTTTGAGGCCAGCCTGATCTACATACAGAACGAGTTCCAAGACAGCCAGTGGTACACAGAGAAACTCTGCCTTGAATAACAAAACAAAAAGTGGAGTGTGATTGACAAAGACAACTGACATCTATTTCAGGCCTCCAAACATGTTCATAAACATATGCATGTGCACCTGCATGTATGTGTACCTATATACATGTGAACGTGCATACATACAGGTATACCATACATACAAACACAGGCAGAATAAACAAACAAATAAATAAATGGATAGGGCTGAGGGCCCATTTTAATTAATTACTATTTATAGATATGTGGTCACAATCAAGTTATTTAGCTATGGGTACGGCTGATACTTTCTGTTTCTCTTGTTGTCAAGTCCTTTTTCTGCCTCCTCACTGATTTCTCAATCCTTCCTTACCCGTTTCTACTCTTCAGACAACCCAGTGGCTGGAGATCCTACAGCGGCTTTGCCTGCATGACCAGTTGTCAGTGCAACACCGGGGCCTTGTCATTTCCTACAACCTGCTGTCAGCGGATGCTGAGCTGGCCAAGAAGCTTGTGGAAAGTGAACTGCTGGAGATTTTGACTGTGGTAGGAAAACAAGAACCAGATGAGAAAAGGGCAACTGTGGTTCAGACAGCCCGGGAGTGTCTTATCAAGTGCATGGATTATGGCTTCATTAAGCCAGTGTCATAGAGAGTGGTCCACAGGGGTGCTGGGATTGGTCCTGAACTCTCATGAGTCTTGAGCTGGGTCCTCCCAAAGTGTCAGTTCAGCTAAGCATCACAGCAGTGACAATGAATTCTCATCACAAAGGAAAGAGTTGTGAATCTTCCCCTTGGTCCTGGGTAAGTTTGAGCAGCGTTCCTCTGGCTGCCTTACTTCCTGCCTCCCTTAATTGTCAGGTCCCAGAAATTTCTAGGAAGGACAATTCTGTTGTCTCTGTTTTGAAGAACAGAATAAAGGGCTGTAGGCTCTGTTTTTTGTTTGTTTGTTTGTTTGTTTTGTATTTTGAAAAATTGTGGAGAAGCAAGATAGGGACTAGCAGGTGTGTGAGCATAAGGATCAATGCTGTCTTCCAATTTGGATGCTGATCTCTGCTGATTTTCATGACCTCTCTCCCATACATTGAAACTATGTGTCTCAGCTACAAGTGTCCTGTTCAAACCCCATCTCATCACCCAATCTCAATGGAAACAGTTTATGCTAACAGTGGGACATGATTTGTTTGGAAAAGTCCTCTAAACAAACATAGATAAACATTAATGAATATGTGCTAGTCACCCAGGGGAAAGTCTGACATTGCTAGACCCAGCGATTCAATACCATTACCAGCATTATTCTGTGTCTGTGTATTTTTTTCTTCCTCTTAGAGCCACATGTGGTCTCTGCATTCCTCTGAGTTGACCTCATTTTGTGGTGAGCTCTCTGCATGTGCTAGAAAAAGCAGAACCTAGCAGTTTGGGATGTACTTAGTTGTTATAGTTCATTGTGGAAAAGAAGCAAAAGGACCAGTAAGTAGCCTAGCAGATCCCCATGGATGACTAATGTGCCTAGTTTAGGTCCTGTTTCATACATGTACCAATCATATCCTAAGGATGTTCATTGCTGCACATGTGTGGAAATGAGAAGGAGCTTCACCTCTATCCACCTGACTCAGACTGATTATGGTTAATGAGGAATATGTCTCAGCAAATAAAAAAGAACTCATATTCTGTGTATTATTCTTAGCCATGCAAGAGCAGTGTACTGTGGAGATCTGTCTCTCTGTTAATGTGAACTTCCTGGGATGATTATAAATGCTACACTGGGGCTGGAGAGATGGTTAAGAGAGCACTGGCTGCTCTTCCAGAGGACCAAGGTTCTATTCCCAGCACCCATGTGGTATTTCACAGCCTCAGCAGATCTGGTGCCTCTTTGGATACTGCATAGATGCAGTGTATAGACTTACACATAGTCAAAGTATAAAATGATAATTAAAACAAACAAACACAGAAAGCTATTGTCACATATCATCTCTCTATTATGTCTCAGTTCTACCCACTTGATGAAGGGTCAGCAGTTCTGAAGCCAGATGTAGTGTCATATCTGAGGCCATTCTGAGCTACATAACAAGTCCCTGCCTAAAACAAACAAACAAACAACACTTCTGGCATTAGCACTGGATAGAAAGTAACAATCAGGTTTTTTTTTTTTTGTCCTCAATAAAATAATTAAATTATTTTGGTGCAATAAATATAATCATCCAATATCCCTGGGACATCAACTGGAAGGGGGGGGGCAGAGCTACAGAGACAAAGATATTGTTTGATTGATGATAGATTATTGGAATGTTGTACTGTCAAGATGTGGGTACAGTTGTTCTCTGTAGCAATGAGCCTCACATAGACTCCTGACCTGGGTTTGTTTTCTAATAGTGCTTATTAGATACCTTATTCTGGCAGGATAAAGCTGACTGTCAACACGGGGGTGCAGTCTTTTTGAAAATGTACACTAATTAGCACTAAATGGTGTGCTTGCCCTCTGCCCAGTTGTTCCCTTTTATCCTCTTCCCACACTTAGGGGTGAGTGGGTACAGTAAGCTACTCACAGGGAACATTTCTCAGATGTAGGCTCACAGCCTAACCCATGTTCATTCTCAAGAGGTTATTGTCTACCTGGGGCTGGTTGGACAAATCACATCTTTTGAGGAGTTAAAGAGAATGCGTTCCTTAGTGTGAACTTCCTGCCAGCAGTCCAAGAAGAGCCAAGGAAAGCCAATGGACTTCCAGAGGAAAGGGTTTCCCCGGAACGTAGTTTTTGCTGCCTCTCATTGGATGACTCATCTTCATTTGAGTCTGTTAAGAAGTGCTGTGGGAGGGGCCTGGAGAGATGACTCAGTCCATAAAGCCTCAGGACCTGAATTTGATCACTAGGGTCCACTTACAAACCTGGGTGTGGTGACCAATATTTGTGATAGTACTCCTTCCCGGAAGAGCAAATGGATCCCCAGGACTTGCTGTACAGCCAGGCTTAGTTGGCCCTTCATAAGTTCTGGGATTAAAGGCATGCAGCCACCACTACCTGGCAACAAAAACTCTTAACTTCAGGGCCATCTCTTCAGCCACACCCACCTCACCCACACACATACCAAAAAAAAAAAAAAAAAAAAAAAAAAAAAAATCAGGGGTGTGTGGCTCTTGAGGGGAAATGACACTGAAGTCAGTTCTTTGACTTCCATGTGTGTGAAATAAACACAAAGGCACAATCACCCACACACGTGCACCCCCACTTCAAATGAAAACAAAAACCAGCTCATGGCCTGCAGAGTTGGCTCAGCCATTAAGAACACTGCCTGTTCTTCCAGAGGACCAGTGATGGGAGATGTCATTCTGTAAATATGTTTCTCTTATTGGTTAAAGAATAAAGCACTGCTGGCCAATAATAAAGCAAGATAGGTAGGGCTAGGAGACAAGGAGAATTCAGGGAGAGGTAGGTAGGAGGAGATTCAACATGTAGGACCGAGAGAGAACTCTGGACCCTCTCTCCGGTAAGATAAGACCACATGGAAATACTCAGATTAATAGAAATGGGTTAATATTTAAGACAGAGATATCCAACAAGTAATGCTAGTAACAGGCCAACAGCTTTATATCTAATATAGCTTCTCTGTGTGTTATTTGGGGCTGAGGAGGCTGTTATTTGGAGCTGAGGACCAGGCCATCAGGAAAACTTCTTGTAACAAAATGGCACTCAACATGGGGCTTGAACCCATGACCCTGAGATTAAGAATCTCATGCTTTACCAACTAAGCTAGCTGGGTCTCTTCCCCAGACCTAGTTCTCCCAGGTAATGTCCACCCCTGTCCCCACCTCCAATGGGCATGGTCAGTGCCACAGCCTTGGACAAGGTAAATATCTCACAGCAGACTAGGATGTATATTCCAGCACCCACAGGGCAAATCACAATTGACTCTAATTTCAGTTCCAGGGATCTGAGGCACATGCATCCATGTCAACAAAACATACATACTAAACACAAACACTACAAATAAAGGATTTGTATGTGTGTGTGTGTGTGTGTGTGTGTGTGTGTGTGTGTGTGTGTATATATATATATACATATATATATATATATAGTGTGTGTGTGTGTGTGTGTGTGTGTAAATGTCAAGGCACACATATGAAGGCCCAAGGACAGCTTTGTGGAGTCATTTGCTTCCTTCTAAACTTTCATGTGAGCTTTGGTCATCAGGCTGAGTGCCTTTATCCCTGGGTCATCTTGCTGAACTGCTGTGACATCTTCATACCTGTATGAATTGTGCTTTAACTGTATCCATCCCCACTTTTCTTTCTTTTATTGCTTCTTCCTCTTCCTCCTCCTGCTCCTTTCCCCTGATTCAGATGGACTGATTTATATGGACCTTAAAAGCACTAAACAAAGCATCTCCTCAGAGCACTGTGATACACTTTGCTCATCCATCAACGTGAAGACCTTCTGTAGTTGAGCACTGTGCCAGCAAGGATGGTTCCTGATGTAACCTTCCTTTTGGAGTAGTATGTGACATACACACACACACACTCACACACACATACACACACACTCATACACACTCACACACTCATACAACACTCACACACCCATACACACTCATACATACACACACAATCACACACTCATACACACACTCTCACACACACTCTCACACACTCATGCAACACACTCACACTCATACACCCACACACACTCATACACACACACTCATACACACACTCACACACACATTCACACACATTTAAGATGAATAAATGTCATCTGGAGCAGTTTTACTTATTTTTAAAGGTTATGTGATGTGGAGGTACAGTATGTACACATGAATATGGGTGCCAAGAAGACCTGAGGTCTCACATCCCCTGGTGCTGACCCAGCTAAGGGTGAGAACTGAACTGGGGTCCCCTGGAAGAGCAGTGTGCCCTCTACTGCTGAACCATCTCTCCAGCCCTCAGGAGCAGTTTGATTGGACTAGAATGCAGAGTTCCCACAAATCTTTTGTCCCCACACAAGGTTGTCTGCTGCACAGTAGCACCTTTGTTACAACTGATGAATCTACACTGGCATAGCATTCTGCACTGGCATAGCATAATCTTCTTAAAGTCCACAGTCTATGTTAGGATTCAGGCTAGGTCATGTGGCCTGAGGATCTTGACAAACACTGCTGTTGCAGTGCACACAGAACAGTTTCGCAGTGCCCTAAAATCCCTCTGAGCACTGTGACAGCAAGGCAGTGTCTTGGTCTTCAGTAGCTGTGGCACACATAGGAAGTATGCTGGTTAAGCAGCTGGTTTCCTTGTTAGGAGAATCGAAAGTTTCTCAGGCTGTTATAGGGCCTACGTTCTGTTTTGTTTGACAGCATTGGAGCAAAAGAAAGCATGTGTGCAGAAAGTGACTGGAAGGGCAAGTAAGGGACAGGGACAGTGCATTCTCCAGCTGACTCCTTACCAGGGACTCCCCTGATGCTGATTCAAATCCATCACTACCTTGGAAGCATTTTGTCTTCCAGGTTCTAAACTAAAACCTCGGTCTCCTTTAATCCAATCATATCTTAATGTGAATTGGCTTTACAAGCTTCTTCTTTTTTTAAACGTGTACTTCAGGGCTGAGTGATTTCTACCTAAGTGCATGTTCATAATATATATATATATTAATTTTTTGAGATCTTACTTTGAGGTCAGGGAGGGCATCTGATCTCATGCAATTGGGGCTACAGAGGTTTGTGAATGGCCATGTGGGTGCTGGGAATTGAACCCAGGTCCTCTGGAAGAGCAGCCAGTGCTCTTAACTGCTGAACCATTTCTCCAGCCTCAATCATTTTTTTTTTAAAATTTAGCATGAACATCTTATAAATTGCCAAAAGTTCTTCAACTTTACACATGCTTACTAAGATAGCCCAGAACCCACAGAACTTAGACTCCCATGGCACTCCAAGAAAACAGAGTCTGATTTTTTTTTTTCTTACTGGAAAAGTTATAACACAGATGCTTGAAGCATCTTTCTATATAAGAAGGAAGAAGAAGAAGGAGGAGGAGGAGGAGGAGAAGAAGAAGGTTGTAAGAAGTGGTTTCATTAAGACCTTTTACATTTGTTTGTTTTATGTTGTCATCTAAGTGTGTGTGTATCTATGCATGCATGCATATGTAATGGTGTGCAATGGAAGGGTCAGAGGACAACTTTGTAGGAGTCAGTTCTACCATATAGGCCCTGAGTAATGAACAGAGGTTGGCAGCCTTGGCAATGAGAGCCTTTATATGATGAACTATTTTGCTGACCCCAATCTGCTTTTCTAGTTAAGAACTATGGTATGTCACCTTCCATTCCAAGGCCAGAAGCTGCTAGGGAGGCCTTTCTCCCACTGTGCTGCCTACCTCGTACTGATAACATCCTTCTGATTATCGTAGGCAGCCAGGAAGAACTATCTATCTATCTATCTATCTATCTATCTATCTATCTATCTATCGATTCATTTATTCATTTATTTATGCTACATTCTTTTTTTAAATGCTTTTTTATTAATTATTTTTTTCATTTATTTTACATCCCAACTGCAGCTTTCCCACCCTCCTCCCATAATTTCCTCCCACCTCTCCTCCGTCCCCCCTCTCCAATCCATCCCTTCTCCACCTCTGTTCAGAAAGGGGCAGGCCTCCCAATGTAGTGGCATCTCCCCTTGACAGTGAACTTGTAGTAGTGCCACACCCTTTGGGCATGGCTTCAGGTGCAGATGTAACTCCTTTAAGGTAGAGGAGCTGCAGGTGCCTGCTCTCTTGGGTAGACAAGTAGAGAAGGAGCAGGAAGGCCACAGTGGTTATTTACTCTTATCTGTGTAAGTTGTTTCCCCAATAAAACACCTATTTATCTTTCACCTTGGGTCTGGTGAATTCATTTAAACCCCGCCTTTATCCCACGGGTGCCAACAAAGCATGGCATATCAAGTTGAGGTAGGATTAAGCTCCTCTCCTTGTATTAAGTCTGGACAAAGCAATCCAGCATTAGGAACAGGTTCCCCAAAGCCAGCCAAAGCCTTAGGGATAGATGCCGCTACCTTGTTAGGAGTCCCACAAGTATGAAAAGCCACACAACCATCACACATATGCAGAGGGCCTAGACTTGTCCTATGCAGGCTCCCTAGCCTTTGGTCCATAGTTTGTAAGCCCCCACGAACAGGCCAGTTACTTCTGTAGGTTCTCTTGTGCTGACCCTGACCTCCCCACCCCACCCTGCAGGATTATATAACCCTTCCTCCTTTTCCTTAATAAGATTCCCTGGGCTTCCATCAGTTACTGGATGAAGGCTCCCTAATGACAACTGGGGTAGTTACCAATCTGATTACAGGAGATGGCTAGTTCAGGCAACCTACCCACTATTGCTAGGAGTCTTAGCCGGGGCCATCCCTGTAGATTTTTTGGAGTTTCCCTTGCCTCAGTTTTTGTCCTGATCCTAAAATGCTCCTTCCCCCATCAAGTCATCTCTTTCTTTGCTCTCCCCATCCATCCACCTCTCAACCAGATCCCCCATGTCCCCAATACATCCCCACTGCAGGTTCCCCTCCCTCCACTCCCCCTAGTACCCTTCATTCCTCCCAGTTCACCCCCACCTCTCTCTCCCCCAGATCCATTACTCCATTTCCCTTCAGAAAAGAGCAGGCCTCCTAGGGATATCCAATGAACACAGTATAGCAAGATACAATAAGACAAGGCACAAACCCTCATTTAAAAAAAAAAAAAAAAAAAAAAAAAAAAAGGCTGGGTGAGACAATACAATACAGTAGGAGGAAAAGGGTCCCAAGAGCAGACGAAAGAGTCAGAGATCTGCCTGCCATTCCCATGTTAGGAGTCCCATAAAAACACCAGCTGCAGCACACACGTAGAGGACTTAGCAAAGACCATGCAGGCTCTGTGGTTGCCATTTCAGTCTCTGTGAGCCCCTATGGGCCCTGCTTCGTTGATGTCTGTGGGCTGTGTTCTCCTGGTGTCCTCAACTCCTTGGGCTCCTACAGCTTTTCTTCCCCCTTTTCCGAAGTGAGCTGCAAGGGGAGGGACCCAATTGAGATCTCCAATTTGGGCTCACTCTGCCTAATGTTTGACTGTGATGACCTTTGTTAATTCACAGCCTCTGCCTGGTGCATCTCCAGTCTTAATTCCCTTCTAGAAAACACCATATGCTTTCCAGTTTTTGGGATGTGGACACCTTGGGAAAGCCTCTTCTCTCAGTGGCAACATTCATTCTCAATAGATAAAAGATCCTCTGCTATAGATTTTGGAGACAAAGCCTGAGCCCTGGCACCCCTCAATAAGCTGAGCGTAGTCACCTGTCCTTAACACAACAATTACATAAGTAATAGTAGTAAGCAGAGAAATGTGCTCATTGTGGAACACACTGGGAAGAGGAACAAATAGAGAAGCCCAGTGAGTGACCCACAAGTCCTTCTAGGCCCCTACATGAAACTTAGGTTTAAACAGAGGCAAAGGGTGTACATGGTTGAGGGGTACTGGCCAGGGTGTGGAATTGACCAGTCCTGCAAGATGTTCTGACAGGTTGTCAGAAGGATGTGAAATCTCTTCCTGAGAGTTAATTCCTCCTCGGGCTGCCACCAGCCTTTCTGCTGTGAAATTCCCCAGGCAATTTCAGAGGCCTTAGGGTCTGACAACCCAAAGGACAGGCACTCTCTAGAATCTTTTTCCTCCTGCTGGATGATTACAATCTAAGGGGAGAGCAGGAAGAAAAATCCCAAGCCACTTCCATTTTCTTATATCCTCAAGAGCAAATCAAGTATCAGAAGGGGCTAAGCCCCCTCTGGAAGGCATCTACCCACTGGGATAGGAAAATCTCAGAACACTCTTGGACCTTAGTGTAGGTGCTCTGAGGGTCAGAAAGCAGGATTAATTCTCCAGTCCACTAATTATGCTACGTATTGTTCATTTAAACAAATGTTAATAAATGTCAAAATCCTCCTTTTTGAATTTTCTAAAAAATGTTATTTATTTATTACATATGCAGAAGAAGTCACTAGATCTCATTATAGATGGTGTGAGCCACCATGTGGTGCTGGTACTTGAACTCAGGACCTCTGGAAGAGCTGCTAGTACTCTTAACCTCTGAACCATTTCTCCAGCCCCTGGTTTTGATAAGGTTTTATTCTACTTTGTCAGATAGAAAATATTGTAAGGAGCATCATAAAAATCTCTATGAAGCTTACTTTTAACTTTTCAGGAAAGATAAAGAGGCCTGGAGAGGTAGCTCGGATCTGAGTTCCAACCCTTGAAGCCATCACTCAGATCCCTGGGGCTTGCTGGCTAGCCATTTTAACCTACTTGGTGAGTTCCTGGCCAGTGTAAGAGTCTGTCTCCTTGCTACAAGCCATAAGATCATACAATAATCACCACGCGATAACTCGGATGAATTAAGGGTTCTTCTGATGGTTAAACCAATACAAAAGCTGTACTTGGCATTATAATCTTGTGAATGAGTTGGCTGTTTCTTGATGTAGATTCTTCTTATAGCTTATTCCTTTCTGCAACCAATTTGGTATTTACTTCCCACAGTTTAGCACTATCTGACCATTTACTGGGAACAATTTCTCCCCTGCATTTGGAGTTTTCTGATTACACTCCCTAGCTATGTGTAAAACCTGTTCTCCATTAACAGGTGTTAGTTAACTGATTACATTCCTTAGCTATGTATGAGACCTGTTTCTCACTATCAGGTCCTTGTTCCTCTCTCCATTGCAATAGCAGAGATCTGCCTTCCCACAATTATCCTTATTGATAGGCATTTGGTCAGTGTTTAGGGTCCAGGCAAACAATCCCATCTAAGACATTCCCAGATATCCAAGGACATAGAAGTTCTTACTACACGCCCAAAGCTGTTGGTTCATAGCTGCCTAGATGGATAGAAAAAATAAGCATGCCCTGGTTTTGTTTACCTCATTGACAGAGGAGTGATAAGCTAAACTAACCCTGCTCTAAAATATTCTAAAATATTCTAAAACTTCTTGTTTTATTAACCCAAGATTTTAGCTCAGAGATTTACTGCTCCCTCCTGTTTCCCTTGAGAAAATAAAGACAAAGGTAATCAGCCCATTTGCTCATCCTCAGAAAAATAAACTTTCCTGAAGGCTTGTTCTGTCACTGAGGCCAGAGCACTGGAAGGTACCAGGTTTTGTTTCTTGTGCAAATTAAACTTAGACCTTCTCTTTGACCTACAGTCCTAAGCAATTGATACTAAAAGTTTCTCCTAGTAGTTTTAGTTTATTGCTCTGTGTGTAAATCTTATCTGCCTTGCTGAAGTTGAGAAACTCAAGCCTCACAATGTATTATAAAAAGAATTACTGTTGCAAACGTATACATACCTGTACCCCCAAGAACTGGGGAGAAACAAGAAAACAGAGAAACAGAGAAAAAAGAAACAGAAGAAACACACACACACACACACACACACACACACACACACACACACACGCTGAGAGAGAGAATAAAGGAGCATGCAGTGCAGAGAAGCAGTTCTGTGTGAGTCAATTCCTTTTTCCCTTAGATTTTAGTTCCTTTGATTATTTGTAGTTCCCTTTTTTGAACCCTAATTGAGCACTCGAGAAGCCAAACTCTTCTCAGAACACAAGGAAGAATGACAGATGAGGTATCCTTTGGCCTCCATGTATAAACACATACATGTGCATGCAGTCTGTACACACATGAACACTCACACTTAAGGAAAGTGGAAAATGTATTTTTGCTGAAAAGGGAATGTTATAAACCAGTTATCCGGATTTCAAAAAGAAAATATAAAATAATTGATCAAGCTCTATGCTCCTGGCTGCTATGAAAGGGTGTTGTCACCGTCGTCATTGAGCCCTTCACTCCACAAAAGCCTCATCAGTCACATGATGCCTCAGAATCCTGACATCAATCTTTTTGTTGCACCCTAGAGTTTTTCATGGACCGGGACTGACTAACTGCAGCCTCCAGCTGTGTCATACAGACTGGGAAAGGAGGAAAAGTCCTGGCAGCGGAGTCCCTTACTAATAGAGGGATTATCAATGACTTTAAGTCTCTTTAACAACCCCCCCCCCCTTCTTTAGCTTGCTTCTTTAGTCTACTGGGGAGAGAAGTGGGGGGAGGGGGAGACTTCCCTCAGCTCCGGGTCTTCAAGGACTGTCCCTGTCTGAGTTGTTAAGAAGAGAAACAAGTGCTTATCAGACTATTAAGAAGTGAAAGCAGGACTGGAGCAAACGCTTTAGGAGTTCCAAGTGTCACAAGATCGGGAGGTCTAGGCTGGACCAGGTCTCTCCCCCCCCCCCCCATACCCTCAGTTGCAACATATCCAGCTCTGCCAACCCATGCACCAACGTGTCCGTGTTCGGTAAGGACAGCGTCTGGAGGGTAGAGCACCCGCAGAAGAAAACAGGGAATCAACAACCTCGACCGTTTGGGGACATAGAGATAAAGGAGAGCTTTAATTTTCTGTCTTGAGATCTTCTGGACGCCTTCACTGACCTACTCCCTCCATCCTGAGAATCGCTATCATTTGATAAGATGAAGTGCTTGACTTGGAGATTCCAGCAGAAACCGAGGAGCTTCAAGCACCGAGGAGAGGGACCCTGGAGCAATGGAGTATGGAGTGTCCTGAGAAGGGACAGATAGGGTCCGGGAGATTTGGAGACCTGGGATTACACCAGATTTCCTTCCTTGAGTGGCAGGCAGTAAGAACTATAAGCGCTCCTTCGAAGTGAAAAATAAGGAGGGAAAAAAAAAACAAAAAAAAAAAAAACAAAACAAAAAAAAAAAAAACCTCACCCAAAAATCATCCCTTTCGTTTCTCCTCAAAATCAAGGTTGTTGATAGCACGGGGGTTTCCTGTTTTCTACACAGTGCTCCACCCAGTGCGATGTCACCAGGTTTATAAAAGGACAAGAGCCTGCAGGCTAGAAGTCTCCACTCAGAGCTGCGGAGACTTCCTCTCTGACTCCAGGAGGCCGGAGCGCTGCGGAGGACAGACACTTGCTGGTAACGAATTCCCCGCGGTCTCATGCACAAGTTTCCTCAAATCTCAGGTCGTCAGCCCCTCACCCCCACCCTCCCCGTCACACCCCTGCCCTCCAGGGCGAGGTTGTGGGAAGGCAGGGTACTGTGCCTGGAATTCCAGAGTTCGCTTCTCACTGGGTGGCCAGGAACCCGGAGACTTGGGCAGCGGGGAGGCTTGTGAAGGGGAGCCCCTACCCATCCCAAACCCAGCCTTCCAAGATCTGTCTTGCTGCACTTGTGAGCAAACAGGAACCGGGCATCCTGAGGAAGGAAGCCAAGTGAGGTTCTGTCCCCCCACCCCCACCCCCACCCCCGGGAGTAGAGAGGTAGTGTCCTGTCTGTCACCAGAGCCTTCCCTGAGCTCCAGGCTTAGCATTCTCCGACCCAGGGGAGCCCAGCACTGATGACAACCAGGTTAAGTATAATTTAATGGGCAATCTGCAGAGCATGATTCTGTTTCCCTTTAACACAGGGTGGTGGTTCTGAAAGCAGAAGTGAGTGAGGAAGAGAGGGGAGGGGGTTTGGTAGTAGCTCCTCAGGTACTACCTGATAAGGTTGGGGTGAGGTGGTAGCTGGTGGTTCAAAGTCAAACTCCTAAGAGGAAGTGGGTATAGTGTCTGCAGGTCGCCTGGCTCTCCCTATTCAAAAGATCAAAACTGGGCTTGTCCTGATGATCTCGTGTGTGTGTGTGTGTGTGTGTGTGTGTGTGTGTGTGTGTGTGTGTGTGTGTTGGTGTTGGGAATGAGGGGCAGCAGGTGAAAGGGGACTGAGTTCCTGTGGCTCCATCAATACTAGAGCTGCTAGTTACTTGTGTGACAGCATCCTGCTGCCAGAAGGAAGGGTTTAAATACCAGGAGGCATTTAAAAACTATCTTTGGGAAAGTGAAAGAAGAGAGTGATGTAACCATGTGCTTTCCTGGACGGATAGGAATTATGCCCACAGGAAAGCTAAAATCCATTTCAGAATAATCTTGGTGGGAGGATTCTCAGCCGTCCTCTCAGAAAGCCTGGTGTCTTGGAGGGGCACTTTGTTAGGCAAGGTGAAATGAACAAAATAGAAAAAAAAAAAAAAAAACCTACTCTCAAATTCCTTGAGGAGATTACATCCTGCTCTTATGTAACTGCAAGGGAAATACGGCTGTTTCCTGCACTACACAGTAGGTTACACTGAGAGAGGACATGGTAGTCTGAAAAGTCTAAACTTACAACAAGGGAACAGGAAAACAAAAATTGGAGCCATGTAAGAGCCCCCAAATCTTAAAGTGCCTGGTGAGACTCACTCCTTTAATTCCAGCACTGGGGAGATAGATGTAGGTGGATCCCTCTGAGTTCAAGGACAACCCAGTCTTCAAAGTAAGTTCTAGGTCAGCCAGTGCTGCACAGTGAGGCCCTGTCTTTACAAAAAAAAAAAAAAAAAAAAAAAAGTCTCAAAGTGCAGTATTAGTTTTTTTTTTTTAATTATAGATTTAGTTTCCTGGCGGGTTTTGAGCTTATAATATTCTTGTGTAGTCTTAGATTTATTGTTACTGAATCTAACCCAGGTTGGCTGGAAAGCAGCCACTGAGCCATCTCTCTAGCATCTCCTTTATCCATTGTACAACTTCTTTTTTTTCCTTCTTTTCTCTCCTCCCTCCCTCCCTCTCACTCTCTCTCCCTTTCTTCCTTCCATTTTTCTCCCTATTCTAGCTGTATATATCCTAGCCCAGCCTAGAAATCCTGCCTCCACTAAGCACAGAGTTTCTGGTCACCAAGCCCAACTTCCTGTTTTCTGGTTTTGCTTTGGCTTCGGTTGTGAGGAGAGCAAACTCAGGATAACCTCCCCCTTTCCCCCCTATCCCACCCCGTTGCAAGGCAAGTGCTGCAGCACACCCTAGCTAGCTCCTGTTTTCTTAGCTGCCTTTTGAAGCTTCTGAATGTAATTTAGACACAAATTCTTCATCAGATATATAATTTGCAAATCTGTTTTTTCAACCAGGTTCTTATATTTTCATTCTTAACAATATCTTTCAAGAAGGCTTTCTTTTCTATTTTTCAAGATTTCTTTGTTTGGGGCTAGGGCGGTGACTCAGCAATTAAGAGTACTGGTTACTCTTCCAGAGGACTTTGGTTGCTTCTTAGCTCACAACCATCGGTAATTCCAGTTTTAAGGAATCTTCTGGCCTCCTTCTTCTGGCCTCCACAGATATCAGGTACACACACACATACATGTGGACCAAACACTCAGATACATAAAATAAAAATACATGGTGGCACATGCCTTTAATCCCAGTTCTCTGGAGGCGGAGGCAGGAAGCTCTACCAGAGTTCCAGGCCTGCCTGGTCTACAAAGCAACTTTCAGGACAACCAGAGATGTTACACAGAGAAGCCCTGTCTGAAAAAAGCCAATAAACAAATAAGTAAATAATTTTTTGTAAGACTTATTTTATGTGTCTGGGTGTTTGGCTTGCATGCATGTACACGCAGTGCCCTTGGAAGCTAGAAGAGGGTGTCAGATGCTCTGGAAACGGAGTTACAGACAGTTGTGAGCACCATGTGGGGCTGGGATTTGAACCTAGGTCCTCTGGAAGAATATCCAGTACTCTGAGTCATCTCTCCATTCCTTTCTTTCTATATTATGTACTTAATGCCATTTACATGAAATGTCTGCCCAACCCAAGGGAACAGTGGGGAGGAAGAGAGGGAGAGAGGAAGGGAGAGAGAGAGAGAGGAGAGGACAGAGAAAGAGGAGACAGAAGAGATAGAGCAAGAAGACACACACAGAGAGAGAAAGAGTAAGAATTTGACCACACACTCTGTAGCAACCAGTACACAACCTGATTGTTCAAAAGCTGGTTGGTTAATAATTGACAACTTCCTTAATTCTGCCTCCCTCTCCCTTCAGGAAGTCAATAATGTTCCCCAAATTAGTCAAGAAGGACAATCCATTTTTCTCAGCTTTCCTCTTTCCCCACTGCAACCTACTCAGTCAGACCACACCCAAGCCTTCCTTTGTGGTTGCTTAGCAGGCTTCTGCACTCCTCTGCTTGTCTTTGCATTCTAGCCAATGCAAGCAATGGCAGCTCAATGCCTTGTTATAGTGAGTTCAGAACCAATACCAGGTTTTTAAAAAACACATTTTTATTTAAATAAAAAACAATCTTATTTATTTAAATAAAAAACATACCAATCCCAGCTCCCTCTCCATCCTGCCTCCCATGTCCCACCCACCCACCCCCATCCACTCCCTAGGGAGGATGAGGCCTCTCATGAGGGATCATCAAAGTCAGTCACATCATTTGGGACAGGGTCTAGGCCCTCCTCCATGTATCTAGGCTGAGAGAGTATCCCTTTATAGGGAATAGGCTCCCAAAGCCCATTTGTGCACCAAGGATAAATACTGGTTATTGCCAGAGACCCATAGACTGCCCAGACCTCCCACGTTCAGGGGCCCCAATACCAGGTTCTCAAGCCAGTGCTCTTACCAATATCGGTTCCAACAAAACACCGGCTCACAGCTCGCAGTTCTAGGTCCAGCCTTTGGCCAGGTGAGCACTCACTGAGCCTCTTCCATATCGCTGATAAGAGCTTATTGATCCTGCACTCATGTGGTAAACAATCCCTGACTCTGAATTCTTTTTCTCTGTGTTGACTTAGTAGTTTTTTGGTCCCTGAGTTTTGTTAACGGTTGGCTCTCATTTTGTGGAGTCCTTGGTAGAATCAGACTATTCCTCTTTATCCCCTTCTCTTTTCTTGTGTTGCTCATAACAATGAGATAGTCAGGGCAGAACTGGCCTTACAGATCAATGAGTTTGAAGTTCTTTCTAACTGGTGTCTATTTAGACAAAGAATCAGGTCGCTAATAAAACCAGGTATGGTTCTCTATCTATCTTGAGTTTTTGTCATGAGATTTTTAGCTTTGATCCAAAAGTCATCTATCTTGGCTCACAGCCTCTCGAGGGACCACAGATTGTTGAGTCTGGGGTCAAAGTTTGGAGATAAAGAGATGTAGGTGGAAAGACACTTCACATTCTTCCTGATGGTTGACAGCTCTGCAGAGTGTACGAAGTCTAGATACCCCGCTCATCTAGAAGAACCTACTTCTGACATGTATACTAAGTCATGCTGTTGGATCCCCACACTGGGAAGACCCCCACTCGAATCCCAGGATGCAATGATCAATCAGTCGATCATTCCACAAATCACAAACCACAGAAATCCGCACTTGATGCAAAACAGCAAGAGGCTTTTTATTCCTGCGTAACTAAGGTCATTAGATTAATACCCTGGGCTGCCCTCTTGACTTCTGCGACTGCTCACTGGTTTCCTAGGGCTATGGGTGAGTTTCCTTTTTGATCGCCTGGCAATGGATGATAGTAACCTTTTGAGGCTGGTGAATGGCCTCTAATAGGGCCAGGATTGCTTTTTGTTTTTAATGTCTTTGCCTGCAGAGATTAGTAATCCCCCTGCCAATAGATGGCCCCATGAATGTGGGCAGTGGCAAAGGTATATCAGCTGTCAGTATAAATGTTTACCTTTTGTCTTCCTGCCAGACGCAAGGCCTGGGTGAGAGCCACCAATTCTGCCTTTTGGGCTGAAGTTCCCTCTGGGAGGCTGCTGGCCCATACAGTGTGCTCTAGATCCACAACAGGAACCCCTGTCACCCTTTTACCTTCCACAATATAGCTGCTCCTGTCAGTGAACCAGGTCAGCTGGGCGACCCGCCATGGCTGGTCCCTCAGGTCCCGTCGGACCCCTGTCTCTTCAGCTAGGACTTCTTGGCAGTCTCTTCAGCTAGGACCTCTTGGCAGTCATGTGTGACTGGGAATTGGGGGTCCGGATCTGGCAATAAGGTGGCAGGGTTGATCATGGTGGGGGTGGTGAACTGGATACGATCCCCATTTAACAGCAGGCAATGGTAGTGGGTCATGCAGGCACTGGATAACCAGTGTTCGGGTGGCTGCATGACTATGCTTTCAAGAGCATGAGGGGCCACGATGGCCAAATTTTGTTCCAGAGTCAGTTTATCAGCATCCTTGACAAGCATCGCCATGGAGGCAACGGACCGTAGACAGGCTGGCCATCCACTGGCTACAGGGTCTAGTTTTTTGAAAGGTATGCCACCGGTCTCTTCCATGGCCCCAGGAGCTGAGCAAGTACCCCCTTAGCAATCCCGTTTCTTTCGACCACAAAGAGAATGATTGCTTGGTGACATCAGGGAGAGCCAGGGCTGGGGCAGACAGCAAAAGCTTGTTGTTGCTCTTGATCCCAATTAAAAGGGGCACTAGTTTTGGTCAGGAGGTAGAGGGGGGCTGCTAGCAATGGGAACCCCGGGATCCATAACCTGCAGTAACCGGCGGTCCTCAGAAATTCTTGCACCTGGCGAGCCATCCGCAGTACCAGTATCTGAGTTACTGCTTGTTTTCTTGCCTCTGTTAACCATCTTTTTGGGGGGCAGTCTTGTGCCCAATGACCTCTTTCTTTGCAATATGCACATTGATCCTTTCTAATGGGGGGGTTCGATTGCCCAGGTCCCCCGTCTTTCTAAATTGATTCCTAGTCTGAGCCTGTTCCCTATCATTAATTACGGCGGCCAAGATCCCAGTCAAATTTCATTGCCACAGAGGCCCTCTGGCCTTCTGAAGTAGGGTCAAAAGGAGTATATCTCCTAAATGCTTCCATGAGATATTCCAAGAATACCAAAGGAGCCTCAGTGGCCCCCTGGACTACTTTCCTTATCTTAGCCAAGTTAGTGGGGCACCTTGCGGCTCCATGGAGACCAGCCACCAGAGCCCAGTGGTAGATTGTCAGTCGCTCCCTACCTGCAACTGTGTTGTGGTTCCAGTCGGGCTGGTCAAGGGGAAATCCAGCATTTATGACGTTGGGGAGTTGAGAGGGGGTCCTGTCTGCCCCAGGCACATTTTTACGAGCCTCAAGGAGAACCCTTTCCCTCTCTTTAGTGGTGAAGAGAGTCTGGAGGAGCTGTTGGCAATCAATCCAAGTGGGCTGATGAGAGAACTCGATCAAGGACTCTACAAGACCTGTTAGCTTCTGTGGGTCCTCTGAAAAAGGAGGGTGATTGGTTTTCCAATTGTATAAATCTGCAGAGGAAAAGGGCCAGTACTGGAGCTGTTGGAGGGGAGCCTGACCATTGTGCCCGACTTGGGAGGGGGCCCATAGGTCCGCAAAGGCAAGGCCAGTAAAGCTTCAGGAGTGGCGCCTCGTCTGTTGCGCCTCGTCTGCTGCGTGTTCCCTGTGTCAGCCCTGGGGCTGGTTCAGGGTTCTTTTGGCTTGGAGGGGCAGAGGGCTCATCTCCCCTTGGGCCTCTCCCAGTATCGGTTGTGGAGTCAAGGTTGGCAGATATGGAGGTGGGGGGTGGGGTGGGGGAAATCCAGGAGGAGAAGGTCCTCCTGGATGGAAGGATAAATCTTCTGTGGGCAAGCCAGTCGGGAAGGCCCCTCCAATTGACCAGAAGTCTGGACCGCCATAACTCCGGAGTCTAGCTGGCCATTCGTCCTATGCACCCATGGCTTAACCCATTCTGGGCTAAGTCCTGCCAAACCTTCATGTAGGGTTTTTGGTCTGGGTATTCTCCTGGGCCGGCCTGAAAAACAATGTCTTTAACAGCAAGAATTATGGTCAGGTCAAGTGGCCCCTCAGGTGGCCACCCTACATTGAAGGTAGGCCATTCTGAGGTGCAGAAAGTCTGCCACGGACCCTTTCAGACCTCAACCGACAGGTTGTGGGCCCTGCATTTAATTTCCGTCTAATGGTCGGTAGTCAGACTAAGGGGCAGAGGGGGGAGGTGGCTTTCATCTGTCCCATCATCAGTCGGAAAGTCAGATACAAATGGAGAGACAAGAACATGAAAGCAACACTCAACAGACAAACACGGCCATGCTTGTGGCGCCACAAAAATGAGTGTTTCAGACAGGGCAGCGCTGTCCAAGTGGAGCGCTAAATCAGGAGGACTCGATCAGACAGATCTGGGTCCTCTTCAGAGGAGACCACCAAGCATCCTTGCTTCTCCGTTCCTCACGGCGTCCTCCAGGGCGGCAACCTGTGGTCCTCTAGACACGTCTACCGACCACGGCCAGATTGTTCTCACAAACAGTCGGTCAACTGCAAACCGAAAGTGAACCAGAATCAGGTGACAGCAACAGATCAACAGATAGAGAAGACACCTTTCTTACCTCCAAGGTCAAGTTCCCTGGAAGCAAGGATCGATGGTCGATTGTTCTACAAACCTCAGAAATTGGCACTTGATGCGAAACAGCAAGAGGCTTTTTATTCTAGCTGGCTGAGGCTCAACTCATACCACACAAAGGAGGAGAGAGTGAGCCCCAAGCCCAATTTTACATGAGCTTATAAAGACAAAAACCACGATGGGGGGGCTAGGGGGTCTGGGGTTAGGGGCTAGCAAGCTCCTGATTGGTTGGGCCCAGGTGCCTATTGTTGGCCAGGCCTCATGCTCCTTATCTGGCACCTGCATCTGTGTTTCTAGGAAATGTTTTGCAAGCCCATTGGGGGGGGGGCGTCCTTCCTGGTCAGGAGTGCATGTTCTCAGGCTATTCTGGGACCTAGGGCAACTGAAAAATTTCCATCTTAACAATGCACCTTTCTAAATGTCTACATTCTACGTCAAACTGCTGTTCTTATTTCAAATAGTTACTAATTTTTCTTATGATTTAGAGAACTCCAAATTCTGCCAGGTATAGCAGTAAGCATTCTGTTTCTACCTCTCTGATCAAATTTGCATTGCATTGACATTCTGTGTGTGTGTGTAACCTTTATGATACAGCGGAATCCACCAGAATCAGAGTTTTTAAAATGGTCTGTTCAATAGCAGCAATGATAAATTCCTAACAAAATCAGATCGGATTAAAAAAAATAATCTCAAGAATCCCCCACTCTCAATTAGTGGAGAGAGGCAAAGAACCAAGAAAAAATGGTAACATAGGTATCCAGCAGAGATTGCATTTGACTAAAGAAGTTTCCTACCTGGATCCCACCAGCACTATCAGAAAATTTTCCAGGTTTTGAAGATGACCCGAGAGACTTTGCCACTCAAAGAACTTGACCAAAATACCCCCCAAATCAGTGTAAGCCCTGCCAAGATAGTGAGTAGAGATGCTTGCACATGTGCCTGGCAACATGATTCCATCCCCAGGTCCCACAAGGTGGGAAAGAACCGACTCCTGAGAGTTGTCCGCATGCGTGTGTTGTGACATGTGCATGCTGTGATGTATATGTGTGTGTGTGTGTACAATTTTAGAAAGAAAGCAAAATCAGAATGAGCAGTGCCTCGTGGCCATTTCTGTGGTGAAAGTGGGCATCCCACAGACTAAGCTTTTTTTCATGAAGCTGGCTTCAGGCTGTGGGAATAAAAGGCCAACGTCAGAAAGATGTCCTTACATTTGATTTCACACCTTCCCATTCTTGTCCTATTCTAACGTTTCTCTCTTTCCGGCTTCCAGGAAAACATTTCAGATAAAGGCTGAGAAGATGAATTGTCTGGAAAATCTGGAATTGAACTTTGCTGAATATATCACAGATGGAGGAAAGGCCACTCTGGGGGTTAGGCAAAGGGCGGGGATGGATCCTGCACTCCGGCTGAAACAGGATGAGACCATCTCAAAAGCAGTGTGTGCTCTGCTGAATTCTGGTGGGGGAGTGGTCAAGGTTGAGATTGAGAATGAAGACTATAATTATGAGTGTGATGGAGTAGGCCTGGATCTGCCACCATTGTTCAGAAACCATATAGATGAGATGTTGCAGGGAAAGTTCTTTTTAATATTTGTGAATTCGTGGGAGGTGGCACCCTCAGGTGTGCGGCTTGCCACCTTGTGTTCCAATTTATACCACAGACATGGAACATCTACTGAGGTCATGGATTCTCTAGAAGCCCTACTATTCCTCAGAAGAAGGATCCAGGCTCTTGAGAATGTCGGTGATCCCAACTCATTAAATCCACAGGAGGTCCCAGTTGACAATCAGATGATCTTAGCTTCTGATTTATTTAATAAACAGCAGCGGCTTCTGTACCTGGAAAAACTCAACTTTACAGAGTCCCCGCATGTTGAATTTCAAATGTTCTCTGCAGACCTTTCCCAGGGCATTAAAGAGAAACTCCCTAAGTGTGTTTCTGCACTTGCCAATTCTGAAGGAGGATACGTGATTTTTGGTGTGCACGACGAGACCTGCCAAGTCATTGGATGTGAAAAGGAAAAAGTAAATTATTCCAGCTTGTTGACTGCTATTGACCGCTGTATCAGGAACATGCCTGTTCATCACTTCTGTTCACAAACCCATAAAGTGCAATATGACCCCAAAGTCCTGGAAGTGTATGATAAGGGGGCCATCCGTGGGTATGTCTGTGTGATCAAGGTGGAACGATTCTGCTGTGCAGCATTTGCCAAAGCACCTGATTCCTGGGAGATAAGGGACAGTCATGTGAAGCAGCTATCCATGAAGGACTGGGCAGCTTGGATGATAGAGACGGACACAGGTCAGGAAACAGGACCGAAACTGTAGAATGTTTGCTGGGGGGAAGGGGACGGGAGGGCAGAGAGAAAAGGGAGATGTGTAATGCTTTGGTATTTGGGGAAAGAGATTAATTCATATAGATGGCAGAACACTGCCCTTGCCCACTATCTAATCCCCTGGAATATTCTGTGTTCATCAGAATGTCAGTCCTATTGGAGGCTGGTACAGGGGCAATCTGAACTAATTACTTCTGTTCCACATCTTCTCTTTACTTGTTTAATTTTGAGTCAGGGTAGCCTTGGCTGGCCTCAAACTCAAAACCCTCCTGCTGAAGCCTTCAAGGGTGTTCGATGACAGGTGTGACCCACCACTCCTGGCACAGTTTGCCTCATGTGCATGTTAAAACCTCTTCCTTTCTGGCTTTTTTGTTTGTTTGTTTTTTGAGACAGGGTTTCTCTGTATTGCTTTGGACCCTGTCCTGGAACTGGCTGTGAAGACCAGGTTGGCCTTGAATCCACAGAGATCAGCTTGCCTCTGCCTCCCAAGTGTTGGGACTAAAGGTGTGCATCACCAACACTGGCCACCTCTTCCTTTCTGATGACCAGCTTGCATTTAGTTATTCAGCAAATCCCCTTTCCACAAGGATAATAGATGTGACTATTCTAACTTCCTGACAGTGTCCTCTTCCCATTTTAAAGCACTCTTCTATTTTATTATTATTATTATTATTTTATTGTTGTTTTTTGAGACAGGGTTTCTCTGTGGTTTTAGAGGCTGTCCTGGAACTAGCTCTTATAGACCAGGCTGGTCTCAAACTCACAGAGATCCACCTGCCTCTGCCTCCTGAGTGTTGGGATTAAAGGCATGTGCCATCACTGCCTAGCCTTAAAGCACTCTTTTTAAAAAACAATTTTATTTTACATATATAGGTATTTTTGCTGGAATGATATCTGTGCAACATGCATGTGCAGTGCCTCTGGAGGCCAGAAGAGGGCATCGGATCCCCTGGAATTGGAGTTACTGATGTTTGTGAGCTGCTGGGAACAGAACCTGGATCCTCTGGAATAGACAGTGCTCTTAACTGCTGAGTCATCTCACAACCTATAAAAATTATTCTTAATCCTTTCTTTAAGGGTTTTCATGAACAAATCACAATTTCCCCATTTTCCCATTTCAAGACCCAAGGTATAATAACCATAAATGACAGGGATGTGATGGGCGTGTTTTGGAAAAGTGAAGATAAAGTGAAAATTAAATGAGAGAAAGCCAATGGTAACTTCAAAAGTCATAAAACAAACAAACAAAAATGGTCCATTTCAGAACTGTGTAGCATTCTATACCATTGACCTTCACATCTTCTACTCACATATACTTAAAATAGTATTCTTAAAAAAAACCCAATTTATTTCAATATTGAGTATTTGAAGAGGTGGCTCAGAGGTTGAGAGCATGGGCAGCTCTTGCAGAGGACCTGGGTTTGGTTTCTGGGTGATCTGTGCTGGAAATGCAAATATCTGCAGATCCCAGCTTTTAGTTTAACATGGCTCAGCTAAGAAGAGGGGTCTCCTCACTGTGTACCCAACTCTTGTTTCTTCTTTCCTCAGAGCTTTCCAGCTTTCCTCAGATGATCATTTCAAGGAGCATTGCAGATACTACACCCCGATGCAGGACTGTGTGCACACATAAGATTTTGAAGTGTGTGGGAGATTTGCAGAGGGATTACTTCCCAGGTAATTGTCATCTCTGGATCTTTGGGATGATTGTTCCTATATTTAGGGAGGAAACCCTTTGATTCTTATGTCCTAAACTTATGGAAAGTTTAGGGAGGGGACTTGGCAGGTACCCACATGATGGCACACAACCATTACCACAGTGAGTGGGTAGGTACATTGCAATATAGTTACCAAATGGAACATTAGCAGCGAAAATGTTAATTGCTATATGCAAGCACAGGGCTGAGTGTAAACAGTGTTTAGGCCATCTTGTCGTGACCTTGTTCATGGATTTTTCTTGATTCTATCATTGGTTATAAAAATATTTCTAAACATTCTAGTGTTTCTAAATATGGATTTTTTCTTAGTTTTAGTTATTTCACTATGAAACTTTTTGCACATAGACAGGATATAGAACAAAGATATAATTTAATAAGTAATTTGTGCCATGAAACTTGTGTAACCACCACCTAAATAAAATAAGTAACTAGAACTCTGCAAACACTCTGCTGTTGTTTCTTTTTCAGCTTCCCTTCTTTTGAAACAACGTTTTCCTTCCTTCCTTCTTTTTTCCTTTTTTTTTTTTCTTTTTGGTTCTTATTTTCTTTAAAAAATAATTTGTTTACTTTTATTTCATGCACACTTGTGTTTTGTGTATGTGAAGGTATCAGATCCATTGAAACAGGAGTACAGGCAATTGTGAGCTGCCATGTGGGTGCTGGGAATTGAACCTGGGTCCTCTGGAAGAATAGCCAGTGCTGTTAACCACTAAGCCATCTTTCTAGCTCCCCAGTTTTTTTGGTTTTTCAAGACAGGGTTTTTGTGTAGCCCTGGATGTCCTGGTATTCACTTTGTACACCAGGCTAGAGTGGAACTCAGAATTAGAGGTGTGTGCCACAAGCCTGGCACCTTTTTCTATCTTAAGCAGTACTTTAAAAAATTTTTCTATCAATAACTGACACACTCTAAGGATAAATTCCGTGTAGTAACAATTGCTTATAAATTTAGATGGATATTGCCAAAGAGCAATCCAAAACATATGCCCAGGCCCATGTTCACCAATATGGTCTTACCATGGTGATTTTCTTCAAGAAGAATCTTAGAAGCCTTTTGTTGTATCAAATATTATTTTGATGCCCAATCTATTCAGCCAGTGAGCTGAATTGGAAAGAACTGTCAATTTTACAGTGTAAATTTTCTCATAGTTCAACATGGATTGTCTGGTTGATCTTACAAATCTTCTCTCTCACATTTGCTTAACAACCTACTATCATTTTGTTAGCTCTGAAAAATAATATTGTTAATTAAACCATAAGATATATGACTAGTGAAACACTGAAGTACATTTGCAATCCATGAAATGTGACACTTGTCTCAAATATCCCAATCGTTTCAAAGCTTTATAACATTGTTCTTTCATATGTTAATGTCATTTTTAGAATAGGCTCTTTTACTTAATAAACATATTAATACAAAGAGGAAAGATAATTTTGAGTAACCTTTTCTATATTTATGACCTTTTATTTCTTTAGTTCATTGGTTAAGTATTTCAAACATAAAGTTACTTTAAAATAATAGTAGACAAATATAGTAGGATACTGCTGGGTTCAGTCTAGTATATCTCTTAC
Source organism: Phodopus roborovskii (assembly GCF_943737965.1). NCBI lineage: Eukaryota > Metazoa > Chordata > Mammalia > Rodentia > Cricetidae > Phodopus > Phodopus roborovskii. Next base: position 76,637 of record NW_026126407.1, on the reverse strand, counting down.
TCCAGACAAACTTTACTGGTGTGTTCAAATTGTTAGTGTATCCAGTTTATGGTATCAGTCATATGACCAACTAAGCACCACCAAAATGTACCTTTTGTTATGACAACCTCCCATTTTCTTTAGAATCAGCATATTGCTCTATATTGGTACTTTAAAATTGAATTGTTCAGGGGCTGGAAAGATGACTCAGCAATTAAGAGCACTTGCTGCTCTTGTAGAGAGTCTAGTTTGATTCCCAGCACCCACATGATGGTTAGCAAACATTTGAAACTCCAGTTCCTGGAGATCAGACATCACCTTCTGACTTCAGTAGGCACTGTACACACACAGTACACAGACGCTCATGCAAACAAAATGCCCATGTACATAAAAATAAACAATTTTTTTTTTAAAAAAAGGGAAAAATTAATGTTCAAAATTCGATTACTTGGAGTTTCTATTGTCCATTCAACCAAACACAGAAATATGAACTCATCCGTGGTTCTGCTTTGTACCTTGAATTTGAAACACAGATTTTGGGTTGACTTTTTGTTGTTGTTATTGCTGTTTCTGTCTTTCTTTGCTTTGAGAGGGTGGTCTCACTAAATAGGTCCTGAATGTCCTGGAACTCACTATGTAGACCAGACTAGCCTTGAACTCACAGAGATCCATCTGCCTCAGCCTTCCAAATGTGAATTTGATTTCCTTTGAAGAGTATTCATAGTTTGGGTTAGATTCCAGTCAGTGTTTATAACCCTCCAATTTTTAAGAGACTCATGTATATAGTCTGTATAGCCAAAAAATTAATAGTACATATGCAAAAAAGTCTTTATAGGTATCTTTCATATTTACATATACTCATACATAAAACATAAAAAATATTTTAAAGGATTTTTAAAAGTCAAAATTAACCTACATGAAATAGACATTTTTGTTGTAGTGTTATGGATATTAGCACACCCATAGTTTTGTGTAACCACCATCACAGTCATAACCTGTGGCAGGTGTTGATCTGCTCCCCCAACCAGCTAGCATGTGGCTCTTGCCAAGTGTCTAGATGGCTCCTGAATGCTTTCCTTCCTTATACCACCATCCCCTTTTCTTTGTCTCTCACAAACTGTGTGGAGTTATCTGAATGGATTGGGGTGTTTGTTGCCTCCATGTTTACACATACTTCTGCCTCTTTTAGACAGTCTTACTGTGTGACCCTGGTTGGCCTATAACTCAACAGAGATCTGCTTGCCTCTGCCTCCTCAGTCCTGGGATTAAATACATGTGCCAAAACTCACAGCTCACACTTCTCCTTTTATTATCTCTCTATTCCCGAATCCCTGTGTCCTTTCCATAAAGACTTGCAAAACTGTTTCTTTCTCTCTCTCTCTCTCTCTCTCTCTCTCTCTCTCTCTCTTTTTTTTTTGCTAAGCTGTATTTTCCATCAATGTTCACACAGTCCCAGTGAGGCTTTTTCTTGCTACCTTTGCTACTTTGTACCCTGAGTTGTCTGTGTCTATTGAAACTGGGTTTTCCCAGATACAGGGTTTCTTATCTTTTTGCTGCTAACATAAAGCTGATCCTTGACACATGGTAGGGCCCAAAGGTTGGCAGGACCTCCATTATGTTATGGTGAAGTAGAGCAAGGTAGAAAAAGACCAGTTATTAGCTACTGACTTATCAATTTATTTAGTGATTTACTTAAAGCACTGCTGGAATAATATGGCTTGAGGTTGAACCTTAATCGAGTCTCATGGCAAATATACCATCATGCAGAACTTATGTGGAAAGTTTATTGGGGGAAGGGAAGGGAGTGAAGGAAGGGAAGAAAAAAGAGAGAAAGAGAGAGAAGAGACAGAGATCTCTCTGCCTCCTCAGAGAAATGGCTGAAAGAGAGAAGTGGGCGGAGCTTTCCTCTTAAAGGGACCTTTGCACCTGTGTACAGAGCCAGGGTACTGCTTACTATGTGTGCCGGGTCCCAGAGGGGCAGGGCCAGGTTTGTGTTTGCCTGGATGGTAACAATTGCTTGTATTGCTTGTTTGCCAAGGATGACTTCACTTGCTACCTGAAATAGAATGACCTGGATAAATAGCTGAAACAATGGCCATGGCCCTTAAAATCCTGCCGACTGCCCTGTACCCTTTTGTAAAATCTTGATTGCTTACCCACTCCATCTTGTAGTTTTAGAGTAAAAAATGCAAGTACGTACTGGACCTGGGATTTGATGGCTCTCAGGGGCTGTTCTGGTGACATCTCTCTTCTACCGTCATTGGTGTCAGAATGCTTATTCCAGAAAGATTCCCACAGTAATGGTGACTAATAGCTTGTCCTGTGAGCCTCTAATTCATTTGGATCCTTTCTTTGTCTAGTGTCACCTGACAGGATTACATATACTCCGGAAAGTGTCTACAGGGACCTCATCTTGGATCACAGAGGACTAAGAAACTTAATAAGTATGGAAATGCGCTCTTTCTCTCAAGGGATACTGATTTTCTCCCACAGCTTGGCTGTGGACCTCGGTCTTGAAAGGAAGCGGGGTGTCATCTGTGATGCTCTGCTAATTTCCCCAAACAATGTTCCAATCCTGTACACCATTTGCAACAAGTGGGATCTGGGGTACAGAGGGTATTCTATGAGGGTTGCCCGTACCCTGAAGCAGAAGCTGGTGAACATGGGTGGATACTCTGGGAAATTAGGCATCATTCCCTTGGTCTTGCAGCTGGGTCCTTATCAAACAGTAAGGGCCGGTTTGGAAATGCCCATCTACCCTGAATCCTATAACTTCACGACCATGCAGCAGATGGAAGTTCTGTTGCAATCCCTTGTGATCGTCTTGTTTGGGTTCAGATCCTTCTTTAATGAAGAGTTAGACTCTAAGGTGGTGACCCTACTCACAGACCAACAGTATCAGTTGCTTTTAAAGGATCTTTGCAAGAACAGAGAGTTGTTTGTTCATGGCTTACCTGGATCAGGGAAGACCACTCTGGCTCTCAGGATCATGGAGAAGATTAGGAATGTGTTCAACTGCCAAGCTGATGACATTCTCTATATCTGTGAGAACCAGGCTTTGAAGAGGTTTGCAAGGTATGTATGCAGCCTGACTCTTAGTTTCTTTCTGCTGGGCAATTTTAGCGGGTGAAGCTTTCAGGCTAAGCTCTGGGTTGTAGTAACCATGTTCAGAGACTGTAACTAGAGGTTGGGCTGACTTTTTTGGTATGGCTGAAAAAACCTGACTGTATTTCTTACACTTTCAGCCAGAGAAACATCTGCCAGGCAGTGACACGGAAATCCTTCATGAAAAATACCTTTAATAACATTAAACACATTGTTGTGGATGATGCTCAGAATTTCCGAACTGAAGATGGGGACTGGTATGCCAAGGCAAACTCCATCATCCAGAGAGGCACATATGAACCAGGAGTTCTCTGTGTTTTTCTAGATTACTTTCAGATCAACCACTTGTGTTGCAGTGGCCTCCCTGACCTCCAGCACCAGAGGTTAATATTGAAGCTCACCAGGATGCTCCGAAATGGATGCAGCATAGCCAACCACCTACAAGAAATAATGCAGCAAATCAGAAACAATCCACCCCCAAATGTCCCCTCAGAGGCCCTGACAATGGTCCAAGAACTTGAATGGGTTCCAGGTGTCACAGGCAATTTAGAGATAACTGATGCCTTGAATTTGAGTCAGATGGCCATTTTTGTAGCAGAGAAGTGCCAGTATCTCTGGAGGTCTGGCTATTATCCCAGGGATGTTGCTGTTCTTTTTAGCAAAGCCAGAGATATAGAAATATATAAAGAAAAGATTCTTCTAGCATTGAGGAGGAGGACCATGTCTCAGCTCACTGAGGAACCCAGTTCACTGGTGCAGGTCAGGGAAGAATTGGAATTTTCCAGTAATCACATCGAGTTGACTAGTGTCCAACAATTTTCAGGAATGGAAAGAAACATAGTATTTGGAATAATTCCAGTGGAATGTGAGACAGCCATTTTCTACAATGTTATGCTCTGTCTGGCTTCCAGGGCAAGAACCCATCTTTATATTATAAAGCTTTTGCTTTGATAGGGAGATACCAGTTTTCAATTAGGAAGGGTTTAGATGACTTTGAAACTCTTTGATTTAAACACAAAACATTTAATGTACAGGTACCCACTAAGTTATGTACTCTCCTCAATGTCAGGGGCAAATACAAGTGAGAATTCAGATAATAGTAAGAGATACTAGGGTAATTAGCTGACATCAAGATATCTCTCTCGCTCTCTCTCTCTCTGTTTCTCTCTCTCTCTCACTCAAAGTGGTGTGTGTGTGTGTGTGTGTGTGTGTGTGTGTGAGAGAGAGAGAGAGAGAGAGAGAGAGAGAGAGAGAGATGGGAAGGCATTGTGGTGCACACCTTTAATCCCAGCATTTGGGAGGCCGAGGCAGGTAGATCTCTGTGAGTCTGAGGTCAGCCTGGTCTACAGAGTTCTAGGATAGGTCACGATTTTGCAGAGACCCTATCTAGAAGGAGAAGGAGGAGAAGAAAGGAAGAAAGGAAGAAAGGAAGAAAGAAAGAAAGAAAGAAAGAAAGAAAGAAAGAAAGAAAGAGGAAACAAACATTGACTAACTAAAAGTATTGCAGGAAAAAGTGACAAAAAGCTGGGTAGTGGTGCACACCTTTAATCCCAGCACTCAGGAGGCAGAGACAGGAGAATCTCTGAGTTTGAGGCTGTCCTGGTCTACAGAGTGAGTTCCAGGACAGTCAGGGTTATACAGGGAAAACTTGTCTGAAAAAACAAAACAACAAAAAGACAAAACAGTCAAGAAACAATATGCTGAGGAAATGCTGGCAGTAAATGTGTAAGTAGTTTTTTTTCTCCTCTAAAAGTCTTATATATGGTGGTTTAATCCGAGCACTCAGGAGATAGACACAGGTAGATCTTGGTGAGTTTGAGGACAGCTTGGTTAATATAGTGAGTTCCAGACCAGACAGGGATACATAGCGAGACCTTGTTTCAAAAAAAAAAAAAAAAAGTTTCTATACATAAAAGAAAATTTCCAATATCAAAAGAAAGTTTGACAAAGAATGTGATGGGTGAAAGGGCACAGGAGTTTAAATAGTTCCTACATGTAGAGTCATTACTTATAGTAGCAGGAGTGTGACATAACCAGCATGTGTTATGACATGCTTTTTGGTGAGAAATAATACTTCTGTGTATTGTACTTCCTTCCAGAAGGATCTAGCAATGGCCATGAAAATCATGAATGCTTATAAATCTTTAGCTTAGATTCATCTCCAAAAAACTTTACGTAGACAACTTGCACATGGGTAAAAGGCTTCTGAATGGAAGTATAGAGTTTTCCTTCTAGTAGCAGCATGCAGAATAATAGTAAATATCTATTCAAAAGGATTGAAGGGAGTAATTTTCAGAATATCTCAACATCCATCATACCACGAAGCCATAAAAAGTGAGATATTTTCATTGTATTTATGTGAGGTCATCTCTAAGATGTTTTGCATTGCAAACAAAGTATCATCCAAAATATGTCTATCTTATGCTTTTAGAGTTGACATATATGCATTAAGAAGTTTTAGAAATGTACCTTAAAATTTTGTAGCAGTATTTGACTCTGGGGAAGGGAAATTGATGCCAAAGAGAGTACTCAGCTTTTACTTTTTATGACTCTAGATTTTATACCATGTAATACTTGATGGGATCTTTTTTTTTTTGCATGTGTTTTTACTTATGAATGTAATGGTTTTATGAATTATTTTCTCAGTTTTTATCAACATGTATCCTGGATAATCATTTCATAATCATAATGAATATTGATGTATAGTGAATGGGGGATTTGAAAACCATACAACATAATAGTTTTGTTTTGTTTGTTTGTTTTTTTTACCATGTAGGGTTTAGAAGCGCTGACTCATTGTCATATTTGCTCCAAGCTTTTTTTAAAAATAAAAGTCACAAAATACTACAACTAAAATGGAATTATTTTTTCTTCTTTTCCACGACAAGCAGATCTTTGAGATATTTGTTAAGCATTTCACATACACACAGGTGATGGCATCAGGACCACACTAACCATTAGAATGAAAGTGAAGGTGGAAGGCAAGACATTGGGATCTCAAACGGCTGGCATTTGGTTTCTATGGCAACAGTAGTAACTATAAAGATAGTAGAGGGCTGGGAAGTTGCCCAGTCAGTTCAAACCCTAGAAATCATGTAAAGAAATGGGTATGTTGATGCACACATAGTCCTAGCACTGGGGAAGTGGATGCAGGTTCCTACCCTATTTGAATTTCTGCCCTGACTTCCCCCACCTGGAAGTGTAAGCAAAATAAACCCTCACCTCCCCAACTTGCTTTTGGTTGTAGTGTTTTGTCAAAGCAGTAAAAACCCTAACAGTGTGCTTGGTCTACCAGCCCTGATGCTGTCTGCTCTTTCTGCAAGTAGCCCAGCTCACTCTTTCTTTGATAAAAGACCATAGGCATAGACAAATTAAGGAAACCAGATAGGGCTTTATTGGGGTCTCTGCTGTAGCGCAGGGGGGCAATGCCCAGGAACAAGGTCTCCTGGACTTGGACATACTGACAATGGGGGGGGCTGCTAAGACAAGCCTCTGGAGCCATGATGGCTGTCCTAGACCCTCTTTAGGCTGCTGTTGTCATCATGGGGGCCTTGCTCTGAAACAGATGAAGTGGTTTCTATAGGAGCTATGCAAGGACTATCATGGTTTCTGTGACCTTCTGGAAATTTCCTTGCAGCGTGTACTGTTGGAACCAAGTCTCTTCCGCAGCTGTGGGCACTTAAGGCAGCAGGAGCCATGAGAAGAAGGAATTGCCTGGCTGCCAGCACCTGTAGTTTCCACAAAAGTAAACAGAGTGGGCTGGAGAGAGTCCAGTAGGTAGAGGCACTTGGCGACAAGCCTGATAACATGGGTTTGATCCCCACAACTGACATGGTGAAAAGAGAAAGCAGAATCCACAATTGTCTTCTGACCTCCAGTGAGTGCTTTGGCATGTGTCTTCCCGACACAATAAATGCATATGTATGATTTTTAGTATTAAACGGTCTGGGGTTGTGACGGTAATGGCTCTGGGATCTGGATTTTTGTTCCCTTTCTTTAGGTCATTTCAACAAAGCTTCCTTCACTCACAGTTTAAGTTGTTTAAAAGAGAGAGACGCTCTGCTGGGAGACAGTGGTGGCACACACCTTTTAGGAGGCAGAGGCAGGTGGATCTCTGTGAGTTTGAGGCCAGCCTGGTCTACAGAGTGAGTTCCAGGACAGGCTCCAAAGATACAGAGAAACCCTGTCTCAAAAAAACAAGAGAGGAGAGAGAGAGAGAGAGAGAGAGAGAGAGAGAGAGTGAGTGAGTTTAGCCTTTGTAACAGAGATCTGTCAGCTCTCTAAGAAACCCAGGACAAGGCATACTCAGTGCCTGAAGCTCCTCCAAGTCCTTCTCATCGCCCCCTACCTTAACCCTCTCCAACCCAGGGGCTGGGTTTCCATTCCCTTTGCCCAGCTCTTGGTCTGCCTGCCCTCTCTCTTCTGATATCCTCTCTCCTTCTCTCATTCCTACCCCCTTTCCTCTGATAGCCCAGTTTAGTCTGGACTCTTCCAGATGCCTCTGACTGTGTTCTTCATAGCTCCAATAAAAACTTTCTCCTTAACAAAACCTAAGAGCAGCCATGTCCTCATTTTCCTTCAAGATCTAAGTAACAGTAAATCCTTTTATCACCCAGTGGACTTTATCCAGTACTTAACTCCTAGCTGAATGCCTTTGCAGAAATATCATATATCTATCCCCTTAGGAAAGGTCAAGCTTCCCTAATCTGTCCCATAGTGACACACTGGGCAAGGTCCCAAGGCTGAGGCACTTGAGTCATTTTGCTAGATCAGAGACAGCAATCTCTCTACTATTTCCTGGTATAAAAGAGGTGACCATCCTGGCTGGATGTTGGTGGCACATGCCTTTAGTCCAGCACTCGGGAGGCAGAGGCAAGTGGATCTCTGTGAGTTCGAGGCTAGCCTGGTCTACAGAGCTAGTTCCAGGACAGACTCCAAAACAATACAGAGAAACCCTGTCTCAGAAAAAAAAAAAAAAAAAAAAAAAAAAGAGGTGGCCACCCCTTCTGTAAAACAGTCTTCAAAGTAATATAGAGGTAAGGCAAATTGCACAGAGATTTTAAAAAGTGTTAAGAGTTCATAGGGTCCTCTCCTCCTCCCATTTTGGCAAAGCAACTTAACACTAACTGAGAGAATGCTGGGAGTTCAAAGCTTGGTGACCATAAGTCAAAATTAGCACAAATCAGGAAGAATTTATTGCCTATAGCTGATGGGGGAAATCCTTCTGTATGCTGTGAATGTTTCTCTTATTGGTTGATGAATAAAGGTGTTTTGGGCAATGGACAGGCAGGATTTAACCAGCTGGGAAATCCAAACAGGGACAGAGAAAGGTAGAAGGCAGAGTGAGGGAGACACCATGTAGCTGCAGAGGAAGCAAGAGACCCAGACATCATTGGTAAGCCAAGAATACATGGAAATGCAGACTAATAGAAATGGGCTAATAATTAAGAGAGAGCTAGCCAGTAAGAAGCCTGAGCAATTACCCAAACAATTCATAATTAATATAAGCCTCAGTATGTTTATTTGGGACTAAATGGCTGCAGGACCAGGTAGGACAGAAACTTCCATCTACTCGTAGCTGACAAAGAATATGAGAGTTACTTCCAAAACAGGGTTCTTCTCAAACAAAAGTGGATTCAGGGGCCCTAGAGCCACAAATAATCACTTTTTACTGTTGTGACAAAATACTATGACTGGCCAAGAAAAATTATTTTAAAAAAGCACTTAATTTGGAGGCTTAATAGTTCCAGAGGGCTAGACTCCAGTAGAGAACATGGCAGCAGGCAGCCGAGCATATGTGATTGCTAAAGTTATCTTTAAAGTTTAAATTACTGTGCTTAAGACATAAGACAAAATGCCTCTAGCCGGTCCAAGGACAGATGGAATTATGGGGGTTCATAGAAGATAACAAGTGCAGTGTTTAACTTTTCTAAACCAATTGCACAGGATGTGTGCTTGATCACATGTAGGCAGGAGGTATGTAGGCAGGAAGTGTCAGGATGTGTCTGATTAGACAAAGGTATCCTTGGACCTGGCCAGTACTTAATGAAGCTTGCTTCAAATTTGGCTCAAAAATGTCATAGTGATCTTAATCTTGCCTGGTGAGATTAACATTTTCTGGAGTCTCCAAAGACATCAGTCCACCCACATTCTAAAGCCAGACAGTTGCAGGATTTTCTTTCCCAGCTGGGTTCCGCCACTCTTGAGCCCCATATGAACACACAGAGACTTATATTAATTATAAAACTGTTGGCCAATGACTAGGGCTTTTTATTGGCTAGCTGTCTTAATCATTAACCCATGTCTAGTAATCTATACATTTCTCCATGGTCTCATCTTACTGGAGAGCACCTGGTCTGTCCTGTCTTCCCAGCTCCTCCATGGTGTCTGTCAGGTGGGCTCCCTCTGTCTACCTTTCCCAGAATTCTCTTTCTCTCCTAGTCCCACCTATCCTTCTTGCTTGGTCACTAGCCAAACTGTTTTATTCCTCAGCCAATAAGAAACATACAGAAAGACATCCGCATCACCAGACCTTCACTCTGGGACTCCAAGGGCTCAAGGCACACCTCAGGATGTGCACCCCTTGAGACATCCAAGGCTCCAAGGCATGAAATTGGTTTCAAAGACTATCAGAGTGAATTGCTATGCTGAGAAAAGCAGCCAGCCTATGCCGAGGCCTCCCATTGTAAGTCAGGAATTTTCTGTGACATCTACTTCTATTGGGATCCTGATCTGGGATGAGGAGTAGTGTGACAGGACCCAATGCTCTCTTATCTAAGGTAATAAAACAAGACATACCCACCTACCTGAGGTTTTTGGTCTGGTTGTTTTTTATTTTATTTATTTATTTTTTCTATCTTGTTCGTCTTGTCTTTGTAGAAGTTTTGTTGCAAACATGGGAGCTGAGATGAAAACCGGCCAGGTTGAGTTGAATGTGTGAATGACGGTGTCCACCACCTGGTTTGCTTTTGACTAAGTCTCCTTTGAATGCATGAGCTTGCTATATGTTCTGTGTTTATTGATTTTATTTTTGCTGTCTCTGCCTCCACCAACTGCAGGCCACTGCCATCTCCATTTGCCATTTGTCATGGCTGCTTACTTAGATGGCTCAGAATTTTTTTTCTCTATTTTTTAACTTTTTAAATTTTTTACATTCCAACCCCAGTTCCCCCTCCCTCCTCTCCTCCCACTCCCTCCCCTACTTCCCATCTGCTCCTCAGAGAGGGTAAGGCCTTCCATAGGAAGTCTACTAAGTCTGTCCCATCATCTTGTTGAGGCAGGACCAAGGCACCTTTCCACCCCCCATACTCCTGTGTCTAGACTGAGCAAGGTATCTCTCCATATGGCTCAGAATTTCTTATCTCTGAGCTTTCTGGCCAGTGGATTCAGTTTAGCAGGGATTTAATTTTTTTGGGTGTGGAGAATATTAAAGTTGTTTTATGCTGTTCTACTTTATTGAAAAGCTGGCTCTGGAGTTGGGTTATGACTTCCTTCTCCAGACCCAAGCATGCTTATTTAAAGGTCTCTTGTCTGTCCTATGTCAGGTGACTTACCTGCTTTTGTGACTGGGAAAAGGAAGCAAAGAAAACAGTAAAAGAAATTAGACTATTGGTTTTATTTAACTGCCTAAAACTTTTGTTAAGACATAAATCTTATCTCAAGATTTGTAAGCCTATTATATGAATTTTCTGTACCTCAAACTTTGTAAGTTTACTGGGTAAGGTTAGAAAGCTGTAAATTATGTGACAAAAAAAAATGAACTTAAAACTTGTTAACACAGGGGGTTGGTAGTTAAAAATCTATACATAGGTAATCTTAAAGGATCTTGGGATATAAACAACATGTGGCTTGCCCCCATCATAGCTGCTGACCCCCATTGGGATGGAGGCAGCCACATGGCTGGCAGACATGATTGCTAGGGCTGGAGTGGTTTGGATACCATGTGACTTCACCACCATCTTGATTAAAGGTGACCACGTGGCATAAACCTACCAAGAGGTAGCAACAGGTCTCCAAGATATTTTGGATTATGATGGATTTTTGTATAATTTTGTCCTGAAAACAAAGTCATAAAAACAAGGTTCATGAAAGATGGGATTTAAAAACAACCCTTGTAATAAAGTCTTAAAGCTCCTTCTGCATGTGTTCAGACACAAGAATGTACCTTGTGCTGGCAGCCAAACTTGTAATGCAAAAGTCACCCAGGTAGTATTAGTTTTAAAGGCATAAGGGGGCCAATTAGAGCAACTGAGACTTGGTACTATGTGGCAGGGCTTGAGTTCCTAAAGAAAGTTCCAGAGGGACCCCAGTAGATTTGGAGATGCCAGTGCCATGTGATGGTTACCAGAAACAACAGCCAGAATGAGATGGAACCAGCTGGGGCACAGAAGACAGGCTGGCCATACTGCTAAGGGTGTAACCAGAGAGATGACCTGAGCTCCTGGGGGGAAGCCCAGAGCATTGTGAATGAATCCCAGATGTTGAACATGGAGCTGCTTGCACTGCTGGAACGTGGTTTTGCCTTGTCCAGACTGTTGCTGTGCCCCTGCTTCTTCCCTCTTGAAGTAAAACAGCTGCTTATTCTTTGATATTGTAGGAACACACAGTCGAGAAATTTTAAGTCTTTTTAGAAAGGAAATTTTAGAGTCTTTAAGAAATTTAAACAAACAAACAAAAAAAAAAAAAAAAAAACCCTGGATTTTGAAAATGTATTAAGACTAAGGCACATTATATATTTATAAATGTTTTATATTATGGTGTCTTTATTAATGTGTAACCTAAAAAGATAAAAGGCTAAAGAGTTAGGGCCACAGCTATGAGCATCAAACACTAAACACTAGAAACTGGGATATTCCTGCCTTATGATGCAGCAAGACAATGACCTAAGCATATGGCCAAGAGCCTATAGAATGTCTCTCCTTCCCAAAGGTCTATTCAGGCTAACAGAACCTGACTTCAGATTATGTGTCTAGCATCCTTGACTTTTCTACTTTAGTAGCTTTAGCTATTTTGATAAGCTGAGTCATACAAGAAACAGTTATATTCTGTAATAGTGCACCATGAAAGGAACAGGAAAAGTAAAGTTGCCAGTCTCCTTATGAACTATATTTATGAATTAAAGTCTTGCTTTCATACAAAAAGAGCTTCAATTCAAAATTGTTATTTTTTTTAGGCTAAACCTAACAGGGATAAAAATGCAAATACTAATCTTATAAAGGCCATTAACTTAACTGTGAACTGTTAAAGATTATTATGACAAGCAAGTCAGTCACCTTATAAATTATCAAATTCTTTAATGTGCACAGAACTATAATTGTAGTCATGCTAAGTGCAAATGTAATTTGTTTACAGGAATAAGTTTTATTTAGCCTCCTGTATGTGTTTTCAAGGTTAAGACTAAAGCAAGTAGCTAAAAACAAAGTTTACTTAAAATCTGGCAAAAATAGATGGCCCTCAAAACCTTTTTCAGAGATCTGTTGAATATGACATGTTTAATGGGAAAAACAAAACAAAACAAAACCTCCCTGTGGCAGACAGAAATGCCTAGAGGCAACCCTAAGGTCTTCAAAGAAGACAGATGGAGCACAGACCTGGATTGTGGCGATGCTAACCACTGGGAAGAAACTTCTCCATGCCTCACCTGCTTCCAGGGTCCTGCAGAAACTGTGGACATTGCTGGGTTGACTGTCCCACTCTGCTTAAGTCAAGGAAGGCCTATTTTCCCGAGTTCTTCATCCATAGGAGAATCTCAGGCCCTCTGGGTCCATCAGCTGAAGGCCTGTGGTGTCCTGTGCAGCACTTGAAGATGTACTGCTGTCCTGTTTAATAGCCAAAGACCTCCGAACCACAACAAAGCCATCCAGACCACGGCAGTCTACTAGGGTAATAGTCCTGTTAGCTGGTAAGTCTCTGTCATTTTAGTCAATACAGAGGCCCTGCTATAATGTATCCTTCTCAGATCTCTGATGGTGTTGATGGCTAACTGTGGCTTCATCAGTTTGGCAGCAGAAGGCACCCACCCAGGTTGCAGCTGCCCCGGGCAGTTCATATCATAAATGGAGATCAGGCCTTGCTTTTCTACAACTGTTAGGTTTCCTGATGAAGAAGGCAAACTTACAGAATTCATATTAAAGGATAAACAGGTTTCAGATTAACTTTTCACTATTCCTTTATGTAAAGGAACTTGCTTTGTAAATGACCGTTCTCAGTAATCAACCACCTGTGTCTCATGGCAACTGGATAAAAAAAGGTTTCAAGTTTACATAAGTTCTGATGCTCTAAGAACATGTTCTAGAGTGTTTAAAGGTCTGAGGCTGTGAAAGCCTAACTAAGTTTCAAAGATCTAAGGTGTATGAAAATGAAAATGCTTCAGATTTCTTTCCCTCTCTATGCTATATGGTTATACTAATATTTCAAATATTCAGAGTTTTAACATCCTCAACAGTGTTCTGATATGCTGGTAAAAGCAATAATTGCTATTATTAGTCACAAGCTCAAAACTCCAAATTTCCTTTTGTTGTCTTCTAAGTATAGACTTGAGGTGCTTCTAATCAGGCTAAAAACATCTCTGTCCAATCCATATCTTCGGCTCTCTACACAGAGAAAAGAGTGTTCATGTTTCTTAACACAAAGCCATAGCTTTTTTTTTCCTTCATTTTTATTTCTCTCTCTCTTTTTTTTTTAATGATTCCAAGGTGTGAGTCTACTCGAGCTGTTTTACAGATACCTGTTAGCTGTTTTTTCTACAATGTATATTTCAGTACAGACTACAAACAGTGGTGATGCTAATATATCTAAAAAAAATTTTTTTCAAGAGAGGGTTTCTCTGTGTAACGGTCCTAGCTGTCCTGGAACTTACTTGTAGACCAGGCTGGCTTTGGACTCACTGAGATTTGCCTGCCTCTGCCTTCCAAGTGCTGGGATTAAAGGTATGTGCCTACACCACCTGACCATCTAAAACCTTTTATCTATTTTTGTAAACTAAAAAAATCCATGTAAGCTTCAGGGAATTGAGGGAGTTGTAAGACTTGGATCAACCTCTTAGAGGTCAAATGGGCTCCGGATAAGTACTTTTGTCAGTCAACAGTCTCAAGTTTCCCCACCTGTTTATTCCTGACTGTGGGATTTTGCTGTTTCTCTCCTGGTCTTGGGACTCCTTTCCTTCCCTAGCTACCAGGAACATGAGCTTGAAAGTTACAAATGCAAGATCTCCTTCAAGTTCCTAAACTTTAACTTCAGTCCCTGGTCTATATCTGTCCCAGCAAGTTTGTACTTGCCTGACAGACACCATCCAGGAATCTGCTGTTGACTACAAACTGCTCCAGATGACCCTGGACTTGCTGAAATCGGATGTGAACCAGTCCAGCTGATGTGATTGCTCCCTGCCTCTTCAGCTGGGTCAGTGAAGCAGATGCTTCTGATGAATGCCCATTCCCTGAATGCTCCATCACCTGAATCCTCTCCTGGCTTTTGACTAAATTTCCAGCCTCCCTGGGCCCTGACAATGACATCTTAATGTTAGCAGGAACCAGTTACAGAAGAGAATATGTTGCTCCTTGTCCTCAACAAAAAGGATGGAGTGTTACTTCAGAAGGAAACTTCCTGGCATGGGGGCAAAATGGCTACCTATAATGCCTATTGGCATTCCAGAAATGGTACCTATTGAAACCAAATAGACCCAGATCTATCAACAGGTAGGTTCATTTGCTGAAATAGTTTTATAACATGATAGGGCACCCAGTCTACTTTATGTAAAAGAAGGGGGTTATCATATGGCTTTAAGAAAGAAGTTTTTCTTTTCTTTTTTGATTTTTCAAGACAGGGTTTGTCTGTGTCTCTGTGTAGCTTTATAGACCAGGCCTGGCCTTGAACTCACAAAGATCTGCCTGCCTCTGCCTTCTGAGTGCTGGGATTAAAGGCGCATGCCACCACTGCCTGTTGGAAAAAAAATCGTTTCTATGCAAACCACTCAGGAATAATTAGAGATAATCTGGTTGTATTAAAAAAATATGCAAAACAGGGGAAAATAAATGAAATAAATGACTGGTTCTCTGTTTCTCATTCTGATTTCCAGGCTCCTCTTAGATAGTGACTTGACGTCAGCCATCGCAGGGCCTTTGGCTCTTCTGTTTCTGCTGATTGTTATTGGCCCTTGCATCATTAATGCCTCAACTATATACATAAATCCCCACCTAGGTACCATTAAGCTGATGATTATTACATCCCAATATAAACAGGTACCCACCACTGAGTCAAGGATTTGACACAACTTGGGGTTGTGAGGGTGTGATGGCTAAAGTTATGTTTTAAGTTTAAATTACTGTGCTTAGGACATATAAAAGAAAAAAAAATGCCTCTAACCTGTAAGTCCCACTCATCCAAGGACAGATGGAATGCTGGGGTTCATGTAAGATAATAAGTGTAATGTTTTCACTTCTGTAAACAAGCATGGGTGCACCAATTTCCAACATGTGTGCTTGATTACATGCAGGCAGGAGGTATGTAGGCAGGAGTACATCAGGATATGTGCTTGTCCCTGATTGGAAGAAAGTGTGATGTACATAGACTTGTGTGTTTTGCTTTATAAACCTCTGACTAATGTAATTCGGGCCATCCTCTGGGAATACCAGGAATGAACACGGACTGTATCCATGGACCTTGCTTTAAATTTGGCTTGAAATTGTGGCAGTGGTCTTATTCTCACCCAGTGGGGTTAGCACATGGTGCTGGAGCGCAGAGCTTATATCTTGATCCACAAGCATGAGGCAGAGCTGAGAATGGCATGTGATTTTTTCTTCTTCTTTTTTTCTTTTTTGAGATAGTTTTCTCTGTGTAGCCTTAGCCATCCTGGAACTTTCTCTGTAGACCAAACTGGCCTTGAATTCAGAGATTCATCTGCCTCAGCCTCCCAAATGCTCGGATTAAAGGCATCCAGGGCCACATTTGCTAATCTGTCCCAAACAGTTCTACCAACTGCAGACCAAACATTCAAATACATGAGCCAATGGGGGCCATTCTCACTCAAACCATCACAGGGCCTACTCCTGAGCATGTTTAGTTAAGGAGTAGATACCTAAAACATGTTTATTTTAAGGACATAATTTAAAAAGAAAAGTTGTTAGTCATACTTTTGGGTGCATTTATCACACATGCCATACTGGTGTGATGGACAGGAAGACTTTTGGGCTGTTCAACTAGAATCACACAAAGTTTTGGCTGAAAATAGATATACTATTGTTCTAGGAGTCTATCGCGAGGGTGCCTGCCTTGCTTATGGCAGTCACACCTAGTTACGTAAGGAATTTATGTCTGAGTTTATTCAGGCCTTAGCCGATCACTTTTGTACCATAAGTCCCATTTATTGCCATTTGGCATACTGGCAGGCTGCTGGTCAGCCCAGGTCTGACTTGCCCTTGGCCAGGAGTGAGGTTGGGGGCAGGGCTGCCACTACCCCTTCCCCAGGAATGTGAGTGTTCCTGGAGGGCCAGCTCACAGGCCATCACTGAAGAAAAACCGAGGTGCAGACAGGATTCCAATCTCGACTTTGGGTTTGGAGCTGAAGCCTGGGATGGGAGAGTGCTGCCTCCTGGGTTTGGAGGTGCTTTTCTTTGTCTCCTCCCTCTTCTCTGAGATTTTGACTGAGCTCATTCTTTGGGAAGAAGGTTTCTTGGCTTCACTGCCACACTGGATCCATCTGGACCTGTGGGCTTTTATTGGAACTGAAGCTGTAGCTCCTACTGTTGTGGTATCCAGCTCTAGTTTCTCCTCTCCTTTCCCAACAATCCTGGGAAATCCAGGGTGTTGCTTTATTTCCTAGGTAGGGAGCAATTTGCAAGAATGATCCATTCCTGAACTGCCTCATGCTGACCCTGTAAAATATCTATTATTCCAATCATTCAAAGGTTTGGTGAGAACCTTTGAAAACGTCAGCCATATAGTGGTGGTACACACATTTAACCCCAGCACTCAGAGGCAAAGGCCAGCCTGGTCTACAGAGCAAGGTTCAAAAAAGCAAGGTTCCAGGACAGCCAGGGCTATATAGAGAAACCTTGTCTTGAAAAACAAAACTAAACTAAACTAAACAAAAAACCAACCAAACAAAAAAAGCAGAAAATGTCATTTACAATTCAACTAATGAGGCTGGATTCTTCTGTCTTTCACAAGTTTATGTGAAAGTTTTGTCTTTCAAAACTACAATATTCTCAAACTCCTTTGTAACCTTTTCTTTCTTTGAACCCTATCAGAAACTCCTGTTTCTACACATTAATAAAGCACTCTTATTAAATAAAAGCCAGAAACTTGTAGATTGATTCCAAATACAGTGAATACTAAGGTACAAAGAAGAACTATATCTGAAATCACCAACAGCAGCAGATTCAAGGTAGGAAGATGAGCAAATGTAGACCATGAAAATGCTGATAAAAAGAAAGCTATATTGCCATGTGTCTTAGTTTGGATTTTTATTGTTGTGAAGTGACACCATGACCATGACAACTCTTATAAGGAAACATTTAACTGAGGTGACTCGCTTATAGTTTCAGAGGTTCAGTCCATTACCATCGTTATGGGGAGCATGGTGGATTGCAGGTGGTTCTGGAAGAAGAGCTCCCACATCTTGCAGACAACAGGAAGTTGACTAGGACTCTGGGTGGTATCCTGTGCATAGAAAACTTCAAAGCCTGCCCCCCACAGTGACACAGTTCCTCCAACAAGGTCATACCCACTCTGACAAAGCCATACCTCCCAACAGTGCCACACCCTTTGAGGTTATGGGGACCAATTATACTCAAACTACCATACTATGATAATATCAGGTAAAATGGAAATCAAGGCAGATTACATGAAATCGGGGAAAGGATGTCCTTGACCAGCCTTCCAAAGCATCACTTTACCTTTGCTTCTCCTTATCTCCTGTATCATCCATTACCTAAGAACATCCCCACTGCTCCAATGCCTGCTGTCTGACTGCTCTCCACTCCTGCAGAGTTTGAATCAACCTTTCCCTAGGAGCTTCTTCAGATTTTCCCTCCTCTTCTGGTTCTCCCTCCTCCTCTGGCTCTTCCTTATTTTCTGGGTTTCCTCCCATTTGGGGGCAGGGTTTCATCTTGTGTGATTTATTTTCCCCTCCCTTTATTCTTTGCTTCTTCCTGTCTCTTTGTCTTTGAATGGAATTATTTCAAGAACTGATCTGACTGGGTTTTTTCTTTTTTCTTAAAAATAAAACAAAACAACAACAACATCAACAAATCTGGAGCATTACAAAGAACAGACCTGCAGACACACTGCAGAATTCAAGCGCAGTGTATCTATCCTTCCATTGGCCTCTTAACACCAGGTGCCTTCGAGGCTGCAGGAAAGCCAGTACTTAGATGGAAACAAGGGCCAGACTATCCACTACTACTTAATAGTATTATGTTTTTAGTTTCTATTTTTTTTTATTCTATGTGTTTTCACATCATGTATCTTAATTCCATTTATTCCCTGTCCCTTCACATCTGCCCTTCCCCCCCACCCCCCGCCATGCACCCTCTCCCCAAATAAAACAAAATTGAAGAGAAAAAAAAAAAAAAAGGAATCTCACCATGGAAGCTGCAGTGTGACCCAACAAATCGTGCTATATACCCCTTTGTCCATACATCTCTACTTGCAAGTGTTCCTTGCAGAGTCATTCATTGGTCTGGTTCAAGGCCGCTGGTCTTCACTACATGTTCAATGCTGAGCCCCCACTAGGACTCTTCCTGGGCAACCCTCCGGCACCCTGTGTTGTGGAGATCCTGCAGCTTTGTGTTTGTGGGTCAGGTTCCTTCATGTGCTCCAGGAGATCATAGATGAAGTGGATGATGGGGTGGGCCACGTCATAACCTTGGGTGTGGGCCTGGCCAGCTGCAGGGATGGTCTTCAAGATTGGAAATGGGGACAGCTCTCCCATACTCACAATTTTGGGGCTGGCTCACCCATATCTGCACTAACAGGTTGGCTGTATTGTGCTGCGCTGGCCAGGTGTAGGGCCTGCTCTCCTGGGTGTTGCAGCTGGTAGGAGGTCAGGGACAGCTTTTATCTTTATCCTTGCAAATACATTTAATTTTCATAAATGTATTTACCAATTAAAAATGGAAGTCTGTCTTAAAAATAAGATACAGCTTACTATATTGCACTGTTTTTTATCTAACCACAAGGATTGAAACTATCCTTGTGGTTTCAATATCGTCACAGAATGTGTCATGTGCACATTGTTTTGCCACTCTTTTCTTCAACTTTTGTTTTCAGCATCAGGTCCACGGTTAGTTTCAGTGTCCAAAGGTGATCTTTTTGTCAGCATTTTCTAAAACTACAAGACAAGAGTTTTGTTGTATCTGTATCTGTCTTCTTGTACTGAATGGCTTCAACTAGGTTTTGCTTTCCTATCACCAGTGAATGAACCTAGGACCTTAAGCATCCCATTCAAGCTACTGAGTTACACTGATTGGGTAGAACGACCAGGGAACCTCAGAATATACAGATGTTTCCTTGCTCTGGAAGCCAAGCAGAGCAATAGGTTGCTGGAAATGTCCCGCTCAACTGCATGGGGATCAATACCAAACACGATGCTTCTTTCCAGGCCGGAGAACCGACGGATGCTGTCAAACATGCCAGGAGGATAGACAGACGCATCATCCATCTGAGACACTCTTCTCTTCCTCATTTCACTCAGGAAGTTATCTTTATATTTATCCTTTTCCTCTTCCGTGCTGAAGAGTACAGCAATATCATGGGGAGAATAGCCATTCCTCAGGAAACAATTGCACTCATTTGCTACATAGCTCACCATTTCTTTCAAGCTCAAGTATTTGCACTTAAAGCTGCCTGAGATGCCATTAGCCCAGGTAAACTCATTGAGTAGCTCCAGAGACTCAGCAGAGATCCTGGGTGGAGGGTTATTTCTGATTTTCTGTAATTCCTCTTGTAAGAACTCAGCTATTCTATCTGCATTGCGTACCACTCTTGTGAGTTCCTCCTTATGTTTCTGTCGTGAGTAACATGGCAGGCCACTCCTATGAGTGTGGCTGGTCTGAAAATAGTCCAGAAAGATCCAGAAAATTCCAGGATGCCTTTTATCTCTTTGAGTGATGGCACTTGCCTTCTTATACCAGTTCCCATCTTCAGTGCGGAAATTCTGGGCTTCATCAACAATGATGTGTTGGATCATGTTTGTCTCAAGCTCATCTTTCATGAAAAGTTTCCGGGTCACTGCCTGGCAAATATTTTTTGTCCTGTAACAGTGAAAAAGTCATTAGGTATTTCTCATCACATGCCCAGCAACACAAAGCACTGCTAATTTCCAAGAATCAGGGTAACTAAGAAAAATTCAAACAGATTGATAACACACAGACATAAGATCCAAACACTTACCTGATCAAGTCCCTCAAAAGCTGATTTTCACAGATGTAGAGAATGCTATTTTCTTCACAGCGGAATGTGTTTTTGATCTTTTCCATGATCTTCATGGCCATGACTGTCTTCCCTGACCCAGGCAAGCCATGCACAAATAGTTTCTTGTGTTTGTGGAGATTTTTTGAGAGTATCTCATATTGTTGGACTGTAAGAAGATTCAAAATTTCACAGCCAAGCTGGTCACTCAAGAAAGATCTGAAGTTGAGCAAGACAATCACAAGGGCCTGCAGCAAGGTCTCCATTTCCCGGGTATTTGCAAGGTTATAGGAGTGTGGGTAATCTATGGATGGGGCTGACACCCTACTAGTGTCTACAATGCTCTTGGAACTCAGGCAGAGAACCTTGGTCATGACACACACCTTCCCAGTGTAGCCACCAGTGTTCACTAGCTTCTGCTTGAGAGCAAAGGCAGTACGGGTACAGTAGTCTTGTCCCCCCTCATCCTGCTGCTCAAGAATGGTATAGAGGGTTGGGGTGGTCTCCTCTGCAATCAGCAGAGCATCACAGATGACTCCCTGCTTCTCCTCCAAGTCTAGGTCCACAGCCCAGCTCCTAGAGAGGATCAGCAGACCACAGTGGACAGAGCGCATTTGCTGACTTATTAAGTTCTTTAGTCCCTTATTCTGTGAGCACAGCTTCTTCCAAAGGGATTCAGGAGTGTATGTCAAATATCCTGGTGACACTGGACATGGAAAGAATAGACAAGATTTCAAATAAGTGTTTGCATCATTCTGTATGACTCACATGTTTAAAACAGAAAATTAAGTAGATGGCCAACACAAAACAAACTCAATGGTATTTTTGGAGTTTCCCCCATCATACGCTTTGTCTGGTTATATTTCTTACCTTACAGGCCCTTTGCTTATTTACTATAGTTTTTGATTTTGTGTTCTTATGGTGTGTGTGTGTGTGTGTGTGTGTGTGTGTGTGTGTGAGAGAGAGAGAGAGAGAGAGTGAGAGAGAGAGAGAGAGAGTGTGTGTGTGTGTCTGCTCTGTTTGTGTTTCTTGTTCTTTTTGTTTGGTTCTCTTTCTTTCTTTTCTGTTTGTTTTTTCCTATTCTGGTTTGTTTGTTTTAGTTGCTTACTTGTTTTATAATGAGAGAGAGGGGAAAAGATTGTTGATTTGAGTGGGTGGGGAGGTGTCAAGGATCTGGAAGGAGCTGGAGGAAGGGAAGCTGTGGTCAGAACATGTTGTATGCAAAACATCTGTTTTCAATAAAAATTAAAGTTATAAAACATTTTAAAATAAAAAAGTGAACTAAGCTCCTATGTGCAGAATATATGTGCAGAATATATATCCCTTTTAACTCCTATCTCACCAGGCTGATGGAATGATGTGGCTTTCCCATTATCTTACAGAAAAGTCTCTGCCAACAAAATTGGAATTTATTAAGCCTAAGGAAGTGCAAAAAATAAAAAATCTGTGCAGATTCCTTTGTGGGAGTTTAAAAGCATTTCTGATAAGCTAAAAAGTGAAAAAGAGTTCAGGTAAACTAACTTTGAAAACGGACCTTAGACCATCTTAACACATTAATTATCTGGGCCTTCATACATGTTTATATATCCACAGGATGTCTCTGTATCATATCTGATGAACAGATCTCACATATAGTCAGAGCTAAAGGCTGACATCATCTATCATCTGAAATTATTATTTCGTACCAAGACCAGATTCACTGCCCTCCTATTCCACCATGTGAATGCCTGCTTGTGTTCTTTCCTCTGACCCTCAGAAGCTGACTGAAAAGGTCAACTATATCATTGTGCTCCCAGTATAAGACTTTGGCTATGGCTGTACTGGTTTAGTGAGTTCCGAAACCTTGAGAAGCTAACTCAAATGCGCATGCTCAAGGCCTGGGACAGACGGCTGCTGTAAACTCCTGGTGGGGTCCTTGACCTCTACATATTTAATATCAGATTTTGCTAGTTACGTGCTAGATGACTTCAAGAGAGATTTGCAGCACTGGTACAGCATAAGCTTGGTGATGTTCTTTCTCTTAATGGAAACACTAGCTGTTCATACCTGGAAATAAATGCTTTTGGAGATTGACTTTGTGCTCCAGTCCTTTCTTAGAATACACTGGTCTGCAGTGTGGGGGGCTGTTGGAGAGATTCAGCTGACTCTCAAAATCTTCACATAGGTTATGGAGACCAGATGTCTGATTGGAAGCTGCCTCTGTGTGGCACAGTGAATGAAACCCATCAGAATAACAAAGCATAGGCTCTATTGCGGGGGGGGGGGGGATTGGAAGAACATCACAAACTACAAAGAAGTTAAAGCTTGATGCAGAAGGTAATATCAGCAATATAAGCAGCCCTGATGGAGAGACCGAAGTCCCATCTGTATGACAAAAAATCCAATTGAAGGCTCTGGGGACACAGTGACTCCTCTGACATCATGGGTAGCAGCAGAGAGGAGGTTCACTTTGTCACTTCACTGGGTGCCAACTGGAGAGAGAACACACTGTTTGGAACTGAGCTACCAGAGGTCCTGATAGCAAAAAACAAGCTCAGATCAGCCTGCCATAGTTCAGGCTAGGAGACAGCTGTGAAAGGTAAGCATGGGGCAAGGACAGACTGGCCACTGACATGCCAAAAAGTTCAGGTAGTAGGAGGCTAGACTCAGAAAATGAAGCTTGGGGCTGGAGAGTTGGCGTAGAGGTGGAGAGCACTAACTGGGAGGAGAGGCAGGCAGATCTCTGTGAGTTTGAGGCCAGCCTGGTTTACAGAGCAAGTTCCAGGACTGCCAGAGATATGCAGAGAAATCCTGTCTTGAAACACCAAAAGTCAAAAAGTCAAAAAAAAGAAAAAAAAATCTTGTTGTTCATTAGACCAAAATGAAATAAAACTCTAAACTCTAAACCGAATGTCATTGATGAAATCAGGAACTTAAAACATTCACATAACCAAATGAAAACGAAAGCCGCAGTTATAGGAACATTTGGAACATATCAAAGGCATGTCTAATAGGGGAGCTTATTCCTATGAGCCATTACATGGAAAAGCCACAGCCACCTCAAGTAAAAAAATCATGGAATTTCAACTCAGAAAGAATCCAACAAATAAGAACAATCCAAGCTCCAGATTAGCAGATGGCAAGAAATAATAATCAGCAGGGTAGAAATCAATGAAGTAGAAATGAAAAAGAATGAGTAAAACAGACCTTTCAAAACATAGATAGGGTTGATAAA
Source organism: Phodopus roborovskii (assembly GCF_943737965.1). Lineage (NCBI taxonomy): Eukaryota > Metazoa > Chordata > Mammalia > Rodentia > Cricetidae > Phodopus > Phodopus roborovskii. The sequence goes on along the minus strand of NW_026126407.1, from coordinate 52,933 downwards.
CCCTTAGCTAAACCAACTAAAGAAAGAAGAGATAACATTATAATAGGCATCAATAAAATCTAGGGGATCATCAGGGAAACCTATATTCTAAACAGGTGAGAAAATGAGGGTTCTGAGTCAGAGGAGAAACCCTGGACACATAACAACTACTCAAACTAAATCAAGATCACTGAAGTGGCAGCTGCCAACATGAAGCCAAACCCCTTTCATTTCGATGCAGCTTCTCACACTTGCAGAAGATGGTGGTGTCTCTTTGCAAAGAGTTGAGGCAGAAGTACAGCATCCCATCTGTGCCAACACACAAGGAAGATGAAGTGAAGGCCAGCAAAGAAAAGCCCAGAACTGGATGGATTCATTGTTGACTTCTACTAGACCGTCACTGATGAATTAATAGCAGTGTTCCTCAAACTAGTTTGTGAAATAGAAGGGAAGAAACACTATTAATTCACCCCATAAAGATGTATTATTGTCTTGGTAGCACAATCACAAAAAAACAAAACAAAACAAAACAAAAAAATCAGTCACTCAGTTTCCATGATAAACTCATAAAGAACCTGCAAACCAAACTTAACCAAACACTGCAAAGATCACCTGCCATGATCAAGTTGGTTTTATTCCAGAGAGGCAAGGGTGGCTTGATATAGGCAAATTAATAAAGGCAATGTGTTACATAACTAGAATCAGGGACAAAAATCACAGATCATCTCATTAAATGAAAAAAAAAAAAAAAAAAAAAAAGCCTGTGTTGAAATTTTACATCCTTCCATGATAAAATCCCTGAAGAAACCAGGAACAGAAAGAATAGACACCAACATGATAAAGCTAAGCCTTACTTTATACTAGGTGAGAAATAACTAAAAGTACTGCCTTCTCCAAAATCAAGGGCTCACTTTTATTCAAGGCACATGTACAAACTGAACAGAAAGAAGTCAATCATCCCCATCTGCAGATGATCTGATCCTAAACGGAAAGATCTCAAAGACTAACAGTGAGCTCTTACATTTGATAACTTTTAGCAAAGTATCAGTAGTAGTCAAACCAGCTTTTCTATATACCAATAACAAACTTGCTGATAAACAGATCTGGAACATCTCATTAATGACTGCATCAAAAAATCCCTGGAAACATACCTAACAAAGGAGGCAAGAGGCCTCTACAGTGGGAACTTTAAAATACTGAGGCAGAAACCAGAAGAAAAAGCCTCCTATGAAAATGGCTGTCACTAAACTCAGTCTAGTGAGTCCATACAAATCCTATCAAATCCCAATGATGTCTTTCACAGAACTAAGGAAAAAAAATCCTGAAATTCACATAGAAGCACAAAAGACTAATTAGCCAAAGAAGACTTGGCAAAAGGAGCAATAGGGTCCAAACAAAATATACCATATCTAGTACAGGTTCCTGATTCCCAGAGTTGGAAACATGCTAAACTTTGGCACCAGGTGATCATTATTATGGAGTTCCAGCAAATTACAGTGGAGGATTTTAAATAATATGTGTGTAAACATGAAATCAGTTTTCATGGTACTGGTGAGATGGTTCAGAGGGTGCTATGGTGGTTGGAAAGAGAATGGCCCCCAAGTGGAGTGGCACTATTGGGAGGTGTGACCTTGTTGAAGGAAGTGTGCCACTGTGGAAGCGGGCTTTGAGGTCTTATATATGCTCAAAATACTTCCCAGTTTTTCAGGTCACTTCCTGTTGTCTGCAAGATGGAGGACTCTCAGCTACTTCTCCAGCACCACGTCTGTCTGCACGCTGCCATGTCCCACCATGATGATAAGGACTGAACTTTTGAAACTGTAAGCTAGCCACTCCAGTTACATGCTTTCCTTTATAAGAATTGCTGTTGTGGTCCAAGTCTTATCCACTGCACTCTGGATATGCTGACCTCTGGGATTTCTCCAAATTTGGGAAACTTGACTGCATAATTTGGGTAATGAGGGACTGGGTTCACACTCTTCCCTAACTAAAACAAAAGAAAAAAAAAAAAAAAAAAAAAAAGGAGTTGCCATAGTCATGGTGTCTCTTCACAAAGTAGAAAGTCTAACTAAGACAGGTGCTTGCCTCCAGGCCTAATGGCCTGAGTTCGATCTCTGACACCCACTTGGTAGAAGAAAAAGTGACTCATGTTTTAAGAATTTTCAATTCTTAAAAAAGATTTATTTATTTATTTAAGAAGAGGGCACCAGATCTCATTATAGATGGTTGTGAGCCACCATGTGGTGGCTGGGAATTGAACTCATGACCTCTGGAAGAGCAGCCAGTGCTCTTAACCTCTGAGCCATCTCTCTAGCCATTTAGATTTCTTGTATCCAAAAAAGCATAAAGATACAGAAAAAGTTGGTATAATGAACTCAGATTTTTGGAGTGTGAAGGATACAGAGGAACTAAAAAGAGGCAGAAAGGACAAAGAAGGAAGATGTCTGCCCTCTTACCTGGACCAGCATCCACCATCATGCCTACCCATTCCTTGGTGGTCAGGCTGCAGATACCTTTCTTCTTGTCCACGATCCATGAAGTGGGAGGTTTGGAGAACACTGCACAGCAGAAAGGCTCCACTCTGATCACACAGAGATAACCGTGCAAGTTCCCCTTGTCAAACACATCTATGACTCTGGTCTTATGAGACACCTTTTCTTCAGATGAAGAAAATGGAAAACTGGCAACTTGGATATCACTTCACTTACCACTCTTTCCAAAGAGCTTCGGTCAACATTGTCTTTTGGGCATCCCAGGACCTTCTTGCTTTTGTCATCTACTCCAATGAAAAGGTAGCCTCCACGGGTGTTTGCAAATGCAGAGATGTACTCTGGAATTTTACTTTTTATATAGTCTTGGACACATTTTGTAGAGAATTGTTTAAACTCTATAGATATAGATTCAGGGAAAGGCAAGCTTTGACCATACTCAAGTTTCTCACTTTGGAAAATTTCAAAAGCAGGATGTGATTCAAGGCTATTCTGATACATAGCTCTGGGGATTTTAGTGGGTGGAGCTCCTGCGTCAGACAGGATACACTTGGCATTCTTCTTATCATTTAGAAATGTGAATGCCTTTGTTGAATTCATGGTAAACACAGAAGTTCCACATCTATACCACAAGGAAGAATTTTGACTGCAAATGCGATGCTTAGCAAAACTGTCTTCAGGGCTGCAGCTCCACGATTTAACAAAAATGTAAAACTGGTTCCCTCGTTGCTGGGTCTCAAAGAAAACCTGAAGATCAGAAGGGTAGATAAGCTCTCTCAAGGACTCTTCCAAATCCAGTCCCATCTCTACAGGGTGATCAGTGTTGTTGGCCATTTGTATCTCAAGCACTCCGCCTCCAGAGTTTAACAGAGCACAGGCAGCCACTGCAATCCTTGTCTTCTCCAGCTTTCTCTTCATTGAGTCCATTTTCTTTCGGTTTTCTTCCCCAAGAGTCACTCCTTTTACACGGATGACCAAGTCTGGGTAAGACTGTGACACCAAGAAGGGATTTGTCTCCATGTTCGTCCTACAGTCAAACAATCCAAACACTTGTTTTACCTTTATTAAGATTAATTCCTTCATGCCCACAATTCATTCATCTACTTACTGAAAAAATTTAGTCTAAGTGAATAGATCCTGTCAAAGCAATAAAATATCTTAGAAATTGTTTTGAGGAGGAATGAAAGTAGAGCTTGCCATCACATGTGATATAGGCTATGGAAGGAAAAACACATTAAAGAGGTGTCTGAATCAATTTGGCTATTAAACTGTAGTTAACTAATGTTTCCAGGAGGAGACAATGTCACCTATTCACTGGTATTGTTAGAGTGAAGACATTAGCATTGAGGTACAGGAGCAGGAGGGATCAGCTAATGCAAGGGTGTGCCCGCGGCATGAGATTTCACAGCTTGGAACAGATTCCCAGTGCATTTTGGGGTAAATAGAGAATATACTAGCAGGAGATGTAAAAAAAAAAAAAAGGTCATGAAAACCTGGAGAGGTAGGAAATGAACAAAAAGAATTCGGTATTGACAGGTGTGTGTGGGGGGGATGGAACACAAGACCACCTGCTGTGATTTTTCAGGTATATAAGCTGCTGACAGGGGATGCAAGTTGAGATTGGAAAGTCTTATATGATTTTGTGAAATACCAGGAGGTGGTGGTGCACGCCTTCAATCCCAGCACTTGGAAGGCAGAGTTCAAGTCCAGGCTGGACTACAGAGTGAGTTCCAGGACAGCCAGGGCTATACAAAGAAATCCTGTCTCACAAACTCCACCCCCTAAAAAAGATTTAGTAAATGACACAACTGTGACTTTGAAAAGACTGCAAAAGCTGAGGTCTTAGGGATGAGTGCCAACAGATGTGGCTTGGCTTGCAATTCCATCACATACTGTTGCAAAATATTCCTTAACACTGTGTAAAGATGTGTCACCGTGATTGGTTTAATAAAGAGCTGAATGGCCAATAGCCAGGCAGGAAGGGGTTATGCATTATTTCTGGTGACAGAGAGGACTCTGGGAAGAAGAAAGAGTTACCAGCCAGATACAGAGGAAGCAGGACATGCAGGAGGAGTAGTAAAAGCCAGGAGCCACAAGGCAACATATTGATTAATAGAAATGGATTAATTTAAGTTATAAGAACGAGTTAGAAACAACCCTAATCCAAGGCCAAGCATTTATAATTAATAAGAATCCTCCATGTCATTATTTGGGAACTGCCTTGTGGGATAGAGAAACACTCATTAAAACATACTATTGTTATATTTATCTGGATATTTAGAAATGCCTAACCCTATGTCTTTGCTAACAGAGCAGGGATCATTTACCTTATATGAGTCTTAGTATAAAGGGTTAAATAATTCACTAAGCACTTAACACTATGCTTTGGCTCACAGATGTCCAGTAAGCAAAATTATACTAATTGTCATTATGTCACAATGGGTTAAGTAATGAATACCAGACACAGTAATAGTGTTATCAAGTGCAGACAATCAGTCATTAGATAAGCTTACTAAAAAAGAGAGGTACAGAAATGTACATGGAGGAAGAGAAGTTGAGGATTTTTTTTTCATTAGTGTGGGAAAGGCTTAACAATATTTACCCTAGATGAGAGTAAGCCAGTAGCGAAGTGAGAACTTAAGGATGGAGGAGGAGACTGAGTGACTGAAACAGTGGAATCCCGAAAGTCGAGATTTGGAAAAGATTGTGGCTCAGAATCTGGAAGAAGGCGGTGAGGTTAGGTTTATAGCTATGGGGGGTGGGAAGTAGGGAGAGTCTTCTACTGCCTTCCCTTTTCCTCTGGAAAGAGGCTTTTGCCAGAATGGCAGGAGGAGAAATGTAGTGCTATAGAGTAGAAATAGTTTGAAGAAATATCACAGCTACATGGGGAACAAAGGATGTGCACACAAATAAAGATGCTGCAGAGAAAAGGAGTAAGCTATGTGTCTTCGTTACTTCTCTGCCTCTGTGATAAAATGCCTTGGCAAAGGCAACTTAAGGAGGGCAGGGTTGGTTTGGCTCACAGAAGTACAGATCACCAGAGCCAGGAAGTCAAGGCAGCTGGAATTTACACAGCCCAGTCACAGTGTAACCCACCCACGGTCAGGAAGAGGGAGCAAGGAATGCCTGTGCTCAGCTAGCTGGCTCTTTTTTTTATTCAGCCTAGACACCACCCACAGCCTGGAAATGGTGCCAGTCTCCTTTAGAAGGGGTCTTCTCAATGAACTCAGTCAGCACAATCACTCACAGATATGCCTGCAGATTACATAACTCCTCGGGTGTGTGCCCTGAGGCCTTTCTCCTAGGAGATTCCCCTATCTCATCAAGCTGACTGTTATACCACATCTTCATGTGTCCAAAACATATAAATTTACAAAATGTAATAATGACTTGAAAAAGCAATTCTATAGCAGGGCATGTACATCATGATAGTATTTGCATAAAGACAAGGGGTTGAAGAGATGGCTCAGTGAATATGAGTGTTTTGCTTGTATGTATATCTGTGCACCACCTGCCTGGTGCCTGTGGAGGTCAGAAAAGGGCATCGGATGCCTGGGACCAGAATTATGGACAGTTAGGTGCTCATTGCCATGTAGATGTGGGGAATTGAACCTGGGTCTTCTGCAGAAACAAGAAGTGTTCTAAACTGCTGAGCCATCTCTCCAGCTCCATATAACAGAGCTTTTAGGAAGTTAAATCTTAACAATGTCATATGACACAGAATAAAGCTATAGTAGAGTTTGATAGGCAGAATGCCTCTCAGGAGGAAATGGTTCAATAGTAAATAGTACCACTCAATGAGGACCGAAGAAAGGTGATCTTTGTCTCCCTTACACCACCATAAAAACTGTTGATGAAAGATTGGACCCTCGATGGATGTGTGTGCAAAGTAAGGATGGGGCACACAAAACTCTAGATAGGCTGGAGCAATACACTTCTCAAAACAAATCGGGACTGGCTCTCTTGGGGCAGAACCATAACAGAAGGAAACAGAACCATAGAACAAGTGATGTTTGGGAAACAGCAGTCACAGAGCCCTTGGCTCTTTTCCAATAGCTTCTAGGTGATAAACTCCGGGTTAGATAGTTAACAGTTCTATTTCTGTCCCTTGGTGCCTCAGTTAAGGACAGTAGCTAACAGGGGTTGCTCAGAGGCATCTGCAGAATCTCTTCCAACATTGTAATTCAAAAATTGCAAATGGGGGCCTGAGGCACTTGCACTAACTTGAATCTGCTAACTGTGACAGGCTCTGCGAGCACAGAAACCTGATGCGGAGTACTGCACCTGTGTCCTCACATGCAGCGGTCCCTGCGTGCAAGCGTGATTGCGTGTGGTCCCGCGCCTACCCCTCCCTCCTCCGTCCCTCACTCCTCTGCTCCCCGCCTCCCTCTCCTCTCCCCTCCCCCCCCAGTGCTGGCCTGGTCAGGCTCACACCCACCTGGATCATCCCCTATCACTCATGCTTTTTAAGGAACTTGCCGCCGAGCCTGATAAAATACCCGGGCCTTCAGGCAGGAGAAAGACACAAATACACACACGTCACCTTGGCTTCTGAGCTGCTCAGGCACCAGGTCCCGGATTTGGCGGGCTAGACCTCGGAGGTGCTGGTCGGGAGCTGAGGGGCTCTAAGCACCCCGGGCCTGACCTGATTCCTGTTTCCAGTGCATTTGCCCGGCTGGCACTAAGGTCCGCCTTTCCTTTCCACTGGTTGGCTCCTCCCGCCAAAAGCGCGGAAACGAAGAGACCAGTAGAAAGTCTATTAAATACCAGGAAGCTTGGAACTCAGAATGTGTTTGATAAACTAAACTTTAACAATCCCAAACTTTAGATACATTGAGCTTCTGATTATTCCTGGCGTTTTTAGTTCCTCTTTTGGTCGCCGCCGCCATTCTTACTCGTCCCTGCTCTTCCTCTCTCCCAGCCCTTCATCACCTGCCCATCGTTCTGCATTTATCAATCTATTCATAAACCTATAATGAATCACACGCGACAGGGTAAAACTCATTCAAGAGGAGAAAAGCTCTTCCCAGGCCCTCCCCCTCTGCCTCCCGCCTCCCATTCGACCCTGGTTCCCTCGAAGGTCGCACCGGGCTCTCACCGCTTCCAAACTCCCTGCCTCCAAACTGCCCTGCCTGGGCAGAGTGGGGTTGCGGGGAGATCTCAGTTTCTCGCTCCGCTTCCGGTGGCCGCTTCGAAAAGCAGAACTTGGAAACAGCCACAAATCTTTCCCTTCCAGAACTCAGACTCTGGTACAAATCCTGCCTGGTCTGTGATCGGGTGGCGTTGCAGTCGTGAATTGGTCACCTGCTTAGAGGACCAGGCCTGGCTCCCACGTGGGTTTGGCGATGGTCGCAGGGAAATGCTTGGGTCAGCCCTTCTAACTTCCGATCCTTTCATGGGGGGAAAACGAAACTGTAGGAGCTTTTCTAGCCAGCTGGAGGGTCTTTGGCACGCTGACAGCTTGAGCTCACTGTTGGTTTGGGGATGGATTGGATTATCTAGCTGCCGGTCTCTCGTCCTGGGCGGTGGGCGGAACTGCTCACTGCAGACGCGGCCCATTGGATGGCAGCCCTGAGCTATACTGCCTCTGCCTGCAGGTGGAGTTCTCTGCCTTGAAAGCCTTTATCAGGATCTCACCCCCTGGCCTCAGAGGTGAAAACTAACCATCATTAACCCTTCATCCTTGCAGGTCTTTATAGGTTGTGTGTCCTTAATGCATGCACACTTACAACACAGGGTTAACACAGTTAGTGGCATTATGATATGCATTCTAGTTCATAACCTGTTTCTCCATGGTTCCAAACTTTCCATTTTAGTATACCTTCATAACACTGTGTTTAAGTTTTCCTTTAAAATGTGTATTTTTTTCCAGATTGTTTGTATGATCGAGGATCATGCTCTACAGTGTTGAAAGAAAAAGACTGTCAACCTAAAATTCAACCCTTTCTCTCTCCCTCCCTCCCTTCCCCCTGCTTCTCTCCCATCCCCTCTCTCTCTCTACCCAGTATTAGAAAATAACGAAGTTCTTTCCTGACAAAATAATTCAGCAAAGGATTTGTCATCAGCAGATCTTCATCACATGAGCTTTTAAAATGCAGATGGAACCTGGTATCCGAGTGACACTTGGAATCACATGAGTGAAGCCTATACTCCAGGAGGAATTATGTGGGGGTTAAGGGGTAGTCCTTCTCAGAAACACAAATGACCAATACAGACTTTTAAAAGTAATGATGTGTAATCATCAGGGAGATGAAAATTCAAACTGCTTTGAGACTCCATCTCACCCCAGTCATAATGGCTGCTGCTAACCATGCAGCTCTTTTTATTTTATTTTGAGACAGGGTTTCTCTGTAGCCTTGGATCCTGTCCTGAAACTAGCTCTGTAGACCAGTCTGGCTTTGAACTCACAGAGATCCACCTGTCTCTGCCTCTCAAGTGCTGGGATTAAAGGTATATGCCACCACCTCCCTGCTAGCTATGCAACTGAGACTTAAAAAAGGATGTGGTATCTGATTTTATCTAGAAAGTCGCCTGCCTAAGCATGAAACTCAGCAGCCAAGCACAAATAGCAAGTAGGGTAGTCGGTCAGGAGGTTATGTTCTTGAATGTACCAATATGTAGTTCTATGACTTTGTTGAAGCTTAGGTGGCTGTAACTGTGGGTTATTTCTGGGCCCTCTTTTATTCCACTGGTCCACACGTGTGGGTTTTGTGCCACCACCACACTGTTTCTGCTACTATGGCTCTAGAATACGATTTGAGGATTGGGTCTCATGGAAACTCCAGCATTGCAATTTCTGCCATAGGTCACTTTAGCAACTGAAGGCTGGAAGTGGCAGGCAAAGGTATGACTTTTCCTTTTAAATACAGACTTTCTCCTCTGCCTTACTGGACCCAGGGCAGCTCCCTACATGAAACTGTGATAACTGGTATTGATTAGCACCTAGGATTCACAGAACTGTGTACAGGAAGACAGGAGGTTTAGCTTCTCTCATCTTTTAGGTCTTCCTGAATGTCCTACCTTTTTTGTTAGATGCCTTTTAGCCTTCTTGAATGCAACCCTTCAACTGATCCAAGAACATATATCTTCTTCCACAAGAGTGCTGTATGCCAAAGTGGAAAAGAAGGACACCTCCAATGTTGTTCTAGAAATATGACCGTAGGGGCTGGAGAGATGGCTCAGAGGTTAAGAGCACTGGCAGCTCTTCTGAGTTCAATTACCTGCAACCACATGGTGGTGGCTCACAACCATCCATTGATGAGATCTGGTGCCCTCTTCTTCTGGCATTCAGGAATACATGCAGGCAGAACACTATACATAATAAATAAATAAATAAACGAAATAAATGAAGAAATAAAGAAATATTACCCCAAGAAGAGCCTCAAATTCTGTGATGTAGAGACTCCAGGACAGACAATTAGTGTTCTACCTGTTTATTCATTTAATGGGGCTGGAGAAAATGGCTCAGAGGTTAGAATCACTGATCATGTTACTAGAGGACCCAGGTCTTAGTCCTAATACCCATGGGGCAGCTTATAGCCATCTGGTTCCATAGGATCCAATGCTCTCTTCTGGCTTCTGAGTACAGCAGGAATGCATGTGTCTTCTCAATCCTGAGGCAAGCCAAAGATATGAGCTTATTTCCAGGCGACTCAGATACGGCCTTTTGGCCCCCTGGCACCTCTCCGTATAACAGTTCAATGCTTCCAGTATTCTAAGCCACTGTGGAGTATTGATTGCCTCAGGATCTAAGGGCAACCAAGGAAGAGGCCCTTCACCTATACTCAACACTCCCACATGCCTGTGCTGTTTCAGTTTATTCCCAATGAAACTGTGTGGAGTACTGTCCTTGACTCAGTGGACGTTTCCTTTTACATCTCACCACACCCTGAGCCATAATTCATGTTTACCTTTAAATGGATTATTTCTGACACTTTGAGAGCAGCTCTTTTGCCAGTGCCTCCCAAACAGGCCCCTGAGTCCTTGTGACACTGTAACAGGGCAAAGGTTTCTCCATCTTGTCTCAGCTGAAGCCATCTTGATTTAAACTAAAACTGACCCCTCTTTTCCACCCCCATGCCCTGAAAAGTCCTGTGGGAAAGCCCTCAACTCTGTTCTAGAAGCTCAGGTGGAAATCCCCCAGCTAATTGCATGTTCTTGGTGCGTGCTAAACTGCTTACTTGCTTTACTCTGCCAACCAGGATGTAATTTTTGTGTGCTCTTTGTCTTTAAAACCCCCTGTGCTATGCATTCGAGGCTGCTCTGTGAGAAGTGTTTCTTTTCAAGCTTAACACAGACTCTCACTTCGAACTTTGGTCATGCTGAGTGGTCTTCGAGTCTCTACTTGCAACAATAGCCTTGCCCATGTACATTGAGAGTCCTTGACTCTAAGGAACAGTCATTTACCTCAGCACATAGATGGTCCCTTCATTTGTGGGCCTAAAAATTAGACTCTTAAGATATTCTATTAACATTCTAAACATTCTGGCAGCCACAGGACACTGGGCATACCCACAAAAGGCTCAGATAACCCAACACATGGTAATGTATTAGGAAATAACTCAACTCAGGACAGTGGGCTTTGGCTCCTGAAGGAAAAAAAAAAAAGCCATCTTAAAAATAGGGCCCTCCCTTCCCTTGGGACACATGTCCTAGCTTTGGGAGCCTGAAGTATATTCATATCATTGTGGATACTTTTTCATTGCTCATGTTTGCTATTTCCCTATCAGGAAAGGTAGTTAAGGACATTATTACTTTTTTACCCAGTGATTTTCCCATTTTAGGTCCCTTCAAAATATTAAAAACTGACAATGATCTTTATATTAGTTAGAGTTTCTATTGCTGTGAGGAGACACCATGACCACAGCAATTCTTATAAAGGAACACATTTAATCTGGGTGTCTTACAGTTTCAGAGATTTAGTCCATTATCAACATGGTGGGACATGGCAGTGTGCAGGCAGATATGGTTGGAGAAGGAGCTGAGAGTTCTACATCTTGATTCACAGGCAACAGGAAGTGAACTGAATCTACAGTGAGTGTAGCTTGAACATAGGAGACCTCAAAGCCCACCCCTACCCGAACACCCTACAGTGACACACTTTCTCCAACAAGGCCAAACCTAATAGTGCCACTTCCTATGAGCTTATGGGGGTCAATCACATTCAAACTGCCACATTCCTTCATGCATTGCCAAGTCTTTTCAAAAAGTTTGCCAACAGTTTGACATAACCTACATTATAGGCATCCCATATAACCCTCAGGGTCAATCTTTTACAGAAAGAGCTAATGAACAACTTAAACATTATTTAAAAATAAAGGAGGGGGCCAGGCATTGGTGGTACACATCTTTAATCCCAGCACTAGGGAAGCAGAGGCAGGCAGGTCTCTGTGAGTTCAAGGCCAGTCTGGTCTACAGAGTTAGTTCCAGGGAAGGCTCCAAAGCAATACGGAGAAACCCTGTCTCAATTTAAAAAAAAGAAAAAAGAAAAAGAAATCAAAAAAAAATAAATAAATAAAAATAAAGGAGGGGAGGAAGATAATATGGCTACTTGTTACAATATTTTATGTTCTGTTATATGTACTTTAAATTTTTAAAATTTGGACAAGTATGACCTCACTGATGCAGAATATTTTTGGGTCCCTCCAAAAATAATTCAGGGTCAGGGTCCTTTGCAGAAATGTTGTGCCTGGCCAACTGAATGACCCAGCTCTAGAAATTCCCTGGAGCCGAAGCTATTTGTACTTTTTCCTCAGGGTACCAAAAGTCCGTGTGGGTACCTGAAAGACTGAATAGACCTGTGGAAGACAGACAAAGAACGTCCAAAGTATCTACAGAAGATACGCTGGAAGAAAAGAAAGTCAACGGGGTGATGGAGTTGTTGAGCCATGAAGAATAGAGTCCCCCCCCACCAACAATGACTCAGATGAAGAAACTAGTGACTGAGGGAAAATAATTGATAACATCTTAGGTGTGCCTGCTTAGTTGATATTTCTTGCTAAGTTGTCCTTGTTGAATGCATCTGTTACCGCTGAAGCATGTTTGGCCTTATGTCCCTGATCCTCCTGTGCTTCACTGTGTTAACTGGGAAGAAAATGACATCTCCACTTATGTAAATGACTCCCAGATAGTGGACGTCTCCACTGCTAACCATATTGCTGTCCAGGTAAAATTTGTCAGATGATAATTTGAGTGTTGATGTTAACCATTCAAAGTTAGATAAGTTACCCTCTCCCATTGCTACACAAAACCTGGCAAAGATTTTTGGTCATTATTTTTCTGCCTTTAATTGGACTCCTAAACTATGGTCCATAGGAATATCTCTGGGATTTTTGTTGTTGGTGGTGGTTATACTAGGAAGCATTATAGCCTAAAGAATAATTTGCTACTCCATGTCTGCTTTGAAGACTGACTTGCATACCCTAAATTTTAAAAAATAACAACAAAATAAAATGGGGGGAATTGCAAGGAATCATGGAGTTGGCCTGGCCTAGCTGCCTCTAGAGGCATGAATCACAGGTTTTCCAGGTTGGAGTCCAAGGCTCCTGGTTGTACAATGTGCCTTCAAGTTCCTGAGAGACCAAGGTACTCCCTCAGACTGTCAAGCATTCAGGCTGCTTTGTATTTCTCTGGATATTCCCTTAGTAGTCAAAAACATGTGGAAGCAAGACAGGACAATTGGTCTTAGACATTAATCTCATTTACCTATAAAGTTTGCAAATACCATATCTCCTGGCAACTACAATTGTATTTAATTCTGGCAATTGTCATTATATTCTGTTTCTGATGACTGTATCTCAATAAAATTGTCAAAGCCTCCATCCTTAATTCCTTGCCACCATATCAGGTGACAGTGGCCTGGTAAGTAAGCTTGGGTGCTTACAGATAGCCCTCACCAGCCTTAAATTCATTTGCAGGCTTTAAGGAAACAGTAGATCCCTCAGCAGATGAATGACGAGCTAGGGAGCAGTGGCTAGGCATTGTCTTGACAATTGATTAGTAAAAGCTGAACTACTGTGAGAGCTGGATATCAGGGAACATTCATAGGTTTCAACTTTGCCTGTCACAGCCTCTGGGTGAGGGAACACCCAGAGAGGCAGTCATGAAAAACAGGAAGCCCAGACACTAACAAACCAAAGGTGCAAGTAACAGAATCTGGGCTCAAGGTGGGAGGTGCATACAGAGAGCTAGCCCAGTCCTCAGTGGCTACTGATATCCTGGAATTTGGTAGCCCCGAGCCTGAAGCATCTGGGTCAAATTCTGGAGCCATCAGCCCATCATGTACTGTTAAAGACCTGGAGAACACTGATGTTCCAGGGCTGTACAATATACCCACTGCTGTGTTTCTGTAGCAGGGTGGTTAATGCTGAAGTGTGAGGAAATCTTCTCTGCTTACATTGATTACAGTACTGGGGCTTTTTCCCATGCTTCCAAACACCTCAAAGTCATTCCCAGTGCAAGCATTTGCCACCTTAAGTGGATATGATCTGAAGATCTCAGAAGGGTGAGACTGCCCAGCCCACAGAATGCAATATAGATATGACCAGCAGGGGGTGCTGGTACACAAAGAAGGGAGTGAACTGCAGCTGATCAGTCTGGTACAGATGCAGCCACAGCATAAACCACAGGAAAAACAAGAGTTCATAAGCTTGACAGACGCTCCCCTTCCTCCACGATGCAACCCGAAGCCTCCAGCTTTCAAAAACCCAGAAAGAAACTGCCCCACACACATTCTCCCTGTGATTCCCTTTTTAAAAGTACACATCTAGTGTAAATAGCAAGTTCCAGATTAGCCAGAGCTACACAGTAAGACCCTGTCTCAAAAATAAAACAAAATACAGAAACTATGAATGTATATAACAACTGAGCAAACCATGCCTAAATGACTCATGGGTTATTACAGAAATCAGAGAGAAAACTAAAAAAGTCCCTAGAGTCAAATGAAAATGAAAATATGGCCTTTTGGCCGCGGCAGCCATCTTCCAGTAACTCGTCAAAATGACAAACACCAAGTGAAAGAGGGGGGGGGCACTCGCTACATGTTCTCTAGGCCTTTTAGGAAGCATGGAGTTGTTCTTTTGGCCACGTATATGCGAATCTACAAGAAGGGCGATATTGTAGACATCAAGGGAATGCCCCACAGGTGTTACCTTGGCAAGAGTCTACAATGTCACTCCAGCATGCCGTGGGCATCATTGTAAACAAGCAAGTTAAGGGCAAGATTCTCGCCAAGAGGATTAACGTGTGGATTGAGCACATCAAGCACTCTAAGAGCAGAGACAGCTTCCTGAAGCGGGTGAAGGAGAACGACCAGAAGAAAAAGGAAGCCAAGGAGAAGGGCACCTGGGTTCAGCTCAAGCGCCAGCCTGCTCCACCCAGAGAAGCACACTTTGTGAGGACAAATGGGAAGGAGCCTGAGCCCATCCCATACGAATTCATGGCCTAATGAACAAAAAAGAAATAAAGACCTGGACTGTAAAGAAAAGAAAATGAAAATATGACTTTTCAGAATGCATGGGCTCTGACCAAGGCACACTTGAGGGGCAAGTTTATAGCTGTGAATGTTAACATTAAAAATAAAAAACCTCAAGTAAATAACCTCAACAAAAAACGAGAACATCCAAACTGAGAAGCAGTAGGTAGTAAGAAATAATGGAGAACAGGGCAGATAAACTGAAATGGAGATTAAAAGAACATTATAAAGTATCAACCAAGCAATGAATTGATTCTTTGAAAGAAAGAAACAGAAAACTTAAATGCTTCAACCCTATGTAAAGGACTATAGGCAACTAATGAATGTTGATAGGAGGAGAAACAGGCTTCCCCAGGGACAAACACATCAATTCATTACCTTATACAAAATGGTCAGCCCTGAAAGTGCGTACATGCAAGTAACACTACACAGACCGAATAGGGATGTTTAGGAATATATATGTATATACATATGTGCATGTAGCAATGATTAATGGAAATAGAGTAAGAAGGGGTAATTGGGAGGGTTTGGAGGGAGGAAAGGGGAAATAAAAAGTTAAAAAATCAGAGGTTAAAAGGGGAAGTAAAAGTCAGGCATAGTGATGCAGGCCTTTAATCCCAGCACTAGGGGAGGCGGATCTCTGTGAGTTCGAGATCAGCCTGGTCTACATAGTGAGTTCCAGGGCAGCCAGGGCTACAGAGTGAGACCCTGCATTAACAACAACAACAAACAGGTGAAATACAGACTGGTGCAGAATCACTGAAAATTTATATTTCATAAAACTGGGAAATCCAGAAGCAGGTAAAATCCTAGACACATGAGACCTGCCAAGAGGATGCAAACACTTTAAACTCGGACACAAGCTTGGGTTTGAGGGATCAAGTAAGGTTAAAGGCCTTAGACACCATTTCCTACTGAGAACTGAGCAGCTCTGGAACATGATGGTGATGGAAAACACAGGAAGATAGCAGGATGCATGCTGAATTGCTTCAGTGCGTCTTGGAGTGTGGCAGATAACCCAAAGCTCTGTGATTTAAGATGACTATTTGTCTGAAGTTGATGGTGGAGAGACAGCTACATCCAGGGCCCCTTCCTCCCTCTCCAGCCTCTGCGCCCCTATTGCTCTTTCTGTCTCTTCTCGCTTCTCTCCTGGACCTCTACTGTAGCCTGTCTCTGCTCTTCTCTGCCCTGGCCCCTCACCTCTTACACCCTGGGTCAAGGTCCCCAGGTGCAGGCAGGGAAGGGGAGGGAGGAGAAGAAGGAAGACAGGAGAAGAGGAAAGGAGGGGAGGTTTTCTTCAATGCACAGAGACCTGGTAACAAAGCAGCTTTTACACTTTCTGTGTCCCTGCGGATGTCTTAAAGACAGCATTTTTTTTTTTTTTTTGTAAGTTATTGAAAAACTTTCATATAATAGATCTGGATGTTTCCCCCTGACCCACTTCCTCAAGATCCTCCCTACTTATCGCGGTAAATAAGGATCAGGATAAACAAATAGGCCGGATAGATGTTTATTCAGGGAGAAATAACTTACAACCTAGACAGATGAACACCAGGAAATTCAACCCGATCCTCTCCTGTCCAAGTCAGCCAGAAAGAGAGCGCCTTTCCTGGCCCCCTCTGACCTCCTTCCACAGGTCACTCCGCCCATGGCTCCACCCCCAATGGGCGTGGTCAGTGCCACAGAACTATCTCACTACACCTACCTCCTTACCCACCCCTTTGTGTTCTCTCTCTCTCTCTCTCTCTCTCTCTCTAAAACAAAATAAACACAGAAAATTAGCTCCTTCATGTTTAATGTTTAAAACTGAACCTTGGCAGACAAATGAATAATGAAAATTTGGTGTGTATACACGTTGAAACTTTTTTTCACCAGCAACAACAAAAAATGAATTTATAAAAATGTTAGGAAATTGGTGTATAATGAAAATTTAGTCTGTATACACATTGGAACTTTTTTCAGCAACAACAACAACAAAAAAAAGAATTCATAAAAATGTTAGGAAATCGGCCCTTTGGCAGGCTGTGCCAAGACATGCCTGCCACTAAGCAAACGTGGGCAGGTGCAACAGTGAGTGCCAGAGCGTTATTGGGGGAGAGTGAAAGGCTGGGTTGGAGTGGGGACCCGAGAGAGGCAGGCAGACAGACAAGAGGAAGATGAGAGGCAAGAGAGGAGCAGGGGGCAAGAGAGGAGTAAGAGGCAGGAGTGGGAAGGGGAGGCAACCAGAGGAGTAAGAGACAAGAGAGCAGGCTGTACTCTGGTGGGCACTTTTAAGGGAAGCACATGTCACACAGCTGAGGGTGGGAAGGCACCTGGAGACAGGGGATGACAATGATTGCTTTGGCAGCAGAGGCAGGCTGCTGCTGTGGCGGAGACAGCTAGAAACAGAAAATACTGTGTGAGGTAGCCCAGGCTCAGAAAGACAAATAGAACATACCTTCTCAAATACAGACCTTCGCCTCTTAGCTACACCTGTGTATTTAGGGGAGTGGAGGCCAGGGAATAGAAAGAGGCCCATGAGAATTGGGCAAAACACTGGGGGCATGGCTCAGGGATAACAGTACCTCTTACTTCCTTGGTCTGCAAAGGTCTGAGTCACAACTCTGAAAACTACAATCCCAAGTAATCAAAACATCTAAAACCTAGAACTATTATTTGGGAAAACGATAAGAATTATTTAAAAGACATTGATGATGTTTTGAAATGATTATTTTAGGAACATAAAAAACTGGCAGAACATTTTGTTGGCATCTAAATTTTGCTAAGTATAACTTCCCACATATTACAATGAAAATTCATCAAAGAAAGATGAAGGAAAAAAACTGTATTCAGAAAGATCCAGATCTAAGAAAAAAAATTAGACGAGAAATGAGGTTGATTTTAAAAAATAAATTGTATTGGTTAAGAAAGAGATGAAAACAGGAATCATGGCTTTGGATGACTGGCATCTGTGAGCCACCAGCCCAAAGCCCCTGTCATAGGAGCTCTCATGATGGTCAACCTGCCTTTTGATGAGCTCCATCAAAAGTCAAAACAGGTACCACTACATATATCATAACCCTTAGGGTCCAAGTGTTGAGAAATGTTGTCCTTCACAAATGAAGATGTACAATGAAGACATTGCTTCCTTTATGAAGGAAACACCAACATTTCAAATTAAAGCACAATACACGCATATAAATTCAGTGCTGTAAATACCATAATAGGTGTTAATCTACAGCACAAACAATACTAGAATTCGAATATAAAACATACATCGAACCATAAGAGAACCATAAGAGAATAATATCGAACTCTTAAAGACATAGTATCAAGACTTCAAAAGGGAACAATGTTACAAATGGGAACTTGAGAACATGCCATTACCCCATAGAGAGTATTTGTATGGCCTAGTTCCTGGGATTTGTTGACATTTTGAAGTCTTACACCAACAGATACATTGTTTTTCTTCAAGATAAAATAGACAATTGTATTCGTTTCTATGTGTTTTTTACCTTTTCGGAAACCTCCCATATTTACTGTATGCTTCTGTGAGGAGTCTGTACTTACTTTCCACATACCCTGAGCCTTGCCTCTGCGATTTTGGAAATCACAGATGTAACAGCAATAACACAGGCAGCAGAGCAGCAACACTGTGACAGAACGTTGCCTATAGTGCCTTCATCATCATTTTCTTCACTACTCTAGGAAGAGTGTCTTCCTTGATTAAAGATACCATGAATTTCCTCAGCCAGAATGCAGAATGGGATACATTTTTGTTTTATATTATTTACTTATGTATTTATTTTGAGGCATGGTCTCTTCCTATAGCCCTGGCTTTCCTGGAACTCCCTATGTAGACTAAGAGGACCAGCCTTCCTCCAAGTGATACAATTAAAGGCATAGGTCACATCCCCTTACAGGAACACATTTTTAAAGCACCGTTTGATCATAGTCTTCTTTAACGGCCAATCCCTTTCCCAGAATTTCATTTCTATTTTTGTGAAGTTATTCAAAGACGCATTTCCATATACTTATCCAACGAGAGAACATTATCATAAAGCATGAAATATCATTGCATTATAGTCCATTTCACATGTCAAGAAGTCTCAATCATGATCTAGGACATTCCTCAAAAAGTAAAGTATCTAAGGCTATATGTTTAAAATTTCAAGGTAAACTGATCATTATAGTTTTATGTCGGGACACCGTCTCTACAACCTCAGCAAGAGCTTTCTCTAAGTGCCTTACTGTCTTGGTTGTCAGATAATAGGTTCTAGGGTAACTTATTTTCGAGCTTGAATCATATAGAGACACTGCCCTATGACCCAAGTATACTATCTTTATCACCACACCGACTTTCCCAGTGTAACCGCCAAGATTTACCAGCATCTGCTTTAAAGTTAATGCAGTTTGTTTACAATAGTTCTTTAACTTAGCACCTAATTCATTCAGAACAGTGCTGTCGTCTTCCAGCTCCCCGTCTCCCAGGACAAAGCAATGAAGGGTCAGAAGACTGTCCTGGGAAATATGAAGCAAATCCAAGATGACTTCCTGCTTCTCAGGCAAGCCAGGACCCAGAGTCCAGCTCTTAGAGGTGACCAGCGTTCCTCGACGAAGTGAGGCCAACTCTGTCCAAAGTAACTGCTCGTATCTCCCCTGTTCTGGGCACAGTTCCATGCAGAGGGCTTCTGGAGAGCACGTCACCTTTCGACACACGGCTAGAAAAATAAATAAGTATACCAATTAAAAAACAAAACTGCTGGGAATATCCTGTGTGAGCCATCACCAAGCAGCTAGTAAGTCCCCCACTTTCATCATCACGATACCAAACAATAATAATTCAGGAACAGGAGGGCAGCAGGTGCAAGGGTCCTGGGACTTAGAACTCAGGCTCTGCTAAGAGGGAGCATTGCAAGTGGCTGAACACTCACATCCCACCTTTTCTATAATCCCACAAGGCAGGCCAGGCTTCCCTGGTGAGCAGAGACTGGCAATCACAGTGAAAACCCATAGTTCTAGAAAGCCTTGAGTTTGAATACACACTGTCACCTTCTACCTGTCTGGTTAGCATTGGAGAGGAAGTCTACTTTGCCCTCCTATGTTGGGATGTGGTATGTACTAGTCTGTGTGTGTGCTTGGCTTGGGCAGGGTGGTGTGGGGTGGTTACTATTTGAGAGAAAGTTACTCCAGGGACCTGAAAAAGTATCACTCCCAGTGAGGAAGCTTGAGGCCTTGAACCCTGGTGGGGCAAGGAGGCTTGAACATAGTCACAGCAGCCACTCTAGAAAGTTACAGTGACACTACCTGGAAGGTGGGCCCTCTGTTGCTGAGCTTCTGGAATGTCATGAACAAACGATCTACTGAGATGGAGTGGTGGGATGCTTGATTGAAGGGTCTGTTTATCTTTTCCCTTGGAGAAACCTGAGAAGACAAAAGTTATTTTAAATTTCCCCCAGGCCGTAGTGTTCAATAACAGTGCAATGTGTGTTAAAAGTCTCAGTTGAACTGTGTTTACCTAAGCGGTAATGGGGTTAGAGTTTGGTGTTAGATTTTTTTGAGGACAAATACAATTTTCAAAATGACGCTTACACTACACTTACAGAAAACGTAACAGCACAAAGTGCACTGGGCTAGTGGAATGTATGGGCAATTCCATGGGCCTGTTTTACTTCCTCATTTTTAAACTAGAGACAGGCATTCACATAGACCATGCTGGACACAAACCACTACTTGGACCTTGGGCCAGTTTTATGATTTTACAGAATGGAGGTGATGGAAGCCAGAACTTCTAGATGCTAGACAAGCACTCTATCACCTCAGAAATGTCCCCAGCTTTGCTTTCTTTCAAAGCAGTTATATCCAGAAGCAAAGAAGGCTGGTGGGTTTGTGCAGAGATGAGGATGCTCTGATTTTCAGATGGTGTAAAGTTTCTGGTGCTTGTTTCAACTAAGGCTTCCTGTTCCAAAGGAGATAAAAGGTCAGCATTTTCCTTTCCTTCAGAGGAAAAAGTATGGTTCCATTTTGAACTGTGAGAGGAAGGAAGAAGCTTTAAGCAGAGGGGCCGATGGGAATAAAGTGGTAAAGGACAAAGGGGCAGATTAGAGGGTGTGGTTTCTGAAGTGCACACTGGTCATCACAGGCACAAAGCAATGGAGAGAGTACATGGTGGGCCAGCACATCCAAATGCCCGACCAAAGGGACATTCCCTTCCCATAACTTGATTTTCTAATGCATTTGTCACTGTTAGTGAAAGATGATTGACACAGAAAGCTGGCAATGAGAAATGGGATCAGTGCAGTGGGTCCTTGGGGGACAGGCTACAGAAGCCATTGCACTAGGAGGGATTTTGACAAACAAGCTAGATGTAGTCTGAGAAGAGGCAAGGACAACTCGATAGGGAACTCTGGGAGGATGAGCAGAAGTTCAGGAAGCAGAGAGGACAGTGTCCACAAAAGGCTCTGCTCGTCAGCCTTCTGATGGACATGGGACTGCCAGGGAGGCCAGGACTGCAGGCCACTTTCAATGTTCTGTGACAAAATGTTGGGCTGCGTTCTGCCCATGGCCTTGTCTTGGCAGAGATCTCAGTTTAAGCCACTGTGAGAGGTGGGAACAGCCTGGAGGGGAATTATGAGGTGGGGGCCCCTTCCTCTTCCCACTCCAATCCTGTCCACTGGAGAAGCAGGCTATATCACAGTTGGCCATTGTGCAGGAAAAAGCTCATAGCATACTGAAAGCGGGTAAGGAGCATTCGATAGCGAATCTCCTGAGTGGGCAGAAGGGAAACAGGAGGTTGTCCACTCGGGATTGTATCTGGCAGAAGTCAGTAAATCAGCTGTTGAGACATGAGGAGGTGTGATGTTCCCTAGTCCCACAAATCTTCCAACCCTCTGTCCCAAATGTAAAGTGACTGTTTTGCCCCTTCCTCAACCTGGGGTGGAGTCCATCTGGCGCTTGACCCATTCCTCCGCAGTAAACCCCTTCACACGGCCGCCTTCCACATGCCAGGATTCCGGATCTGCAGTGAACACGGCACAGCAGAATCTCCCACTCTGAGTGCACAGACATATGAACACACAGCTCCCTGCCTGTGGACTTGGATGAATTTGCATGTGTACTTTATCTTCTCCTGCTCCTCACAGAAGTGAGCGACAGGCAGCTGTCGGATGCACTCCTCTATTTCACTCTCTAGGTGCACCAGATCATTCTCATTGGCTTCAAAACCAATTACTTCTTGGTTGTCTCCATCCAAACCAAAGAACAAATATCCCCCTTCAGTGTTTGCAAATGCAGAAAAAGGTTGAGGGAGAATCGCTAAAATCTTTTCTTTAATCTTCTTTTTAGGGCACATTTTAACTTCAGCATATTTCGACTTAGTGAAACACAAAGTCTCCTTGTAGGTCAACTGTTCCTTGTTAAAAAACATGGCGAGCATTTCACGTTGTAATTCATCACAGCCAAATGATCCAGGCCAACTTAGTCTTGAACCTGACATCCCTTTAGCATATTTCTTTTCTTTGAGGAACTGCACTGCATCAGGAGCTTTCAGTTCATGGGACAATGACAAACTTCTCACATAGAAATTGGTTTTCCAGGTGAGGACACGCTGACCAGACATATCCGGGATCCATTGTTTCACAAAAATTAAAAAGTAGTCTTTGTCCTTCATGTAGTCTAGGTATTTCTGAGAAAGTGGAAGAATGTTACCAAAAGAATTTTCCAAATCCAGTCCCATTCCATCTCTGGTGAAGGAGTAATTGGAATTGCTGATGTGAGCCTTGACCACGCCCCCTCCAGAATTCACCAGAGTGCACACAGCCTCTGAGACACTTTGGGCCTCTCTTTTCCTTAGTTGAGTATCTTTCATTTTCTTCCTATACATCTCTCCAAGTGTGATTTCTCCCACAGAGAGAACCAGTTCTGCATAGTCTGTCTCCCTGATCAAGGCTGATGCTCATTTTGCTAGCACTTGCTTTGTTTCCCAGACGACATTGTTTCCTGTAAAAGAGACAGAAATCCATTACAGTAGACCTAAGCAGTGAGAGCCAGCTCTGCTTCACAAGACACAGCGCAACAGTCTGAGCTGCTCTGGGCAATTAAGCGTGAAGGTCTGAAGTGATGTCTTGTTTAGGAACTGTTGGGTCAATTCTGAATACAATAACTAGTAAGCTTGCACAATTTTCAGATTCATTGTTAAGATTGTATTTGATCATCTTCTAATATTTTGAACTAATAAACTTCTTTATGTATATTCATCATTCATGGCACTGTGTTATAGAAGGGACATATAAAATTGTGTAGTTTTGTTTGTTTTATTACTTTATGTGTATGAGCGTTTTGCCTGCATGTATGTATGTGTACCACAGGTATGCCTGGTGGTCATGGAGGTCAGAAGAGGGTGTTGAATTCCTCAGCTGGAGTTACTGGTGGTTGTGAACCACTGAGTAAGTGCTGGGAATCTGACCCAACCCTCTGCAAGGGTGACAACTTCTCCTCAGCACTTACCCAACTCTCCAACCTCTGCAGAAAGACACCAGAAGTGTGTGCTGCGCACTAAGCACATTCTGCTGTCTGACCTCTCTGTGATGTCCCCTTCCCATCTGTCCCCTATGTCCCCTTATACCGCTTCGCCACTTCTTTCATGTCTTATACATGCGCACGGTTTTAAGGCTGTGTAATAAATCTATAAACTCTAGGGAACCACTGAGTGGAAATATCTGAGGTTTGTCTTTCTGGAACTGGCTGGATTCAATGAGTGTGAGCATGTTCCGTGCTCTCCATCCTCCACAGTGGTGGGGATGGCACTCAAGGCTTGCGTTTGTTAGGTAGCTTTCTCCAGGAGGCACACCTCAGCCCTCTTTGTCCTTTAATGTAGGTGTTCCCCACCCTAAGTCTCCCTCCTGGTGTGGCTTCTATGTTTAGTGGGTTTTTTTTTTTTTTTTTTGTTTGTTTGTTTTGGCTCTTCATTTTCTCGGGACAGTTTTTTCTAATCATGTGAAATCTTATTTGTGCCCTTGTTTTGGAGCGCTTTGTTCCTGCTTAGGACCCTCTGTGCTTCTGACTTTCCCTCTGGGCAGCTTCCTAACTCCTTCCCATATGACAGTCAGTTAGTTCACATACTTTGGTTCCATCAGACGTCCTGGTTTGGCATGCTGTGTGCCCTGGAGAATGTCCCCTGAACACTCGAGTTGACCAGACCACTCTGTGAACATCTGTGGGTTCCCATCTTCTCCCAACATTGGGGAGTTTTCAGACATGATTTCTTCAAAGAACTTCTCAATTCCTTTGTGACCTCAGGTTCTGGGGACAAACACAATCACCACGTTAGCCTTCCTGATAGTGAGCCACATAATGTTGGGCTTTGTGTGGCTTGTTTTACATTTTTCAGTTCTTTGTTTCAGGATATTTGATCACACTGTCAAACCCAAGACCGCTTTATTTATTTGTTGGAAAACCCTGTTCCTAGTTTGGTGTGGCTCAGCCCTAGCACACACCTTTGCTCAAAGAGCTTTCTACTTGAATATTGTAGACTGGTTTAAACAAAGCCGACCATAGGTGAGGAGGCAGAGCAAGCAACTATTTAACAGGAAAAAACAACAACAACAACAACAAAAACCATAGAGACTAAGAGGGAGTCAGGAGGACAGAGAAAGAGACACCCGGGAAGTAGAAGGCTGGGACACTCATTAGGAGGAGTTTTGTCTGAGGCAGTGTAGGGGAAAGCAGGCTCTCACCCGAGCATCTGACTCCCGAGTCTTTGTCGGTAAAATCAAAGAATTGACATTTAGTTTAAAACAGCTTTTCCTATCATTTCCCCCTGGCTTAGTGGTTTTATTCATCTTTCTTCAGTTTACAGATTTTTTTTCTGTCTACTCACTCTGCTATTGGTCCTTTCCAAATATTAATACCAATTGATAAGAAAGAGGCTCATGTGAAAGGAAAAACATCACTACACAACAAATCAATTTTCTCAGTTTCATTTTCTGTGGGAGGTTGTTTTGAACTGCAGCTGACTTTGCTGTTCTGACACTAGAGGGCACTCACATGCAGAAGGACTGCAAAGACAAGGCCTTGTACAAGAGGAGCTGTAGGGATGTAAGAGGGTAAGATGGGGCATGTCAGTGTCTTGGCCAATACCAAGTAAATGCAACTTCTCATGCCTGTGCGCTGTTGTGGGGTAACCCCCACTGAACTCATTTGATTCCGGGGAATTGAGTTTAAAAGCAGAGCCCAGTTTGCCCTTGGCCCCAGCTTCAACCCTCAGCACCACCAAATACAAATTATCCTTTTGGTAGCTTTCAAGG
This sequence comes from Phodopus roborovskii, assembly GCF_943737965.1. Lineage (NCBI taxonomy): Eukaryota > Metazoa > Chordata > Mammalia > Rodentia > Cricetidae > Phodopus > Phodopus roborovskii. The sequence goes on along the minus strand of NW_026126407.1, from coordinate 27,710 downwards.
AGGAACACACTGACCCTGTCTCAAAACAAACAAGAAACAAAGAAACAAAACAGAGGAACACTCTGGTTTGCTGGAAACATCCCATTATGCAATGCTCTGTAGCACATTTTAACTCTTTCAACTTGTAACCCCACTGACTGCTCCCTGCTACCCTAACTTCTACTACCATCATTTCAGTTTCTTTAGATCCCTTATATAAGTGAATGTATGCATATTTGCTTTTATGTGGTCCTCATAGTTACATAACATATTGTCATTCAGAGTCTTCCATGTGTTTACGAATGACTCTATTTCCTTCATTTTACGACTCCATTTCAGACCACTGTGTATACTATATAGTCTGTGCTTGTCATCCACCCATGAGTTCGTGCTTTGACTTTTTAAAAACATTCAGCAATGGCCAGGGATGCAGCTGTCTCTCTTTTATAATGACTTCATCTCCTCTTGAACAAACCCAGTAGCGTTTCTCACACTTGTTGAGGAGCCACTATGTTTTCCAATATCCACTCTAATTCACACTCTCAGTCACGCTGTGCAAGGTTTCCTTCACTCCATGTCAGTGGCAACATTTATCTTTCATCTTTCTGATAACAGCCATTGCAGGGTCAGGAGCTGGATAGAGAGGCTCCATGGTTATGAGCACCTGCTGCTCTTGCAGAAGACTCAGGCTCCATACATGAACATAAAATAAAATTAGTCTTAAAAAAGTCATGGCGCTGAAGGGATAGCTCAGCAGTGGACAGAAACGGCTGCTCCTCCAGAGGACCCTGGTTCAATTCCCAGCACCCACATGAGGACTCTCAGCCTTCTGTAACTCCAGTTTCAGACAACCTGTTACCCTCTTTATCTCTACAGGGCACCAGGAACTCACATGGTGTACATACATGCATGCAGGCAAAACAACCATACTAATAAAATAATCATGATGGAAGCAATGAATTACACAGTCATTGTGACCAGAGCAAATCATATTTCACTGTGCTTCTTGCATCTCCATAATTGGCGATTTTAACATTTTTGCCTAATGCCTCTCTTGCATCTGCATCTCTTGAGTCTGCTGTGAATGTTCCCCCAACCTCTATCCAGCCTTTGACTCCTGAAGAGATCAGGGCTTCTGGGGTGCTTCTCTTTCAGCACCCCAGCTGGGGGATCTGAAATGTATCTCTTTAGTCTGTTTTCAGTTTCCCGTATCTTTAGTGTGAGATGTAACTTCATGCTTCCCTGTGTAGAGATCTTTTGACAGTTTCTGGTTGTAGGGTCAGCTCTGGAAGTAGATGGGGCATTCTAAGGGGCTCTGGAGGTCTACCCAAACCCCTCCTCTCCTGCCTCAGTAGCCAGACTTAGAGCAAGCATAATTTGGCAGTATGTGGAGTTAGCAAGGTCAGACTTCATGTTTGTGGCACTGACAGTTAAACCGGGGTCTTAGGAATTCTGTAGTTGAGCAAGCATAATGCAGCACCCATAACCTCTCCCCAGCCCACAGACTGCTGAGCCGTCTCAGTTCCTCATTCCTTCCCAGCTCCTCCTGTCCAGCACCTTCCATAACAGGCCTTGTCCTGAGCCAGCATCCCCTGTCTGGGGACAGACAGAAGGGGACAGAAGTCTCATCTCACACCAAAGTGCAAAATGACAATGCCCCTGAGATTATTAAAACCCAGGAGTCCTACAGTGCAGTCACATTTAGAGAAGCTGTGGGCTAGCCTGGGACACTGATCATCTCAGATCAAGACCCCAGCTATCCACACTGTCTAAGGTTCATACTTCTACCTTCAGGAACACAGCTGAGACACAGTCCTTAAAAACCAAGGCAGACAACAGAGATCACCACTTTCCATAACTTAAGTAAAGCCTACTGAACTCCTGAAGCCTTAGGACTAATTTACCAGGTAGTTCCTTCTTCTCTAATTATAGCACTGACTTTGGGGGAAATTGCCTCAGAAAGGAACTGTGGGTTCAAGGTGTCTAGTCAACTATTTTTTTGCTGGGAAAGAGTATGATATTCCGATGTTCTTACTCTGCCACAATTGCAGGTTGGTAAGATCCCACAGAAGAGGGACCAGGAGAGGAACAGAGTAAAACAACGCAAGGTTAGACCACTCTTTCTCTCCTGGGTTGGCCCTGTCATTTCCCTTGTCAAAGCAAAGTTCTCATTTTATATATTACAAATCCCACAGGGACTCATTTCTTTCTGGTCTAGAGTACAGTTCCTCCCCTTCCGGGACCCATGTTTTCTTACCATGCACAAGGTCAGGTCTCTAAGAGGGTGGGAACCCTCAAGAGACTCTGTAGATTCACACAAGCCTGGCATTCATACCCCATCATGACCCTCCTCTTCCTGCCTCAATAACCAGCCTCAGAACAGACATAATGGGTGCTCTCCCCAGCAACCTCAAGTCCTCCCTCGCTCTCACAGAGAGCAAGGCATTTGCCCTCACCACAGCTCTGGTGTCTCCAAGTCTTCAGCAGTTAGTGCTTTGATAGAAGAAGTCTGAAGATGTCCAGGATTCAAGATTCCTACAAGGAAAGCAGGTTGGTTTTACTTGAGTGAGATGGGTTGTGCTAGCAACTCCCCCACCCCACATCCACCCACAAACAGTAGACAGGACCTGACATTGGGTGGGGAAATAAGGAGAAAGACGATGAGGGGCAGGGAGGTTGAGGATGCTGCAATGGACCTGGTTTACTTAGTCTGTGTTTTGGAAGTTAAGTACCTTGAATCTCAGAGTAATGTAAGCTTCCAGACTGAGTGGCAGTCAGATCTGGGTGGCCAGAAATGGCCAATATATAGCCGATGTGTGAATGCTTGATGACGTGAAGTGGACTAGTTCCATGAATACTAGGGTGTTGGCACTCTTGGACTTTGAGCGTTTAGTCACTCCAGGAAGTGTTATGAGGAACTTCCATGCTCTATGCAATTCTGGTTGAAATGGACAAAAACAAGAACAAAAAGGACAATAAAGAAACAGAAGTGAAACTACATGGTAAAACATGGGGCAGGCATGTAAGCACATGTAAGAAGGGCGAACAGAGGCAGAGGTTAAGGGCAATTTGTCATATATAGTAAATACCTGCATGAAAGAAATTCGATTTAATTGAAAAAGAAATGAAGTTCTTGTAGTCTCTTAGCAGGAGCTCCCGCCTTCCATCTCTGCCAGCCTTCCACGAGCAGCCTCAGTCCTGGTGCTTCCTGAGCAGGTGCTGGAGGGACAGGAGGAGGAAAGAAGTGACATCCTGAGGAGAAGGACAGGCATGCAGAGGGCTGCTGCAGCAGTGCAGGCAAAGAGCATCCCCCTTGTCCCTGCAAGGGAAAGGCTCCAGTGGCCTGAAGGAGTCTCGAAGCAATGCACCAATGCATGCTTTTCTAGTTCTTTGCTTCTGTGAGTAATCTCAGGAAAACTCAAGCTCTTGTTTTGTTTTTAGTTTTGGTGGGGTTTGTTTTAGTGCACACACACATATTTTGCATAAACTGGGCTTTCCTGTGACATTTTCCTAAACACAAAGGACATGCTTTGGTCATACTCATCTCTTTAGCTCTCTCTCTTCCAGTGCCAACAGAGACCTCAGATTTGGATACACAGGGGACAAAATGTCCATCTCCTGGGGACTCTGTAGGGGTGCATTGTTTGGCCTGTATAGCTCCACCCTAGGCCTGCTCCTGCCTCAGCTGCCTGCTGCTGGGAGGGGAATGCAGCCCCATACTGTCACAGTCAGGGACAGGTAGGCTGCTGCCTGGGTATGAAAAGAGTGAGTATGCTCCAGTCACTGCTATGGCAGAGGGAGATAGTGTCACCGACTCCTTACTTGATGACTTACTCATAATTATACGTCAATCTGTTTCCCATCTCCAAGAGAATTTGAGCAAGGAACTTGTATGTGGAATTAAAGAAATAAAATCCACAGTGTTGGGTGTTGAAGGAGAAGAAGTCTCCAGAAACCCTGATTTGTCAAGAGTCAGACACTGACGCAGGCCCAAGGCTTGAGAAGGACACAGCTCCATTCTGGCTCTGCCAGGTAATGCAAGTCCAGGCAAAAGGCTGAGGGTTGCTTCCTTCCACTTCCCCATCTTTCCAAGGTTTCGTTTCTTAGGAAAAGAAAGCACAGTTCTCAGGCCTCCTGTCTCCACCCTTCTAATATCAAGAAGCAAGGGCTACTTCCTGTTGGGCAATAGTCTTCCTTTCCAGTCAGTGTGATGTCCCTGAGCTCTGGCTTGAGACTGAAGAAACTGTATCAGAAGAGCCACTCACTGAGTCCCTGGCAGAGCAAGGGGGGAGACCGTTTGGATGATCACTGACTGTGTTCATAGGTTTCTTTTGTGGTGAGGTGGCCTCATGCAGCCCTGGCTGTCCTTGGACTCGCTGTGCTGCCTGCCTGGACATGGAACTCCTAATCCTTCTGCCACCCTCCCCCACAAGGTCCTGGGATCATAAGTGTGAGCCTCCAGGCCTGCTGGTTTTTAATCTCAATTCTTGTTCTCTCTTTCTCTTTATTGTTAATGCTTTCTGTTAGTTAATGCTCAAAATAAAGGAATGCTTCTGCAGTTTTCACACATTTACAGCTTTGTCCCTTGCCCCATTTTTCTCCCTCATGTCCGTCCCCTCCCCCACTAGTCTCTTCAGTAACTTCCTTCTCCTTCCAATAGATACCTGTGATTCTACTTTTCCTGTAAAAGACAGCTGCAATGGTTTCTTTTTCCTCTTTTTATGAGTGTCTTCTTCCTCATCAGCTCATCCCCTTTTCTCCGTGCGTGGGTGAGTGAGTGCGTGGGTGAGTGAGTGCGTGTGTGTGTGTGTGCGTGCGTGTGTGTGTGTGTGTGTGTGTGTGTGTGTGTGTGTGTGTGTGTGATCTTTGTCTCTCTGTGTGTTAGTATATTTCATGTTAAGCACAATCCTATCACTGTACTATACAGCTCCATCTCTCTAGTAAATTTTATATTTGCCAATACTTGATTTACTACTCTGTAATATTTCAGTTTTCCTTTTTTCAACTTTATCATTTTACAATGGAATCTGAAAGGAATATGTTAAAATCTTCCTGCTCAGGTTAGAGATCCAGCTTAGAGGCAGAATGTATACCTATTATATGTGAAGTCTCTTGTGAAACTCTAAATGTGCACACACACACACACACACACACACACAGAAGAGGGGGGAGAGACAGACAGACACAGAAAGACACAGAAGGACACGAGAAAGAGAGAGAGACAGAGACAGAGACAGAGAGAAGACAAAGACACAGTGTGAGCCAGGGGAGACAGCCTGGGATGGTAACTCATAGGGTCCAAGTTGTATCTCCTAGCTCTTTGGGAAGATGGGTTTCTTGGGGACACTCCAAAGGCTGCCCTAGGCAGACAAGTTTCATCTACCACTTTTTTTGTGCCCTCTCTTAGGATAATTATGGTAACTCAAGCTTCTCTGACTCACTGCTTTTTAACAGCCACAAAGTGTGAGGAGAAAGATCAGGCTGTAGAGTTGAGAGAAGGGGTGAGAAGTAAGAAAACAGAGGCAGTGAGGAGGTAGGCAGGAAGTTAGGCAAAGGTGAGAGGCCAGGGATGGCCAGGGAGCAAGAGGCAGGACCTCAGAATCCCCAGCTGTGGGTGCTTCTCCATCAATCAACCTCAGGCTGGTAAATGTGGCAGCATCAGCATCTGGCCTGTGATCTCTTGTGCATGGGCTTTCTCTCTCTCTCTCTCTCTCTCTCTCTCTCTCTCTCTCTCTCTCTCTCTCCTCTCTCTCGGAGGAAGGATCAGGTCAGAAGGACAGAGAAGGACTGTGGTGGTTTGTTATTGTTCTAAGTTGTTCCCCAATAAAACACCCATTTGTCATTTATCTTGGGTCTAGTGAACTCATGACACCCATGCCTTCAGGTAAAAGAGCCTGTGGATGACTCAAGCTCCCTTGCTCAAGACACCCCAGTCAAGGGAAGGCTAGTGGATCAGAAGCTTGGCTTCTGCATCTTCCCCGTGCTCCTCCCCCACCTTAGGTAGAACAAATGTTCATATGGCTCACTTGTCACATACCTGCAGTTACTGCAACGATGCTGCATGCATTCTGATGCCTCCTGGCCTTTCCACCACTGCAATGTTCCTGCACTGCTGGGTCCTCAGAGGAAATTATGCCCAAGGCCTTGAACCTAAACTTGATCTACCAATGCAAACTTGTGTCCACCTGCTTATATAAGTGCCTTTGATGGACAGGCTTTCCAACTCCTGGCATTGCCAGAATTTATCATTTTCCTGAGTCATTGAAATTCCAGCTTTCATCTCACATGTGGCCAAACATTTAAACATTTATGGGTATCATATATATTATATATGTAACATATGCATACTCATACATACATCATGGAATGTCCTTCAGGTGAAAAAAAATGAAAGTATGTCATTTGCAGATGGAAAACAGAAAAGACTAGAAAAAATCATCATGGTGAATAGAATAAGTCAGACCCAGAAATGCAAATATTTCTTACTTCCTCATCTATATGAAAGTTCGCTTTTTGTTGAGTGAGGGCAGTGTCTAAAAGTGAGAGGATGAAAAGTGAGAGAAGATGGAGAGGGCCAAAGGATGATAAGTGTTAAGTGTTTTCTTTCATTTGCAGAATCCACTTCTGTGTACAGACATATATGTGGACACCACAGGGGGACTGTGGGACTAGTAAGGTGACCATCAGGAGAGAGGAGCTAGGAAGGAGGATAATGGAGAGATGAATGTGAGCGATGTACAATGGCATGTAGGTGTGAATACATAATGAGGTACATGTAGGTGTGAATACATAATGAGGCACATGTAGGTGTGAATACATAATGAGGCACATTTTTTTATATGTTGGCTAAAAATCATTTCAACCCAAACAAACGTGGCTATCCCAGCTCCTCCAGATCTGTGTGTACAACAGCAGGAGGCCTGTCTCAGGGCTCAGAAGGGTCACCTGGTCACCTTGGAAAACATCTCCTAACAATTTGCAATATACTGAAGAGAAATCAAGACAGGCTTGAAGGAGAGCCACACATATACTCATCCACATTCTCTCTCACACAAATAAATACATTTAATTAAAAAACCTTAAGAGTTTTTGGTTTTTAGTTCTAGAGGCTAAGCAAACATGGGGCTAGCAAATGCTAACATGCTTTTGTCCACTGATTAAAGCTACACCTTGAGCCTAGGTTGACATAGCAAAGTCAGCCAGTATTAGAAGAATAAACATTGTGCTGCCTCCCTTAGTCTTCTTTGTTGCAGTAGGAGATACCAGAGACTGAGTGTCTTAATAGAAATTCATTTCCCACAGTTCCTGTGGTTAGGGAGTCCAGGACCAAGATTAAGCAGAGCAGGGCTCATTCAGAGGCCTCTTTCCTTAGCTGCCAGTCATCCTGTGCCCTCGTGGTCACCTGTACATAAGGACAGGGAAGCAAGTGCTCTGGCATGTCACCTCATAAGGACACTAGTGTCCATGTGATGTTCCACCCTTAGGACTTGGTTTAACTTCACTCACTTCCTTAGTGGCATCATGTCCACATTAGGGCTTCAAAATAGGAACGAGGTGGGTGAAGATGACTCATTCAGCTTATAGCACTGGCCCATGACATTATTGATAAGATGATGACTAATCTTCAATGTTAGCCTGGTTGCACTTAGAAGTTTCTAGGGCACACATCTCTGCTTTTTTTCAGTGAGAAAGTTTCCAAGAAGGTTTAGCTAGGAGGCATGACCCACCCTGGTATGGGGTCTTTATCCCATGGTCTGGTGTCCTGGGATGAATAAACAGGGGAAGTGCACCAGGAAACTAGCATTTGCTTCTCTCTGACTGCTCAATTTGCACACAGTATGACCTGTCACCTCATACTGCATCCCTTATAACTAGAGGCCCTCTTATCAGCAGTCCGTCCTTGCCAAGATGGACTCTGCCCTCAGGATGATGTTACAGCAACCAGAAATATAACCAAAGTGTTCTTCAGAGGGCAACAAGCAGAACTAAGCTGTAAATGTGTAATAGACATTGATTGGCTTTGGTGGGGCTGGACTGATTCATAGGTATCCAACTTGGGCCATCTAAGTTACACCCTTAGCAAACATTTTTATATTTTTTTACTTTTTTAAAAGAAGATTTTGGGTGTACCTTTGCCTGAATCTAGAACCTTATATAGTCTCCCATCAAACTCTTCTGTAATGAGATATTCACTTTGTCCGCACCTGTGGCACAGACCTCGCCTGTTGGGGGGTGGAGGCAGGGGTGCAAGTTACCTGGGGGAACTAAGTCTGAGGGCTCTTGCTTGTAGAATAGGGGGGGGGGGGGGGGGGGACAGGAGTACATCCGGAGGCATCCTTGGGACCAGGAACCTGTTGGTGTTCATCTGTCTCCCTGAATAAACATCTATTCGGCCTATTTGTTTCTCCTGATCTTTATTAAACATCAATATCTGGTATCAGAAGCCGGATCCGGATTTTCAGGGGACCTGGTTTTCACCCAGGTGGCAGATGCCGCTCCCTTCCCCCACCATCCCACCATCCCGGAACAGGCAGGGTCCCTTGCCTAACCAAGTGGACATACCTCAGCTTGTGGGACTTTCACCTCTGCCCTACAACTCCTTTATCTCCACAGCAGTAAAGGAATTCTTTGCTGTAGCTTCAGGTGATGAAACACGATCCACAAAACTCAACAAACCCACATGGAGTTAATTGGGAAATCCAGGGGGAGGGGGTAGGCCACTCAAAAGCCTTTGCCCTGGGTGTCAGCAAAGCACTCAGACATCAACGTGGTCGGTCATAGGTTGTGACCTAAACTCTAGACAGCTGTGTAGACTTTGGTGGCTTTATGGGACAATGACATCACTATGGACCCTGCCTGTGATAGAACCATTGACCCAGACATGGTCCTTGGCAGCAGCAGGGGCCAGGATGTCATGATGGCTCCAGATGCTCCTGCAGGCCACCCAGATTGGCATGACCCCCATGACAGCATGGCCCTCTGATAACAACATGGCCCCAGGTGGCAGCCTTGAGGACAGGCCTCTGCATGGCTCTCAGTGGCAACAGGAGCTACAGACATCAACACAGGCCCCCTTAGGTGCTTCAGGGTCTAGGACTGCTGTTCATCTATCAGCTTACCATCTACATCTGAGTCTACTGATGTTGTAACTATGGTCTACAACCCTGTTGCACCACAATCATTGTCCTATCGCTCATGCCATGGCCTGGTGGGACTTCCAATCTGCCTGCACCAGCTCTGCTCTGTCACCAAATATCGTTTATAACCAAGTGTCAATCATTCTATTTACCAATAAAGACTCTGGAGTCAGAGGTTGAGGCGAAAAGCTGCTCCTTTTTGACTGCAGACCCAGCAAGAAAGAGAGCGTCTCACCAGCCATCCCAACCAAGAAAGACTGCAAAAACTCTAAGTCCCTCTGTACTCCTTGAGGTGCATCTATATCCATGTTCCTGGCTTCTCTATACTCTCTATGGCTAATTTCTGACAACTAATTGCAGGCCTGTGAGGAAGGGGGACTCCTGATTGATTGTGACTAGCCAGACCAAGAAGTATGGAGAGGAGCCCTCTGTGTCCTCCACCATCTCAGGCCTGAAAAGGACAGAGTGGCTCCTGGTTGATTGTGACCACCCAAGGCTTACCTTGCACACAGGAAGACCTTAATTTGATACCCAAAACACACATAATATGGCATGATTGCAATTCCAGTGTTGGGGAAGTGAAGGCAGGAAGACTACTCACTAGCCATCATAGCCTGACTGGTGAACTCCAGGTCAAGGAAAGACCCTATCTCAAAGGATGACACCTGGTGTTGGCCCCTGATCTACACAAGCATGTGCACACATTTGTGCACCTCCCTCAACATGCATAAACACACACACACACACACACACACACACTGTGCTATATTAAATTGTAAGGGTGTCCTTTAAAGACTGCAATTAAACTCAACAAAGGAGATAATATGTTTTCCAAAATAAACCCTAAACATCTTTTTTGTTTGTTTGTTTGCTTGCTTGTTTTGTTTTTTTTTGAAACAGGTTTTCCCTGTGAACTGCCCTGGCTGTCCTGCAACTCACTCTTTGTAGACCAGACTGGCCTTGAACTCACAGAGACCCACCTGCTTCTACCTCCTGAGTGCTGGAATTAAAGATGTGCATCACCACACTGGGCAATCCCTAAACATCCTGAACTCACTTGTGCATGGCTGATAAAGCTGGGGTCTTGGAGATCACTTTTGATCTCTTATGCAGCAACAGTTGGCAGAGTTTCTTCTGCCTCAAGCTCTCCTTGCTGGCTTCTTCCATGAGCCTAGGCATTGTCCTTGACTTCATCAGGGCATTCAACTGTTTGCTGCAATTCTGACTCTGAAGTCCCTTGCACACCCTGAGCTTTGGAGTTAAATTCCTTTTTGCTGACTTTGGAAGTGAACCAGGGCTCTGAGGAATGACTGGAGGAGAAGCTAGGAGGAAGGGTGGAGGGGAGCAGGAGAGTCTTAGGCTGGTCAGTCTGCATGGACACAGACCATAGGCACTGGCACCTCTTTTTGAGCTGCCTCCTCCTAGATGCTGCTCCTCCCTGTTCTGATAGCTTTTCTACATTCTTCTCTTCCTCCCAGTGACCCCCTAAAGCCCCAGGTCATTGGCTTGGCTTGCCCTGGCTCTCATGCTAGCCCTAGGTTTTTCCCTAGGAAGGAGGAGGGTGCATTTGTACCCACAAGGTTTGGTGTGGAGGAGGATGACCCACCGGACTGGGTTCACTGACTCACTTCCTCTTAGCCACTTCCCTGCCCCAGTTCGTGACACCCTGAGAACAGAGGGGGTTTCCGTCTCTGTCCACTCTGGGTATTGATCTGAATATCCTCCCTCAGACTTTGCATTCTTCTTCATTGCTTCCTGTCACCCCAGGATTCTTAAAGATTAAAGAAATCATTGTTGAAATTTGTGGAGCGATTTCCTCAGATCTGGCCTGGTGGTGACAGGAGACAAAGCTGTGGATTCCTTCCAGACTAATGTGGTTTGAGCGAGCCAGACCCCCCTGAAACAGCGTTCCCGGTGATCCAACATTCAAAACAGCTTGAACAAGGCAGCCTAAGTGGTGGATGAATTCTGATTCTGGACCACTAGTGGAGGGATCACTAGTGGGTTCTGGGCTGCACATCTCCCAGCAGGCAGTAGAGAGTCAGGGGTGGGCTCCCAGACAAGTTCACTGCAGAGACGCCCCAGTGAGCTGAATATTTCCGAAGTCCCTGCCTTTCCACGACTGCTGTTGCTTAGGGAAACGGAAGTAAGAAAGGGTGACGGTGGGCGGAGCATGAGTAAAGCGCATTATGAAAGCGGAACAAGGAACCCGAATATATTGTGCAGTTCGTATGCGCTCAAAACCAGAATCAGTTTCTTAGGGCAGGTTTAGATGCAACAACTTTGGGAAGTATTACTATAACCAAGTGGCAAGTGGGATGATCACCACAGGATAGCTCTGGGAATCGCACAGAAGGCTCTAGGATCCTGAGGGCACGGAGAGGGCTCTCACCCATCTGCATTTCCCCCGGAGTAGTGCACTGCATGTCTTAAGCCCTGTGTTCAAGTGACTACCCGGGCACCTTTAGAGCAAAGGGACAGCCCTGCAGCTCAGGAATTCCAGCTGCTTTGGGGATGAAAAGGTCAGATTACTCACCCCTGAGCGTGTTTCGTTCTGACCAATAGAAAACACCTTGGGCTTTTCCCTGTTTCCAGTTTGCTATTTCACTTCCTGGATTGAGGGTGGGGTGGTTAAAGGCTCGCACGTAGTTCTCAAGTTTCCAGTGGGGCTCTGGAATTCAGGCAGGAGCACTCTTCAAAATATTGGGTGCAGCAAAGAAAGGATTTAGAGGTGAGGGTACAACCTGGGCTGTGGATGGTACTCGCCAAGTAACAGAGCCCATCCTGGAAGACATTCCCTGGCCGGGATTTGTAGCCCTGGATTGTTCCTCGGGTGACTCCAGACTGCCTCACTTCACCAACGGTCCGACTGGGAAGCAGGTATGAGCCCCGGACTCCAAACAACACAGCTAGGCAACCCGCAGAACTCAAGGGTAAGTGGCCTCTTCGTTATAGCCTACTCGAGCCTCAACCCCTTCTGCCCTTTCTGTCCCTCTTTTCCTTCTCCGGGTACAATCTAGTGGCCCTGGAACCATATGGAGGGTCGTCAGTACAAACATTATCTCTCAGGGGACCTTGGTTAGTTTATGTTTCTACTTTGGAACAGTGCCTTTTGGAGTCTTCATAGCTCAATTTGACGAAGTACAGGCTGTGGAGGACTTGGGCACCTGGTGAGCCGAGGGTGCGGCCAAATGCCTTTGTCTGCTTGCGGTGGGGGGAGGGCTTAAGAAGTTCAGGCAGAGAGCTCCGGTTCTGCTTTGTGTGCGCCTGAGCTGATGAGGCAGCGCCTGCTCCTGTCCCAGTGTGCTTTCCTGCCTGTCTGCAGTGCTGGTGTCTGAATGCCATGTTCTCCCCCTCTGAAGACAACTAACAAGACACCTTAAATCCCAAATCAAAATCCTAGAGAATTTTCCCCAGTGCACACTATAATTTCCGGGTAGGTTTAAAGGTGGGGAATCCATGTGTAAACCAGACTTCAAGATTCAGTGAGGTTAATGAATTTATATGCCAGGATTTGTGGCTCAACTGTCCTGTTTCTGAAGGATTGTGTCCCAGATAAATGAGGTGGTCAGTGTCCCAGGCTAGTCCATAACTCTTAAATATGACTGTATTGTGTCCTCCAGGAGTTCCAAATTTCCTGGGGACATGAGTATTGTTCTTTGGCACTTTGGTGTGAGATGAGATTTCTGTCCCCTTTCCATGTGGTCAGGATCCAAGGCTCAGGACAGGGCCTAATAAGGAAGGTGCCGAACAGGAAAGGCAGGGAAGGAATGAGGAACTGAGGCTGCTCAGCAGTGCTTAACACAGGGTGGGGCCGCAGCTTTAACTCTTTACTGGGCAGAGAGGAAACTGCAACCTCCTGGGCAGTGCGGGCTGCTTTAGATACAGTTCACTTTAGCTGTGGTTTTCTTTTAGTATTTTAGAGGGGAGGGGGAGACACACAGGGTCTTGGTGTGTACCCTAGGCTGGCCTGCAATTCACTGTGTATGTTCTGCATGCCTCAAGTCACAATGTTCACAACAGCCTCCCAGGGCCAACACCATGCTAGGCTCTTTGCAGTGCTTTGGGTGGAGGTCTCATGGTGGTCTCTGGCAGGGCATTAGGGAAAATGGGCTCACTTCTGGGTGGCTCAATCACACCTATCCCCTCTTTCTGTGATTTCTTACCAGCCTGCAATTGTGGCAGAGAAAGAGGATATCTGAAGGTCATTGTTTCCTGCCAAAAGATTACTGATTAGACACCCTGTGCCCAAGATCCCTTCTGAGAGAATTTTCCCAGAGTCAGGGCTATAATTTGAGAAGAAACTACCTGGTTAGACCCAGAAGTCCCTCTCTTTGCCTACCAACATTGGGGTGTTAGACACATAAAGTCAGCTTTTTTTTTTTTTTCCATTCTTGGCTTTTGATGTGGGTGCAGGTCCTCATGCTTGCATAACAAGCACATTTCCTACAGAGCCACCTCCCAGCCATAGGGACCTTAAGTTTGACTTCATGCTGAGGCTGAGGGCCTGCCCAGCTAATCAGCAAAGGGGAAGGAGGTGCCCAGGAGATTAGCAGAGCCAGTGACTTTCTTTTTTTGTTTTTGTGTTTTTGTTGTTGTTATTATTATTTGGTTTTGTTTGTTTGTTTGTTTTTCAAGACAGGGTTTCTCTGTGGCTTTGGAAGCTATACTGGAACTAGCTCTTGTAGACCAGGCCAGTCCTGAACTCACAGAGATCCACCAGCCTCTGCCTCCTGAGTTCTGGGACTAAGGGCATGCGCCACCAACGCCCAGCCGCTAGTGACTTTCTGAACCAGCCAGTTATCACCCAAAACTCACAAGGCTCAAGGCTCATGAACAACAGCAAGTCGTGGCTCATACAAAAGCAGGAGGCACATGGGCAGTATCTTCTGAGAAAGGCAAGAGCCTAGACAATAGACAAAGTCATTCACACACTTGAGGTGATCTCTACTTGTCAAAAATGGACTCGAACTTTTTCTCACACCACATTACACAAGCTGACTAAAAAATGAACTAAACATGTAAAGGTAAGACCAGAAAAGGAAACATAAGAAATAGAAAAATTACTAACAGAAAAGGAAACATAAGAAATAGAAAAATTACTAACAGAAAACACAGAAGAGGAGTTCCATGACATTGGCTTTGGCAAAAGTCATTTGGATGTTGCCTTGATTAGCTTTACTGTCAGTGTGACAGAACCTAGAATTATCTGAGAAGAGTATATCCATTGAAGGATTGCCTCTATCTGATTGGCGTGTAGCCACATGTATGAGATTGTCTTGATAATTGATATAGGAGTGCCTAGACCCACTTTGGACAGCCCTATTCCCTAGGCAGGGGAATCAAACAGAAGAAAGCAAGCCAGCCAGCAACATCCTCCAGGGGTCCTGTTATATTTCTTTGGCTGTGAATTGACTTCTTTGGTCAGAGATAATGTTGTTTGGAATAGCAACAGGCCTGTCTTCAAGTTCCTGTTTTGACATCCTTCAGTGGTGGACAGTGATCTGGAAGCATTTGCAAATAAACCTGTTTTATCCCAAAGTTGTTTATGGTCAGGATATTTGTCACAGCAACGACAGGAAACTAGTGCAGAGGTTTCCTAAGCCACAAGCAAAAAAGTCCCAGTGTAGACCTGCGATTCCATCAAACTGGAATGTACCCACACAAGCAAAGGAAGCAGTAAACAAAGAGAGACAATCTACAGAGGGAGAAAAGATTTGTGACACAGTCTAATAAAGGGTTAATATCCAGGTAGATAATGCACTTAGCCAAATGTAAATAAATAGTAATTGCAAAATGGACTGAATGGATACTAATCATAAATCATTTCAAAGCTGAACTAGACAGATGGCTCAGTGGTTGGTAGGAGCACTGGCTGCTCTTCAAGAACACCAGATTTCAATACCCAGTATCCACATGGGTTTACAGTCAACCTGTAACTCCAGTTCCAAGGGGTCTGGTGGTATCTTCTGGCCTCTAGGCTACTGCATGCACATGGCATCCAGAATTACATGCAGGCAAAACACTGGTACACATAAAATACCTAAGTCTAAAAAATGGTGTAACTAAAGCCCATGATACATAAAGATGAAAACCACACAGATTCCACTGAGGGTTTATTTAGAGGAGGCTGAATACAATATTAAGTATTAGAAAGTGGTAAAATGAGATTGAAAATTGGAAAGGCTTAACTACACTTGTAACATTACATCTGAAAACCCAGTAGGCATATAAGTTCGGCTAATGAGTGCAAAGGCAGAGGGGAAAGAACCACTTCTCCACCTGCACAGTGACTGGTCCAGTGGAACATACGTAGCCAAGGATTATGCTCTTGGCTCCACAGTACAGAATTTGCTGTCTCCAGGGTTTTTCTCATTCTAAAGGCTCTGTGTGTTTTACAGGAAAGAAATTCAGCTTGAAAATGCAAAGGCTGATAGGGAAATGGTCATCACTGTTGATCAAGAAACAGATTGTCCTGAGCTGGTACTATATGTAGGAGCCATCACACTTGGGGAGAAGCATAGAAAGAAAATGAAGAACCCTCTCAGAAAACGGGAGAGTGAACACATCTCTCAGAGCTATGTGTGCTCTCCTGAACTCTGGAGGTGGGGTGATCAAGATTAAAATTGAAAATGAAAATTATAGCCTCAACAGGGATGGCCTGGGACTGGATTTGGAAGCCTCTCTTTGTAAATGTCTTCCATTTGTGGGGGAGGCACCTAGACTTCATGGAGCATGGAAGCTACTTTTACATCTGTGTGAAACCCTGGAGTGTGGACATCTTTGGGTCACCGATTGGCACCCTGAGAACCAATTTGTACGTAAGAACCTGGTCATCCTCAGTTGAAGTGGTTGCCTCTGATGCTCTCGAGTTTCTCCAAGACCTGGAGGAAACTGGAGGGAGATCCTGTGTCAGACCAGAGCCTCCTGTAAGCAGAGCCTGCCCTGGAGTAGAAGAAGAGAGTCTCCTGGAGGACCTGGCTGCTGCAGTTTTCAACAAAACCCAATTTCAGTACCAAGAAGACGTTCCTTCACCAGGTCAGCTTATGCTGAAGTGGCATTGCTTTCAGGGAAACAGCTTCGAAAACACATTAAAGAGCTTATCCCTCGAACAGTTTCTGCCTTTGCAAACACTGAAGGGGGATATTTGTTCTTTGGTTTGGATGGTGACAAGCAACAAATAATTGGTTTTGAAGCAGATGAAAGCGATCTTGGGCCCCTAGAGAGTGAAATAGAGGAGTGCATCCGACAGCTGCCTGTCACTCACTTCTGTGAGGAGCAGGAGAAGATAAAGTACACATGCAAATTCATCCAAGTCCACAGACAGGGAACTGTGTGTTCATATGTCTGTGCGCTCAGAGTAGAGAGATTCTGCTGCGCCGTGTTCGCTGCAGAGCCGGAATCCTGGCATGTGGAAGGCGACCATGTGAAGAGGTTTACCACGGAGGAATGGGTCAAGTGCCTGATAGCTGGCAAGCCAAGTTCAGGCACCACTGGTGCGTGAGTTCACACAGGTCTACTGGGCATGTATTAGCTGCTGCTCTCAAGGAACACATATGGTTCAACAATGCCATTCTTTTAACCTGTCACAGCTGAAGTACTTCATGGCCACAAGTGGGCTAAGCCTGCAAGTCCCTGAAGCTCTGTAACTGGAAACTGAGAAAGAAATGCAGTCATGAGATCAGGCTTCTGTCAAGCTTGTGGGACTTTTTTTTTTTTTTTTTTTTTTTTTTTTTTGGTCTTAGACCTAGCTCGAGGCCAGCCTCGAACTCACAGAGATCAACCTGTTTCTGCTTCCTGAGTGCTGGCACTAATGGTGTGCACCACCAACATCTGGCTTGACTTTTCTCCCTTCCTTTCTTTCTTTCTTCCTCCCTTTCTAACTTTTATTGATTCTCTGTGGAACTATTGCATCCCAGTTCCACTCATCTCCCCACCCCTCCAGAGCTGCCCTCTGCCCTTGCAACCTCTAACAAGAAGGAAAGCAATAAACAAAAAACTAAATAAAGATTTACAATGAAAAAGATCTCACCATGGAAGGTATGGTGTGTTGCACACAATAAACACTTTTTCTTAAACATCTTTACTTGCAAATGTTTATTTCAATGAGATATTGGTCTAGTTCCAAGCTCTCTGGCTTCTGCTGTCAATATTGGATCCTGCCCTGGACCCCTTTCAGATACCCTACTGTAGTCCTGTGTCATGGAGATCCTGCAACTGTGGTTCCTCAGGACCAGCCCCTTCACATGTTCCAGAAGGTCACAGATGGGGTAGATGCTGAGGTGAGCCAACTTATTTCTGTGGATCTGGGCCTGGGTGGTCATCTGGGATGGCCAGCCAGCCCACCCACTCCCTTGCACCTGTGCCACCAGGGCCAGCTCTGCCCAATGCCCCTGTGAGTGGCAGGACCAGCTCACCTGGGTGCCACAGCTGGTCATGGGCGTGGCTAGCTTTCAGGCTCTGCTGCCCAGGAGAGCTGCATAGGACATTTCTTACCTAGTGATTGATGTAGGGAGAACCCAGCCTCTGCATCGGCTCCTGCCCCCATATTTCTGCATGGTTTGAGTTCTTGTCCCAGCTTCCTTCAATGCTGACTACACCGTGGAAGTGTAAACCAAGTACATCCCCCAAAACTTGCCTTTTGGTCATGGTGTGTCCATGCAGCAACAGGAACCCTAACCAAGACACCTGCTTACTGTGATGTCTATGAGGAAATTCTTACTGTAGCCCACTGGCTGAAATCTCAGTGATGGAGTGAGGAGGGTGATATCATGGGGGTGGGTGAGGCCATGGCTGTGGGGGTGTGGGATAGATTGACAGGAGCAGGTTTTTGTTTGTTTTTTGAGAGAGAGTTTCTCTGTGTAGCTCTGTCTGTCCTGGAATTCACTCTGTAGACCAGACTGGCCTCACACTCAGAAATCTGCCTACCTTTGCCACCCTAGTGCAAAGATTAAAGCTGTGTGCCACCATTGCTGTCCTAAGGAAGGCATATTTTATCCCTATTGCATCTGTGGGTCTTCTTAGTGAGGCCCCTTATGTCTCCATCCTGGGTGTCACTCAGAATAGGTGAGCAACATTAAAATAAAATCACATATAGAAATGAAAATCAAAGGTGCCCACTGTACTTCCAGTTACCATAGAACCTATAATGTGCCCTCTGCTGTGGCAATGGCATGACTAGAATGGGTACAATCATTTTTCCAGTTGGATTTAAGGTCATATCCATTCCCATGGAGGGAGCCTGTGCTTACTGAAAGCCAAGACAAAGGCCATGGTTGCAGATGTCCCAGGACCCATGGCAAAGCAACTACTTCAGTTGTAAAACAGAGATGTGCTTTTCAATCTAACTGCTATCTAAATACTGGTCCTTATGGATTATCATTGCAGCCTGTCTCATAAAGACATTTTCTTCCCTTACAGTGGGACTGGATAATGCAAAGACTCACAGCTGCTCACAGTCCCCAGTAAAAGTGACTACTGTTATGGTTCAGTGGACCAATATTCAGACTGAACATGGAGAAAATGAGCAGGTCTCAGCATCACCTGCTCCAAAGCTTTGGGATCACAAAAGAGGTGATCCCCCAAAAAGATATCATCTTCAAAGTTTGTTTTTAGGATGACTCAGAATAAACCTTATTGTGATAAATGAAGAGAAATAGCATGTTTTTTTTTTTTTTTTTTTTTTTTTTTTTTTGAGGTAGGTCTTATGTAGTTCAGACAAGTCTTGAACTCAGTAGGTCAGAGAGGATGAGAAGAATTCATGATCCTTTTGCCTCAAACTACACAAGTGTTAAGTGCCTTAGCTTTGTGATGATAAAATCTAATTTTTATTTTTCCAAATAAATAATAAGGCAATTATAAAATCACTATCCCAGGCTTTCATAAAGAGCAAAACACGACACTCACAGTATACACAAGCCCTAACATGGGTCTTTAAAAGTCAGTGAGTACTGGGGTAGAGAGATGGTTCAGTGCTCTATCAGAACACTTACTGTTCTTTCAGAAAAACAAGGTCAGTTCCCAGCCTCACATGGTGCTTCAAAACTATCTGTAATTTAGGTCCATGGGCTGTGATCTGTCTTCTGACCTCTACAGGCAACGTGCACACCGTGACACAGACATGCATACAAAGAGAACTTTCATACACATGATGTAAAAGCAGAGAAATCTAAATATTTTTAATCTAGTTCAGTAAGGTTTGATGGTACATGCATATAGCATTAAGAGGACAAACAAGAGACTATATAAGGTTCTAGAGTCAAGCGAAGCTACAGCCAAAATCTTGTTTTAAATAAACAAAAGATAAAAGTGTTTGCTCAGGGTGTAACTCAGACACCTGCTTACTGTGGCCCAAGTTGGATACCTATGAATCAGTCCAGCCCCACCAAAGCCAATCAATGTCTATTACACATTTACAGCTTAGTTCTGCTTGTTGCCCTCTGAAGAACACTTTGGTTATATTTCTGGTTGCTGTAACATCATCCTGAGGGCAGAGTCCATCTTGGCAAGGACGGACTGCTGATAAGAGGGCCTCTAGTTATAAGGGATGCAGTATGAGGTGACAGGTCATACTGTGTGCAAATTGAGCAGTCAGAGAGAAGCAAATGCTAGTTTCCTGGTGCACTTCCCTGTTTATTCATCCCAGGACACCAGACCATGGGATAAAGACCCCATACCAGGGTGGGTCATGCCTCCTAGCTAAACCTTCTTGGAAACTTTCTCACTGAAAAAAAGCAGAGATGTGTGCCCTAGAAACTTCTAAGTGCAACCAGGCTAACATTGAAGATTAGTCATCATCTTATCAATAATGTCATGGGCCAGTGCTATAAGCTGAATGAGTCATCTTCACCCACCTCGTTCCTATTTTGAAGCCCTAATGTGGACATGATGCCACTAAGGAAGTGAGTGAAGTTAAACCAAGTCCTAAGGGTGGAACATCACATGGACACTAGTGTCCTTATGAGGTGACATGCCAGAGCACTTGCTTCCCTGTCCTTATGTACAGGTGACCACGAGGGCACAGGATGACTGGCAGCTAAGGAAAGAGGCCTCTGAATGAGCCCTGCTCTGCTTAATCTTGGTCCTGGACTCCCTAACCACAGGAACTGTGGGAAATGAATTTCTATTAAGACACTCAGTCTCTGGTATCTCCTACTGCAACAAAGAAGACTAAGGAGGCAGCACAATGTTTATTCTTCTAATACTGGCTGACTTTGCTATGTCAACCTAGGCTCAAGGTGTAGCTTTAATCAGTGGACAAAAGCATGTTAGCATTTGCTAGCCCCATGTTTGCTTAGCCTCTAGAACTAAAAACCAAAAACTCTTAAGGTTTTTTAATTAAATGTATTTATTTGTGTGAGAGAGAATGTGGATGAGTATATGTGTGGCTCTCCTTCAAGCCTGTCTTGATTTCTCTTCAGTATATTGCAAATTGTTAGGAGATGTTTTCCAAGGTGACCAGGTGACCCTTCTGAGCCCTGAGACAGGCCTCCTGCTGTTGTACACACAGATCTGGAGGAGCTGGGATAGCCACGTTTGTTTGGGTTGAAATGATTTTTAGCCAACATATAAAAAAATGTGCCTCATTATGTATTCACACCTACATGTGCCTCATTATGTATTCACACCTACATGTACCTCATTATGTATTCACACCTACATGCCATTGTACATCGCTCACATTCATCTCTCCATTATCCTCCTTCCTAGCTCCTCTCTCCTGATGGTCACCTTACTAGTCCCACAGTCCCCCTGTGGTGTCCACATATATGTCTGTACACAGAAGTGGATTCTGCAAATGAAAGAAAACACTTAACACTTATCATCCTTTGGCCCTCTCCATCTTCTCTCACTTTTCATCCTCTCACTTTTAGACACTGCCCTCACTCAACAAAAAGCGAACTTTCATATAGATGAGGAAGTAAGAAATATTTGCATTTCTGGGTCTGACTTATTCTATTCACCATGATGATTTTTTCTAGTCTTTTCTGTTTTCCATCTGCAAATGACATACTTTCATTTTTTTTCACCTGAAGGACATTCCATGATGTATGTATGAGTATGCATATGTTACATATATAATATATATGATACCCATAAATGTTTAAATGTTTGGCCACATGTGAGATGAAAGCTGGAATTTCAATGACTCAGGAAAATGATAAATTCTGGCAATGCCAGGAGTTGGAAAGCCTGTCCATCAAAGGCACTTATATAAGCAGGTGGACACAAGTTTGCATTGGTAGATCAAGTTTAGGTTCAAGGCCTTGGGCATAATTTCCTCTGAGGACCCAGCAGTGCAGGAACATTGCAGTGGTGGAAAGGCCAGGAGGCATCAGAATGCATGCAGCATCGTTGCAGTAACTGCAGGTATGTGACAAGTGAGCCATATGAACATTTGTTCTACCTAAGGTGGGGGGAGGAGCACCGGGGAAGATGCAGAAGCCAAGCTTCTGATCCACTAGCCTTCCCTTGACTGGGGTGTCTTGAGCAAGGGAGCTTGAGTCATCCACAGGCTCTTTTACCTGAAGGCATGGGTGTCATGAGTTCACTAGACCCAAGATAAATGACAAATGGGTGTTTTATTGGGGAACAACTTAGAACAATAACAAACCACCACAGTCCTTCTCTGTCCTTCTGACCTGATCCTTCCTCCGAGAGAGAGAGAGAGAGAGAGAGAGAGAGAGAGAGAGAGAGAGAGAGAGAGAGAGAGAGGAAGCCCATGCACAAGAGATCACAGGCCAGATGCTGATGCTGCCACATTTACCAGCCTGAGGTTGATTGATGGAGAAGCACCCACAGCTGGGGATTCTGAGGTCCTGCCTCTTGCTCCCTGGCCATCCCTGGCCTCTCACCTTTGCCTAACTTCCTGCCTACCTCCTCACTGCCTCTGTTTTCTTACTTCTCACCCCCTTCTCTCAACTCTACAGCCTGATCTTTCTCCTCACACTTTGTGGCTGTTAAAAAGCAGTGAGTCAGAGAAGCTTGAGTTACCATAATTATCCTAAGAGAGGGCACAAGAAAAAGTGGTAGATGAAACTTGTCTGCCTAGGGCAGCCTTTGGAGTGTCCCCAAGAAACCCATCTTCCCAAAGAGCTAGGAGATGCAGCTTGCACCTCATGAGTCATCAGCCCACTCTGTCTCCCCTGGCTCCCTCTCCCTCCCTGTGTTCCTTCCTTGTAAGTTGTGACAGGTGTTCTTGTCTGTCCCCTAATGTCATCTGCTCTGACTGGGTGCAGACACAGCTTTACCCTGTGCATTTGGATAAAGTTATGAAGGCCAAGGTCCCAAGTCTAGAAGCCCAGTTCCTCAATTTTTGTCAGGCTGAATGACAAGCACAGAAAGGGATCAAAGAGCTTAGAGAGTCCTCACACTTCCTGGATTGACGCTGACCAATGAAACACGGGTTCTCCAGGACTGAAATCAGTACTGAGAGTGGAGGAATCTGTCCACACCGCAAAGGTACACAAAGAGGAAAGGTTAGAGTGACCACGAGCACTGTAGCTTGGCACTCTCAAATCTAGTTGCTGAGGATATCTGGTGACAGAGACCAAGCCCCTGCTGCAGGAGTCTGTCCCCAAGCTTGAACTTTGCTGTTTCGTCCAGCAGGTGTCTACAGCACAGTAGGCTTCAAGCCCCTGGCTGAGTTTCATTGGAACAGCTCTTAGGTAAGTGAGCCATACTTCCTGGCAGCATCCTCCATCTCAACATCTTTAGCCCTCTTTTTCTCCATGCTGACCCAGAATTCACTCTGCTGGACCTGGGATGAGGTGGGGGGCTTCCAGTGCAACCCATGGACCTAGAGAGGAACCTGGTGGCTTTGTCTCCTTTCTGGGAGCCTTGGCACTTTCATAGCCTCTTCACAGATGCTGAGGGCTTGGAAGCTTTGGGAGTATGGGATGAGAGTGAAGGCCCTCATTCTGCTTGAGTCGGGGTACTTACAGATCCCTGATAGAGGAAGTCTGGGTACTGAGGGTCAAGGTGGGGCCAGTAGGGCAGGGAGAAGATTATGCACAGGTCAGGCCTGTGTATGCCAAGCCTTTCTGAGGGAGCTCTATCTTCCTGGAGACCCAACTCTGTGGGGAGTTAGGGGAAATTTGTCATGAGGCAGGGAGGAACTGCATCCCAGAACTAAAGATCTAAGAACCTGAAAGCGCTGAAGGGTCTTTATCTAGAGTGAGGGCATTAAGCTCCCAAGCAGGAGGCAAAGCATCATCCTAGCAGGGAATGGTCCAGGGTTATTTCTTTCCCAAGAGACAGCTTCTTTCACTACTATGCCCTACCCCCCAACTCTGTGCCTTTCTTTCAACCTGCACTGATTCCAGAACTAGGGGCATGGGTCTGAATGCCATTCATTTCCTGCCAAAGACATCAGCAGCCAAAGTCCTGAGTTCAGCTCAGAGAGAATTTTCTCCAATGTACACTCTGAAGAATTTTAAAAGAAACAACTAGTGTTTAAACCAGTGCAAATCTTGTGGGAGGAGTTTCATTCAGGCACTAGAAATGGTGGGCTCCAGAGTCCAGCTTAGTAGTTAAGGACTGTTTTCCAGATAGATGCCCAGAGGAGAGGGTTTAAATCATAGAAAATTTTCATAGTCACAAAAGTTGAGGTGATATAGCCCTGGTCCCATACAAACTCAAAAGATTCTCTATAAGATGATATAACTACAATTCCCCTGCATTCCAAATTTACCAAGGACATGAACATTCTCCTTCAGGATTTTGGGACCCAGTTGTGGTTCCTGTCTCCTTTAGATATTGGCAAGTGAACCAGATGTGTTGGCTTCAGGCAGGGTCTGATTCAGGGGTGCTGAAAGGGAGGGGCTGGGAGGAAATGAGGAACAGGTACTGCTCAGCAGTGCATAGAACAGGGTGGGACTTCCGCGTCTAACTGGGAAGAAACGAAACTATGTTTTCCCCTGGCCTTCTTATACTTTCGGTTTTCTTTTTCTCTGGTGTGTTGGTCTCCTCCCTTCCTATATCGCCACCCCAATACCTACCCCTGCAAGCAGACTGTAACAGACAGAATCTTACTAAATATAGCACAGGTTGTCTTCAAACTCGGCTTTGCAAGTGCTGAGATGATAGGCAACCACATCTTCCCCACTCCCCTACCCAGTTCCCCACTTCCCCTTGCTGTGAGGGTGAAGCTATCTTTTGGCAGGCCCTCAGGGAAAATGGTCCAAAGTTTGGGGTAGCCCTCCCCAAGGAGGAAATAGGAGCCAGGCAACATGAACTCACCATAATGAGGGAGAAGAAAGATCAGCACAACACAATATGCACAGCATCGTCACACTGAGACTGTTGTGGAGCTTTGAACTCAACACAGATGGCTGTGTCTGCTCGCCCCATTTGTGTTCCCTGGCCAGGAGTCAGGACTTTTGTGGCCTCAGCCTCACTTCCTCTGAAATGTCTTGGTCAGGTTCAAAAGCTTTCTCTCGCGCCCATCCCCACCCCCATGGCCTCTTTGAATGAAGTTCTGTCAAGAAGGCACCTTTGAGTTCCTAGGCAACCCTGAGGGATGCTGTACATGGTGTGTTCTAGGTTTGCAGTCACAGAGTGTTCTCCTAAAGTCATTAGATGGAGCCTGGAGCCCTGTAGACTTTCCTGAGATAAATCCAATAAAGACTGATGCCATCCTCCAGGGAAGGATTTGCTAGTTCCTCAGCTGTCTCATCACTTGGACAGTTAGCCTAACGTCAGAAGCATCTCTCTCCGTGCACACAGATGTATGAGCTCAGATGATGCTTAGGCTAGTTTACACACCTGAGGCAAAAGGCCCGGTATGGCATCATGGTTTAGCCTAAATCTTTATTTCCAGAAATTTCAACTCCTTCATCACATGAGTTTGCTCCTTCAGAGTTCCACTCTAAACTTTCTGGAGTCTGGCTCCATTCTGTCTACCTGTTCTGGCTTCCCCACTCCATTCTAGCAGGTCTTTATAGATGCCTGAACTAGACCGTGTATAGGGACTCCATGAGGGAACTCTTGGGCTTAGTGAAAAATCAGTTGTGACTAGCATGCCCAAGCCTCAGTCACTCTGAACCATGATACTAGTGTAGTTACAGTAACAAGGCACTCCTTTATTAACAAACACATGGATACTACATATGGTATTATGCTGCAGGATAGAGTAGTTTTAAAAAGAGTTAATGATATTATACAAAACTGATTTGAATAATATGCGATCCCATGGGAAAGCAAGATTCCAAATTTTCTCTTTCAGTTTTTGTTAGGATGTCAAACCATGATGAGTTCATGATCATAAAATGTTGACTCTGTATAATATTTTACTTTATTCTACATTGGGATTAACCAAGTGTGCAGTACTTATCAGGCTAGTGTCCTTTCACTGAGCCCTCCCCATCCTCAAGTGTTGTTTTATAATGCTGTTACATATGACACAATCATCCACCCATAACAATAGGGGGAAGAATTCTAGAGATGCAAATTAAAACAAATACCAGAATATTAACTTCAGTGCTAGGGAGAAGAATGTTTCTCTGGCCACAGTTATTCAGGAGACTGAGGCAGGAGGATTGCTTAGGAGTTAGAGCCCACACTAGGCAGGAAGAAAGAAAGACAGCCCCTGAGTTCTCTTCTTCCACAGAAATGTTAAAAATCCAGAAACCCACTGAATTAAAAGTCAGAGGTTGATGGCAACAATATGTATACCCAATCATGATGAAGCCACATTCAAAGCTGGGAGATCTCAGGCTAGAAAGATGGTTGAGTGGTTAAGAGCACTGGCTGGTTGCTCTGTAGAGGATGGGGGATCTGTTCCCAGCACCCACCTGCAGGCTAACATCCTGTTCTAGACGATCTGAATCTGTCTTCTGTGAACACCACACGCGCAGTAACAGATACACATGTATGCAAAACACCCATATGTATACAATAAAAATGAATAAGATCTTAAGCCAATAGCAAATAAATAAAAAATAGTTCAAAAAATGTCACATTCTTTTAGTTCTCTGTCTGTAGGGAAAATGTACCCTGATGGTTCTAAAAGGAAAACACAGCAGGTGGAGACTGCGGCTGCCTGTGTCATTCCACCTGATATGACAAAGTGATGAAGCAGGAAGAGAATAATAAACATTTTGTTCTTGTGGTGTAGAGGGCAGAAGTACAAATGAAGACACATCATGGTCAGGGACTAGAGGCAAATCCTGTTTTCTTTGAAGACTGCCAGTGTCTCACAGTGACATGATGTAGTGTTGGTGAGCTTAGTCATTCCAGTACATTTATCAGAATCTTAGGACCATTAGATGATTCTACCTTTCTTGACCTAGCAACTTCCCATAGGCATCATCACCACAAGAGTAGGGAAATACAACATGAATTTTGAAAGGTAGGAAACACTTGAGGCTAGTGATTCTGTTTTAACTATATAAGAACCCCACCTCTCTGGACCACAACCTAGGTCTGTGATTTTCAGATCAATGGTCAAAGTTTAGACTGAAATTTCTAGTGTCAGAAAGAAGATAATTCATCTGCTCTGTTGTTTTACCTAGTCCCTAAGGGTAATTTTGCTAAGAGACTCTCTATGAAAGTAGACAACTGAGCTTAGTGAACATCTGGAGATTATTAAAAAAAAAAGTATAGGTGGTTTCATAATAAACCTCTTCTTCTTAAAAAGCCCTGAAAACATAGGAAAATTGCCCTTGCAGTTTAGTGAAAGAAGAGGCACAGAATTATGCTACATTATATTGAATTTTAGGAAGGAGATAAATCACTGATAAAATGAGTGTTAAAATACAGAAGGATCATAATGATGCACAACAAAAATATTCTGAGAAATCAATACATATATACGTTATCATGGTCTAAAAATCTATTCCTAGATAACCTATTTCCACCACCAGCCACCACCACCACTACCACTAATTCCCTAACTGCAACACTGCTCCATACCATGAAACATCCAGGCAAACAATTTGCTGTTAGCTTCTCAGTAGAATTTCTCTGTCCTATTCAACCTTATTCTAACGGCTGTCTGTCTACAGGAAGAATTCTCAGTTTTGGGGACAGAATGGCTGCTGGGCAAAATGGACATCACCATAGATCCTGGAAAGCACCCCTGAGCTGGTGGTTCTAAACCTAGGAAAATCAATTTTGGGTAAAAAGGGTGGAGGAAACGAAGGTTTCTCCTAAGAAACAGAATACAAGGATTTGCTGTGTGTGCTCATTAGTTCCTAGAGGGGGCATGGTAAAGGCCTTGGTTGAAAATGGGGACTATAATTTCAACAGTTAAGGGATCATGGAAAGATTTGGATACCCTTTGAGGGCCATTTCGCCACTTGTTCAGAGATACCTAGATTTCTCAAGCAGGAAAGAGGCTACTTCTTTCATCTCTGAAATCGTGAGTCCGGGATATCTCTGGTTTGGTAAGCTTGCCACCATTGTAACCAATTTGTACATAAGAAATGGGACCTCCTGTGCTCAAATGGACTCCGTATACTGCTCTGCAATTCTTCAAAGACAAAGCCAACCCTGACTAAGATCGCCAATAAAGAGGTTGCTTGACAAAAATGCCTGGTGAAGATGTTTTAGAAGAACTCGGGGCAAGAAGCTCTCTATGTTCCTAAGAAGAAC